>NC_136731.1:17262520-18677520 GCF_936440315.1 Barbus barbus | reverse complement strand
TTAAAACACATTCTGCTCTTTTTTTTGAATGATTGTGTAAGAAAAAGTGAAGAGGACTTTGAAGATCTTGATGAAGAAGTTTATTGCAGCATTGCAGCATAGCAGTGACAAAGTACATGTAGTACCTTGGGTTCAACGGAGTCGGAATGAACCCAGAACATCATAAGTTCAAACCTTTTATACATTTCCAGTTTACTACCCAACATGTAAATGAAGTTGCTCCTTTTGTAACAGTTGTAGTCTGTATGTTAATTAAGTTCTGACACCTCTTTGTCTGAGGTGGTTCTCAGTGTCCCACACCTGCTCTCATTTTACAATTGGTCACCTTTTGCTCAGGATGTGATCATCCCAAATGGTCTACAAACAACTGTTGACTTTCTTATTCTCTATAATAATTAAGCCATTTTGGGAAATGAGCATGATCAAACATATTGCGGAGTGGAAGCTGGGTCGAGGCAGGCTATAGATTCTTACAATTGATTGTTGTTTATCAGGGGTAGGCAACATTGGCCCTGGAATGCTGCTGTCCTGTAGAGTTTAGCTCCAACCCTAATCAAACACATCTGAACAAGCTAATCAAGGTCTTCAGAATTACTGGGGCTACAGGCAGGTGAGGTTTTTTTTCAGGGTTGCAGGACATCTCTGCAGGACATCTGCACTCCAGGACCGACGTTGCCTACCCCTGGTGTGTATCATTCAATAGAAAAAAAAGCTTGTGTTTGTAATCTTTCATTAAAATGTAATAACTCGCACTGAATTGACACTTTTAACAACTTGTAAAGGAATAGTTCAGGCAAAAATTTATATTCTGCCATCATTTATTCACCCACATGTCATTCTAAACCTGTATGACATTCGTTTTTTGTGTGTAACACTAAAGAAGATATTTTTAAGAACCAAACAGTTTTGGTTCCCATTGACTTCCTTCTTTTTTTTTTTTTTGCTTACACTTTTGAAGTCAATGGGGCCCAAAACAATTTGAACATTCTTCTGAATATCTTCTTCTGTGTTACACAGAAGATAGAAGCAGGTTTGGAACAACGTGAGGGCGAGTAATTAATGACAGAATTTAAATTTTTGGGTGAACTATCCCTTTAAGAAAACATTTAATATGAACTAATACTAGATTTCACCTAATTTTTCTCATTATAGACAAAATTCAAGCTGCATTGTCTACAAGATCTATTGTGTGCAGACGTTTGTAAAAATTCATTAATGTGCTGCAGGTGGTTACTATGCTCCGCCTGGACACTTTCCTCATCCGATGGCCGAGCACTATGGTCCGGGGCCCAGTCACTTTGCTCCAGGTCACACAGCCACGGTCCTCGCCCCCCCAGGTGCTGCCACCACCGTGACTGTTCTACAGGGGGAGATGTTCCAGGCGGCTCCAGTGCAGACGGTTTGTCCACACTGCCAACAACCCATCATCACCCGCATCAGCCACGACATCGGCCTCATGAATACCCTTATCTGTATGTTCTGCTTCTTTGTCGGGTAAGTGAGCTGTGGAACTGGACAGCACAATATGATCTGATTGCCGCATTAATTTCGCTATTTCATTTTCATTTTGTGTAACTTGATTTACTTAACTAAAACTGAAATAAAAATGAGTAAAAAATATACAGATATATATATATATATATATATATATATATATATATATATATATATATATATATAAACCTAATAAATATGACAAAAACAAAATGATTAAAACTTTAAAATGAAAACAGGGTATATATAATGGTTAAAAATTGATTTATCTGTTTTTGCAAAAACACACACACATGTTGGTTTTTGTGGTTTATGGGGACTCTCCATAAGCGTAATGGTTTTTATACTGAACAAACTGTGTGTGCTATTGCCCTACACCAACCCTACACCTAGACTTAGCCCTCACAGGAGACTGTGCATTTCTACCCCCCCCCCCCCCCCCCCCCCCAAAAAAAAAACCCTCACTCTGTATGATTTATAAGCATTTTAAAAAGTGGGGACATGGGTCAATGTCCTGAAAAGTCACCTTCACCTTGTAATACCTGTGTCAGTATACAAATTTATGTCCTCATTTGTCACAAAAATGCACACATACACGCATATAATATGTAAATGTGTGTGTGTGTGTGTGTGTGTGTGTATGTATATACAGTTGAAACCAGATATTTACATACACTAGAAAAAAGCTAGACTACAGTTTGCAACTGCACATGGGGACAAAAATTTTAATTTCTGGAGACATGTCCTGTGGTCAGACGAAACAAAAATTGAACTGTTCGGCCATAATGATAAACGGTATATTTGGAGGAAAAAGGGGCGATGCTTTGAAGCCTCAGAACACCATCCCAACTGTGAAGTATGGGGGTGGTAGTATAATATTGTGGGGCTGCTTTGCTGCAGAAGGGACTGGTGCACTTCACAAAATAGATGGCATCATGAGAAAAGAAAATTTTGTGGATATATTGAAGCAACATCTGAAGACGTCAGCCAGGAAGTTGAAGCTTGGGCGCAAATGGGTCTTCCAAATGGACAATGACCCCAAGCATACCTCCAAATTAGTTACAAAGTGGCTTAAGGACAACAAAGTCAAGGTATTGAAGTGGCCATCACAAAGCCCTGATCTCAATCCCATAGAAAATTTGTGGGCGGCACTGAAAAGGCGAGTGCGAGCAAGAAGGCCTACAAACCTAACCCAGTTACACCAGTTCTGTCAAGAGGAGTGGGCCAAAATTCCAGCGAACTATTGTAGAAAGCTTGTGGAAGGATACCCAAAACGTTTGGCCCAAGTGAAACAGTTTGGGGGAATTCTACCAAATACTAAGGAAGTGTATGTATACTTCTGAGTGATAAAAGTGATAAAAAAAAAAAAAAAAAAAAAAAAAATTCTCCCTCGCTCGATTCTGACGTTTAACAAATGCAAAAAATATGTTAATATTTATTGATATAAAACAGAAAAAGTTTACTCTGATTTAATGTTTGACAGTAAAGAAAAAAAGTTATGTATACATAAAGTGTATGTATCTGGTTTCAACTGTATATATATATATATATTCCCTGTTTTCATTTTAAAGTTTTAATAATTATTATAATAATTATACTATAAAATAATAATATTTTTGTGAAAGTCTTTTAATTTAATCCATCTTTAGTGAATAAAAGTGTTAATAAAAAAAATGGTGGTGTACATTAATTTTAGTACAGAAATTAAAGAAGTTTTCAATATAGAAGAGCTGTATTCAGGTCATTGTGTGCATGACTTGCATTTTTAATTTAGTTTTGATTAAATGAATACATAATGAGCCCTCGGTGACATATAATAACACCTCTTTGAGGTTCCTTCTGACTTCTGTCTTTGTTTTGCAGTTGTGATCTAGGTTGCTGCTTGATCCCCTGTTTGATTGATGACCTCAAGGATGTGACGCACACTTGCCCGAACTGCAAGGGGTATATTTACACATACAAGCGCATATGCTAACAGTTTATCCCATCAACGATCTTGCTGTGACCTCATTCTGGTGGGTGTTGATGACTCGCTTTTTTGTGTTCATTTTTTCCCCAACTGACAGCTCATATTTCCAGCCGCTTCTCACTTCATGTAACTACTGAATCTCACACTTTTTTTATTTTAATTTTTTACAGGCGCTTGACATAGTTACTGATGCCTGTAAAATTAAGCAGAAGTGATTAGCGGTCATTTAAGGATCGATACATTTTATATGCACAATGGTCAGGGTTACATTGTGTCATCCAAGTACTGTTTTATTTTTATTTTAGCAGTAGAGCAAAGTGTATCAATTTAGAGAATATGTGAAAAAATTAACCTTGAAAAGCTCATTTGTGAATATTACTGAGTAGCGAAACTAAATTAAGTTAACTTCAGAGTCAGTATTGTTGGATTGTAGATTATTATTTTATGCATTACTGTTTTATTTTAACCTATTAAAATGAAAGTCGTTGATGGCTGGGTCTGGGACTTTTGAAGTCCTAGAGTAACATTGTTGCTTTTACATGTAAAAATTTCACTGTATTTTATGCAAATGTCATGGGATTTTTTTTCCCCTTTCACATTTGTTTTCAATTTCTTATATTTGTCGATAAGGCTCATTTCAAGTCGATTTGACAGGTCAATGTAACAGGCATTGTGTCATTTTAGATGAAGGATTTCTATTGATAAAGGGATCTGTATGTCCATCTAAATCTCCTTTTAGTACTTTAGAGATGTCATGCTAGGGACGTATTTGTGAAATTCAACCAATATACACTTAATTTTTTTGAACTGTGAATCAAAATGATAGCCATGGTGCTTTTCAAACCAATATACTAGCTGTTCTGTGTTGTCAGTAGGCTGTTTGAGACTTCTGTAAACTATCATCTGCTATTCAGGTCAGTTTATTAATCATTAATAAGGTAGATCTGTGTTTGCTGATACTAAGATTGGCGTAGACACATCAATAATAGCAGATAAGCATCCTTTAACAGTTATTCTGATGAAGAACATGTTTAGAAGTGGTTGTTGCATAAAGTTTTCATTTCTACTTGACGTTGTGAAGTCGTCATCTTCAAAAAAAAAAAAAGAAGACATTGGATAAAGCTGTTCAAAGCTGCTTTGCTGTTGGAGTTCACCAGCATGATGAAGGACGCTGCATGACTTCACTGTAATCTTGCATAGCGTTCAATTGGGCCATATGTGCCCTCAGTGTGTCATGCTGTGCTGGTTGCTGCACTGGGCTTCATAACTCAAAGCAGATTAACCCTTTGCTTATTAATACTGTGTGCCACAGGCCACAAGGATTTTTTTGTCCTGATTTTCCTTTTTTTTGTGTGTGGTCAGATTGTGATTTTATATGGAATCATCCAAAGAGATCCTCTCCTGGCTCTGAAATTGTACATTTTCTGTTCATTTTGTTCTGTCCATAAATGTGATTTACTGCTGAAATGGTATGAAATGTAAAAGCTACAACATCAGCAGTGCTTAGACACTATCTCTATTTACCTCAGTTTTTGTTTTTGTTTAAAAACTACACAAAGTAACATTTGGGTCTGTAGCGGTTAAAAAAAAAAACCCTGCGTGCTTCTTCCGGAAGAACATTGTTTTGGTTGTGCTTCGGCTCCGATTCTCTAAATCCGTCCCGACTTCTTTACCCTATAATAATTACTTATATTTTAATCAAATTGTATTTGGGTGACTGGATGTTTTTCATCAAAAAGTTACATAGTGTAGTTTTAAATTAAGATTCAGTTAATAATTATGTTTCTCTGGCAAGACAATCTGCCAACATTATAGTTATTTAACAATCAGACTTTCCATTTTTCCATTGTACTAATTAACTCAAAGGGAAATAATGTAGCAGTCGCTTTGTAAATGCACACAAGCTTCATTGTATGATCTTTTTAATCAGAAACAAACACTGAATTTTCATAGCATTTGCCCTATGTGTATACTGTAAGCAGGTATTATAAACTGACACATTCAATTCTGATTTCAAAGTATTCAGCAGTTAAAATTTCAATGTACTATTGTCTGACTGAAGAAAAAAAAGAATGACCTCTTCCCATCCAGCTTCCTATCAACCGTGACCTGCTGTAATATCAAGACACCTCTCCATCACCTGCAAACACTACATGTCTGTTTGATTATTGGAAGATAATCTCCAGTAAATATGTATGCATGATCTTGGGGTTTACTTGCACAGTCCAGTCTGGCTCCCTTTAATTTAATATGCTCTTGACTACGTAGGTCTACTTGCTTTGTGAAGTGACTTGATACTGTTGCAGACAATAGATGTCAAGCTTGTGTTACAGGAATGCAGCTGTAGATAGATGCCTTGAGAATAGTGTATGGCACTACACCAGATGCCATGCTCAACTCAAGTCTCAAATGTGTATGTAAAACAAAACTTATGGACTGACTATTTGAACAAATAAAAATACAAACTGTATCATATACGCGCAGTCATTTTATTACTTGCACACGCACACAAAATCAATCATCAGGCCAGAACAACGAAGCTGTAAATCATGTAGTTACTGTCATAGTGATACATAGACATTCTGTAATAGTGAAAATAAAGTTATTGATGCATAAAGGGTGTCTGGTTTTTAATCCAAATAAACAACAGTTTTGGCTCCAGCAAATAAATATAAAATCTTCTATATGAAAACTGAATATTCTATTATGAGCGCACATTCTGAGCCTCAAACAATGTCCAAATCTGAGGTCTCTGATTTAATCTCTCCAACGATGTCCACATTGTAGATTGCAACATTTGTAGAAGGTTGTCATTGGTTCATCAGCAGACCTAGTTTGAATCTGCATAAAGAAGGCCCTTGGGTGCTCACATTTTGGACATGGTTCTGCAAAGAAATATTATAAAGAGTTATACCTCAAAACCAATCAAGAATGATTAAAAACATTAAAGCCACCAGAATGGGCAGTAAAATATTCACTGTGCATACAAATACTCTTTTTCTTAGACTAAGATACACTGTTTTACCTGGAGTGGAATCCACGTTTTCCCAAGCAGCAGAGCCCCCGAGAACATCATCGACCTCCTTCAGTTTGGGGTACTTTCTGTTATTTACCTGTCAAAATAACCAACAGTTATCATATATCCTTTGGTAGCGTCTTAAAATACTTTCTTTTAAATACGCATTTAATTTGTGACCATTAAAAATGTTTTATGCAGTACAAATTTGTGTATTTATGAATGTATTCCGGACATACCACATCTGTCATGTTCAGATTATCATGTGACCTACAGTCGCATACTTTTCATATACTGTTTTTCGCCTACAACAGGGATACTCAAATCTGGCTCGCGAGATCCAGCTCTAACCCTAACCAAACACACCTGAGCATGCTAATCAATGTCTTCAGGATCATTAGAAAATCACAGGTAGGTGAGTTTGATCAGGGTTGAAGCTAAACTCTGCAGGAAAGTGGATCTCACGAGCCAGATTTGAGGATCACTGGCCTACAACAAAGTATCATTGGCTGATATTATGCAGAAAACACGGTGCATGACTTTCATATTTCCCGTATACATAATTCGGATGCAGCCACTGAATCGAAAAGGCACATTATTTATTTTGCATTCAAACAAACGTATAACATATATTCTAAAAGAAACGTTCACGTTTTGTTCCAGCATTGCATGCATTTGAATGGAACATTCACATCGTTTAATGGGAATGTAGTGTGTTATATCGTTATAATGTTAAAAAAAAATCGTATGTTTTCGAATCACGTGTTCACACATTACACGTGTTGGAATCGTCACATGGAATCTAATCGAAGGTTCGCATCATTAGATATGCTTCATGTCCAATCATTTCATCTTCAAAGTCTTTTAATGTGTTCCATTTAAAAACAAATTTAAGATAACCACGTATTCAAACGCGTTTCTATTGTAATGGTAACTCATTAACTTACCTTCCTCGTGATGTTGTGCACATATGGACATGTGTTACACGCGAATCTGAAGCATCTCTGTCCCTCTTCCACGATTAACACATTCCCACAAGTTGGACAAAACAGGAGCATTTTCAAGCGGTTACATACAATATTGTTTTTTTTCTGATGCAATTGAAGTTGCTGTTTACACGCATTCTCATGCCTATAGTCGCTACAGGAAACACATGATGATGAACGTGTCTCACTATTCTAGGCTCGACATGAAACGAAATATAAACGCGAATAAACACTAATTATAGAGTATGTAATAATGTTATATATACCTAGAATTGTCATGAACTATATATATATATATATATATATATGTTAAATTAAATTATTTAAAATGTTAAAAAATTGCATAGTCAGTATCGGAAATATAACATAGAAACGTATGCGAAACTAAAGTTTGGTGCATCACAGAAATATTCCGACAGCGTGTTTGAAAATAATGGATTTAAAGCTGGAACGCAACAGAACTGTAGATCAAATTTATCAGAAATAACTTACCAGCTATGCCATAATTCCATTTAAATTCGTTAATGATTCAATAAACATGGAAAGAACCTGACATTTTTATGTCTCGTATTTCTGGATGTAACAAATTGCATCAAGAAGTTTCCGCTTGTTATCAGTTGAAAATATAGGAATTAAAGGAAGAAAACCTAAAGAATGTCGACGAGGATGAGTTTGAGGAGAAAACTGTTGTAGATGAAATTAAAGAAGAGCAAGAAGAAGAAGACGAGGAGGCATTGCCACACTCTGAATTTCTTGACATCTTTGAGGAAGGACTGGCTCTGATGGTCCAGGACCCTTTACTGTGCGACCTGCCAATTCAGGTCTACCATCAAACAACGAGTTCGTTTTAATAGAATTATACTGAAACAAGCTACATGTTTGAATGTATTCATAAGTTCTAGAATTCCAAATCTTTTCTGATCTTTTAAATGTGCAGGTCACGTTGGAGGAGGTGAACTCTCAGGTGGCTTTGGAATATGGTCAGGCCATGACTGTTCGTGTTTGTAAAGCTGATGGAGAAATCATGCGTGAGTTTTCTTGGAATCAGTTGGAATTGCTATACATTTGTTTATTCCAACTGGAGCAAATCTCTTCACAGCTATTGTGGTTGTGCAGTCTGCTACAGTTCTGGACCTCAAGAAATCCATTCGCAGATATATGGAGCTAAAACAACAGCGAGAGGGAGGTGTCAAGCACATCAGCTGGTGAGACATGAAAAAAGTATAGGATGTGATGTTGTATAGGCCTATGATTTTTTCCTAATGTACTTTCCCTGTTAAGGAAATATGTGTGGAGGACATTTCATCTGGTCTTCAATGGAGAAAAATTAGAAGATGACAAAAGAAAGCTGAAGGAGTGAGTCCAAATAATCTGTTGCTTTTGTAGAAATGTGTTAACTTGTATTTATTTGGTGCACACAGAAAGAGCTGATAAAATGTAAAAAAAAAAACTTGAATGCAATGTAAGTTGCTTTGGATAAAAGCGTCTGCTAAATGCATAAATGTAAATGCACCGTAATTGCTGTGCTTTGAATTATGATATGTTTTGATTGCGTTTCCTCTGTCCTCAGCTACGGGATCAGGAACAGAGATGAAGTGACGTTTTTGAAGAAACTGAGAAGGAAATAAACAAATTAAGTTCTCTTTAATGGGTGAAATTTGTAAATAATAAATAGACATTTAAATGAAATGTTCACCCCAAAATTTAAAACTCATCCCATGGTCTTCTGTACCAAATACTGTTCACAGTTATTAATTAATTAACCCCCCCCACCCCCATGCGAATGACTAAATGATAACTTAATTTTTTAAGGCTAACATCCTGTCAAGACGACACTAGTTAAAGCAATTATTCTAACAAGGAACTTAAATAGCTATTCTTAGAATTCATTTTATAAAGACTCCTTTTAGTGAGACAGAAACTCAAACTCATATTTGCAAAGATGCAAATGTGTGATAGTCCTCTATTTCGAAGATGCCTAGTTATTAACATGTATACATGGTCCATCCACAAAACAGCTGATTCACTGCAAGTAAATATATTGATTGAAATAATTAAAGCTGAACATGGTGAAAATGAGTTGTTTTCAAAAGTGCAATTTAATTCCCATTAATGTTGCTTTTTAAAATGCTTAATATTATACTTTCACCATATTTGCTGCAAAACTGTAGATATTTGTTCTCATGATGTGAGTTAGTAGTAAAATCAGGTAAACCACACACTTTAAATATTATGGACATGTTCCCCATACTGTTCTCCTACACTATGACCAGCTTCTTATTTCCTTGTTACTGCAATGTGAACAGCGACTGAAGAGACTCCTCCGCACACAAGGGTAATTATTAAAATATATATATTTTTTATTTGGTAATTGCACTAGGGTTGAACAGTATTTTTCATATCAGGAATAAACTCTTCTATTAAACAGTTCTTCTTGATTGAACGATACAGCTATAGTTCTGTTTTGAAACTTTTGATTCTATTTCAGAGTGGATGCTATATGAAGGTTTGAGGCTTTTGGAGGTTTAAGTGAACCGTCATTTCAACCCTCAACATGCCTGATGAACAGCTGACGAACATTTTTGAGGAGCTGAACCGGCTGTCCTTTCGCAGACAGGAGCTGATTGACAAACGCAATATCCTGGCAATGCTCATCCAGTTCAAGCAAAATAATGGCCAGAATGAGCAACGTGAGTCCCACTAGCTGGAACTACTTGATGACAGAAGCAAAATAAACAGTGAAAGACATTTACAGATTATTCATAAAGAATTTGGTTATATACGGAAATACAGTCAGGTCCATAAATATTGGGACATCGACACAATTCTAACATTTTTGGCTCTATACACCACCACAATGGATTTCAAATGAAACAAACAAGATGTGCTTTAACTGCAGACTGTCAGCTTTAATTTGAGGGTATTTACATTCAAATCAGGTGAACGGTGTAGGAATTACAACAGTTTGCATATGTGCCTCCCACTTGTTAAGGGACCAAAAGTAATGGGACAGAATAATAATCATAAATCAAACTTTCACTTTTTAATACTTGGTTGCAAATCCTTTGCAGTCAATTACAGCCTGAAGTCTGGAACGCATAGACATCACCAGACGCTGGGTTTCATCCCTGGTGATGCTCTGCCAGGCCTCTATTGCAACCGTCTTCAGTTCCTGCTTGTTCTTGTGGCATTTTCCCTTCAGTTGTGTCTTCGGCAAGTGAAATGCATGCTCAATAGGATTCAGGTCAGGTGATTGACTTGGCCATTGCATAACAGTCCACTTCAAAAACTCTTTGGTTGCTTTTGCAGTATGCTTTGGGTCATTGTCCATCTGCACTGTGAAGCGCCGTCCAGTGAGTTCTGAAGCATTTGGCTGAATAGGAGCAGATAATATTGCCCGAAACACTTCAGAATTCATCCTGCTGCTTTTGTCAGCAGTCACATCATCAATAAATACAAGAGAACCAGTTCCACTGGCAGCCATACATGTCCACGCCATGACACTACCACCACCATGCTTCACTGATGAGGTGGTATGCTTAGGATCATGAGCAGTTCCTTTCCTTCTCCATACTCTTCTCTTCCCATCACTCTGGTACAAGTTGATCTTGGTCTCATCTGTCCATAGGATGTTGTTCCAGAACTGTGAAGGCTTTTTTAGATGTCGTTTGGCAAACTCTAATCTGGCCTTCCTGTTTTTGGGGCTCACCAATGGTTTACATCTTGTGGTGAACCCTCTGTATTCACTCTGGTGAAGTCTTCTCTTGATTGTTGACTTTGACACACATACACCTACCTCCTGGAGAGTGTTCTTGATCTGACCAACTGTTGTGAAGGGTGTTTTCTTCACCAGGGAAAGAATTCTTCGGTCATCCACCACAGTTGTTTTCCGTGGTCTTCCGGGTCTTTTGCTGTTGCTGAGCTCACCGTTGCGTTCCTTCTTTTTAAGAATGTTCCAAACAGTTGTTTTGGCCACGCCTAATGTTTTTGCTATCTCTCTGATGGGTTTGTTTTGTTTTTTCAGCCTAATGATGGCTTGCTTCACTGATAGTGACAGCTCTTTGGATCTCATCTTGACCGTTGACAGCAACAGATTCCAAATGCAAATAGCACACTTGAAATGAACTCTGGACCTTTTATCTGCTCATTGTAATTGGGATAATGAGGGAATAACACACACCTGGCCATGGAACAGCTGAGAAGCCAATTGTCCCATTACTTTTGGTCCCTTAACAAGTGGGAGGCACATATGCAAACTGTTGTAATTCCTACACCATTCACCTGATTTGGATGTAAATACCCTCAAATTAAAGCTGACAGTCTGCAGTTAAATCTTGTTCATTTCGTTTTAAATCCATTGTGGTGGTGTATAGAGCCAAAAATGTTAGAATTGTGTCGATGTCCCAATATTTATGGACCTGACTGTATATAGCGATTTCTCATTGTATAGTGTTACAATATGCAAGGAAAAAACTAATGTTGCTTACACGAGGTCTTGTAACCGACAGAGTATTCCAGAGATACTGAAGAACTTAAAGAGATTGATGAACAGCTTAAAGTTCTCACTGAAAAAAAGCTTGAACTGGAGAATTTGCAAGAAAGTTTGGGAGGCAATAATTTAATAGGTATGGCACTTTGATGTCTTGAACAATTTTTAGGAAATATACTTAAACATTTGGAATCTGACCTCTGTATTTGTATTTGAAGGTGCAGTTCTTTTTTCATGTCCTTGTGTTTGTATCATTTCAGACACAACTGTTTCATCTTTAGAGAGTCTGCCACCTTTTCCAGGTTAGTAGGTTTTGACACTAGTTTCAGTGAAGGTAAGATGTGATGTTTTTTTGAGACAACTACGCAAATACAAAATCCAACTTCCTGAAAGCAGCTCATGTTTGTTTTTCTCAGCTCCGCAGGTGATTATGGATGTTGAGCAACTTCCTCGACACTCAGCACAGACACAGTGTCCGTTTTGTCGCCAGTATATAACCACAGACGTCACAACCAAAGCTGGCAGTGCGACTTATATTGCATGTCTTATTTCCAGTCTTTTTTGGTGAGTTGAACCGTCCTCTGATATTTTGCTTTATTTATTCTCATTTATGTCCAGAGGTGGGTAGAGTACCCAAAAACTGTACTCAAGTAAAAGTACTTGTAGAAATATTTACTCAAGTAAAAGTAATAGTCTGAGTAGTTACTTGAGTAAGAGTAAAAAAGTATCGGATAAAAAAAACTACTCAAGTAGTTAGTTACTCGCTACTTTGGATCATATACTGAATATAGTCTATTTTTATTTATATGTATAGATATTTAGATAACATTTATTTATATATATATATATATATATATATACACACACACACACAGACACAACTGCCATTCAAAAGATGTTTTTTTTAATGTAATTTATTTCAGTGATGCAAATGAATTTTTATCAGCCTTTAAGCCAGTCTTCAGTGTGACATAATCCTTCAGAAATCATTCCAATATCTTGATTTATTATCAATGCTGTTTTTTTCAGCTTTCTATTCATAAAAGAATTGTGAACAAAATGTCACAGGTTCCAAGAAAAGCAGCAAAACCCTGTTGAAAAACCAGCATATGCTGGTATAGGTATGTTTTGAAGCATGGGATGCTGGTTTGGGCTGGTTTAAGCTGGTCCTAAAATGGTCTGACCAGCTTAAGACCAGCACATGACCAGCACATGACCAGCACATGACCAGCATAAACCAGCAAAAGACCAGCATAAACCAGCATCACAGCTTCAAAACATACCAAACTAGCATATGGTGTTTTTTCAACAACACTGATAATAAATCAATAGAATGATTGCTGAAGGATCATATGACACTGAAAACTGGAGTAACAGCTGATAAAGATTCAGATTTGCATCACTGAATTAAATTATATTTTAAAGTATATTAATTAATGATTAATTATATATTATTTATATATGTATATAACCTCTGACACGGAGAAGAGAGAAATCTCCTCACATGAGTCATGACCGCTACAGAACATCTGAACATAACGAAATAAATGCATATGACGGATCTTCTTCCGTCTGTTCCGCAAAATGTAAACAAATGTAGCTTTTATTTCTGCAAGCGTAAATATTGTGAAAATATCAACATTAATTGTGTCTAAGCAAAGGCATTCCTCCTGGAACTAACGCGGGTTTGGCGGGTGTTCATTTCATACTCTGTGACAGCTTATTTAATGAATTACTTCTAGATTGTATTTAATGTATAAGGTACATTTACAAAAAAATGGTAATGTCATAGTGGTTCGTGTACTGTAAACGAATCTATAACGTTACCTGTGGAACCGACAGCACACGCGGTGCTCATCTAATGAAGATCTTCATAGCTAGCAAACCATAGCCTTTGCAGATTTGCTTTCAATTGACTGTAGATCCAAAGCCATGTCTTCAACGCTCTTAATGTTCATAAACTTTCTGTTATCTGAGTGAGAACCGCTTCAGCGTGCGGCAGGGAACTGAACGAATCATTCAAATTGATTCGTGAACCGATTCACTGGTTTGCCAACTGGTTTGATCGAGCCTTCGAACAGAATTGACTCAAAAGAATTAATCATTCGCGAACGGACATCGCTCGTTGCCCAGAGAAAGGTAGACGGCGCGTTTGAAATAAATTGAAGCATTTTTGTCTTTATTATTACGTATTGCATTAAGATAAAGTAACGAGAGGAGCGTCGCCCACAGTAACTAAGTAAAAGTACCGTTTTTTCACTAAAAATGTACTTGAGTAAGAGTGAAAGTACCCAATTTTAAATATACTCTAAAAGTATTAGTTACTCAAAAAATTTACTCAAGTGTAATGAAGTAAATGTAACTCGTTACTACCATAGACTGTAAAAAAAATGGACGTAGTGTCCGTGACGTCACTCGTAGGTTTCTGAAGAGCGTTTTTGAAGCCTAAAGTGGGCGGAGCCGTCCGCCGCCATCTTGGCAACGCGTCACCGCGCGTCACTCCCGGATGATCCAAAATGGGCAATGAGGCGGGACGTGGGCGGAACTGAGGTGCCTGGTTGCTGAAACCACGCCCGCCTACCTCGTCGACGTATTGGCGGTTGAACTTTTCCAGAGCTTTCCAACTTACTCAAGGTAAATTAACCTGAAACTACACAACAAAACTTCAAATAACTGAGGTAACGTGACGGCTAACAGACAGCAGATAGAGACAGCAACGTCAATCAACCTGTCACTCAAGTGGCCACGCCCTTAATTATGCAGAAGTTTAAGGCTTAATATAATTTAAATGGATGAGTTATAAAAAAATTCACCCCCCTCACAGTTGTCACGAAGGGCAAAATTAGCTATATAGACCAAAATAAATTTTTGTACCAGGCTGTAAACATGTTTTTTTCTACTGTAAAGTTGGGGATTTTAACATGGAGAGTCAATGTGATTGACTCCCTTTTGGAGCCAGCCTCCAGCGGCTAGTCGATGAATTGCAGTTTTAATCACTTCCGTGTTGGTTTCACTAGAGGGAGCGGGAGGTTGCCGCTTGGTTACTACCCACCTCTGTTTATGTCCACTATGTCACTGTGTGATTACTATTAAGGGTTAAACATGACATATTTGTGTTCTTGACTGTTTTTTGTAGTTGTATAGCTGGCTGCTGTGTCATCCCGTTCTGCATGGACAGATGCAAAGACATCGTTCACAAGTGTCCAAAATGTCGGAGTCACATAAAAACATGCAAAAAGCTCTGAGGAGTGGAATTTTTGAATCCCGTAATGTCAACTAAACTGAAAAGGTTGTTGGAATTGTTTCAGCTGGTGTCATCCTGAATGTTTTACAGGGGCATTCCCTATGGAATTACCCTTTCTTAAAAGATACAATATATCTGACGGTTCGCTCTTTGTGGGGAACTAAGCCAACTTTTCGGTTTGCCTTAACTTACCTCCAGAACTATCCATATCGAAAGGAAAACGTAAGACGTCTGAATCTTCTGTGAGTTTTCAGTCTTCTGGTTTGAACTTAAAGAATATTAAATGCCAAATTTGAATTTTGGGTTGAATATTTGCTAAAGCACTGAACACTTTAAGGTTGTACAGGATTATAAAAAAATGGAACCAAGATGCATTTAGGGTTTCAAGAGGTTTTAAAAGTTTTAAATCGTCCTTTTACAATTTAAGGCCTTAAAAAGATCTTAAATCAGAGTAGAAAGTCAAGATACATTTACTTGAAATGCATATGTAAAATTAAGCCTTGGAAAAACCGAAAACAAGTGAGTTTATGCTTACCACAATAATAAATATCTGCAACAATGTGGTGTAATTAAGATGATTTTTCTGAGCCTATTGGCAGATATTTAGGGGCCAAATATAGATAATGTCTGTAGATACTGATTGTATGCTTTAGTCTATGGCAGCACATATAACCGTGGTAAAAAGTTGTGAATTTTGGCACACATATTTCACAGACAAGGCTTAAGCCTAATCCTAGACGAAAAAGTAGGTCTGAGCTGTTTAAACCGAAAGAAACTTGCATTGACTGATCTTACAATATTTCAGTGCTTTTGTTTTGTCTCAAGATGCACAACAGTAATGTTTGTTTTTTCGAAGAAAGTTTATAAAAATTACTTAAATGTCCTAATTGAATTATGGCCTAATCCTGCCTTAGTCTAAAGTCTTTGTCTTTAACACAATCTCTCTAGCGCCACCAACTGTCCAAATTTGCACTCATGTTCATTTTAAATTGAGGGAATACATTTTTTTTTCCGTTAAAGGAAAATAAAAACCCACCAACGGTTCTTTTTTCCCCTCAGATTCCTTGGCTGAAGATGATCCGATTGCACCGTATAATTTCATTTTCCATAATGAAAATTTTCCAGACATTTTGAGTTTTCTGTAAAACCTACTTTTTTAAACATAAACATAAAAAGAGATCATGTTCATACAATGCTGACAAAACAACAACAACAACAACAACATGGAATTCAAGTTGATTAGCCTTGAATAACAAGCAAATGAATTCAACAAAAAGCACATAAAAATGGACGAGAGGCTATATCTATGCAACGCTTGTATATTCAGACCAAACTGTGTTAATGGTTATGACAACCATGACCTGAGGGTACCTGCACAGTTTTGGCACAGCGCCACCTAGTTGTCAGGTGATGAGATTTTTTTTTTTACATATTTGCTTATAACTTCTGAACAGTTCAGTCAAAAATCAAGACCACAACTGTCTCTGTAATTTTTGGGCAGCTGCTAACTGTTCTCTACCAACTTTTAGAGGACACAGTTCACTGGTTCGATTCAGTTCATCAGACTCTGACATACTCGGAGTAACAAATAACTCGGAGTAACAAATTCCACCAATTCTGGAGAGGAATTCATAAATCATTCAGACAGGTTAACAACATCTTCAAATTTCCGACTCTGTGCACGAATCACTGCACAAGGAAGAAAAACCGAGGGAAACAAATTTGCAACATCAAACTTTCTTGGAGGTTCAGGTGTCTCGACGACAACTGGGCTAGAAAAAACCTTACCACCAGCCAAATCATTGCGCAGCACAAGACCAACTCCCTCCACAGGCAGTTCTGAACGCACTCCCAACTCAACTTCTGAAACAAGATCAGAGGTTAGACAAACGGTGTGTAGTGGTAACTTAACCAAGTTCAATGCCATGTACTAAAACATCGGAACCAGTATACGTTACAGCAGAAAATGGCAGCACACTGTCCAAAATAATGGACTGAGCAGCACCTGTGTCCCTGAGAATTGTAACTGGTCTTAACTCAGAGTCAGCAGACACAAAGCCAGACATGAGAAAAGGCTGGTACACAGAAATGGAGTTCAACCTGTCATTATCCTCAGACGTCTTGACAAAAGCAACACTTTTAGCTTTCGTGGATTAATTTTTCTGCTCCCAAGATCTGCACTCCGAAATTAAATGGCCCGGGTCAAGGCAGTAAAAACATACACGCCTGTCTCCCATACATTTTAAATCAGGCTTGAGCAGACTCCGTGATTTTAACTAACCTACCCGCACCAAATCCTTTAACGGTATCATCAACGTGAGAACGATTTCTACCCTGGCGAACAGAAGGAAAAACACTTCGGTGCATCAGCACAAATTCATCGGTGATAACAGCAGCATCAGACAGCTTAGCCGCCTTTTTCTCATTTAAGTGCACAACAACATTCTCTGGCAAACAACTTTTAAAATCCTCTACCAAAACTAACTCTCGAAGTTGCTCAAATGTGGACACCTTACTAGAACAACACCATTTGTCAAAGAGATGACCATTCTCTCTGGCAAATTCTACAAATGTTTGTTTGGCTACTTTCACATAGTCCCGAAACCTCTGCCGGTACGCCTCAGGCACCAATTCATAAGCTCTAAGCACAGCAGTTTTAACAGTGTCATAATCTAATGACTGTTCAATAGGCAAAGAGGAGCAAACATCTTGGGCTTTACCCTCCAAATTACATTGTAGGAGTAAAGCCCACATATCTTTTGGCCACCGAAGTTTTACAGCTACCCGTTCAAACGTAGTGAAATAGGAATCTACTTCCGCTTCACAAAATTTTGGAACCAATTTGATATACCTACTAACATCAAAAACAGCTTCCCTTGCTCCATCACCAGGAGTTAAAGCAGCTGGAGCAGATAGGGATGTTGCCGGAGACCTCCCAGGCAAAAGAGAAGGGGTCACCGGAGCATTATCAGACAAGAACTGTGGAGCAGCCGACCTACACCCTCGTTCACGATCAATCTGTAATTCAAGCTCGTGCAATCGCACCATCTGATTATCATATTCCTGCTTTTTACCATATTGTTTGCTATATTTTACGAAAGCATTAGAGTACTGTTACGAAACTCTGTATTTGTCTTTGGTACCATGCCCTGATGGTACTCAAAAGTTTCAGGGCAACACTATATTAATAGAAATACTAGCTTTTGATTACACAAATGTCCTGTCTGTCAAAATTACACCACAAATGTCCTGTCTGCCATTTTGATTTTCTTTGAAAACCTGCTTCTCCTCCTAAACCACTGGCCTGATTTTCACCAAATTTGACTTGTAATCATCTTCGGACTTGCTTGTCAAGTAAATGCATCTTGATTTAAGGATGTTTAGACATTTCCAAAGAACATCACTTTTTGTGGTGTGATCAAAATGTACAGTAAAGTAATTTCCACATTCTAGTGTTTGGGAGCAGAGCTATTCAAACCTTAAGTTGTATTTATTTATTTTGTAAAATAAATTAAAAAGTAATGCAGGCTAGTTGAAAGCTGTACTTTTGAATTTAAGTACTACTAATACAAGCCATTCTGTGCTACATAGACATTCACATTTTGAAGACAGTGTTCTCTTCAGTTTATTCCTTAAAAGTTCATTGACTTGGTCTTAAAAAGTGTAAAATTTACCTTTATAAAATCCACAGAAACCCAGTCAGAACTTTAACAAATGCCTGATTCTGTTTGCATGTAGCAGAGTACGAGTTCTTAAGCTGGTTAAAAACAATTCTAAATTATTTTAGCTTGTTTTGTAGGTTCTGTTTTTATCTTTGGTAAATTGTCAAATGTTAAGTCTATTTATTGTGTTGTTAGCTTTGCTAAATAAGGTAATGTGGGGCCAGAACATGTTTGGCTTTCCAAAGGATAGAACTAAGTAATTTCAATGGTTTCAATTACAGAAACATTTTAATGATAAAAGGCTGTATATACAATAAAGATATGTACAAAGATAACCTCAAAACATTATTTACAGTTGCACAAATACATTTGTATGAAATGTATATTGTAAAATATATACACTGTGCAAAATCTGAGGCATACAACCTACATCGCACTTCAAAAAGTCAGTATGTTTACATATATGTGTCTTCTTTTCCTCTTCATAACAGAGCAATTACTCTGTTGGACATATTGAAAAAATGTACACAAACCCTAATAGTCTTTACAGGTTCATTTAAGGTCTTATAAGATTTTACTACACCGCGGGTCTTTTTTCACTCTAAAAAAAATACATGTAGAGCCATAAAATGTGTGATAAAAAAATATATGTGAGAACTGCATATATGCAGTAAAATGGTATGTTAAAAAAATGTAAAGCTTTGGGCCTCTGATAGAGACAGAACTTTGGTATCTCATTAGAAATTACATTTCTAAATATAGAAACACATTCTTTCATTTTGACAACATGTTTGGATAAGGAACTGATCGTCAATGAGTTCAGTCCAAGGTCAAGTAAGTGCACTATTTGGCATATTTTCACAGAGTGTCTAAACAGAAATCTGCCAAACACTGAAGAAAAACATTTCATAGTGATCCATCTGAAGGGAGTGGTGATAAGAAAATCATTCAGCCGTCCGTTTCAAACTGTTCCAGCAGATGATGCTACATGGTCACATTTTATATATATATAAAAAAAAATATTCTTACAAATAACAGGGAAGATGAGGTTTACGTATATTAACAGGTTTAGGCAATTTATCTGCCAGCTACCTGTATTTCAGTGGTTATGTAGGAAGAAGCTCAAATTCTGTGAAATACGGTGAATTTCAGTTCATCTACGTCCAAAAAACACATCAAAATCAAATTTGATTGAGCCCGACCAATCAAAATGCAGCTGCTCTCTGATGTCATTCTGATCTGAATATGAAAATTTTACTGGTCCTGTTTAGCGTTGTTTCCCTGGTCAAGACACACAACAGTGTCAGTTCAGACTGTAAGAGCTGAACCCTGTCCACTCTGTCTCTACTCTTTTGATAGGGATAATAATGGCCCCTAGTCAGGTGTTTGTGCGCCTCTCTCCCTCCCTCTCTTTGGCCCCATGCTGGGTTTGGTAAACAACCTCGCTCTGACCTCTCCCAGTCTATACACTGGATGATTTCGAATGTTTAGAAATTGAATGTTATTATTTAGCTGCCACAATTTCGAGTACCCTAATGCAACAGTTAACAGCTCATTGACCATGGCAGTTGAATGTAAATGAGCCACTAAACAGGTTCCTTCAATGAAGGTGACATCACATTTGTAACAATTTCCATGGCACAATGTCTCCATCACAATAGTCACATTTGCAAACTCTGTATGTTAAAAGGATAGTTCACCCCAAAATTTTAAGTCTGTCATGTTGTTCCAAACTCGTATGGCTTCTTTCTTCAACAGAACACAAAAGAAGCTATTTTATTGAAAGTTTCAGCTGGTTTTTGTTAATTGCATCAAGGTAATGGGGTCCAAAACTTTCAAGCCCCAAAACGGACACAAAGGTTGAATGAAATTAATCCATATGAAATATTTTGTATGATATTCAGTTTTAAGCCTTTAGGTTGATTGGGCACATGACATGCAACTTTCAGTGAGGTTTGACATTTAAAGTTGTGATTAAATGAAAGTCTTGTAAAAATGTAAAAGTTCTTGAAACCAAATTTAACTTTATTTATTTAACTTTAACTTTAAAGAAAGAGAGATACAAGTTTGGAATGAGAACAATACTTTGGCATTTGAACTTACTATCCCTTTAACTCTAAAACTACAGAGTTTCTGGACAACGCAAATAGCAAAAGCACTATGATTCTACTTGTAATCCTTACTTTCCCCAAAATATGATACATTTAAAATATGTTCTGTCTTAGGTAAGAAATTATACTTATCAGAATAAAACAAACAACAACATTATATATAATATAGGCCAGCAGTTTCAAAGGCTGCTTCAAAATATGAAAAGCAGAAGCTCACTGTCTAAATATACAGGTGAAAAAAAAGTCTCTCCACATTCTTCTTCTGCTTTGAAAGAGGTGTTGGTGACAATAACAGCACACAAACCTGCTACACTGATGCTACCCTATCAGTGGTTTGAACACAGATCTTTTCAGAAAGTCTCCAGTCTCCAACCCTTTGTGAGCTCAGTCCCAGTGTAACTGTAAATCAGTGGAGTCCAAGAAATCAGATGAAAAGACTGCAGCCGGGGAGGAGATACCAGCAGGACCTGGAATCGTAAGGTCCAACCACTCCATGTTGTCGAGGCCTGCGTCTTGCAGAGGAAGGGCAGAAGGCGGCGTGTCAGTGAAGGTCAGATCTGAAGTGTCCATTGGGGAGTGGGGCCGCTCCAGCAGCTGGTTTTTAAGCTCCTCCATCAGTCTCAGGGTCCGTGGCTCAGCGTCCACCAGCAGGGCCTCCAACTGGTTATCAGAGGCCAGGGCTACCATTTTGGGTGGAGGCGCTTGGGTTTGGTTGGGCGTGCGGGCAACGTGTATCTGCGGGGGAGGACGAGACAGCACTGTGTTGATGGGCAGGGTGGTGATGCTTGCTGTCACAGGAAGAAGTTTGTCCAGAGAAGGATCCTGCCTGGATAAAGGGGATATTTCTGGGAAAGCACAGACAATGGTTTAGTTATGGAAACCTATTGTGGCTGAAATCAAAGAGCTGTTTTTTCTTTTCTCACCTCCACTCTCGATCAAAACGTCAAACAAATCGTCCATGTGCTGACTGGTAGTAGGAACCTTTATGGAAGAATACAAAGTATCAAGACAACAGAAAGTGTTCAAAATAGATTACCAAGTGTGCAATATTAGTACTGTGCCCTTCAAATGGAGTTGGAAATATTCAAATTCTGAGCACATGAATGACAGAGGGAAGTCATATTTTCGAGTGGGAAAGTCTGTTAACCTAAAACCCCAGGGCATTCTTCAGTTTTTATGCATATGCCAGGGACAGGGCATGCGTACAGTATACATGACAATTTTCATTATCAGCATATTTTCTAATGACGTATTCTTGCACTAATTCATCTGTCCACAAGGTAGCACCACTATTGTTTCATATTTGAAAAAGAAACGGAAGAAATAGAACCATAACAACAAACTACTAGAGACGGTAACAACAAAACACACCAGCATTGATGAGTGGGTTAAGAAATACCCGTAACTCTAGGTTATACGAGTTTGAAGACATTTTTATCAGATATAACTTCTGGACAGAAATGTCACAGACATTGATCAAAGATGAAACTTTACCTATTTTTGTTTTGCCGCACACTATCAAGTGGTGCATACTTTGAAAGGCTATGTGTTTGGCTGTCAAAACTAAAGTATACTTTGGGCTTAACTTTAAAATTACCTGCATTGTGGCTTGTAGACCTCTGGTCTGTTTGACGGCCTCCTCATAACGGGGTGGGTCTTTGCTCTTTGGGCTGTGGTGATTGGGGAACGTTGATGGCTGAAGGATATAGTTGAGCTGACAGGGTGAGGGAGGCTGAACAAAACATATAACTTTCAAACTGTGTAATAGGGGTTACTAGGCAAAGTTCTAGAGTACTAGGCCAAATTTTATTTTTAAAAGTATACAAGAGGATCTTAGCCTAAAACATATATACATGCATTACACAGATATGAATGCCTTTGCAAACTTGCCACAACGATAAAGGTGTTCTGTTCTGATTTTATGACAGTTAGCTAGCAAGTTGTGTTGAAGAAGATGAAGAAGACTATTTACTCTCCCACTGTGTAGATAGTTTAATACCCAATATAGTGCCCCTTGTGGCAAAACTGAGAAAGCATTGTGTGCTTGTTTTACATTATGAGTTTTAAACCATTTTTAAGTGCATCAGCGCTTGAAAAGTAGCTTGTGCTTGATAGGAGAATTTGTGTTCATGTACTTGTGTATGCCGAGTATGTTTCAGGATGTAACAGAGTTCAACAGTTTGTCTTACTTTGTTAGTAGGTCCATTTGTGTGTCTGGGCGAGTTGTTGAGGAAGAACTGGGGCATGTCTGCCATGGGCTGGCTCTGGTTCTGTCTGTACTCAAACCCAGAAGACGAGCTTCCACACAGGGGTAAAGCCTGTAAACACATGCAGCAGGAGGCAGTTTTATGCCCAGTGCACTTTGTAAGAAAATCTGTGTATATCACTCTGTAAACAGAGGCCTCTTGTCCTCGAACCAACTCTCTGTCTTAGTGATAAGTGCTCTTTCTGATTTTCTCTGTACTCTCTACTTCTGTCACCTATCCTGCGTTTGATGTAGTTGAGAGCGTAATGTATCACCTGAACTCAACTGCTATTGCCAGGGCAACATCAGAGATAAGCAAAGAACATGTTGCAGGCCTCAGAAAGGCTTTCCATTTCAACCTACGTGCCAAATCAGAGAGAAATGTGTCTGGGCCTTGTCATCACAATAGTGAGCTGAACTGGATTTATGAAGTGCGGGAACATTAAAAGCAAAAGGAAAGGTTAAGATCTACAAGCACCCTAGAGTATACATGCATAACAAACAGATCATATGGTGTATTCCTTTCTAACTGTTGTATTAATGTTTCTATTTGACTGCAAAGTAAAATATCATTATTTGTGATTTGTGCTGTCTTTTCAATTAGAATTGTGCATAATGGATATCGTAATTACCTTGTATGACTTAAGTAGCTCATTTAGCTCATATATTGCCCTGTGTCTGGGATGAAAAGATGCGCTTTAACACGCCACAAAGACTACAGCCAATGGTTAACCAGCACATATGTTCTGAGCCTGCTTGAGAGGAAATTACTCTGTATTAGCCATTCCAAAAGGGAAACCGCAAGAACTGCATACAAAGCCTCCAATTTGCTTGTTTTCATCCCTTCTGTTTTTCTTCTTGTTTGCGAATACGTGATTTTCAAAGTTGTCGGATCGCTGTTCTTCTCACACTGCACGACTGTCTGGGGAAGCATCTAGTTGCTGTTGTGTGTATACTACATGACGGATTAGGCAACATTAATTTTCAATAGGAAGAGTCACTGACAACTCTGGTTGTGAAATGTAGTTTGTAGCAAGGCAAACACACGCGAGAATTGATACAGGAAATAACGCGTTCACGTGAGAGACAAGCGTTCTCGCACAAGCATGGATTTATTCCTGTCAAAAATGGTAGCCCGCAAAAAGCCTGAAAACCACGACATCTGTGCACTGATATGCAGTGAAAAATAAAAAAATAAAGAAGTATATGAACGAGAGAATGGTTGCTTCCTGACCCCTCCCCCTGAACTTTCCTTTCCGTTGCCCTGTATTCTGCTCTCTCATTGGCTGTATGTCACTGCCAATGTCATTTTCAAAAAACACATTTCGCCGACCAGATATTTGGCATGGCAAATATCTCACGGGCATCAGTGATGCATCAATGCTTCTCTCAGATCACGCACACTACGTGATTGTTGCTCTCATGAACGAGCACCGATCTGCCTCTGATTTCGGGCATTTGTTGGCAATTTAGCATTAAACTGTCGATGAGTGAAAATCGGGGCTAAAATCGTGCAGTATGAACCCATCATTAAGCTGAACAGCTAATCTAAATGGTCTCTCACTAATAGACTATGCTGCAAATTCAATATACTCAGTCAACAAAAAAGCTGCTCAATGACAGCTGGACATTGGCCGATGACCGTCTGTTGGCTTGGTATGGCACAGTCTTAGTTAGGGTGTCAGTTATTTGGATGTTCAGTAGGACTGCCCCCTAATAGTCGACTAACCGTTAGTCAACCAGAAGGGGTTTGGTCAACCAAAAATTGAGCGTTAGCGTTAGTTCTGGCAGGTCACGAGCGTCAAGCTTGTGTCAGCTGATTCTCAGCTGATCACATCTACCTATAGGAATACGACACCTATTGCGGAATTCCTATATAAGCTCTATTCAGTATTAATCAGCAGCTTTTCCCACTTGCTCAGGAGCAAATTAGACAGCGAATTCCATCTCTGTGGGAAAGCTTTCAATCAGGAATTTTCATGGGTTCGTTTCTCACAGAGTTCTCACCAGATTCAAGTTCGCGAACTTGAATGCAAATTCACCGCGATTGATATATGCTGATAGACTCGGAAGTGACTGCACTCGCAAGCACTGATTCTCACAACGATATATCATTGACACAGACTCTTTGCCTGCAATGCCCGCAATTTGCTGAAATTGTGCTAATGTGACTGCATCAACAACACTTTTACAAGAGATCTGCTTTCCCCGCTGGAAGAAGCAAACATATCAAGGAGGGCTAAAGCATCCACGTAACAACTGAACATTTAACCCTTTATTCATCTCTGAATGTCTTCACAAAGCCAAGCAAAGTTCTTTTTTTCATTCTCACTGCCTTATGCTATGTTGGCAATTATGCTACCATCAAATATTGCTCGTAGTTTAAGGCAGTTGTTCAGTAACATGTTTGTTTGCTAGGCATGCTGTTGCTTTAGGCTCATTGGTTGTATTTTGACACGCTGGTAACATTACCCAGTTAAACTTACCACCACAAGGCTTATTTTTAATCTGTTGTTTAAGGCTGTCTTGATATGAAACGGGCTTGCTGCTTAAGGCTCATCTAGTATTGGGAATTTTGTTTCATTAAACTTACTCAGCTGCTTATAAAGAAGAGCACCCCTTCGCTGCCTTCTCCTGTAAGGGGCTGCTGCCCCAGTCTCTGCTATTTCAGAAGGATATGCATCTTTCAGAATGTCATCAGTTGTGGTTTGGGCAGTTCTGGCCTATCGTTTGTGTTGGGGGGTTTATTATTATTGCTGCACCCTGCTCATTCATAACAGGCTGCATGGATAGGCAGGGAGTTTTTTGCCCAGAACAGAACCATACCGCCAAACCAAAACTTTATGCTAAGTATCTATCATTTTGACAATAGTGGTCCTGACAATTTTATTAGTCGCAGAAAAGAAAAAAAAAAATCCTGAAAGTCACACAGATAATTAACGGCTCGTCTATGATAATATAGTACATCGGGCAGGACATTCAAACACTCGCCTATCATCGACCTCAAATATGGCTTATCATCTGAAATATGTTAAGTAGCAGCAACTTTACATGGCCGCTCAATCTAATGTTAACCTAGAGAAATGTGTGCTGTTTAAGTGTCTGTGTGGAGTGCGGAAGCTGAACAGTAGCGCGCTCACTGCAGGACAGATGGAGGTGCCGGTGCGTTCACTTGCTCTTAAAATTTTTCCATCATTTTTGCTCATACAGATAAGAGTAATACAGCTTATGAATCTGTAAAGATGCTACATTTATTTGTGTGCACTCATTGGGCCTCATTCATGAAACATTTGTAAATATAGGAGTAAATTTGGGGTAATTTCTGCATAAAATGGACCTTCCCGAAAACTCTCCTCCAGTCGCTTCGTAAACTTCCAGTTTGATAGTTAAACATGCGTATGTTAATGAATTCCAATCATTCATAAATGGGGCGCTTGTGCACGTTCATTCACAATTAGCGTAATCCCTGCCTATGATTACAGATACGCAAATTGCGGTTCCAGGAAAGCAGTGGAATATTCTGGTCTACTATTCTCAGGTTTGGCTCCAGTATATTGCATAAATGCAAAAAAAGACTAATAGGCCATATGCATAACAATAAATATTCAATAACGTGTGTCCACCAAAGCGTTTGGTTACACTTTATTTTGATAGTCCACTTTAGACATTATACTATCTATAAGTAACTTTATAACTACATGTCAACTAATTCTCATTCATTTGCAACTACATGTCTACTAACTCTTGAGTAGACTTTGGTTAGGTTTAGGGTTAGTAGAATAAGTTGACATGTAGTTACAAAGTTACTTACTGTTAGTAGAATGTCTAAAGTGGACTATCGAAATAAAGTGTTACCAAGCGTTTTTAGCCAGCTGAAAAATGTCAGGCACTCTTCTTAAAACGACCAGCTGGTGGCACTTAAGAATGCTTTGGTGGCACAACGTTTTGGTTGCTGTGATTTGGAATATCCACGGCAGTAACGTATTACTAGGATCTAATTTTTAAGAATATTACTGAATATAAAAATGCAGTAACCAGCAATATTAACTTCTCTATTGTTGTTCAGCTGTTGTACAAGTAGGATGATTGGTCGGTGTAGTATTTTTTCCCCGCCCCTCCTCCATTGATTGGACAGCTGGGTAAAAAGTGACATTGACAAGTGCTGCGTTTACCCAAAGGCCAAAGCTAAACAATTTATCAACTCTCAGCTACAAACCCCCCCAAAAAACGGAGCAAACGAACTTGGAAAATATTACGATGGCAGTGCATCAAAATTCAGTGTCATCAGTTTGCCAAAAAGAACACAGAATGTTTTATGCACCATTTACACGTGGTAGGTGTACATTTCTTTCGTACAAACTACCATCTTGAAAATACGAACATTCATGAATCCGAAAATTTACGTCAAAACAGCTTTACAAACGATTTATACAAATTCGTTCTGCTCGTGTTTCATGAATGAGGCCCATTGTGTGCTTTTCATAAAATAATGAAAGCAACAAGGATGCTTTTTCTGCCGTCTAGGTCTGTGAACTTGAGCGCGAAACTCAGAAACTCTGTGTACACTTGCCTTGCAGACATAAAAAAAATATCTATAGCAAGTGAAATGTCTACTTTCAAATAAACTAATTCAAATGGATGAAAAATATTCTCAGAATATGTCATCTCTATGAAACCTGCATACAGGTGCATCACTACTGCGGAGATGACGAGTCGCCGAATTTCATCTCTTAAACCGAGAACAAAGAAAGCACTAGACTAGTTTATCAATGAATTATTAAAATGTTAATGCAGCCTCCTTCCTGTTTTTCCTTGACACATTCATAATCATTACTTCTGCCGGTGTGCCGTGACAAGCTTTATGCATGCGCTTGAGCACTTATTAGGCTATGTAGGCAATTAAAAGTCTCATTATTATTATTTAAAAGGTTTATTAACAAACGTGCAATCAGTCGACTAATGCTTCAAATGAACACTAGTTCAAATGACTACTAGTCGACCAGAAAAATCTTTAGTCGAGGGCAGCCCTAGTGTTCAGGGTGGTTGCAAAGACTTTTCTATAGGACTACTAAGGTGTTTTGAGTGCGCTGCCATGCAGCTGGTAGGGTGTTCTGCATTTGTGTTATGAATGGAACAGTTAAGGTTTGAGAACGGTTCAATCCAACAGTGGAAAAGCAGCTTATAATAACTGTGTCTCTAAGACATGGATCAGGACCCCTCTTCAGTGTCTACAAGGTCTGTTTTTCACCCATTTGCTTCATGTAAATCGCACAGAAGCGGTTTGCTTACTTGAGGTGGAGATGGTGTCTGATTTGAATGCTGTTGTAACATTGTGTTGTTAGACGTCTGTGTTTTCAGAAGTGGTGTTTGTATGATGCTTTGTGCCAAACTGGGCAATGTTGGTTGGAGAACGGTCTGTGCCTGCAAAAGGTATAGAGAAAAACTCCAAATAAGATATTATTTTATACATTTTCCTCACTGTAAATAGAACTGACATTTCATGAATGTTAAGAGACCTGTGTGCTGATGGGATTGTTGGGCAGGCTGATGGGCAGCAGGATTTGTGCGGCAGGGTGAGTGTTGATCAGTGTCTGCTGATGCAGCACTTGAGGGACTTGCTGGGTGTTGATATAGAACTGCTGGACTGGGGTGTGGTGCCGCCGGGCATGTGGCTCTTCCTGTTTCACACCTGTAGTTTGCCGCAGGGGACTCTGCTTGGAGTTGCAGCTCAGGGAGGCTCCGTTCTCCTCTTTGACCTGAACTGATGGATTGGGTTCAGGCTGCTGCCCTCCTCCCTGCTGACTCCTCTTCTCCACCTCCAGCTGCATCTTCAGCTCCTCCACCAGCCGCTGCTCCTGCTCCAGCTTACGCATGAGTTCCTCAATCTGACGCTCCTTCTCGTGAAGGCGCTGGTCTTTTTCGGACACCTTGATGTCCATGGTCATGTCTTCAGATGCGGATTTGAGTGGTGAGGTGCCTTTTGGTGGACGGGCTGGAGACAACGTAAATAGAGCTTTGGTGGGACTGTCTCTGCTGTCCTCCATACTGATGTTGGAGGCCTCAGGAGAAACGGGTGGAGTTGTGCTCATGCTGTCAGGCTGCAGAGAAGCTTTGGAGATGTTTGTATCTATGGCTGTAGCAGATTGAGAGCTCTCTTTGTGGCCCTTAAGCCTTTCTATGAGATCTGTTTTGGTGCCAGATACAGGAAGTCCTCGCAATTTCAACTCCATCTTAAGCTCAGCCACCTACAGGTTCAAAGAACAGCTGTACTTCTGCATACTTATTGATTGTGGGAGCAGGAAATAAATCAGCATGTTACCCACCTTCATCTCATCTAGGTTGGTAGGCAGAGACCCAGTTTTACGACCGGTCACAGTGTTGTTGGGACGTGAAGGAGCCGCACTGGGCAGAGATACCACAATGGGAGCGGGAAGATTTGGGCTGGTGCTCAATGTGATGTTGGGGCAGCTGTTTTGACTCTCAGCTACTGGCCTGTAGAGGATGAAGGATTTTAAATGCAATGGGAACTTCCTGTTCCCTCATCATTCACAATAAACGGTCTTTCTACACAATAGAAGCAGGGGTATATCTTGCAGCAACAGAAGCAAAAATGGAAAATAATTTGAGGAACTGCTGTACTACAGCTGGGGTGATGACAGGTCTGTTAGACATGATTAATCGGTGAAACCATTATTTAAAGTCTATCGCTCATAGCACACAACGCTCACGTTCTTTTCTGAGTTACATACTTCTGCTGCAAAGCAATCAGACTCACAGTAAATCCTTTTAGTGTCAGACCTGAAACGGATATATCAGAATCATATGCAATTGCACTAGTCCGTAACCAATGATTCAACTGAACTGACATTACGCAAGTGAACTAGCATTATGCCAGGTGCACAAAGTGCAAGTGTTCCCCCAAGGCATTGAACTCTATGAAGTGAAGTGCCAAACTACAGTTTTTATGGACAATCCCCACAATGTACATATAAAAAGGCCAAATGTAATTTTTGTATATACTGGAAAAATGTTACAGTGTTCCATCCCCTGCTCAATATTCTCCTCCAAAATAATGTGCAAATTGAAGGCTATACAAAACAAATATAAAATTATAATTGTAGGCTATGCTAAAGCCTGGAATAAACTACGTGATTTTTGCCCCGATTTTACAGTCTGAACAAGTTGACACTAGTTGAGGAAAGTCAGAGCCAGTCTGCAGATTACAGCTGACAGATTCCACAGAAAATCGCGTAGTGTATGATGGTCACAGAGTCCGATTTTTTAGCTTTAGTTTGATATTTTCAGCCGATTTTAGAACACACGTTTTCTTTTGTCATGCATCTCCCAGCAACAAGGCGCACGTTTCTGCGTGAGTTCATTGTGATCGGAACAACTTTAAAGTCTGGTAGTGTATGATCTTCAGTCGTGTAGTGCATGATGCCTAGTTTTCCTTTGTCACTATTTACGGTAAGTAAGTATGATGCCTAGGGTTTTCAAAATCTGTTCAGATTTTAAAAGTTGTGTAGTGTATTCCAGCCTTAAACATTAATGCACACAAAAAATATCCTAAAGACAGACAGATTAAAATCAATAAATAATAATAATAATATTACAAGAGGTATAATGTTCTGCAAGAACACTTTTTTCTGAAGACATTACTGTCATTTATTTATTCTATGAATATATTCTCATAACAATTGTATTGTGTTAAATGCATGACAAACTATTTAAAGCTGAATTAAAGTCTTTTTGCAAAATACAAATGCTCAATTTGTAACATTTACAAATACAAAGTGCAGCTGTTAAATGGGAATTGGAGGAAATTGCATTGGAGGAAAACAAGCATTAAACAGCACACACATCTAACATTAAAATAAGTTGTCTTGTGCTTTGGATATCTTGCATTTTCTTGCAGCAAAGCATTTTTTTTTAGAAATGTTTTTCATTAATGTAGAATTACGTCATTGATAAAGTTTACCAAATAATCAGTAATCAAATTTGTTCCTGTTTATCCAAATTCAAACAACATGTTATGACCAAAAAATAATCAGCATAGTATACTCATGTTGCATCATTCTATTATATAATATGTAAATTATTAAACATATTGGTTGTGAAAAACGCTTTTCATGTTGAGGTTTTAGTGACACAAGGTGTTTATGCTAAGGGTTGCATGTTATCTTGGAAACTATATTGGAAGTGTGACATACTTGAGTGGTGCTGGTAATATGGCCTGGTAACTGTAATGCTGTTGCTGTTGACTGAGAATCTGGAGCTGCAGGAAATGCTGCTGTTGCTGAAGCAGCTTGGCATATGCCGAGTCCATCGGGGCTTCATTGGGTTCCTGCTTCTGGTCGGGCGGGATGTACTGGTGATACTTGAGCTTCTTAATTCGCGGTTTGGGTTCTTTACTCTTCTTGCTTCGGCTCTTGTCACTGGACTGTTTGGGCTGACTTTGCTGCATGGAAACAAGGGCAGAAGAACTGAACTAAAGGTGTCACCTGAAATCCCAGTCAACACCCTTGCGCTTTGGCATGATATCACAACACAAATCTATTTGCTTTGTGATTTTAGGTGATTCCCATAATGTTTCAACTAGCTCAGTTCTCTTGCTAACAGAGATGTCAGCACACTGAGAATACCAGAAGCTGAGAGATTTGTGGGCAAAACCACAAATTTGTGACCGCTGTGGAAAGGTGGGACTTGTATGAACATCTACATAAAATCACAGGAAGAGGAAACAGGATGCGTGGAGGGGACATGACCCTCATTGTTCCTAAATATTGAGTCACAGGATACACATGAAAATGGTTTGGCTTCTGGGGAAGGGAGTTGAAAGTCATCAGGATGTAATAACACACCATTTCAAGCTGGCTTATGTGTGAGCAGGTTCCCGAAGCTCCACTGGGTCAGCGGTGACCCTCTGTCATGGAGTAAATATGCAGAGTATGCTTTGAAGGCATGGATTATGATAAATGCACAAGTTATTGTCTGACTCCTGTTTCCATGTCCCCAGCTTCAGTTTGTTATTCTCCGCATTATGAGTGTGAATGTTTCATTTAACCTCCAATTGAAGACAGAAGACAGCTGCTAGCACTTCTAGCTCTGCATCTGCTGCTCTTCTGAAACTGATTTGGCCTAAGGTACCTTTGACAAGTTGTTGTAAACAAGCTTTTTAGAGTGATAAACAACAGCTCTACTGCTCTGCTGTCTATACGCGGTGGTACCGTATGCAAAATATATATATATATATATATATATATATATATATATATATATATATATATATATATATATATATATATATATATATATATATATATATATATATATATATTTTTTTTTTTTTTACTAAAGATTTAAACTACTGTTCACATATTTAGGGTCAGTATGATTTTTTTTTTCTTTCATTCAGCAAGGATGCATTAAATTGATCAAAAGTAACAAAAGTTATTTATTTATAATAAATGCTGTTCTTTTAGCAGTTTCCACAAAAATATTAAGCAGCAAAGCATCATATTAGAATGATTTCTGAAGGATCATGTGACACTGAAAACTGGAGTAATGATGCTGAAAATTCAGCTTTGACATCACAGGCATAAATGACATTTAAAATACATTCAAATAGAAACAAGCTATTTAAAACTGTAATAATATTATTTCACAATATTACTATTTTTACTGTATTTTGGATCAAATACATGCAGCCTTGCTGAGCATAAGAGACTTCTTTCAAAAACATTTGAAAAATCTTCCCGACCCCAAACTTTTGAATGCTAGTGTATATAAAATTCTATAAAAACTCTTTAGCATTAGTATTTTAATCTAACTTTGACTCAGTCAGTGTGATATTTTTAATTATTTAGCTGGAGTTGCTATTGTGAAATTAACCAGTAATGCTGTGAGTCACTGACCCTTATCTCAAAAATAAACATAGGCAGGAAATGACATCATGGTGGTTAGGACATATGGTTTACCTTCACAAGGGTGGGTCCAGGCTTTGTGGGAGCAGCAGCAGTGACTGTCTGAGTAGAAGTCATTACTCGGCTATCTTCTACTGATGTTCTGTTCAGGAAGTCTAAACTCTGGGTTGTAGGTGGACACAGTTGATAAAAAGAGATTAAAAGCCATATGGACATAAGAAGGGACAGAGACATATAAATCTAACCAGCAACACAAGGCTGATTTCTGGATAATTTGTAGAGAAAACGGACACTACTTAGCTCTTCTGGAGAGCCTCATACTTCATATGCTTTAATGAAAGCATTCTCTATCAGACCTTTTTATCATAAGCTAACTGTAAATACTAGAACTGAATATTTCTGAACTGGTTATCAGTCTGGATGTGAATCTAGGGACCATTAAAACACTGACCTGGAGTTTGGAGCCAGTTGGAGGTGAAACAGAGGATGGATCAGGCAGTCTGGCTTCTACAGGGGAAGATGCAGAGCCTTGTGACTCATGACTAGCTGGCTGCTCGGGAGACAGAGCTTCACTGCTGTCCTCATTAAAGTTATAAACATCCAGTCCTCCAACTTCTGTGTCAAACAAAATACAAACCAAACCAAACAAAACCAAAACAAAAAGCAATAAACAAAAACAAAAAGAAAACCAAACCAAAACAAAAAGAACAAAAAATATTTAGTAACTGACATTTACTTTCCTTGGCAATTCCAGTTAATTTGATTACGCATGAAAATAATACAATATTTCATTGCTTTTTTACCAATGTCAACAGGCAGAATGTTCTTCTCCACCAGTTCCATTGGTCCGGGCCTCTGTGCAATCTTCTCATTGAGGTCATCTGCTAGACGCGCCCTCTTTAGTTTCATCTGAGTGGCTTGCAAAGAAGGCTCTGCGTGGGTTTCTGAAATACATAAACAACATCAGACCATACTGTATTAAAGCGGTGTGATAAATTAAATATCCAGGAAGTGAAACAAAAGACTCTGACAATGCTCTCGAGAGCTAAAAATCACATATGTTCGATCAGGTGCATACCTTGTAAAATGTGCATACGAACAAGTTCAGAGCGGTTAGGTCTGCTGCGGATTTTATGCTTCAGGAAATTCTCAGTCTGTATGACGAAAATGCAATATGAACAAATGAATGAAGAATTTCCATGAAATACATCTGGTATTGTTCTCATAGCACTATAGTAGCTGCCAAATGTTGATTTCTAGAACACAGGGTGGCTGATGGCCAAAATAAAGTGTAATATATTATGTAATTAACTTACTGTTGAATTTCTTTACTCAAGACTCATGACTTTAGCAAATTAAATGATAAACAGCACAATGGAACTGTTGTGATTTTTAGATAACGTTATATTTCTAAACCTGAGTGAAGTCCAGTTCACTAATAAATAATGCAAAGTGTAGCAATATTTCTGAGCGTTTGAGTCTTACCCTTGCCCTCTCCAGACTTCTAACCTGCCCGTGAAAAGCTGCAGGTGTCTTCAGCGCTGGAAAGAAAAATATATTCAAAGCCTTCATTTCAAAACAAGAAGTCAAATGACATTATTTAATATCCTGTTATACAATACATCACGTTTTCACGGCACAAAGCTTTTTTTTTTAAACATTTTGCTGTTTAACTGCTGTGTGGCTTAAGCCAAAGTTCATACCGTTATACCCTAAAGGAAAATCTAAGATTGTCTTTTCTACTGAAGCTGAACTAGAAAGTCAGCATTTTGACCCACTTTAGAGAATGTGTGCATGACAATTTGTAAACTAAAGGTGTTTTGTTAGATTTATGCCTAAAACAATCTGCCAACGGGTAAAGAAAAATACAATTAATTCAAGATACACTCTCTGAAAACAAGTCTAATCCTTTTATGAAATTTTCCTCTGAGTAAATCATGTTTTGACCATTTTAAAATATATTTTTTTAAATATTATTTACATTTTTTATTGAAGAAACATTTCTGCTATGAGTATTTAATTGGGTCTTGAACCGTCATCTACATCCATGGTCAACAGAAAATTAGCCCTCTGTCACAGTCACCACTGGCTTGATTAGCAAAGACACAAGTTGCTCACCCTGTTTAGTTGTATATCACTAACCAAGAGTGGCCTCTTAAATAGTCTGCTGCACTTACAACAACACTTTCAGAAACGGTATAAGCCTGACATTAATAGGATTAAAGAATGCAAAGAATTAGTCTTTGTGGCAGAATCCGAGCCATTAAGCAATGACTAAAGCCCGGGAGGTAACCACAGATCTTGCTGAGCAAAAGTGCAGGCTCAGTCGCGGACTCACTCTTGTTACTCTTGGAGCTTGGACCATGACGTTAGGGGCCCTATACAGACGGCAAGCACTGAGTGAGCAGGACAGCTCCTGCTGTTCCAGACAGACATCAGTCACACCATTGTTCTATCTTTCCTTCCTTATCAGTTTGTATCCTAAACAGACGCTTTCTTTTATTAGAACTGCTCTCCTTACCGACACGCATTACTTACTCCATCCCCCTGCCATCAAAAGGGTAATCTACAAAAAACTGTGTCTGGAGGTAAATGTGTCCACCTTATGAGGAATAAGTACAGTGTGTGTGCAGAGCTTAGGTGATAATGTGAGTGGCACTTTGTTAATGATGCTGGATTAGGAGTTAAAATAACAAGGAAGTACATCATTTGACTAACAGATTTTTTCAGTCGCAACAGATTTTCTTCATGAAAGTCCACGGCATGTAGGCTGAATTTGTATAAACATTAATAGTTGACATTTCAGCGTTATGTTTCCATGAAGCATGCATACTCACGTGGCATTATGCCCTGGTCTGCAAGCTGCTCGCGTGTGCGCCTCTGCTGTAGTCTTAACTGAAGCACTGTGGAGGAAGCAAAAACAGAAAAATGTAACTTCAATGAGTTTCTACTTTTAAATGGATAGTTCACCCAAAAATGAAAATTCTGTCATTAATTACTCACCCTCATGTCGCTCCAAACCCGTAAGACCTTTGTTTATCTTTAGAACACCATTAAGATCATTTTGATGAAATCCGAGAGCTTTCTGACTCTGCATAGACAGCAATGCGAACTGACAAGGCCCAGAAAGGTAGTAAGGACATCATTAAAATAGTCCATGTGACATAAGTGGTTCAACCTTAATTTTACGAAGCTACGAGAATACTTTGTGTGCACAGAAAACAAACAAACAAACAAACAAACAAACAAAAACACAAACAACGTAATTCAGCATTATTATTTTTATATATTATTGGATGTGCCAGTTGTGTTGCTTTCTATGCAGGGTCAAAAATCTCTCAGATTTCATAAAAAATCTTAATTTGTGTTCCGAAGATTATCAAAGGATTCTATGGGTTTGGAATGACATGACAGAATTTTCTTTAACTAAAACCATAGAAAATGAAATAAAATGAATAGCTAAAAATTATTTTATTTCAGCAAGTTGCCAAGATTTCCTATTTGAATTTAGTTTAACTTGGTGTACTTGAATAACTAAAACTGAAACTGAATTAAAAATTACTAAAAAAACTATACAGACATTTAAAATGAAATTAATAAAAATTACAAAAACAACAAAATTCTAAATAATTTAACAAACTGAAATGAAAACAGAGAACAAATAAAAACCAATTCAAAATAATAATAAATACTATAATAATATTTCATTGATACTAAAATGATAGCACTGAACTCAAATTGTGGTTTTCCACCTCAGGTTCACAGTTTCAGGGCTGTAACCACCATATTCACCATTTTGTTTTGTTTTTTCCCTGACAAAAGACAAATCTTAATGTGTGGTATTGAGGTATTTATTCTCAAAACATTACATTATTTCAACTCCCTAGTAGTAAATACGGAAATCAAAATTGGAACAGGTATGCATAATTTGAATAGAGAATAGTTAATAGTCGTAGTATTGCTCAGTTTTGGTGTTTCTAGTAATAAATTATATTAGAACTTAAAAAAAATCCACAACATTAAATGTTTCATCAAAAATGTTTCAGGGATGAAGGTCAACCCAAGATTTGTACTTGAAATGAAATGTATTAAAAGTATTAAGCTTTAAAAAAAAATCTCAACAGTTTTGACCTCAAAAGCAAACATACAACAAAATGCTGTTTATAAAAGAGATCAACAGCAGGATGGCATCCAAAGCACAAAATAATAAACACTGCAGTGGTCCTATCAATTTCTTGAGGTGATGTCATCTGAACTCTTAGCGTTGGATTTGCAGTCCATAAAAAGCGAGACGCAAGGCATGAGGAGGCACTGGTGCATTAACAACCAAGAACATCAAAAAGACAAGCGAAAGGGTGAAATGCAGGCCGTCATGCACACCCTACTACATTCACCATGAATGCCATTTCACCATCCTATCAAGACGGCTTGGTTTATACATTTCAAAACACACAAGCGTACGCATGCTGGTTCAAGAGAATAACATCACTCCTCTGCAAAACATTTAAAGAGGAGGATGGCAGTCAATCGTGACAAATGGGACAGCGGAGCGTGCAACATGCCCAGCAGACCCCCGCTTCCACCCGTCATCGCCACTGGGAGCACAGAGATGATCTGATTGGCTGCAGATTGAGGCCTAGCACACCCAGTTCTGCTGAAGTCCCAGGAGAGCAACCGCTCTGTCTGACTCACCCCTGCTAAAATAAACCCAGCCGTTGTGAGAACAAGGCCTGGGAAACAGAAGAGTTTGGAAATGGCATTGGGGTGGGGGGTACGTTGAACACATACATTCTGTGTCACAGCTGAATAAAGAGTGGACAGACTGAAGGAGGGGGCCGAGTGCCTCTTCTAAAACCCCCCCCAACAGCTTGGAACACTCTGTCCCGAATCATGTTTTCCATTATTATCTGCACCAGGAGGTTCTCTGGTGGGTTTCAATATTAAAGCAGTTATCCATTACAAATCAAGATCCGTGCCACCACCAAGCAGCTTTTTCAGAACAATGTCCTCAATGAAGCTTGATAGAAGAGTAATAACAATCATCTTCAAGTAAGTACGCCAGTACATGACATGCCTGCAGTCATCCCAGTGTCTGTTGAGCTGATGTCATTCCTGATGTTCTCTGCTGAACCCTGACTGACCTTTATCTGGCTCCAGGCCTCTTTCTCGAACTGTACAATAAACAAAAGGCAGCTTAGATCCTCGTATGTCTCGCTTCTCTAAAACCCTCTCAAGATTCAGTTTAAATCCAAAACCAAGCCTACAGTTGTCACATTTATCACTGTTCGGCATTTTTGGGGGGGGTGAAATTTTAATGGGAATAGGGTTCAAGTTAGTCAAATTCGTCACATTGACTAATAGAAAGCCACTTGGTTTAAAAGTGACTTCTGTGTGAGCTTCACTGACAAAAACAATGGACCTTTTTTGCCTTCAAAGTTTCACTAATATGACCACACTTTAACGCAACCAGACACATCGTAAATTAAATGAATGGGTTGTGTTATGGCTACCAAGCCCGTTAATGTTGACTAAACTGAAGCGGTTTAAGAAACACTCTGACATTGACCTGGACGGTTTTGACATTACTGTTGCAAAACATGTTTCAGCAGCTCAACAGATGACTGCATCTTCATGGGTGCTTGCAGAGGAGTGTAGAGATGGTTTGATAAATGAATATACCATTTGGTTTATGGTTCACTGTTGGGAACCATCCCAACGATCAGTCACTCACTTGAAACTCTCACAAGTGAAGCCATATATTAATAACAGTGAAGGCTGTAGAGACATCGTAATGCACTTGAAAGTCTTATTTTTAAGAAACCCGTGAAGAGGCGTTACTCCCATAAGACATTAAAAGCAGATAAACTTCCTGAACAGCCATGGTTAGCCAGCTAAATGATTAACTGAATGGTGAGGCAATGTTTGGGTGTGAGTTTGAATTAAGAAAAAAATAAATAAAAATTATATATATAAATAAATAAATAAATAAATGAATGAAACCAACATCAGGCAGCTGAAGTAAAACCCTGTACCCTCACTATAACCAAACCTTTAGTCACTTTTTTCCTGACATTTGATCACAGATCTTATTTGATACAACAACATTTCTATCCACTCCAGATCTTCTCAACATGTGCTCCAGTAATAATTACCAGATGCCTCATTCGGTGTCCTTCACTCATGTTTAGCATCAACTTCCCCATTTTAATTCATACTGACATAGACTTTTAAAAAGATTTCAAACTATTTGCAATTACCCCTGCAGACACTCAAGGTCTCCACTTCAAAGCAGGCCATGGAGCTGAGAGACGGATCGGAGAGCTGCCGTGTCTGGAGTCCCATGGATTGCTGTGGGAAATGAGGACCAAGGTAAAACGGCGAGACCTGGCAGGAAAATCCCCAGCGTGTTGTTCAATTCCAATTCCAGACCGCTCCGACAAGTTCCTTCACCGGTTCTGCCTCTAGACTGCTTGTGTGAGTGTTTGTGGGTGTGTAGCTCTCAGCGAGAGTCTCTGCAGCGCTTCAGCTCCGTCACTGACTGACAGGAGAGGCGGGACTACAGAGCTGCAGCTGTTAACCCTCAAGCGCACTGAACACTGGTTAAAAACAATATTGTCTTTTACAGCTGCGAAGAAGACAATAATACAGAACTGGTTTACACCGCATATGTGTGGGAAAACATATTGGATCCGTAGCCTCCTGCAAATAGTGTCTTGTGAATGTACAACAGCACGAATCAATGGGGCCAAGCCTTCTACCATTGATGCTTGGCAGTGCTTTCTCTTTGAAATATGTGACTGTATGGAGGAGTGACGTCCGTGGGTTTCTTTTTTCTGTCCTTCCTTTTCTCCCTTCTTTGGACTGGACTTTGAGATGTTGAGTATGTGTCTGTTGTTTTATTTTATGATTTATATATATATATTATTTTTATGTTGTGTTATGTATGAAAAATAAAAAATGTTGATAAAAACAATATTGTCTAAGATTAAGTTAGCTTTTTGACTAAAGAGGAAGCCAATGCAAAATATACACGTACAACCACAACTTCCCATACTTCTATTATACACTACTTCAGCTTTAGCAGTGAGTAAATTAATTGTGTACCTTTTTTCCCTATTGCAAACATGTTGTCATGGAACAAAAACAACCAAGCAGAACCCCAGGGATATCTGTTTGTCTCTGTCACTTAGTGTGGACATAAAATATTCATATTCAGGGTTTACAGATGAGTCAACATTTCACTCTTCTCATTTGCATTTCAGCAATCCGCCTGTCTAATAAAGCACTATGTGTCTCATGGGGATTCAAGCAAAAATGCCATTACATTTCTTATCTACATCCAGGGATGTTTCTTTCATAGTCGCTGGAGATTAATATTGCAGAGAGGGAAATAAAATATTTAAACAAAGCCTATCTGAATAAGCCAAAGCGATTAAACAATGGAACAGGAACGTCCCGGGGGATGGGAATAGGGAATGTAGTCCCAGGCCCACTGAGGTCCTGTATGGTTTAGTCTATTAAGGATGTGCAAAACTACATATTTAGTGAGTGGGATGTGTGAACAAATAATTGGTCCTAAACAATGTTGGAAGGTTACTTTGGAAATGTAATCGTTACAGATTACAAGTTATTCAAAATGTAATAAGTAGTGTAACTATTTCAATTTCTACCATTTTCCACCACAAAATCAGACTTTAGCAGTTCTTTTCACTTTTGAGATCGTTCTGATTTTTAATTTTGCAGCACTGGAATCCATTTTTATCACTCGCCATCGTGGCAACCCTCAGACAGGTTGTTCAGTGGCAATATGGATTGATGTAATTCTTAAAAATGTTTCTTTCCTTTATTGCTTATTGTATTTGATATGTTTGGACTGCATGACCCTAAAGGGAGTCATATTATTATTAACTTGGCATGCTATCTGAAAAATAGAACCCTTAAGGGGACACTCAAAAAATTAAATATAATATAAATAAATTATATAAAAAAATGCAAAGCAAAAGCCAAAAACATCCATCTGCATGTGTACGGTTGCAGTGTTTGTGTTCTACATGAAATTACAAACCCGATTCCAAAAAAGTTGGGACACTGTACAAATTACGAATAAAAAAGGAATGCAATAATTTGCAAATCTCATAAACTTATATTTTATTCACAATAGAATATAGATAACATATCAAATGTTGAAAGTGAGACATTTTGAAATGTCATGCCAAATATTGGCTCATTTTGGATTTCATGAGAGCTACACATTCCAAAAAAGTTGGGACAGGTAGCAATAAGAGGCCGGAAAAGTTAAATGTACATATAAGGAACAGCTGGAGGACCAATTTGCAACTTATTAGGTCAATTCGCAACATGATTGGGTATAAAAAGAGCCTCTCAGAGTGGCAGTGTCTCTCAGAAGTCAAGATGGCAAGAAGATCACAAATTGCAAAGAGTTTGAAGTTATCATCATCATCTACAGTGCATAATATCATCCAAAGATTCAGAGAATCTGGAATTATTTCCATGCGTAAGGGTCAAGGCCGGAAAACCATACTGGATGCCCGTGATCTTCGGGCCCTTAGACGGCACTGCATCACATACAGGAATGCTACTGTAATGGAAAATCACAACATGGGCTCAGGAACACTTCCAGAAAACATTGTCGGTGAACACAATCCACCGTGCCATTTGCCGTTGCCGGCTAAAACTCTATAGATCAAAAAAGAAGCCATATCTAAACATGATCCAGAAGCGCAGGCGTTTTCTCTGGGCCAAGGCTTATTTAAAATGGACTGTGGCAAAGTGGAAAACTGTTCTGTGGTCAGATGAATCAAAATTTGAAGTTATTTTTGGAAAATTGGGACGCCATGTCATCCGGACTAAAGAGGACAAGGACAACCCAAGTTGTTATCAGCGCTCAGTTCAGAAGCCTGCATCTCTGATGGTATGGGGTTGCATGAGTGCGTGTGGCATGGGCAGCTTACACATCTGGAAAGGCACCATCAATGCTGAAAGGTATATCCAAGTTCTAGAACAACATATGCTCCCATCCAGACGTTGTCTCTTTCAGGGAAGACCTTGCATTTTCCAACATGACAATGCCAGGCCACATACTGCATCAATTACAACATCATGGCTGCGTAGGAGGAGGATCCGGGTACTGAAATAGCCAGCCTGCAGTCCAGATCTTTCACCCATAGAAAACATTTGGCGCATCATAAAGAGGAAGATGTGACAAAGAAGACCTAAGACAGTTGAGCAACTAGAAGCCTGTATTAGACAAGAATGGGACAACATTCCTATTCCTAAACTTGAGCAACTTATCTCCTCAGTCCCCAGACGTTTGCAGACTGTTATAAAAAGAAGAGGGGATGCCACACAGTGGTAAACATGGCCTTGTCCCAACTTTTTTGAGATGTGTTGATGCCATGAAATTTAAAATAAACTTATTTTTCCCTTAAAATTATACATTTTCTCAGTTTAAACATTTGATATGTCATCTATGTTGTATTCTGAATAAAATATTGAAATTTGAAACGTCCACATCATTGCATTCTTTTTTTTTTATTCACAATTTGTACAGTGTCCCAACTTTTTTGGAATCGGGTTTGTAGTTTAAAAGCTCAACTTTTATAAAAATTGTTTTATGGTGTAAATCTAACAGCACTCAATAACGTATCAAAACTAAAACTACAAAACCATTATTTATTATATAAAAAAACACAATTACTAAATTTAGACTTGTTTGCCTTTGGATGATATTGTGACACATTGTCTATATTTTAGCAATAACCCATCCAATGGAGTCCCATGTGAACTCACTGGACAAAAAGATCCACCCACAGATTAGTGTGAAAATAGTCCATTTCCACTAAGTTGTAATGAGACAATACCAAGTCTCATATGTCAATATAATATAACGTGTATGTCTCCAGATAACTTGTGGGAACATAGTCATAAATGTTTCAGTAGGGGAATTTATGAACATTGGTGACGTTAAATTTCACTACAACTAGATGGGTGGGTTGAAAAGAGGAAGGATGGGTACGGTCTGTCCTCCAGCCAGAGCAGGAACAGATCATGTTGATTCAGGCCAGTGCAACAAAACTTATATGAGCTCATAATATCTTTAGGCAGCAGCGATCATGAATCAATTATGAGAAAATACAAGAAAAGAGTATTCCTTTAACGGTATTTAATGGAGCAGTTATTCGGATAAATGACATTTACTCAAACTCATAACTTAGTACATTGAAGGTGATAAAAAACAGAAATGATGTCTTGTATTAGGATTTATTGCGAGTCTTTCAAGTTTATCATATTATGTTGAATGTTATGAGGTGGTCTGTTGCACATTATGTTCTCATAAAGTACACCTTGTACCAGGGCTGTAATCACACGACACTGAGGGTGGTGCCCTCCAAAATTCATAACTGTAGTCGAATGCTTTGGGTTTTCAACCCAAAAGCTTCTCCTCAGGTTTATAGATCTAAAATTACTCAGATGACAGAAAACAAATGCAACTAAACTATTTTCCAAGTAATGTATATCTATAAACATTAAAATATACAGCTACATTTGTATTTTAGGAAAATATCATCATATTTGGTGGTCTGTGGCATCCAAACCCTAATCTTATTATTTAAAAAAATAAATATATTATTAAAAATCCCCTAATAACCAAGAGATCCTCGGCTTGAGGACTTTTATGCACAACCAAGAAAACAGAAACACTAATGGAATTTGTAATGTTGTGTGCATTTTGGCAAAATATTGCTAAATATTTTGCAAGCAGCCAATGTTGTAGCATACAGTACAAGCAGCACTTGATTAAAATAACTGTAGAAATTTGTAAAAGTCAGCAAATACATGGTAATTCTGAGGTCATGTTAAATATTGAAGTGTCACAGTTTCATATCTATTTCAATGCAACAACCCTGAGAAACTGCTGACTGACACAGAATGAGATGAAGAAAGTCATGTAGTGGGGTCAGAAATACACACATGCCTGGTGGGGTCTCGGTTTACTTCCCTTCAGCACTAAATTACCCAGCAGCCCGAGGGCACACTGACATTTTCAAGGGCAATGCTGTCTGTAGGGAGGCACTTGAACTCTGTCTGCGGTCGGATAGATGTCAGTGTAGTTTGGAAAGGTTCACTGCCATTCCGCCCATTGGGCCATCCCTTTAGTGCCGTCTTATTAGGGTCCATATACCACTAAAACATTTCCAGAATGAAACTTTGGACAGGAATGTGAAAGCCAGACAGAAGGAAAAGATAATAACATCAGAGTGACTCAAAGAATTCAACATCACTTTTTAAACTGGCCAAATGTAAAGAAACGTTTCACTCGACAAGGAAAAAAACCCAAAAAAATAATAAATCGCCCTCATGTCTTTACAAATCTTTTGACTGACTTTCTTCCTTGGAGCGCAAAAAGAGAAATTTTGAATAATGCCTGGTTGCTGTTTTCTATAAAATAATTAATGGGGACTTGATAGGGGAAGTGACTGAAACAAATCATTTGGTTTTGTGAAAAAATAAATGGATACACAGAAAAGAACAAAAAGACTCAAAAGAACAATTTGTTCATAAATCAAACATTGCTATGTCTCTCATGAAGGCACTAGGAGGATGTTGCATAGAGCGGTTTTTATTTGACATATTTTGAGCCTGAGAAACCCAGTCCTCATTCACTTATATATTGCCATCATTTCAGTGATCATAGAGGTTTTTCTAATTAATAATTATATGTCATTATTGGAAATACATAATTAAAATTACTGATTTTAGTTTTCAATGTTTTATCAAGTTAAATGGGTAATTTGGTAACTGCTTACCATTTATGCGGTCCAGAGTATCATGTTTTCAGGAAATAAATTAAACCTGTCATAGTAAAGTTCTTCGACAATCAGCTGACTCTTGATATTTGGTTATTGTTTCACTGACACATTCAAACGTGTCATCTGAGACTTGTTAATTACTGTAAATATCAGTTTTTCAGCCTTACAAAACTGAAGCCGAATTATTATTATTACTATTTATTTGCTGTTTTGGATGAATATTTCAATATTTGATTGGTGAACTTATGGTGCATCACTAGACAAAACAGTAAAGAATTTAAACATCTGCCATTTATCTGTTACCACTGCTATAGATGAGCTTATCGGTATTGTCCAGAATGTTACGTTACTGTACTTTTAAATTCTTTTCATTACTTTAAGTGGCCCAAGATATCCTACAAAAATCCACCTTTTGTGTTCCACAAAGGAAAGAACGTCATAGAGGGTGCATAAAGAATAAAATAATGATTATTTCTGAATGATGAACTGTTCCTTTGAGTTTCATCCAAACGAAAACCACAACATGACTGCAAGCCTAAGAATACTCTATATAAGAGGCTTTAGGAAATCATATTTGACACAAAATCTATCACATTCTTACCAGTCGTGCACCCTAACATGAGCCAAGAACACTTTGGAAAAGAGTTAAAGGGAGCACTTAAGACATGATTACATGTTGGCATTCACACGCAATTCCTGTGTAATTCCCAACGTCTTACCGCAAACAAATTTCTCAACCTTCTGGCAGGCCTTATTTTCTCAGTGTCAAATTGGGGCAGTAGTTTAACGGATGAGGAGTAAATAGGAGCTTGGGAGCAGAGTTATGGCCTACGGGCCTGACCAAATGGGCTTACTCACCGTTCTTGCGCTCTTTAATGGGTGGAAGGCTCTGAGTGGGCTGCAGAGACAATTCCTCCAGGTCATGGGTCACCGCTTCGCTCCGTGGGCTCAGCACCAGCACCCCTAGTGCGCCCGAGTCGCCCTTCACTCCCAGACTCTCCTGGGGCTCCATAACTCCTAAGGGGAGAGGCAAGGGTCTCTCCCTGGAAACTACCACAGCGGTACAAACTACTGGCGGGAATCTCGGACTACACTCTGCCAGAAAAACAAAGAGAAAAAACAAAAGGCTTTCAAGTGCAGCCCTCGTAAACATTAGAAAGCCCTAATGGAGCTTAAAGTTGTTGTTGTTGTTGGGGTGTGGTGGCAAAACTAATTTACTAGTATGTGGTTGATTGTTAATAGACTTTAAATGGGCCAGAAATGTGGCTCAAAGGTTAATGTATCCATTTGTATCACATTGCTGAGATCCAAGTTAAATTTAGTTGTAAACTGGTGATGGAAAACTTAAAAATAAGCTCTTCTTTTAATAGCTTGATCGAAATCTGACCAGCCAACCTCTCAACCTTGAACTATCCACTCCCGTGTATTTAATCAAGTAAGTTTGATGGTCCTCCCAGTTAACCTATAAAGAAAGTTCTTAAATCCTTATGGCTGATGTTTAAAAGTGCAAGTTGTATAAGTCTTGTTGTGGCTCCAATCCAAGACAAGTTATACGGGAGTATATCCAGGCAGCACGTCTGGCCCAGCTATTTAATGTGTTATTCTGACAGATGCTTTACATTTTGATACACAAAGGCCACTTCGGACAACTTTGTCTGTAATATCTGCTCTATCTAATTTTGCAATGTACTGCGCTTCGAAATATATGTAACCACATTTCATGGTTCAGACATGGAGATTTATAAAGCCAATATTTTAAATGACCACAGGGCTCCATAAAGTACAAGACATGTAAAATTCAATGTCACACTACAAATTTATGATCAACATATCAGGAATATCTGTATGGTTATGCTAAAAGTGATGCAGACTAGTGATGCATATTAGTCACTTGCCCTAGTTAGGCTAAATAACCATAACTAAAATGTATTTTGACCTGCCTTGGGTTTACAATTTCAAAGTCTATTAAAACATAAAAAAAACATTGTATTTAAAAAAAACTGTTTTAAAGAAATGTTATTGGCTGTAGTTCTATTACTGGGATGTTGCACTGCTATTTCTTAACATTATTTCGAGCAATTCAATAATACAATGTTATAAGATAATAACTAGCAAACACTTGAATGTAAATTTTCACGATTCAGTGGCTTCCAAAATTATTTGGACAACACAATACACAGACAAACAAAAAATGGTGTAAGTGTTGTATTTGATGTATGTGGAATATTATACATAAATATGCAACATAAACACAGACTTATGTCCATATAATGTTCAATCAATGATTAAGAATGGTTCAGAAAATGTGAAGCCAATTCATAATAAAGCTCTATCATTATCTGGTTCCATATGCATTTTGGTTTGAAATGTTTAATGCAATGAAAAACATATTGAAGAGTTACAAATATGCAAGTAGAAAAAAAAAAAAAAGTTTAAATCTTTTGATTAGTTTATCAAATATATCTCAATGTTGCACTTAATTTGATTCTTGGACTCTTCTATTGGAAGGACTTTGAAAGATGCTTCTCTTTGGAATGCTATAAAATGAATTTTATATGCATTGTGCACGATGTCTTTTCAGAAAGCTCAGTCTATTCTCTTTCCAGAAGGATGAGAACTAAAGAGGCAGCATGAGAGCAGGCAGACAGACTGATGAGATGTGGAGCTATAGATATCCAGCTATGCAAATGCTCCTGTCAAAGACTAATCCTGCACTTTTCAAAACATATGAAAGAGGGTTTGTTTTGTTGTGAGAGAAGACTCTTGCTTCCCTGATGTCCCAGAAAACACCCACCACCTTCTCATGGTGGTGCTCTTCTCTCTGGAGACTTCAGTTCAGCAATGCTGAGAACAAGCACAGGCACATCCCTACGGGTACATGCTTTTGTTCTGAAGCCATGAGTCTCAGGACAGCCAATGAGTGATTACGAGTTGGTGTTGACTTGGTACAAGTGTTCAAAACATCCTCCGCTCACTGTATGGTTATCTAGAAAAGTCTAGTTTCTATAACAGCTGCCATAATTAAAAAGCTTGTGATGTTATTACACTGCTAACGTGATGTGGAGCACTTGAGTGGTGCAGCGTACAAAAGATAACCATGGTAAAATAACATTTAACATAGTTATTATTACTTTTTTGCCTACAAAAAACCTTATCTAGTTTCTAACCCCCACACACATACACACACACACACACGTTGGTTTTTGTGGTTTATGGGGACTCTCCATAGGCGTAATGGTTTTTATACTGAACAAACTGTTTTTATTGCCCTACACCTAAACTTAGCCCTCACAGGAGACTTTGTGCATTTTTAGATTTTCAAAAAAAACACCACTTAGTATGTTTTTTAAGCCTTTTGAATTACGGGGACATAGGCAGTGTCCTCATAAACCACCTTCATATTGTAATACCTCTGTCATACCCATGTCATTATACAAATTTGTGTCCTCATAAACCACATAAACATGCACACACACTGACACACACACACACACACACACAGACACACACACAGTCAAACCAAATATAACTTCTGATCTATTTTATTAGTGTTTGCAGTGGGTGAGGATAGCAAAATAAAGTAAACTGTGCCATATTATACCTAAAAATTCTTCATACAGTGGACTACCAGTAAAATAGATAAAAATCTGGGACCAAAATTCTTCAGCCACTTTGATCTGACCATGTTTTAAGTGTTTTTTTATTTTCTTTAATTGCTAATGCAAATTTGTACACCACAAACTGAACAAAATTAAGCATTGCTTGGTAATTGGTTGACCTAAATTTGTATTATCTAATTGTGTACTTCAATTTAACAGCTGGCGGCTACTCAACCTAATTCATTACATACCTTTCTATCAAAGCTATCTGACATGAAGATGAATTTGTTCTGACTTTATTACCATTTTCTAAACTATAGCGAATAAACTGATAATGTGAGAAATGTTGAAGGTGTCTGAATACATTTTGGTTTGACTGTACACACACACACATGTATGTGTATTATTTTGCCAATGTAAGCATTACATATACATTCATACACATGCATACCAAAAATGTAAATAACCAAATAATATACACATGCATAAAAATAATTGAATTCATAAATTAAATAAACATAAAATTAAATAAATGAATAAAAAATGTGTCAGTATAATATAAAGCCTCATGCAACAATCAATCATAAAAATCCATCCCAATTTAAATTACAACTGTAATTTTAATCCTAACTGCCCGTTCAAATTATTAAATACTTTTTGAATTAAATCTACAATGGGCTACATTAAAATCATTAGTAATTCTTCTTCCCTTTAAATAAAATACACCATAGTGGACAACAGACCAAAGAAAATCAGTTTATGCTATTAAAAAGGTTTACAACTTGCTCAGAAAAAAAAAAAGACTACTCTGGCACAATACCTTTAATTCTAATCTGTCCTCGCAGATGATTTACCTGTCAAAAGAGAAGGATGCTTTGTGTCACAGCGCTCCTTATGAAAATCATGGTGCCTGTGAAACAGAAAAGGAATATTCTGTCATAAGATGAAACAGAACAACAGCAGGTTGAAGTGACATAGCAGTTTTCTATAGGTGAAAGCAGGAGCTTTGTACCTCATCCGCCTGCAAAACAGCATCTGAAGTAGAGAGCAAGGAAAGGGAAGGGTGGTTTGCATCTAATCAATGCAGTTGCTGTGGAAACGCTAATCTGCCCGTGCGCTGATTAATAGCTAAACAATAGGATGACAGATATTTATAGATGTGTGCCACTCCACAGAAGAGGCCATCAAGAAATATGGAAAGCTTCTGAGAGTCTGCACTCAAGCCTCAAACACAACCTTCGCAAACAAGAACATTAATATTCATTAAAGCACAACACAAACATTCAGCTGCTGCTCTCTACAGCTCAACTGAAATTCTGTGATTACTTTTTATCATTACTCCGGTGTTCAGTGTCACATGACCCTTCAGAAATCATTCTAATATGATGATTTGCTGCTCAAGAAACATTTCTTATTATCATCAATGTTGGAACTGTTATGCATTTTTTCCAGTATTCTTTGATAAATAGAAAAGTTCAAAAGAGTAGATTTATTTGAAATAGAAATCTTCTGCAACAGTTGTTACTGTCAGTTTTGATCAGTTTAATGCATCCTTGCTGAACAAAAGCATTAATTTCATTTCAAAAATTATGACTGACCCCCTCTGCAGAAATATTCACCAGTTTCATCTTCCATGTTATTTTTTATTTATTTGATGAATGCATATAAAAATATCCTAAATATGTGGACTTCATTCTTGTTGAGTTCACAACCGCTTTCAATGGAAAGCAGAGAAAGCAGATTAAGTGACTCAGTTAACACCGTGTTCTTGTTATCTTGTGCAAATTAAAAACAACAGGTTGATGAATGTCTTAACTCTTCCAGACACACAAGCTCCGATGACTAGACTAAGCCTTGGCTGGCTTTCTTGCCTACTCAGATTCCCTGCTCTCAATCTTATTCATCTGAGTTTAAAGACTTTCGGCTGTTTTCTCACTAAGGATCAGCGGTAAGCCCCTCTCAGTGACACTATGACAATTCATCTTAGTCCAGCACAATTTCGAAACCTCAAACAGAATTACATGTATGGTTTTGAAGTGGAAACTCGGGCCAAATGGGGACATCGCTGTACCGCTTTCTGCCAGTAAACTCAATGGTCAGTTCACTGGATTCTTTGCGTTGGGATGCATTTTCACTCCACCTAGAATAGGAAGTGAAGATGTGCATGACTGAGAACTCAGTGTAAACAACTTCTCTCCCCATACGGGGAGAGACTGTGGCTGAACTTTAACTAATATAAATCACATGCCGTAATAGACTTAACAAAACATTCATTTCGCAATGAAAGCTGGAAAAAATGGGATTGCCGATGTGGAAATTTTTGTTGGTGATCTACTGAAAATGTGCAAATTAAAGAACACAGATGCAACTAATTTCCATAACGACCAATGCAATCTACCAAGAACAGCACAAATTAGCAACTATCACACCCATGTCAAGCACAAAATGGGCTGACGTGATTTAAATAATTAGGGCCCTATGAAATCAATTTAATTTTTTTTCCCAAATTCCATTTTTTTCTGTTTTCATTTTTCTACACTCTGTTTTAATGCTAAAATTTTATTTTATTCAAAAAAGCATGCATAATTAATTGAAATCATGAAACTAACAATTACACAGAAATGTATTAAAAGTTTAACAAAAAATTAAATTTTAAGGCCCTATGAAATGTTTTATTTTTTTTTCTCAAATTCAGTTTTAGTTTTACCAAATTCTGTTTTTCATTCATTTTTATTGATCATTATAATTGTAATGATTTCATTAAATATTTATAATCAAAAACATCTCTAATAACCTGATTTTATAAAAGTTATTTATTATTATTATTATTATTAAAAATAATAAAATGATAATGTTTTAATAATAATTTTATTAGTAGTAGTACTGTCATTGCATTAGGTAATATTTTTCGGTCACTGTTTCTTCAAGTTAAACCAAACGTTTATTTTGACGGGTTGCTGTGAATACTTTTAGGTTTCTGTATATGATATGATAATTGTTTTACTCAAAAGAAATGGTAAAATGCTCATGAAGTGATGTTAGTCTATATCATGTTTTGATTTAAGTGTACTATGCCACTTTTGATGTATCCATTTGGCAAATTCCGTGACATTCGGTGTTATAAATTCTGTTTGTATGACTGGAGTCCATGATTCCGCCTGCATTTTCCGCACTGCGCAAATCATAGGGCCCTAAAAAATGATGCAAATACCAGTAAATCGATGACCGCAAAGCAAGTAAATCACATTTCTGTCACGTGTTGTTTCAGTTTAGTTCCTGTTTGTCCTTATTTGGTCGGTTCCTGTCATTAGTTAATCATCGTTTATTCCATTCACCTGTGTTGTATTAATCATCTTGTTTGCTCCTTTGTTTCCGTTCCTTTTATAAGTCCTCAGCTCTCCCCTTCTCTTTGTCTTGGTTTAATGTTTTATAATGGTATAGTGTGTCGATGCCCATTAAAACTCCTTTTCGTGCGACTACCTCTACAACCACAAAAGTTAAAATTTCATGAAATATTTTTCCCCATAAATTTTGCATCTGAAAGGGAAACTCCAACAAATGCATATTCAGCAACAAAAATAACCATGTCCATGCTTACTTATTGCTAATTTTTCACTGCATGTTTTATGTAAATCCTGTCAGAAGTTTTTTAATGCCAAAAAAGGGTTTGCGGTGGTGCAAGTTGTTGATAAATCTGGCGCTAGGCATCATAAACTTAACTTTTGTAAATGTTTTCTGAGAAAAACAACACACGAAACAGCTGAATATCACACACTAGATATTCAAGATGTTTCAAACACAAAGCCCCACAGAACCATGCGGCTTGTTGCAAATGAAAACAGTATGTGTCCTCAAACCAGCTCAAAATATTCTCTGATAGAATATCTCTGGATACAATCATCTCTGAATCATCATAAAATCAAGTCTGAAGATAAAAAAAAAAAAAAAATACAATTCCATCACAAACTATGCAATTTCCTGTGAAATCTGTCAGTTCCGACCGGCCAAAACCTTTACACCGCTTCTGGCTTTTGGGAACTTGTGTCAGCTCAAATCAGGGAAAAAAATTATAGGTGTGTTTCTCAATTGTGTTTATTAAAATAGTTAACAGTTGTTCAGTAAAGTCCAAACAACGATCCAAGTGGCGTTTGGCGTGACACATTATGGCCGTATTACCGCATTACTACACAATGAGAACTTCTCTTCACACAAACACTGAATGACTCATCCACAGTAAACTGGAGGGGGTCAGCTGTGCTGCTAAATATAGCTGTGAGACTGGCCAGAATAAGCATCAGAAATAAAAAAGAAACCCCTCCAGCGCTTTTCCATGTGTGCACGGAGAACGCAGGCATCAGGAGTCAGCACAAAGAAAACACTGTGAGAGCCACTTGAGTGAGGAAAGGAAAGAGAAGGGGGAAAATTCCTTTACCATTCCCAAAAATGATTTTTAACTATCCCAGAAAGCCAAGAGGCTGTCCCTGAGCACAGCACACATGGCCTTTGCCCCTCCCATTTCCCCTCATGCCACTGGCCCAGCACAGGGAGTCAGTAGCGAGGGATCAATAAACCAGAAATCAAAATAGCTTGCTTTCAACCACTTGATGGGGTTTATTTGATTGAACCAAAAGACGCAGGTTTACTTAAAAGTAATGCTCATCAAGGATTTAATGCGTTTTAAAAGCTGATTCCCATATGACCATACAATTACTTCATAGAATCTACTTGCCATTTTTAACAACATGATTCAACCCATTTAATAAGACACGCAGTTACTGTGGGTTTTTATTAGATTTCCATGAAACTACATTAGCACAAACCTTATGCATCTTTTTCAGAACAGCAGATGTTTGGCAGTCTGATTCATGGTAGCTTACCACTTTCATCAAGCAACAATGTGGCGAACAATGACATAAACTTGATCATTTCGAACAATGGCCAGAGTGATGAAATAAGCGGTTTCATGGTGTTCCTTTTGGGTAAACAATATCAACACCAGACATTAGTGCTACAGTTTCTACTCAAAAACAAACTGGAACAATGACAAAATAGAGTTTGAGAGATAAATAATGAGAAAAATATTTATATTTTATGTGCCTACTCTCTGTATTCATGTGGTTTTAAAAACCTTTTTATATTTAATTTTCATATTTTTCACATCATTAAGATTTTAATTTTCAACAAAGGTTTAACATGACTGTAAAATGTCATGTGGTATAACTATAAAGTAACATTTTTCTTGACATGTGAGTGTGCATATTAATCATTATTTCCAAAAAATGTTTTTAAAGGAATAGTTCACCCAGAAATTAAAATCTGCATAAACTTTACTAACCCTCAGGCCATCCTATATCTGGATGAGTTTGTTTCTTCACTAAAACAGATTTGGAGAAATCAGCATTGCATCATAAACAATGGCTTGAAATTAAGACGCCTCAATGATGGATTTGTTTCTTACAAACATGCAGCTTTCATTTCACACCATATTAATTGATGGGCCGTGGTCATGTGGATTACGTTTTTATCAGCTGTTTGGACTCATATTCTGATGGCACACATTCACTTCAGAGGATCCATTGGTGAGCAAGTGATGTAATACTGCTACATTTTTCCAAACTCATCCACATCAGGATGGCCTGAGGGTGAGTACATTTCCATTTCATTTTTGGGTGAGCTAGTCCTTTAAATATATTTAAGGAAATAAAAAACAAACAAACATAAATATTAAATCATTATTTTTTTAGGGGAGTCACACCACATAACATTTAGCAACCTGAACCTTGTCATGCAATAAAATAATCTGATAATTTAAGAGATTTCCTGTTTTACGTCAACCCACAATATGTTTAACAATACATGCTGACTACACTTTCCCATTCTGTAATATATTAAAGGAGATGGTTCAGAGAGAACAGATCATTGCGGAAAACAGGAGGTCATTTTGCACAATCTTATCAGAACGCATGCAAGTTCGTTGACCATTTAAGAAGCTTAAAATTTGGTTGGCAGTGCTGACTTATTAATTATGTTGACGGCTTTTGATCTAAGGACACCTGAGCTTGGATATGAATCTGGTTCATCAGCATCAAAGCCTATGAGGTTGCATCACATGACAACTCAGTGGAATGTTATTGTGTCATGTGAGCAGAGAGGGGGAAAACTTATTTGTCCTGATTCTCTTTTTACGAGGCATCCGTTTGAAATATGAACTAAAAAAAAGCCAGGAAGATGTTTAGTTTAACGGAACAGTGATATCTACTTAAGCAATGATCTCATTCTTATTTGTGTTCTAATGCACAAAATAACATTTACCCAATGACAACAGATAACGATAACAAGCTTGAGGCCACAAACTTTAAGTTAAACAGGCGACGCAGCAGACTAAGAAAACAATGTCCAGACCACCAGGGACACATCATGCTTACAGCCACTATAAATACCAGGACCTACAGCTTTCAAGTCCAGCTGTAGTCTAAAGGTCCTGTCTTAACTGTAGACATGAGGACATTGACCAGATGATGGAAGGTAGTATCAAAACACTGCCCGTCGTTTTACACAAAGCCAAAGAATTCCTTTAAATTGATTCACAGACAAAGAACAGTCCTCACCATTCATCTTTTCAGCACACGCTGTTTGATGGAGGACACATGTATGTGAAATATGCTGTGGTGAACTGACACCTGCGGTGGGTAAGATTCAGCCTGTCATCAATAAAGAATACTTTATTTTTCAAGTCAACGTCCATAGCATGAGCTATATTTAGGCGAGAAAAGACTATGTTTTTCTGAGAATAATATTTGATCATTATAAATACAAAAAACGTGAGCCGAGAAGCTGTGAAAATAAGTTGGCATTTGAAGCTATGCAGGCTAACTGGCATGGATAAACAATTAAAACACATGGCTCTACCATTTAAGAGCTGCTTGCAAATATTATTCTTAAATCATAACACACTCACTATTTTGACAACTCTGTTTGTCTAGTTTTCCTGACATATTTCCATTAATATGACAAGCTTAAATCAATAATAACAATCTGGTTCTTCCAGTCCTGGGTGCTTGTCATGCTCTTCTCAATTACAATAACAGCCAACAGACAGAAACACAATAACAGTATTACTGTAAGTGCAAAAAGATATTGTAGGCCAAAATGACAACCTATTAAACTGAATTTAGTGAATATTAACATATTCAATATTGCAAGAAAACGTGGCCTACAGTCCATACTATATTTAGGCATAATACTGGGCTAATTCAGGATTTTCTACCAGCAGTAGAGAGCAGTGTTGAGTACTCGGACTTGAACTCGGTCTCGAGACCATATTTTAATAGTCTTGGTCTTGTCATGGACTTATGTGCATTTTGACTTGTTATTGACTCGTACATATTAGGAATCGAACTTATTCCCGAGTCCACTCGAGTCCCAATCAAAATATTTCATGATTATTACTGTATGTTAATATTTCTTTAAATTGATGTTTGATTGACACGTCCAATGATTGGTGATTTTCTTGTGCGTAGGGTGCCACAAAGAGTTCATATGCAGTAAGATGTTTTTAGACAAGAGCACTTAAGCTTAAAGGTTGTTACAGTTGAACATATACAGGTATAGTGGTACAGTAATGTTATGTGTTCTAGAAATGTTATGTGAATGTATATAGTGGTACAACGATGTTATGTGGACAAGAGCACTAAATACTGACAAGTAACAAGTCATAATTGTGATAAAATTACCTTTACACCACCTTACTATGTGGCCTTTTTAACCTTGACTGATAATATTTTTTAAACCAATATCACTCCAAGCAAATAAAATACATTGTACATGCCATGGTTTATTTGATGTACTGTTTGAGTATGGTGCCATTTTTATTGCTTCCACCCAACCTTATGTGGACTTGGACTCGTCTTGGTCTCCAACCTCTCTGGTCTCAGTCTTGACTTGCACTCAGCCCTCTCTGAACTCGGTCTTGACTTGAATGAGCTGGTCTCGACTACAACACTGGTAGAGAGTAATTGGTCAGGCCTGTGGCAGTAAACACTGGGAGTGTTTTAGGCACCACATCTCCACACAAATCACACTGAAGCTACAGGTCGCTACATGGGAACGCTCAACAACGCTGCCTTGCAGACACCCTCATAATGCCAAGAGTGCATGCTTTACAACATTTGAATGAACTTTCAAGACTGTTCCACTTGTTTATGGTAACAAATACTCGACTCAAAATGCACTCTGTGACCTCACACAGTTGAAGTGAAGCACATTAGTTTATTAATTCAGTGGATGCATTTATCTAAAATGACTTTTGTACAAAGTGGAAATCTGTCGTTGTTGCTTTTAGAAGCTATTTCAATTTACAGTCCTTACAAATTATTTGTACAGTAGTCAGGGTGATTTTATTATTGAATAAAACCAGTGTAAACAAGCATTCAAAATTTAATGCAAGTGTAAATGTAGATGTACATTTATATGTAAACAATAAATACATGTATACATGTAAAATTTAGATTTGATATTCATACAACAAGTTTACATGAATTTAAATATATATTTAAGTCGCTGGGGTATATTTGTAGCAATTACCAAAAGTACATTGTATGGGTCAAAATGATCGATTTTACTTTTATGCCAAAAATCATTAGGATATTAAGTAACGATCATGTTTCATGAAGATATTTTGTAAATTTCCTACCGTAAATATATCAATACTTAATTTTTGATATGTAATATGCATTGCTAAGAACTTCATGTGGACTATTTTAAAGGTGATTTTCTCAATATTTAGATTGATTCCAGCTTTTCAAATAGTTGTATCTCAGCCAAATGTTGTCCTGTTCTAACAAACCATACATCAATGGAAATATTATTCCATTATTATTATTATAAAAAGTTTTTTTTTTTTGCATTGGTCTTAATTGATATTCTAATTTTCTGAGATACTGAATTTGGGACTTTCATTAGTTGTCAGTTATAATCGTCAAAATTAAAGGAAATACACATTTGAAATATATCAGTCTGTGTGTAATGAATGAATCTAATATACAAGTTTCACTTTTTGAATGGTATTACTGAAATAAATAAACTTTTTCATGATATTCTAATTTTATGACCAGCACCTGTATAAAGTGTCACTTGCATTGTATTACAATGACTGGAGTGTCATTCACTCCCTCATGCGCGCGGCAGCTACATCTTATAGATACAAGAATGTGAAACTGTATAAATATCTTACCGCTTGTTTGGCTTCCAATTTAAGCGTGTTCCCTTTGATGACACACCCAGCATACAATACAATTCCGACAAGGCATTTATTTTCTTTCTTTACTGCAGTTGCAGGAGTTGTTGATGCTGGTAAAGATGGCCGCTCTTATTGTGTTTAGCCGGTGATGTAATGAAGTCGTGTTAACCCTTCACAACACTTCAACTGATACCACATCAACACGCAATGCTATCATAAAAGTCATTCGTATAGTAATTAACATAACATCTTATTCTGAAAGATACATGTAAATAAGTATACGCAGCAATGCACATAATGCTCAAGCTCAGAGATGTAGGTTATATATATATATATATATATATATATATATATATATATATATATATATAAAGTGATATTACACTGCTAAGGAGAGATTTTCCCTCTAAACTTAAATCTCCGTGATGAAAACTATTAACTGAAATGTAGGCTATTAAAGCTGATTTTTATAGATGTATTACATTTAAATAGGCCTATATTTATATAAAGATGTTCTGAATACTTTTAGGCATTTAATGTCATAGGACTGGTTATAAGTGTGCTGCTGATAGATTAATAAACTCATATCAGTTACAGACCCTGATGTGAACCATTACCCTAATTATAAATGTCTGTCGCCAGTCCAAGTGGGCTCAGCAAATAAAGTCAAAATTACATGAAGAAAAATAAGATAAAGTAATGAACTAAGATAAGTATGAATAATAATAATAATAATAAAATAAAACTATAAATATACACTGGATTTTATGTTTTTGTATGACACTGCCATCTGGTGTTGCTTTCAAAGTCATGTCCGACATGTGATCATTACGAACACATCCAAATATAGCCTAATAGCAGGAACAGTTCAACAAAATTCAACAACAACAAAATAGAAACAAAATTCAAGCTCCTTGTTGTCACTGAATTTTTAAAACAACATTACTCTGTATGCTTCCACATGGTTGTTGCAGTTCAGAATGATAACAGCATGAAACTGCACTGTAGCTACAGGAGACTGCACTGAACACAAGAAAGCAGAATAGGCAAAACAAGCCTATTTGTGCAAAATGCAATTATTGTATATATCCATGGACTTTTATATTGTAAGATCAACATATTATTCATAAAAATCATTATGGAGTAATTAGCAAAATGCTGTTTAAAACGGTTTTAGATGGAGTTTAGCATGCCATATGGCATGACCTAAACAGTGGTTAATGTCAATGGTACAAAAGTTTTACTGAGGTGGAATCTTTTCAAATCATAATAGCAAGATTTTAGGAACTTAAATGTACACTTTAAATACAAATATGTACTGTAAGGTACTAAAATACATACTTCAGGGGTAAATAAGTTACAAAGATGTACCTTTTGAAAGGATACTGTCCCAGTGACAGATTTTATGACCCTTTTTTCTTAGAGTTAGGATAGTTCACCCAAAAATGAAAATTCTGTCACCCTTGTCATTCCAAACCTATATGACTGACTTTCTTCTGTGGAACATAGAAAAAGATATTTTGAAGAAACCAAACAATACAGACTTCCACAGTACGTTTTTCCAATGCAAGTCAATGTGAATTTAAACTGTTTAATAACCAACATTCTTCAAAATATCTTCATACAAGTTTGTAATGAAATTAGAGTGAGTAAATGATGAAAGAATCTTAATTTTTTGGATGAACTATCCTTAATATGCGTAATACAAACATGCAAAGGCAAATATAGAGGCATACCAAATATTAAGGTATTTACTCTTAAGACGCATTCATAATATTTCTGAATACATCAATATGTAAGAGAGTAAATGTGATATCTGATTGCTTATTGTAAGCCAGTGTTTATGGTGTTGAACTGTTGCCTCAAAGTAACATGAGGCAAGTTGTGAACCCAGCAGGTCATTTCTTTAAAGTTTACAATATAATACTTGAAATGAACTACAACTCTTGATTTACCCAAACACTTCAGGATTACACCGCCTTAATAAACTTTGCGAGTGTCCTTATGTTTTAACAGTCATTTAGAATGTAGTAGAGATAATTTGCAAACCAAACCCGAGCCAACATAACGCCAAACTTAAGTAACATGGTCTTAAGTCATAAGAAAGGTTGCTCTTTCCCCCTCTCTTTCTGTTTCTCCTGCTTCCATTTCTCTATGAGGCGCCAGGCTAGACAAAAGTGAAGCGAACACGGAGAGAGTGCGCGAGAGAGACCGAGTGTGTCCGAGAGAGAGCGACACCGCGCGAGAGAGACCGAGTGTGTCCGAGAGAGGCGACACCGCGCGAGAGAGACCGAGTGTGTCCGAGAGAGGCGACACCGCGCGAGAGAGACCGAGTGTGTCCGAGAGAGGCGACACCGCGCGAGAGAGACCGAGTGTGTCCGAGAGAGAGCGAAACCGCGCGAGAGAGACCGAGTGTGTCCGAGAGAGAGCGACACCGCGCGAGAGAGACCGAGTGTGTCCGAGAGAGGCGACACCGCGCGAGAGAGACCGAGTGTGTCCGAGAGAGGCGACACCGCGCGAGAGAGACCGAGTGTGTCCGAGAGAGAGCGACACCGCGCGAGAGAGACCGAGGCTGTATCCGAAATCGCCCCCTATACCCTCATTCACTATTCCCTACATTAGTCCACTCATATAGTTCACTTGAAGGAGTGAATGAAAACGAGTGAGTGAATTCGGACACTAAGTGCACCGGAAGGACTGCCGCTTTTGCATAGTTTGCTTCCTGTTAAATAATAATTTGATACGGGCAGCTCCAATAGTAAGATTGAAGGATTTATCTAGAACTCAGTCACGGAAATTATGTATAAACCCTTATAGTCAATTTACAATTAATTTGTACCTGTGTTGTATTACGCCGTGGACGAGCGCTTCTAAAATGAATGGATGGATGATTCAACTGTGGGCGCCATCTTCTGGTGAGACGCGGGAATTCATTCGGCGCGCGACTCTCTCAGTGCATTCTGGGGATTCTCTTGCCGTTGAGTGTACATCGCTTGTACACTCGTTTTTGCGGTGCATTGTGGGATTGAATGAGTGCACTCGAGAACATCCACTATGATTTCGAACACCACTTAAAATGGCTGTCCCCTCAAATAGTGCACTATTTGAGGGTATAGGGGGCGATTTCGGATACAGCCCGAGTGTGTCCGAGAGAGAGCGACACCGCGCGAGAGAGACCGAGTGTTTCCGAGAGAGAGCGACACCGCGCGAGAGAGACCGAGTGTGTCCGAGAGAGAGCGACACCGCGCGAGAGAGACCGAGTGTGTCCGAGAGAGAGCGACACCGCGCGAGAGAGACCGAGTGTGTCCGAGAGAGAGCGACACCGCGCGAGAGAGACCGAGTGTGTCCGAGAGAGGCGACACCGCGCGAGAGAGACCGAGTGTGTCCGAGAGAGAGCGAAACCGCGCGAGAGAGACCGAGTGTTTCCGAGAGAGAGCGACACCGCGCGAGAGAGACCGAGTGTGTCCGAGAGAGGCGACACCGCGCGAGAGAGACCGAGTGTGTCCGAGAGAGAGCGAAACCGCGCGAGAGAGACCGAGTGTGTCCGAGAGAGAGCGACACCGCGCGAGAGAGACCGAGTGTGTCCGAGAGAGAGCGACACCGCGCGAGAGAGACCGAGTGTGTCCGAGAGAGGCGACACCGCGCGAGAGAGACCGAGTGTGTCCGAGAGAGAGCGAAACCGCGCGAGAGAGTCCGAGTGTTTCCGAGAGAGAGCGACACCGCGCGAGAGAGACCGAGTGTGTCCGAGAGAGGCGACACCGCGCGAGAGAGACCGAGTGTTTCCGAGAGAGAGCGACACCGCGCGAGAGAGACCGAGTGTTTCCGAGAGAGGCGACACCGCGCGAGAGAGACCGAGTGTTTCCGAGAGAGAGCGACACCGCGCGAGAGAGACCGAGTGTTTCCGAGAGAGAGCGACACCGCGCGAGAGAGACCGAGTGTGTCCGAGAGAGAGCGACACCGCGCGAGAGAGACCGAGTGTGACCGAGAGAGGCGACACCGCGCGAGAGAGACCGAGTGTGTCCGAGAGAGAGCGACACCGCGCGAGAGAGACCGAGTGTTTCCGAGAGAGAGCGACACCGCGCGAGAGAGACCGAGTGTGTCCGAGAGAGAGCGACACCGCGCGAGAGAGACCGAGTGTGTCCGAGAGAGAGCGACACCGCGCGAGAGAGACCGAGTGTGTCCGAGAGAGGCGACACCGCGCGAGAGAGACCGAGTGTGTCCGAGAGAGGCGACACCGCGCGAGAGAGACCGAGTGTTTCCGAGAGAGAGCGACACCGCGCGAGAGAGACCGAGTGTTTCCGAGAGAGAGCGACACCGCGCGAGAGAGACCGAGTGTGTCCGAGAGAGAGCGACACCGCGCGAGAGAGACCGAGTGTGACCGAGAGAGGCGACACCGCGCGAGAGAGACCGAGTGTGTCCGAGAGAGAGCGACACCGCGCGAGAGAGACCGAGTGTTTCCGAGAGAGAGCGACACCGCGCGAGAGAGACCGAGTGTGTCCGAGAGAGAGCGACACCGCGCGAGAGAGACCGAGTGTGTCCGAGAGAGAGCGACACCGCGCGAGAGAGACCGAGTGTGTCCGAGAGAGGCGACACCGCGCGAGAGAGACCGAGTGTGTCCGAGAGAGGCGACACCGCGCGAGAGAGACCGAGTGTGTCCGAGAGAGAGCGACACCGCGCGAGAGACCGAAAATGCGCGACAGAAAATATAATAAAGTAAATAAAATATAATAAAGAGTGTTAGAGCGAGTTTTGCTGTGTGAACTGTGTACTACGCTACTATCTTGCCATTTTCAAGATGTTCAAGGGACATTTTATATTAAATTATATAATTTTGTTGTACTGCATTACATGTCTGCAACGATGTGCAGAGATATTTCACAGATCTAAACAGTTGCGTAACATTTTATGAAGAAACTATGTTATCTGGAAATGTTAACAGCATGGAACATTGCCATAGATTACTGGAGGAACATTGTCGTATTTTCTCTAGGATGTTGGACCATTTGAGACACTCTCAGGTAATTAATATATTAACTTTTAGTTCTTAACAATTAATTATATATAAATTAATATATTATGAATGGTTCTTTGTGGAACCAAAAATGGTTATTCTATTGCATCGCTATGAAGAACCTTTTGAAGCACCTTTATTTTTATTATACACTAATAAAAAAATGCTCTGAATTATAGAATTTCCCATTAATTTCCCATGATTTTTCTTTCAACCACTTAACTTTGTTGAATCGAGTCATTTGTGTGTGTGTGTGTGTTCAGGTGGCAAATTTAGGAAAAGTAGCCAAATCCTGTGCCGCTCAGATTAAGAAAATATATAACAAAAGAAAAGATAAGATTTTGCTCAAATTTGTCCCAAAGGATTCTTGAGGGTTAACATATTCTCTTTTCATAGGATAATCAAATTACGTCCATGCTGTCGGAGTTGCATGACAGCCTCTCACAAATGTTATTGCAACTGGAAATAATCCTCCACCCCCAACACACACCAGCAATTCAAATATCTGTGTCTAGGACTGGAGGGAGACCAAGGTGAATATGTTATGTTATTATTATTTTTTTTTTAATTAAACACATTTCTGATAACAAGCTACATTAAACAGAAAATTAAACATTTTACTGTCTGGTTAGGCACAAACATATCTACAGCATAGAACATCACTGTGTTACATATGGAACAACCAATATTTTATATGAAATTTTATAGTGAGACTATAGTGTCAATGTATACTGAATGAATGTATGAATGCAGCAGGGTAACAGCTGGTTCGGTGTTTGATAGGGTTTTAAATTAATGTTCAATAGGCAATAGATTTTATGAGGATTTTATGAGCAGAGTTGGGTAAAACGGAATTAGAATGAAATGAAGATTAATTCTAAAGTGCATTTGACATAATTCACACAAGTACATTAAATATACTAAAAGTCTGCATTTCCTTGTTTATCCTTACACAGGTACGATCTGACCAGAGAGCAGCTGACCCAGCTAAGAGAAACAGGAATGGCATGGACAGCTATCTCTACCTGTTTAGGTGTGAGCTGTCGAACCATACGAAGACGACGCCTTCAGTATGGCATTGAGATTAATTTCAACAGCATTTCAGATATTGACCTCGATGCACTGATTCGTTCAATCATCAGTCAAACACCTAACACCGGAGTTACACTTGTCCAAGACAAATGTACTTAGTGTTTATATAAAATATTAATATGATATCTTATTGTGTCATTTTGATGTAAAGAATGCTTATACTGATGTTTCTGACATTGTTCAATTGCATAGGAAGTCTGAGAAGTAGAGGACTCTCTATCCAAAGACGACGTGTCCGGGAACGACTGGCAGCAGTTGATCCTGTTGGCACCATGATCCGTACAAGACATGCAATTAGGAGGAGAGTATATTATGTTAGAGGACCAAATCATCTTTGGTATTTATTACAATGACATTGTTATGTATCAGTCATATTATGTATGTATCATGTCAGTTTGTACAAATCCTTTTTTGTTTATTTTTTTAGGCACATTGATTTAAACCACAAATTAATTGCGTGGAGATTTGTATTTCATGGGTGCATTGATGGCTATAGCCGGACTGTTATTTACCTTGAGTGCTGTACAAACAATAGAGCATATACAGAACTCACCTTTTTTCAACAGGATGTGGCAAGATTTGGTTTGCCTTATAGAGTCAGAGGAGACAGAGGTGGTGAGAACACTGAAGTGGCCAGGTACATGATACACAATCGGGGAAGTGAAAGAGGGAGTTTTATAGTAGGGCGAAGTGTCCATAATCAGAGAATTGAGCGCCTATGGGCTGATGTAAACAGGGTGGTGTCAGAGTTCTACAAACAACTTTTCCAGTATATGGAACACTATGAAATCTTAGACTCCACAAGTGAAGTCCATCTATGGGCTTTACATTTTGTGTACCTTGGGCGGATACAGCGATCAGCAAGATAATTTTCCCAGCAGTGGAACCACCACACTTTTAAGTTCCCAAACTATGACACCCTTGAGAATGTGGCACACGGGTATGTTCCTGAAGCCGAATCCAGAGTTTCTCACACAGGGAGAAACTGAGGACTATGGTATTGATTACGATGGCCCCGTAGTTCAAGAAGAAAATGAGCAGATAGTGGTTCCAGACAGTAATCTCAGATTAAATCCTGACAATGTGACTCGTTTGCAAGCTGCATGTAACCCACTAACTGATGATGGCAACCACGGCATTGATCACTATCTTTTTGTAAGAGATTTTATTTCAGTTTGCAATTACAGCATGTTGTCTTAAATATATGGCATGTACAAATGTATCTGTATATTTGTATAAAGAGATTTAAAACTGCAATGTATTCTTAACTCATACTTAATGCCTTTCTGAAGAAGCTGAAGAATTTATGCTTCAGAATATCATTTAGCTTTGTTTGTGATTGATATGTATTTAACACATTTATGCCATGAACGCATACAACTGTACCTTTTAAAGAGATTTATAACTAGAAAACAATGTGTAAGCTATTTCAGAAAATAAATAAAACATATTCTTTCAACATTTATAAAAATAAAATACAAAAAATAAATAAAAATGTAACAAAACCCAAAGCCTTGGCAATTTTGAATGGCATAAATCATGTTCCTTTTAAAATCAGTGTATGTTTGATGAACAGTTGGAAGATGCAGAATGTTGGCACATGTATTTGCTTTAGGAAGTTGTGTCAACATCTCGTTCTCTTCAGTGCTGTGAAGGAAGTGAATGCTTGGGTGAGGTCTCAGCCCCAGAGGTGGTTGGGTTTTTAAGCCAGTGGTAAAAAAGAAGATGTCGCTGTACTGCAGCTCACTGGGTTCATCTGTAGAACAAACAGATAACATTAATAAACTACAGGAATATATTTAATTTTCCCACCTGGTGTTAACATCTTGTTGTTCAGGCTTTGTGTGGTCCTCCATATTTGCAAGGGCTTGGAATTTGTTTTTCAGCTGCAGAACAAAAGCATTTTTTATTTTGGGTTTCTGTAGTTTCTTCACATCTAATTGTTGTCTTCCAGGTCTTTATACATCCTGTCTTCCTTAGCTTTACTTTCATTGTAGCTACAACCATTTGGTGGTCGCTGCCAACGTCGGCTCCCCTTTTAACTCTGACATCCAGGTGTGATCTTCGCCTAACTCTAATAGTTTTAAGTTCTTCTGTTGCTGTTTCAATAACATCTAAATTTTTCCATGACTGGGTTGTTAGCCCAGTGTCCAACCCCCAACCTGGAGGGCCAGTGATCACTCTTAGTCTGGTCTATACCCTTTGACCTGTCTGACATGGGTAGCCCTAGCAGGAGCGCACGGCTCCAGTCAACATAGCTCTCTGGGTCACTGAGACACTCAAGCCCCCAAACCATGACAAGGTAGTTATCTTTTTAGGGGAGATAAGGTAATAACAGGCAAAGAAAGGAAGGGGTTAACACAGTAATTTTGCAAGAAACTAATAAGCATTTAAAAGGACATTAAGACTTCCTTTACCTTCAATTTCAACCAACATGGTTCTCCAGAAAGACAGAACAAGATTTTCTGTATTCCTTTTGGATGATCCTGGCGGATTCAATTCAGGCTCCATCATTGCAGAGAAGCTCTTGTAGGTGAACTGTTGAGGATGATGACACATGACCTTTGAAAAGGAATCTGTATTTTCCTGCATTGCCTCCAGAACCCCCAGGGTTTTCAAACCTTCTTTGAATCTGTTGAGTTAAAATCAAGGAATTACTATCTTGAGTAAAAGCCATAGTTAAGAGAAGGCACCTAATTTTAATTTAATCCGTTAATTTAATCACTTTATGCATCACAAATGTGACCCTGGACCACAAAACCAGTCACAAGGGTCACTATTTTGAAATTGAGATTCATACATCATCTGAAAGCTCAATAAATAAACTTTCAATTAATGTATGGTTTGTTAGGATAGGACAATATTTGGGCGAGATGCAACTATTTGAAAATCTGGAACCTGAGGGTGCAAAAAAATCAAAATACTGAGAAAATTGGCTTTAAAGTTGTCCAAAGTAAGTACATAGTCAATTAATTGTATGTGAGAGAGTCAGTGGTAATATCATTGCAGTGTTAGAGGAGCTCAGTTTAGCCAGACAGTTAGCCTGCTCCTGACCAGGTTAGTTTCCCAGCATAACTTGCCACAGTGACTGAGCTTGAGCTATGGGAATTTTGCTTTCGGAAACCAATTCAAGTGACAATAAGTCAGAATAACTGAAATAAGCATAGTTTTATAAAACAGCTTTAATGTCTTTAAAGCTTAGACAGTTTATTTTCTTATTTCATTTATATCTGGTCAATATCTAGAAAAGATTATGCTGTATTGGCTATGATGTCTAAAAACTGTACTTTATTATTATTATTATTATAGGCAAAAAAAAGTAAAAAAAATATATATTATTATTAACCAGTATTGTTGTCTACTCAAACCGATTTTGGAACTGTAATAATACAGAGCGCAGGAACAGAAACGTTAAAATACAGATTCTGCTCGGAGTGAACCCATTGATTTTTTGTTTGTTTGTTTTTAAACCCTGTTAGTAACAGTGCATTATAAAATATAATCCATAACATTATTACCAAGAAATACACACCTCTCAAATGCAGACCGACTGCGACCAAGACAGTACCAGTGTGCAGTGTCTAAGGCAACCTTCCTTGCTGTTTGAGGGTCGTTGATAACTGCAAATGTCCCAGCCATATCTATGATGGTCTCTATGTTGTTGATAAGACACTGGAAGGTCTCCCTCCTCTTTAGCCCGGAGGACACGGCATCCGTGATTTCCAACAAGAATGTCAAATTTGGACTTGTTTGACCACAGAACACTTTTCCACTTTGAAACAGTCCATTTTAAATGAGCCTTGGCCCACAGGACATGACGGCGCTTCTGAACCATGTTCACATATGGCTTCCTTTTTGCACGATAGAGCTTTAGTTGGCATCTGCAGATGGCACGGAGGATTGTGTTTACCGACAGTGGTTTTTGGAAGTATTCCTGGGCCCATTTAGTAATGTCAATGACAGATTCATGTCGATGAGTGATGCAGTGTCGTCTGAGGGCCCGAAGACCACGGATATCCAACAAAGATCTTCGGCCTTGTCCCTTACGCACAGAGATTTCTCCAGTTTCTCTGAATATTTTGATGATGTTATGCACTGTAGATGATGAGATTTGCAAAGCCTTTCCAATTTAACGTTGAGGAATGTTGACGGGGAAGTCGTGGCCTAATGGTTACAGAGTTGGACTCGTAATCGAAAGGTTGCGGGTTCGAGTCCCCGGCCTGCAGGGATTGTAGGTGGGGGGAGTGAATGTACAGCGCTCTCTCCACCCTCAATACCACGACTGAGGTGCCCTTGAGCAAGGCACCGAACCCCCAATTGCTCCCCGGGCGCTGCAGCATGGCTGCCCACTGCTCCGGGTGTGTGTGTGTGTGTGTGTGTGTGTGCATTTGTTCACTACTCACTGCTGTGTGTGTGCACTTGGATGGGTTAAACGCAGAGCACCAATTTCGAGTATGGGTCACCATACTTGACAATACGTCACGACTTTACTTTTTTTACTTTTTTTAAAGTATTCCACAATCTTTTTACGCACTCTTTCACAGATTGGAGAGCCTCTGCCCATATTTACTTCTGAGAGACTCTGCCACTCTAAGACATCCCATTTATAGCTAATCACATTACAGACCTGATGTCAATTAACTTAATTAGTTGCTAGATGTTCTCCCAGCTGAATCTTTTCAAAGTGTCTTGCTTTTTCAGCCTTTTGTTGCCCCCGTGCCAACTTTTTTGAGACCTGTAGCAGGCATCAAATTTGAAATTTGCTCATTTAGTAGATAAAGTGTAAAATTTCTCAGTTTAAACATTTGTTATGTTCTCTATGTTCTATTGTGAATGTGATGTGATATGAAAGTCTTTTAGTTTTCATTTTATTAAAATTTTAAAAATATTCCAACATTTCCGGAATTCGGTTTGTATAATCAGTGAAGCTGTACACTGAACAATGAATCTCTTATGTACATCATGTTACACTTTGTTATAATGAGAGACTCCTGAGCATGCAGCATTTTACAAAACTATGGTGTTTTGAAGTGGATTCTAACTTAAACGCTTGGCTAATGTGTTCAAGAATAATGTCAGAAAATGTCAGTGATTGGCTACATTAAACAATACTACAAAAAAACCTTGAAAACAGAAACCGTACCTTTTACAATTTTTTTGTGAAATATGAATTTTGAATAATGAAAAGTAGTTTATGTCTGCTTATCCTATTCATCAGTGTTTGAATCATTTAAGAAGAAACAAATTTTCTGTTTCAATTCTGGGTTACAAAAATGAAAAATGAATGGACGTAAAAGTACAGAGACCCTCACTGCACTGGAAACATTGCATTACAAAAAAGATGTAGTGTTAAACAGCAACTAAGTCATGTATTGCATCAATCCATTGTCCTATATAGGACTTCAAATTTCAAAATTGTATACATCTTATATACATAGTAATGAGATCTAATAAATATTTAAAGATACTCAGATCTCAGTTGCATCTTTGAAAGACTTGTAAAAGAGAGCTGTCATTGGATACTGAAGATTTTCCGGAACTCTTCCTCAAACATTTGGTTCAGCCTGGCACCCATTCGGTCAAAATCACTGTCCTTTAAAGAGCAAGAGGACAAAGTTAAAAAAAAAATACAAAATCTTGTAACTTGTGAAGTTAATCATCTCAACAATAACAATCAATAATGTCCAAGATATGTGTTCACACATAAGATTGCATAACAACTTAATTTCAACAAGCTATTGATCTGTTATTTGGTGATTTATTTATAACCTCAATTCCAGAAAAGTTTGGACATTTTGGGAAATGCCATAAAATCAAAAATATGTTATCTGTTCATTCTCTTTAACTGTTATTCAATTGACTAAAGTACAGAAAAAATATTTCCAATGTTTTCACTGACCTACTTAGTTTTGTTTTGTAAATATAGACAAATTTTGAGTTTGATGGCAGCAACATACTCCAAAAATGTTAGGACAGAGAAACGTTTAACACTGTCACATCAACTTTCCTTTTAATTACAATGTTTCATTGTTTGGGAATTGAGGATACTAATTGTTAATGTTTGTGAGCAAAACTTTTGTCCAATCTTGCTTGATACAAGATTTCAGATGGTCAACCGTCTGTGATTGTCATTGTCTGATTCTCCTTTTCATGACTGGTCATACATTTTCAATAAGAGACAGATCTGGACTAGGTCTATCAAATTCACTAAGTTTCTACGAAACCACGCTGTTGTAGTACATGTAGAAAGAGAGCTGGCATTGTCTTGATCTAATAACCATGGACTTCCCATGAAAGACATCATCTTGATGGCAGTATATGTCTCTGTACAATCCCAGTATATGCCTCCATGTCAATAGTACCTTCGCACATAAGCCAGTCATCCATGACCTTTGCTCTGCTGCACCCCCATACCATGACAGAAGTGTGTTTTTGCATCTGTCGCTAATGACAGTCTGGATGGTCCCTTTGGTTTTTGGGACTGAGCACTCAACATTGAAATGCGGACTCATCTGAGTAGAGCACACATTTTCACTGTCTTTTTGACTATCTGAGATGAGCTCTGGCTCAGAGAACCCAGCACCATCGCTTCATAGCTTTCTCTTAGAGTAACAGATATTCAAGTTGCCTTTCTTGATGCAGTAGCAGACTGTGGTAAATGACAGTGGTTTTCTGCAGTACTCCTGAGATATATTTAACAATGCAGCATGACCGTTTCTTTTGCAATGCCATCTGAGGGCTCAAGGGTCAAGCACATTCAACTGAGGTTTCCTGCCTTGCCCTACACAGACTGAGATTCTTCTGTATTCCCTGAATCTTTTCACATTATTATATATGGTAGTTGGTGAAAGACCTAAATTCTTTGCGATTTTGCATTGGGAAATGTGATTTTTGATTTGTTTGACACTTCTCTCATTAAATTTGGCACAAAGTGATGAGCCATGATCCAGCTTTACTGGCAAAGACTGAGATGCTCCTTTTATACCCAAACATGATACATTGACCTATTACCAGTTCACCTGCTTACTGTGTTTTCAAAACAGATTAACATGGATATTCTATAACCTTTTCACTTTTATTTTGCCTCTGTCCCAACTTTTGTGGAGTGTGTTGCAGCCGTACAAAATCAAAATTTGTTCGTATTTACAAAATACATTTACCTTGGTGAGTGAAAACTTTGGAAATATTTTCTTTGTACTTTTGTCAATTAAATAAAAGTTCAAGAGAAGGGGGGTGCCAAGATGGCGTCTATGTAGTCGTACTTCTGTTGTCTCTTATAAACCTTTGTGCAAAACTTGATCTCTTTTGACCTTCCTTAATGTTTAGTGTTACTGATACTAATGTAAATATATTCTGAAGAATTCTGTGACATTTTTAAGCCGGAGCGGAAATGTTTTACCTCTTTTTTTGCCTAAAGAACGTGTGTTGCGGTCTTCTGAGCACACTATTCAAATATCACATGATTGAAACATACCTAAGAAAACCTGTAGCAATGGCGGACAGTATTAAGCGTGTGCATGACTATACTAAATCCACTCCTGAAGAAGATTCAAGTATGGATTGTGCGCCACTTTCAGACACCCCGATCAACAGCCCTCTTACAAAAGTGTGGCGGCAGTCTTCCGAGCCCTCAAATGCGGCTATCCTGGAGGCAATCGAGAGGCTAGGAAAAAAGCAAGATATCTTTATGGAGAAGTTACTGGAAATCGAAAGGTCAGTTGCTTCTAATTCGACCCTGATATCTGAACTTGCTGTCAAAGTTGATTCAGTTACCGATAAATCGGAGAGGGCTGTAGTTAAAACTGATGAGTTGGGTGTTCAAGTAGCGGCTGTAATTGCTGAAAATAAACAACTGTGGGAAAAAGTTGACGACCTGGATGCATACAAAAGACGATGGAATTTGAAAATCTCTTGTGTTCCGGAGGAGGTAGGAGAAAATGTGAAAATGGTCGCAATGGATATTTTCTCTGGGATTTCGCCGGGATTGAGGCATGCTCTTCAGACGTCCATTGATGTTGCACACAGAATCGGTCCGAGAGATGCAGACAGGGGCGTAGCCATCATTTCAAAAGAGGGGGGGACAGAATGTCTAGTGTTATACTTGTTTTTTTGTTGTTGTTTTTTTAGTTAACCCTTGTCTAATTGACAGGTTTTATTTTTAATCATACCTTTTTGCTTAATATGCTTTATGATTATATTATTATATATGATTATAAAATAGAAGGAAAGAAAGATAGAAAAAAGAAAAAGAAAGAAATACAACAGCTTGTCACTGGGACAGTACCCTTAAAAGCACATCTTTGTACCTTATTTACCCCAAAAAGTTTCATAGTTGTACATTACGGTACATATTGGTACTCTAATGTACTAATATGCACCTTTTTGAGTATAAGTTACAAAGATGTCCTTATAAGGGTACTATTGTTTACATATTTCAGATTGTATTTTGTGTGTGTTGTATGTACAGTACATGGCACACAGTAATGGATACTTGCACATTCACATACTTTATTCTGTTCTGTTCTATTATACATTCGTCTGATTAGTCTATGTTAAAAGAAATATCTTATCATAGACAATGCTGTAAATAATCTTTAGCTCTGAAGCCTCACTGAAACTCATTCACTCTCATCTGTATTCATTTCTGCCTCTGTCTACAGCAAATAAAGCAGTGTTTGAAACATGTACATACAGGGAATAGTGACATACAGAAGAAAATAACACATTAAGTACACTGCTGGACAATAACCAATCATTTGTATCCTAAATTATCTTTAACACTTTAGAATGGGGAACACATATTCACTATTAACTATGACCTTTGCCTTAATAAACATTTACTGCTTATTAATAGCTTGTAAGGTCGTTGTAGTTGTTAAGTTTAGGATTATGGGATGCAGAATATGGTCATGAAGAATACAGAATAATATGTTCTTAAGTGCTAATAAACAACCAATATGCAAGCTAATAATTACCTACTGTAGTTAAAAATGATAGCTGAGAAGTTGTTCATCATCATACTAATTTTATTTTTTATTTTTCTATATTTCGCTAATTATGTGTTTTCTATGATTGGTCCATATATAATCCTACAAAGGCTTGTGTATTAATAGATTTTATTCAATATAAAAACAGCCAGGTGTTAAAAGCCACTCTTCTCACCTGTAACTGTGTGTCGTCCTGATTCTGTCCTAACAAACCTAGGCTGACTGTTTCTTGTTCATTCTTGACAACACATAAACACGTCAAATTAGTGCAATAATGACAGACCACCCCTAAATGAAGATCGGTCCTGTATCAGATCAGTGCTTGCATGTTTGATTGAAATACATCATGTATAGTATTGGCAGAGTGTCACAATGCTGCAAACGCTGTAAAATCTCAGTTCAACATTATCTTTATTCTTATTTGAAGGGTTCTAATAACATACATACGTGTTAAAATAAAAGACGTTACAAAAGAGTTACGGAAAAATACACTGAAAATAAATAAGTGCATGTTTGTCCAGGCGGCTTTTTTTTTTCTCCATATAATAAACATCAAAACTTGCTAATTATTCAACAAGAGCAATAGGCAGAGTCACTCAACATTGTGCAACACTATTCGGATCCCACATACCAACTTACGCTGCTTGACTTCTTCGTAAAAAAGGAGTGAAGAGTTTCTTGCCGCTTTGAACTCATCTCGACCGAATAATGAATGATGGAGACAGCGCGGGACGGCGGGCGCGAGACTGGGCATGTCGTGACGTCACAAACTGAGTGACTGATTGGCATGGAAACGTAAACGTCATGTATAAATTATCTTGTCTCTTTGAATTTTAAATTATTCTGCATTTATATACATTGCTCCATTAAAACCTCAACATGTCGAGAACACAACTGTCCAATGAAAAAGTGAGGGGGACGAATTTACTTTTTATAAAAAGTGGGGGGGACACGTCCCCCGCGTAATCTACGCCCCTGGATGCAGATGTGTTTCCACGGCGGATTATTGTGCAGTTTCTGTCACATACCCATCGAGATCGCATTTGGTTGGACTCTAAAAACTCAGAAGTCCTCAAGCAGAAAGGCATCAAAATCACAGAAGACCTGACACAACGATCGAGAGAGGCACGGAATAAACTGTGGCCGCTGGTAAGTCAAGCCAGGAGAGAAGGAAAACGAGCTGGGTTCAAGGGCTCGTTTGCCATTATTGACTGAAAGAAGTTTACAGCGGATAGCATGTGAATTATGTTATCGTTTGCCCTTAATCCCGTTTGAGGAGGATTGGAAATTGACTTCGAATGTATTCTACAGGCTCGACTGTGTACTGGCAAAAAAGATTTTTGTTTTTGTTTTCTCATGGCACTTTCTGTTGAAATATCAGGATGTAATTTTCCCTTAACCATTTGATGCTTAAGTGTGGAAGGTTAAAAGGATAGGTTTTGCTCCTAAATCCTTTCTTGCCTAGTTAATTCTCTTGCCTTAGGGTAGATTGTTCTTCTTGTTCTTATTCAATGTACCTGAATTTTTCTTGTTTTTCTCTTAATGTTCGGGGGATTCGTGACCTTACTAAACGAAAAGCCTTATTTTTATTTTGTAGTTCTAAAAGAAGAGATGTTTATTTTTTACAGGAAACTCACTCTACTGCTAATGATGAGTCTTTTTGGTCTGCACAGTGGGGAGGTAAAGCTTTATTTTCACATGGGTCTACTCATTCTGGGGGAGTTATAATTTTATTTAAATATAATTTTAATGGTAAGATTCTCGAGTCACACTTTTCGCAAGAGGGCAGATGGATAATTGCTATAGTTCAGTCTGGAGAGGCTGTCTTTATTTTTTGTAATGTATATGGCTTTAACAATTCAAATTTAAACCAAATTCTTTTTCAATCTTTATCTAATAAATTGGTCACTTTAAAATTAAAATTTCCTTCAGCAGCAGTTATTGTGGGGGGAGATTTCAATGAGGCCCCTGATCTGCATTTAGATAGACACCCCCCCCCCCCCCCTCCCCGATAATGTCAATAATGTTAATTTAGTTATAAATGATCTTTGTAGCAGCCTTGATTTGCTAGATGTTTACAGACACGTCCATGGAAACAATGTCTCCTCATTTACATGGTTTAAAGCAGACATGTCACAAAAATCTAGAATAGACCTCTGGTTTATATCTAACTAGCTAATTCCCTTTATTAGTTCCTGTAACATTTCTCCTGCCCCTTTAACGGATCATGCTTGTATCGATCTTGAAATATCCGAGACGCATAATAAGTTTAAGAGACGTCCAGGATACTGGAAACTGAATACGTCTTTATTACAAAACTCTATATATTGTTTAGGTATTAAAAATATAGCTGAGAAATTTAAAGTTAATTCAGGCTCTATTATTGCAAAATGGGAACTTAAGTACGAGTGTCGGAGATTCTCTATACAGTTTGGCAAACAGCTTTCTAAGGAAAAGGAGTCAAGAAGCTCTGCAATCATAAAGGAAATAAATGATATTTTATGTCTGTCCTCTCCTAGTGAGCAGGACAAGGAGAAGTTATATTTATTGAAGCAAGATCTTGATGTTCTTTATGCAGAGAAGGCCAAAGGCGCATTTGTTAGATCAAGGGCAAAATGTAATTTTGAAATTTAAAATATTTAAAAAATATTTAAACAAAAATATTTTTTTAATTTAGAAAAAAGAAGAGGTGACTTAAAAAGAATTTCAGCCCTTGACGTTAATGGTATTCTCACTTCTGATGAAGCCAAAATTTCAAAATTTGTAGCTGACTTTTATCAGCAACTCTATAGTTCTTCTTTTCATTCTGAGTCATCTAATAAATTTTTCTTTGAGGTGGAACAGTTTATTCCAAATATAAGTGAAAACAATTATGCTGTTTGTGAGGATGAGATAACTGTGGGAGAGATGGATAGTTTAATCACCAAAACTCCATTTAATAAAATCCGGGCCCCGATGGTTTACCATTTGAATTTTATCGATCATTTTGGAATTATATAAAATTTCTTATTTTAGATGTTTTCAAAGAGTGTTTAGATCGTGGTGAATTATCTGAATCGATGAAGCAAGGCCTAATAACTTTAATACCTAAATCAAATAAAGATATAAAATTTTTAGATGATTGGTGCCCTATAACCTTGCTTAATTCTGATTATAAATTATTAGCTTCTTTATTTGCAAAGAGACTAAAACCTTGTTTAGAAGAAGTTATCTCATTCACACAATCTGGCTTCATGAAGGGTCGACACATTTCAAATAATATTTGTCTTGTTTTAGATCTCTTAGATTACTCTGAGCTGGTTAATGATGATGCACTTATTTTGTTTTTAGATTTCTATAAGGCGTTTGATACAGTAGAGCATTCCTTTATGTTTGAAGCCTTAAGACATTTCGGTTTTGGCCATAAATTTGTGAAAAATGTACAGACTCTGTATAAAGACATCACTAGTAACGTGTCTTTGTCTTCTGGAACGTCACCACGTTTTGCCATTGGGAGAGGAATTAGGCAAGGTTGCCCTATTTCCCCCTTCTTGTTTTTGTTAGTTGCAGAGCTTCTTAATCTTTATACAGTGAATTGTTCAAATATTGAGGGCATCCAAATTGTAGATCAAACTATTTTGATTAGTCAACTCGCAGACGATACATGTATTTTCCTAAAAGACAAAAGACAGGTCCCTATTATATTAGAAGCTTTAAAACTGTTTTCAAGTGCCTCTGGCCTTTCTGTTAACCAGTCTAAGATTATGACAATTCATTACTCTGATATATCAGATGTATGTGGAGTTAAGGTAAAACAAACAGTTAGATATCTTGGTATTGTAATTAATAAATGTTCATCTGAAAGAATTGAATCAAATTTTTCTAAATGTTTACTTAAAGCAAAAACAGTTTTTAATTGCTGGTCTCAGAGGAATCTAACCATCCATGGGCGTGTTCTGCTCTACAAGGCTGAGGGAATTTCGAGGCTTTATTTAAGTTTATTTGGAAAAACAGAACTGAATATGTGAAAAGAAAAACTGTTATTAGAACTTTTTCAGAGGGTGGGCTTAATGTCCTTGATTTTAGTACTCTTAATATTATTGTTAAAATCAATTGGATTAAACATTGCTTGACCCAGAGTAAATCTATATGGTTTCATATCCCCTGTTTGTTCTTTGAAAAATGTGGTGGGTTATCCTTTCTACTATCGTGTGACTTCAAATACAGTAAACTTCCCATAAAATTATCTAACTTTCATAAGCAATCACTAGAAGCATGGAAATTAGCCTTTAAACATAATTTCTCTCCACATTCATGCATACTATGGAATAACCAATTTGTGTTGTCTAAAAACAAGAGTATATTTAAAAAAGAATGGTTTGATAAAGGGATTATATTTCTTTCAGATTTATTGAATACTGATGGTGAGATTTATACTTATCAGCAATTTCTTTCTTCCTCGGGGATTGAATCTTCCTGTAGAGAATATAATTTGGTTGTGAAAAGCATTTCCCATAAACTGCTTCACCTTGTGAAAATACATCTCAGTTATAATTCAGCTGTCTGTCAAATTCCAAACCTTGTTATAGGAGGTGTTAATATAATGGCTATTAAGTGTAATAACTCACACATTAGAAAATGCCTTATTCGAGATGTCAGCTGTTACCCAAAAGCACTCATTAAATGGAAACAATTCTATTTCATTCCTTCCTCTGAAAAAATATAGTCGGCAACTAATAAATTTGTACTGCCAAATAAGGTAAAGGAATTACATTTTAAGATATTGCATAGGTACTATCCCTGTAACACTTTTATGAACAAGTTTAGAAAAGATGTCTCACCAAAATGTTCATTTTGTAACTTAGAAAATGAAACGCTTATACACTTGTTTTGTAACTGTAAATATTCTGAAGACTTTTGGAAGCAGGTATCTATGTTGGTTTTTGATATATTTTACAAAATATTTAAAATGGATGAATCTATGATCGTTTTTTTGAACTGTAATACTGGATCGGATGTAGTTGAATTCTTCTTGGGAAGTTCCATATACATAAAGCAAAAATTACATCTATTAGTCCCTCATTTAAGTTTTTTTGTAAAGAACTTAATATATTTTATGACTCACTGACTTCAATTACTAGAAACAAGAAATGTATAAAAACATCTCTCAGATTAAAAAATGTTATCTGTAAATTGTAATGCTTTACCATACATCATATATATTTGTTATACAGGTATGTATCCCCCATGTTCTTATTATTTTTGTTGGTTTTTTTTTGGTTTTTTTTGGGTGTGAGTTATGCTTGAAGTTAGGTACTTCTGTATAATTGAAATAAATAAATATATATATATATTAAAAAAAAAGTTAAAGAGAATTAACAAATCACAGATTCTTGATATTGCATTTTACAAAATGTCTCAACTTTTCTGGAAATGGGGTTGTATTATGTAACATGTTTCAGTGAATCTTACCCTATTGAATGTGTTGCAGTTGAGCTGAAAGTCAGAGACGAACTCTCCTACCGTCTGATACGCACCAGTTTCCAATTTCTGCTTTATTCTGTCCAACTGGAAGTCATTTTATTTCTTAATGCATTATGTTTTTAATGCATTATAAATTTCAAGTCATATCTTTCATCACTTCTATTCTATTCATAAACTATTTTAAATTAAACTAAGGCATGAAAAGAGAAAATTCTGAAGCTGGGTCACATGAAAAAAAACGGCAAAGAGAAAAAAGGAGTCGATCTCACCGTTTGTCGTGGATCCTCAACAAACACCTTCTGGGTGTCCTCTCTGTACACACATAACAGGAGGCAGTGGCAGTGCTAAAGATGACAAACAACACACATATCCACAATTAGGCCCATAAATAACTGTTCTGTTTCTAAACCTGCTGAGCAGCCTATGTAGGCAGCACTTTAAGGCATTGAATGCAGCTGCAAATTGTGCACCTTAAATGCCTATGGTTATCTTCTAGATTAATGTGCTGAATTTACCAATCTGTATTGAGACACTGGGGCATTGAAAGCTTCTTTTTCAGACATGTTACTGGAGTCACGCCATTGCTGACTGTTTCTTAACACACACAAGGAACAAATCCATTCCCTACAAGCAAACACACACATATACAGGATGAATGTCCAACATACATACTTGCTGATTTAACGGTTTTCTTTATGTTTGTCTCTCTCACCCAGGTGAGTCTCCATATAAAGCTGGTAGGTGACAGCGTGAATGAAAAGCTCGTGGACACTCGTCACAACACACAAGTTCTCCCTCAGAGCGACACACGTAACACTCGTCATCATTGTTCTGGGCCATCTAGTCAGAGGACGACATGACACAACATTTTATCATCATCACAGAAATAAGCTCAAATGCATTTGGCTCTTCTATCTTACAAACTTGTTTTGATATATGGAAATATAACCACAACATGTCTAAGTCATATTTTACTGCAAAAGGAAAAAAATTGTAAGACATTGTAAGAAAACATTGACATTATTTTCAGAACCACGGAACAGAAGAAAGAAACTCATCAGTAAAGGTTTAGAACCAGTGAAGTAAATGTAAATTTAAAAAAATAAAGAAAATATAAAAAATAAACAATAAAATATTGTTACAATAAAAATGTTATATATATATATATATATATATATATACAAAATAATTTTTTTCTATGAAAATCATTTTAGTTATTATGTACACATTAATGTACAGTTTAGGTCAAACGTTTACATCTCCCTTTCAGAATCTGCAAAATGTTAATTATTTTACCAAAATGAGAGGGATCATACAAAATGCATGTTATTGTTTATTTAGTACTGACCTGAATAAGATATTTCACATAAAAGATTTTTACATATTGTCCACAAGACAAAATAATAGTTGAATTTATAAAAATTAAAGGCTCAAACGTTTATATCCCCTTGATTCTTAATACTGTGTTCTTACCTGAACGATCCAAAGCTGTGTTTTATTTGTTTTTGTTTAGTGATAGTTGTTCATGAGTCCCTTGTTTGTCCTGAACAGTTAAACTGCCTGCTGTTCTTCAGAAAAAATCCTTCAGGTCCCACAAATTCTTTGGTTTTGCAGCATTTTGTGTATTTGAAACCTTTCCAACAATGACTGTATAATTCTGAGATCCATCTTTACACACTGAGGATAACTGAGGGACTCATATGCAACTATTACAGATGGTTCAAACGCTCACTGATGCTCCAGAAGGAAAAAACATGCATTAAGAGCCAGGGGGTGAATCAAGGGGATGTAAACTTTTGAACGGGGTCATTTTATAAATTCAACTATAATTTTCTATTGTGGACTCCATGTAAACATCTTTTATGTGAAATATCTTATTCAGGTCTGTACTAAATAAACAATAACATGCATTTTGTATGATCCCTCTTATTTTGGTAAAATACATTTACATTTTTACATTTAGTCATTAGTCATTTGGCATAAAATAATTAACATTTTGTAGATTCTGAAAGGGGGATGTCAAATTTTGACCTCAACTGTGCACATTTAAAAGACTTAAGAATTTAAGTTAATATCATAAATTATTTTTATGATGACTGCTTATGATAAAATATTTCAGGTAGAGATGTTTCTCACCACGTCTTGCTTTAGAGTGCTGCATTTCTCACATTCACACAGAAGGGAATGGATGTGCAGGATCTCTTTCTAGAAATGACAAACAAATACATAATTAAATAATCATACTTTTTATATGCTATCTCTCCCATTTGTTACCTTGAGTAAAAAGTTGAGCGTTTTTCCATGGCACATTATATCTTTCTTCCAGTGTCCATCAGTGAGAGTCGGTTCCTGTTTTACAAATTCCTCTAGAGTGAACCATCTCTCCTCTGTACGTATACACTTCCCACGTATCCCTGGAACATAAAATAAACAAACACTTCCCACTCAAACCTTCAACACAGATAAAACAAACAGAGTTCTGCACAAAAATCAATGCAATACCGTACCTAATGCAAACCTGTCTTTGCATAGAGTCCCAGTAAGTGAAACACAGGTGACTGGTAAAGAGGGAGCCTGGAAAACAGACAGATCTGCCATGTCTTCTTCTTCCTCAACTCTCCCTCTAGACTTTGTTCCTCCTCCTTTCCCTCTCTGTTCCTGGAAATCTTCAGGATCACTTTCCTCCATGAAACCGAAGCTTGTTTTTGAGTCTTGAGGAATAAAATACATTACTGCATTCAGACAGATAGCAGAGAGTGTGTGAATGAACATGGATGATCGTTACTCACCTTTACTAGAGCTCTTGTTAGAACTGACTGGAAACCTCTCATTCATGTTCTGCAGGAAGGAACAAAGTCACTTAATGAATTTCAAATGAAAAACAGGAAAAGCAAAACCTGACATTGCACATAGAGAGAGAACGTACTTTTTGAACACAGGTTTTCTTTCTACTCTTCCTCTGTGGACACTGAATATACCCCTCCTGAAAAAATGAGAAATGAAGTGATCACACATGTATATCAGGGGTCTGCTGTATTTAATATAACTACATATTTACCTTATGTTATATATTAAAAAGGTCGATAATAGGGATAGATTTGTATAGATTTCTATACACAAGCTTACAATTCGATTCAATTCCAATTTCGATTCGATATTGATTATTTGGCTATAAATAAGGTACAGTACATGGCAAATTTTCTCAAGGAAAAGAAAAATCTCTCAACTAATGCTGTAAAATATACATGAGCGTCATTTACATTATAATATTTGTGTGTTAAAATGAATGGAGTGTCTATTTACACTAAGTGCAAATAGCCCATCTTGTTGGCAAAGGCTATTTACACTAACTCCGCCCACTAACATGTGATTGTGTTAGTCAACAATAAAAAAAAGAAGCTAGTTCAACATCAGTTTCAGTGGTGTAGATGGTAAGGCACATGCTTTTTGGCACGATCGACCCGAGTTCGAGCCCACCTTTTGCCAAACATTTTTTTCTCCCTTTTCAAATCTCATATCGCATCAGAAAGGCATTTATTTTCAATAAAAATGAAGGAAATAATCAAAAAGTTGATTGCACAATTGCGAGTTATTCCCCCGGTTTCACAGACAAGGCTTAAGCTAGTCCCAGACTAAAATGCATGTTTGAGCGGTTTCAACTGAAAATATCTTGCTCTGACATATGTCAGTGTCATTGTTCCGTGTCAAGATGCACACCTTAATGCTTTCTTCTTTTGTAAAAGTTGCTTATATATCTTAATTTAACTAAGGCCTAGTCCTGGCTTAAGCTAAGCCTCGTTTGTGAAACCGGGCCATAAAGTCAGAATAGCGAGATAAAAAGTCACAATTGAGGAATATATACATGCAATTGTGAGAAATAAAGTCAGAACTGTGAGATATACAGTAAACTCGCTATGCTGACTTTTTTTTCTCACAATTGCGAGTTATAAAGTCCATTCTGAGGAGAAAGAAAGACTGATATGGTGGTGGACTATGTTTCTACATAAATGAAGGTTGGTGTTCAGATGTAACAACTCTGAAGAAAATGTGTTCTCCTAATTTGGAGGCCTTCTTCATAAACTGTAAGCCGTTCTATTCACCCCGGGAGTTTTCCTCCTTCATTCTCGTGAATGTGTACGTGCCTCTGGACGTGTGCGTGAGCGCCGCGATGCAACAGCTGGCTGAACAAATATCTGAAACAGAGCAAAGGTACCCGGACTCTTTTTAAATCATTCTTGGAGATTTTAATAAAGCAAATCTCTCCCGCGAACTGCCAAAATACAGACAGCACGTTACATGTCCCACCAGAGACAGTAATATATTGGATCATTGTTACACAATAATTAAAGATGCATATCACTCTGTCCCACGGGCAGCTCTGGGGCTCTCTGATCACTGTTTGGTTCATCTCATACCAACCTATAGGCAAAAACTCAAATCTTTTAAGCCTGTATTAAGAACTGTTAAGAGATGGACTAATGAAGCAGAGCAAGATTTAAAAGCTTGTTTTGACCTCACTGATTGGAGTGTTTTTGAAGCCGCTGCCACCGATCTGGATGAACTCACAGAGACTGTAACATCATATATCAGTTTCTGTGAGGATATATGCATCCCCACCAGGACATTCTTATCATTCAATAATGATAAACCGTGGTTTACTGGGAAACTCAAACAGCTTCGTCAGGCCAAAGAGGACGCTTACAGAAGTGGGGATAAAATCTTGTATAACCAGGCCAGGAACAGACTAACAAAGGAGATCAGAGTGGCTAAAAAGAACTACTCTGAGAAGTTGAAAAAAGAACTTTCAGCCAACGATCCGGCGTCGGTATGGACTGGTCTGAGGAACATCACCATGTACAAGACACCACCCCCACAGTCTGTGGAGAATCAACAACTGGCTGACGATCTCAATGTGTTTTACTGCAGATTTGAAAAGGCCAGACTGACACCCAGCACCCGCTCTGATCTGCACTTCACACATTCACCTTCACCCCCTGCAACCCCCCTTACTCCCTCCCCCACCATTCTACCTGCGTTTAAAGTCTGTGTAGAGGATGTGAACCGGGTCTTCAGAAAACAGAAATCTAGGAAAGCTTCAGGACCAGACGGTATTTCACCTGCCTGTCTAAAAGTCTGTGCTGACCAATTGGCCCCCATCTTTACACAAATCTTCAACAGATCTCTGGAGCTGTGTGAAGTTCCCTGCTGCTTCAAACGCTCCACCATCATTCCCGTCCCCAAAAAGCCCAAAATCACTGGACTTAATGACTACAGACCTGTCGCACTCACGTCTGTGGTCATGAAGTCACTTGAGAGACTGGTCCTGGCCTACCTGAAGGACATCACTAGACCCTTGCTGGATCCTCTTCAGTTTGCCTATAGAGCAAACAGGTCTGTGGATGACGCTGTCAATATGGGACTGCATTACATCCTGCAACACCTCGACAAACCTGGGAATTATGCAAGGATCTTATTTGTGGACTTCAGCTTGGCCTTCAATACCATCATACCTGACCTTCTCTCAGACAAACTGAGACAGCTCTCTGTGCCCTCCTCAATCTGTCAGTAGATCACCAGCTTCCTGACAGACAGGCAGCAGCTAGTGAGGCTGGGCAAACTCACATCCAGGACTCTCACCATTAGCACTGGCGCCCCTCAGGGTTGCGTTCTCTCCCCACTGCTCTTCTCCCTCTACACGAATGACTGCACATCAAAGGACCCCTCTGTCAAGCTCCTGAAGTTTGCGGACGACACTACAGTCATAGGCCTCATCAAGGACGGTGACGAGTCTGCTTACAGACAGGAAGTTGAGCAGCTGGCTGTCTGGTGCAGTCTTAACAACCTGGAGCTGAACACGCTCAAAACTGTGGAGATGATAGTGGACTTCAGGAGAAACCCCCCTGATCTCCCCCCACTCACCATCATGAACAGCACTGTGACTTCAGTAGAGTCATTCAGATTCCTGGGCACCACCATCTCTCAGGACCTGAAGTGGGACAATCACATTGACTCTATTGCGAAAAAGGCCCAGCAGAGGCTGTATTTCCTCCGCCAGCTAAGGAAGTTCAACCTGCCTCAGGAGCTGCTGAAACAGTTCTACTCTGCAATCCTCGAGTCTGTCCTATGTTCTTCTATAACTGTTTGGTTTGGTTCAGCTACCAAAACAGACATCAGAAGACTACAACGGACAGTTAGGACTGCTGAGAGAATTATCGGTGCCCCTCTGCCCAGCCTCCAAGAACTTTACACCTCCAGAGTGAGGAAAAGGGCTAAGAAAGTCACTCTGGACCCCTCACACCCAGCTCACTCTCTCTTTGTACTGTTGCCCTCTGGCCGGCGCTACAGATCACTGAGCACCAGAACAGCCAGAAACAAGAACAGTTTTTTCCCGCAGGCCGTATCCCACCTGAACAACACATAACATACCCCGGTACTGTACATCCGTAAATAACTCATCAAACCTTCATCTGTACATAGGACACATGCACATTCACAGTTCTGTCTATGGTCATGTCTCTTTTCTGTATATTTTTATTTTGATTACTATTGTTATTCTTAATTATTGTATATTCTCTTCATTAGTGTTCTTTATCACCTTAATTATATGTTGTCTGCACTATGTTTGTACTTTCTGTACTGGAAGCTCATAACACCAAGACAAATTCCTAAAATAAAGCTCTTTCTGATTCTGATTCTGATTCTGATATGTTCTCAAAATTGCGAGTGTATATCTCGCAATTCTGACTTAATTTCTCACAATTACGAGTTTATATATCACAATTCTGAGAAAAAAAGTCAGAATTGCGAGTTTGTAAAAAAAGAATTGCAAATTATTTTTTTATATTCAGTGGCGGAAACAGGCTTCCATAACAAGCAATATGAATGCTCCTGGGCTAAATTTCAACTGTCCCAGATAAGGGTTTGAATACTTATGCAATGGAATCATTATAGTTTTCTATTTTGAATAAATTTGCTATTTGCTAAATTTTGCAAGTTTTTTGCTTTGCCATACCATGGAGTGTAGACTGATGTGGGGGAAAAAAAGGAATTTAAAGCAGTATAACATAAGGCTGCAGCCTGCAACATTACAAAATGTAAAAAAAAAAAATTAAGGGGTATGAATACTTTTGCAAGGTACTGTGTGTGCGTGTATTTATGTATATATAATATTATATATATATATATATATATATATATATATATATATATATATATATAGTGCCCTCCAAAAGTATTGGCACAAAAAATACAAAATTGCTCTGTTGGCTGTGGAGTCAAGACATTAACAAATACGATTAAAAGATGAATATGGGACAAAATTACAGAATGTCACATTTTATTATTGGGTGATTCAACACAGATGTTTTACCAGCTAAGAAGTTCAGCACTTTGAGAGTTTAATCCCTCTATCTGATGTGAGCATAAGTATTGGAACAGTTGCCTCACAGGTCTTTCTAAGTGATCAGTTGTGTCCTGTTGCATTAATTCTTCAGATATTAAAAGCAGGGAATGTGTCGTATCAGTTATATCCATTACGTCTGTATTCTGAATCTTGCATTCGATGATGACACACAAACCAGGATGAAGATGAGGGAGCTGACTTTGAGAGAAAAGCAAGCAATTTGGATGCTAAAAGAAAAGTCAATTAGAGCTATAGCAAAAATAAAGGGCATGGAGAAGTCAAGAGTTTGGAAACCACCAGCGACACCAGCAACCAACAACTACCTGGTCAGCTGCGAAAACAACAGTAGTTGATGACAGACAAATCATAAAAGCTGTGAAAATGAACCCTGAAAGACGTGTCTGTAAAATCACCAACAACTTCCAGAAAGCTGGGGTGATTCTCTGACAATCTACTGTCCTCAGGAGACTTTGACACAGAATTACAGATGCTACACAGCAAGATGCAAACCTCTGACCAGCACCAAAAATAGAAAGGCAAGATTAGAGTTTGCAAAAAAGCAAATAGGTGAGCCAGAAAAGTTTTGAAACTGTGTTTATGGACCGATGAGACAAAGATGAACCTTTATCTAAGTGATGGGAAAAATAATAAAATGTGACATTCTGTAGTTTTGTCTCATATTCATCTTTTAAACATATTTGCAAATGTCTTGACTCCACAGCCAACAGAGCAATGTTGCAGAGCAATGTTATATACAGTGGGTACGGAAAGTATTCAGACCCCCTTAAATTTGTCACTCTTTGTTATATTGCAGCCATTTGCTAAAATCATTTAAGTTCATTTTTTTCCTCATTAATGTACACACAGCACCCCATATTGACAGAAAAACACAGAATTGTTGACATTATTGCAGATTTATTAAAAAAGAAAAACTGAAATATCACATGGTCCTAAGTATTCAGACCCTTTGCTGTAACACTTATTTAACTCAGGTGCTGTCCATTTCTTCGGATCATCCTTGAGATGGTTCTACACCTTCATTTGAGACCAGCTGTGTTTGATTATACTGACTGGACTTGATTAGGAAAATCACACACCTGTCTATATAAGACCTTACAGCTCACAGTGCATTTCAGAGCAAATGAGAATCATGAGGTCAAAGGAACTGCCTGAAGAGCTCAGAGACAGAATTGTGGCAAGGCACAGATCTGGCCAAGGTTACAAAAACATTTCTGCTGTACTTAAGGTTCCTAAGAGCACAGTGGCCTCCATAATCCTTAAATGGAAGACGTTTGGGACGACCAGAACCCTTCTTAGAGCTGGCTGTCCGGCCAAACTGAGCTATCGGGGAGAAGAGCCTTGGTGAGAGAGGTAAAGAAGAACCCAAAGATCACTGTGGCTGAGCTCCAGAGATGCAGTCGGGAGATGGGAGAAAGTTGTAGAAAGTCAACCATCACTGCAGCCCTCCACCAGTCGGGGCTTTACGGCAGAGTGGCCCAACGGAAGCCTCTCCTCAGTGCAAGACTCAAAAAAACACCTGAAGGACCACAAGATGGTGAGAAATAAGATTCTCTGGTCTGATGAGACCAAGATAGAACTTTTTGGCTTTAATTCTAAGCGGTATGTGTGGAGAAAACCAGGCACTGCTCCTCACCTGTCCAATACAGTCCCAACAGTGAAGCATGGTGGTGGCAGCATCATGCTGTGGGGGTGTTTTTCAGCTGCAGGGACAGGACGACTGGTTGCAATCGAGGGAAAGATGAATGCGGCCAAGTACAGGGATATCCTGGACGAAAACCTTCTCCAGAGTGCTCAGGACCTCAGACTGGGCCGAAGGTTTACCTTCCAACAAGACAATGACCCTAAGCACACAGCAAAAATAACGAAGGAGTGGCTTCACAACAACTCCGTGACTGTTCTTGAATGGCCCAGCCAGAGCCCTGACTTAAACCCAATTGAGCATCTCCGGAGAGACCTAAAAATGGCTGTCCACCAACGTTTACCATCCAACCTGACAGAACTGGAGAGGATCTGCAAGGAGGAATGGCAGAGGATCCCCAAATCCAGGTGTGAAAAACTTGTTGCATCTTTCCCAAAAAGACTCATGGCTGTATTAGATCAAAAGGGTGCTTCTACTAAATACTGAGCAAAGGGTCTGAATACTTAGGACCATGTGATATTTCAGTTTTTCTTTTTTAATAAATCTGCAAAAATGTCAACAATTCTGTATTTTTCTGTCAATATGGGGTGCTGTGTGTACATTAATGAGGAAAAAAAATGAACTTAAATTATTTTAGCAAATGGCTGCAATATAACAAAGAGTGAAAAATTTAAGGGGGTCTGAATACTTTCCGTACCCACTGTATGTGTATATATATATATATATATATATTTTTCTAGCTAATTGTAATTTAACCTTTGAAACTTTTTAAATTACGACTAAAATATTACAGAGCGTGGGAAAGCTATATACAGATAATGTATTGACTAAATATTTATCAAAACAGTAAAAGATCATTAAATATCTAAATAAAAAGTATTTGTAATGTTTGTACTGTAAGTTTAAAGCAAATCCAAGGACCATTTCCAAATCCTTGTTTTTAACCAATATCCCAAGAATCCGAATAATGTGTAAGTGCTTGCATTATTTACTTCTATGAGATTCTTAAGCGGTGTGTTTCTGCAGCGGATGCTGGTTTTCCAGTTTTTGCACCTTTCCTTCCCCCCAAACTTCTCAAAACCAGTTGGGGTGAACCAGTGTCCCTGGGACAAAATACACTTCTCCCCTACAGGAGACAATGACAGGATGCATTCAGACCAAACAATCTGCACATAAATAGTATAATAAATAATGCTGTAATAAAATTAAAAGAAATGATAGCAAAAACTCAGTGATGGTGAACCTTCAGGAAGTTTGCCCCGATAGAGAGTGCCTTCTTCATTCCCACAGGTTACAGGCAGCTCGGTTTTATAAATAGGCCACTTCCAAATCTCCTGCTTGTCTACTTTCTTCACAGGAGACGCTGAGAAAGAGAGAGAAGACGACACAGATCAGGAGAGAGTGAAAATACAGGAATCGGACATCAGGCACCAGGAAACAGAATGCAAGTTTTAGTATTAGTGATACTATTATAGTTTTTATTATTATTTAGAAATAATTTTAAGTTTAATATTTTTCTTAATTTTAATTTTAGGTAAAATTTTAGTAATTTTGTGTTTTTTCAGTTTCATCTTGAACTGTCTGAAGGCGAGTAAATTTTTGGGCAAATTTTCCTTTAAGGTGATGATAATCTGGGCAACTGTTTTAAGCAATGTTGCTGGGCAGACATTAGATTGGTCGTGGGCCCTGTGTCTCACCTGATTGCCTGTTGACAGCAACACTGTCCGGCAACATTGCTCAAAAAGTTGCCCTGTGTGTCATCATCTTTAATTGTTTCAGTTTCAATTATTTTAGCACAAATAAAAATAAATGAAAATAAGATTAATTCTCCACTGAATCATGTGACCTGAAGAGCACCGTCCATTTTCTTCCATGAGTGCGAGTCGGAGCTCGTTCATCTAGACCTGTCAATCATGTAATCATATCTCTTGCCCTTCCATGTATAAAAAAAGAGATAAATATTTTTCTACACATGAAATATGAAAGCAAATAGACCTATAATTGTGAAGATAGGTTTTCTGTATATGTTTTTATGCAGCTTGTGGTATTTATTTTAACAATAAAGGATGTTTATGTTTATGACACATGACAAGTGATCAGTCCATTATAAAACATGCAAAGAGTGCATGTCTGCCTATTATAGAATCAAAATCCATTTTAGATCACAATCGGAAGTTATTACAAACATTCAATTATGATTTAAAGTGGGGTTTGAGCAAAAACATTAATAATTACATAAATTTTCAATGTAGCTTGATGCTTACTCTGTGAGAGAGAAGTGTGAGAAGATTTGCGCGAGCCATTCTTATCACGAAGCGTCTTTCTTTGTTTAAGTTCTCTATTTTCTTTCCTAATAGAAATATTCACATGATCAATACTTTGTATTCTAAGGATCGAATGATTACAGGGCAGTCGTGGCCTAATGGATAGCGAGTCAGACTTGTAACCTGAAGGTCATGGGTTTGAGTCTCAGGTCTGGTGGGGGGAGTGAATAACCAACGCTCTCTCCACCCTCAATACCACGACTGAGGTGAGACCCTTGCACCGAATCCCCAACTGCTCCCTGGGTGCCGCAGCATTGGCTGCCCACTGCTCCAGATGTATATTCACTACTGTGTGTACACTTGGATGGGTTAAATGCAGAGCACAAATTCTGAGTATGGGTCACTGTACTTGGCCACACACCACTTTCCCTTTTCCCTTCCCCTTAAAGACTAGTAAAAGCTGTTATTTGATACCGATACTGAAGATTTTCTGGAACTCTTCATCAAAAATTTGCTTCAGCCTTGTACCTATTCGGCCAAACTCATTGTCCTTTAAAAAACAAGAGAACAAAATACAAACAAATCTGTCAAAAATCAAATGTCCTCTTGTAAATTTAATCATCTCAACAATAATCATCATTAATGTCCAAGATATGTGGTCACATGTAAGATTGCAAATCAACTTAATTTTAACAAGCTCTTGATTTTTTTAGCAATTTATTTATTATGTAACATGCTTCAGCGAATCTTACCTTATTGAACGTGCTGCAGTTGCTGAAAATGAGCTGAAAGTCAGAGACGAACTCTCCTACCGTCTGATACGCGCCAGTTTTCAAGTTCTGCTTTATTCTGACCAGCCACATCGGCTGAGATATGAACTCAGAGTATCTGGACACCTGGAAGTCATTTTATTTCTGGTTTAATTTATTCATATTCTTTTCAGACCTTTCATCACTTTTATTCTATTTATAAACTATTTTAAATTAAACTAAGGTTTGAAAAGAATAGCAAATATAAAAGACAGCAAGAAGAAAATATAGCTGCAAGCAGCGATGACGGGCCCAAGCCGTCAGCATACGCCACCCCGATGGCATCGATAAAACGGTGCCCAGCAAGCACACGCATTACAGTAACCCTCTGGCAGTTTGGTTTTAAGGGATACGGCAATTAAAGGGTTAATCCAAACCTAGGGTTAATTCAACTCTGTGAAACACACACACACAGAACAACATATAAAACTTTAAATTCTGTGAAAATATATTTTCATTGGTAGTTCATGTTAGTTAATGCATTTACTAATGCTAACAAATGAGAAATTATTATAGTTACCAAAGATTTTAATGATTTATAAGCATTTTTAATGATTTATTTTTCCATTAACTAACATGAATAATTTTTTCTAACACAAATGAATAAAGTAAAAAATATATTGTTAATATTTAATGTTATTTGTGAATTAACCAATGTTAAAAAAGAACATTATTTAACTGTTGTTAATTTACATCATTAATAAATATATACAATTTAATGTTTATCAAAATCAATTCCAAAATGTGTTAATATATTATTAAATTTTAAAGTTTTATCTTTTGAACATGACTATTTTTCTAACATTAAAAATATTTTGTTCATTGTTAGTTCATTGTAAGTTCATACTATCAATGAAGAATTAACATGCTGTAAAAAATATATTTTTCATTGTTAGTTCATGTTAATTAATGCATTCCCTACTGTTAACAAATGAGACTTAATTATAAAGTGTTATCAAAATCTTTAATGCTTTATAAGCATTTTTTAAGGATTTTATTGAGAAGTTTAAACAGACCCTCTCTCTCTCTCTCTTTCTCTCCCCTTCCCCCTCCCCCTCCACACTCACTAAACTCACACAGTCAGTCACCCACCGCACACATTAGAAGCACAGAGACAGGAGAACTCTGATAAGTTTGAAAATTTTCTCCTCTGCATAGTGTATTGTAAATTCATGAAATTAATCACATATCCTCAGACTGTATTGTTCTGTGTATGTAATTTTTTATGAAGTGTTTGGAAGCTGCTCTTAAAAGATAAAAAAAAAAGTTTTCTCTTTTTTCTGTAACTTTAATAAATTGCCATTAAATCATCATTCAAGATATCCTAAATCCGTCCGCAATTTAGCATCTTCAGTATTTTGGCATCATAAGAAAAAATGTTTGGTGTGATTTACGTGTTTCTGTTTGGAGGAGTATGAATTTGTTTACAGCTCGTTTTAAAAAAAAAAACCCACATTAAAATAAATATAGCCGACTTCCTGTTGGTCGTAGCTAATGACTGCAAATTAGAAAGTTGTCCGGATTAATAAGAACAATTTATGTACCGAGTTTGGTGTCTGTAGCTATCATTATATATATATAATCATTAATAATTATATACCATTTAATGTTGATCAATATTAATTCCAAAATGTGTTAATATATTATTAAATTTTAAAGTTTATCTTTTGAACATGACTATTTTTCTAACATTAAAAAGATTAATAAATGCTTTAAAAAAAAATGTTCTTTGTTAGTTCATACTATCATGGAAGAATTAACATGCTGTAAAAATATATTTTTCATTGTTAGTTCACGTTAATTAATGCATTTCCTAATGTTAAGAAATGAGACCTTATTATAAAGTGTTATCAAAATCTTTAATGATTTATAAACATTTTTTAAGATTTAAAAAAAACCCCTCTCTCTCTCTTTCTCTCTCTCACCCACTGCCTCAATCCACACTGAACTCACACAGTCACTGACAGCCCACCCCACCCCCACCCCTCACTCAGAAGCAGTGACAGGGAGCTCTCACTCAGAAGCAGCTCTGATAGTTTTTTAATTTTCTCCTCTGCATAGTGTATTGTAAATTCATGAAATTAATCACATATCCTCAGACTGTATTGTTCTGTGTATGTAATTTTTTATGAAGTGTTTGGAAGCTGCTCTTAATAGAAAAAAAAAAAATTCTCTTTTTTACTGTAACTTTAATAAATTGACATTAAATCATCGTTCAAGATATCCTCAATCCGTCCGCAATTTAGCATCTTCAGTATTTTGGCATCATAAGAAAAAATGTTTGGTGTGATTTACGTGTTTCTGTTTGGAGGAGTATGAATTTGTTTACAGCCCGTTTAAAAAAAAAAAACACATTAAAATAAATATAGCTGACGTCCTGTTGGTCGTAGCTAATGACTGTTAATTAGAAAGTTGTCCGGATTAATAAGAACAATTTATGTACCGAGTTTGGTGTTTGTAGCTAAAACTAACCCCCCCATTTTTGACAAAAGGTGGCGCTATAGAGTGCCTCTTCCACGCCCGTTTATGAGCTTTTTCCAGTGTCTAACTATCATTAATACTGATATGTGTGTTGAGTTTCATGACATTCTAAACATGTTATCTGCCTCAAAATCACCAGAAAGGAATTTTCAACTTTGACACGTTGCCATGGCAACATAATTTTAGATATCAATATTCCCTTCACAGTTTTACATCAGCCGTGTTTTGACATTATTCTGGTGAAGTTTGAAGCAAATCGAGTAAAAATAAGATGCTGAATTCAAAGCATTTTGAAAATGACACACTTCCTGCAGCCAGTTGGTGGCGCTATAACTTTCAGTCATAATAGTCACATCTATCCGATCGGCATCATACAACGAACAAATCACTGAAGTTGTATCTACATCATACAATGTATGTGGACGTTATTAGGCATTTCCTGTGTCTCATTTTTCGCCATAACTTCATCGCCTCGCCACGGGCAAACCGTTCGACATATCAAAAATATCTTCGCAATTTAGCGTCCCCAATGTCTTGAGATCATGTTCACCGAGTTTGGTGGCAATCGTATGGAAATCCTCAGAGGAGTATATCAAATTCCAGAGCATGTGCTTTTTAAACAGCCCAGAATAGCTGACTTCCTGTTGGGCGGAGCCTATGACATGCTGCGCGGAAGTTGTTCGGCTCAATGAGTTCTATATGTGTACCGAGTTTCATATGAATACGTGCAAGTATGTGTGAGCTATACATCAAGCTTTCTGACAATTTTCCAGGGGGCACCGTAGAGCCCCTGTGCCACGCCCGGGTCCCAGCCTCAGCGGCGTCCTAATGGCCGCAGGTTCCAACGTGCGTGCCAATTTTCAAGAGTTTTCGGGCACGTTAAGGCCCCCAAAACCCCCCGGATAGTTGAAATAAAAAAAAAATTCTTAGGGGAACAATGATTCAATATAGCTGCGAGCAGCGATGACGGGCCCAAGCCGTCAGCATACGCCACCCCGGTGGCATCGATAAAACGGTGCCCAGCGAGCACAAGCATCACAGTAACCCTCTGGCAGTTTGGTTTTAAGGGATACGGCAATTAAAGGGTTAATCCAAACCATCAACTCTGTGAAACACACACACACAGAACAACATATAAAACTTTAAATTCTGTGAAAATATATTTTTCATTGGTAGTTGATGTTAGTTAATGCATTTACTAATGCTAACAAATGAGAAATTATTATAGTTACCAAAGGTTTTAATGATTTATTTTTCCATTAACTAACATGAATAATTTTTTCTAACACAAATGAATAAAGTAAAAAATATATTGTTAATATTTAATGTTATTTGTGCATTAACCAATGTTAAAAAACAACATTATTTAACTGTTGTTAGTTAACATCATTAATAAATATATACCATTTAATGTTGATCAAAATCAATTCCAAAATGTGTTAATATATTATTACATTTTAAAGTTTTATCTTTTGAACATGACTATTTTTCTAATATTAAAAATATTTTGTTCATTGTTAGTTCATTGTAAGTTCATACTATCAATGAAGAATTAACATGCTGTAAAAAATATATTTTTCATTGTTAGTTCATGTTAATTAATGCATTCCCTACTGTTAACAAATGAGACTTAATTATAAAGTGTTATCAAAACCTTTAATGCTTTATAAGCATTTTTTAAGGATTTTATTGAGAAGTTTAAACAGACCCTCTCTCTCTCTCTCTCTCTCTTTCTCTCTCTCTCTCTCTCCCCCTCCACACTCACTGAACTCACACAGTCAGTCACCCACCGCACACATTAGGAGCGCAGTGACAGGAGATCTCTGATAGTTTTAATTTTCTGCTCTCCATAGTGTATTGTAAATTCATGAAATTAATCACATATCCTCAGACGGTCTTGTTCTGTGTATGTAATTTTTTATGAAGTGTTTGGAAGCTGCTCTTTAAAGATAAAAAAAAAAAAAAGTGTTCTTTTTTACTGTAACTTTAATAAATTGCCATTAAATCACCGTTCAAGATATCCTAAATCGGTCCGCAATGAAGCATCTTCAGTATCTTGGAAGCATGTGAAAAAATGTTTGGTGTGAATTTTTGGTTTCTGCTTGAAGGAGTATGAATTTGTTTACAGCCCGTTTTAAAAAAAAAAAAACACATTAAAAAAAAAATAGCCGATTTCCTGTTGGTCGTAGCTAATGACTGTAAATTAGAAAGTTGTCCGGATTAATAAGAACAATTTATGTACCGAGTTTGGTGTCTGTAGCTATCATTATATATATATATAATCATTAATAATTATATACCATTTAATGTTGATCAATATTAATCCAAAATGTGTTTATATATTATTAAATTTTAAAGTTTATCTTTTGAACATGACTATTTTTCTAACATTAAAAAGATTAATAAATGCTTTAAAAAAATTGTTCTTTGTTAGTTCATACTATCATGGAAGAATTAACATGCTGTAAAAATATATTTTTCATTGTTAGTTCACGTTAATTAATGCATTTCCTAATGTTAAGAATTGAGACCTTATTATAAAGTGTTATCAAAATCTTTAATGATTTATAAGCATTTTTTAAAGATTTTAAAAAACAGACCCTCTCTCTCTTTCTCTCTCTCACCCACTGCCTCAATCCACACAGTCACTCACACAGTCACTCACACCCCACCCCCACCCCTCACTCAGCTGCAGGCTGACAGGACCTCTCACTCAGAGGCAGGCTGGCAGGGAGCTCTAACTCAAAAGCAGCTCTGATAGTTTTTTAATTTTCTCCTCTGCATAGTGTATTGTAAATTCATGAAATTAATCACATATCCTCAGACTGTATTGTTCTGTGTATGTAATTTTTTATGAAGTGTTTGGAAGCTGCTCTTAAAAGATAAAAAAAAAAAAAAATTATCTTTTTTACTGTAACTTTAATAAATTGCCATTAAATCATCGTTCAAGATATCCTAAATCCGTCCGCAATTTAGCATCTTCAGTATTTTGGCATCATGATAAAAAATGTTTGGTGTGATTTCCGTGTTTCTGCTTGGAGGAGTATTAATTTGTTTACAGCCCGTTTTTAAAAAAAACCCACATTAAAATAAATATAGCCGACTTCCTGTTGGTCGTAGCTAATGACTGTAAATTAGAAAGTTGTCCGGATTAATTAAAACAATTTATGTACCGAGTTTGGGGTCTGTAGCTAAAACTAACCCCCTCATTTTTGACAAAAGGTGGCGCTATAGAGTGCCTCTTCCACGCCCGTTTATGAGCTTTTTCCAGTGTCTAACTATCATTAATACTCATATGTGTGTTGAGTTTCATGACATTCTAAACATGTTATCTGCCTCAAAATCACCAGAAACGAATTTTCAACTTTGACACGTTGCCATGGCAACATAATTTTAGATATCAATATTCCCTTCACAGTTTTACATCGGCCGTGTTTTGACATTATTCTGGTGAAGTTTGAAGCAAATCGAGTAAAAATAAGATGCTGAATTCAAAGCATTTTGAAAACGACACACTTCCTGCAGCCAGTTGGTGGCGCTATAACTTTCAGTCATAATAGTCACATCTATCCGATCGGCATCATACAACGAACAAATCACTGAAGTTTGATCTACATCATACAATGTATGTGGACGTTATTAGGCATTTCCTGGGTCTCATTTTTCGCCATAACTTCATCGCCTCGCCACGGGCAAACCGTTCGACATATCAAAAATATCTTCGCAATTTAGCGTCCCCAATGTCTTGAGATCATGTTCACCTAGTTTGGTGGCAATCGTATGGAAATCCTCAGAGGAGTATATCAAATTCCAGAGCATGCGCTTTTTAAACAGCCCTGAATAGCCGACTTCCTGTTGGGCGGAGCCTAAGACATGCAGCGTGAAAGTTGTTCAGCTCAATGAGTTCTATATGTGTACCGAGTTTCATATGAATACGTGCAAGTATGTGTGAGCTATACATCAAGTTTTCTGACAATTTTCCAGGGGGCGCCGTAGAGCCCCTGTGCCACGCCCGGGTCCCAGCCTCAGCGGCGTCCTAATGGCCGCAGGTTCCAATGTGCGTGCCGATTTTCGAGAGTTTTCGGGCACGTTAAGGCCCCCAAAAGTGCCCGGATGATTGAAATAAAAAAAAAAAAAAAAAAAAAAAAAAAATAATAATCCTTAGAAGAACAATAGGGCCCTGCGCCTTACTGGCTTGGGCCCTAAATATAGCTGCGAGCAGCGATGACGGGCCCAAGCCGTCAGCATACGCCACCCCGGTGGCATCGATAAAACGGTGCCCAGCGAGCACGCGCATCACAGTAACCCTCTGGCAGTTTGGTTTTAAGGGATACGGCAATTAAAGGGTTAATCCAAACCATCAACTCTGTGAAACACACACACACAGAACAACATATAAAACTTTAAATTCTGTGAAAATATATTTTTCATTGGTAGTTGATGTTAGTTAATGCATTTACTAATGCTAACAAATGAGAAATTATTATAGTTACCAAAGGTTTTAATGATTTATTTTTCCATTAACTAACATGAATAATTTTTTCTAACACAAATGAATAAAGTAAAAAATATATTGTTAATATTTAATGTTATTTGTGCATTAACCAATGTTAAAAAACAACATTATTTAACTGTTGTTAGTTAACATCATTAATAAATATATACCATTTAATGTTGATCAAAATCAATTCCAAAATGTGTTAATATATTATTACATTTTAAAGTTTTATCTTTTGAACATGACTATTTTTCTAATATTAAAAATATTTTGTTCATTGTTAGTTCATTGTAAGTTCATACTATCAATGAAGAATTAACATGCTGTAAAAAATATATTTTTCATTGTTAGTTCATGTTAATTAATGCATTCCCTACTGTTAACAAATGAGACTTAATTATAAAGTGTTATCAAAACCTTTAATGCTTTATAAGCATTTTTTAAGGATTTTATTGAGAAGTTTAAACAGACCCTCTCTCTCTCTCTCTCTCTCTCTCTCTCTCTCTCCCCCTCCACACTCACTGAACTCACACAGTCAGTCACCCACCCAGTCACCCACCGCACACATTAGGAGCGCAGTGACAGCAGATCTCTGATAGTTTTAATTTTCTGCTCTCCATAGTGTATTGTAAATTCATGAAATTAATCACATATCCTCAGACGGTCTTGTTCTGTGTATGTAATTTTTTATGAAGTGTTTGGAAGCTGCTCTTTAAAGATAAAAAAAAAAAAAGTGTTCTTTTTTACTGTAACTTTAATAAATTGCCATTAAATCACCGTTCAAGATATCCTAAATCGGTCCGCAATGAAGCATCTTCAGTATCTTGGAAGCATGTGAAAAAATGTTTGGTGTGAATTTTTGGTTTCTGCTTGAAGGAGTATGAATTTGTTTACAGCCCGTTTAAAAAAAAAAAAAACACATTAAAAAAAAATTGCCGATTTGCTGTTGGTCGTAGCTAATGACTGTAAATTAGAAAGTTGTCCGGATTAATAAGAACAATTTATGTACCGAGTTTGGTGTCTGTAGCTATCATTATATATATATAATCATTAATAATTATATACCATTTAATGTTGATCAATATTAATCCAAAATGTGTTTATATATTATTAAATTTTAAAGTTTATCTTTTGAACATGACTATTTTTCTAACATTAAAAAGATTAATAAATGCTTTAAAAAAATTGTTCTTTGTTAGTTCATACTATCATGGAAGAATTAACATGCTGTAAAAATATATTTTTCATTGTTAGTTCACGTTAATTAATGCATTTCCTAATGTTAAGAATTGAGACCTTATTATAAAGTGTTATCAAAATCTTTAATGATTTATAAGCATTTTTTAAAGATTTTAAAAAACAGACCCTCTCTCTCTTTCTCTCTCTCACCCACTGCCTCAATCCACACAGTCACTCACACAGTCACTCACACCCCACCCCCACCCCTCACTCAGCTGCAGGCTGACAGGACCTCTCACTCAGAGGCAGGCTGGCAGGGAGCTCTAACTCAAAAGCAGCTCTGATAGTTTTTTAATTTTCTCCTCTGCATAGTGTATTGTAAATTCATGAAATTAATCACATATCCTCAGACTGTATTGTTCTGTGTATGTAATTTTTTATGAAGTGTTTGGAAGCTGCTCTTAAAAGATAAAAAAAAAAATATATATCTTTTTTACTGTAACTTTAATAAATTGCCATTAAATCATCGTTCAAGATATCCTAAATCCGTCCGCAATTTAGCATCTTCAGTATTTTGGCATCATGATAAAAAATGTTTGGTGTGATTTCCGTGTTTCTGCTTGGAGGAGTATTAATTTGTTTACAGCCCGTTTTTAAAAAAAACCCACATTAAAATAAATATAGCCGACTTCCTGTTGGTCGTAGCTAATGACTGTAAATTAGAAAGTTGTCCGGATTAATTAGAACAATTTATGTACCGAGTTTGGGGTCTGTAGCTAAAACTAACCCCCTCATTTTTGACAAAAGGTGGCGCTATAGAGTGCCTCTTCCACGCCCGTTTATGAGCTTTTTCCAGTGTCTAACTATCATTAATACTCATATGTGTGTTGAGTTTCATGACATTCTAAACATGTTATCTGCCTCAAAATCACCAGAAACGAATTTTCAAATTTGACACGTTGCCATGGCAACATAATTTTAGATATCAATATTCCCTTCACAGTTTTACATCGGCCGTGTTTTGACATTATTCTGGTGAAGTTTGAAGCAAATCGAGTAAAAATAAGATGCTGAATTCAAAGCATTTTGAAAACGACACACTTCCTGCAGCCAGTTGGTGGCGCTATAACTTTCAGTCATAATAGTCACATCTATCCGATCGGCATCATACAACGAACAAACCACTGGAGTTTGATCTACATCATACAATGTATGTGGACGTTATTAGGCATTTCCTGGGTCTCATTTTTCGCCATAACTTCATCGCCTCGCCACGGGCAAACCGTTCGACATATCAAAAATATCTTCGCAATTTAGCGTCCCCAATGTCTTGAGATCATGTTCACCTAGTTTGGTGGCAATCGTATGGAAATCCTCAGAGGAGTATATCAAATTCCAGAGCATGCGCTTTTTAAACAGCCCTGAATAGCCGACTTCCTGTTGGGCGGAGCCTAAGACATGCTGCGCGGAAGTTGTTCGGCTCAATGAGTTCTATATGTGTACCGAGTTTCATATGAATACGTGCAAGTATGTGTGAGCTATACATCGTGTTTTCTGACAATTTTCCAGGGGGCGCCGTAGAGCCCCTGTGCCACGCCCGGGTCCCAGCCTCAGCGGCGTCCTAATGGCCGCAGGTTCCAATGTGCGTGCCGATTTTCGAGAGTTTTCGGGCACGTTAAGGCCCCCAAAAGTGCCCGGATGATTGAAATAAAAAATAAAAAAAAAAAAAAAAATAATAATAATCCTTAGAAGAACAATAGGGCCCTGCGCCTTACTGGCTTGGGCCCTAAATATAGCTGCGAGCAGCGATGACGGGCCCAAGCCGTCAGCATACGCCACCCCGGTGGCATCGATAAAACGGTGCCCAGCGAGCACAAGCATCACAGTAACCCTCTGGCAGTTTGATTTTAAGGGATACGCCAATTAAAGGGTTTATCCAAACCATCAACTCTGTGAAACACACACACACAGAACAACATATAAAACTTTAAATTCTGTGAAAATATATTTTTCATTGGTAGTTGATGTTAGTTAATGCATTTACTAATGCTAACAAATGAGAAATTATTATAGTTACCAAAGGTTTTAATGATTTATAAGCATTTTTTAATGATTTATTTTTCCATTAACTAACATGAATAATTTTTTCTAACACAAATGAATAAAGTAAAAAATATATTGTTAATATTTAATGTTATTTGTGAATTAACCAATGTTAAAAACAACATTATTTAACTGTTGTTAATTTACATCATTAATAAATATATACCATTTAATGTTGATCAAAATCAATTCCAAAATGTGTTAATATATTATTACATTTTAATGTTTTATCTTTTGAACATGACTATTTTTCTAATATTACAAATATTTTGTTCATTGTTAGTTCATTGTAAGTTCATACTATCAATGAAGAATTAACATGCTGTAAAAAATATATTTTTCATTGTTAGTTCATGTTAATTAATGCATTCCCTACTGTTAACAAATGAGACTTAATTATAAAGTGTTATCAAAACCTTTAATGCTTTATAAGCATTTTTTAAGGATTTTATTGAGATGTTTAAACAGACCCTCTCTCTCTCTCCCTCTCTCTCTCCCCCTCCACACTCACTGAACTCACACAGTCAGTCACCCACCCAGTCACCTACCGCAAACATTAGAAGCACAGAGACAGGAGAACTCTGATAGTTTTTAAATTTTCTCCTCCGCATAGTGTATTGTAAATTCATGAAATTAATCACATATCCTCAGACTGTATTGTTCTGTGTATGTAATTTTTTATGAAGTGTTTGGAAGCTGCTCTTAAAAGAAAAAAAAAAAAGAAAAGTTTTCTCTTTTTTACTGTAACTTTAATAAATTGCCATTAAATCATCGTTCAAGATATCTTAAATCCGTCCGCAATTTAGCATCTTCAGTATTTTGGCATCATAAGAAAAAATGTTTGGTGTGATTTACGTGTTTCTGTTTGGAGGAGTATGAATTTGTTTACAGCCTGTTTAAAAACAAAACCCACATTAAAATAAATATAGCCGACTTCCTGTTGGTCGTAGCTAATGACTGTAAATTAGAAAGTTGTCCGGATTAATAAGAACAATTTATGTACCGAGTTTGGTGTCTGTAGCTATCATTATATATATATAAACATTAATAATTATATACCATTTAATGTTGATCAATATTAATTCCAAAATGTGTTAATATATTATTACATTTTAAAGTTTATCTTTTGAACATGACTATTTTTCTAACATTAAAAAGATTAATAAATGCTTTAAAAAAAATGTTCTTTGTTAGTTCATACTATCATGGAAGAATTAACATGCTGTAAAAATATATTTTTCATTGTTAGTTCACGTTAATTAATGCATTTCCTAATGTTAAGAATTGAGACCTTATTTAATGATTTATAAGCATTTTTTAAAGATTTTAAAAAACAGACCCTCTCTCTCTCTTTCTCTCTCTCACCCAGCTCCTCAATCCACACAGTCACTCACACCCCACCCCACCCCCACCCCTCACTCAGCTGCAGGCTGGCAGGGAGCTCTCACTCAGCAGTCTAACAGCTTTCTGATAGTTTTTAAATTTTCTCCTAAGCATAGTGTATTGTAAATTCATGAAATTAATCACATATCCTCAGACTGTATTGTTCTGTGTATGTAATTTTTTATGAAGTGTTTGGAAGCTTCTCTTAAAAGATAAAAAAAAAAAAAAATTATCTTTTTTACTGTAACTTTAATAAATTGCCATTAAATCATCGTTCAAGATATCCTAAATACGTCCGCAATTTAGCATCTTCAGTATTTTGGCATCATGAGAAAAAATGTTTGGTGTGATTTCCGTGTTTCTGCTTGGAGGAGTATTAATTTGTTTACAGCCCGTTTTTAAAAAAAACCCACATTAAAATAAATATAGCCGACTTCCTGTTGGTCGTAGCTAATGACTGTAAATTAGAAAGTTGTCCGGATTAATTAGAACAATTTATGTACCGAGTTTGGGGTCTGTAGCTAAAACTAACCCCCTCATTTTTGACAAAAGGTGGCGCTATAGAGTGTCTCTTCCACGCCCGTTTATGAGCTTTTTCCAGTGTCTAACTATCATTAATACTCATATGTGTGTTGAGTTTCATGACATTCTAAACATGTTATCTGCCTCAAAATCACCAGAAACGAATTTTCAACTTTGACACGTTGCCATGGCAACATAATTTTAGATATCAATATTCCCTTCACAGTTTTACATCGGCCGTGTTTTGACATTATTCTGGTGAAGTTTGAAGCAAATCGAGTAAAAAGAAGATGCTGAATTCAAAGCATTTTGAAAACGACACACTTCCTGCAGCCAGTTGGTGGCGCTATAACTTTCAGTCATAATAGTCACATCTATCCGATCGGCATCATACAACGAACAAACCACTGGAGTTTGAGCTACATCATACAATGTATGTGGACGTTATTAGGCATTTCCTGGGTCTCATTTTTCGCCATAACTTCATCGCCTCGCCACGGGCAAACCGTTCGACATATCAAATATATCTTCGCAATTTAGCGTCCCCAATGTCTTGAGATCATGTTCACCGAGTTTGGTGGCAATCGTATGGAAATCCTCAGAGGAGTATATCAAATTCCAGAGCATGCGCTTTTTAAACAGCCCTGAATAGCCGACTTCCTGTTGGGCGGAGCCTAAGACATGCTGCGCGGAAGTTGTTCGGCTCAATGAGTTCTATATGTGTACCGAGTTTCATATGAATACGTGCAAGTATGTGTGAGCTATACATCGTGTTTTCTGACAATTTTCCAGGGGGCGCCGTAGAGCCCCTGTGCCACGCCCGGGTCCCAGCCTCAGCGGCGTCCTAATGGCCGCAGGTTCCAATGTGCGTGCCAATTTTCGAGAGTTTTCGGGCACGTTAAGGCCCCCAAAAGTGCCCGGATGATTGAAATAAAAAATAAAAAAAAAAAAAAAAAAAAAAAAAAAAAAAATAATAATCCTTAGAAGAACAATAGGGCCCTGCGCCTTACTGGCTTGGGCCCTAAATATAGCTGCGAGCAGCGATGACGGGCCCAAGCCGTCAGCATACGCCATCCCGGTGGCATCGATAAAACGGTGCCCAGCGAGCACACACATTACAGTAACCCTCTGGCAGTTTGGTTTTAAGGGATACGGCAATTAAAGGGTTATTCCAAACCATCAACTCTGTGAAACACACACACACAGAACAACATATAAAACTTTAAATTCTGTGAAAATATATTTTTCATTGGTAGTTGATGTTAGTTAATGCATTTACTAATGCTAACAAATGAGAAATTATTATAGTTACCAAAGGTTTTAATGATTTATAAGCATTTTTTAATGATTTATTTTTCCATTAACTAACATGAATAATTTATTCTAACACAAATGAATAAAGTAAAACATATATTGTTAATATTTAATGTTATTTGTGAATTAACCAATGTTAAAAACAACATTATTTAACTGTTGTTAATTTACATCATTAATAAATATATACCATTTAATGTTTATCAAAATCAATTCCAAAATGTGTTAATATATTATTACATTTTAAAGTTTTATCTTTTGAACATGACTATTTTTCTAATATTAAAAATATTTTGTTCATTGTAAGTTCATACTATCAATGAAGAATTAACATGCTGTAAAAAATATATTTTTCATTGTTAGTTCATGTTAATTAATGCATTCCCTACTGTTAACAAAAGAGACTTAATTATAAAGTGTTATCAAAACCTTTAATGCTTTATAAGCATTTTTTAAGGATTTTATTGAGAAGTTTAAACAGACCCTCTCTCTCTCTCTCTCTCTCTCTCCCCCTCCACACTCACTGAACTCACACAGTCAGTCACCCACCCAGTCACCCACCGCACACATTAGAAGCACAGAGACAGGAGAACTCTGATAGTTTTAATTTTCTGCTCTCCATAGTGTATTGTAAATTCATGAAATTAATCACATATCTCAGACTGTCTTGTTCTGTGTATGTAATTTTTTATGAAGTGTTTGGAAGCTGCTCTTTAAAGATAAAAAAAAAAGTGTTCTTTTTTACTGTAACTTTAATAAATTGCCATTAAATCACCGTTCAAGATATCCTAAATCAGTCCGCAATGTAGCATCTTCAGTATCTTGGAAGCATGTGAAAAAATGTTTGGTGTGAATTTTTGGTTTCTGCTTGAAGGAGTATGAATTTGTTTACAGCCCGTTTAAAAAAAAAAAAAACACATAAAAAAAAAAAATAGCCGATTTCCTGTTGGTCGTAGCTAATGACTGTAAATTAGAAAGTTGTCCGGATTAATAAGAACAATTTATGTACCGAGTTTGGTGTCTGTAGCTATCATTATATATATATATATATATATATATATATATAATCATTAATAATTATATACCATTTAATGTTGATCAATATTAATTCCAAAATGTGTTTATATATTATTACATTTTAAAGTTTATCTTTTGAACATGACTAATTTTCTAACATTAAAAAGATTAATAAATGCTTTAAAAAAATTGTTCTTTGTTAGTTCATACTATCATGGAAGAATTAACATGCTGTAAAAATATATTTTTCATTGTTAGTTCACGTTAATTAATGCATTTCCTAATGTTAAGAATTGAGACCTTATTATAAAGTGTTATCAAAATCTTTAATGATTTATAAGCATTTTTTAAAGATTTAAAAAAACAGACCCTCTCTCTCTCTTTCTCTCTCTCACCCACTGGCTCAATCCACACAGTCACTCACACAGTCACTCACACCCCACCCCTCACTCAGCTGCAGGCTGACAGGGATCTCTCACTCAGAAGCAGTCTAAGTCTAACTCTCTGATAGTTTTCAAATTTTCTCCTCTGCATAGTGTATTGTAAATTCATAAAATTAATCACATATCCTCAGACTGTATTGTTCTGTGTATGTAATTTTTTATGAAGTGTTTGGAAGCTGCTCTTAAAAGATAAAAAAAAAAAAGAAATGATCTTTTTTACTGTAACTTTAATAAATTGCCATTAAATCATCGTTCAAGATATCCTAAATCCGTCCGCAATTTAGCATCTTCAGTATTTTGGCATCATGATAAAAAATGTTTGGTGTGATTTCCGTGTTTCTGCTTGGAGGAGTATTAATTTGTTTACAGCCCGTTTTTAAAAAAAACCCACATTAAAATAAATATAGCCGACTTCCTGTTGGTCGTAGCTAATGACTGTAAATTAGAAAGTTGTCCGGATTAATTAGAACAATTTATGTACCGAGTTTGGGGTCTGTAGCTAAAACTAACCCCCTCATTTTTGACAAAAGGTGGCGCTATAGAGTGCCTCTTCCACGCCCGTATATGAGCTTTTTCCAGTGTCTAACTATCATTAATACTCATATGTGTGTTGAGTTTCATGACATTCTAAACATGTTATCTGCCTCAAAATCACCAGAAACGAATTTTCAACTTTGACACATTGCCATGGCAACATAATTTTAGATATCAATCTTCCCTTCACAGTTTTACATCGGCCGTGTTTTGACATTATTCTGGTGAAGTTTGAAGCAAATCGAGTAAAAATAAGATGCTGAATTCAAAGCATTTTGAAAACGACACACTTCCTGCAGCCAGTTGGTGGCGCTATAACTTTCAGTCATAATAGTCACATCTATCCGATCGGCATCATACAAAGAACAAATCACTGAAGTTTGATCTACATCATACAATGTATGTGGACGTTATTAGGCATTTCCTGGGTCTCATTTTTCGCCATAACTTCATCGCCTCGCCACGGGCAAACCGTTCGACATATCAAAAATATCTTCGCAATTTAGCGTCCCCAATGTCCTGAGATCATGTTCACCGAGTTTGGTGGCAATCGTATGGAAATCCTCAGAGGAGTATATCAAATTCCAGAGCATGCGCTTTTTAAACAGCCCTGAATAGCCGACTTCCTGTTGGGCGGAGCCTAAGACATGCTGCGTGAAAGTTGTTCAGCTCAATGAGTTCTATATGTGTACCGAGTTTCATATGAATACGTGCAAGTATGTGTGAGCTATACATCAAGTTTTCTGACAATTTTCCAGGGGGCGCCGTAGAGCCCCTGTGCCACGCCCGGGTCCCAGCCTCAGCGGCGTCCTAATGGCCGCAGGTTCCAATGTGCGTGCCAATTTTCGAGAGTTTTCGGGCACGTTAAGGCCCCCAAAAGTGCCCGGATAGTCGAAATAAAAAATAATAAAAAAAAAAAAAAAAAAAAAAAAAAAAAAAAAAAAAAATAATAATCCTTAGGGGAACAATAGGGCCCTGCGCCTTACTGGCTTGGGCCCTAAATATAGCTGCAAGCAGCGATGACGGGCCCAAGCCGTCAGCATACGCCACCCCAGTGGCATCGATAAAACGGTGCCCAGCGAGCACACGCATCACAGTAACCCTCTGGCAGTTTGGTTTTAAGGGATACGGCAATTAAAGGGTTAGTCCAAACCATCAACTCTGTGAAACACACACACACACAAAACAACATATAAAACTTTAAATTCTGTGAAAATATATTTTTCATTGGTAGTTGATGTTAGTTAATGCATTTACTAATGCTAACAAATGAGAAATTATTATAGTTACCAAAGGTTTTAATGATTTATAAGCATTTTTTAATGATTTATTTTTCCATTAACTAACATGAATAATTTACTAACACAAATGAATAAAGTAAAAAATATATTGTTAATATTTAATGTTATTTGTGAATTAACCAATGTTAAAAAAACAACATTATTTAACTGTTGTTAATTTACATCATTAATAAATATATACCATTTAATGTTTATCAAAATCAATTCCAAAATGTGTTAATATATTATTAAATTTTAACGTTTTATCTTTTGAACATGACTATTTTTCTAATATTAAAAATATTTTGTTCATTGTTAGCTCATTGTAAGTTCATACTATCAATGAAGAATTAACATGCTGTAAAAAATATATTTTTCATTGTTAGTTCATGTTAATTAATGCATTCCCTACTGTTAACAAATGAGACTTAATTATAAAGTGTTATCAAAACCTTTAATGCTTTATAAGCATTTTTTAAGGATTTTATTGAGAAGTTTAAACAGACCCTCTCTCTCTCTCTCTCACTCTCTCTCTCTCTCTCTCTCCCCCTCCACACTCACTGAACTCACACAGTCAGTCACCCACCCAGTCACCCACCGCACACATTAGGAGCGCAGTGACAGGAGATCTCTGATAGTTTTTAAATTTTCTCCTCTCCATAGTGTATTGTAAATTCATGAAATTAATCACATATCGTCAGACTGTATTGTTCTGTGTATGTAATTTTTTATGAAGTGTTTGGAAGCTGCTCTTAAAAGATAAAAAAAAAAGTTTTCTCTTTTTTCTGTAACTTTAATAAGTTGCCATTAAAACACCGTTCAAGATATCCTAAATCCGTCCGCAATTTAGCATCTTCAGTATTTTGGCATCATGAGAAAAAATGTTTGGTGTGATTTCTGTGTTTCTGCTTGAAGGAGTATTAATTTGTTTACAGCCTGTTTTTAAAAAAAACCCACATTAAAATAAATATAGCCGACTTCCTGTTGGTCGTAGCTAATGTCTGTAAATTAGAAAGTTGTCCGGATTAATAAGAACAATTTATGTACCGAGTTTGGTGTCTGTAGCTATCATTATATATATATAATCATTAATAATTATATACCATTTAATGTTGATCAATATTAATTCCAAAATGTGTTAATATATTATTAAATTTTAAAGTTTATCTTTTGAACATGACTATTTTTCTAACATTAAAAAGATTAATAAATGCTTTAAAAAAAACTGTTCTTTGTTAGTTCATACTATCATGGAAGAATTAACATGCTGTAAAAATATATTTTTCATTGTTAGTTCACGTTAATTAATGCATTTCCTAATGTTAAGAATTGAGACCTTATTTAATGATTTATAAGCATTTTTTAAAGATTTTAAAAAACAGACCCTCTCTCTCTTTCTCTCTCTCACCCAGCTCCTCAATCCACACAGTCACTCACACAGTCACTCACACAGTCACTCACACCCCACCCCTCACTCAGATGCAGGCTGGCAGGGAGCTCTCACTCAGCAGTCTAAGAGCTCTCTGATAGTTTTTAAATTTTCTCCTAAGCATAGTGTATTGTAAATTCATGAAATTAATCACATATCCTCAGACTGTATTGTTCTGTGTATGTAATTTTTTATGAAGTGTTTGGAAGCTGCTCTTAAAAGATAAAAAAAAAATTATCTTTTTTACTGTAACTTTAATAAATTGCCATTAAATCATCGTTCAAGATATCCTAAATCCGTCCGCAATTTAGCATCTTCAGTATTTTGGCATCATGATAAAAAATGTTTGGTGTGATTTCCGTGTTTTTGCTTGGAGGAGTATTAATTTGTTTACAGCCCGTTTTTTAAAAAAACCCACATTAAAATAAATATAGCCGACTTCCTGTTGGTCGTAGCTAATGACTGTAAATTAGAAAGTTGTCCGGATTAATAAGAACAATTTATGTACCGAGTTTGGTGTCTGTAGCTAAAACTAACCCCCCCATTTTTGACAAAAGGTGGCGCTATAGAGTGCCTCTTCCACGCCCGTTTATGAGCTTTTTCCAGTGTCTAACTATCATTAATACTGATATGTGTGTTGAGTTTCATGACATTCTAAACATGTTATCTGCCTCAAAATCACCAGAAACGAATTTTCAACTTTGACACGTTGCCATGGTAACATAATTTTAGATATCAATATTCCCTTCACAGTTTTACATCGGCCGTGTTTTGACATTATTCTGGTGAAGTTTGAAGCAAATCGAGTAAAAATAAGATGCTGAATTCAAAGCATTTTGAAAACGACACACTTCCTGCAGCCAGTTGGTGGCGCTATAACTTTCAGTCATAATAGTCACATCTATCCGATCGGCATCACACAACGAACAAATCAATGAAGTTTGATCTACATCATACAATGTATGTGGACGTTATTAGGCATTTCCTGTGTCTCATTTTTCGCCATAACTTCATCGCCTCGCCACGGGCAAACCGTTCGACATATCAAAAATATCTTCGCAATTTAGCGTCCCCAATGTCTTGAGATCATGTTCACCGAGTTTGGTGGCAATCGTATGGAAATCCTCAGAGGAGTATATCAAATTCCAGAGCATGCGCTTTTTAAACAGCCCTGAATAGCCGACTTCCTGTTGGGCGGAGCCTAAAACATGCAGCGTGAAAGTTGTTCGGCTCAATGAGTTCTATATGTGTACCGAGTTTCATATGAATACGTGCAAGTATGTGTGAGCTATACATCAAGCTTTCTGACAATTTTGCAGGGGGCGCCGTAGAGCCCCTGTGCCACGCCCGGGTCCCAGCCTCAGCGGCGTCCTAATGGCCGCAGGTTCCAATGTGTGTGCCAATTTTCAAGAGTTTTCGGGCACGTTAAGGCCCCCAAAAGTACCCGGATAGTCGAAATAAAAAATAATAAAAAAAAAAATAATAATCCTTAGGGGAACAATAGGGCCCTGCGCCTTACTGGCTTGGGCCCTAAATATAGCTGCGAGCAGCGATGACGGGCCCAAGCCGTCAGCATACGCCATCCCGGTGGCATCGATAAAACGGTGCCCAGCGAGCACACACATTACAGTAACCCTCTGGCAGTTTGGTTTTAAGGGATACGGCAATTAAAGGGTTATTCCAAACCATCAACTCTGTGAAACACACACACACAGAACAACATATAAAACTTTAAATTCTGTGAAAATATATTTTTCATTGGTAGTTGATGTTAGTTAATGCATTTACTAATGCTAACAAATGAGAAATTATTATAGTTACCAAAGGTTTTAATGATTCATAAGCATTTTTAGGGCCCAAGCCAGTAAGGCGCAGGGCCCTATTGTTCCCCTAAGGATTATTATTTTTTTTTTTTTTTTTTTTTTTTTTTTTTTTTTTTATTATTTTTTATTTCGACTATCCGGGTACTTTTGGGGGCCTTAACGTGCCCGAAAACTCTTGAAAATTGGCACACACATTGGAACCTGCGGCCATTAGGACGCCGCTGAGGCTGGGACCCGGGCGTGGCACAGGGGCTCTACGGCGCCCCCTGCAAAATTGTCAGAAAGCTTGATGTATAGCTCACACATACTTGCACGTATTCATATGAAACTCGGTACACATATAGAACTCATTGAGCTGAACAACTTTCACGCTGCATGTTTTAGGCTCCGCCCAACAGGAAGTCGGCTATTCAGGGCTGTTTAAAAAGCGCATGCTCTGGAATTTGATATACTCCTCTGAGGATTTCCATACGATTGCCACCAAACTCGGTGAACATGATCTCAAGACATTGGGGATGCTAAATTGCGAAGATATTTTTGATATGTCGAACGGTTTGCCCGTGGCGAGGCGATGAAGTTATGGCGAAAAATGAGACCCAGGAAATGCCTAATAACGTCCACATACATTGTATGATGTAGATCAAACTTCAGTGATTTGTTCGTTGTATGATGCCGATCGGATAGATGTGACTATTATGACTGAAAGTTATAGCGCCACCAACTGGCTGCAGGAAGTGTGTCGTTTTCAAAATGCTTTGAATTCAGCATCTTCTTTTTACTCGATTTGCTTCAAACTTCACCAGAATAATGTCAAAACATGGCCGATGTAAAACTGTGAAGGGAATATTGATATCTAAAATTATGTTACCATGGCAACGTGTCAAAGTTGAAAATTCGTTTCTGGTGATTTTGAGGCAGATAACATGTTTAGAATGTCATGAAACTCAACACACATATGAGTATTAATGATAGTTAGACACTGGAAAAAGCTCATAAACGGGCGTGGAAGAGGCACTCTATAGCGCCACCTTTTGTCAAAAATGGGGGGGTTAGTTTTAGCTACAGATACCAAACTCGGTACATAAATTGTTCTTATTAATCCGGACAACTTTCTAATTTACAATCATTAGCTACGACCAACAGGACGTCGGCTATATTTATTTTAATGTGGGTTTTTTAAAAAAACGGGCTGTAAACAAATTCATACTCCTCCAAACAGAAACACGTAAATCACACCAAACATTTTTTCTCATGACGCCAAAATACTGAAGATGCTAAATTGCGGACGGATTTAGGATATCTTGAACGATGATTTAATGGCAATTTATTAAAGTTACAGTAAAAAAGAGAAAACTTTTTTTTTTTTATCTTTTAAGAGCAGCTTCCAAACACTTCATAAAAAATTACATACACAGAACAATACAGTCTGAGGATATGTGATTAATTTCATGAATTTACAATAGACTATGGTGAGAAGAAAATTTAAAAACTATCAGAGAGTTGATATAATGCTTCTGAGTGAGAGGTCCTGTCAGCCTGCAGCTGAGTGAGGGGTGGGGGTGGGGTGGGCTGTGAGTGACTGTGTGAGTGACTGTGTGGATTGAGGCAGTGGGTGAGAGAGAGAAAGAGAGAGAGAGGGTCTGTTTTTTTAAAATCTTTAAAAAATGCTTATAAATCATTAAAGATTTTGATAACACTTTATAATAAGGTCTCAATTCTTAACATTAGGAAATGCATTAATTAACGTGAACTAACAATGAAAAATATATTTTTACAGCATGTTAATTCTTCCATGATAGTATGAACTAACAAAGAACTTTTTTTTTAAAGCATTTATTAATCTTTTTAATGTTAGAAAAATAATCATGTTCAAAAGATTAACTTTAAAATGTAATAATATATAAACACATTTTGGAATTAATATTCATCAACATTAAATGGTATATAATTATTAATGATTATATATATATAATGATAGCTACAGACACCAAACTCGGTACATAAATTGTTCTTATTAATCCGGACAACTTTCTAATTTACAGTCATTAGCTACGACCAACAGGAAATCGGCTATTTTTTTTTTTTATGTGTTTTTTTTTTTTTTTAAACGGGCTGTAAACAAATTCATACTCCTCCCAAGCAGAAACCAACAATTCACACCAAACATTTTTTCACATGCTTCCAAGATACTGAAGATACTACATTGCGGACGGATTTAGGATATCTTGAACGGTGATTTAATGGCAATTTATTAAAGTCACAGTAAAAAATAACACTTTTCTTTTTTTTTATCTTTTAAGAGCAGCTTCAAAACACTTCATAAAAAATTACATACACAGAACAATACAGTCTGAGGATATGTTATTAATTCCATGAATTTACAATACACTATACAGAGGAGAACATTTTCAAACTTATCAGAGTTCTCCTGTCTCTGTGCTTCTAATGTGTGCGGTAGGTGACTGGGTGGGTGACTGACTGTGTGAGTTCAGTGAGTGTGGAGGGAGAGAGAGAGAGAGAGAGAGAGAGAGAGAGAGGGTCTGTTTAAACTTCTCAATAAAATCCTTAAAAAATGCTTATAAAGCATTAAAGGTTTTGATAACACTTTATAATTAAGTCTCATTTGTTAACAGTAGGGAATGCATTAATTAACATGAACTAACAATGAAAAATGTATTTTTTACAGCATGTTAATTCTTCATTGATAGTATGAACTTACAATGAACTAACAATGAACAAAATATTTTTAATATTAGAAAAATAGTCATGTTCAAAAAATAAAACTTTAAAATGTAATAATATATTAACACATTTTGGAATTGATTTTGATAAACATTAAATGGTATATATTTATTAATTATGTAAATTAACAACAGTTAAATAATGTTGTTTTTTAACATTGGTTAATTCACAAATAACATTAAATATTAACAATATATTTTTTACTTTATTAATTTGTGTTAGAAAAAATTATTCATGTTAGTTAATGGAAAAATAAATCATTAAAAAAAGCTTATAAATCATTAAAACCTTTGGTAACTATAATAATTTCTCATTTGTTAGCATTAGTAAATGCATTAACTAACATCAACTACCAATGAAAAATATATTTTCACAGAATTTAAAGTTTTATATGTTGTTCTGTGTGTGTGTGTTTCACTGAGTTGATGGTTTGGATTAACCCTTTAATTGCCGTATCCCTTAAAACCAAACTGCCAGAGGGTTACTGTGATGCTTGTGCTCGCTGGGCACCGTTTTATCGATGCCACCGGGGTGGCGTATGCTGACGGCTTGGGCCCGTCATCGCTGCTCGCAGCTATATTTATTTTTATTTTTTTTATTTTTTATTTCGACTATCCGGGCACTTTTGGGGGCCTTAACGTGCCCGAAAACTCTTGAAAATTGGCACACACGTTGGAACCTGCGGCCATTAGGACGCCGCTGAGGCTGGGACCCGGGCGTGGCACAGGGGCTCTACGGCGCCCCCTGGAAAATTGTCAGAAAGCTTGATGTATAGCTCACACATACTTGCACGTATTCATATGAAACTCGGTACACATATAGAACTCATTGAGCTGAACAACTTCCGCGCAGCATGTCATAGGCTCCGCCCAACAGGAAGTCGGCTATTCAGGGCTGTTTGAAAAGCGCATGCTCTGGAATTTGATATACTCCTCTGAGGATTTCCATACGATTGCCACCAAACTCGGTGAACATGATCTCAAGACATTGGGGACGCTAAATTGCGAAGATATTTTTGATATGTCGAACGGTTTGCCCGTGGCGAGGCGATGAACTTATGGCGAAAAATGAGACCCAGGAAATGCCTATTAACGTCCACATACATTGTATGATGTAGATCAAACTTCAGTGATTTGTTCCTTGTATGATGCCGATCGGATAGATGTGACTATTATGACTGAAAGTTATAGCGCCACCAACTGGCTGCAGGAAGTGTGTCGTTTTCAAAATGCTTTGAATTCAGCATCTTCTTTTTACTCGATTTGCTTCAAACTTCACCAGAATAATGTCAAAACACGGCCGATGTAAAACTGTGAAGGGAATATTGATATCTAAAATTATGTTACCATGGCAACGTGTCAAAGTTGAAAATTCGTTTCTGGTGATTTTGAGGCAGATAACATGTTTAGAATGTCATGAAACTCAACACACATATCAGTATTAATGATAGTTAGACACTGGAAAAAGCTCATAAACGGGCGTGGAAGAGGCACTCTATAGCGCCACCTTTTGTCACAAATGGGGGGGTTAGTTTTAGCTACAGACACCAAACTCGGTAGATAAATTGTTCTTATTAATCCGGACAACTTTCTAATTTACAGTCATTAGCTACGACCAACAGGAAGTCGGCTATATTTATTTTAATGTGGGTTTTTTAAAAAAACGGGCTGTAAACAAATTCATACTCCTTCAAGCAGAAACACGGAAATCACACCAAACATTTTTTATCATGATGCCAAAATACTGAAGATGCTAAATTGCGGACGGATTTAGGATATCTTGAACGATGATTTAATGGCAATTTATTAAAGTTACAGTAAAAAATATATATATATTTTTTTTTAATCTTTTAAGAGCAGCTTCCAAACACTTCATAAAAAATTACATACACAGAACAATACAGTCTGAGGATATGTGATTAATTTCATGAATTTACAATACACTATGCAGAGGAGAAAATTTAAAAACTATCAGAGAGTTGTTAGACTGCTTCTGAGTGAGAGCTCTTGCCAGCCTGCATCTGAGTGAGAGCTCCTGTCACTGCAGCTGAGTGAGGGGTGGGGGTGGGGTGGGCTGTGAGTGACTGTGTGAGTGACTGTGTGGATTGAGCCAGTGGGTGAGAGAGAGAAAGAGAGAGAGAGGATCTGTTTTTTAAAATCTTTAAAAAATGCTTATAAATCATTAAAGATTTTGATAACACTTTATAATCAGGTCTCAATTCTTAACATTAGGAAATGCATTAATTAACGTGAACTAACAATGAAAAATATATTTTTACAGCATGTTAATTCTTCCATGATAGTATGAACTAACAAAGAACAATTTTTTTAAAGCATTTATTAATCTTTTTAATGTTAGAAAAATAGTCATGTTCAAAAGATAAACTTTAAAATGTAATAATATATAAACACATTTTGGAATTAATATTGATCAACATTAAATGGTATATAATTATTAATGATTATATATATAATGATAGCTACAGACACCAAACTCGGTACATAAATTGTTCATATTAAGCCGGACAACTTTCTAATTTACAGTCATTAGCTACGACCAACAGGAAATCGGCTATTTTTTTTTTGTGTTTTTTTTTTTTTAAACGGGCTGTAAACAAATTCATACTCCTCCAAACAGAAACACGTAAATCACACCAAACATTTTTTCTTATGATGCCAAAATACTGAAGATGCTAAATTGCGGACGGATTTAGGATATCTTGAACGATGATTTAATGGCAATTTATTAAAGTTACAGTAAAAAAGAGAAAACTTTTCTTTTTTTTTTTTCTTTTAAGAGCAGCTTCCAAACACTTCATAAAAAATTACATACACAGAACAATACAGTCTGAGGATATGTGATTAATTTCATGAATTTACAATACACTATGCGGAGGAGAAAATTTTAAAACTATCAGAGTTCTCCTGTCTCTGTGCTTCTAATGTTTGCGGTAGGTGACTGGGTGGGTGACTGACTGTGTGAGTTCAGTGAGTGTGGAGGGGGAGAGAGAGAGGGAGAGAGAGGGAGAGAGAGAGAGGGTCTGTTTAAACATCTCAATAAAATCCTTAAAAAATGCTTATAAAGCATTAAAGGTTTTGATAACACTTTATAATTAAGTCTCATTTGTTAACAGTAGTGAATGCATTAATTAACATGAACTAACAATGAAAAATATATTTTTACAGCATGTTAATTCTTCATTGATAGTATGAACTTACAATGAACTAACAATGAACAAAATATTTTTTATATTAGAAAAATAGTCATGTTCAAAAGATAAAACTTTAAAATTTAATAATATATTAACACATTTTGGAATTGATTTTGATCAACATTAAATGGTATATATTTATTAATGATGTAAATTAACAACAGTTAAATAATGTTGTTTTTTAACATTGGTTAATTCACAAATAACATTAAATATTAACAATATATTTTTTACTTTATTAATTTGTGTTAGAAAAAATTATTCATGTTAGTTAATGGAAAAATAAATCATTAAAAAATGCTTATAAATCATTAAAAGCTTTGGTAACTATAATAATTTCTCATTTGTTAGCATTAGTAAATGCATTAACTAACATCAACTACCAATGAAAAATATATTTTCACAGAATTTAAAGTTTTATATGTTCTGTGTGTCTGTGTTTCACAGAGTTGATGGTTTGGATTAACCCTTTAATTGCCGTGTCCCTTAAAACCAAACTGCCAGAGGGTTACTGTGATGCTTGTGCTCGCTGGGCACCGTTTTATCGATGCCACCGGGGTGGCGTATGCTGACGGCTTGGGCCCGTCATCGCTGCTCGCAGCTATATTTAGGGCCCAAGCCAGTAAGGCGCAGGGCCCTATTGTTCTTCTAAGGATTATTAGGGCCCAAGCCAGTAAGGCGCAGGGCCCTATTGTTCTTCTAAGGATTATTATTTTTTTTATTATTTTTTATTTCGACTATCCGGGTACTTTTGGGGGCCTTAACGTGCCCGAAAACTCTTGAAAATTGGCACGCACATTGGAACCTGCGGCCATTAGGACGCCACAGACGCTGGGACCCGGGCGTGGCACAGGGGCTCTACGGCGCCCCCTGGAAGATTGTCAGAAAGCTTGATGTATAGCTCACACATACTTGCACGTATTCATATGAAACTCGGTACACATATAGAACTCATTGAGCCGAACAACTTTCACGCTGCATGTCTTAGGCTCCGCCCAACAGGAAGTCGGCTATTCAGGGCTGTTTAAAAAGCGCATGCTCTGGAATTTGATATACTCCTCTGAGGATTTCCATACGATTGCCACCAAACTCGGTGAACATGATCTCAAGACATTGGGGACGCTAAATTGCGAAGATATTTTTGATATGTCGAACGGTTTGCCCGTGGCGAGGCGATGAAGTTATGGCGAAAAATGAGACCCAGGAAATGCCTAATAACGTCCACATACATTGTATGATGTAGATCAAACTTCAGTGGTTTGTTCGTTGTATGATGCCGATCGGATAGATGTGACTATTATGACTGAAAGTTATAGCGCCACCAACTGGCTGCAGGAAGTGTGTCATTTTCAAAATGCTTTGAATTCAGCATCTTATTTTTACTCGATTTGCTTCAAACTTCACCAGAATAATGTCAAAACACGGCCGATGTAAAACTGTGAAGGGAATATTGATATCTAAAATTATGTTGCCATGGCAACGTGTCAAAGTTGAAAATTCGTTTCTGGTGATTTTGAGGCAGATAACATGTTTAGAATGTCATGAAACTCAACACACATATCAGTATTAATGATAGTTAGACACTGGAAAAAGCTCATAAACGGGCGTGGAAGAGGCACTCTATAGCGCCACCTTTTGTCAAAAATGGGGGGGTTAGTTTTAGCTACAGACACCAAACTCGGTACATAAATTGTTCTTATTAATCCGGACAACTTTCTAATTTACAGTCATTAGCTACGACCAACAGGAAGTCGGCTATATTTATTTTAAAGTGGGTTTTTTTTTAAAACAGGCTGTAAACAAATTCATACTCCTCCAAACAGAAACACGTAAATCACACCAAACATTTTTTCTCATGATGCCAAAATACTAAAGATGCTAAATTGCGGACGGATTTAGGATATCTTGAACGATGATTTAATGGCAATTTATTAAAGTTACTGTAAAAAATAGATTTTTTTTTTTTTTTTATCTTTTAAGAGCAGCTTCCAAACACTTCATAAAAAATTACATGCACATAACAATACAGTCTGAGGATATGTGATTAATTTCATGAATTTACAATACACTATGGAGAGCAGAAAATTAAAAAACTATCAGAGAGTTATTAAACTGCTGAGTGAGAGCTCCTGCCAGTCTGCCTCTGATTGAGGGGTGGGGGTGGGGTGGGCTGTCAGTGACTGTGTGGATTGAGGCAGTGGGTGAGAGAGAGAAAGAGAGAGAGAGGGTCTGTTTTTTAAAATCTTAAAAAAATGCTTATAAATCATTAAAGATTTTTATAACACTTTATAATAAGGTCTCATTTCTTAACATTAGGAAATGCATTAATTAACTGAACTAACAATGAAAAATATATTTTTACAGCATGTTAATTCTTCCATGATAGTATGAACTAACAAAGAACAATTTTTTTTAAAGCATTTATTAATCTTTTTAATGTTAGAAAAATAGTCATGTTCAAAAGATAAACTTTAAAATTTAATAATATATTAACACATTTTGGAATTAATATTGATCAACATTAAATGGTATATAATTATTAATGATTATATATATATATATATATATATAATGATAGCTACAGACACCAAACTCGGTACATAAATTGTTCTTATTAATCCGGACAACTTTCTAATTTACAGTCATTAGCTACGACCAACAGGAAGTCGGCTATATTTATTTTAATGTGGTTTTTTTTTAAAAATGAGCTGTAAACAAATTCATACTCCTCCAAACAGAAACACGGAAATCACACCAAACATTTTTTCTCATGATGCCAAAATACTGAAGATGCTAAATTGCGGACGGATTTAGGATATCTTTAGCGGTGTTTTAATGGCAATTTATTAAAGTTACAGAAAAAAGAGAAAACTTTTTTTTTTTATCTTTTAAGAGCAGCTTCCAAACACTTCATAAAAAATTACATACACAGAACAATACAGTGTAAGGATATGTGCTTAATTTCATGAATTTACAATACACTATGCTTAGGAGAAAAATTTAAAACTTAGAGATCTCCTGTCACTGTACTTCTAATGTGTGCGGTAGGTGACTGGGTGGGTGACTGACTGTGTGAGTTCAGTGAGTGTGGAGGGGGAGAGAGAGAGAGATAGATAGAGAGAGAGAGAGAGAGAGTGAGTCTGTTTAAACTTCTCAATAAAATCCTTAAAAAATGCTTATAAAGCATTACAGGTTTTGATAACACTTTATAATGAAGTCTCATTTGTTAACAGTAGGGAATGCATTAATTAACATGAACTAACAATGAAAAATATATTTTTTACAGCATGTTAATTCTTCATTGATAGTATGAACTTACAATGAACTAACAATGAACAAAATATTTTTAATATTAGAAAAATAGTCATGCTCAAAAGATAAAACTTTAATTTTTTTTAATATTGATCACCATTAAATGGTATATAATTATTAATGATGTAAATTAACAACAGTTAAATAATGTTGTTTTTAACATTGGTTAATTCACAAATAACATTAAATATTAACAATATATTTTTTACTTTATTTATTTGTGTTAGTAAAAATTATTCATGTTTGTTAATGGAAAAATAAATCATTAAAAAATGCTTATAAATCATTAAAAGCTTTGGTAACTAATAATTTCTCATTTGTTAACATTAGTAAATGCATTAACTAACATCAACTACCAATGAAAAATATATTTTGACAGAATTTAAAGTTTTATATGTTGTTCTGTGTGTCTGTGTTTCACAGAGTTGATTGTTTGGATTAACCCTTTAATTGCCGTATCCCTTAAAACCAAACTGCCAGAGGGTTACTGTATTGTGTGTGCTCGCTGGGCACCGTTTTTCGATGCCACCGGGGGTGGCGTATGCACTGGCGGCTTGGGCCCGTCATCGCTGCTCGCAGCTATATTTTAATGATTTATTTTTCCATTAACTAACATGAATAATTTATTCTAACACAAATGAATAAAGTAAAACATATATTGTTAATATTTAATGTTATTTGTGAATTAACCAATGTTAAAATCAACATTATTTAACTGTTGTTAATTTACATCATTAATAAATATATACCATTTAATGTTTATCAAAATCAATTCCAAAATGTGTTAATATATTATTACATTTTAAAGTTTTATCTTTTGAACATGACTATTTTTCTAATATTAAAAATATTTTGTTCATTGTAAGTTCATACTATCAATGAAGAATTAACATGCTGTAAAAAATATATTTTTCATTGTTAGTTCATGTTAATTAATGCATTCCCTACTGTTAACAAAAGAGACTTAATTATAAAGTGTTATCAAAACCTTTAATGCTTTATAAGCATTTTTTAAGGATTTTATTGAGAAGTTTAAACAGACCCTCTCTCTCTCTCTCTTTCTCTCCCCCTCCCCCTCCACACTCACTAAACTCACACAGTCAGTCACCCACCCAGTCACCCACCGCACACATTAGAAGCACAGAGACAGGAGAACTCTGATAGTTTTAATTTTCTGCTCTCCATAGTGTATTGTAAATTCATGAAATTAAGCACATATCCTCGCACTGTATTGTTCTGTGTATGTAATTTTTTATGAAGTGTTTGGAAGCTGCTCTTTAAAGATAAAAAAAAAAAGTGTTCTTTTTTACTGTAACTTTAATAAATTGCCATTAAATCACCGTTCAAGATATCCTAAATCAGTCCGCAATGTAGCATCTTCAGTATCTTGGAAGCATGTGAAAAAATGTTTGGTGTGAATTTTTGGTTTCTGCTTGAAGGAGTATGAATTTGTTTACAGCCCGTTTAAAAAAAAAAAAAACACATAAAATAAAAAAATAGCCGATTTCCTGTTGGTCGTAGCTAATGACTGTAAATTAGAAAGTTGTCCGGATTAATAAGAACAATTTATGTACCGAGTTTGGTGTCTGTAGCTATCATTATATATATATATATATATATATATATATATATAATCATTAATAATTATATACCATTTAATGTTGATCAATATTAATTCCAAAATGTGTTTATATATTATTACATTTTAAAGTTTATCTTTTGAACATGACTAATTTTCTAACATTAAAAAGATTAATAAATGCTTTAAAAAAATTGTTCTTTGTTAGTTCATACTATCATGGAAGAATTAACATGCTGTAAAAATATATTTTTCATTGTTAGTTCACGTTAATTAATGCATTTCCTAATGTTAAGAATTGAGACCTTATTATAAAGTGTTATCAAAATCTTTAATGATTTATAAGCATTTTTTAAAGATTTAAAAAAACAGACCCTCTCTCTCTCTTTCTCTCTCTCACCCACTGGCTCAATCCACACAGTCACTCACACAGTCACTCACACCCCACCCCACCCCCACCCCTCACTCAGCTGCAGGCTGACAGGGATCTCTCACTCAGAAGCAGTCTAAGTCTAACTCTCTGATAGTTTTCAAATTTTCTCCTCTGCATAGTGTATTGTAAATTCATAAAATTAATCACATATCCTCAGACTGTATTGTTCTGTGTAAGTAATTTTTTATGAAGTGTTTGGAAGCTGCTCTTAAAAGATAAAAAAAAAAAAGAAATGATCTTTTTTACTGTAACTTTAATAAATTGCCATTAAATCATCGTTCAAGATATCCTAAATCCGTCCGCAATTTAGCATCTTCAGTATTTTGGCATCATGATAAAAAATGTTTGGTGTGATTTCCGTGTTTCTGCTTGGAGGAGTATTAATTTGTTTACAGCCCGTTTTAAAAAAAAACCCACATTAAAATAAATATAGCCGACTTCCTGTTGGTCGTAGCTAATGACTGTAAATTAGAAAGTTGTCCGGATTAATAAGAACAATTTATGTACCGAGTTTGGGGTCTGTAGCTAAAACTAACCCCCTCATTTTTGACAAAAGGTGGCGCTATAGAGTGCCTCTTCCACGCCCGTATATGAGCTTTTTCCAGTGTCTAACTATCATTAATACTCATATGTGTGTTGAGTTTCATGACATTCTAAACATGTTATCTGCCTCAAAATCACCAGAAACGAATTTTCAACTTTGACACGTTGCCATGGCAACATAATTTTAGATATCAATCTTCCCTTCACAGTTTTACATCGGCCGTGTTTTGACATTATTCTGGTGAAGTTTGAAGCAAATCGAGTAAAAATAAGATGCTGAATTCAAAGCATTTTGAAAACGACACACTTCCTGCAGCCAGTTGGTGGCGCTATAACTTTCAGTCATAATAGTCACATCTATCCGATCGGCATCATACAAAGAACAAATCACTGAAGTTTGATCTACATCATACAATGTATGTGGACGTTATTAGGCATTTCCTGGGTCTCATTTTTCGCCATAACTTCATCGCCTCGCCACGGGCAAACCGTTCGACATATCAAAAATATCTTCGCAATTTAGCGTCCCCAATGTCCTGAGATCATGTTCACCGAGTTTGGTGGCAATCGTATGGAAATCCTCAGAGGAGTATATCAAATTCCAGAGCATGCGCTTTTTAAACAGCCCTGAATAGCCGACTTCCTGTTGGGCGGAGCCTAAGACATGCTGCGTGAAAGTTGTTCAGCTCAATGAGTTCTATATGTGTACCGAGTTTCATATGAATACGTGCAAGTATGTGTGAGCTATACATCAAGTTTTCTGACAATTTTCCAGGGGGCGCCGTAGAGCCCCTGTGCCACGCCCGGGTCCCAGCCTCAGCGGCGTCCTAATGGCCGCAGGTTCCAATGTGCGTGCCAATTTTCGAGAGTTTTCGGGCACGGTAAGGCCCCCAAAAGTGCCCGGATGATTGAAATAAAAAAAAAAAAAAAAAAATAAAAAAAAAAAATAAATAAAAAAAAATAATAATCCTTAGAAGAACAATAGGGCCCTGCGCCTTACTGGCTTGGGCCCTAATAAGGAGACGATCTCACCATTTTGCGTGGATCCTTCATAAACAGTTTCTGGGTGTCCTCTCTGTACACACATAACAGGAGGCAGTGGCAGTGCTAAAGACGACAAACAGCACACATATCCACAATTAGGCCCATAAATAATTGTTCTGTTTCTAAACCTGCTGAAAAATGTGAGCACCTTAAATGTTTGTGGTTATCTTCTATATTAAGGTGTGTGTGTGTGTGTGTGTGTTTACCAATCTGTATTGAGACACTGGGGCATTGAAAGCTTCTTGTTCAGACATGTTACTGGAGTCATGCCATTGCTGACTGTTTCTTAACATGCACAAGGAACAAATCCATTCCCTACAAGCAAACACACACATATACAGGATGAATGTCCAACATACATACTTGCTGATTTAACGGTTTTCTTTATGTTTGTCTCTCTCACCCAGGTGAATCTCCATATAAAGCTGGTAGGTGACAGCGTGAATGAAAAGCTCGTGGACACTCGTCACAACACACAAGTTTTCCCTCAGAGCGACACACGTAACACTCGTCATCATTGTTCTGGGCCATCTAGTCAGAGGACGACATGACACAACATTTTATCATCGTCACAGAAATAAGCTCAAATGCATTTGGCTCTTCTATCTTACAAACTTGGTTTAATGTATGTGTTATTCCATGAAATTGGTGCCTTTTGAGTCCCTAAGAAATAATCAAACATAGATTTAATATAACAACGAATAAATTTGCAATTTAAAAACATAACGATACTATGTATTCTTTCATCAATATCACATTAAAAAAGTAAATTAAATGCTATTTTAAATCATTTAAATAGCATTTATGCTGATAAGGGTAAGGTTTTTGGCTTTTCACTCACTATAATTTGTCATTCCCTTCCAGGAACTCGAGCTGCATCGAAAACGCTAGGGGAACGCCTTCAGCGTGACTGCGCTCTGAATCACGTGTGTAATCTGTCCAATGGAAGGGCAAGACGTCACAGGCAGGTGACGTAATCTACCAGGAAGCATAAAAGCACGTGCGGTGGAACCGGCATCAGCTTTTTGTCATTCAGCAACTGCTACTCTTGTGTATGTGTCTGTTGATCTGTGTTGTGAGTCTTATTTAGTGTTGTTTGTCCTTAAGCATATTATGAATGCGTGGCGTCAAACACTCTGGGTCGGGGACCTCTAAGGCTAAGCCGGATCTGTGGACCGTTCTTAAGTCTAAGAGTTCCTCGGCCAAAAAGCCCTGACATGCGTGGAACAGGGCTTACGAGGGCAGACCCCTCTGGGGCAGAGCGGGTTACAACTCATGATAGGGTGTCCGTCTCCCCCTAGTGAATGAATGAATGAATGATGCATTTATATAGCGCTTTATTGTGTATTGCTGTACAACCAAAGCGCTTTACAATCATGTGGGGGGTCTCTCCTCAACCACCACCAGTGTGCAGCATCCACTTGGATGATGCGACGGCAGCCACACTACAACGGCGCCAGTGCGCTCACCACACACCAGCTACAGGTGGAGAGGAGAGCGAGTTATTGAGCCAATCAAGTGTATGGGGATTATTAGGAGGCCATGATAGACAACGGCAGATAGAGGGAATTTGGCCAGGACACCGGGGTTACACCCCTACTCTTTACGAGAAATGCCATGGGATTTTTAATGACCACAGAGTCAGGACCTCGGTTTAACGTCTCATCCGAAAGACAGTGCTTTTGACAGTATAGTGTCCCCGTCACTATACCGGGGCATTAGCACCCACACAGACCACAGGGTGAGCACCCCCTGCTGGCCTCACTAACACCTCTTCCAACAGCAACCTAGTTTTCACTGGAGGTCTCCCATCCAAGTACTGACCAGTCTCAACCCTGCTTCGCTTCAGTGGGCAACCGTCTTGGGCTGCAGGGTGATATGCCTGTGGCTTCCCTCGGGTTCCCTCAGTAGGCACTTGGCGAGGTGATAAAAAAAAAAAAGCATGCCAAGCGTGTCTCATTGGGTCCTGCCTTGCAGGTTCTGGTTCTATCAGCCTGATCTTCCTAGGAATGACGCTGGTCTGAGGACCGTCATTCAATAGGAGGCTTCAGCTGAGGCAGTCCTGATGCTATGGCCCAGGACTTATGAGGGCTGTCCGTCTCCCCCCAGTGCCCTCGGGAGACCAGTCTGCCAACCCTGCCAAAGTTCCAGGGCGCAGATGGCTCCAGCGAGCGCTTCTCTCAGTTATTTCCGCCCCGAAGTGTAGCGGAGCTGAGAAGCTCTCTAGAGCTCCTGGTTCGGCCGTCTCCTGCAGGTCCTCCGCCTCAGGGCACAGAGCCAGCAGCTCTGAGTACATCAGAGGCCAGTCTCGAGAGACTGGTTCCCTTAGTAGACCATCTGGCAGCGTGGAAACTACTGTCAAATGTGTCTCAGGGGGCCCTGCATACTGTAGAGAAAGGCTATCGTATTCAATCGGCGCTCCGCCGCCGCCTTTCAACGGGGTGATTCCCACGTTGGTGGGCCCCGAGCAGGCTCTGGTCATGGAACAGGAAGTAAACACTCTTTTGAGGAAGGAGGCCATCGAGGTGGTCCCTCCTCATGTAGGAGAGCCCGGGTTCTACAGCCGGTAGTTCATTGTTCAGAAGAAGGATGGAGGGTTGCGTCCCTTTTTAGATCTGCGTCAGTTGAACCGCTCAGTCAGCAGACTGAAGTTCAAGATGCTCAAAACTCAAACAGGTAAGTATCTCAGATCAAGTCCGAGGACTGGTTTGTCACGTTAGATCTAAAAGACACATACTTCCACGTCTCCATCCTTCCCACTCACAGGAAGTCCCTGAGGTTTGCTTTTGGGGCAAAGCTTACCATTATCGGGTTCTTCCCGTTGGCCTTGCACTCTCCTCCTGCACTTTTACATCAACAATTGGTTGATTCTAGCTCTAAGCAACTGGCAATTCGACATTGAGGTGTCGTTCTCGCGCACTTGAAAGCTGGGGTTGAGACTGAACGCCAAGAAAACTTTGCTTTCTGCAGTACAGAGAACCACTTATCTAGGCGTGGTGTGGGATCCGACCACGATGCAGGCACGCATGTCCCCTGCTGGGATCGAGTCGATCCTCACGTCAGTAGAGAGAGTGAAAGAAGGCCGGTCACTCACTGTCAAGCTGTTTCAAAAACTGCTGGGTCTGATGGCAGCTGCGTCCAATGTGATATCTATTGGCCTGCTGTACATGAGACCCCTACAGTGGTGGCTCAGAACCAAGGGGTTCTCCCCGAGGGGAAACCCACTTCGCATTCAAGGTCACGTGCCGATGCCTACATGCCTTAGACATGTGGAGACAACCTTGGTTCTCGTCTCAGGGCCTGGTGTTGGGAGCTCCTAGTCGCCATGTAATGCTAGCGACAGATGCATCCCTCACCGGTTGGGGAGCGGTCATGAGTGGCCACCCTGCCCGCGGTCTGTGGAGTGGTCGCCATCTCAAGACCATGGCACATCAACTACCTGGAAATGCTGGCCGTGCTTCGAGCACTCAAACACTTTCTCCCAGACCTAAGAGACCACCATGGAGAGCAGACATCCTGTCGAGGCAGGGGCTGAGGCCCGGGGTCATCCAGCTCCACTGGGACTGGATGCTATGGTACAGACTCGGCCGAGGCTTCGTCTGTACACCTTCCCTCGATCGCTCTGCTCCCGAGAGTTCTGGCGAGACTGGCCGGGCCGAGTATGGTTCTCGGACCTGATTTCTCTCCTCGATGGCTCTCCATGGGAGATTCCTGTCAGGAGAGATCTCCTCTCACAGTGCTGGAGTTCCTGCAGGCCCGTTTCTCCGCAGGGGTAACCCACTCCACCCTGAAGGTTTACGTGGTGGCTTTATCGGCCTACCGCACCCTTCTCGGTGGCCTCTCAGTGGGTAGGCACCCCCTAGTACATGTTTCCTCCAGAGGCTGAGGCCTCCGGCCAGAAAGCTTATACTATATGGTGGATCAGGATACTATCCCATAGCCTTGAGTCCTCTGCTCTCCCCCTTCTTGGGGATCAAGACTCACTTCTCAGAAGTTGGCCTTTGGGACGCAGGCCCGATCACTTTAGCCATTCGTGGCCCTTTTTCTCTCGCCCTCACTGTGCTCCTGAGGGATACACACAGGGCAGGTACTTGGAAGTCTGGGGCGTGGGCATCTCGTTCCCCTAGCGTTTTCGACGCAGCTCGAGTTCGTGGAAGGGAACGTCTCAGGTTACGTATGTAACCCTGGTTCCCTGAAGGGAACGAGATGCTGTGTCTCTAAGCCATACTTTCAGCATCCCTGCCGGCATTGCTTCATTCCTAGAAGCTGATGCCGGTTCCACCGCATGTGCTTTTATGCTTCCTGGTCGATTACGTCACCCGCCCGTGAGGTCTCGCCCTTCCATTGGACAGATTACACACATGATTCAGAGCGCGGTCACACTGAAGGCGTTCCCCTAGCGTTTTCGACGCAGTGTCTCGTTCCCTTCGGGGAACCAGGTTTACATACATAACCTGAGACATTTTTCAGCAGAATTTTTAATTTGCAAAATGATATAAAAATTGCATTTGCATATTGTTTTAAATAGAGTCTCATCGTTAAGCAATGTTTTTGGCACAAGTGTGCATTGTTTTCTATAAAATTTAAATAATTTTACAGATTTTTTTAAACCATTCCCCTGATTTCATGTCAGCCCCATTACCCTCATCAAAAAAAAAAAAAACCTTGTAAAATAATGTACATTCAAATGACATTGCTTTTAGGAGGTTACATCATCTCTCAACCAGGATCCCTACACTTAAAACACAAGCATGTTTCTCTCTCACTTCTGTAATGCTCTACTTTTGATTATTTATGAGGCTTGACTGAGGGAGGCCATCATGCAGTGTCAATACTGTTAATTTAATAAAAACTGTAAAAAGTATATTTGATACAGCCTTCCAGGTTTTTCCATTCTAACTTCAACTATATTTTATTTTGGACAAAGCCCTTTTTTAATGTCTCTTTAGTAAAAAAAAACAAAAAAACAAAACTATATATATATATATATATTTCTTAATTGACTTGTTGTCATTCTACAAAATTAGTATATTTTTGGTCATCTTAATGACAAATATTTAAAGAATCCAAAATTTTAAACAATCCCAGTGAAAAGAGGAGCTAAAATGCTGCTCATATAAGTGAAAACTATCACATAGTTCTAATTAAACTATAGTATCTAGTAGGGCTGCCCTCGACTAAGGATTTTTCTGGTTGACTAGTAGTCTTTCATTTTAAGCATTAGTCAACTAGGTTACACTTTATTTTGATAGTCCACTTTAGATACTCTACTAACTACAGTATAAGTAACTTTGCTAACTTCTAACTCTCAGAGTAGACTTTTAGATTAGGTTTAGGGTTAGTAGAATAAATTGACATATACTTGTAAAGTTTCTGATAGTCAGTATGTTGTATTTTGTGGATCCATCAAAATAAAGTGTTAGTAGATATTAAGCAGACAGTCTACTAATAATACAAAATAATATTAATACAAAAATTACAGAGTATTTTAGGAGTAAGGGAGGGCTCCGGAGCCTCCATCTGTCCGGCAGTGAGCTACTGTTCAGCTTCCACTCCGCACAGACACTGAATAGCGCACATTTCTCTATACCATTAGATTGAGTGGCCATGTAAAGTTGCTAATGCTTACATATTTCAAATGATAAGCCATATTTGAAGTCGATGAATGATAGGCGAGCGTTTGGATGTCCTAACGATTTGTCCGTCATGGACTGCGTGACTTCGCCTGTGGATTTTGTAAAATGTATTTTTATTTTTTTCTGCGACTAAGTGACTAATACAATTTTGGTGAAGTTATTAACGCAATTTCGGGAGGAGTACGCACATCTAATCTTACAATTAATATCCGAGTATAAAAATGGCCTCTTACCACTTCCATTGTTAGTTTTTTCGCCATCCCCCCACTTCCCCATCTCCCCTTTATGCCTATTTATTTCATTTATGCTTCTGTCTATAGGGGGGCTATCGGAGCTTGAGTAGAATAGTCTCTCTGAGCCTTCCATTGCAGACATCAAGCCAAATCCGTTTACCACTAATGCTAAGATTATATGGGCACACAAACTCGTGAATTAGGCTTTAGAAATTAAGCTTGTGTCGAAAAATAGTAATAAAATAATACATTACATATCCTGAGATGGCACAATGCAATTTCTTGTCATTTTAAGGTGTCTTCATTTCATGGATGTTTAAAAAATGTTGATTAAACTTACTTTATTTTAAAATTTTTCTAAGTGGAAAAGGCACCGATTTAGTGGAATGACCCATATAGGAATCTAACCACAACGTCTCTAAGTCTATTTGCTATTTCACAGCAAAAGGGAGGAAAAATTCAATTGTATCAAGAAAATTAAGCTAATCCAAGATTTTTTATTTATTTATTTTAATTTTGACATTATTTTCAAAACCATAAATGATACAGAAGAAAACAGAAGAATTAAACTCATCAATACAGGTTCAGAACAAGTGGAGCATGAGCTGAGAGAATATTTGAGTGAACTCTCCCTTTGAACTTTAAGCACATTTCTTCCCAAATTCTCAGTACTGTAATTCCTAATATTCTTCAATAGGTTTTAGATTATTATCACTGTAATTAAACATGTGCTGGTATCCGGTAATGTGATATATCACCATAATGAATGTGCACGATGTTATCATGGGCACTTCAAAATACCGAGAATAATTATTTATAACAAATTATTCAGAATTTTGAATCCATTTTAAGAATACTTTTCCCATCAACTGGTCACAATGCACAGCACTGCTGTATGCTGCGTCAAAGACACATGCGCACTCTGATGTAAACAAGCACGCATGGCGGAGCGCGTGAGAGATGCTGTGGATAAGGCGCACATTCACTCTCTGAGAGCAGAACAGCAGAAATGCAGCCATTACCCCGGAAACAAAGCAGCTGCTACTTTCTGTTTCTGAAACTTGTTGAAATTACATATATATATTCAATTAAATTCAACAAATATCCATTCAGATTTTTGTATTCGCTATGGTGTTCATCACAGCGCCAAATACTTAAATATTTAGATTTATTATTTAGATTTATTATTAGATTTTTTCTATTATTTAGATTATTTTTCTATTTTAATCTGTACTACAACATGCCCTAGATATGTTTGAAAAGTGTTTATTATTCGGTCACACTTTACATCAGAACTTAATTAGTTGACATTAGTCAATTGATTAATTAAAATAAACTGTCAATGAATTAAAAATTCTTCTAAACATTCATTAATCTTAAGTAATTCCAATATTTAATAACACGTTTTTAAAAAGTTACAACTGTTATTTAATGAGCTAACATGAACTAAGAGTTGAATTTTTAACAAAGATTAATAACTTCTTTAGTATCTATTGCTCATTGTGAATGTTAATGCATTAATTAAGGTTAACTAATGATATCTTATTGTAAAGTGATACCTGTTAGTCTTTATAATTCTTTTGCACATCTGTGTAAAATTTTTAACTTTATATATTTTTTGTGTATTGCTTTATTGTATTTAAATGTTCTTTTATTTTTGTTATAAGAAAAAAGTTATTAAACCTGTTATACTGTATTATGACAACACTTTTTGCAACAATTTCAATATTGTGATAGTACCATATACTGTAATAAAAGCATTAGCAATCAATCACAACATGAAAATTTGACATTCAAATATTAGGCATATCCTTTCAATCAGAATAAATTGCTACAAACATTATAATGATCTGTTAATACTTACATGAATGTCAACTGATTATGATTATAAATTCAGTTTTCTTTTCCCCACATTAAAATAATGAATAGGAGTTGCTTTTGTGCATATGGTAATGAAATTGCCAAAAATAACTTTGTCATAGTACTAATGTAACAATGCAAAAAATAATAACTAGACTAAAATAGGCTTAGTTTTCTTTAAGCAGAAAATATAAAATTAAAAAAATAAAGACAGCATAAAAATAAACAAACAAAAAAGATATGTTATATAAAATGTTTAATGATTTTCACGACTTTATTCTATGAAAATTATTTAATGAATATTTATACATTAATGTACACATTTAAAAGAATGTTAAGACTTTAGGTTAAATTAGTTAAGTTAAAATTATTTTTATAATGACTGCTTATGATTAAATATGTCAGATAGAGATGTTTCTCACCACGTCTTTCTCCTGAATACTGCATATCACACATTCACACAGAAGACAATGAATGCACAGGATTTCTTTCTAGAAATTATAAACAAACAAACATAAACAAACAAATAAATATATTAAATACTCATGCTTTTTGTAGGGGGTCTCCCATTTGTTACCTTGAGTAAAAAGATGAGCGTTTTTCCATGGCATAGTATATCTTCCTTCCAGTGTCCATCAGTGAGAGTCGGTTCCTGCTTTACAAATTCGTCCGGAGTGAACCATCTTTCCTCTGTACGTATACACTTCCCACGACTCCCTGCAACACAACATAATCATAAAGACTTCCCACTCAAACCTTCGACACAGAAGAAACAAACTGAGTTCTGCACACAAATCTGTGCAATAACGTACCTGACGCAAACCTGCATTTGTACAGAGTCCCAGTAAGTGAAACACAGGTGACTGGTAAAGAGGGAGCCTGGAAAACAGACAGATCTGCCATGTCTTCTTCTTCCTCCTCCTCCTCCTCTTCCTCAACTCTCTCGTTAAATTCTGTTCCTCCTCCTCTCCCTCCCTGCTCTTGGAAATCTTCAGGATCACTTTCCTCCACCAAACTTAAGTTAATTTTTGAGTCTTGAGGAATAAAACACATTACTGCATTCAGACAGTGTTATTTAATTATAACCCTGAAGAAATCTGCTGTAGTTCAGGGACTCACAGAATGAAGGTTTTTTGGCTGGTTTCTTCTGACTGGGTGTGAAAGCAGAGAAAAGATCAGGATCATCACTATCCTCACTACTGCTATCATCTTTATGTCTCTTTCTTTTGTAGCTCTTCTCCTTCCCTTTCTCTGCTTTTCCTTCACTCTCCTTCCCTGTCAGTGTCTCAACATCTGGATGTTTCTCAGAGAGATTGAACACGCCTGGGCAAAGAAAAGAATAAAAATATATTGTGCATATATATGAATCCATTCTTGCTCTATCATAGCTTAGAAACACAGTGTGAGCCTCTAGATAACAAAACATAAAGCTGATAATAGTGAAAACCACTGACCATCCAGCAGACTGTTTCTGAGGATACGCAGTGTTGGGTACAGCTGCAGGATATGATCTTCAAACACACAGCGCCAGAACTGATGTATGTACTGAGCTCTATTTTTCTCCAACCAGTCCAGAACCTCATAGAAGCCCTTCTCCTTCTGCTCACGAGAACGCATCTTTTTCACATTCTGACAAAAACAGAGAGAAAGACATAAAGGAAGATGCAACTATGATCAGATGTCTCATGCCTAAATATGCAAAACAATGAACTGACACACTTTGACACACTACTTTTCTAAAAAAGTATAGTGGAGGTACCATGGTAAAGTGATGGTATCTGATGGTAATACGACTTAATTTTCTCGTGATCTCGACATAACAAAAGTTGTTTTGTCGTTATCACGACTTAATTTTCTCTGTGTATTCGGCATGAGAAAATGCTATAGAAGCAGCATCATCGCAGCATCATGGATGATCGTATTCGCTTTTACTTTGATCAAGGGACTCACTCAAACTGAAATAGCTCTGTGTCTGTCAGTGATTGACGACTTACACATAAGTGTTCGACACTTGAGAAGGAGGCTGTCAGGTCTGCAACTTTATCGTCGAAGACAATATAGCGACCCTGATTTTCTCACGATAGCTACAATTACGTCGTGAGAAAACGTTTTTTTTACATTGAGATCAACAACTTTCGTTATGTCGAGATAACGACAAAACAACTTTCGTTATGTCGAGATCACAAGAAAATTAAGTCGTGATAACAACAAAACAACTTTCGTTATGTCGAGATCACGAGAAAATTAAGTCGTGATAACGACAAAACAACTCATGTCGTGATCACGAGAAAATTAAGTCGTGATAACGACAAAACAACTTTCGTTATGTCGAGATCACGAGAAAATTAAGTCGTGATAATGACAAAACAACTTTCGTTATGTCGAGATCACAAGAAAATTAAGTCGTGATAACGACAAAACAACTCGTTATGTCGTGATCACGAGAAAATTAAGTCGTGATAACGACAAAACAAATCGTTATGTCGAGATCACGAGTAAATTAAGTCATGATAACGACAAAACAAGACAGAAAAATTATAATAATGCATGGCCGCTTAGAACTTCCGTAGTTTATGGTCACTGAATAGGCCTATGTATTTTCTGAGGTAAATGTGATGTGCTGTTGCATATATCTTTGTGTTTTTGACCCGCCACCTGCTGGACGTTTGGGGTACTGCTCGTGACATGTTTACTTTTTACTTTCGTTTTCTCTCAGTGAAGATCGTCTAAAACGCAATGTACTTTGAGTGGGTGATTTCTTCGTTTGAGCTTTGGATATATATGTCCGTAAGTGCCATATTTGTGTTTATACATACTGATGTCCATAAGGAGTTGTTTAATTGTTGGAATGATTGATTGATACTGCATTTATTCTGGGAAACGAATTGCTTTAATAATTAATGCTACATGCTAACGGTTTAAGGGAACGTTAGGTTTCTCTTTGTTTAACACAAATGCATATATTTATAGTATATACAAGCTAAAGTAATGTTGTGAAGAAACTATGTACATTGTATTGTTTAACTGTATATGTCATAGATATAAATGTAATGCTTAAACATAATTTTCTTCTTTGTTTGTAGTTTTACAGTTGAAAATAACCAGTAAAGTCACCAAGGTCACAAGACTGCTTTCTGGAGTTTTCTTTGTTCGCTAACTGTTAACCCTTTGCTAAAGTGACGCAATGGTGAGAACAGAATATGTGATGTTTAATATTCTCGGTATTTTGAAGTGCCCATTCATTATCGTGATATATCGCATTACCAGATACCAGCACATGTCTAACCCAGCCCTATATGTGTGAGCTGGTATAAAGAAGTGCACGGTGAAGAAACAGAGTCAAATCGGGTATTTCATGAAGAATCCAAGAGAAAATACAACAAACAGCTTCACAGAGTCCAAAACAACATTAATAGCGGACAAGGAATCAGGGGAGAACACAGGATTTATAGACAGTGAACGTAATCAGGAAGAACAGAAACAGGTGGAGTCATTAATCAAAAACCATGACAACTAATAAGGGGACTGTAATGCCTGATCAGGATACACACACATCTAGGTTCAACACATTCCTGATGCAAGGATGGATCAAAGCCCGCATTCCAGCTCAGGAAATTCACGTTTTGTCATTTCGAAAGAAAACAGAACCCCCCTTCCCGGAGCCTAAACTTTATTGGCGCCATACTCCCTTGACTTCATGCAGTAAATTCAAAGACATTTACGACCTAGCAACTATCAGTACATTCCTGAGAATGCGCGCCGTTTCTCTGTTGCGCCCCCCAAAACAGACAAAGGAATTCAACTGGACCATGTGCTAGTGAAACAAAGAGAGCCACACCCTGAAGGATTTTGTTTTAAAGAACAAAGTTAAACAAAATATACTCGAGAAAAGAAACAATATATATACCATACCTTTATAAACTTATATATTAAAGGATGTTTTGTTTGTGACATTTATAAGCTGTTGCATTATTTTTAATCCATGGTAAATCCAGAATGTATAAGTTACCTGATTACTAGATGTTTAGCTCACCTGCTATTTGTGTCGTTTAGAATTTGAGGATCTGTTTATCAATGTATGTAACCCAGTAATATCCTCTGTGGTCACGTGTATTTTTGGTGCATATCAAAATATAAGTGTTTGGTTTCTTTATAAAGCTAACCTTATGAAGAATATTATGGTTGAATGAAAATGATCCGCTTTATCAACCCGTGGTTACAATAACGGATAGAAACTTGCTTGCAATAAGTTGTTTTATGTGATGAATAACTGACCAGATAATGTATGCAAAACACGCAGCTACGCAGGGCGGGGCTCTGCCCATAAAGACTCTTTCGATTGGACTACGCGCCAAAAGGGGCGGACCTAAATCAGCTCGCTTAAAACGGATGCACGCCCATGAAGTTCGCGGAGTTGGAGTTTTGAAAACAACAGGAGGACACGCACGCCAGCGAGTCTCTCGTTCTGCTCACGCGGCAAGCGCTTCAGGCCATAACATCACGGCGAAGCAAAGCAACTAACACAAAGACTCAGTTAAACTTTCAAAGAACTTTAATCCTAAACTTCATTACGTCAGAACGAGACAACCAACCACTGAAGAGTGCGCTAGTCACACGACCGACCGAACAGCCAATCCGAACGCGGCCCGCAAAGAACTGAATTCACCTGAGGAAAGGAGTCTCTTTGAACCAAAGGAAAGACTGAGTTCGATCAAAACAACTGAAAGACCAAGTAAGGCAAATCTCTTTATTGACTGAAACCGGGATATCTCTCCGCTGAGGGTAAAGATAAAATACTTCTTTGTCTATGAGTTTCCTCAGGTCGAAAAGCTAGCATTCAAACCTAAGTCTCTCTCTCTCTTCAGATATAAACAACTCGCTCCCATTTGTGTGTATGTTAATGTTGTGTTAGAATAGTGAATAAAACCTTGACTTTATTAAGAACTCTTTTGTCTGTGTTATGTGATTTAACATGTCGTAACTATTTGCCAAAAAGGTCGCGTTTACCTATACGCTCTTGAGCTAACTAAGCTAACTCAATTTAACTATTTGATTTATTTTAATCGTTGGCCACGAATGAAATAAACAACGTGTTAAAAGATAACTTGCTGTTATTAATGCTTGCTGGACAAGTCGTTAACAAGGCATAAGTTGTACATTATGATTGATAACAATTAATCATATGAAGATCAACTCTTAAGAGTGATTCCCTAAAAGCTAAATAATAATAATAAATATATGTAGGATTCATTCCCTACAGTATTAATGGTGGAGGATTTTCAGCTGGCATTAGTTTGATTTGAAAAATTCATAACATATTAAAAAAGTTGTGTTTTTCTATTTTTAACCGGAAAGAAATAGAGACACAGAGAGTCAAAGTTGGTTTCACTATTCTGTACTTACTTGTGGCAATGTGTTTGTGGAATGAAAGTGCAATGTGTATTTGTGTTGTTTAGAGATATAAGCTTAAAACTGCAGTAAGATTAAAAGATGTCCGTGAGACATGTAAGTCGCTCAGCGCAGAAAAGGAAAGGAGAGAATCTAAGCGTGTTCCTTGTTCTCCCCTCATAAGGCCTTGTTCATAGTGTTGATGGGAAGTGCGTGTCCCACTATTCGATTAACCTATGATTAATGAATCTCCCTTGGCATTAAACATTAACGTAGCTACTTAATATTTTCTGCCACTTGTAAATTCACTAAGGAAGTGAAGTCAGCGCGCGCCACTCAGAAGGAGTGGCCAGATCGCGTCTGTGAGGGAGTATTTTATGGGATCTGATTTTGATAGTGTGATAAAATTATCCACTGTGTTTTGTTTCCTGTGAAGTCACGTGAAGTGATACAGAGAAATACGGCCCGCCGTGGTCAAACTATTAGATTGATAATTAATCTGTGGGTTAATTTGATTCGGTCTAAATAAATTGAGATTGCAGTGCTAGAAAGAAACTAATCTAAAACAGTGCTGTTTGGCTGTTGAATCCTGAAACTAGGGGCGTCATGGTAACGGCCTGAACCGGAGGTGTCAGAAGACTCGCCCGGAAATGTTCTAGTGCGCACGCGCAGCCGCGAGCGCCATTTTGAAGCTATTGTAAACAAATAGCATAGCATTTGAAGCTAGTAGGTAGCATTAAAGCTTAGCCGAGCTGGTAGCATTGAAGGCTAGCGATTAGCACCTAGCATTTTGTGGGTTTGAATGCAGCGTGCTATGCAGTGTGTGTGTGTGTAAACGGTTAACTCTTTCACTGCTGAACCCTAACTCACTTCACGTGTTCACTTCTGAATGTTCACGTCATTCCTCTCTCTTTTGTGCATTACTCATGCTATCTCTTCTCCCTTTTGAAAAGATTTTAACAAATACAGATGTCGATAAACTATTGTTAATTCTATAGGAATAGTTATATTCCAAAGCAGTAAATTCTATAGGAATAGAGGCATTTGGTTAGGATTGTTCCTCCCTTTGAGGTTAGACACAGTTAATATCAGACCTTAACTTCATTCACCTTGATAAAAGGATAATTAATTCAATTGTAAGTGTGCTCATGATTTTGGGATAATCAGTGGATGAATCGCTATGAAATATTTGAAACTGATAATTTAATTTCATCCCAGATTTGAAATTAAACTCATTTGAAAATAATTTCAGCTCCGGATTCCATATAGACTGATTGAGATAATTATGTGTGCTCTGATAATTTCAATAACATTAAGATCGTAGTTATTAACTATCAATGTGTTTGATTTTCAGGCCCTGAAAAATTTAAAATTTCCTTTTATAAATTGAGATTAATTTGTTCTGAAGGTTCTGATGACACAAGGAATTAGTAACCTGTCAGATTTAGGGATGTGGAAGTTGTAAATTATTTTCATAATTAATTACGAATTGGAAAATTCTAATTAATTTAATTAATTACAGTTCCTGTTTCATATTGGTTTCAGTTGCAATTGTGCTTGTAATTTTAATGACAAACCTCATTAAGATCTTGATACTTAACTGCAACTAGGAAGACTATTATAATATTTTAATATTATAATCAAATATATATCCCTCTAAAAATTAATCTGAATCGATCCTATCAATGTTAATGATGACATCATGAAAAATTTAATTAGGAATCTCTATTTATAATTTGAAATTCTAAATTCAAATGGCAATTAAGTTTGTTCTGTCTACCTTATTCTCAATCCTTTAGTTACTTAATTAACACGAGAGTTAATTTTAAATATACTTTTGCTTAGATCAAATAAGAACTTAGACTTCTAATTAGCCAAACCCTTAGGTGTATCGACTCAACAGCACCACCGTGTGGCCATACTTGTTATTAATCTTGATATTGGGAGTAAATTCTAAAGCTCATTTTTCTCTTTTCTCTCTGTCACTATCTTCTGATTTGACTACTGCTACTAGTTGCTGGGATTTTGCCTGAGGGAAATCATAGACAGAACTATAAAGCTATCAAGCAGGTATTTGGAAACTTGAGAACGGCATTTCAAATTGTTTTCATTTTTACCTTCCTCTTTGTGAAATCCTACCCCACTAGGCTGAAGCAGGTCAACGAAAAGGTAGGCGTCAGCGAGATTTCCAACACACACGAGGAACACGCTAACAGGCGTTGCGGTGTCAATCTTGCCATTACGGGACCAGGGCTGTGACTGTTATTATTTTCTTCCACCCCGGAGAAAAATATTAGCAATCACAGACTTACAAAAAAAAAAAACATTTTCCTTTCACGATCCTCTGACTAAGAAGCAACCTTCTGATATCAGACTTAACAAAAAAAAGAAAAGGGAAATCTAATATCAGAAATATATATTTTGTTTGATTCCCTCTCCCTCATTTTGGCTTAACTTAACCTTCGCCCTTGAAAAAAAAAAAAAAGAGAAGGGCTTTCTTTTACAGAAAACGGTGCAGCATTCGATTATCACCCTGTTCCTCGCTCTTCTGGGATTCTTCATTTTCTTTATCTGTTCTCTAGCTGTTCTACCTGTGTGTGTGTGTGTGTGTGTGTGTGTTCAATTTCTCCCACAGAGGCAACGAATTTGAAGCACACACCCCCCCCCCAGAGGATCACAGTCACAGAGAACCACACTAGTACACACTCAACACTAGTACACACTCAACACTAGTATACACTCAACAGTGCATATCTACACTCCTTTGTTTGTGATTTGTTTTGTTTGGTTTCTTTTGTTTTGGTTTGTTTTGTTTTTCTCTTCAAGGTCTGTGTCAGTGCGGTTGGAAAACTTCCCTCACCCATCAGAACATGTCTCGCGCAACGGAACATGTCGGTCACTGGGAGGATCTGGAAACATGGCTAAGTGCTGCAACCGACAGCCTCCTGCCTAAAGCCGCTGAAACACTGAAACACCAGACACAAGACCAGCTAGATGAAAACATCACAAGTCTCATGGCACAAGACCCAAGTCAAAGCTACAGTCACAAAGAATTAGCCAAGATTACCGGCTCCTTAAGTCACACACTCATCGCGACCCTCAAGTTGAGCGACAAGAACGCTGCACAGCTCCAGCAGGAGTTGACACGCGCACAACGGCGCATCGAGCAGCTACAACTGGAAGCTCAGGAACGACGGGAAAAACCCGATGAGGTGAACCAAGGCGCTGAGGAGGAAATCAAAAGGCTAAAAGAAATCCTAACAGCTACTAGCAAAGAAATGCAACAAGTCAAGGCAGACTACGCTGATCGGTCCGAAAAGCTACAGTACGCGGAACAGCTGCTGGCAAAAGCAAAGGCCGACTTCAGGGACAAGAACGGCAGAATCAAAGCCCTTGAAGCTCACCTGGATGAGTCAAGAAACGAGGTTAGCCGTCTAACCTATCAGCTAGACTATGTCAAAGAAGAAGCTGATAGTTTCCAAGAGGAACTCAAGCATGCTTATGAACTGCGCCGTGAGCCATCAAGGACACGAGACGCACCGACCTCACCCCTGCCAAGCAGGACTGGGTCACCTGTTCCTGGACTGACACGTGAGAAAAGGATGGAGGGCGTGGAACGGAAACCTTCACCACCTGCCTCTAGAGAACTTTACCTCACTCTACCTCAGCCAAAAGAATCTGCGGCAGCCAGCCACAGATCATCGCACGGCTTGGACCTAAAAGACCTCGACAAGCTCGCCAGGAACATTGGCAAATTCACTCCGAGTGTGCCAAACAGCCAAAATGTCCAAGCGTATCTCCAAGACATCGATTTCCATCTGGAAATGCGACCTAACGTTACGGACAAAGATAGACTCTATTTGCTCCGAACAACATCCAGCTCTGAAGTTCGCAGCTTCCTGGACAGGCAGCCTGCTTACACAAAGACTGATTACCAACTGCTCCGAGAAGCCCTCATTAAAGAGTTCTCCGACCCTGAGTCCGATCAAGGCCTAGTGGCTGCCCTGGAGACAAGACAAGGACGTCACGAACCTCCTCAAGCCTACTACAGCCGACTCAGACGAGCATACTTTGGAACTCGTAACGAACCTGACATGGAAGACGAACTAAACTTCAAAACTCTCTTCCTAAGGAACCTTCACCCCGGCGTAAGCCACCATCTTGGCGTTCTCGCATGTCCACGAACAATGACTGCTCAACAGTTGCGAGACTTGGCGCAGAAAGCCTACGGCAAACAGAAAATGGCCTCGGAAAAGAGCGGCAAAAGCCCAGCAGTTCTTGACTTCAACACTAACAGTCAAGGCCTGGCTCTAGAGGGCGCCCAACGCCAAGACAGTGCCAAGCCGCCACCCAGAGAGTGGAATGCACCCTCGTCCAACAAAGAACGAGACTCCCACGCCAGTACCAGATCTAAACAGAGATATGAACGCTGGGATGGACCGCGTGGACGTCAACGCTCACCTGGACGGCATTGGGAAAAGACATGGGACCAGCCAAGGCCTCATGAGAGTCAATGGGAAAGATCGTGGAACCAGCCAAGCTCGTTTGGAAACTCAAGAGGAAAAAACTCATGGGAATCCAACGGAAACGCCAAGGGAAAACGACAAAGTCACCCTGGAGCGACTAGCCCAAGGAATCGACGAAAGAATTCACAACGATTCCAAGCTGACCGAGCTCAAACTGAATCCACGCAAGAACAAAAGTCACCACCGTGTTTCGACTCACAAAAACTGATGGAAATGATGATGAAAGAATTCTTCCAACGGAAAGAGGAAGATCGGAGATGGGAAAAGAAAGAGAAACCAGATTCAGCCTGACTAGCGGCCGGACGAGAAGGCAGCGACCAGCTGGCCCAACCAGCCATGGAGAACAGCACTCCTTCATCTCACTCTCAGAGAACTGCAATCACAATAACTTCAGATGGACACAAAACCCCATCTGAAAACCCAGCAACAGAGTTAGACACTAACTCAACACTCAAACCTCTAGATCACAGCAGCGTCCAGCAAACACCTGCTGATGAAACCACTCAAGTTCCTGAAAGTGCTGTCTTGGTCGTCTGCCACTCCTCCGAAGAACACCACATCAGCCCTGATATCCTAACCGTTTCCTCCCAAAATCCAGTCCCTCAACTCCTAGGCGATCTCATTGAGAAAGGTATAGCGAAAAAGTTTTACCTCTCCATCATCATCGAACGACACATCAGAGTCGAAGCCCTTCTTGACACGGGAGCCGACATCACTCTAATGTCCACCGAGCTCCTCGAAAAGGTCCAAGAAAGAACAAAGGGGACTAACAGAACTCTCAGACTCCACAGATGTGAGCTGGACCTCCAAGCATATTCCCACACGGGCCTCCAACTGAAACATGTGGCCCCAATCCACCTAACGGTTGGATCAATGGATCTCGTCCATCCAATATACGTCTCACCACTCAAGACGTATCCACTTCTCATTGGGAAAGATCTGCTTAATCGCTTCGAACCGCTGATAGACTTCAAGCACCTAAAGATGTGGACACAAGTCCGCGAGCCTCTGCCCTGCCAGTCATTAGACTCCAACGAGTCGCAGTGTCAAGTCACAGACACCACCCTCAATCCAGCGACTGATGATGCAGTAGCAAAGCCTGAACCTGGATCAAGCACAAGCAACAAAGACCAGGACCCACTCCTATGCTCACTGCAAGAGCCTGAATCAAACACAGGCCCCCATCGAGTCATGACTGCAATAGACGTTCAAGGCACATCAGTGTCCGACACAGCACTAGCCCTGTGGGCAGAGAACTCAGCCATCAGCCTGAAGCTATTCAGCACAGTGAAGCAAAGACATCAGAGCCTACCACATGTCGCTAAGCACAGCCGCTTCCCTCTCAGCCCCTGGGCAACAACCATGGCCACCTCCAAGATCATCTGCGCTCTGGACATACGATGGAACAACAGACAGCTGAGTCACTACTTCCTCGTCATTCCAGATCTACCGCACGACATCTATATTGGAGCGGATATCATGGTCCGGCTCAATGCTTACATTGACACTGTGAACGACGTCATATGGGCTCCTCTGTCACACCAACTGACAACTGCAGTCAACCTCAAGAACCTCCAATCTGGTCAAACCATGCCCGATGCATGCGCTATGATCACGGAGCAAGAAGCCATAATACCTGCCTACAGCAAGAGTGTCAGCGTCCGCCTCAACATGCGACCTGGCCAAACTCTCAACAGTAAGCTAAGCTTCTTCCAACCTTCCAGGACCTGCCTGAAACTAGGACTGACCCTGGAAGCCACACCTCTCATCGAAGTGTCATCTCGTGCTGTGTATGTGTTATTCAACAACTGTACGGCCCAAGACATCCACGTTCCCAAAGCCAATCACCTGGGATGGCTCATCAGCCAGACATTCCACGACTTTGAACTGATGGTACCTGTCATAGGCCCTATACCAGCACATCTAATGCCAGACGAACACGAATACGACGACACCGTAATGTTCACAAAACCTCATGGAATCATTGCCATCACTTCCATTCTGCCGGTGTCCAGAGAAAGCGTCTGTCGATCAGAACTAACAGATGACACTCATCTCGCTGTCTATGCTGTCTCAACACAGCCTGCGACGGAATCACCTCCACAGGTGAACACCGGGGTCCAACGCCCCTCACATGACTTAACTGCAGAAGAACCCTACACCGGGTTCAACGCACAAATTCAGCAGATCCTGAGTGAAGCGGATGCCCTTCACAACGAAGTGGATCGCCAAGGACTCAAAGACATTCTGCACAAATACCGAGACTCTTTCGCAAAGGATTCTCTGGATTGTGGACTGACCAACATCCACACGGTGCGCATCCCGACAAACCCGAATGCGCCACCCACATTTGTGCGACAATACAAGATTCCAATAGCGTCATATGAGCCAGTGCAAGAAATTGTTGACTCCATGCTGGAAAAGGGGGTCATCCGGCCCTGCAACAGCACATACTCTGCCCCGATATGGCCAGTCCTAAAACCTAACGGCAAATGGCGGCCCACCATCGACTATCGCAAGTTGAATCAACAAGTACCACTGTCACGATGGCCTATGACCCAGTTGGATCAAGAAATCCCAAAGATCAAAGGCTCGACGATCCTGTCAACACTGGACGTCGCCTCCGGGTTCTGGACGATCCCTGTCCACCCCGATGACCAACACAAGTTAGCATTCACCTTTGGCAATCGACAGTACACCTTCACACGGTGCCCCTTCGGCTATGCCAACTCACCAGCTGAATTCAACATCTTTCTAAACAAAGCATGCCCTGACGCCAGAGCTAGAGGCAACCTTGTCTATGTCGATGATATTTTGATGAAAAGTTCAAATATTCAAGATCACCTCAAGGAAATTGATCACGTCCTAAACCAGCTGACAACGGCAGGAGCCAAAATCGCTCTGCACAAAGGACAGTGGTGCAAAACCAAGGTGAACTATGTCGGACTGCTTGTCGGAAGAAACGGCATCGAGCCACAGTCTAACCGCACTCAAGCCATCCAAAGCATAAAAGCGCCGACTAACATCTCTGAACTGCGGAGCTTTCTGGGAGTGTGCAATTACTCGCGACAGTTCATCGAAGACTACGCTGACATTGCCCGACCACTAACCTCCCTCCTGAAAAAGGATGAAACCTTCGTCTGGACGGAAGCCCAGGACACCGCGATGAGCCAGCTCAAACAGCGCCTGTGCTCTGCCCCGTGTCTAGCTTACCCAGACCCCGGAAAAGAATTCTACTTGGATGCTGGATTCTCCAATCATTGCCTCAGCGCAGGCCTATACCAGCTCCATGACAAAGACAAGCGAGTGGTCGCTTATGCCAGCAAAACGCTACTTTCCCCAGAATGCAAGTACTCAGACTGCGAAAAAGCTTTACTTTGCACTGTGTGGGCTATCCAGCGTTTCTCGAATTACATTGGTGCACAGAAAGTCATCATCGAGACTTGTCACCAACCTGTCACCTTCCTCAACAGTCAACGCATCAGAGATGGCGTGGTGACCAACGCACGCATAGCTACCTGGCTAATGACACTCCAAGGACGGGATGTGGAGGCACGATACGCCCAAAACTACAAATCATCATTGGGCAACGGGCTAGCAGCCTGCCAAAACTGTTCAACGGACACGCTGCACACACCAGCGGAACCAAAAGAACCACCGCAACCTCAAATGACGAATCACAGGTACTTCGAGGAGAATGTGTGTGAAGGAATGCCCACAGCATATGTCGATGGATGCTCCTACAACCACAAGGGCAACTTACAAGCTGGAGCGGGAGTGGTCTGGCTCAACAACGACCCTTGCCCACCGCAACAATTCAACTTAGGCCCTCGCTCATCACAATATGCTGAAATAGCAGCCATCCTCATTACACTGCAAATGGCCGCATCCCACAACATCAAAGAATTCCTCATCTGTACCGATTCAAACTACACCCGTCTCAGCTTCACCTGCCATTTAGCTGGATGGAAACAGAATGGATTCAAGACAGCTAACAACAAATCTGTCAAGCACCAGGAACTCTTCCAAGCAAGCGATGACATTGTCACTGAACACGACATTATCGTGTATTGGAAAAAGGTTCGAGGTCATTCACGTCAACCAGGACAAGACAAAGACTTCAATGACCAAGCCGATGCCCTCGCCAAAGCAGGAGCATTACATGGAGAGTCCTGGACATTTCAATCCCACCCACCCAACCCAACGGTGGCAGCCATAACCCGCCGCCAGCACGGCACTGGCGTTCATACCCCCACCTCCTCCCTCGTTACCCTATCACCTCAGTTCGCTACTGACGATCTGCTCACCCTCCAAACAGCGGATCCCACTCTGCGAACCATTGCGGCTCACATAGCCGATCCATTATCTCATCCTATTTCCACTTCCGACCTAACTGCTTCCTCTGAGCTCCGCACGCTCCACTCAATCAAGCACATGCTGCATCTGAGAGACGGTGTTCTCACATATGTCCCTGAGCCTCTCACTGCGCCAAAGCTCGTAGTGCCTCACGGCCAAAGGGGGATTTTGCTGACACACGCACACGATGCACCATGCGCTGGACACCACGGTGCCAAGGCCACATACGAAACCCTCAAGCAAGTAGCATACTGGCCCGGCATGCAGCAGGACGTAGCGGAATACGTAAAAGGATGCCTGGTGTGTTGCCAGTTCCAGCCGGCAAACCCAAACCACCGAGCCCCACTGCAAAGAAAGGGAATGACCTTCCCATGGTCGGACCTCCAAATAGACTGGGTAGGACCCCTGCCACGGTCAACACGAGGTAACAAATACTTCCTCACCGTGGTCTGCGAATTCACAAAGTGGATAGAATGTCTCCCAGCTCCCAACGATACAGCAGAAACAACAGCCTGCCTGTTAATGAACCACATCTTCTCAAGATTTGGACTGCCTTTAAGGGTCAACTCTGACCGTGGAACCCACTTCACCGCTGCAATCATGCAGGAAGTGTGGAAACTCCTGGGCATACAGGCCAAGCTCCACATAAGTTTCCAACCCATGTCCTCAGGGCAAGTCGAACGTGGTAACCGAACAGTGGTCAGCATGTTAAAGAAGTATGTGTCCGCTAATCAAAAGGATTGGGATATCAAACTTCCACTGGTATTGATGGCCGCTCGAGCCACCCCTCACCGGTCCACCGGAGTACCCCCGTTCACATTGATGACAGGGAGAAACATGACGCTACCGCTGCATCTGCTGTACCAACCCGGTGACCTGAACCTTGTCACTGCCTACACCACTCACCAGTACCTGGAAGAGTTGCATCAACACCTGAGAGCGACTTTCGCCTTCGCGCAACAGCAACTGCAGCGAAGCGCAGAAGGTCGTAAAGCCTACTACGACCAAAAGGCCTCTCACCATGAGCTCAGTGTCGGAGACAAAGTGTGGTACTACCGCTTTGCCCAACCAAAGCAGAACACTTCCCATCGCCTGGCAAAGAAGTTCTTACCTCGCTGGACGGGACTCCATGAGATAGTAGACAAGCTCTCACCTGTCGCCTACCGAATCAAAATCAGCCAAGGGCGCAACGAGCCAATACTTCGATGGGTCCATCGAAACCAGATAAAGAGGCACCAGAGCTCCAGCCGACTGGCAAAGGGGGAAGATCAAGCCCACTGACACAGACCGACACCCATACGCTCTACATCACACTAACATAATTTCTGTTGTCTAGGAAACATATAGCGACCTCGCTTAAACATAACACATACACTCTCTCTTCAGCTGCACTACTAGGGCCAACCTCTAGTAGAGAGGAGTTACTCCACACATGTGACACTCGTTTGCGGCCTCACCTCATTCGGTGTCCTTGTGTCTCTTTGTGTATCTTTTTGTGTGTCGTGTCTCTTTTATGTTTTTCCCATTTTCCTTTTCTCAATCCAATCTCTCTTCTCCTCTAGTCCCCTCATCAGGAAACTCCCTTTACAAATTCCTTAAATCCAGGTCCCGAAATTGAGATTGACTCCCTTTAATAAGTCGTTGTAACTCGTTGCGAGAACCGTGGTCAACCGATCCAGGTGACCGGGCCAGTCTCCTCAGTTTAACCATTATCGACGCTAAGAACATTTACCGGCTCAAAGATGTGGTGAATGTGGGATTTTGGCAAGGGAACACCTATGCCAAAATCCACACTCCTGAAGTCGTTGCGTATCACGATAACAACGAACAGTTGTATCTGGCCCCAAACCTAAAGATGTGTACGCTCACGAAGGACATTCACTTCCTTTGCCCGAGTAAGCCTTTTATCCGCGATAATACTGAGGGCATCTGCGGCCTAGAATCCATAAGGCCCGACACTAGCTGCCCCGCCGAAGCGACACCACGTTCTCAAGTTGAGGTAACGCAAGCCGAAATTATCGGAAACCGATGACTGGTCAACACCCCAGCGCGAACGGCTACCCTCACATACGATCAACACGACACCGCCACACGCATTATCCTACCTAACCAAACTCTTAGGTCCCTAAGGGCTCGATCCTCCATATTGACGATTTGGCGTTGTACCACCTTACCGACGACGAGTATCAGGCCGAAATCGAAATCTCACCTTTCTTCAAACAGCACTCCTTCACCCTTGATCCAGAATTGGAAGAAAGGATCAGGGAGGAAGGAACACAACTGATTGATTTAACTCCCGTTGATACAGCTTTAGAAGCTATCGCTCGCCTTCCGCCCGCTGGCGCGCCAATTATTCGGTCTTGGTCTGCCGCTGACACAGCGCTTTGCATCTCTACTATTGTAGGATATGTTGTGACTTTGACCCTGGCCTTCCTCCTACACAAACGAGTGAACGCCGTTCAAGAGTCTTGCAACAAATGCACGTCAGGCGTCCCGCGCATTTTCCGACGTGATAAAACTGACCAAGAACCCGAACCGGAGAACTCACTTAACCTGATTGAGATCACGCCTGTACAGCCTCGTCGAACCCCGGACAACTAAACCAATCAAAATAACCACACTTCTAGTAATCCAGTTGTCTTCTCAAGTTTCTAACCTGTACATTCCAAAATTACCCTGCACCAGGATTCAGTCAGTGATGGAGATGTTGTTTGTGCCTTGTGTGTGCCTGTTCTCCCTGATTCTTGTTCCAGTGCCCGCCGACGTCCACAAACGGGGACCTCACCGAGCAAAGGGGGAATATGTAATGCCTGATCAGGATACACACACATCTAGGTTCAACACATTCCTGATGCAAGGATGGATCAAAGCCCGCATTCCAGCTCAGGAAATTCACGTTTTGTCATTTCGAAAGAAAACAGAACCCCCCTTCCCGGAGCCTAAACTTTATTGGCGCCATACTCCCTTGACTTCATGCAGTAAATTCAAAGACATTTACGACCTAGCAACTATCAGTACATTCCTGAGAATGCGCGCCGTTTCTCTGTTGCGCCCCCCAAAACAGACAAAGGAATTCAACTGGACCATGTGCTAGTGAAACAAAGAGAGCCACACCCTGAAGGATTTTGTTTTAAAGAACAAAGTTAAACAAAATATACTCGAGAAAAGAAACAATATATATACCATACCTTTATAAACTTATATATTAAAGGATGTTTTGTTTGTGACATTTATAAGCTGTTGCATTATTTTTAATCCATGGTAAATCCAGAATGTATAAGTTACCTGATTACTAGATGTTTAGCTCACCTGCTATTTGTGTCGTTTAGAATTTGAGGATCTGTTTATCAATGTATGTAACCCAGTAATATCCTCTGTGGTCACGTGTATTTTTGGTGCATATCAAAATATAAGTGTTTGGTTTCTTTATAAAGCTAACCTTATGAAGAATATTATGGTTGAATGAAAATGATCCGCTTTATCAACCCGTGGTTACAATAACGGATAGAAACTTGCTTGCAATAAGTTGTTTTATGTGATGAATAACTGACCAGATAATGTATGCAAAACACGCAGCTACGCAGGGCGGGGCTCTGCCCATAAAGACTCTTTCGATTGGACTACGCGCCAAAAGGGGCGGACCTAAATCAGCTCGCTTAAAACGGATGCACGCCCATGAAGTTCGCGGAGTTGGAGTTTTGAAAACAACAGGAGGACACGCACGCCAGCGAGTCTCTCGTTCTGCTCACGCGGCAAGCGCTTCAGGCCATAACATCACGGCGAAGCAAAGCAACTAACACAAAGACTCAGTTAAACTTTCAAAGAACTTTAATCCTAAACTTCATTACGTCAGAACGAGACAACCAACCACTGAAGAGTGCGCTAGTCACACGACCGACCGAACAGCCAATCCGAACGCGGCCCGCAAAGAACTGAATTCACCTGAGGAAAGGAGTCTCTTTGAACCAAAGGAAAGACTGAGTTCGATCAAAACAACTGAAAGACCAAGTAAGGCAAATCTCTTTATTGACTGAAACCGGGATATCTCTCCGCTGAGGGTAAAGATAAAATACTTCTTTGTCTATGAGTTTCCTCAGGTCGAAAAGCTAGCATTCAAACCTAAGTCTCTCTCTCTCTTCAGATATAAACAACTCGCTCCCATTTGTGTGTATGTTAATGTTGTGTTAGAATAGTGAATAAAACCTTGACTTTATTAAGAACTCTTTTGTCTGTGTTATGTGATTTAACATGTCGTAACTATTTGCCAAAAAGGTCGCGTTTACCTATACGCTCTTGAGCTAACTAAGCTAACTCAATTTAACTATTTGATTTATTTTAATCGTTGGCCACGAATGAAATAAACAACGTGTTAAAAGATAACTTGCTGTTATTAATGCTTGCTGGACAAGTCGTTAACAAGGCATAAGTTGTACATTATGATTGATAACAATTAATCATATGAAGATCAACTCTTAAGAGTGATTCCCTAAAAGCTAAATAATAATAATAAATATATGTAGGATTCATTCCCTACAGGACACATAAATGAGAACAGAGCAACTAAACCAAAACAGACCATGACTGAGACAACACTGAAGACTGGAGTAATGATGCTGAAAATTCAGCTTTACCATTACAAAATAAATTGCAATTTGAAAAATATACTTTTTACATTGTAATAATACTTATGTAATAATATGTAATAATAGGCCTATATATGTAATAACATTTCACAATATTATTGTTTTTACTTTTTGATCAAATAAATGCATGCTTCTACCTCAAAAAGTTTCTCCGGCACCAGATCGTGGTCACGCAGCTGAGTGAGGAGTCTGTACGGTTGTTCAATGCACGAAATCTCTGTCTTTTTCCGGTGGAAGAAAAACAGCAACTCTTCATTTGTTAGAAAGTCTAACGGGTCCATTTGTCCGCTGACTCTATAGAGCGATCTACAGTGCGACATGAAATCATTTTAGCGACTTTACAACAGCATGTGGATTAATACAATGCAACATATACAGTTCTGTTTTAAATACAAGTAATGTCTCACACTTGTACCAAGTGAATAGGCCAAATGTTATGTTGGTCATTCCTGTTACAGTGACTTTTCTGTCTCTAAGATTTTTACTCATATTTTCTCTAAAATGAGTCACAATGAGTTTATAAGAAATGGCTTAAATAATATATACTTATATACTTAAATGGATATAATAGACATTAAAGATACTACTTTGCATTTTACACACCTTTTTATGGATATACACATTACATTTTATCATGTCCTCAGTGCAAAGTAATAAACTTCTACAAGAAATGTAACCCATAAAATTATATTCTGAATATTTTCTATTGCAAAAGATTATTTGTACAATGTCCTGGTGTAGGAGAGTGTCATCATGATTGATTGTAATAAGGAACCACATAGCTATTTTTTTGTGAAATCTGGCAATTTTTTTTTTTTTTTTTTGTATTGTTTTGAAACAATATTATATAGGTACAGTTCCACACATTACAAATCATGCAGGACAATGACAGAAAGCTCATCCACTGTTAGAACCTGGTAACAGTGGTGTTAACACTGGTGAACCTGTTAACAGTGGTGTTAACACTGGTGAACCTGTTAACACTGGTGTCGAGCTGCCGCTGATTGCAGCACGAGTATAAATAGGCAGCTGGTGCAACGTATACTCAGCTTTTTGCTTTGGAGCCGAACGACATCATTGTTCTACTCCTGCAAAGCTTTGTGTGAGAACGACGAGTTCAATGCGCTTTAAGGGAGCTTTTGAGTTAGTGGATGGGGCTTCAGCAGTGGTCGCTCCTGTGTCGAGTGGGTTGCGCACTTCAAACTGCACTACCCCTTGTTGTGCTGCACGCGGCCATCTCCCCTGTATGTCTCAGCACCTAAAAGATAATTTCCCTAAAAGAGCATTCATGGGTGCGTCTTTTTAAAGACGACGTTGCATCTGGCAAACTCAACGCTGCGTCATTGTAAAGATGACATTGCGTCTTGCAATAGACAACATATCACCCATGCGTTTCTGGATGCGGTCATTAAATGGTGCCGGGTGGTGGTCATGATCGCTGACTCATGTGCCTGGGCATTAAAGCCTATGTTGCTGCGATTGCTGCTAACCATGACCCCATGGAAGGGAAGTTGGTAGGGAAGCATGATCTGGTCATCAGCTTCCTTAGGGGGGTGAGAAAGTTGAATCCTCCTCGGCCTCCCTATACCCTCTCGGGACCTGATTCTAGAGCTCAGAGCACTACAGCAGGGCCCATTTGAGCCCTTGCAGTCAGTCAATCTAAAGTTTCTTTCAATGAAAACTCTGCTCCTGGTTGCATTGGCCTCCATAAAGAAGGTAGGGGACCTGCATGCATTTTTGTCTCGAATTGTGTCTAGAGTTTGGGCCGGCTAACTACAAGGTAATCCTGAGGCCCCGGCCTGGCTATGTGCCCAAGGTTCCCACTACTCCCTTCAGGGATCAGGTGGTGAATCTGCAAATGCTGCCCCTGGAGGAGGCAGACCCAGTCCTAGTTTTGCCCGTCCGTGCCTTAAGGTGGTAGGTTGTCCATGAGAGCCAGTAGGTGGCCGGGTGCCATATGTAGTGACCTGAGTGGATCCCATATCTGTAAATTCCACGGTGTAGCTTAAAGCCCATGTTTCCCCTGCAGACTTCTCTGCCATTCCTCCAGAGGGTTACAACCACCTCTAAATCTTCCATATGCGCCTAAATGGTTGTCTATATGTGTAAGTGCTTCTGAAACCTCTTTCGGGAAAGATGGGACTTCCGCAGCATTCCTGTTTCAAGTGGAACGGGTACGTTTTTCCCAGTGTTATCCAATCTCACTGAGTGGGTAGTGCTATGACAACAGTAACTGGTCTTCTTGTTGCAAGCCCCTGCCTACACCAAAAAGGGGCACAGGAGGCTTGCACAGGACACTGGAAGGGACAGCATCCATGGCGCTTTGGTAGGTATCCCCAATTTGTTGGTCACCGTTCCCTCCTTCAGGGAACGAGGGTTACATACGTAACCGAGATGTTCCCTTTCAGTCAGTCACTCTCGACGTCACGTCCCGACCATTGAACAAAATAAAACAAGCATTTTTCAGCAGTTTCAGCATTTTTTTTTCAAATTACTTTCCAAATTTAGAAATAATTTTCCTTCATTTAAGTAGTGTGAGAGCGCAACAATGCTCAAAATGTGTTGACATAGCAACATGATACTTCCTGTTTCCTTTTCCACCTATCCTATGAAGGCCGTCTCGTTTAAAGGGCATATTGCAGGTTAGAGACTCCAGTGAGTCGATGTATAGAAAAATACTGTAGGAACTAGATTTTCTTTAAAATATACTTTAAAATACGCTATTAAGGCTTCTGGAGTCATTTATGTGAGAGAATTTTACTTCTGCATCTGAAACGCGCCAAAACCGGAAGTGACGCATCAAAAGGAAGCGCGGTCCATTTAAATCATAGGTACACAATGGATGGCAATGACAGTTCGGACGCTGAGGAAGTTTTAAATGTGTATTTACACTCGTATGACGGACCACAGATAAAATTATGAGTCTGCTATGCAGCCAAGTGAGCAGGACAGGCCAGGATTAGACAGAACAACGGTCAGAGAAGACAAATTGAGTTGATGTGAGGAGAACAGGGCAGGTGTTTGGTGAGAGATCAGTGTTAGCTTACAGATATACACACGTTAGCTAATGTAATCAGACAATAGCAATGCTAGTATTGGTCTTCTGAGTATTGATACTTACCAGTAATAGAAACTAATAAGCGTTGATCAGGCGTGTCACACTAGTTAATATCCGACACTAATGTTACGTGATAGTGGTTTCTTATCACCGCAGGAGAGAGAGAGAGAGAGAGAGAGAGAGAGAGAGAATGAGAGAAAGATAAACACGTTTTTGATTCAAAGGTGCTTGTGTGGGAAATGCGAGGCCATGGTCACAGCTGAGGAAAGTCAGTGCTGCAGGGAGTTAGATACGTTACATACAGTGACAGTGACATACGGCCAAGTATGGAGACCCATACTCTGAATTTTTGCTCTGCATTTATCCCATTCAAAGTGCACACACACACAGCAGTGAACACACACACACCGTGAACACACACCCGGAGCAGTGAGCAGCCATTTATGCTGCGGCACCCGGGGAGCAGTTGGGGGTTCGGTGCCTTGCTCAAGGGCACCTCAGTCGTGGTATTGAGGGTGGAGAAAGCGCTGGACATTCACTCCCCCCCCACCTACAATCCCTGCCGGATTTCGCAACCTTTGGATTACGAGTCCAAATCTCTAACCATTAGGCCACGACTTCCCCATACTGGGTCTTAGTGAAGAATGTGACCCCCACACTTGATGTGCAGTGTCTGACTCTACACCCAGGCTTTGAGGCTTGCTATCTGAACCCATATGTGCTACAGATAGCCTGTATGCACTTCAGACAGGAGCATAGACCTCTCTAGGCCAGCAGACACGTTTTAGGGCAGAAATCATTTATTACTCTAATCTAAATACTTGTATACATGTATAAATACATAGTTAAAGATTTTAATATTAAAACAGTCTGAATAATTTTGATTCTCAATTACAAGTTAACTCTATTTAGGTCATGACTACCGATAAGTAACACTTTTTGATGCCATTGGTATAATGCAATCAATAATGACATCATACAGACAAGCTGTCCGCTGGGCCTATGGTGTTCTGGGCAGCCCTTACCTGCATGTGTTGTGTCAGCCATTAGAAGATAGTTTACAGAGGAAGGAGGACTTTATAAAGGTTTTGAATGGCCCCATTTTCTTGACAATCAATAAAAGATAAATCACAATCAAGCAGATCTGCATTTATGGTTAGTTCAATTCAGTTTTATTTATATAGCACTAAATCATAAATATTATTTCATAGCACTGTTAATACCCAACTCAAAACATAACATTTCCGAGCACCTGTCAAAACACAACCGAGCACCTGTCTGCGTCGTCCTGGCAACAGAAGAGGAACACCTGCGCACAATCACCGCGGGCTGGTCGGCGACAGCTGAAGCTCATCAAGGGAGAGCTTTATAAGCGGATGCAGCACCCACGAGGGTGAGAAATGTCTCCACTTGGAAACAAGCTAACAAAGTGTTTTCTTGTCCAGCAGACAGCAGTGGATAGCCGACCAGCCCGACACCTCACGCATCACCGTAGCGGCACGGATCACGGAGGACCGAGGCACGAGGCGGAGCACTTGCCACAGCACTGGACCACAGGACACACCGGCACTTCCACACTTTTACCTGCACGGTTGTTAAATAAACACACTCTCCGGGGACTTTACCACAGCTACCTCTGTCGTGTGATTCTTCAGCCCGCCACACTGGTGGAGAATGCGGGCATAATCGCTGAAGAATCACCGACTTTTACAGAGCACAGTTGTCATTTTTTCCCTGGATCGAATACCTTCCCCTCGTCTGACTTTTTTTTTTCCCCCCTCTTATTTTTTGTCTACAGGCGGCGAGTCCTCCCCAGCCATGGAGGAGCTTCTCAAGCATCTTACTGAGATCAGCATCCGCCAGCAGCAGATAGTCGAGCATATGGCAGCTCGACAGGGGGAAACGGAGCGTGAGATCGCTGCCCTCCGCGTCACCACAGCCCAGCGGGTTCCGCTGCCCGATCCTCAGGTACAAGCTGCCCAGCTCCTGCCGAAGATGTCGGCCCACGACGACGCGGAGAACTATCTCAAGATGTTTGAGACCATCGCGGAACGGGAAGACTGGCCGAGAGAGGAGTGGGCGCGGGTCCTGGCTCCGTTGTTAACCGGCGAAGCACAGCGAGCATACTTCTCCCTACCGACTCTGTTGATCGACTCATATGACCATCTAAAAAGCGAGATACTAGGTTGTCTCCCATTGCAGCTGCTCAGCTGTTCCACTCGTGGGAGTATAATAACCAGAAGCCAGCCCGCGCTCAGGTCGCCGAACTCACACGTCTCTCTCAACACTGGCTCCTCGCGGGAAACCCTACCGCTGCACAGGTAGCTGAACGCGTCGTCGTGGACCGTTTCCTCCGCGCACTTCCCCGCCCACTTCGACAGGCAGCGGGCATGCGGAACCCACAGACCACGGCGGATGTGGTTGAAGCCGTCGAGCTGGCGGACGCAACGCTGCGGTGGGAGGCTGGGGAGCGACCGCCGCCTATGCCCCGGAGGGTGTTCCAGGAGCGACGCACGCCGGAGGGCACCCCGCGCACAGTTGGCCGACCGGCGGTTCCCGGCGTCCACGACGAGCCCATGCCCACGGAACCTCCTCGCTCGCCCCCGCGAGCCTGGCTGGCAGGTTGCCTTGTACATCAACAGCCGCCTTCGGAGGGTCTACAGGTCAATGTTAAAGTAAATGGCCGGCCCTACTGGGCTCTCCTCGACTCTGGCAGCGCCGTTAGTTTGGTCCAGCCGGCCGTAGTACCCCCGGCTCCCAAGTCCAAGGCACGTCTCCCCATCAAGTGTGTACATGGAGACACTCGGGAGGTACCAACCAGGCATGTGACCATCTCTGCCGGTCCGGGAACCTGGCCCCTGGAAGTGGGCGTGGTCAACGACCTGCCGGTGCCGGTACTAATTGGCCGGGATTGTCCAGGTTTCGACCAGCTCGTCGCCGCTGCCGTGCAACCTGCCAGGCCTGCCGGGAACCACCGGAAAAAGGATACCAGCCATCGTCCCCGTCAACGCCCGGCCTTGCTAACCACGGACAGCGCAAGAGATGGTGAGTCCCCCTCCCATGCTTCTAACCTATTCTTTGATGTATTTCAACAGGTTAAGGGAGGGGGAGTTTTCGCTAACGAGCAACTCGGGGACGACCGGCTGAAGCATTGTTGGAAACAAGTGAGGGTGGTTGAAGGAAAAGAGGTCCAGCCGCCGCCTCATCCAACCCCTCACTTCATTGTCCAAAATGGTCTGCTATACTGTGTCGCGCAGCGGAGAGGGGAGGAAGTCAAGTTATTGGTGGTGCCGCGCACCAAGACGGAAGTCATCCTGGAGCTGGCACACTCCCATCCCATGGCAGGCCACTTGGGCACCCAAAACACCGTCAGCAGGATCAGAGATCGGTTTCACTGGCCCGGCCTCGACGCCGATGTCAAACGCTTCTGCCAGGCCTGCCCAGTGTGCCAGCGGACATCTCCACGCACCCCGCCCCCTACCCTGCTGATCCCACTGCCTATCATTGAGGTGCCCTTCGAGCGGATAGGGATGGATCTGGTGGGACCGCTGCCGAAGTCTGCCCGGGGCCACGAACACATCCTGGTCATCGTGGACTATGCCACCCGCTACCCCAAAGCCATTCCACTCCGCAAGGCCACCTCCAAGGCGATTGCCCAAGAGTTGTTACTGCTGTGTAGCCGGGTCGGCATCCCCAAGGAGATATTGACCGACCAGGGCACCCCCTTCATGTCCCGGACGATGGCCGACCTGTGCCGCCTCCTCAAGGTGAAACATCTGCGCACCACAGTCTACCACCCGCAGACCGATGGGTTGGTAGAACGATTCAACCAGACGTTGAAGCAGATGCTCCGTCGGGTGGCTGCTGACGATCGTCGCGACTGGGACCAAGTGCTGCCTTACGTCCTGTTTGGTGTCAGGGAGGTGCCCCAGGCTTCCACGGGGTTCACCCCATTTGAGCTCCTCTTCGGCCAACAGCCCCGCGGCCTCCTGGACGTCGCTAAAGAAGCCTGGGAGCAGCAGCCATCCACCCATCGGTCTATGATCGAGCACGTCCGGGACATGAGGCAGAGGATAGACCGCGTCATGCCGCTCGTAAAGGAACATCTCGTCAAAGCCCAAGAAGCTCAACAGCGTCACTACAACCGGGCGGCCCAACCACGGGAGTTCCAGCCAGGGGACCGCGTTCTGGTCCTAGTCCCCACCACCGCCTGCAAGTTCCTGGCACAGTGGCAAGGGCCATACACCGTCACAGAACGGGTGGGACTGTTCACATACCAGGTCCGACAGCCAGGAAGAAGAAAAGAAAACCAGTTATACCATATTAACCTCCTAAAACGCTGGGAAGGGACTAGGGCCCAGCTATCTGCGTTAGCCACCACTGACCCCGTGGTTGTCGACGTCAGCACCCAACTGTCGGCCGCCCAGAAGACAGAGCTTCAACATCTGGTCGGTCAATTCTCGGATGTGTTCTCCCCTCGCCCTGGGCGGACCCACGTCATACACCATGATGTCCGCACCTCACCTGGAGTCATCGTCAGGCAGCGTCCCTACCGGATTCCAGAGGCTCGGCGACACGCCATCGAGGAGGAGGTACAGGAGATGCTGAAGTTGGGAGTAATTGAGCCCTCCCGTAGCCCATGGTCCAGCCCCATCGTAATGGTCCCAAAACCGGACGGCACCCTCCGGTTTTGTAACGACTTCCGCCGCCTTAACCAGGTCTCCGAATTCGACGGATATCCCATGCCCCGTGTAGATGAGCTGCTGGACCGTCTGGGGAGAGCCCGGTTTATCTCCACCTTGGATTTGACAAAAGGGTACTGGCAAGTCCCCCTCACCGAGCAAGCTAAGCCCAAGACCGCCTTCTCCACCCCTAGTGGCCACTGGCAGTACCGGGTTCTCCCCTTCGGGCTTCATGGGGCACCCGCGACGTTCCAGAGGCTCATGGACATCCTACTCCGGCCCCACCAGGAATACGCTGCGGCCTACCTGGATGATGTCGTCATCCATTCGGAGACCTGGGAGAATCATCTGGCGCGGCTCCGGAGGGTGCTATTGGAGCTACGTCGGGAAATGCCAACCCTAAGAAATGTCACCTCGCTCTACCAGAAGCCAAGTACCTGGGCTTCCAGGTGGGTCGTGGCCTCATTCGTCCACAGGAGAAGAAGTTGACAGCGATTCTCTCGGCTCCACGGCCCAGCACTAAAACACAGGTACGAGCCTTTTTAGGGTTGGCGGGGTACTATCGTTGCTTTATTCCCGACTTCTCCTCCTTAGCGGTGGCCCTGACAGACCTGACCAAGAAGGGACAGCTGGAAAAGGGTCGCTGGGGAACCCCTGAGGAAGAAGCCTTCCGGCGTATCAAAGAAGCGCTCACCTCAGAGCCAGTACTACACGCGCCCAACTTTAACTGTCCCTTCTGGTTACAGACAGACGCCTCTGACACCGGGTTGGGAGCCGTTCTTTCCCAGGTACAGGATGGTGAGGAACACCCGGTGGTGTACATCAGCCGAAAGCTGTCCCCGACGGAACAACGATACGCTGCGGTCGAGAAGGAAGCGTTGGCCGTCAAGTGGGCAGTCCTGGAGCTGAGGTACTATCTTCTAGGCCGCAAGTTTACCTTAGTCACGGACCATGCTCCCCTTCAGTGGATGGCGAGGGCGAAGGACACCAACGCCCGGGTGACTCGTTGGTTCCTAGCACTCCAGGACTTCCACTTCGACGTGCATCATCGGGCTGGATGCCAACGCTGACGGACTCTCGCGGCTGTGGGCAGCTTTCGCAGGTCTGTCAGGTTGTACCCCTCCCTCACTCCCCATCTCCCCCCTGTTTAGCGGGACCAGGACGACGCTTAGGGAGGGGGAGTGTGACAAACGTCCCGAGCACCTGTCTGCGTCGCCCTGGCAACAGAAGAGGAACACCTGCGCACAATCACCGCGGGCTGGTCGGCGACAGCTGAAGCTCATCAAGGGAGAGCTTTATAAGCGGATGCAGCACCCACGAGGGTGAGAAATGTCTCCACTTGGAAACAAGCTAACAAAGTGTTTTCTTGTCCAGCAGACAGCAGTGGATAGCCGACCAGCCGACACCTCACGCATCACCGTAGCGGCACGGATCACGGAGGACCGAGGCACGAGGCGGAGCACTTGCCACAGCACTGGACCACAGGACACACCGGCACTTCCACACTTTTACCTGCACGGTTGTGTGTGTGTGTGTGTGTGTAGATGTACCAAACATATACTACCAAAAGAAATACCATCTGACCCATTTAAAAACATTTAACAATCTTTCAGTCTGGGTATCACACTAATGAGTTGTTAAAGTGTGTTAAATGGTGAAGGCTGTGCTAGAGATACACCAACAGCCTCATCATGTTGATCCTTTGGAGGGATCTGGAGAGAGGAGCAGGTGTAGTGGACATGACTGGAGGGATCTGGAGAGAGGAGCAGGTGTAGTGGACATGACTGGAGGAATCTGGAGAGAGGAGCAGGTGTAGTGGACATGACTGGAGGGATCTGGAGAGAGGAGCAGGTGTAGTGGACATGACAGTGCTGTGTTCTCCTGGAGCCTGTGGTGACCTGCAGTATTCCTCTCTCAGACGGCATATGCTGGGAGAAGCAAACACAAGTTTAGATCACATTTAGGCCTCCATCACATCTGCGTCTCTATTAGGAGTTGAAGCTGTGGTCCAGTAGAGGTGGTTCATAACAGCTGGCCTCCTCTGCTTCAGAGCTTCACACTCCCATCTCCCAAAGCCTCAAAAACACACAACATGACAAAAAAACTAGCTGTGCAAACAATGTCACTAAGCTGTCACTAGACTTGATGGTTATAATATTAGCAAAATGAGGTTAACTTACCAGTTATGCCTTCTCATACGGTAACGTTTTTACACGGTTTTAAATATAACGATATTGCAAATGCTTATGAGCTAGCTGCGGTGATTTACAACAACTTATACACATCTCGTTGTGGCTCATTATTTAAATAATTATGTTCAATGATTTGGTAGTTAACAAATGTAAAAAAAAAACAAGACTTAAGGTGCACAGTTGACATTTTCATGGAGCTGACGGATCCATGAGCATCATGTCTCCCGCCGACAGCCGAACACAGGCGGACTGGGACCCGGTGAAGGTGCTGGGTGCACTGAGTCTCACTAAATTCTTGCTTCAGCATCTCATGTGAAACTCATATCGCCTGGATGATAATCCTCCGGTGTAAAGTGATCGTTAAGTTACACACCACCGCGGTGTTTGAAGCAGATGCATCAGTGAAGTCCCGTCTCTTCAGCTTTACAAACGCACCGAGGCCCGGAAGATACCGTCCTATTTCTTGTTAGGAAACCTGTGGACTCGATGTCATGACAGGCTGGAGTTTGTGCAACCTCCACAAACACAATAATTTACCATGACAATGATAAGTTGAAATAAAAATAACTACAGAAAACACACTGACTCGCGCGCGCTCAAAGCAGAGTGTGGCACACAACGGTTTTTGAGAACTGTCAAGGAAAGCCTCACTTTTTCATCTAAATTTGTGCCCTCGCATCGTGTAAAACATTTTCAAATCCTGCAATAATGGTTCATATGGTATTTTCATACATGGTTATATATTCATTTGAAAACATTTTTTTTTAACCTGCAATATGCACTTTAAATGTACTGTATGTAAGTTTTTGACTCTACTAAAGCATAAAAATACCATAATATGTTTGCAGATATTTAAGAAACATGCAAAGTTAACATACTTGTTTATCTTAAAAACAATGCTACATGTGCATTAATGGTCATGTGCGCCCGTTCTGTTGGTGTCCTTAATCTGGCAACCTGCGTGTGCATCAAGTCTGACGAGGAGGGGCCGGTGAAAAAAACCCTCTCCAATATTTTCACACATCAATCTTACACACAGCACCTTTAATTCTAGGATTCGACCTCCGGAGGGCACAGCCTTCTAAATGAGACACAGTTACAGTATATTTCTCTTCAAATGCGCTAAATCCCAGCCTCAACCTATTCAGAAGTACCAGTACTTACATAGAAACCTATATATAATAGCCAGATAGAAATACTAATTTTAAATAAAAACGTCAGATGTAGCAACTTAGAGGCTTTTGCATCTGAACTCTTCATATATTCCTAATAGTTAAGCATGTCACTATTTTGGTAGAATGCTAAAAGCATGAAAAACATGTACCTTTTTTCCAAAAAAATTGATACCAGGAATGACATACAGGCCAAATGTTATGTACAGATGTTTTGCTTGCATTAAAGGCAATATGCATATTTGACTTTTGCCTACCTGACTCTTGCCGAGCTGCCTGGGAGAATTTGGATATTTCTGTACTTGATAAGAGGAGTAGTCAGAAAGAGTTGTTTCCAAATCTCTCGCCTGTATTTGATAACCTGGTTAGTAAAGTGAGAATGCGGAAGTGGTGTAGAAAAGACGAATGCCAATCTGTTATTGGGTTGGATTTCCGCCAACCGGATCTTTCAAGCAGTTTCTTTCAAAACAGTTACAAACAGCAGTTGTGGCTAGAAGGCATACAGCAGTAGCCGGAAACTAACAATAAATCACATTTTCTACCTATCAGATTGTGTTTTCTTAACATCTACACCTACCCCAACCCTAATCCCCTTGCAGTAATGCCAAAACAGTAATTATTGTGTTATTACAGACAGCAGGGTGTGTAATTTCATGTGTTCCAGTTCTGTTAGTTGCACATATGTGAATGCAGCAACGAGTTTGTTCAATTAGAGTTTAAAAATATTAAAGAAAAAAAGTATATGAATACAAAAATTTATGTTTTTAAAACAACTTTTTAAAGGCACACATTTAGAGTAAAATATTGCTAAAATGTACGTTAGTAAGTAAACTCGTAATTAGATTATTTTTGTTTGTTCTTATTTTTGTTATCGGCTATGACTATCAATTTAGTATCTCTTTTACTGACAGTTTTTAACAATGTACTACAGTTTAATCAATAACACATGTTATCAGTGCATTTTATAATAATTTAATACATTTTACAATAATTTAATACATGATATATATAAAGCTATATATATATATATATATAAAAATATATATATATATATATATATATATATACACAGAAAGCTCAAAAATACTTTCTGTAAAGCTGAATTTACTTCAGAAACTATGAACTCACAGGAAACAATAACACCTATGAACCATAACACACCTGTTTCCACATCCTTTCCCTCTTCCTTCTCTTTACCTTGTCTTAAAACTCCAAATAGATAGTACAAGAACTTTAAGAACTAGATTTTCTTCAAATAGTTAGTTTGTGGAAAAGCTGACACTATTTTTGTCCATCTAATATCTAATGCAATGACATAACGACGCAACATATCAGTCAGTATCTGAGAAAGACCTGACAGATGTATGTGGACTCAATAATAAACAATAAACCTCATAAGATGCTAACAAATGTCTTGGAATTATGTATAGGCATCTGTGAACAGTTCTCTGAAGCCATACTTCTAGACATCACTACTCTTAGTTCTCATCTCTCATTTGCATATCCACATAATCAAATGACACCTGAGAACCAAGAATATATTTCATTATCATTGAATGTTTTTTTGAATAAAACTTATTCAAAAGTTTCACTTTTTAAAAAACAGTTGATGGTAACCATTGACCTCCATAGTTTTTTTCTTTCTTTTCTCCATACTGTGGAAGTCAATGGCTACCACCAACCATTTGCTTACCAACATTCTTCAAAATATAATCTTTTGTGTTCAACAACTCATACATGTTTCGAACACCTTGAGGGTGAGTAAATGACAGAATTAATTTTTGGGCAAACTATCCCTTTGAGTGAACTGTGTCACGCCCCTGGACTGTTTTGATTGTGTTTTCCTGCTCCATGTCCCAGTTTCTCCCTTGGTTAATTAATTCATTCCATGCACTTGTGTTTCCCTGATTGTCCTGTGTTTATAAGCCCCAGTCCATTCAGTTAGTGTTTGTTGGGTTAACCAGTTATGTTCGTGTGTAATTCCTCGTTCCTGTTGTGGATTTAGCCCTGTGTTTGTTCATTAAAGGTGCCATAGAATGCATTGATAGAATATTTTAAATTGTTCTCTGATATCTACATAGAAGGTATGTGGCTTAGGTAAGGGCAACAAATCTCCAGAAACGGTTTTACATGTCCATTTACAGCCCTAGGATTTGTCCCTAGAATTAAATGGTCTGTTATTACCTCATTTGTAAGGGTCATGAATAATAATGCTGAGTTCTGCTCTGATTGGCTTTTCCACAGTGCGGCTCATTTCATTAGCTCACACAGCTGGAAGGGAAAATATATATTTCAATACTTTCTCTCGCAGTTATATCGTTGGGTAATTATACTGTATAGAAAATGTGGGCACCAGTGAGCCACTATTAATATGCGGGGCATTGAAACTGCTTTCGAATGCACGATCGAGTTTTAGTTTCACTTTCACTTTCGAGATTCGCAATCGCACTTACTCTGTTTATACTATGGAGCGGCAGTATTTACCATACATTTTACCAGCTCAGATGCTTGTCAGTGGTGCTCAGGATGTGTAAATCATTCGCCATCATCCTCAGTCATCTCTCCTTACTCTTTTTGTGCTGTAAGTGAAATCTTATGTACTCTAATGTAACTGTCAGGGATCCATCACAGTTATCAGTCCAGTCACGACACACACCTGATCACAATCTCCTCATCACTGATCACCAGCACCTGTCAGCACTCATCAGCTCCACTATAACTGCACACTCTCCACACTCCCGCCTCGTCCGGTCTACCGTTCACATCCCTGTACTGTCCCCAGACTCTATGTGCATGACTTACCAGTGTGTACTTACCTCTAGATCTCCTGACGATTCTCCAACGATTCTCCAGCGTAGTACTCCTTCGTTCCTGGTCTCCGATCTCATACGAACCTGCAAAGAAACCACTCATCAGCATACAGCTAAGAACCATTGAACTGATCATAGTGTTTGATACTCACCTGCCATTGCTCATCACGATCTGCTTCCACAAGCCTGTCAATAAACCTGCCTGTGTTTCACTTACCTGTTTGTCTCTGGCTCAATCTGTGACAGTAACAGGCTACCGCTAGCAAGGAGCTAACTGTTACGGGGCTGACGAGACGTGAGACGTGCGGATCCATGTGCATAGCTTTATTATAAAACATGGTCATACAGGCAGGGTCGGGAGACAGCAAACAGGTATGGCAGAGGCAAGACAGAGCAATCCGTGGAGCAAGCGTGGGTCAACGATCAGCGAACAGTATCCAAAGGGGCAAGGCAGAGAGATAATCCAGAGTTGAGAGCAATAATCCAAACGAGGTGCAAACACAGTCCAAACGGCAAGGCAAAGGGGTAAATCCAGGAAACACGGGCAGGGTCAGACACGGCAAGAAAGACAAGGCAAGACTAAGACTATGGCTCTGTAAAGTAGCTATCCCTGGGAGAGTGATAAGTGCTGACAATACTCGGCCTTGAGCAAGAGCAAGTCCCAGACTTAAATAGTGAGTGAGTGAGTGATTGTGAAATGATAATCAGGTGTGTGATGTGTGAATGGTGACAGCTGTGATCTGTGCAATGGATTGTGGGAATTGTAGTCCAGTGTGCTGTGTAGTGTAAGAGTCAATGTGGTGAGTGAGTGACATCTGGTGGCGAGTAAACGGAAGAGCATGGCCAGGATTCGTGACATAGACCCCCCCCCCCCAGGGAGTCCAGGAGGGCGGTGGAGCGGAGGCGGAACAGGGGGAGGGACGGAGGGCCAGGTCCGTGAGGAAGTGGGAAGACCGGGGACTGAGGCAGAACCGGCAGAGCAGGACACCCCGGCGGAACCGGAGACCAGGACAGAGCAAGAGCCCACCAGGGCGGAGCAGACGGACCAGGAGCCCACCAGGGCGGAGTAGATGACCACCAGACCGGAGTAGAAGACCACCAAGGCGGAGCAGATGACCACCAGACCCGAGCAGAAGACCACCATGGCGGGGCAGACGACCACCAGACCCGAGCAGAAGACCACCACGGCGGGGCAGACAACCACCAGACCCGAGCAGAAGACCACCACGGCGGGGCAGACAACCACCAGACCCGAGCAGAAGACCACCACGGCAGGGCAGAGGACCACCAGACCTGAGCAGAAAACCCTCGCCAGGAAGCAGACTGGGCAGGAAACCATGGCAGAGTCTGAGATCTGGGGGAAACAGAGACAGACAACACAGGGAGAGCAGAGACAGACAATACATGGAGAGCATTCATGATCTCAGGGGGTGTGGCAGGGCAAGACGAGGATTCATAGACGGCGTTTTTAGCCATGACAGGACAGGGCGAGGGTTCACAGACGGACTCTTTAGCCGTGACAGGGCAGGGCGAGGATTCGCAGACGGCCTTCATAGCCGTGACTGGGCAGGGCGAGGAGTCGCAGACGGCCTCTTTGGCCGTGACAGAACAGGGCGTGAGTTCACAGGCGGCCTCTTTGGCCGTGACAGGACAGGGCGTGAGTTCACAGGCGGCCTCTTTGGCCGTGACAGGACAGGGCGAGAGCTCACAGACGGCCTCTTGAGCCGTGACAGGACGGGGCGTGAGCTCACAGACGGCCTCTTGAGCCGTGACAGAACAGGGCGTGAGCTCACAGACGGCCTCTTTGGCCGTGACAGGACAGACAGTGAGTTCAGGGACGGCCACCATGGCCGTGATAGGGTAGACAGTGAGTTCAGGAACGGCCGCCGTGGCCGTGACAGGGCAGACCGTGAGTTCAGGAACGGCCTCCGTGGCCGTGACAGGGCAGACCGTGAGTTCAGGAACGGCCTCCGTGGCCATGACAGGGCAGACCATGAGTTCAGGAACGAGTGCCACCACTTCGGAAGGTTCTGCAGCGAAAGCCGCCACCTCTGGAGGCACTGGAGCAGACTCGTGGACAGGAGAGGCCTCAGGAGCACAGTGTGCAGCCCACACACTCAAAATGGCAACCGCCATAACGGGAAGCACTGAGGTCAGGGGAACAGTCTCTGTAACAGCCAGGGTTGAGGCCCTGGGAATGCCAGCTACTCGCACTGACATCAGTGGTGGGTCCATCACACTGGATATCAGAAATCGAAGGACTGACCTTGAATCTGTGGTAACAGCCTCTGGCAGTTCGGCGGAGGCGTGGTGTGACTCTGGCTGGAGCACTGAGACGTGGTGTGACTCTGGCTGGAGCACTGAGACGTGGTGTGACTCTGGCTGGAGCACTGAGACGTGGTGTGACTCTGGCTGGAGCACTGAGACGTGAGCAGACTCTGGCTGGAGCACTGAGACGTGAGCAGACTCTGGCTGGAGCACTGAGACGTGAGCAGACTCCGGCTGGAGCACTGAGACGTGAGCAGACTCCGGCTGGAGCACTGAGACGTGAGCAGACTCTGGCTGGAGCACTGAGACGTGAGCAGACTCTGGCTTGGCAGGCATGACGTGAGCAGACTCTGGCTTGGCAGGCATGACGTGAGCAGACTCTGGCTTGGCAGGCATGACGTGAGCAGACTCTGGCTTGGCAGGCATGACGTGAGCAGACTCTGGCTTGGCAGGCATGACGTGAGCAGACTCTGGCTTGGCAGGCATGACGTGAGCAGACTCTGGCTTGGCAGGCATGACGTGAGCAGACTCTGGCTTGGCAGGCATGACGTGAGCAGACTCTGGCTTGGCAGGCATGACGTGAGCAGACTCTGGCTTCTTAACGCAGGCTGTGGCTTGACTTGGCTCTTTGAAATAGGCAGGGACTCGACTTGGCTCGTGACTGGCAGCAATGACGCTACGGGGTGGTGTTGTTGCCGCCATTTTGCGAGTGAGTTCGGTGTTGCATTCCTCCGCGACACCCACAGTGAATGACGAACCCACCAACATCAAGGCATAGTCCATGAACTCAGCAAGTGACGAACGCGGACCCTCTCTAAAGAGTTTACCTCTGAGAGGTTTATTAAGGCCATCCCCAAAAAGATGAATTAAAAAAACAGTCCGGCAGATCTGAGTCATTGGCTACGCTTAAAAACTCCTCAATGCACTCCTCCAGCGATCGGGTACCCTGCTTGAACCGCAGCAAACGATAAGCTGTGTCCATACCTTCCTCCTGATCCTCTGGAAAGCTGCTGGATCCTCTTGTGGCCGAGTATTCTGTTACAGGGCTGACGAGACGTGAGACGTGCGGATCCATGTGCATAGCTTTATTATAAAACATGGTCATACAGGCAGGGTCGGGAGACAGCAAACAGGTATGGCAGAGGCAAGACAGAGCAATCCGTGGAGCAAGCGTGGGTCAACGATCAGCGAACAGTATCCAAAGGGGCAAGGCAGAGTGATAATCCAGAGTTGAGAGCAATAATCCAAACGAGGTGCAAACACAGTCCAAACGGCAAGGCAAAGGGGTAAATCCAGGAAACACGGGCAGGGTCAGACACGGCAAGAAAGACAAGGCAAGACTAAGACTATGGCTCTGTAAAGTAGCTATCCCTGGGAGAGTGATAAGTGCTGACAATACTCGGCCTTGAGCAAGAGCAAGAGCAAGTCCCAGACTTAAATAGTGAGTGAGTGATTGTGAAATGATAATCAGGTGTGTGATGTGTGAATGGTGACAGCTGTGATCTGTGCAATGGATTGTGGGAACTGTAGTCCAGTGTGCTGTGTAGTGTAAGAGTCAATGTGGTGAGTGAGTGACATCTGGTGGCGAGTAAACGGAAGAGCATGGCCAGGATTCGTGACACTAACCATGTCCCTTTAGTGGCTCGCATTATTTTATTAGAACGAGTTATTTGCTTTCTGTGCCTTTCTGAATACTGTCACCAACCCATCCACAGTATGCAAAGAATACCTGATCAGCCTACTACAGTATAATCAGGGTTATTATACAGTAGTTATATATAAAAAAAAAAACATTATTGTTTACAACATTTCTCAGTTTAGTACTGAGGTACCTAACAATTTATTGAAAAAACTTACAGATATATTAAAATAATAATAATAATAATAATAATGACAAAAACACAACAACCTTACCAAAGCTAATATATATATATATATATATATATATATATATATATATATATATATATATATATATATATATACATACATATATATATATATATATATATATATATACATACATATATACATATATATATATATATATATATATATATATATATATATCCAGATATCATTTGATATTTTATTTACTAGTGGGTGCAGGACATTATAGTTAATTTATGTAAGTGAGTATAGCAAAATAAACTGTGACATTTTATACCCAAAAAATATTCATACAGTGGACTACCAGTATAAAAACTGATGACTACTCTTGTCTAACTCAGGTTCGGATTCATTGAACGGCTACAGGATGTCCGGCTAGAACATTAGGTCTCACACCAGGAATGTACTTCAGGGTGATTTATTGTGCAAATATGTGTGTGGTTCTGTAAATATAAAACAGTATACAAATATAATGAATAAATACATATTAACAGATCTTTATAGCAGTGCTTGAATACTCATAAGTTAAAGCATTGTAAATGACAGTGAACTTAGCATGAAGTAAACAATATAAATATAATATAGATTAGGGGTGTGCTCAAAATATCGATTCTTAGATACATACCGATATAATAAAAAAAGATACAGTATCGATATTCTAGCCCTTAGTATCGATACTCCGCCCAGCCATTAGGGGGCGCAGCGGCGCCCGCGAGTTTCAAAAAAACTCATGGAAAATGTTAAAGCAAGATGTAGCATTTAAAGGTGCCATAGAATGAAAAACTGTCTTTACCCTGGCATATTTAAATAATAACAGTTCTGTACATGGAAATGACATACAGTGAGCCTCAAACACCATAGTTTTCTCCTTCATATGTAAATCTCGTGATTAAAAAAGACCACTGAAAAACAGGCGAATCAGAACATAACACCGACTGTGACGCAACAGTCGGGATCACTACGCCCCCAACATTTGCATAAACCCGCCCTTGTTCTAAGCCGGCCGAACCATCAGAAGCTCTGCAGGTATTGTAAATAAACAAGCGCGGACAACAGCGAAAATAACAAAATAAATGTTATGTTCCAGGCCGTGCAGGGGGTGTGAAGTGCAGGGATGGGTTGGTGTCTGTATTCAGAAAGGCACAGAAAGCAAATAACGCGAGCCACTAAAGGGACATGGTTAGCTCCTTGCTAGCGGTAGCCTGTTACAGTACATAAGATTTCACTCTCAGTAAGGAGAGATGAGGATGATGGCGAATGACTTACAGATCCTGAGCACCACTGACAAGCATCTGATCTTGTGAAATGTGTGGTAAGTACTGTTGCTCCATAATGTAAACATAGTTTGTGTGATCGCGTCTCTTGAAAGTGAACTATAACGCGATCGATGGATCGTTCAAAAGCAGTTTCAATGCCTCGCATATTAATAACGGCTCCCTGATGCCCGCGTTTTATATACAGTATAATTACCTGACGATATAACTGCGAGAGATAGTATTTAAATATATATTTTCCTCCCTGTGCTTCCTTCTTGCTGATGAGCCGTACTGTGAAACAGCCAATCAGAGCAGAGCTCATTATTATTCATGACCCTGCCAAATAAGCCAATAACAGACCGTTTCATTCTAGGGAGAAATCCTAGGGTTGTAAATGGACATGTAAAATCGTTTCTGGAGATTTTTTGCCCTTACCTAAGCCACATACCTTCTGTGTAGATATCAGAGAACAATTTAAAATACTGTATCAATGCATTCTATGGCACCTTTAAGTGATTTCATAGTGAAATATGTTATGGCAGTACATGGTGTCACAAAAAATAATTATAAGAAGATTTAATAAGAAGTTAAGAATAATAAGAAGATTTTGTGCTTGTGTGAGCTCAGACTGTACCCTTGGAAAGTTAAATGTTGACTTGTGGTAATTTCCAGATTAATACAATTTGTGTACAATTAATCAGAGCACTTAAAGTTGCAAATATTTAAGCAAAATGCACTTTGTTATAATGCACTTTTGTCTTCATTAAATTGAAGAAAAATGCAGAGTTCTGTTTGTTGAGTAAATGTGTTCAGCATTAACTAATTGGCTCTGGCCCATGTATTTTTATCGAATCGTGTCACATTGTATCAAATCGTATGGAGACAGTGGTTGCCCACTGAAGCTAAGCAGGGTTGAGCCTAGTCAGTACTTGGATGGGAGACCTCCGGTGAAAACTGGATTGCTGTTGGAAGAGGTGTTAGTGAGGCCAGCAGGGGGTGCTCACCCTGCGGTCTGTGTGGGTCCTAACGCCCCGGTATAGTGATGGGGACACTATACTGTCAAAAAGCACCGTCTTTCGGATGAGACGTTAAACCGAGGTCCTGACTCTCTGTGGTCATTAAAAATCCCATGGCACTTCTCGTAAAGAGTAGGGGTTTAACCCCGGTGTCCTGGCCAAATTCCATCTACTGGCCCTTGTCTATCATGGCCTCCTAATAATCCCTATACACTTGATTGGCTCTATCACTCTCTCTCCTCTGCACCTGTAGCTGGTGTGTGGTGAGCGCACTGGCGCTGTTGTGCTGTGGCTGCCGTCGCATCATCCAAGTGGATGCTGCACACTGGTGGTGGTTGAGGAGAGACCCCCCCCACATGATTGTAAAGCGCTTTGGGTGTACAGCAATACACAATAAAAAGCGCTATATAAATGCATCATTCATTCATTCATTCTATAAATGATCGCACTACTGCACTGGGTGTGTAACTCACGTGCCTAACTTGTCAGGTGAACAAGCCCAGACATGTTCTTTGAGATGCGTTGAGTCTACGCATTATAACCTAATATGCGATATAACATTAAATACTCTAACAAACAAATAACTTAGGACAATTATAACATTTTCAACAGGATAATGAGCAAATATAGTTAACAATGTAAACATTTAGGCGGAATGCCGCTGTAGCGATCATTAATCTCTTTCGAGAACTTATCATACTTTAAATTATGTAAATGTACTTACGATTAGCTGCACACACACATATATCCACACAATCCTTAAACGGTGCACTTCTAACTGAATAAAACTTATTAACTATTGACTATAAACATCTACACATCCAGCCTCAATACTGTCTTGGGTTTTTTACTCCGGCGGAAAGTTTGGAACAGTCCAAATCGCGAACACAGGCGGGAGGGTTCGGAAGAGTTCACTTTGAGAGGTGGCCTTTTTTACAACCAGTAAAATTAATAAAAATTTGGAATTAAATTATTCAGACACTTTCAGACCATGTTTTGCTTAAGTGTTCTTTTTTCTTTAATCAGCAGGGGATCATTTTTTCCCCCACTGTATATATATATATATATATATATTTGAATTATTTGAACAGTGAGAGACAGAATGTATATGCATGTATGTATGTATGTATGTATATGTATACATGTATGCTGAAGAACGAATCTCATCTAGTAGGCCTAAATGAACTGGATTCTGAACCCACAATAATGCTGAGAAGCAAGAACATCTGACAATGTCAGCATGTGTATGTCTGCTGATTTTGCCTCTTTAATGTAACTGTGAAATGCAGAATCTAAAACATTTTGTCACTCATTATGTCATGTTTGTTTTCAAAATTCTCAAACTGTATAGATTTACTTTTTAGGGGTAATTTGAATTCCTATATCTGGTGCTCATTGTATATGTTAATGTATAGTAATGTGCTTTTGGTTTACTCTGACTGGATTTGTTTAATATGAGGTATGCATGATGCTATATTGTATGACAATATAAGTCACTATGAAAGATGTTTTCATTACTGTGGAAAAATAACCACATACAATTTAAACAAAAAGTTGCTGTGGGGAAAAAACACACGGGACATTTCCTTTTGAATTTTACATTTTTAACAGATAAACATAACAAACAAAGTTCATCATAAAATGAAATAGCCTGCAGGTCTTTTTTTAATGGGAGCATAAGGAAATGGATCTGGACTCACATGTAATGACACTATAAACACAATCTCACAAAATTTCTGAAATGACAAACTTGATCAGATGCTGATTTGTTGAACCTAAATGGATTGATCATTGCATATTTTGAATGTTCAAAAAAATTGAATGTAGACCAAGGGCCATGTGCATTTTTAGTACATTAAACCTAAGTCAAGCCAGAAACAATTTCTGCATTGAGCAGAAAGGATTTTGATCTCATAATAAAAGCCCTTTTATTTTGCATAAAAGAAACTCAGTACTTGAATGATTAAATTGCTTCTATTTTAGTTTTATTTAAATTTGTAATTATATTTTATGTGGCAACTGCAGCCTGTATTATTTTAACGCCATTAAGGAACAAATATTAAAACGTACTATAACTTACCTGTTTTAAACTTGTATGGCAGTTAATACATTTCATTAAACAGTCTTAATGTCAGCATTAGCATGGTAATTAACAGAACTGCAACATGTGAAATTACAGTTAACATCCTAACAAGACGTCGAAACGGTGTGCCTAATATATGCGCCCTGCTGTTAGTTGTTTTGGAAGAACGCGTTCGAATTCGAATGACCCGGTTAGCGGAACTCCAGCCCCGTAACAGGTCAACATTCGCTTTCCCTACATCACTTCCGCGCTCGGCTCGCTTTATGAGCCAGGTTGTTCCATACAGCTAGGCGGGAGATTTGGAAACAACACTTTCTGTTTTACTACTCCTCCTGTCAAGTACAGAAATACGCAAATTCTTCCAGACAGTTCAGACGGTGACAGGTACGCAAGAGACAAATATGCAACATTAGCGTTAATGCAAAACATCAGTATAACATATCTGGCCTATTCAGTTGGTACAAGAGTGTGAGACATTGCTTTATAATTATGTTTTTGACATGGAACTATATCTGTTGCATTGTATATTAATCTGCATGCTGTTTGTAAAGTCGCTAAAATGATTTAATGTCGCACTATAGATCGAATTAATGGGAGTCAGTGCTCAAATGGACCCGTTAGACTTTCTAACAAATGAAGAGTTGCTGTTTTTCTTCCACCGGAAAAAGACAGAGATTTCGTGCATAGAACAACCGCACAGACTCCTCACTCAGCTGCGTGACCACGATCTGGTGTCGGAGAAACTTTTTGAGGTAGAAACACACCCACATTTACATACTCTCTCTCTCTCTCTCTCTCTCACCCACCCTGTGCATTATACTTTCATTTTAGTGTTATTCTAGCAGCAACTCTTATATAGTAACTCACGCTATTTCTGAAACTAAACAAAAAGTTCTACTTCCATGGTAGCTTGGTAATAACATATAGACTATGGTAATACCATGATATTTTTGGTGTGGTGTGATAATATTGTTTTTGGGCATTTAACCATAGTAATACCGTGTTTTGGGGCATGTATTATGACCCAAATGACAATACCATGTTTTTTTTTTTTTATCATTGTACCATGCTGTTTTGGACATTGCACCCTAATTGGACTTTAGAAATACCACACTTGCCATATAGTGTCTTTGCAAAAGCTGTGGCTTTATCATGTTGTGTATATACACCAGGGATACACTTTATTTGATCATAAAATAAAGAGAGTAATACTGTCAAATGTTATTACATATTATAACGTAAATATTACATATATTATTATATTTTAAATACCATTTATATATGTGTGTGTGTATGTATGAATATATCATTCATTTCTGTAATGATAAAGCTTAATTTTCAGCATCATTACTCCAGTCTTCAGTGTCACATGATCTTTCAGAAATCATTGTAATGTGCTGATGTGCTGCTCAATAAACATCTTTTTGATTTCTGTCAATGTTAAAAACAGCTGTGTTGCTTAATATTGTTGTGGAAACAGTGATACCATTTTTTCAGGTTTTTGGATGAATAGAAAGTAAAAAAGACAGATTTGGAACAGATTTTTGTAACTATAAATTACAGTATTAAATTATATAGCCTATAAAAAAACTGATCTTAATATCATGGTACTAACCAACAGATACCATCACTTTATACTTTTTTTTTTAAGTTATTGTGTTATAGTTCAGTGATTTGCATACTTAGGCAGGAGACATCTGATCATAGTTGCATCTCCTTTTATGTCTTTCTCTCTGTTTTTGGCAGAATGTGAAAAAGATGCGTTCTCGTGAGCAGAAGGAGAAGGGCTTCTATGAGGTTCTGGACTGGTTGGAGAAAAATAGAGCTCAGTACATACATCAGTTCTGGCGCTGTGTGTTTGAAGATCATATCCTGCAGCTGTACCCAACGCTGCGTATCCTCAGAAACAGTCTGCTGGATGGTCAGTGGTTTTCATTATCAGCAACTATACTACGGTAGTTCAAGAATGCGTTCATATAGGTGACCCTCTCTGTGAAAACCCAGTTAAGGTAATTTTTTGTGATTTACTGTTTTCTACATAAAATCATCCTTCATACGGTAAAGAAAATTCTGTGAAAAAATAACCTTTTTATCTTTAATATTGTCTGAGTAAGGCCATGTGTAAGATTGAAATCATAGTGAAATGAATGGTTGAAATCAAACTTTGATGCTTGTTATTTCATAATTATATTTTGAGACTTTAGCCTGGATTTCACAGAGAGGGTCACATATATACTGTATCTTTTTATTCCTTTCTTTGTCCCAGGCACTTTCAAACTCTATGAGAAACCTCTGGATGTTGAGACACTGCAAGAGGAGGAAAAGAGTGAAGGGAAGGCAGAGAAAGGGAAGGAGAAGAACTACAAAAGAAAGAAAAGTAAAGATAGCAGAAGTAGTGAGGATAGTGAAGATCCTGGTCCTTCCTCTACTTCCACACCCAAGCGGAGAAAACCAGCCAAAAAACCTTCATTCTGTGAGTCCCTGAACAACAGCAGATCCAAGTTCTCTTCAGGCTTGAATAACACTAAAACTAAAACCATAAAAACATTTTTGTTCCTTGCAATAAAGTAAACCTTAACTAAAAAAATTATGAAATATAAAAAACGTTTTAATTTCAGATAGTTGCAGAGGAAACTGATTTTCATATTTTCATTTAGTTCTTATTGATGTACTAAAATAACTGAAAACAAAATAAAATTAAAGGAGAGTTTGTCCAAAAATTTAAATGTACAGATGAAACTGACAAAGCACACAACAAAATTACTCATAAATAAATAAATTAAAAATCTATAAAAACTGTAATAGTATCACTACTACTAACACTTGCACTCTGTTCCCTGGTGCCTCCTGATCTGTGTCATTTTCTCTCTTTTTCTCAGCGTCTCCTGTGAAGAAAGGTGACAACCAGGAGATTTGGACGTGGCCTATTTATAAAACCCAGCTGCCTGTAACCTGTGGGAATAAAGAAGGCACCCTCTATCGGGACAAATTGCCTGAAGGTTCACCATAATTGAGTTTTTGCTATCATTTCTCTTTTTATTACAGTTTGGTTGGGTGGATTGTTTGGTCTGAATGCATCCTGTCCTTGTCTCCTGTAGGGGAGAAGTGTATTTTGTCCCAGGGACACTGGTTCACCCCAACTGATTTTGAGAAGTTTGCAGGGAAGGAAAGGTGCAAAAACTGGAAAACCAGCATCCGCTGCAGAAACACACCGCTTAAGAAACTCATAGAAGTAAATAATGCAAGCACTTTCAGATTGTTGCGATTCTAGGGATCTTTGTTAAAAGGTTTCGCAAATTGTTTGCTGTAAACTTATTTTAGTCTGCACAAATACTTTTTATTCACATATTTTTTTACTTTTTCATTTTGATAAATATTTTTAGTCAATGTATTATCAGTCTGTAGAGTGGGACTAATGTAAAAATGTAAGTAGTAGTTTAAGGTTAATTATATATTTGTGTGTGTGTGTGTATATATATATATATATATATATATATATATATATAATTTATGTACTTTAAGATATAAATAATTATTGGTTGTTGTATTTATTGGTCAATATTTAATTTGTTGTGCATCCCTAATGTACAATATCTATATGGACATAAAAATCTAATTTGCATGGACAAATGAACTTTTTAGTGGCATTTTTATTTCATTACTTAATCGGTACAACTACTGTTTTGAAAGAAAACTTGCACCTTTTTTCTTGTTAAAAAAATGTTTGATTTTACGACTCTAGCAACTTACAGCTCATAGCAGGAATGTGATTCTAATACAAAGAAACAGAACTACACCACATATTTTTGTATCGACTCTTAAATTATAGCATATAAGTTACATATACATTAAATACAGCAGACCCCTCATATACATTTGTATCACTTTCTTTCTCATTTTATTTCAGGAGGAGCATCTTCGGTGTCCACCAATGGAGAGAAAAAAGAGAACATGTGTCCAAAAAGTACTTTGTCCCTCTATGTGCAATGTCATGTTTTGCATATCCTGTTTTTCATTTGACATTCATTAGTGACTTTGTTGCTTCCTGCAGAACACGAATGAGCTGTTTCCTGTCAGCTCATCTGAGAGCTCCAGTAAAGGTAAGTACCCATTATTCTCGCTCATTCACACGCTCTCTGCTGTCTGTCTGAATGCAGTAATGTGTTTTATTCCTCAAGACTCAGAAACAAGCTCCGGTTCGATGGAGGAAAGTGATTCTGAAGATTTCCAGGAGCAGGGAGGGAGAGGAGGAGGAACAGAGTTTAGAGGGAGAGTTGAGGAAGAGGAGGAAGAAGAAGACATGGCAGATCTGTCTGTTTTCCAGGCTCCCTCTTTACCAGTCACCTGTGTTTCACTTACTGGGACTCTGTACAAATGCAGGTTTGCGTCAGGTACGTTATTGCACAGATTTGTGTGCAGAACTCAGTTTGTTTTTTCTGTGTCGAAGGTTTGAGTGGGAAGTCTTTATGATTATGTTGTGTTGCAGGGAGTCGTGGGAAGTGTATACGTACAGAGGAAAGATGGTTCACTCCGGACGAATTTGTAAAGCAGGAACCGACTCTCACTGATGGACACTGGAAGAAAGATATACTGTGCCATGGAAAAACGCTCATCTTTTTACTCAAGGTAACAAATGGGAGAGCGCCTACAAAAAGCATGAGTATTTATATATTTATTTGTTTGTTTGTTTGTAATTTCTAGAAAGAAATCCTGCGCATCCACTCTCTTCTGTGTGAATGTGTGAAATGCAGTATTCAGGAGAAAGACGTGGTGAGAAACATCTCTATCTGACATATTTAATCATAAGCAGTCATTATAAAAATAATTTTATATATTAACTTAAATTCTTAAATGTGTACATTAATGTGTACGTGATCATTTATTGGCTTGTTCTAAAACTGTATTATGAGTTTTTTTCTTTCTGTTAAGCACAAAAAAGATATTTTTAAGAATGTTGTTAAACAAACAGTTGACAGTTATTGACTTCCATAGTTCGGAAAAATACAGTGGAGGTCAGTCAACTGTTTGGTTACCAACATTCTTCAGAATATCTTCTTTTATGTTCAACAGAAGAAAGAACTCATACAGATTTGGACAGTGTTGGGGAAAGTTACTTTTAAAAGTAATGCATTACAATACTCCTTAAATTTTAAATCTGGGCAGGGCTTGCTTGTTTGTTTTTAATATAAAAATTACTTCTTTTACAAATGTAAAAGCCCTTTCACAACAAAAGTGAAATGAATATGCCTCAGGTTGAAGGAAATGTAAATTCACGTCTGTACAGTAGAGGGCGCAGCTCAAACAAATTGCACGAAGAATATGATGCAGGAGAAGAAAGTTCAACTTTTTCAACAAAAAATGAAAGACAAATGTGTCATTTTTGCATAGTATGGTTGAACTGGATCATCGAAGGTCAGTAGCAAAGACATTGGTTAATAAAATGGTTTTAAATACATTTAATCATTGCAAGTATAATATTCTGAGTTTGCATTTTTCAGTTTTTATTCATTTTGAGAAATGTTGATTCTGTTTTTGTGCAGGTGAGATGAGTAAATGCATGTTCATATTTAGTCTAGAACTGCAGTAACATCATGTTCACACACAGCGCACACAACGCCTCTGCACTTACCCCCAATTTCTCTCAACATGGCAACATGAGAGCTGTCAATCAATACATGGGAAACATTACTTATTTGAAAACGTAACTCATTAATTTCCTTCTGAATTAAAAAGCAATGCTTTGCTTTACTAGTTACTTAAAAAAATTAATCTGATTACGTTGCTCGCGTTACTTGTAATGTGTTACCCCAACACTGGATTTGAAACAACTGAGGGTGAGTAGCTTAGCTTAGTGATTAGCTTAATTTTCTTGATGCAAAATTATTTTTTTTCCCCTTTTGTGGTGACATGTTGTGCTCAGATTGCTATAGATCAAAACCAGTTTGTAAGATAGAAGAGCCAAATGCATTTGAGCTTATTTCTGTGATGATGATAAAATGTTGTGTCATGTCGTCCTCTGACTAGATGGCCCAGAACAATGATGACGAGTGTTACGTGTGTCGCTCTGAGGGAGAACTTGTGTGTTGTGACGAGTGTCCACGAGCTTTTCATTCACACTGTCACCTACCAGCTGTACATGGAGATTCACCTGGGTGAGAGAGACAAACATATAGAAAACCATTAAATCAGCAAGTATGTATGTTGGACATTCATCCTGTATATGTGTGTGTTTGCTTGTAGGGAATGGATTTGTTCCTTGTGCGTGTTAAGAAACAGTCAGCAATGGCGTGACTCCAGTAACATGTCTGAAAAAGAAGCTTTCAATGCCCCAGTGTCTCAATACAGATTGGTAAATACACACACACACAAACACGCACACGTTTGTTTTTGTGAATTGTGGGGACATTCCATAGGTGTAATGGTTTTTATACTGTACAAACCATGTTTTTTATCGCCCTACACCAACCCTACACCTAAACCTACCCCTTACAGGAAAGTTTGTGCATTTTTACTTTCTCAAAAAAAAAAAAAAAAATCTGTATGATTTATAAGCCTTTTAAAAAATGAGGACATGGGATAATGTCCTCATAAGTCACCTTCTCCATGTAATACCTATGTCATACCCATGTCATTATACAAATGTGCGTCCTCATATGTCACAAAAATGCACGCACACACACTAGTTTCCATTTTTTGTGGGGACTCTCCATAGGCATAATGGTTCTTATACTGTACAAACCGTATTTTATATCACCCTACTCCAACCCTACACAAAACTTTCTGCCATTTCAGATTTTCAGTGCACTCCATTCTTTGTGATTTATAAGCTTGTTTCCTCACGGGGACCAAACAAAATGTCCCCACAAGGTCAAAATTTACTGGTATTACTATACTTGTGGGGACATTTGGTCCCCATAACGTGATGAATACCAGGTACACTCACACACAAACACAAATTCAGCACCTTGATATAGAAGACAAACACAAACATTTAAGATGCTCACAATTTGTAACAGCATTCAATGCAGTGGTGGTGTTTCATAAAACCATAGGCCATTTTGGTCTCAAACTCAATTTCTGGAGGGCCACAGCTCTGTACAGTTTAGCTCCAACCCTAATCAAACACATCTGATCCAGCTAATCAAGGTCTTCATGATTACTAGAAACTTCCAAGCAGGTGAGTTGGAGTTGGTTGGAGCTAAACTCTGAAATCACATGATAACAATGAAGCGCTATATGCACATGATATTTCAAACATAAAGTATATTGGCTAAACTTAGACGGGATGCTAAGACTCTTCTCCGCTCTTCAAACACACAAAAAACATTAGAATTACAGACATAGTGATTGAGTAAAGAAAATGCTATACTTAATCAAACATCAGTTATTTATTTACCCTTGCATTGTGAACAAGCAGAGATCTGGCTGTGTGCGGCACATCAATCTAGATGGAGGCGGGGTGAAGTTACATTTTGCTGACAGCTATAGGATCAAATGAAGTTATATGAGGTTTAGTGACAAGCTCTTTTGAATGCTATTCATTGGTTAAATATTTGTGAAACCCTCAAACAGACTTAAGGACGACCAACTGCACTGATTTAAAATAATAGTAATGAAATATAATAGAGGTACAAAGTTTTGATCAAATATGGACTGCCATACTCTGCCATACGGAAACGTCGCCCCTGCTTCAATGCCTTAAAGTGCTGCCTACATAGGCTGCTCAGCAGGTTTAGAAACAGAACAGTTATTTATGGGCCTAATTGTGGATATGTGTGTTGTTTGTCATCTTTAGCACTGCCACTGCCTCCTGTTATGTGTGTACAGAGAGGACACCCAGAAGGTGTTTGTTGAGGATCCACGACAAACGGTGAGGTTGCCTCCTTTTTTCTTCTTGCTGTCTTTTACATATGACCCAACTTCAGAATTTTACTCTTTTCATGCCTTAGTTTTATTTAAATAGTTTCTAAATAGAATATAAGTGGTGAAAAGTATGACTTGATATTTATAATGCATTAAAACCAGAATTAAAATTATTTCCAGGTGTCCAGATACTCTGAGTTCATATCTCAGCCGATGTGGCTGGACAGAATAAAGCAGAACTTGGAAACTGGCGGTTATCAGACGGTAGGAGAGTTCGTCTCTGACCTTCAGCTCATTTTCAGCAACTGCAGCACATTCAATAAGGTAAGATTCACTAAAACATGTTACATAATAAATAAATCGCCAAATAACAGATCAATAGCTTGTTAAAATGAAGTTGTTTTGCGATCTTATATGTGGACACATACATTACATTTGATTTTGACAGATTTTTTTGTGTTTTGTCTCTTTAAAGAACAATGAGTTTGGCCGAATGGGTGCCAGGCTGAAGCAAGTGTTTGATGAAGAGTTCCAGAAAATCTTCAGTATCCAATGACAGCTCTCTTTTACTAGTCTTTCAAAGAGACAGTTGGGTAGCTTCTAATATTCATTAGATCTCCTTACAATGTATATAATATGTATAAAACATTTAATTTTGCAGTCCTGCAAAGAATAAGCGGTTTGGAAAATGGACGGATGCGGTATAGGACTTAAGCCCCGTTCACACCAAGCACGATAACAATAAAGATATAGTTCTAAAAATCGTTCTCAGTATTAAAGAATAGCAGCGTCCACATCACAACTATAATGATAAAGGCACAGAAACTATATGGTTGGAATCACTTCCAGAATTATTTTTTTCCAGCTGATTAACGCTAATTAATAAAAACACTGACAGCCAATCAGAACCCATCCTGCTATAATGTGCTTGAGAATTTAAAGCGGCAGACGCACGTGCGCTTCATTTCCAGCGATATTGTCGACCTGATTGCAAAGACACTATTTAAACTGAACTGAGCTGGATGGTGACATCACTGAATTCAATAATGAAATGCCTTTAACTGAAAATATTTTTTTTATCTTTTCATTTTACATTATTGACACACTATTTTCCTTTTTTGATATTGTACAGCTGCTTTGACACAATTTACATTGTTAAAAGCGCTATATAAATAAAGGTGACTTGACTTGACTTGACTAAACAGACGATATCGTTTGCTGGTGTGGATGCTAATATCGTTATCGTGCTTGGTGTGAACGGGGCTTTAGTTGCTGTTAAACACTATACATCTTTTTTTGTAATGCCATCTTTCCAATGCAGTGAGGGATTATGTCATTCCCAACATTATACTTCTGGTAATTTGATTATGACAGTACAGAAGATCTGCTACTATCAACTTTTTCTTCTACTCCATATAGGCCTTAATCACTGTCTTAATCTTCGGGTACCTCAAAGGGGAAGGGTGCCATTTCTGTAATTGCAAGAACATTGATTGTTTTAAATAGGTTCCTAAACAATCTGACCACCCTTTCTGACCTGCTCCATCTTCCATTGTTCAAAAAACAGGCAGCCCCACCACCAAACGCACAGCATTAAAAACATTACAGAGCCAGATATTTGCATTCTTTTTTCTTTTTTCTTGGAAATTAATCGAAAAATGTTTTTTTGTTTGTTTGTTTTTTAAATTTGTGGCTTTGTATTTTAATCTCGGATAAATGAAATAATTTTAACAATAAAAATTGTACAATTCACTAGACCTAAATCAAAATGTATTGCAGCATTTTGTTTGAATCATTTGCTGTTCATTGTTCTGTTTATTTATATATATATATATACATAATTTTTTTTTTTTTTACATATAACATCATATGAATATAAATAAATACCTTTATGTAAAATGTTAGAATTTTTGTTATATTTATTAGTAATTTGTTTGTTTTAGGTATTTTTTGTGTAGTTTCTTTTTGTTCTGTATAGCCTTTTTGTATTTTGATGACGTGTAGATCAGGGATGGGCAACTTTGATAGTGACGAGGGCCAGCATTTTTTCTCCTTTATATCAAGGGGCCAGATTACTAATCCACGTCCACACACCTTTACACCGTCTAACTCAATTTCCTTTTTATTGAAGGAAATTAAAGTATAATGTCTTTTGTTTTTCAATATTTTATTAACTATAAAACTTGTGCAGTTAGGGTAAATTCAGAAGGGAAACTATGTTGTCAGTTGACAGAGATATTATATACATAATGCAACAAACAAATGTACAGAGGTCGTTAAAAAGGGCTTATTAAAAAAAATATGTATATTATTGCAATTGGTACCATAATATAACCAGGTATCTGCAGGATTTTTAAAACCTTTTAAGACCTGCACTTCACATTTCAGCCTTTAAACATTTTTTAAGAAAAGGCATGAGTCAAAAGTATTAATTATTATATTAATTTAAACTAAATTAAAATTAAATTATATAACAAATATATCTTAATTGTTTAGATTTTCATCATGCATTAGCTTGTTGATCCATCGGTTCACATTTAACAAATGTGTATCAAAAATAGCAGATGCGGTCTTATTGAAAATTCTAATTCGTTCCATTCGGAACTGCAGAAATATATTGGTTTCCCCGATAACCGCAGAACACAAAGCAGCAGCGTTCAGCGCTCATATTTATTCAGTGAAATCAAAGCCTTTTTAAGTTTAATCCTCATATTAATCTATATAGCAATTCTTGTCTTTCCGTCCCCAAACTTAAGACCGCTAATAATTAAGACTTTTTGTACCAAGAGTTTCATGGCCTTAAATCTAAACAATTAAACTGAATACTTTTTAAGGACCCGCGGAAACCCTTAGAACATAGTTCAGTGCAAACATTTCTGTCATGCATTAAGCAAAAAGGTTTTGTTGACTATGCAATTTACCTTTCAAATTTGAGGCAAGTGCAACTCCCGTTGCGTCCCCGTTGTTTGTGAGCAGTGGTGTGATAGTAAACTTGGTAAAAAGATAATCTGTTTAACATCTTGACTGGAAGATACTGCTTTCATGGTCAGTTTTTCAATTATTATTTGCTAATGTTAGTGAATGTTTACATTAGAGTGCACGTCCTGCTACTCTGAAATTAATACTGGGAGCGGCTGGAAACTAGCAACTAGTGGTTGGAGATAGTATTAGCATCATAAACTGAAAGCAATCTTGACTCTTCCAAATCCAAATGTCTTAAAATGTATCTTCCCAGATCGCACACGTACGTCTGCAAGATGTCTGTTAAAGATCTCTTGATCTGGAAAGCATCTGCTGTCTACAAACGTCTGACAGACGTCTTTCAGGTGTCAGTTCTACATACATTCTAAATCATAAACATCTTAAAGACATCTAATAGACGTCTATTTGACATCTAAAAGGAAATGTCCTATAGACGATGAGCAAACACCCTAAAAAATACATCTTGCAGATGTGTAGATGTACGTGTGCTATCAGGGTTACGAGTCTAATATGATCCAGCGGGCCGTACTAAAAGACACTGCGGGCCGCCAGTTGCCCATCCCTGCTGTAGATGTACAGGTGGCACGTGGTCAGGTGAGTAAATTTAATTTACACCTGGGATGCCCTTTAAGGGGTAGTTCACCCAAAAATATAAAGTTATCATTTACTCACTTAAAGATGTACCTGTTTGTTTATCAACATTTTTCAAACCAGTTTTCAGCTGAAAAAAAAAAACTGGTTTGACACAACTATCCCGACTCTTTTACTGGAGCACAATGTATAAATAAAAAAATGGGCTTTCTTGTTATTTAAATGTTAGTTTATTTGAATTATTAAAAGCATAAAGGAGAATTCAAATACCAAGCGAAGATATCCCGCGCATCCTCTTCAGTCACGCACGCCCCCCTTCTCGTGCTTCACCTCCTACTTTCTCTTTACTTGCAGTCGGACGATAATTCAGGATACGTCGCTGTATCCGAAGAGTTTGAGGTAACTACCAAGCTAATGCTTATTGCTGTTAAAGAGTAGTATTTGAATGTGTGTAACTAAAGACATCCTGTCTTCTAAATTAGGTAGTTCCTCTTTTGGTTTTATAAGCCGTGCTTCGAGCGCTTTCGCTTTTGAATTTGCGATTGTGTGATCACGTTTTACAAGAAAAGATGACTGTTTTGCCTTTAACTAAAGCAAATGCTTAAATGATATGGATTTATTGTTTTTCTTAATTAAAAAGCACAACAATAAAACAGTAGGCTGCAATGACAAGCTAATGGGTAAATGACGTTTAAGGATATTTGACAGGCTCATTTTAAAATACAAAAAAATAATATCTATTAGAGTTGTTGAAACACTGAGAATGTTGGGTACACATAAATTCATATTAAAATGTCAAATTAGGTCATTTTAGGTTTTTTTTCCCCATCTAGCCTTAGCCTTAAAAATGTCATGTGGTACGATGTGATTTAGCTATAGTAAAATTTATTAATTTCCTTAACATGCTTAACATTTTTATTACAAGTTCTCAGTGATTAAAGTGTTTAGAAAGAAGGTATTTGCATTTCATTCGAGTTTTTGTAAATAATGATCTCATATTTTTGTTCTATAATTTCTGAGTTGCCTTCTTAAATGTAGCAGATTTATTTTACTTGAAAATCGCATAAAACTGAACAAAATGTTTCATAAATACCATTTAAGCATACTGTATCAGTGATTAATATTTCAGCCACATAAATTAGATAGCCTATTTTTTATTTAATACAGTTATTGTATTGATACCACATGACACAAAGACATTAAATCGTTACAATTTTATTTGAAGAGATCAATAAACAATACCGTAAATAATACCACATTCTTTAAAATTTCACAGAATTTTCATGAACACAGACGTTTTATAAACATATTTTATAAAAATCACATCAGTGGAGTGAAACTTGAAAAATGCTGTTTAATTTATTGTTTGAATTTCTTAAAAAAATTACAAAATTTTAAGCTGAGACTTCTTTTCAGTAACTCTCTCTGTCTTGTCTGGCAGCATGTTGTCAGTTTCCTCTTTGCTGTATTTTTCACTGCGTGAAATATCATGTGTGGCATGAGAGCAGCAAGGCTTGTCGGACGTAGCAACAGTAACTAAGAGGGGTGGGGGGGTCTTTGCGAAGGGTCAATTTAGAGTAGCAGGAGGTTGCTGGCTCAGGTTCTGAGATGACAGCATGTACATCTTTCTTACAGTAGTCAATGACTTCTGAAGTTTGCACTTGACTGCATGGTCGGGTGAGCGGTTGGCGGTGACATCTGAAAATAGATTCAAATAATTAATAATGAATAAATAATAAATGACTAGTAAATGCATAATTACCAAACTAAAATTACATGCTCTACATTTTTTTTGTTTGCATTTTTCTCATATTGTACAAAGATTAAACAAACTGTCTGAAAACCCCCCCAAAAAACCCCAACATTTTTAAATGACCAAATCTGCATACAAATCTGTTCCAAATGATACTAAAAGTATTTCATGTATATAAACCATCAATTTAATATAAAAGCACAAAAACTGCCAATCTAAGACATATATCTATAATGGAAAACACTCTGCAGTGATCGCACTACATGATATTTGGTCGCATCACATGATATTCTCAAATTCAGTCAAAATTTACAGGCACAGGATTGGCCACCTAAACAAAGCTTCCCACAAAAGGTAACTATGAAATGTATAATAAAAATAATAATATTTGTAGAAATAACAATATTCTTTTTGGGAGGAGGGGGGGGGGGGGTGTTAGGTCACCACATGATATCCAAATGTGGAAACTATACACAATCCAAATTTGAGAGCGCGTTACAACCCTGTTTGATGCTGAATCTATAATTTTATTTGTCAAATTTTCATTCTAAGGACAGTAATCTTGAACATATTGTATTACTTTGTTATCTGGGTAGATTTCACCTTCATAAAGCCAGAACCATTCATTGTAAACTTTAGAATGTTTTTATTTGATATAAAGTCCCTTTTTTTACTTTATACTTTTACTTTGTAAACCTTTGAACTCAAAGGCTTCTAAATCTTTTAACTTTATTAAGTCTATTCTAAGGTATCTTTAAAAGTTAGGTTTTTTCCGTTGATATGTTCTATTGATTTATGTAGCTCTTTTAACTTCATGTGATGTTGTCTGTTTGCCCCCTATTAATTCTTAATTGTAGTAATGATTCCATTTACAAAAAAAAAAAAAAAAAACCTGCTTGATGCTTCCACGGGGCCTTGGCAAACTGGTATATGATGGTATATGGTATATGAAGTCCTGTCTTTGAATGGATTTCAACATAAAAGTCCCAAAGTGGTAGTTTCTTGATGGTCGCACTACATGTTATTTTCATCATCTGACAATGTTTGTTTGTATATTATGATCGAAATATAAATACAAATGCTTTGCGATTTTGTACAGGATTCCAAATCACTTTGGAAATCATGCATTTAGATGCAGATGGTCTACGACCACATCAAAAAGGAGACTTTTCAAACGTTTTAGATGCGCCAGGCTCGTCAAACAACAGTTTGTAGAACAACAGTGAACTGTGGTCAGATGAGATGTTGTCAGGCCATATGTCAGTAAAAAAGAATCTTCCTGTCCTGTCAGCCATTATATTGTGCTCGTAGCACGTGCTCTTCAATTGCAAATACGGTGGTGCGCGCTGTAACCTGTATTATTTCATAATAAAGCACAAATGAAACTACAAGCATGCGTGTCAGATCCGCGTCACATTCACCAGTGGCAGCTCTTAAAGTAATAGCAGCCAAATAACCTAATAATTCAGCTGCTGTGATGTCTGTTAATCAAAGAACAAAAGAAAAAAGCAGAAATCAATAGTCAATGGTTAAATATTAGGAAAATAATTTCCTAGAGACATCAGTAGTATTGGTATCAGTGATACTTGCCTTCAGTCAGTTGTTTCTACATAAATTTTTAAGATTGATTGCGAAATTATTGCAATATGAAAGTATATTTAAAAGATTTAATGTTTGGTGAGATTAATCGTGATTAATTTTCAGAAAAATATCTGACCATTTTGGTTGCAGGCTAGAGCCCTAACTTCTAAAAGAATGCTTGCCGATCTTTTTAAGTATAGTATTGTAGTGCTGTTTTTTGGTAACAAAAAATGCCCTGAGAGAACACACATTCTTCAAGGGAAAAAAAAAAAAAAAATTTCAGTCATCTTGATGCACCTTGGAAGTTCTCAAGGTGCGTTTATAAAAATGTAACGTCTTTTAATTTGAGCGCACTTTTTTTTGACACACATGCGTAATGCACGAGACGCTCCAAAAGACGAGAGAAGTACGCCTAGCACGTGTTTACATAACAGAAAAACAATGGAAAAGCAGTGCAGAGGAATGCAAACAAATTATATGTGTGAACGTAGAAATGAACACAGAAACTTGCTTCTTGGACTGTTTGTTTTAGAAAAAAATGAAAACAAGACCTGGAACATTCACAAAGACTAACCAGGGTTCTCACGGTCTTGGAACATCAGCATATTTAAGTAGTCTAAAGTGTAAATCACAAAACTACTGGTGTTGGATCTCTGAAAAACATTCAGCAGTTACAACTTATGAAATCCTATGAAGAGTTTAACTGTAATTATGATTTTTAGTTGTTTTAATCTATGGACAGTTCTAGTTTTTATGTATGTATAGCCTATATTTAGTTATTTATTTTGATGTTTACAACATAGCAAATGTTTATGATCAAAGGGATTTGATCACTAAAAATCATTGACTAAATGCTTACTGTGCCACAGAGGATGGATGGGGAATTATTCACAGATTCAGAGCAGGAGGATTGGAGCAGCTCATCAGAATCTGACCGGATGAGTGAGACGGGACAAAGGAAAGGAAAACAAGGGGTAAAAAGAAAGATGAATCAACAAAATGGTAACAAGAAGAAAATAGCCAGAAGTAAAAACACTAGGCTTCCAGGTAAGCATAAAATGATATCTAATATTTGTAACTTTTTCTAATATTTTTAAGCTTCTCAAACCATGTTAAGATAGTTGGCAGCATTGACACCTGAGGTTCAATTGCAGATCCAATAATGTCAAGCATCTCCTAGAAATGTCTTTTTTCATTGATCTGAAGAATACTTTTGATCTGTTTCTCTAATGATTATATATATCCTAAGAAAATATAAATTTTATGAATCGGTATATATTTAATATATATGTATGTATTTTTTAAGGGGTAGACCTTACAGATGTCTTTCAAGAGGTCAGAGAAAAGGACCAGCTGGTCGTCCATTGTGGAAGGATTGCAGGTTGTCTGTACAGAATAAAATATGAGAATGGTAAGTTTTGGGAGGAAAAAAAAGATTTTTAATAAAATCATTATTTTAAAAATCATTATTAGTTGTATTTATTTTCACATTGTGAGACAGAAATTAAAATGCAGATGCAGTTTTTAAAGTCAGACTGAAATTAGATTTAACTAATGTAGAGTGTCACTTAATAAACAAATACATTCACAGTCTACAAAAGTATTGGGACACTTGACCATTACACCAACAGGGACTGTAATGACATCACATTCTAAACACATAAACATTAATATGGACTTGTTCCCCCCTTTGCAGCTATAACAGCTTCAGCTATAGGGTCATTCCACAAAATCAGTGCCTTTTGCCAGTGGTGTATAAAGTACCTGAAATCCATACTCAAGTAAAAGTACAGTTTACACTCAATACGTTATTATTGCATACTGTTTTATAATGTACTACAATACTGAGGTGCAGATAATTGACACTATTTGCAATAATACTTATTTTTCCTCCTTCGTTTAAAAAAAAAAAATGCTGTCCACATACAAAAAAAAAAAAAACAGGCTATGAAGTGTTGCTAAGAGCATACCAAACCAACAAGTGGCAATACAACCCTAACTGTAAAGCCATATTGGCCAATCAGATGCCTGAAAAAAGCGTGCACTCCGATGTCACAAGCCAAAATCACCAGTTTCACAGGCTGCATGACAACAATGCAACCAGAGTTTCTGAAAATCTTCACCGTGGCAGGAGTTTTCAAAAAGGTTCCGTTTCAGTGACATGATACTGCATTTGCATGTGGACAAACGGCCAAACCGCATAGCAAAAAGCTGTGGTTTTGAAAATTCACGTGTTTGTGTGGACAACACCATATTATATGTAAAGTGAATAATACACCAGTTTTTATTTTATATATGTATAAAATAAATGTTGCTGTGTCCGTTTAAAAAAAATAGCATTTGTTATTTTAAATATGTGCTCCCATTCATATGTCCTGTATGTTTCTTATGTTTCTCTGTCTTTAGGAGAGAAGTGTATTTCATGTAAAGGGAAATGGTTTACACCCGGACAGTTTGAGAAATTTGGAAGAAAAGGGCATCACAAGAAGTGGAAGAGTAGCATCTATTACAAGCCATCAAATGGCCTTCAACAAGTTAAATTGTTGAAACTCATACAAGTATGTTCACAGCTAGTGTGAAATCTGAGTTTATTTGACATTTTTCTGAACATATGTGAACCTCATTTATATCAACTTTCCTTTTTCTCCTAGAATGGATGTCTTTCAGAATTTGGACAACTGAGGGAGTCAATTAGAGAGGTATTTTGTATATACAGTACCAAAGCACAAGTTATAAGCCCATAGGCTTTAAATCAAGCCATATTCATATGTTGTAATTCAGCCTCACAACAGTCATTGTATTCTGTGGATTATGAATCAACTTTGATATTTTTGGCTTTTTGGCTCTATAGATTACTTTTGAGAATTATCCATTAAGTTATTATCATGAAGAAATGTTTTAAAATCACTACAATTATTACCACTATTTTACCATAGGTGACAATGACAGAATCCTGTAAAAGATTGTTTTCCAAGACTCTGGAAATATCTGTATGTGGAATTGAAGAGGAAAAAATCCAGCTGGGTGAGTTTGAATCAACATTTGCATTTCAGATTCATTAGTTAGCGATCTACCATTAGTGATCTGATCTCTGTCTCAACATCACACTATTTACTTTTGATTACCTGTTCTTCAGTTCTCTGATCCCCACTATACTTGCTTGAGGAAATTTTTATATTTTATTAAGCCAGACTGCTGAGTCTAGATTGCCAAAGAGCTTTTTTTCTCATTGTTAGTGCTGCTTTTTATGTGATAATATACATTGACCCTAATAATGTTTATGGTTTATGTGTGTTTTCTACCACATACAGACAGTTCTTCAGATGAGTCTGTATCTGTTGCTGAAAGAGTCAAAATGGTGAGCTGTGCATGTATTGATCAATTGTAAATTATTATTGTATGTGTATTATCCTACTTTGGAGAGTTGAATTTAGCAAACTGGTTCCTTTAAGGCAAGTCATGTCACTCGGCGGCCATCTTTGAAACGCCTCTTGGGCATGCAAGTGCAGCTCCTATCTCTTTGAATGGGGAAACATAAAATTCTGCAAAACTGAAATCTGACAACAACTGTATCATAAATTGTTGCTTCTTTTGCTCAAATAGCGTTAAAAAAGCTTATTTTTCAGGCTAGACCATGCGCAGTCCGAGGCGAACACCTCAGAATGCTTACTGTTTCTATAGCAATCTAACGGCAAGCTGCAGTGATGCGCTGACTTTACTGATTAGGGATTGGCTCTTTTGCTCAGAAGGCGGGGCTTCTGTCGATAGAGTGGCCATATTGAGTGTTGCATTTTTCCCCATTACCTGATGGAGGGAATGGAGACATTATATTGTGTCGAGGGGTTTACACGGGAGACCCAATCATCTCCGATTTTAAGGAGAAAAACCAATGAAATCTGTCTAGTGAATTTTGCATGCCGAGCCACTCTCCGTGCATATGGGTCAAAAAGAGGCGACAGGTGCATCCACTAATTCAGGTTTTAAGCTGAGGAACCGAGAACATGTCCCTGGCAACCAGCGATGGTTCGAGGTTGTGGCATGGGGAAATAAGGTCTCCATTCTCTCCATCGGGGAACGAGGGTTACGTACGTAACCAAGACTTTTCACCATGAGTTATGTCGTGTCGACATTAGGGGTCTACGGAAAGCGCCACAATCCGAACACTGTCGCAGCCACGTGGTGCTACAAATGGTGATGAGCAGCCACGTGTCAGGCAAATACTACGTAAAGGTCGTAACCTTCCCAACACCCCAGCACAAATTCACTGACCTTGGTGCGCTCCGGGACCAAAATGTGAGTACATCGCTGCTGGAGATAGCCATGCTGCTGTTCCGTCCACAAAAAATTTCTTAAAGTTCGTGTAAAGTCAATATTAAATGTGTTCTGAGTTTGCCACACCACAGAAAAATGTTTCATTAACCACCCAGCTAAATTTGAATGCTTAAAAAAAACGCCAAGTAAATAAAATAAGGTATCAAAATCTTGAAAAAAGGGGGCGTGTCTGCTGGCGGCGCTGAAACCACGCCCACTCATGGAAAAGCTGCCGTCTCTCTCAACTGTCTTCCTCTAGTAGCTTATTTAATAAGGAGACCAAGCTGTTTTGTAAATGATCACAACCAGGTATTATGCATTTACCTGACGAAGGCATAGCTAACTGTTAGCTAGCAAAATGTAGGCTGTAGTAACTAACGGTAATGACAGTAACTCATGATTGAGCCATGAACCACTGATGCTAATGTGCTCTAGTTATTAAGTGTGTTCGACTTGAAGCAGCGCTGCAGAATGATCAGTACATGACATCAAAGTAGCGCAAGAGCGATTCGAAAGCATCAGGAGCGTCTGCTCTCTGTAGCTCTCACTGTACTTTGATGTCACATACTGATCGGTCTGCAGCGCTGCTTCAAGTCGAACACACCTAATAACTAGAGCGCGGTGGCTCAATTGCATCATCGAGTCATGATTTAGCCCGCCCAAAAAATCCTGATCACAAAAATTGTGAAAAACTGTTTAATGGTCTACACAATTAATTACTACATAGTTCACAGTCTTTGTAATATGTTTCAGCAATGATTTTCTAACAGTTATAATTTATATAATTTATAACTGTTTACAAACAATTCTCAGAATTTACTTTACACAGACTTTAACAAAAGGGATTTCAATCTTCAGTGAAATATTTGATTCAGATCTTTCCCATTTGTTGTTATCAGCTTAGGAAATAATGATGAGGAAGTGAGCCTTCCAAGAGAAGGATTCTACGGGCATTCTGTAGGGAGGTGTCATATGGAGATACTAATATGGACTGACCCAGGCCTAGGGCAGTTCTACATTTGGAATGGAACTCTGAGGCAGGTCCTAGTTGGAAGTAGGGTGGAACAACTGCCAGCAGAGACTGACAGAATGGTCTGTCAAAGGGAAGACATGGGTTGACCGAGAGGGAAACCTTACGGAAACCTTACCTTGGAAGAATATACATATGGGATTGCCCAAAGGGAATCAAGCCAAATGGACACCTAGCACAGTACAGGGGCTGAACGGAGGCCTGGGTAAGCTAACACTGATATTAGGCCTGGCGTCAGACTGCTCTGCCCAGTCTGACTGCCTGGGATGCTGGAGGATACTCAACCAGGGTTTGCCGTCCGGGGAACTCTACTGGAGGAAAAAGGCGATCACATCCCCGGGTGAGGGGGAATTGTGCAGCAAGCATGAAAACGGCAGATCCTTCCCGCCAATTACCTATTACCCAACACACAAGAAGAAACTGGCTCAACATGGAGACTGTGCACCAGCGCATATGGGGAGGCAACACTCTGTGTGGATTGAGCCCTCACCCCCAGGGGGAACGGCACACCTTGGGATTGGTACATCAAAGCGATGGCATCCACTATCCAGTGGGCCAACTTCTGCTTGGAGACAGCCTTCACTTTCTACTCTCCTCCGTAGCAGAGCAAGAGCTGGTCAGAGCTTCTGAAACTCTGGGTGCGGTCCACGTAAATGCGCAACACTCTTACGGGACACAGCAACGCTAAGGCTGGGTCTACCCTCCTCCGAGGGCAGTACTTGCAGGTTCTTGCAGGCGTCTGATTCCAGAGGAGGAGATGGTGGGTGAGTTGTGACATGAGACGTGATCATAGACAACCCTGCCGGTTGATGTACGAAACAGTCGCATTGTTGTCCGAGCAGACCAACACTTGCTTGCAAAGCAGCAATGGCCGGAACTGCCACAAGGCTAGTAGCACTGCCAGCAACTCGAGGCAGCTGATGTGCCAACGCAGTCGAGGCCCTGTCCAGAACCCTGAGCCTGCCTGTCTGTTGCATGTAGCGTCCCAGCCCGCACTGGACACTCTGGCCTGTAGAAAGGCAAAGGAAAGGCTAACTCCATACCGAGAATGAGGTTCAGTGCACAGAGGTGAGCTTGCTCTTTTTCCAGTTGAGCCGAAGCCCCAAATGGCTGAGGTGCCAGAAAACCAGGTCCCTGTGATCGCACAACTGTTCTCGCGAGTGGGCCATGCTCAAGATAGTTGAGGATCTAGATGCCCACTTCACATAATGGGGTAAGTGTGCCCTCTGCAACCTTTGTAAAGACACGGGGGGGACAGGAACAGCCCGAAGGGGAGGACCCTATATTTCCATGTCAGACCCTCGAGTGCAAACTGTAAGAACGGCCTGCATCTGAGGAAGAATCGAGACATGAAAGTAAGCGTCCTTCAGGGCTCGCAGTTCCAGGATTGGACTTTCTTGGGTACGATGAAGCAAGGGGTATAAACCCCTGCCTCATCTCGACTGGAGGGACGGAAATGTCCTTGCGCAGGACGGGTGCATCTCGGACTGCCATCGAAGTCTCGAGAGTGCTGCTGAACCAAGTCGTACTGCCTGAATGAGCCAGCGGGATGGGTTGGGCATCACAAGCCACACTTCCCCAAGCTCCATGTGAGGGGCACCAAAGGGACAATCGGCGCACCTGCAGTGGTGCAGCGGTGGGAAGTCGTACTGGATGGTACAGAAGGCTCATCACAGCAAGACTCCCCGTGTCCCTGGAGAGACCAGCCAGAGATATGAGGAGAGGCGCTGCGTCCCCGAGCCGCAATCTCTTGGCTGCTGACGATAGGAAGTGGCATGGGCAAGCCTGAGGATTGCTAACTGTCAACCCACGAGCCTGGTAACCCGGAGGAAAGGAAAACTGCTCTACTTTGAAACTGTGGATACCGCTGGCTGTTGAGACTGAAACAAAATGAAACCCAGGACTCTCCGCCTGGCCCTCCTCTGGGGAAAGGAGTGGCACTATATTCACCATGTCCTCGGGTTGCCCGTGTCAGGGTCGCTACGTCATCTTTTTAGAGGACTTAGGGCCTGGCTGGAACAAGGGACGTGCCAAGCTCTTGTGAGAGGCTCGCTCTGGAGGACGCCGACAGTGACGAGCAGACTGGGACATGGCCCGCAACGGAATGGTGGTAGGTGAAGGATCACGTCAGGGCAGGATGTGCTGGATGGCCTCGGTCTGCTTCTGTGCTGCTGAGGACTGCTGGGCTAAGGGTACTACCCTCGTGCATATTTCGGAGTGCCCTGGCTTGGTGGACCTGCAGGATCACCGCACTATATATTTTGGCAGTGAGAGCCACTGACAGCTTACAGGTTTTGGACAGGAGACATGGACAATTTCTTCAAATGGTGACATTTTTGCAGGGAGGTGCCCCACAACCACACACTTCACATGGGAATTTTCAACGTACCCCCTATCTGCTGGGAAGTGAGGATGGATAAGGAAGACGAATGGCTTCTGGCTGAAAAAAGGGCCATCCACGACTTCGTCAGCTCCTTATGCACTTCCGGGAATAAATGAACTGGGACAGATCACAGATGCTAGCCTTGCTCCATGCCGAAAAACCAATCATCCAGCCTCGAGGGCTTGGAACTGCCATGCACACCTCCAGCCCACGGCTGCCTGGGAAAGCACGGCCGTCACATCTGGGTCCAATTCGGCAGCTGCAACAACACCCGAGGGGGGCTGCAAAATTTTCATCCTCTGAGGACGATAGCCCATCCACCGAAGCCACGATCGACATCTGATCCTCCAGCGACGCACCAAATGAAATGCTGGGACCATCACGAGCCAGGACAGCGAAATCACTCAGGACAAGACAGGAGGAGGAGGATACAGAGAAAGGGTGCCACTCTCATGTCCTTGAGGAGAGAGAGGCCCGATGACAGCGCTACCATGGTCATACGCTCACAGTGAACGCATGAACCGTCCATGAACACAGCTTCAGTGTGTTGGATGCCCAGACACTTAAGACAACGATCGTGGCTGTTAACAGAAGACAGCCTCTTCTCTCAGAAACGATTGGCTTTCTGCGGTTGAAATTCATTCACCCACTCAGCTCTGAAGCAAAAATCTAAATGAGTGGATGCACCTGTCGCCTCTTAAAATCCACTAGCCAAATTTCATTGCCATCTTCTCTTAAAATCAGACATGATTGGGGCTCCCGAGTAAACCCCTAATGTCGTCACGACATAACTCGTAGTGACCGACAGATAGGGAACTATATGAGTGACAAGTCTTGGGTATTCTACAGTCTTTGGTTTAGCATATGCTAACAATTTATAAAAATAAATGGAAATATAATCATTTATATTATTATTGTTATTATTATTGACAGGATGTCATAAAAGCAGTAGACTCTGCTTAATATTCTATAGTTTAAAATAAGTCAATTAGACAGGTATTTTGTAGATACAGTACCAATGCACAAGTTAGAGGCTAAGCCCATAAACCATAAAGCCATAACACCATATACATATGTTGTAGTTCAGCCTTACAACGGTGATTCTGTGGATTATAAATCACTTTTAATATTTTTGAATTTATTTATTTTGCTTTATAGATTACATTTGACAGTGAACCATTAACATATTATTATGCTGAAATGTCTTAAAGTCACTACCATAATATTTTACCATAGGTGACACAGACAGAATCCCGTAAAAGATTGTTTTCCAGGACTCTGGAAAAACCTGTGTGTGGAATTGAAGAGGAAACAATACAGCTGGGTGAGGTTGAATGAACATTTACATTTCAGATTCATTAGTTAATGCTCTACCATTAGTGATCTCTGTCTCAACAACACACCATCTACTGTTAATTACCTGTTCTTCAGTTCTCTGACCCCCACTGTACTTGCTTAAGGATGTTTTACTTATATTAAGCCAGGTTGATGAGTCTAGATTGCCAAAGAGCTTTTACTCTCATTGAGTGTGTTTACATACACCCTCATAATGCGATTATAATGAGATTTTGACATTATTACAATTAAACTTTACCTCATGTAAACACAGTACTTCAATCTAAATAATGTGATTATGCTCATAATCGCAGTAAGCATAATTGCATTAACATAGGTGGCGTACGCCGATTTTAATTGAAATATACAGGCATGTAAACACCTTAATCGCAGTATTGGGGCTCTGACCAAAGTGCGTATGTGCTTGTGACATACATGAATGACGTGACAGCTGTAATAATACGCAGATTAGAATCGATGGCAGGGAAGAAAGCATTGCATTCCCGGGGAAAACACAACTCGCTGCCACCAGTCTTTGTTGCTTACCCTCATCCAGAAACGGCAAGTAGAACACGACGGCAGTGTAGGCAATTTCTATTTCTAGATTTCTATGTCGCCGAAAAAGCGTGGAATACATCCATACAAAATCCTTATGCATTAGACGTAAATAAATTAAAACAGCGGCCAGCAATACACTTGCTCTGATTGTCCAATGAGTCCATCATTTGTGCTGTAAGAGGGGAATGTGAATAATGGCAGTAAAAAATGTATTAACCACAATGCTAAGTGAATAATAAGAATAATGGAAATTGCATGTAAATGGGAGTGAAGAACTTTGCTCTTGACATGTAAACTTCATAATGCGATTAAGTCCTTACCCTGATTATTGGAAATAATCGCATTATTCGTGCGCACGTAAACATAGTCATTGTTAGTGTTTCTGTTTTTTATGCAGTCATATACATTGACCTTAAAAATGTTTAAGGTTCATGTTTGTTTTCTACTACATACAGACAGTTCTTCAGATGAGTCTGTAACTGTTGCTGAAAGAGTCAAAAAGGTGAGATGTGCATGTAGTGATCGATTGTAAATTATTGCGCAAGGACTGGAATTAAGAACTGCTGTATTAACCCAAATAACAAACTTTATATTTCACCTTCTCCCCAGTTACTGAAATGTACCTAATTACTGTGCCCACATATCCTCCATTAATACATGAACCATTGCTTTAGTCTTATCCTTTCTTTTTGGCACAGAACAGGAGATCATCTGTATTTTTAGCTGAAACTTTCAGTAAATGGATCACAGAATCTGAAAAATGTACTGCCAATGCTAGAGGTAAGTGAGCTCTTTTATTTTGTATATATTATGTTATTTCTCTTAATTTGAACTTGATTTTTAAAATTCCATATTTTATTAGACTGTGAAGACCCTTGGTTTCTTTCACATCTCTTGTTTTTGCTTCTCATTAGAATAAGAATATTTATAGTTTAACAGTAACCATCGGCCCCACTATACTTGCTTGAGGACGTTTTGCACATATTAATCCAGGCTGTTGAGTATATATTAAAGAGCTTTTTCTCTTATTGTTAGTTTTTCTGCTTTTTATGTGGTGATCTACATTGACCCTAAAAATGTTTGTTATGTTTTTTCCCTACCACATACAGACAGTTCTTCAGATGAGTCTGTATCTGTTGCTGAAAGAGTCAAAATGGTGAGATGTGCATGAATTGATCCATTGTAAATTATTATTGTATGTGTATTATCTTATTTTGGAGAGTTGAGTTTAGCATGTGCAAGATTATATATAACCATAAATTGAAATATATACATTATTATTATTATTATTATTATTATTATTGAGAGGATGTCATAAAAGCTGTAGGCTCTGTTTAATATTTTATAGTTTAAAATAAGAATAAATAATAATTATTATTCTATTAAATAATAATGTGTAAGCAACAGATTGGCAATGGAGGAATTCTGCTCACATTCTGATGGACTCATGAAAAATAACTAAATATGTACAGAACAATTACCCAAATAGCTAACTTTATATTTCACCTTCTCCCTCAGTTACAGTAATGTACCCATTTACTGTACCCACATATACTCCATTAACAAATGAAGCATTGCTTTAATCTTATCCTTTTTTCGGCACAGAACAGGAGAGAATCTGTTATTTTTGCTGAAACTGTCTGTAAAAAGATCACAGAACCTGTAGAATCTACTGCCAGTGCTAGAGGTTAGTGAGCTCTTTTATTTTCTAGATATTATGATATTTCTCTTATTTAGAACTTTATGATTTTTAAAATGCCATATTTTTATTAAACTGTGAAGTAACTTTAGTTACTTTCTGTAACGTGGAGCATGATAACGGGGTTGAGGATACACTTGCAGGCTTTATCATATTTTTGGTTGTACAGGCAGGTTCAGTCATCAGCAATCAAAACAACATACCTTAAAAATAATTATCACAACACTGGTAAAACAGGCTTATACTGATTGTCCTGTCCTCCGAATTATACTTATCAATCCTGATTCAAAAAAATTAATAAATTCAGAACAGGATTATAATAAATTCTATTTTAAATAAGACAGGAATATGTTTTTCTACAACAACAACAGTAGTGTTTACAGCAAAACCACCATACCCTGTAAACTCAATAACAACAACAACAATAATATAATTCCAGAGTAATTAAGAGGTGCAAAAAATGTCTTTAACATTTAAACTTAAAATAATTTTTCTGTTCTGTGTTTTTTTTTTTCAAACCTGCATCATGGCATTTGGTGCTGTATTAATACAGAAGCATCCATTTCGATACGCATATCAGCAAGGTGCACAGCCCTATTAAAAGCCGTATTCCATGGGCCCCTTTTATACTTTGAGCACCTGCCCCTCCAAAGGTCTCTGCACAGCCCTGGTTCTGATAGACGGATCCACGCTCAAATCTTAGCAGGAAAAGGACGTTTTTAAAATTTCAGTATTGAATGGTATCACGGTCGGTACTCTTGGTTGTACAGGCAGGGTCAATCATCAGCAAACACAAAAACATCCAAGATGAGACAAAAGAGTAATCCAGAAAACAGGAAATGATCAGGGCAGTCAGCAAAACAATGATGGAAAAGCAGGTAAAAATGTCCAAGCTTAAAAAACCGCAAGGCAAGGCAATGCAAGGAAAGGAAAGGACAGGAAAGATGAAACACGGAATGCAGTAACAAACGTACAAACAATACTCAGCAAAGAGTATGAACAAGTGTCAAACTTAAATAGTCCTCCTGATTGGAAATGGGGTGTCTGAAAATTGGTTTCTGGCAGAAGGTTATGGGACCCTCCGCTGGAGCTCATGGGCACTCTAGCTGGAGATCGTGACACTTTCACATCTCTTGTTTTTGCTCCTCATTAGAATAAGAATATTTACAGTTGAACAGTAACCATCTGCCTTTGATAAGTCTTACCAGTGTCTATTACTGAATTTATGAGTGGTACTAATATTTGTTTCTTTTGTATTTTACTATTTCAGACTTTGTCTAACCTGTTTGTGTTTGTGTGTGCTGTCACTTATCGTCATGATTTATCTCTTTGTCCTTCCCCAAACCAAGATTCACCTGCACCTCCCACTGATGCTACAGAACCTGCAGTGTCAGGACAACTGAAGGAGTCAATTAGAGAGGTATTTTGTATATACTGTACCAATGCACAATTTATAAACCGATAATCCATTAAACGTGAACCATATGCACTTTTGTAGTTCAGCCTCACAACAATGATTGCACTCTGTCGGTTACGAATCCACTTTGATGTTTTTGACCTTTTTTGGCTCCATAGATTACTTTTGACAATGATCCATTAAGTTATTATCATGCTGAGATGTTAATCACTACCATTATATGACGAGTTTGGTTCCAAAATGCAAATTCTCTGCAGAATGCGATAAATCCGCTCAACCAATCACAGCGCACCATTCCACACACTGTAAACAGTACCGGTAATGGCGGCGCTTTGAATACACCTGGCATCCTAGTTTTCCTCATCTACTTTGTGATCAACAAACAAGCAAAAAATTAGGGCTGCACGATAAATCGCATGTGATTGTCATGCGCATCTCGTCAGTAAAGCCAGTTCTGTGATCTCCATCACATGCTTTCAGATGGAGCGGCATTTATGCTGCATTCATGTGCTATCGGAATAATTGTAAATACGAGCTTCCTAGTCGGAAATTGGACATGAACGGCCTTAAAGGATTAGTTCACTTTTAAAAAAACATTTGCTGATAATTTACTCACCCCCATGTCATCGAAGATGTGCATGTCTTTCTTTCTTCAGTCGAAAAGAAATTAAGGTTTTTGATGAAAACATTTCTCCATATTATGGACTTCAATGGGATCCAAACGGTTCAAGGTCAAAATGACAGTTTCAGTGCAGCTTCAAAGGGCTTTAAACGATACCAGACGATGAATAAGGGTCTTATCTAGCGAAACGATCTGTGATTTAAAAAATAAATAAAAAAGTTTAAGTTTTATAAGCACAAATGCTCTGTTCTGTGATGCGCGTTCGTGACGTCACGTTATACGCAATTACGTGGAAAAGGTCACGGTTGACTTAGGTGGAAGTACCGAGTCAGTGTTTATAAATGTGCGGAAGGAGGAACATATACACATATTCAAATGTCTTTGTGTCAGTTTATCGTTTAAAATGCCCATTTCGTGTGCGTATCCTGGGTGTTTTAATATTAAAAAGCCTAAAAGAAAATTTTGGATTTCGCTTCAGCCTTTTCAACGTAATTGCGTATAACGTGACGTCACGAACGTGCATCACAGAACAGAGCAAGGCGAGCATTTGTGCTTATAAAACTTAAACTTTTTTATTTATTTTTGAAATGACCGATCGTTTCGCTAGATAACACCCTTATTCATCGTCTGGTATCATTTAAAGCCCTTTGAAGCTGCACTGAAACTGTCATTTTGACCTTGAACCGTTTGGATCCCATTGAAGTCCATTATATGGAGAAATGTTTTCATCAAAAACCTTAATTTCTTTTCGACTGAAGAAAGAAAGACATGGACATCTTGGATGACATGGGGGTGAGTAAATTATCAGCAAAAGTTTTTTTAAAAGTGAACTAATCCTTTAAGGCCTTTCCACACTGAGCGCAATGCGAAAAAGTGAGACGAATCACCCACGAAAGTTGCTTTCACACCGAGCACGAAACGAATGTTCGCCTTCTGCTAATTCACGTCTGCACGCTAGGTGGCGCTGACCAACAATGTATTTTTCCTCAGATATGTATCCACGTATATAAATTTAACATCTAAATTAAGATAAACAAAGTTTGGTTCTACACCAGAAACACAAGGTATCTATAATGCTTACAAGAATAGGCTACATCCTAGAATATAATTAGAAGTACAATTATCATCAAGCTACAATTGAAAATTTATTTAATTTATTAATGTATTTGCTTACCTACTTTAAACCATCATCGAGTGCTTGTAATGACTTCCAATTGTGATTTATAGTTGATTTTGATTCTATAATAATAAGCAGACACATGCACTCTTTGTATGTTTAATAACGCTACACTGCTAATATTAGTCATAAACATCCTTTATTGCTATAAAAAATAAAAGGAGCTGCATACAAAACATATATCAAACATATAAAACAATATATCATGTATCATGTCTATTTTAATCATGTCTATTTGCTTTCATATTTCATGTGTAGAAAAATGTTTAACTCAATTTTTTAAAATATAGAATATCTAGACTAGAGAGTGAATGCGCTCTGACTCATAACACTCGGGCACGTGGAAGAAAACGGACGGTGCTCTACAGATCACATGATTCAGTGGATAATTATTAGAAATATTATTCTGTATGAAGAACATGTGAGAATAAATCAGCAGCTGCTCCGGTCACGTGATCCTAGCTCGAATCTTATTGGACGGTCCGTGTTTTCGCTTTGCGAAACTGAAAAGATTCGTGGAACTGGACGAAAAAAAAACATTCACATTTTCGGTGCGCAAATGTTCGCGGTCTATATGGAAGCATCCATAGGAAGGATCCGTCATCGCGTCTGAAATTTGTTTCGCTTTTTCACGCTCAGTGTGGAAAGGCCTTTAGAGAGGTCTTATATGGCCAATTTCCGACTAGGAAACTCGTATTTACGATAATTCCGATAGCACATGAATGCAGCATTAATACACAGAGATCACAAACAAGTTATGCAATATCGCGTTCATAATCGAAGATGAATCGCATTCGATTATGAACACGATATTACGTAGCTTGTCAGTGTAACTGTTTTTATTAATGCCATTAATGTTTTTGTTAATACAGCGTATAGCACTAGTCAACTAAATGAATATAAAGGCCTTTCCACACTGAGTGCGAAAAAGCGAAACGAATTTCGCAAGCGATGACACCCTGGAATAAAACAACGGCTTCCGATGGGTGCTTCCACACAGATCGCGAACATTCGCGCACCGAAAAGCGAATGTTTTTTTCCGTCCAGTCCGACGAATCTTTCCAGTTTCGCAAAGCAAAAGCACGGGCTGTCCAATCAGAGTTGAGCTAGGATCACGTGACCGGAGCAGCTGGTGTCGCACGAAAGGGTGAGAATGGAGGCGCTGTTTCGAAAACTAGTGTAAACAAACAAAGAAGAAGAGTATCCCGGATAAGAGAGTGGATGCTGAGTTCTTGTTATTGTTGGTATTTGTTGGTTCTTCATACAGAATATCATTTTTAATAATTCTCCACTGAATCACGTGATCTGGATTTGAATTTTTAATGTTATTATAACCTAAAGATGCTATGTGAAAGTTTGAAACAGAAAATAGTTGTTTTCATCTTGCCACTTTCTTGGTACATTTACTCAAATGAATCAAAATGGATTTATAGCGTTTTGGAACCAAACCCTTCATGTTTTACCATAGGTTACACAGTCAGAGTCCTGGAAAAGATTGTTTTCCAAGAATCTGAAAATACCTGTGTGTCGAATTGAAGAGGAAACATTCCAGCTGGGTGAGTTTGAATGAACATTTGTATTTCAGATTCATAGTCATGTACTATTAGTGATCTCTGTCTTAACATCTCTGACCATCTACTGTTAAATACCTGTTCTTCAGTCCTCTGATCCCCACTATAATTGGGAATATAATCCCCACTATAAACGCTCCACACGCGTCCTGGACGGCGATCAAACGGACAGGGCGCCGCTGTCCCGAGCGGAGGTAGTCATTCCATGAATCATGCCAGTTATTTTCTCTTATCTCGGTTTTTTGTCATACGCTATACTCCATTAATTGATACAATAAATATATATATATATCCAAGATTACAAAATCCGTATTCACTGCCTCAAAGTTTTATTGCTTGCTTGATCAGCCGTTTGATCAACGGTCTCTCTACGTAACGTTTTATAAAGACGGCAGATCTTTTACAAGTTTATTTCCTTTTTTGACAAAAGCAACTTATGTCAGAGACAGAGGATAAGGAATATTAACATTATTGCTGATTAATTACATGACGAATCCATCATGGTGGAGAAAATTAATCATAGATGGAGGTTTTAATCACAGGTTACAATTCTAATCCCCGATTTGTTAATCTCCGTTTAAAATTAAGTGGTGCAACACAACTCGATTTAAAATAAAACCCAGATCAACAAATCCTTGATTAGCTCTAAACTTTGCTTAATTTAATCATTGTTGGTGCAACCCATTTGGATTTATTCACACACGTTACAATATTTATCTAAAGCTTATTTCTTATTTATTTCAGCATTATCTTAATAGGCTGTATTAACTTATTGGGAGAAAACCGGTAGTTCTATGTGAAATCTATGGTGGCCGAGAGAGCTCAACCTCAACGTGCTGCAAATAGATTAAACACCAGCAAATAAAGAAAACAACTTCCTAAATTTTACAACGCACACACTGCAAATGCTCACAACACAACCAAACAAAGAAACGCACTGCGTTTGGTTGTATTATTTGGTTGTATTGTGAGCATTTGCAGTGTGATTCTTTATTTGTTTATGTTGTGAGCATTTGCACCACCTGCTGTCAAACTGATGAAGATGTTTTCTTGATTTGCTGGTGCTTTTTCTATTTGCATGCGTTTTCTGAAGTTGCAGCGTGTTGAGCTCTCTCGGCCACCGTAGGAAATCAGACATTTGAGGACCCCCATATAGGCAAAATGGCGTGATCATAACACCCCGCGAATATTCGACTGTGAGATTGGGAGTCGAATCAGGCACCTCCTATCGAAGCATCGAATCAAAAATAATAATACATTTAAAGTGCAAACATTAAAAGTGAAAGTTTGTTATAATAGCAATAAGGTGTTATAAGGTGGACTCCAGGCACATCGTCACATAATGTTCATAATGTTCATCCAGGCACATAATGTTCACATCGTCTCATTTTGGATATGAATAAATCATCTGGTCATACATAGACTATCTTCTTTCTTCGCCCATGGGTACACACATCCAAAGCACGGGCACAGAAAAAGTGATTTTACATGCATCTGATTGACAGATAAATCATAGTTGATCTGTCAGTCAGATGCATGTGAAATGCATGCGCTCTTATGTCAATGTTGTTGTTAATGTTTAGGATATTTTAGCTTCGTTAAACTGCACTGTTAGAGGGCCATTTTTTACCATTCATCTGAACTGTGAGCATGCATTTTTGACACTAGCATTGATCTTCCTCCATCCATGCAACTGCGTCCTTCTATCAACCGAGATTCTACATACTTAAACTGCTGAGTGTTCTGGTAATATCAATGGCATGATCGATTTCAGGAGCTGTTGAAATAATTTTTTAAATTTCATTAAAATACTGTAACGCAGTGATGCAGATTAAAAAAACCAAAACCGGTGATTGACAGTCAAAGCAAAGCGTGGTTTGAACGCCCCCCCCCCCCCCCCCCCCCCCCACTGAACTGAAAGTTTTGATTGGTTTTGCACCCTAGTCAGACCTGCCTCTTACTGCCTGACAGGGCCGTGCAGAGACCTTTGGAAGGGCAGGTGCTCAAAGTGTAAAAGGGACACATGGAACATGGCTTTTAATAGGGCTGTGCTCCTTGCTGAAATGTGTATCGAAATGGATGCTTCTGTATTGATGCAGCAGCAAATGCCATGATGCAGGTTTGAAAAAGAAACAAAGAACAGAAAAGACTATTTTAAGTTTAAATGTTAAAGACATTTTTTGCACCTCTTAAAAGGATCCCTGGGTATTAAGACTTTTATGGCTTAATATAACGTAAATTATGTCTCTCACTGAAATAAGTAGTAGAAAACCGATCAAAGATTTGTGTTATTTAAAAAAATCACATCGTTTTATACATATTTTGAACTATGGGGGGCACCATTATTCTGATGACGTAAAATGGTTGCACAAGGTGAGCTACTAGCACTACCTGTTGCTATTTTCAGCACAATACAACTCGGAATAAAGAACTCGGAAAATAAAATACTGATATGATGACCACAGCTACTGAAAGAGCTTACAGGTGGCGATGGATATAAGCATAGGTATAAACCAAATGCGGTACAATCGATTTTTCCCCACAAGGAGTCTAAACGCCCCGGATATTGAATCTACCACGAGTCATGATTAGCGTCGGCATGTTTACATCCTAACAGATGGCATCTAGTGTTTCTTGTCTCAGTCATTTGTATGCTTTTTCAGTAGCTGTGGTCTACTAAGACTCAAAGGCATCATGGCTGAAGTGGAGACAAAAAAGAAGCGGGTTTTTATGAAGTTTTATTCGTCCACAGGCATCTTCCCATGCTTTTCTCCTCCTATTATCGCTAGGAAAGCAGTCTTACATTGCTTCTCTTGTTGCCCTTTGACTGAAAATGACAACCAAAAGCCACACAACGTGGTATCAGTACTTTATTTTCTGAGTTGTGTTGCGGGAAAAAGCCAAAGACCATAGAAATAAGCGCCAGTAGCTCACCGAGTGTAACCATTTGACATCATTGATGCAGAATGTACTGTGCACATAAAATAATGCCCCCCCCCCCCCCCCCCCACAGTCCAAAAATGATGTAATTTTTTTAAATAACATACATTTTCATGGGTTTTCTACTACATATTTAAATAAGAGACATCATTTACGTTATATTAAGCTATACATGTCTTGATACCCGTGGATCCCTTTAATTGCTCTGGAATTATATTATTGTTGTTGCTGTTGTTGTTATTGAGTTTACAGGGTATGGTGGTTTTGCTGTTGTAAACACTACTGTTGTTGTTGTAGAAAAAAATATTCATGTCTTATTTAAAATAGAATTTATTATAATCCTGTTCTGAATTTATTCATTTTTTTGAATCAGGATTGATAAGTATAATTCGGAGTACAGAACAATCAGTATAAGCCTCTTTTACCAGTGTTGTGATAATTATTTTTAAGGCACTCTACGTTTTTTAAATAAATACTGTAATAATAATAGCTCAAAGTATGAATAGTTTTTAGTCAGACAACATAAAAAAGACAAGACACCTTGACGCGCTTTAATTTTTTCCCAATTAAACAGCAAGAACGAAAGAGAACAAGCACCTTTGTTTATATTGCTGTGTGTAGCTGCATTTTAATATTTAATATTAATTTTAATAAAATGTCAATTCGTCCCCCGCACTTTATTCGAGCTCGAGCAGGTGTTTTCACAAAGAGCTTAAGACTAGAGACATGACCTGACGTTTTATTCGTATCCAAAATGAGGAGATATGAATACCAGGAGAGCTGAACACTCTCGTGCAGTGCATGTTTCATTCATACTCAAAGCCAGAGGGTGCTCTCGCGCAGAAACTTATGACGTGCAGGAAATCCATAATATGGAAAAATGCAATCTATCACTGTAGCTGAGCTGAATAAAAAGCAGAAACGTCTTTACCGATGAAACATGAAGACAATAAACACATGATTGCGAAAATATATGGTTTATGTGGGTTTCTCAAGTTATCTCCAGGTAATAAATAAATATGAAAAATGCAGTAGCCTACCGATTGACATATAATTTAGTGAAACTATAAAAAATATATATTTCCTGAATTATTCTGTGATAAAAATGGGAAAAAGGTGTCCTAGTAGCCTTTATAAACCAATCATAAAACTTTGAACAAAAATATTGTATCCCCTTGCTGCAGCTAACCTTGCTACACACAGCAATATAAACAACAGCTGTGCATAATCTCTTCATGCCGTTCTCATAAAATAATAATAATTCAATAATATAAGTTAACGAGCACACCTCTTCGCTGAGAACTCCACTTACCGGTAGCCGCGGATGTTATTAAAGGCATCCTGGTACTAAAGGTGTCTGAACGTGAGGGATTGTCCTAGATGAGATCGTCAGGTGAAAGGTCATCATGTGGATAATTTTATTTACGGCTAAATTATTGTTAATTAATTTTACTAATAGTTAGATTGGGCAGGCTTTCAGAAAAGGGAGTTTCATTACCAAAAAAAATGCCTTGACAAAAGGGCACTTTGGGCATCAAGGGGAAAAGGGGCATGTGCTTAAGCATGTGCCTGCTGCCTGGCAGGGCACCACCCCAGCAGTTTGAAAAGTGCCCGTTAAACGCCGGCTCGCTCTGTTTCTCCATCGGCACCACTGTCTTTCTTCTTTCTTTTTTTGGTAGTACTTTGTACTTTTGGTGGAAAATAAATCTAGCGAAGTTGGATATTTCAAGTAAAAGTAAAATTACCGCAATTTAATTAGCCTATACTCAAGAAAGTAGAAAGTATTTGTAATTTGTTACCTTCCACCTCCGATGATTTTTATTGGACTATGAAGACCTTTGGTTACTTTCACATCTCTTGTTTTTGCTTCTCATTAGAATAGGAATATTCATAGTTGAACAGTAACCACTGGAATTTGAAAACTCTTACCAGTGTCTATTACTGCATTTCTGAGTGGTACTAATATTTTTTTTTCTTTGTATTTTACCATTCCATATTTTGTATAACTTGTTTGTGTTTGTGTGTGCTATAAATTCATCCTCATGATTTATCTCTTTGTCCTTCCCCAAACCAAGATTCACCTGCACCTCCCACTGATGCTACAGTATCTGCAGTATGTACAGCTGCAGTATCCGATCAGACCACAGTTGAAGTAGCGGGTGAAGCAGCAGCTCAGCTGAACTTCAGTGATTCTCCCACTGATGCTACAGAACCTGCAATATCTCCCGTTGTAGAGGAGGCTGATCAGACCTCAGATGAAGCAGCAGCAGCAACTCAGCTGAACTTCAGTGATTATCCCACTGATGCTACAGAACCTGCAATATCTCCCGTTGTTGAGGAGGCTGATCAGACCTCAGATGAAGCAGTGGGTGAAGCAGCAGCAGCAGCTCAGCTGAACTTCAGTGATTCTCCCACTGATGCTACAGAACCTGCAGTATCTCCTGTTGTAGAGGAGGCCGATCAGACCTCAGATGAAGCAGCAGCAGCAACTCAGCTGAACTTCAGTGATTATCCCACTGATGCTACAGAACCTGCAATATCTCCCGTTGTAGAGGAGGCTGATCAGACCTCAGATGAAGCAGTGGGTGAAGCAGCAGCAGCAGCTCAGCTGAACTTCAGTGATTCTCCCACTGATGCTACAGAACCTGCAGTATCTCCCGTTGTAGAGGAGGCCGATCAGACCTCAGATGAAGCAGCAGCAGCAACTCAGCTGAACTTCAGTGATTCTCCCACTGATGCTACAGAACCTGCAATATCTCCCGTTGTAGAGGAGGCTGATCAGACCTCAGGTGAAGCAGCAGCAGCAACTCAGCTGAACTTCAGTGATTCTCCCACTGATGCTACAGAACCTGCAGTATCTCCTGTTGTAGAAGAGGCCGATCAGACCACAGATGAAGCAGCAGTGGGTGAAGCAGCAGCAGCAACTCAGCTGAACTTCAGTGATTCTCCCACTGATGCCACAGAACCTGCAGTATCTCCTGTTGTAGAAGAGGCCTATCAGACCTCAGATGCAGCAGTGAGTGAAGCAGCAGCAGCAGCTCAGCTGAACTTCAGTGATTCTCCCACTGATGCTACAGAACCTGCAGTATCTCCTGTTGTAGAGGAGGCCGATCAGACCTCAGGTGAAGCAGCAGCAGCAACTCAGCTGAACTTCAGTGATTCTCCTGCTGAAAGGCAGAATCCTGTTGTTTCTGAAGAGACTGAGAAGACAAGCCAGATGCAGTTAATTAAATTTCTGGAAAATCAGTTTAATACCATCAACGACACCCTAAAATCAATTGAATTGTCTTTAAAGAAGCTGGTGGAAAAACAGTCTCAAGACACACTGCCTAAGTATATCTATCTAATTCCTGCTGATTTTGAAAATCCCCAGATTCACTCCTCAGTCAAGACGGAGCCAATCACTGAAGGTGGGGGTAGTACTGAGGAAGCAGAACTGTGATCTGAGATATCAATAAATATATCTTTTTATATCTTTATATATATTTTTCATTGATATGTTTATTATTGAAATGTTGTTGTTATATGCATGTGTCAATTTTATTTAATTTCTTTATTTTCTTAAATATGTGGGTAGATAGTATTTATAGAGTTGTAACTTTTTAGTTTTAGTTACTTTTTCTTATTTGTAAGTCGCTTTGGACAAAAGCGTCTGCTAAATGACAAAAGTAAAAAAGTAAAGAGTGTAAAGACCATCGACTCTACCGTGCGACTCCACCGGGCAGGGACACCGGCAAGGGATAGTAGTAGCTTTTTATTTAATTTTTTTCATTGATATGTTTATTATTGAAATGTTGTTGTTATATGCATGTGTCAATTTTATTTAATTTCTTTATTTTCTTAAATATGTGGGTAGATAGTATTTATAGAGTTGTAACTTTTTAGTTTTAGTTACTTTTTCTTATTTGTAAGTCGCTTTGGACAAAAGCGTCTGCTAAATGACAAAAGTAAAAGTAAAGTAAGTTATTATTATTAGATTATTCAAGTTTGTTTTTAATGTGTTTTTAATAGCCAAGACAATAAACACCTTTTTGATAATTGTTCACTGTTTTTGTCACATATTAAAACAAAATATATTGCAGCATTTTGTTGTTTTAATCATTTGCTGATCATTGTTCTGTTGTTTATTTATATACATATAAATAAATTGATATGATTATGTAAACATTTTGAAAATCTTTTTTATATATTTGATCATTATTAATAGCAGTAATACATTTTGTTTTATGTATTTTTTTGCAGTTTCATTTTGTCCTTTTTTATGTAAATATTGTTAATGTTGTCTTTGAGTGGCTGGACTGGTATGTAGATATACTTAGATGGCAGATGGACAAGTGAGTAAATTCAACCTTTTTATTACACCTTGGTTTCCTCCTTGGGATTGTTCACCCAAAAATTAGTAAATTTATTACTCACCCACAAGTTGTTCCAAACCTGTGAGTTAGTGTCTTCTGCTAAAAACAAAAGATATTCTGAAGAATGTTTGCAAACAAGTAGCATTGACATTAGTTCATAGTATTTCATATTATTGGAAGTCAGTGACTTCTAGCAACTGTTCGATTATCAAAAATCTTCAAGATATCATGTTTTCTGCTTAAGAACTCATAAGAAACAACTTGAGGGTGAGTAAATGATAAGACTTTTTTTTTGATGAACTTGAACTATACCGACTCTTTTACTGGTGCACAATGCATAAATAGAAAAAAAAGCATACAATGAAACTTTAGTTTGTTTGAATTATTTAAAGGAAGTGTCTATTTACACTAAGGGCAAATAGCCCGCCTTGTTGGCAAAGGCTATTTACACTAACTCCGCCCACCAACGTGTGATTCCGATAGTGAACACTGAAGGCCCCGAGATACTTCAAACAAAGTTCGTTCTCCTGCCTGACCTTTGTTGAATGAGAAATGAATCGGGGAAAAAGAACACACCCACCGATTGCGTAATCGCCATGGACCAATAGCTCAAAGGTGTTTAGGAGCCAAACCGAACTCCCCAGAAAGTTCGCTTTGGTGAGCTGTATCGAACTGCCGAAACAAACTCAAAACGAATTTCGTTTCGGCCTGATTTTGTTCGAAATTACGTCATATCAGTTCGTTCTTCGATTTCGTTTGAAGTATACCGGGGCCTTAACCCTGCATTCCATTCGGAAGGGCTCATCCCTATGCCCTAATCCCTTCAAAGGGTTTACCCTTCGGTGTGAGAGCTTTGAAGGGTTGAAGGGTGTAGGGGACCAAACAAGAAGTGCCCTTCTGCGTCATTATACGGAGGTGCCGTCATCATGCAAAGAATCAGCGCAAAGGATCATGGGGGCCCGAAGTGTCCATCAGTTGTACCCTTCGAAATCCTTCATTCCGAAGGGCCCTTTGAAGTGGCTAATTCTGAGCACTGCCCTTCGGAGGTACGATATGTCCTGTTTGGAACGCACTGTTTAAAAGATGCTTGCTCAAAATCAGTCTCAGTGATGTAGATGGTAAGGATCGAATCCGCCTTTAGCCAATCTTTTTTCTCCCTTTTTAAATCGCATCGGAAAGCCATTTATTTTCAATAAAAATTAAGGAAATAATCAAAAAGTTGAAAATAAAGTATCGGTTAGGGTAGGTATAGGGAGGGCTTTATTGTCCCAATAAGGTGGCATCCATTTAAGCCTAATTTGAATTAAAACTAATTTACACTCAATACGTTATTATTATTATTGCGTACTGTTTTATGCACTACAATACTGAGGTGCAGATAATTGCCACTAATTGCAATAAGTAGTATAAGTAGCAGAAAATCTTGCTATTTTAACATGGTGTAAACAGAATCCATTGCTATTTGCACTATTAATAAGCATCAAATAGCATCTCTCGCAAAGACAATATGCTATTTTCACTTGGTGTAAATAGCATCTAATTGCTATTTACACTTAGTGCAAATAGCCGCTGCCTTATTTAAAACATGAAGGATGATTCAAATATCCTACCAGCTGAAGCGAAAATATCCCGCGCGCATCCTCTTCAGTCACGCACGCCCCCTTCTCGTGCTTCCCCTCCTACTTTCTCTTTACTTGCAGTCGGACGATTCAGGATACACCCTTACACCGCTGTATCCGAAGAGTTTGAGGTAACTACCAAGCTAATGCTTATTGCTGTTAAGTAGAATTTGAATGCATTTAATTCAAGATAACACGTTTTCCAAATGACGCTGTCTGGCGATTTCTGTTTTCTTGTTAACTTCTAAAAATTGCTTGAGATCTTTTCAAATATAGTATTGTTTGAAGCTTGTAGTGTTGTTTTTGAAAGAAAATGCAAGAAGCGTCCCTAGAGGACAAATAACTAGGCTACATTGCGTGAATGTTTCGGGTCTTTTTTTCTATTGTTCCCTCCCAAAACAAATAGTCCAAGAAGCAAGTATCTGTGTTCGATGCTACATTAACACATAACGTTTATGTGCATATTTCTGTTTTTTTGTTTTGTTTTGTTTTTTATATTATATGAACACGTGCTAGAGGATCTGGAGTCGTTTGCAGCGTCTAAACGCAGACAGCAAGCAGTGTCGCCCAGATGCGGCCCACATGCATGGATTTCACACGGGCCAGATCTGGGCCAAAACTATATTGCTGTCTGGGACGTAACAAAAACATTTTTAAAAACGTGCCTCGAGAACCTCGAAGGGTACATCAAAAGGCCTGAAATGGACTTATGTTTTTTTTCTTTAAAAACCAGGGTTCTCATGGTCTTAGAAAATCTGCATATATAAATAGCATAATACTGAAAGTGTAAACCACGAAATTATGGGAAAAGGATGATTAACCCCAAATAACATTTTGCTGTTACAATTTATGAAATTCCATTTGAATTATTTTAAATGCATCTTAACTCCAAGTTGTTTTAGTCTGGATAGTCCTAGTTTGTTTATTTATTTATTTAGATGTTTATGACAGTGAATGGTTATCAAAGGCATATAAGCAATTTAATAAAAGATATGGATGAATTTGCATTCAAATGAATTAATGATATGTATTTTGTTTTCATATGTGTAATCCGTTTTGGCTCACTCTAACATATTCAGAGTTCAAGTGATTATACATTATACATATATTACACATTACAACATTACACTTTAACAATACAAAGAGCACAAAAACAACAACAAAACATTGAATAAATGCTTACTGTGCCACAGGAGATGGATGGAGAATTATTTACCGATTCAGACCAGGATTGGGCCAGCGCATCTGAATCTGATTGGATGAACGAGATGGGAAATAGGAAAGGAAAACCAGGCGGGAAAAGAAAGATGAATCAACAAAATTGTAGCAAGAAGAAAATAGCCAGAAGTAAAAAGTCAGGTAAGCATAAAACGATACCTAGAATAATTTTTTACTTTGATTCTTGACACAGTTGGCGATCCATAGATTGTTCATGTTTTAATAAGATTCTAAAACCATGTCAAGACAATTGGCAGCATTGACCTCATTAAGTAAGCTGAGGTTCATTAGCAAATCCAGTATAACATAACATTTGCCCCTCATAGACCCGAGGAAGATGAATGCTGAATCAGTTATGAAGCAAACTAAGCCAGAATGTGAACTGAAGAGAAACCGCTCAGAAATTGATTTTAATGAAGATGACAGAAGGGCAATGAAAGAAGAAATGAAAGCGCAAAGATGCATCAAGCAGAGTAACAACAAGAGGCCATTTTCCCACCAAATATCCAGTTCAAATAGGCAGACCAAGAAAAAAAATTACACAGGTAACTAATGCTTTAATACTTCAGAGCCCCCCAAAATAATAAATGTCAAACATCTTCTAGACATTACTTTTTTACTCTGAAGAGTAATTTTGAAAAATCTTTGTATGATTGTGTCATGACAAAATATTCTTCTATTCTATGTATTTTTTGTTTTTGTTTTGTTTTTTAGGGCTAGACCTAACAGATGTCTTTCAGGAAGTCAGAAATAATAAACAGTTGGCTGTTCGTTGTGGTAAAATGGCAGGTTTTCTGTACAGAATAAAATATGGCAATGGTAAGTTTTGGGAGGAAAAATCATTAGTTGTATTTATTTTTCACATTGTGAAGTGAAGTGACATTCAGCCAAGTATGGTGACCCATACTCGGAATTCGTGCTCTGCATTTAACCCATCCAACGTGCACACACACAGCAGTGAACACACACACACCGTGAACACACACACCCGGAGCAGTGGGCAGCCATTTTATGCTGCAGCGCCCGGGGAGCAGTTGGGGGTTCGGTGCCTTGCTCAAGGGCACCTCAGTCGTGGTATTGAGGGTGGAGAGAGCGCTGGACATTCACTCCCCCCACCTAAAATTCCTGCCGGCCGGGGACTCGAACCCGCAACCTTTGGATTACAAGTCCAACTCTCTAACCATTAGGCCACGACTACCCCTTCTGTGAAACAGAAATTAAATTGCAATGTAGTTTTTAAAGTCAGATTGAAATTAGATTTAACTAATGTAGAGGGTCACTAATAAATAAATACACACACACTACATGTACAAAAGTATTGGGACTCTTGATCATTACACATTGACTTTAATTACATTATTAAATAGTTTGTCCCCCCTTGCAGTTATAACTGCTTCAGCTATATCAGAGCAACTTTACTGGGAAGTATTTCCACAAGATTTCTGAGATTTTCTGTGGGAATTTCTGCCTATTCATCCAGTAGAGCAATTGTGTGGTCAGGCACTGATGTTGGACAAGAAGGCTTGGTCTCACAATCGCCGTTGAGGTCAGGGCTACAAATGTGTGGGCCATTCAAGTTCTTCCGCACCAAACTCATCCATGTCTTTATGGACCTTGCTTTGTGCACCTCGAGTCAAGCCTGGTTTATACTCGCCACATTGGCATGAGGGCTAAGGTGTGCACAGCAAAAATGACATCACCGTGGAGTGGGCCCCATTTCGCGTGGCGGTGTGCATGGTATTTTTTGTACTGTTGCAAACTGCTTCTGAAGATGCACAACTTCAGGCCGACTCTAAACAAACTGTCATGTCTTCACTGGCATCTTTATGAATTGGAAGAAACATGAAGTGGAACAGAATAGAGCCTACCTCAAACTGTTCCTACTAAGTTGGAAGCATAGCATTGTGTAAAATGTCTTGGTATACTTAAGTATTAAGTTTTCCCTTCACTGTAAATAAGGGGCCTAGATTAAATTCTGGAAAACAGCCCCATGTTTATGCACAACACTCCTCAGCACATTATCCCTCCTCCGCTGAACTTGCAGTTGGGCAAGTAATGTTCTCCTGGTATCAACAAAACGCAGAGAAGTGTGATTCCTCACTCTGCAGAACAGGTTTACTCTGCTCCAGAGTCCAGTGGTGGTGTGCTTTACACTGTATCCATGATGATGTGAAGCTTGCATTCAGCTGCTAACCCATGGATATCCATTCCATCAAGCTCCTGCCACAAAGTTTTTCTGCTGATATTAATACCAGTGGAAGTTTGGAACTCTTCCGTTATGGAATCAGCAGAGTGTTGGCGACTACCATGCTCCTCAGCAATTGACAACCCCACTCTGTGACTTTACATGGCCTTTGCTTCGTGCTGCTGCTCCTAAATGCTTCACTTACAGTTGGCAGTGGAATATTTAGCAGGGATGCAATTTCACAAACTGTCTTATTGCAAAGGTGGCATCCTACCACAGTACCACACTTGAATGCACTGAGCTTTTAAGAACCACCCATTTTTTTGCAGATGTTTGTAAATGCAGACTGCATGGCTTAAGTGTCTCTTTCCCTTTGTCCGTTTTAACAAACCAGCATTTATCATTTAAAATATGTGCACTCCATTTATATGCTCTGTATAATGTTTCTCTATTCAGGAGAGAAGTGTATTTCATGTAAAGGGAAATGGTTTACACCCGGACAGTTCGAGGAGTTTGGAGGAAAAGGGCATCACAAGAAGTGGAAGGGTAGCATCTATTACAAACCATCAAATGGCCTTCAACAAGTGCAATTACTGAAACTCATACAAGTATGTACACAGCTAGTGTGAAATCGGAGTTTATTTGACATTTTTAGAAGCATACGTGAACATATTATTTAAATGAACTTTCCCTTTTCTCCTAGAATGGGTGTCTTTCAGAGTTTGGAGAACTGAGGGAGTCAATTAGAGAGGTATTTAGTATATATAGTACCTACATATGTTGTAGTTTAGCTTCACAACAATGATTGTGTTCTGTGGGTTATGAATCAACTTTAATATTTTTTTACTTTGTTTTCTGGCTTTATAGATTACTTTTGAAAATGATCCATTAAGTTACTAATGCCATGCTGAGATGTTTTAAAATCACTACTCACATTGTATCTTAACATAATCACTAATCACATTGTATTTTAACATAGGTGACACAGACAGATGGAGATGGTGCAAACTCAGTGCAAAATGTAACAAGGAGTGAATTAATCAACTCCTTAAAAGGTTTTCCAGAGTCCTGGAAAAGACTGTTTTCCAAGAATCTGAAAATACCTGTGTTTGGAATTGAAGAGAAAACAATCCAGCCGGGTGAGTTTGAATCAACATTTTAATTTCTTATATATTAGTTAGTGATCTCTGTCTCACTATCACACCATCTAGTGTTTGACACCTGTTCTTCAGTTCTCTGATCCCCACCATAGTTCCTTGAGGTTTTTTGCACATATTAAGCCAGGTTGCTGAGTCTAGATTGCCGAAGAGCTTTAGCTCTCATTATTAGTGTTTCTGTTTTTAATGTGGTTGTCTACGTTGACCCTAAAAATGTTTATGGTTTGTGTGTTTTCTACCACATACAGACAGTTCTTCGGATGAGTCTGTATCTGTTGCTGAGAGAGTCAAAATGGTGAGATGTTTATTTATTGATCAATTGTAAATTATTTTATTATTGCATGTGTGTTATCCTATTGTGGAGAGTTGAGTTTAACGTATGATGTATCACAATATATTTTTAAGGGATATAAATGGAAATATATCAATTTATATTATTATTATTGACAAGATGTCATAACTCATATTATGACAAATTCTGCTCACATTCTGAGGGAGTCGTTATATAAAAATAACTAAATATTTAAAATTCATCCAAATAACTAAATTTATCTTTCATTTTCTCCCTCAGTTACTGAAATGTACCCAATTATTGTGCTCACATATCCTCCATTAACAAATGAAGCATTGCTTTATTCTTATTCTTTTTCGGCACAGAACAGGAGAGAATCTGTGGTTTTAGCTGAAACTGTCAGTAAAAATATCATAGAACCGGCAGAATCTACTGCCAGTGCTAGAGGTTAGTGAGCTCTTTTATTTTCTGTCATGTTCTGGGTTATGGGTATAAACCCCTTTATGGGTTTGCTATACCATATTATACATTCACATCTCTTGTTTTTGCTACTCAATAAGAATATTCGTAGTTGAACAGTAACCAGTGGCCTTTGAAAACTCTTACAGTGTCTGTTACTGAGTGGTACTAATATTTATTTTTTCCTTTTGGCTTTTAAAATTTCAGACTTTATCTAATCTCTTATCGTTTTGTCCTTCCCCAAACTAAGATTCATCTACACCTCCCACTGATGCTACAGAACATACAGTATCTCCTGTTGTAGAGGAGGCCGCTCAGACCACAGATGAACCAGCAGCAGCAGCTCAGCTGAACTTCAGTGATTCTCCTGCTGAATGGCAGAATCCTGTTGTTTCTGAAGAGACAGAGAAGACAAGCCAGATGCAGCTATTTGAATTTCTGGCAAACCAGTTTAATACCATCAACAACACTCTGAAATCAATTGATTTGTCTTTGAAGAAGCTGGTGGAAAAACAGTCTCAAAACACACTGCCTCAGTATATAAGTCTAACTCCTGCTGTTATTGAAAATCCCCAGATTCACTCCTCAGTCAAGGAAGAGCAAATCACGGAAGTTTTAAATCACTGAAGTTGACTAAAGTGTGACACTGAACAAATTAGGGGTAGTACTGAGGAAGCAGAACTGTGATCTGTGAGGTTATGATTAAACATATATCTTTACTAGATAAGTACTACACAAGTTTGGTTTTGATGTGCTATAGCCAATAAAATTAACATATTTTGGTAATCATTTACTGTTTTTTTTTTGGTCACATATTTAAAATGTGAAAATCTGTTTTATTTCATTTCAGTTTCTTTTGTGTCGCAGTGTCCAGAAACAAAACAGCATTGAGGTTTCACTTCATGCAGTTAAAATAATTTATAAAATATAACAGTCATCATAAAACCATGAAAAATTACAGTAAACTATAAAGCTCTTTTGACTCTGAGTCAGGTTATTAACAGCCAAATGTACCTATAATCACTTTTGATCACTCATAATCAGCTTTGATTATTAATCAATGTATAAAAGATGATAATATCCTGGGACCTTACATAGAACAAGTGGTTTGGAGGATGGGTGGATAGAATATTTCTTATATGAGGATTGCTGTACAACTACTATCATTGTAGCAGGCATTGTTTTTCTCAATATGGGATGTAGGTGGCAGTGTGGTACAGAACCTCTGCTTTTCTGTTATTCTTTACAGACCTTTCACTATCAGTGTGTCAAGGTAACTTAAAGGTACGTGTCATTTCTGTGATTGCAAAAATAAAATGTTTTTAAACCGTCCAACCACCCTTTCTGATCTGCTCTGACAAACAGCCCGTCTAAAAATAAGGAATTGGAGTACTTTCTGTTGTAAATACAATACAGAGCCAGCTATTTACAGTATTTTGGAAATTGCCCTAAAATGGGTTATTTATTTTTGTCTTTGCATATAATGTGTAAATAGTAAAGAAGTAGAGGGTTTGCATCTTTTGCTTGTTGTCAATCGGCCTGCAAGTGCAATTGGAGAAACGGGTAGCCCTTATGTGTGAACTTCATTTTACTCTTCCTCGTCAGATTTACATCAACTTATTTGTATAACCGTATTTATCCAATAGTAGGAACGTACCATCCTAACTAGCTAACTAAAATATCTTGTGGAGAAGCGCTGGTGAAGAAGTGAATCAAACCACATTTAATTTACTTAATACATATTTAATTTACTTAATACATATCTATGTTCATTTATTTTTAAAATTAAGTTTTGTGTGGATTGATTTTGTTACAATTGAAGTGACTCATCAGGAATGCAGAGTTAAATTTAAGTAAATCTAATTATAATGCAACAGTTATTTATCCATCTTAGAATTGCTGTCTGCCACAGTATGGATATCTGAGGAAGTCACCTGTACAGGTATTTCAACCACTGCAAACGAATTGGCAAACCAATATTTATGTGTTTCATATTTAGCATGAAATATCGATTGTAATCTATTCGGGACTTGGTTTTCTTTTTAAAGATTCATTTTAACATTAGTAAACTGTTGATTCATCATTATGCAGAATTACTCAGATATGTTCTTTTTATTTATTTATAGGTGACACAGACAGATAGATTTGGTGCAGACTCATCATCTCAGCAAAAGATGACAAGAAGGAAAACACCTAACCATAAAAAAGGTAAGACAATAGCGTCTTTATTAACTCTTTAACGGGTCTTTTTTCAGTAGAACATATAGGCTATGACTTTTTTTTACAGTCAAAACATTTAAACCTAAAAAAATTACAATTGGGACTTTTCTGCCATTAGATTTCACAGGCAGTAAGGAAAACAATAGCAGAAATAATATTGGAATACCTGAGTCTAGAAATGAAGAGGACACAGTGCCGAAGAGAACAATTCAGCTGGGTAGGTTTGTGTGAACTTTTGCATTGCAAATTCGTCCAGACACTAAGCTAACAAGTTCAGGTGAGTGCGAAGCTTTAAAAACATTTTTTTTTTTAAAGTATTGTGTACAAAAAAAAAAAAGCACAAACAAAAACTCGTACTTGCAGCACACAATTGCTCATTTCACCATTGTTGATCTCTGGTTCACTTTCACACCATTTATTGATTATCACCTGTTCCTCTGAAAAAAATAAAAATAAAGTGAATGTTTTCTGCCCCATACAGACAGTTCTTCAGACGAGTCCATATCTGTTGCTGAAAGAGTCGTTGTCCTGTGCTCCTTCCACCCCGCCATATCTATGTTCATTTATTTTTAAAATTAAGTTTTGTGTGGATTGATTTTGTTACAATTGAAGTGACTCATCAGGAATGCAGAGTTACTGTAAGATGACAGGTGTGGTTAGGTGAAAAACGGATGTTAGGTGAACATGTATGCTAATTTAGCAAAATGTTTGTTTGCATCTGTCTGAGAGAGACTCTAATCTAATAAACTGGTGTGTGATGGGCGTTCTGGTGCACTATGGCTGCCGTCGCATCATCCCAGTGGATGCTGCACATTAGTGGTGGTTGAGGAGATCCCCCTCACAATGTAAAGTGCTTTGAGTACCCAGAAAAGCGCTATATAAATGTAACAAATTATTAATCTGATCTCTTTTTTTTTTATTTCCAGTTTCTTTTATTTTATGCAAAGACAAACAGTCCAAGAAGCAAGTTTCAGTTTTGTTTCTTTGTCTTCGGGGTGTTGGCGATGCTTCTAGAACACCAAAGTAGAGAATCCAGTCTGATGGCAGTATTTCATTTAGCTTCTCTTAGTAGTTTGAAGTGCAGCCAGGTTCATTTCTGTGTTTTACAGGTAAGGTCATCTTTTCCTTTCATTAATTATGCCCAGAGATTCACTATGTATATTTTATGACATAGTGATGGCATTTGTGCAAATTATCCTCTTAACAGTTTAATAGGAAAATTGCATGGATTTACCTGAATGGTGTAAACTGAAAGAATCATTCATTCTGTTCACAAGTGTGTATCTATTTCAGCTCATACAACCAATTCTGAATATCCACAACTAAATTATGACTGTGCTTTAGATATAGGGAGATGGATGGTAAATCATCCATAGATTCAGAGCAGGATTTGGACAGCTCTTCAGGATCTGACTGGATGAGTGAAATGGAAAAAAGTAAAGGAAAAAAAGGAGGAAAGAGAAAGATTAGGGAACAAGATGGTAAGGAGAGAGGAACATATTCCAACAAGAAGAAAAAAGCCAGAAGTAAAAGCTGTCCAGGTAAGCATGGGTGGAGCATATATTGAATAAAATAAATAAATAAAATTCTGTTTTGATTCTTGAAGCAACATGTCTTTAAAACGTCAGACAATAAAAGTGTTTTTTTAATACTTCTAAAGATACATTAAACCACATCTTTGGCATTTTAAATAAAGGTGAAGCTGAGGTTAATTTAGCAGAGAATTAAATGTTGACATTTAATGCTGAATTAAATGTTGATCATATCTTGTGTATAAACGGAGTGTGATGTCTAAAAATCATAAATAAAACACCAAGGGAAGAACAGGGAAAATCAATGCAAGTCTGTCAGCTTGTAATTACAGAATCCTTTCTTTTTTAATGTCTAGACCTGGACGAAATCTTTCAGGAAGCCAGAAATAAGACAAAACTATCTGTCCGCTGTGGAAAAATGACTGGTCTTATGTACAAAAAAAAGTATGAGAATGGTAAGAATATTTTTTCAACACATTGTCAGAAAGAAATTGAAATGCAAATTTAGTTTTAGAAAGACATGTACCCCTGGTTTCACAGACGAGGCTTAAGACCAGCCCCAGACTAAAATGTAATTCTGAGCTGTTTCAACTGAAAGAAACTTGCACTGACTGATCTTTAAAAATATCAGTGCCTTTGTTTTGTCTCAAGATGCACACCAGTAATGCTTTTTCTAAGGCATGTTAATGAAAATGACTTAAATGTCCTAATTGAACTATGGCCTAATCTTGGCTTAGTCTAAGCCCTGTCTGTGAAACCAGGCCTTACTGTTTTAATTATATGCTCCCTATTCATATGTCCTTTATGATGTTTCTCTGTCTTAAGGAGAGAAGTGTGTTTCATGTAAAGGGCACTGGTTTACACCCAGACAGTTTGAGAAGTTTGGAGGAAAGGGGAATAGCAAGAAGTGGAAGAGTAGCATCTATTACAAGTCATCAAATGGCCTTCAACAAGTGCAATTAGAGAAACTCATACAGGTATGTACTGTGTGCAGATGGTGTAAGGCTTGAATTTTCATTTTACTGGTCCTCATATGATTTAAGTAAATCTAATTATAATGCAACAGTTATTTATCCATCTTAGAATTGCTGTCTGCCACAGTATGGATATCTGAGGAAGTCACCTGTACAGGTATTTCAATATTTATGTGTTTCATATTTAGCATGAAAATATCGATTGTAATCTATTCGGGACTTGGTTTTCTTTTTAAAGATTCATTTTAACATTAGTAAACTGTTGATTCATCATTATGCAGAATTACTCAGATATGTTCTTTTTTTATTTATTTATAGGTGACACAGACAGATAGATTTGGTGCAGACTCATCATCTCAGCAAAAGATGAAAAGAAGGAAAACACCTAACCATAAAAAAGGTAAGACAATAGCGTCTTTATTAACACTTTAACAGGTCTTTTTTCAGTAGAACATATAGGCTATGACTTTTTTTTACAGTCAAAACATTTAAACCTAAAAAAATTACAATTGGGACTTTTCTGCCATTAGATTTCACAGGCAGTAAGGAAAACAATAGCACAAATAATAATGGAATACCTGAGTCTGGAAATGAAGAGGACACAGTGCCGAAGAGAACAATTCAGCTGGGTAGGTTTGTGTGAACTTTTGCATTGCAAATTCGTCCAGATATTTTCTAAGCTAACAAGTTCAGGTGAGTGCAAAGCTTTAAACAAAAATTTTTTTTAAAGTATTGTGTACAAAAAAAAAAAAAGCACAAACAAAAAGTACAAACAAAAACTCGTACTTACTGCACACAATTGCTCATTTCACCATTGTTGATCTCTAGTTCACTTTCACACCATTTATTGATTATCACCTGTTCCTCTGAAAAAAATAAAAATAAAGTGAATGTTTTCTGCCCCATACAGACAGTTCTTCAGACGAGTCCATATCTGTTGCTGAAAGAGTCAAACTGGTGAGATTCAGCTGTAACAGGGAAAATGGGTTAAGATACACTCTAAAAAAAATGGTGCTATATAGCACTAAAATGGTTATTTGGCTTGTAATCACTTTTTGCTGTATAGCACCAAATCTTGGTGCTTCAGTGGTTCTTCAGCGGTTCTTCACTGGTTCTTTGGCACCGCTATCATATACATAATCTGTTAAACTCCTGTATGGTTCTTCAGCGGTTCTTTGGGGTGATTAAGGTGCTATATAGCACCACTGCCGTACAAAGAACCTGTTAAGCTCCTTTAAAGGTTCTTTACGAGCCAAAGAAAGAACCACTGTTGGTGCTGTTTAGCACCATTTTTGTTGAAGAACTACAGTGCAATATGGCACCTCTTATGGTTCTACATAGCACCATTTGACAAAGGTGCTGAAAAAAAGTCTTGAAATCTTGAAAAAAAATGCTTTCCTGTAGCTCAAATTGTAGAGCATGGCGCTAGCAACGTCAAGGTCATGGGTTCGATTCCCAGGGAAAGCAAGAGCTGATAAAATGTAAAAACTGTAACTTGAATGCAATGTAAGTCGCTTTGGATAAAAGCGTCTGCTAAATGCATAAATGTAAAATAGATCATGGTTTACAAAAGGGGTCAGCAACCTTTCAGACCTTTTGGAATTTTAATTTCTGAAGCATTTTTTCATGTTTTTTAAACTTTTCAAAATCCTAAAAGTTTGTTAATTTTAATAGCATTAAAATAAGCAGCATTGGTCTGAAACGCCAGCAGTCATGCAAATGGTTTGCCAGAGCCACACACATATCGACTAACCCAGGTTAATTCTCACACTTTAATAGTATTTATTGCTCTTAACAGGCTGTGTGACTATGAGGAATGATTACCTTAAAATGTACATCGGTATGCAGTTTTCTCTATTGCTCGCATGCCAGTGATTATCCCTCTGCATGCCAACGTTTCCACGCATGCCTTAGGGAGCCAAATCCTGATTTACATAAAGCAGCACAACTGTTTTTAACAATGATAGTAATATTAAGAAGAAGAAATGTTTCTTGAGCACCAAATCAGCATATTAAAATGATTTCTGAAGGATCATGTGACACTGAAGACTGGAGTCTCTGCTGCCATCACAGAAATAAATGACATTTTAACATTGTATATTAAAATATTGTATTTTTAATCAATTAAATGTAGCCTTGGTGAACATAGAAGACTTTCAACAACATTTAAAAATACTTACTGACCCCAAACTTTTGAAGGGCATGCATATGTGTGTGTATGTGTGATTTAATTATTTATTTATTTTTATTTTTCTCACATATCGCCTTTTAGCAGAAAAACAGAAAGCATTACTTAAATCTTATAATTTCTATTCACCACAGAACAGGAGGGAACCTGTAAATTCAACTGAAACTGTCAATAAAAAGATCACAGATCACAGATCTACAGCTAATGATAGAGGTTAGTGAGATCAGTTATTTCCTTCTATCATAATTAATTTCTCCTAATCTGAGACTTCTTTTTTAGAATTGATTGATTTTTATTTGACTATGAAGGATCAGTGTTGAACTATATGGGTTGTTTATTAAATATTCCTAGTTAAGTGAGTGATACCAAAATGAAATTAAATGTTTCACTATCTTTGACTATCTTCCCCAAACCAAGATTCACCTGCTCATCCCACTGATGCTACAGAACCTGCAGTATCTTCTGTCATAGAGGAACCTGATCAGACCACAGATGAACCAGCAGCAGCAGCTCAACTGAACTTCAGTGATTCTCCTGCTGAATGGCAGAATCCTGTTGAGGAGACAGAGAAGATAGGCCAGATGCAGTTATTTGAATTTCTGGAAAATCAGTTTAATACAATCAATGACACCCTAAAATCAATTGACTTGTCTTTGAAGAAGCTGGTGGAAAAACAGTCACAAGACACACTGCCTGTTATTGAAAATACCCAGATTCACTCCTCAGTCAAGGATGAGCAAATCACTGAAGTTGTAATGCCATGGTTAAAAACATGATGAGTGATGAGAAAACTAATCAGAATCAGAATGAGCTTTATTGGCCAAGTATGTTTACACATACGAGGGATTTGTTTTAGTGACAGATGCTCCACAGTGTAACAGAGAGACAGCAACAGGACAGGACACAGATAATAAAAAATAATACAAATATCCAAATAGGCAATGTACAAAACAGCAAAATCACAATATATAATAAACAATTATGTGTGTACAGGTCTGATATGTGCAAATTTGAAATGAAAAAATTTGATAAATAAAAAAGTAAGCAAGTGTGGTGAATAAATAATAGAGTTGTGTGTTCCGTGTTTTATTGTCAAGTGTTCATGAGATGGATTGCCCGAGGGAAGAAACTGTTCCTGTGTCTGGTCGTTCTGGTGCACAGAGCTCTGTAGCGTCGACCAGACAGTAACAGTTCAAAGAGGGAGTGTGCAGGATGTGAGTGGTCCAGAGTGATTTTACCAGCTCTTTTGCTCACTCTGGATAAGTACAGTTTTTGGAGAGGGAGGGCTGTACCAATGATTCGCTCAGCAGTCCGGACTACTCTCTGTAGTCTTCTGAGGTCAGATTTGGTAGCTGAGCTGAACCAGACAGTTATTGAAGTGCAGAGGATGGATTCAATGATGGCAGAACTGTTTCAGCAGCTCCTGTGGCAGGTTGAACTTCCTCAGCTGGAAGTACAACCTCTGCTGGGCCAATTTCACAATAGAGTCAATGTGAGTGTCCCACTTCAGGTCCTGAGAGATGGTGGTGCCCAGGAATCTGAATGACTCCACTGCAGTCACAGTGCTGTTCATGATGGTGAGTGGGGGGAGTGCAGGGGGGTTTCTCCTGAAGTCCACGATCATCTCCACAGTTGAGCGTGTTCAGCTCAAGGTGGTTAAAACTGCACCATACAGCCAGCTCCTTAACCTCCTGTCTGTAAGCAGACTCGTCACTGTCCTTAATGAGGCCGATCAGTGTGGTGTCGTCTGCAAAATTCAGGAGCTTGACAGAGGGGTCTTTAGATGTGCAGTCGTTGGTGTAGAGGAAGAAGAGCAGTGGGGAGAGAATGCAGCCCTGAGGAGCTCCAGTGCTGATGGTACGAGTGTTGGATGTGGATTTACCAAGCTTTACTAACTGCTGCCTGTCTGTCAGGAAGCTGGTGATCCACTGACAGATGGAGGTGGGGACGGAGAGCTGAGACAGTTTATTCTGAAGGGTGCCCACAAACAGGATCCGCTGAAGTCCACAAACAGGATCCTCACATAAGTCCCTGGTGATGTCCTTCAGATAAGCCAAAACCAGTCTTTCAAATGATTTCATGGCCACAGACCTTAGAGCCACAGGTCTGTAGTCATTAAGTCCAGTAATTTTGGATTTCATTGGGACGGGGATGATGGTGGAGTGTTTGAAGCATGAGGGGAATTCGCACAGCTCCAGTGATCTGTTGAAGATCTGTGTGAAGATGGGGGCCAGTTTTTAGGCAGGCTGGTGACACACCGTCTGGGCCTGGTGCTTTCCTTCTTTTGTTCTTTCTGAAGACCTGGCACACATCATCTTCACTGATTTGAATTGTAGGTGTGGGGGAGAGAGGGGTTGCTGGAGGTGTTAATGGTTGTGTGGAGAGGTGTTCACGGCAGGTGTGGGTTGTTTTTTCAAACCTACAGTAAAAGTCATTCAAATCGTCTGCCAGTTGTTGATTCTCCAGAGCGCTGGGGGATGGTGACTTGTAACTGGTGATATCTTTCATACCTTTCCACACTGAAGCAGGATCACTGGAAGAGAATTTGTTCCTTAGCTTGTCAGAATAATTCCTCTTTGCCACTCTGAACTCCTTTTCCAGTGTGTATTTGGCCTGTTTATACAAGACTTTATCCCCCTTTCTGTAAGCATCTTCTTTGGCCTGACGGAGCTGTCTGAGTTTTGCAGTGAACCATGGTTTGTCATTGTTGTAGGTTAAATGAGTCCTGGTAGGAATGCACCTATCCTCACTGAAACTGATATAAAATGTGACAGTCTCTGTGAGCTCGTCCAGATCGTTGGCAGCATTTTCAAAAACAGTCCAATCAGTGAGAGAGAAATCCGTGCTGATGAAGCTTCACGAGCTCGCCGGCTCGCTTCCCCCGTCTGTGCGTCCTCCTGAAGCGTTTGACCAGAGCTACGGCTCCGCCAATTACAATGTCCAGCAAAACGTCCGAGTAGTCAAAATCCGGTAAAAATATTTTGTGGTGTGTTCTGCCGAATGTTCAGGAGGTCATCCCTGGTAAAACTGATCGTATTTGAGTAACAAAAACAGTACAAACACTGAAGAGCAATGCACAGTAGCTGCCATCTGCGGCGCCATCTTAGATCCAATCTATCTAAGGTCTGAGATTAAAGAAAAATAGGGTGAAAACTGATGAGAGGAAGAAGTAGAACTGTGGTCTGAGATGTTATGATTTAAAAAAATACATGTAAGGTATAACCATAGAGCTGTAAAGATGACCCTTTCGACCGCTCCAAGCATGTAGATGCATCTGTCATGTTGTAACGGTCAACTTGACGTCATTAACCATACTATGGGTTTCGCAGACCATCGGCTGTGCAAGATTGTGCCATCTTCGAATATTCATTGATTACTATGGTGAATGACCAAAGCCACTAGAAGACAAGCCTGCAACCTTTAGCCAAAAAAAAGCATAAGTCTAAAGCTAACGCTGCAGCACAGGAAAGGAGACCACACATTGTTTTTTTGAATGGATGTCAATGGAGGACAGGCTTCACTACGCTGAATAAACAGCTTTTTTGAGGAAATAGCTGATCATTTATTGAATCGATAGCCTGTTGGCTAATCTAAACAATAGTTTTGGATTGAACTATTTTTAGTTTAAACTGAAAAAATGGCATTTTATAAAAGAAGTTACTGACACTGGATTCAGCTGACGGCACTTCCCATTCCCATCCTTAAATGCCAATTGAGTGTCGTACAACTTTGACTGCAATTTAGGTGATGTCAAGGCTGGAATGTGATTGGTTATCAAGGCATACATGATCCAATTTGACCGTTACGCTTTCTCCAATAGTAAGTAATACAGACCCTCTAATCTCCCAGTAGTATGACAATCTCTGGAATGATGTCAAGTTGACCATTACAATATGGCCCATAGAAACGGTTGCTAATGAGGCATCTACATATACATACCTATGGGTATATCCACATTAGTAACAACAACAAATATAATAGGTTCTATTTAATGTGCAAAAGCTCATATAAACAGCATTACACTTTGTAGGGGCTTTGTGCTTTGAGCCCAATATCCTGCAGAACAGACACATTCCAAAGGAAAAGCTAAAGATTCTCCTCCATAGCCATCTGCATTAAGTTCATTAATGATCAACATTGCGTCCAATTGTCTTGACCGGTTTCCTGTCAAGGCCTGGTCCTTATCCCTCAGGGGATCAAAACTGCTAAAAACCTAACCCAATCAACCGTAGAAAAGGACTCCCTTCATCTGGACTCATTTAAGCAACAGAGTTGACTTGTGTTGAGTATTTTAAAGCTAAACTTTTTGCCCAGATCTTGTTACCTTGCTCATAGTTAACACAAATACCCATCTTATATTATTATCGTTGGCCACGGAGTAGTACAACCAGAATTGGTAAAATACACTAAATTCTACTAGACGCTGGACTAATAATTGATTAAGTGTAAGCTATAAATTTTGAATCAGTTTAATCAAATCAACCCGAATCTTTAAGATTCGATTCCCTCTGAATTTGAACTAATTCCTACAACTTAATCATTTACAGTTACAAACAAAATTACAACATAAAAATAGAGCAATTTAAATAGTTTCAGTTTACATTTTAGTTTAATTTCTGTGTCAGTGTGCGTCACGAATCTGGTCTGTGGACTTCCGTTTACTCAACACACTACTGTTGCACTTCACCCACGAACTACAATTCCAATCATCCATTGCACTGACAACACATATACAGCTGATTGCACTAATCACCCTCACACCTGAGAATTATCACACAATCACACACCCTACTTAAACCATGGATTTCCTCTTCCTCTTGGCCGAGTATTGTTCTGCGTATAATACTCTCCTAGTGTTAGCTGCCTTACCGAGCCTTCTGTGTGTATGTCTAGCTCTGAATCTGGTTCTGCGTATAACTCTCCTAGTGTTAGCTGCCTTACCGAGCCATTCTGTATTTTCTAAGTCTAAGTTTAGTTTTTTAGTTTTTTTTTATAGTTTCGTTTCCTGTTTCCCTCCCTTGTATCGTGGGTTTACCCTTGTCTCACCGTTTCGGACTCTGTGTTTACTTCGTTTGGATTATTGCTCAGGTTATCGGACTACCCCTCTTCTCAAGCCCGCTGGATATTTTTCGCCGATCGAGGACCCACGCATGGCCTAGGATTACTCTTGTGTCTTGACCGTGCCATACTAGTTTGCTGATGTTTTGACCCTGCCTGTTATTTGACTGTTTAATAAAAGTTTGCAAATGGATCTGCATGTCTCTCGTCTCATCAGCTCCGTTACAGTGTGTATCTGAAGCAAATACAGTAGATCAAAGTCCCTGTATCTGCACTCTGGTGTAATGAAGGGGAGGAGTTTTACTAGTGTCTGTTCTCTCATTTCTTCCTGACAAATTCTGTTTCTAGTTTTCTGTTTACCACCTCATACAAGTCAAATTCAGAAATTGTCTTGTAATTTAAAAAGTAATCTTAAATTAAATTCTGAATGAAGTATGTGTTTCTCTTCATATTTTATATTTGTAAGTGATCAAGTTGAATTCTCAATGCTGTAGAAAGGCACTCCTGCTGCATGTTGTGGTAAGGTGGAGCTGAAGGATATTATGCCATGTTTATATAGGTCTATCTGTGTGTAAGAGAGAGAGAAGAAACAAGGAATAGAAGTAATGAAAGATATGACATGAAATTTAAAATAAATGAAAAAAAAAAGACTTCCAGGTGACCAGATACTAGATGGAGCTAAACTCTCCAGGGCAAGATTTGAGGAAGCCTGACTTAGTCCATAAACTCAAATCAAGAGGTAGCCTGATCAAGAGTATTAAATATCAAACATGCTTGATATTTACGACTCTTGATCAGGCTGCCTCTGGCGTGATACCCACGATAGTCAATAAGAGCGAGCAAGCGTCACCTACCGAATGTTACGTGCTTCTATAGCTGAAACTTGGCAGCCACAAAAGCAGAGTACTGCGAAAGAACATCACCCATATTCTTTTTTACCCTTTGTTTTTCACTGTGAAACAGAATGAATGCTAGGAGAACAAGCTGACTATGTTGATTGGTCTCCATTTATTATTGTTCTCTTGTCACATTTTATCTCGTGAGTCTCTGTGAGATCATGTGTCACTGTGATATCGCTCCTACAAATCAACAAGTGTCTTGGAGTCTGGTCGAATTGTCTAGTCTGCGCAATATAAGGCTTTTAAAATCGATTAAGATTTGAAAATCGTGTGTGGCCAACCTTAGTTTCAATGGATGCTGGAAACCATACTGGGGCTGGTTCAAAGGACTGTGGACTTGCTATAGTTCCAGGGAGGGTAAAACTGAGAGGAGGAAAAAGGACTACACTGATTTATGCTTTTCTTGATCCAGGCAGCTCAGCAACATTTTGCACGGAGCTACTGATGAGAGAATTGAATGCTCCTGGATGAAAGATTGATATACTTTTGAAAAGTATGGGTCAGAAAAAAACTATTTCAGTTACAAAATCTTTGGACTTGAAGCATCTCCAATAAAGGGGCATGCTTAGCTGACTTTACCTCATGTTTACTCTTAAAGAACAATCCTAGTCACCAAGAACAACATTCCTAAAATGGAAGACAAAAAAGGTGGTCTTACTGGAAAGATGTGGATTTAACCCAAATAGATGCAAATATTGGATTACTGCTAGGCGAGAATTCCCCAAAAGCCTTAGAGCTGTGGAGAATAATTAACAGCAAGGGTACAGGAAAATATGCTGTAAAAATTCTCCTTGGGTGGGTCATTAGTCCACTAAGTCTTGATATGGATGGTGGATGGGATACACCAACAGCCCAAATCAGTTGAATATCTGTTGGTAACCTGCAGAGCAGCTAGTTCGACAGCATAACTAAGACAGTAGTAATATGAAAAACTGAACTGTCTGTAGAAGATAAGCAATTTATGGATATAGTCTCTTCTTCTGCCACTCTAAAAGATGATCAGTACTACTTCAAATTGCCATTTCGTAATGCTAAAGTGAGTATACCCAATTATAAGCCAGTAGACCAGCAAAGAGCACAACACCTTTTGAAAAGGTTTCCGAGAGACCAATCATTCTATAATGAACACAATAACTTCATGAATGGTATACTTGAAAGAGGATATGCAGAAATTGTGCCTCAGGATGAGCTGGAACCAGTGAGTGGAACATACCACAACATGGTTATATCACCCTCTATATATGTGTATCACCCTCTATATATCACCATGGGTATATCACTCTATCACCCTCGTAAAAAGTGATTGAATCTCTTTGAATCTCTGCTGATCTTACATACACTGGAGTGGATTACTTTAGACCAATTGAGAGACAGAACTGTGAAAAGGTAAAGCATAATTTTTACCAGCTTGACATGTCATGCAGTCCATCTTGAAGTGCCATATAGTCTTGACATTTATTCCTGCATAAATGCAATTCAAAGATGTATATGTCGCAGGGGCCAATTCAAGGAAAACAGGCCAGATAATGGAACTAACTTTGTTAGCAATCATTGTCACGCTGTACTGGAGCGAGGAGACACGGAGATATCCAAACACGGAGTTTTATTGAACTTCCAAACACATGGAACATGGAGCTTGGGTGATGGACGAACAATACAGGACATGGGAGACAGGGAGACACAGGCCTTAAGAACACAGGGAAATCAACGAGGAAGAACCGAAACAGGTGCGGGGCAATCAAACACAGGGCTAGGGACTAATTAACTAATGAACATGGAACGAGGACAGGAACGGAAAGGCCAAATATGGATACGAGAGGAGGGGGAAACAAGACACAGGACTGACATAACGCCCCCCTCCGGAAGGTGTGTCCTCACGCCAAACACCATCTAATAGGGAGGGGGGGGGGGCGATCTGGAGGCCTCCAGGGATCAAGGGGCAGGGCTACCGGCCTCCAGAGCGGGGCCCGTTCCCGGAGCCATGGAGGGACAGGAGACTCGGGAGGCCATGGCGGGTCAGGAGACTCGGGAGGCCATGGCAGATCCGAGGATTCAGGAGGCCATGGCGGGTCAGGGGACTCGGGAGGCCACGGCCTTATTTCTTCACCCAGGGGTCAACAACACTCTCTCGTTGCTAAAAGATCGCTTCTGGTGGCCCAACATAGCCAGGGATGTGAGAAGGTTCGTGCAGGACTGCCCCGACTGCGCCATTTCAAAGAGTCCCCGTCATCTCCCAGCCGGTAAACTCCTACTATTACCCACACCTAACCGTCCATGGTCACACCTAGGAGTAGATTTCATTACGGATTTACCCGCCTCTGATGGTAACACTTGCATCCTTGTCATCATTGATTGCTTCTCAAAGTTCTGTCGACTGATCCCCTCAAAGGTCTTCCCACAGCACTCCAGACAGCAGAACTTCTCTTTAATCGAGTCTTTCGGCCTCCCAGAAGACATAGTATCCGACAGAGGCCCACAGTTCATTTCAAGACTTTGGAAGGCCTTCTTCTCACTCCTAGGTGTGACCGTAAGCCTCACGTCGGGCTATCACCCACAGTCGAATGGTCAAGCCGAATGTAAAATCCAGGAAGTTGGGCGCTTCCTGAGAACCTTCTGCCACGGCCACCAGGACTCTTGGAACCAGTTCTTAGGGTGGGCCGAGTACGCCTAGAACTCTCTGCGACAAGCTGCTACTGGACTCACTCCCTTCCAGTGCATTCTCAGTTTCCAGCCTCCTCTATTCCCTTGGTCGGGGGAACCATCTGATGTCCCCACGGTAGATCACTGGTTCCGAGAGCGAGAGAGTCTGGGACGCAGCCAACCATCAGCTGCAGCAGGCAGTGCACAGACAGAGGATGACAGCAGACATCCAAAGATCAGCCATACCCGTATATCAGCCGGGACAGAAGGTATGGCTGTCTACCTGGGACATCCGACTGCGCCTGCCTTGCCGGAAACTCAGTCCCAGATTTTTTGGCCCCTTCACCATCCTGGAACAGATTAACCCCGTCACCTATAAACTCCAGTTACCTCCACAATACAAAATTCACCCCACATTCCACGTGTCACTACTCAAACCTTTCTCTCCACCTGTTTCCCCAGAGCCTGACCGAACAGAAGAACCCCCTCTCCCACTTATTGTGGAGGAAGGCGCGGTCTACAGGGTTAAGGAAATCCTGGAATCCCGACGTCGTGGTGGTATCTTGGAATATCTGGTGGACTGGGACGGTTATGGTCCTGAAAAACGCTTATGGGTTCCTAGGGATGATATCTTTGATCCTGCCCTTCTCGAAGAATTCCACACAGCTCACCCCAATCGTCCAGCACCCCAGGGCCGGGGTAGACAACCACGACGCCGGGGTCGGCCCTCAGAAGCGGGCCGTGGAGAGGAGGGTATTGTTACAAGTCGGTCAGGTTCACCCCCCCCCCCAGCCAATCACAGCGCACCTCCTCTCCCGAATACTAATCACCTGCACCTGTTCCTCATCATCTCACCCATCAAGCACTGTTTATAAGCACACATCTCAGCTACATCCAGTGTCTGATCTCGTTAATGCGAAGTGGACTCAACCGTTGGTACTATCACCTTGTACAATCGAAGTGACTTACCTGTGGTACTTACCTGAATTCTCTTTCTCCAGTTGTGCATTCCATCTGCAGCTCCAACCCCCACACTGAGGTGTGTGCTTCCAGTTCTCCGGTCCTCCTGTTCTCCTGGTCCCCGTCTCCACAAGTTCCTGTAAGGCATAAAGTTCCTGTTACTCCAAGTATTCACCTCCTTGGACAACTCTGTGTTGGATTACTCACCCGAAGTTCCCCGTCTTCATTTCTGAGGTCCCCTATTCAATAAACCACTCATTGTTCATACTTGCCTCTGTGTCCTGTTCAGTACAAACGTAACATCAGGCACATCAGGTGAAATTCCTGACTAACTGCTTGACTTTAGTTAAGTAGTTATACAGTTGTGTAATAATTGTTCTGCTTTTTTCTATACCACTATTTATCTTGCTGCAACCACCTTTATTTATCCCTGTTAGGTCCGGTATAAGGAGTCTGAGTAACCACAGCCAGAAATAATGACAACAGGAATACTTTTATTAACACATTACTTAGTTCAGATCAGATTTGACTAGGCATCAAACACATCAAACAGCAGTATAAAATTAATCAAACACTGCTACAAAACCCCACCCCCAATTCATAAAACTCATTACTGCATATATCAATTCACTCTGACACACGCGTTTCAATTGAAAAAGAACACAACAACTTGAAAATCACAGAATTGCTGCAAGTTCCCTGCACAAGAGGTTACACTCTCTCTCTCCCAAGATGGCGCCAGTGTACCCGGCTTGCCGTCTCTCTGTCTCTCGTCTGTCTCAGTTTGGTGTACCTGTGGTACCTGTTCGTCTGTCATCTGTGCTGTTCGTTTATTGCATTATTGTGCACTGGTTCTATGCAGTTTCAGTGCTCACCTACGATCGCCAAGCTTTACTGAATATCAAAAGTGGTATGGGACTTTATTGTGGATGGTGCCCGTTTCTGCACTCTCATTCTCAATCCTCGTTCAACCAACCCGCGCTGGAATGCGTTCGCAGGTTACCGTGCTGTGTTCCTAGGAAACGACGCAGGAAGAGAGGAAATCGTGGTGGTGTTCGTGTGAGAATCAGAAGGGCAATTGCTTCCTCTTCCATACAGCCTTCGATTGAATTTCCTCTGGATAGTAAGTGCTTGGAGGGTCTGCAATTATCGCGACGTTCATGGGATTACAGATATGTTTTTCATCTCCCGGTTTTTCCGGATTGTCACTCATCTATTTTTTCTGCTCCTCCGCGTTTACGGATTCGTCAAAGAGGAGTGAACTGTTCAAATCTTCACCAACTGGACTTTGATCAACATCTGGATTTGGACTTGTCATCACAGCCTCCTTTGAATATGGCCTTAGTGAACGCTAGGTCTGTATGCAACAAAACTTTCATTCTACATGACTTTTGCACCCGTTTGGATCTGGACATTTTGTTTTTGACTGAGACTTGGGCCGGTGCTGGTGAGTTGTCAGTTTTTGAAGAACTTTGTCCATCGAACTGTCGTTTTATAAGTACCCCAAGATCTGCTGGTAGGGGTGGTGGGGTTGCAATGGTTTTTAAGCAATCACTTAAAATTCAATCAGTTTCTGCTCGGACTTTTTCATCTTTTGAAGCACAGTGTGTGGCATTGCAGTCTACTTCATCCGCGCTGTTTTGTGCTCTCATCTATAGGCCTCCTAATTTTGATAGAAGTTTTATAAGTGAGTTTTCAGAATTTTTAACTTCTGTTGCTCCGTTGTATGATCGTATGTTGCTACTGGGTGATTTTAACATACATCTTTGCTGCCCGGGGCGTCCTTTGGTTGCTGAGTTTAGTAATATATTGGACTCGTTTGGTTTTTCTCAGCATATAAATCAAGCAACTCATATCCTTGGTCACACACTTGACCTTATTATGTCATATGGTTCCTCTGTAGTTGATGTTTTTATTGATGATGCTTCCTTCTCCGATCATAAACCCATTGTTTTTAAGGTTCCTGTTGTGAGCTCTGCTACTGTGAATAAGCCTGTTGGTTCTTATTCTCGTTTTATAAACTCACTGACTGTTTCTCAGTTCAGTGAACATTATCTAGCCAATGCTGTTGAAGAATCTATCTTGCATTCTGCAATGACATCCTATGGGCCTAACGATTTGATTTCTCTCTTTTACACAGATTGTACTAATATTTTAGATTCGATTGCTCCTTTTAAATTGAAACAACCTAAGATAAAATCGTATTACTGGTTGGATGACAACGCTCGCTCTCTTAGACAGGCGTGCCGTAAAGCAGAGAGGAGATGGAAGCATGATCGGCTGACTGTGTCTCTTGAGATTTTTAAAGAGTGTCTGGTTAAGTTTCAGAGCGCTGCTAAATCAGCCAGATCAAAATATTTTTCGGAGCTGATTTCGGCACACTGTCATAGACCTAAGATTTTATTCTCCACGATAAATTCAGTTATTAATCCAAATTCCCAGTATTCTAGGGAACTGTCAGCAGGGCTCTGTGAGAAATTTCTGACATTTTTTGTTGATAAAGTGAGTAACATTCGCTTATCTTTTATTTCACAGCTCTCAGACCTGTCTTTAAATTTGCCTGCTAGTCCATTTTTATTTTGTAATTTTCAACATGTCTCTTTAACTGAACTCTCTGATCTCGTTAACAAAATGAAGACTACTAACTCTTCACTAGATGTTGTTCCTCCTGAGATCATAAAAGCAGCCTTTCCAGTAATTGGACCCAGTATCCAAGCGTTGGTTAACTCATCTTTGGATACTGGTGTGGTTCCTAATTGTTTTAAGCATGCGGTTGTTCAGCCGTTGCTTAAGAGGCAAGGTTTGGATGAAGGTTGTTTTAATAATTTTCGGCCTGTTTCGAAATTATCCTTTTTGTCAAAACTTTTAGAAAAAGTTGTCCAATCACAGTTGATCACATTCTTAAATACTGCTAATTTATTTGAACCTTTTCAATCTGGTTTCACTGCTTATCACAGTACAGAGTCTGCTTTGCTTAAAGTGTTCAATGATATTTTGGTTGCAGTTGATGCTGGTAAAAATGCAGTACTGATTCTACTCGATCTTACAGCTGCCTTTGATACCGTGGATCATAATGCTCTTATTGGGCGGTTAGAACATCTGATCGGTATCAGGGGTACAGCTTTACAATGGTTCAACTCTTATCTTAAAGACAGGTCTTTTTCTGTAGAGCTAGGCAAATTCTCCTCATCATCTGCCCCAATTATTACTGGAGTACCCCAGGGCTCTATTTTGGGACCACTTCTTTTTAACCTATATATGCGCCCTCTGGGGGATATTATCAGAAAGCACAATGTTTCTTTTCATCTGTATGCTGATGATACACAGTTGTACCTCCCACTAAAAGTTGGTGAGTCCATTCAACCACTGCTGGAATGTATCTCAGATATTAAATTATGGTTGTCAAATAACTTTCTCCAACTAAATGAGAATAAAACAGAAATTATTGTTTTTGGTCCCCAAAAAACGAGAATGAGTATCATTGAGGAGCTGGGCAACCATTTCCCCTCCATTTCCTCACAAGTTAGAAACCTGGGTGTTATTATAGACTCAGAATTATGTTTATCCAAACAAATTAATTCGGTCGTTAGGAGCAGTTTTTATCAATTACGGGTCATTTCCAAACTTAAATCATTTTTGTCTTTTCAAGATTTGGAGAAGGTTATTCATGCTTTTATTACCTCACGTCTAGATTACTGTAATTCTCTGTACTCAGGTCTTCCTCAGTCATCGCTTTCACGCCTCCAGTTGGTACAAAATGCAGCTGCAAGGCTGCTGACTGGGGCAAAGAAATATGACCACATCACTCCAATTTTGGCTTCACTACACTGGCTTCCTGTCCATTTTAGAGTTCAGTTTAAGATTCTGCTGTTTGTTTTTAAAGCTCTTAACAATCAAGCTCCGTCTTATCTTAAAGTTCTTCTTATCCCTTTGTCAACTACCAGACGTTTAAGATCCACTGACAGGGCTCTTTTATCTGTCCCTCGCTCCCGTTTGAAAACCAAGGGTGACAGAGCCTTTTCAGTTAATGCCCCTCGTCTATGGAACCAGTTACCTCTAGAATGCCGCCTTGCACCTTCCATTACCAGTTTTAAATCAAGATTGAAAACATATCTTTTTTCCTTAGCATTTTAATTTCAATTTTATTGATGTTTTATTGGTTGTCTTGTTTGCTCCTTTTTTGTTTTCTTTTTTCATTTTAATTTCTGTTACATTGTTAAGCACTTTGGATAGCTTTGCTATGTTTAAATGTGCTATATAAATAAAATTTACTTACTTACTTACTTACTTACTTACTTTACTTACAAGCCTTAAACACGGCACACCAACACTCTCATCACAAACAGTGCACTGTACATTCATCCATATAGACCACCATCAAACACATTGTTCATTCTGTATAGGACCAAAGAAAATTCAACAGTGCTCCTTCAGTTCGGTCTGCTCCTAAAATCCATTAAGTCCATTCGCTCTGCTCCAAGTGATTCACATTACAGTACCACTCATGCTTTACTTGACACTTTATCACAGCTGCAATAACTGTGGGGGTGGTGATGGCGCAGTGGATAAGACACATGCCTTTGGTGAGAGAGACCCGGGTTCGAATCCACTGTGAGACACCAATGTGTCCCTGAGCAAGACACTTAACCCCTAGTTGCTCCAGAGGCGTGTGACCTCTGACATATATAGCAATTGTAAGTCGCTTTGGATAAAAGCGTCAGATAAATGTAAATGTAGTGGGGCTAGACCAAAATACCATTGAAATATTAGCAAGTATGGGGCGGCATACTTCATAGTACTAACCAGGATCAGGAACCACCGGTTTATTGGATGTTGCTGTGAAGTAATAATTTCTGGATCTCATATTTCTGGAGTGGAGGCATCACCTAACTGAATTTAATTTGAATTAAATTATTTTACACACCGAAAAGGCAATGCACGTGAAACATTTAGCCACCATTGGATACTGTTTTGGGCCAGTTGGGTGGACTTTACAGGTGACACATGATTTTTGAAGATTAATATTAAATTAGTTGTATAGAAAGCCGTCCTTTGAAGTGAATTTTGATTTGCATAAATTGTATCTGGATTTCAATCAATGTTTCATCAACTAGTTGTTTGGGTTCAATAAAGAAGAAGCAATTTAGGAATGCCAAATGTGGATTGACGTGCATACAAAACAAACCCACAACCCATGCTTCCATGGCCGAAAAGGTCGAACCATAATGATTTTTTTAAATAGGTTCCTAAACAATCTGACCACCCTGTCTGACCTGTTCCTCCATCCATTGTAAAGAAAAAAAAGACAGCCCCACCTCCAAACACACAGCATTAAACAATACTGCTTTATAAGCATTACAGAGCCAGATATTTCCACTCTTTTTTGGTTAATATACAAATGGTTGATGTATAGATGTCTTTGCATTTTAAGCTGAAATAAATGAAAGAATGTTAATAGAAAAAAATTACACAAATAACCTTTAAGACCTAAATCAAAATATATATTGCAGCATTTTGTTATTTTAATCATTTGCTGTTCATTATTCTGCTGTTTTATATATTATCTTCTTTTTATGTAGGTGCTTTTTGTCCTGTAACCTTTTTTTTTTTTGTATTTTATGTCAATTTTGTGACGTATAATTGTCTTCAAGTGACTCATCTGTAATGCAGATATACTAAGATGACAGATGGCAGGTGTGGTCAGGTGAGTGAATTAAAAAAAATGTTTGCATTACACAGGGTTTCCCTTAAGGGATTGCAAATTCTTTCATCATTTACTCATTCTGAAGTTGTTCCAAGCCTGTATGGGTTTCTTTCTTCTGCTGAAAACAAAAGATGATATTTTGAAGAATGTGGGTAACCAAACTATGACTGCGTTTTAGTACCAGGAAAAAAACAAAAAAAACCCCAAAAATTACGAGATTTATTTCGAGAATAAAGTTAAAATTACAAAAAATATGACAATAAAGTCAAATTATTTCAAGAAAAAAAGTTTAAATAATGAGAATAAAGTAGAAATTACAAGAATAAAGTCAAAATGTTTAAAGAATTTAAATTGTAGCAATTAAAGTTATAATATTTTGAGAGTATAGCCTATATTGCGCATGCAGATTGGGAGCACCTGAAGAAGTTGCCAGGCCACCGGAATTTGAATATTGAGTAACACTTTATAATAACTGCACGCTAATCATTAGTAAATTGTCATTTCATCCGTTATAAAGCATTTTCCCAACATTAATAGGCATTAGTAAGCAGTTTATAAATAAAGCTATAAATGTTTTGTTATTGTAATGAGGGGCCAGAAGCATGTGGATCCATTTGTAGATTATCTTTAATAATCAAGATCAGGGTCAAACAGGCAGTGTTCAAACAACAGTGGCAGGAATATCAGAGACAGAAAAGATACCGGGCATGAGTCAGGGCAGGCAGCAAAGCAGTCGGAATTCCAGAGAGGGCAGGCGGCAGAGAATCAACAGTAGTCAAAGAATCCAAGATCATACACAGAAGGAGCACAGAATATCAAGGTAAACACTTAGAGATGTCAGCCGGGGCAAAACAAGACTTCACAATGAGTGTGAGTGTGAATGCTGCTTAAGTAGAGCAGATAATGGAAAACACCTGTGCAGGTGATTAGTCTCTGTATGGGGTGCATGGGAAATGGAGTCCGGGAAAGTCAATACTCAGGTGAGGTGCCCTCCGGTGGCCATCGGAGAGAGCCAGAGAGGACAGTTCTTGAGCATATGGAAGCAGAATAATGACAAATATTCACAGCTTAAATAAACAACTATGTTAAATTTCAGGACCTAAAAATGCAAGTCCTGGAAATACAATGCATTAAAATGCAAGCACTGTTAATTGCAATACATCTTTTTTTTTTCGATTTGTGGAATTCAGCATGCTTTATGCTTCAAAAACTATTGTCATTATTCTGCTTCCATATGAGCATATCTATAATGTTTAATAATTGTATTTTCATACTTTATTAACGATCAATTTATTATTTCTAAATTATTACGTTATATACAAACCAGTTATTTAGCAGTTGTCAGTGGTTCATAAGATCATTTAGAAAGTGTAAATAAATGATTAATAAACTATTTAAATGTACATTTATAAATCGTATTAGTTATAAACATAATATTTGCACAGTGTGTTAATAAATGCTTTATGAACACATTCCTGCTGTAATTCATGATTACGTCAGATACTTATAAAACATTTAGTAGTTGTCACTCATCTATTTTTGTAAGCTCATCTAAAGTGAGGACTATTTATGCCTTGTAAAGCATTTACAATGGAGATTTATTGGCTTGGTTATCTTCTAAACAGAAAAATTGAACACAACACAGAGTAATACAGAACACAGAAATATATTTTTTTTTAAGATGGAGACGGTCGTGTCCATTACTGCATTTCTACAGTAAATAGTGATGATATTTATTTTGTTCCTTAGTATTTTAAAATTTCAGACTTTGTCTGACCTATTTGTATTTGTGCGTGATATAAACTCATCCTTGTGATTTAAATTTCAGTTTCATTTCTGTGTCAGTGTGTATCTGAGGTAAACAGAGTAGATCAGTCCCCTGTAGGCGCTCTCTTGCATAATGTAGGGGAGGAGTTTTACTAGAGTCTGTTGTTCTGTCATTCTAGTTTCTAGTTTTCTGTTTCCAAATACTAGTCTTTCAAATTCAGAAAATGACTTGTAATTTAAACAGCATTCCCAAATTAAATTCTGAATGACCTGCAAGTAAGTGTTTCTCTTTTTTATTTTAATTAAGTGATCAAGTGGAATAGTTCCTCAGTGACGCATTAGGAAGCCACACCTGCTGAAAGGTTAGGTGGAGCATGTTAAAGGAAAGGAGATTAGACTGTGTTTGTATGTACGTAATAATCTGTGTGAGAGAGGAAACTAGGGAAACGGACACCAAGTTGTGAAAACAGCAAGGTAAGTACTTGAATCAATAAATTCAAGTTCAATGTTGTGAATATTTTCTGGTCTGTGGTTTCTATTCTTTCCTATTCTTCTTCTGTTTGCTTTTTTTTCTATCTGTCACAGATTTCAAAACAAAAGTCCTGGAGGCAAAGTTCAGTTTTGCGATCACAGCATTTATATATGCACTGTAAAAAGTTAGCTTACTGTACCATATACAGTATAGTGATAAAAAGATAATGAATGTAACCTTACTGTAAAATTATATAATACTAATAGATTTATATTTTACATTTAACAATTTGTACAATGTGTAAGAAATCTATAATCAAAATTATGTGTTTGTCAGAGAACCGCAGGAAATGGACGAAGAGTCGGACATAGACACGACATCTGACTCAGAATGTGAGTCAGAATATGATCCAAAGAGCAGCACAGGATCTGACGGTCTGAGTGAAAATGAAAGCTCAAAGAAAGTAAAACGAGGGAAAAAAAGAAAAATGAAAAAACGTCATTGGAAACAGACAGGGCCATCTTCCCTCTGTACACCCAAGAAGAGACAAGCTGAAGGTACCAAAATCCGCAAGTGAGCTTTCGAAAGTACAGTATATTTCAGCGATTACATTACAAAACAATTAGATGAATTCTGAAGAGATTCATTAATGCTGCTCTGGATGTAATGTGTTTGATTTGAAGATCCATTGATGCCCAAATAAGGTTAATTTAAGTTTAAATGACAAGACAATAGATATAAAATGGTTTAATAGAACTGGTCAGTTTGTTTAATAATAATAATAACAAGTCCGTGTGATATTTGATATATGTGATATTTGTTTCAGACTCCAGCCTGTATTTAACAAAAACATTTGGAAACAAATCTGAACTTCCTGTCACATGTGGAGATAAAGACGGCATCCTGCATGTGGAGAAATATAATGACAGTAAGCGCAAACAATTAAAGATTACTGTTATGTTCAATATGCATGTGAAGAGTCACTTGTTGAAGAATGTTTTGAAAACATAATTCTGGAGGGTCAAGACATGTTCAAAACACTTGCTCTAAAACAAGTCCACAAGTAAATTCAGTCTATTTTAGATAAATATGTATCTGTTTTCAGTGGAGAAGTGCATCTTAAGTGAAGACCAGTGGTTCATGCCCAACGAATTTGAGAGGTTTGGAGGAAAGGAGAGATGCAAAAAATGGAAAAGCAGCATATTTTGTGATAATGTTCCACTCCAGAAACTCATAGAGGTAAAATGGTAAAAAATGGTTTAAATAATCCACAATCAAATGCAATTATGACTAGCATTCAATTATTGCTATAATGAACAAAGTTATTTAACAAAATCTGATTTTATGATTGAGTCACTATGATTATTATGACTATGATTTATGATTGAGTAAATGTAAATATTTGAGTGTTAATTCAAGTAAAACAATAACATATATCAATGTTAAATAAACTGAGCACGTCTTCCATCCATAGGCTGGACTTCTGTCATCCTTCAAGAAAAGTGGTGTTAAGAATAAACAGGTTTGACTGTTTTTGTAACCAGCTAGCTCAAAAATGACCACAAAAAATATATTTAGCCATTATATTATTTTCTTGTATATTCACTTAATCTCTGTCTACTGCACAGAATGACTCTCCTGAATCCTCACCTGTTGCTGACAGACTCAAAAAAAGAAAGGTTAGAGCCTGATAACTTTAACTTTAAATGGTTAGTTCACCCAAAAATGAAAAATCAGTCAGACCTTCGTTCATCTTCAGGAAACACAAATTAAGATATTTCTTAAGAGAGCTTTCTGACCCTCCATAGACAGCAACACAACTGACCCGTTCAAGGCTCAGAATGGTAGTAAGAACATCGTTACAATAGTCCATGTGACATCAGTGGTTCAACCGTAATGTTATGAAACTACGAGAATATTTTTTGTGCGCCAATAAATAAATAAATAACGACTTTATTCAACAATTTATTTTCTTCCATGTAAGTCTGACGTAGAACCCGGATGTGCTGCGCCTTGTTTACTTTTTTGGCCAGATTTACTTATTTGAACCAGAACATACAGACAATGCATTAAGAAATATGGACGTTCCATTTCTGAATACCAGCTCCTGTGTCAGAAGCACTACACGCATATGTCGTGGCACTCTCGTGAACGCATGTCGAAGACTGATATGGAAGAGAAGAAATTGTTGAATAAAGACGTTATTTTTGTTTTCTTTGTCCACAAAAAGTATTCTCATAGCTTTATAACATTACGGTTGATCCACTGATGTCACATGGGCTATTTTAATGATGTTCTTACTACCTTTCTGAACCTTGAACGTGTCAATTGTTTCGTCTATGGATGGTCAGAAAGCTCTCAGATTTCATCAAAAATATCTTAATTTGTGTTCTGAAGATGAACGAAGGTCTTACAGGTTTGGAACGACATGAAGGTGAGTAATTAATGAGCATTTTCATTTTTGGGTGAGCTATCCCTTTAACTTAAATCCTGATGATTTTACATTAAAAGAATCCAGATTAAGATTGCTTAGATGTTTAGGACACAAAATCTCAGCTAAACTGACATGCCTGCCCTGCATCTCTTAATTTTCACAGTGTCAGACACAGCTGTTCCCCTCCTGCTCCGGTCAGTATAACAGTGACCCATAACCAGACAATATGCTCATTAATATCAACAGTTTTCTATTTTGGTGTTCTGGTTCCTGAATGTTTGTGCATTTGTTGTAGAATCAAATGGCAGCAATGATGATGACAAAGGTGGTGTTGTTGATGAAGATATCTTTGACATAACCATGTTTGAAGGTCCAGCCCTACCTGTTACCTGTGCTTCTGGCTCTGGCATCCTACACAAATATCGCTTTGCCACAGGTGTGTGAGACAGCACATTTTAAAAATAATTACTACAAATATTATTATATATATTGTGTCTTGGTCAGTTATGTTTTACATGTATAGCCACAGTGGCTCCAAAAATATTTGAACACTTTAGGTACACATAAAAATGCCTGGATGCCATTGCAGAAAATATCAACCTTCAAACATCACTCAGAAGGTGTTATTTATTCTTGAGAAAGTACATGCATACTTCAAGCTAAATTAAATTGTGATTAAATTTAAATGACAAACAATAGATATATTGTTCAGATAAGAAAAAATTAATGGTTTATTGAACATGTAAATTTGCACTAAAAATCACCAAAAAACCAGCTGATTAACGTCACTGTGCAACAGTCAAGAAGAGAGAAGCTTTGGTGGCATTTAATTGCAAGGTCTGACATGTGACTTAAGTACCCAAATACATCTTTTACTAATGGATAGCTCTAAGGATTTCTTTAACTATGGTACAGAGCTGCAGTGTTGTTATTCCAGGGCGTTGTGGGAGATGCATAAGAACAAAAGACTTCTGGCTGACACCTGAGGCTTTCATCGGACGGAACAAGCCAGATGGAATATGGAGAAAAGACATTTTATCCAGTGGGATACCGCTGGGGAAACTTATCATGGTAAAAAGAAGTGTGTCCAAAAAAATGATACTTTCTGGATAAATGTGGTCTGTTTACATTGCATTCATTTGTTTGGCCTTTTTATTTTATTAAGCTATTTGAAGAATTTGGCTTGATTTTCCAGTTTTACATTCAGGAGTAGAAAATTGAAAAACAACTTGAATATTTGATTTCTACACATGGGCGGGAATGAAATGCACCTTTCCGCTGATTGGTCAAAGATCAAACCATGTGACATCAGTTCTTCCTCAGTTCTGTGCAATAGAATAGTCATCTGTATCTTTCTGTACAAATTCTAAAGCGATTATTGCAACTACATTTAATCTCTTCTCATCAAACATCCAGACTAACGAATGTCTTGACATAAACCATACTGGGGCAGGGCTTTCTTCTATGTAGGCATAGATTCAACAACCTACACGTGCCAGATAAATATTAATTGTTTATTTCAGAAATGTTAATGTACATCAGAAGTTACAGCTACCACTGTATCAATTTAGTTGTAAATATGCATCAGTTATAACTTTTATTTTAGAAAGCATGCTTAGTTTTGGACAAGGGATGATTCTGAAATGATATGATAGATATGAAAAGATATATATGACATTATTTTGTATCAATGTAAGGTCACTATCACAGCACATCTGTTGTTTTGTTTATTCTTTATTATTTCATATAATCTTCATAGAGAAGTTTATGCAAATGTATCATAACACAGTAAAGTTGATTTATTTTAACTAATTAAAATTTTGTTAAATCGACAAAAAAACAAAAACAAATGTGAGACCAAATTAAACACCAATGAAATTTAAATTTTAAACTCTTTGAAATAATTTGACACTGCTTTTCAGAAAAGAGTTTTGGAACTGCATATGGTGAACTGTGATTGTAAGATCTGTGAAGACCTGGATGAGTACCTAGTAAGACACCATCACTTACAATTACAGCCAGATCAGAACATCAACATAACAACTAAACATTTCTCTGTGAACTCGTGTCCCAGCAGAATGATGATGTGTGTTTCGTGTGTCACTCTGAGGGAGATCTCGTTTGTTGTGACGAGTGTCCACAAGCTTTTCATTCACTCTGTCACATACCGGCTGTATATGGAGACTCATCTGGGTGAGAGAGAGAACTAATGCTGGGTTAGACAGACTAAATGTTTGACTTTGTGTAATATTCTGTGTTTTATGTGTACAGAAGCAAGTGGATCTGCACATTTTGTGTGATGAAGAATGTGGAAAGTTCTAGTCAAAAGACACAACAGAATGTTTTGAGCAGTCCAGTATCTCAGTACAAGCTGGTAAAGTTTATGCAAATATTTTAGCCCATACACTGGAAGTCAGTGGGGTCCAAAACAACATTTCTTTCCCCTGTTGAAAAAAACTGAATATGCTGGTTAGGTATGATGTGAAGCATGGCTGCTGGTTTGAACTGGTTTAAGCTGGTCCTTAGCTGGTCATGTGTTGGTCCTAAGCAACTAGCTCCTGCTCAGGACCAGCTTAGGACCAACTTAAACCACCTCTAACCAGCAGCCATGCTTCAAAATATACCTAACCAGCATAATATGCAGTTTTTTTTGTTTTGTTTTTTCAACAGGGTCATTGCATTGACAAAACATTTTTTAACACTTACAATCTGGTTGATTCTCTTCTAGCACTGCCAGAACCTGCTGTTACACCTGCTACATGAGAGCATGACTGAACCCTGTGCTAAAGTAAATCTCATATTTAAGAGTTTCATCTGTCTTTTAATCATTATTTAAAGCTTTTATATGTAATATAAATATTTGTCATGTGACATCTGCGCTGCTGGTGTCCAGGTTCCAGGATACAGTGAGAACATCTGTGGTCCCATGATGCTAGGCAGAGTGATAAGGAATTTGGAGAATAATGACTATCAAACAGTGGAAGAGTTTGTCTCAGATATTGAACTCATTTTCAACAGCTTTTGCACCCCCAACAGGGTGAGTATTATTGGGATGTATGCAACTTTTAATAATGACAGCAGTTGTAACCATTTGCACCTGCCACCTAAATTATGTCTATTTTCTATCTTTCTCTTTTCTGTAGGATAATGATTCCAGCAGAATGACTTCTAGGCTGAAAGATGTATTCAAAAGGGAGCTTGAAAACATCTTTAAGCTTCAGTAATATAATTCTGTAGCAAGAAGGCCTTTGTTAAACATTATGGTAACATTTGAGTGTATTGTACAAAATGAAAAAAATAAAAAAGATATAAACAAAAAAAATAACAAAATCAAAATTGTGCATTTGATTTTGCAATAATGATGATGTTATGAAGACATTATATTCTAAGCACCAACACGCATGTCCAGATGTACAAAATTGAATATGTTCTCTAAATATAAGACATAAGCTCTGACCATCTTAAAAAAAAAATATTACACACAGTAATGTGCTGCCTTGTAATGTTGCCTGCCTGTTCATTCAATGTTTTTATTCTAAAATGTATTGTTTAAGTGATTGGTCGTGGGGTGGTGCTAGTGAGGAGTGAATCACATATAGGACAGTGATATTCATAATTTAAAAGCAAATTGACAAGCCATGACATGCTTCTTTTCATATGTGAAATACTCAACCAAGACGATCTTAACTGGCTTTGAAAACAGAAGTTATCCAGTAAAGTTATATACAGTTATAATAACATACAGCTGTGCTTGTATGTTTTTGTACATCTTTGTTTATAATTGAAAAGAAATAGGAAGGATCATAAAATTATCATTTTTTATTTACTGCCCTCAATAAGTTATTCAACCAAAATATGTTTAGATATGTTACACAAGACAAATTCAAAAGTTTACATCTTGGTTCTTATAATGATGTAGAACTTACTTTGATTTGTGATTCTTGGTAAGTTTTGTGACAATTGTGCAGGAGTCTCTGCATTGTCGATCTTGGGACTGCCTTCTCTTCAATACAGAATTGTGCTTTAGAATCTGGTTAAAACAAGGTATTTTGGGATACAGAATAGTTCCTCCTCGGGAACTCAAGCTGCGTCCAGAGACACTTTGGTGAACGCCTTCAGCGTGACCGGCTCTGAATACAAATTAAATCTGTCCAATGGATGGCGGAACGTCACGGGTGAGGTGACGCAATGACCAGCTGGCATAAAAGCACGTGCTGTGAAACCGGCGTCAACTTTAGTCTTTCAGCTAGCGCTCTGTATCTCCATGAGTATTTATTAGTGTTATCTGTCTGTTACTAACATGGGAGCAAAGCGCAATACAGGCGGTGTGTTCCTCCCTACAAACGTTTTTTGTGTGCGGGGGATACACGCGGCTTGTGTGTGCTTTGCTTGGGAGCAAGACATGCGGAGTCGTCTCTCGAGGGGGCTGATTGCCTGCGCTGCGGGAGCCTTCCTCTGCACGTGCATTGCTCCCAAAAGGCCCTCCTCTCCGGAGGAGGGTTCTTTCTTTGGCGTTCCCCACGGCGCTGGCCCCGCTTCCGCTGAGGCAGAGCGGTGGCGGCGCTCGTGGGGTTCGCAGCGGGATATGATGGAGGGATCGGAGACGAGCGAGTCTCTATCTCCACCCTCACCTGTCGGATCCCATGACCGCTCCCCGAGATCGGAAGCCTGCCTTGCGGATACTTCCCCTCGGGCAGCGGCCTCGGCGTTTCTCTTGTCTTCCTCCGAGGAGGTTGACACGGGAAATGCCGAGCATGTTGCACCCCCTCTTTCACCCCAATATGAGGAGCTTGTGGAGTGTTATGTCGAACCGCAGAGAGGGTTATACTAGACGTTTCTGCGGTTTTCTGCGGTCTCACCTCCACATCGGAGCCTGCCTTTTCTCCACACTAAGGTGGCGAGGTCATAGGGAAAACATTTCTCGGCCCGCCTCTTCGTCCCCTCATTCGATTACTACGGTTATGTGATGGGGACGAGTGAGCGGATACAGAGCGATGCCGCGTGTGGAACAGACGCTTGCGAGCTATCTGTCCCCTGACGCAGCGTCGTCTCTGAAGGCAAGGGGTACGCAGCAGCAGGCCATAGTGGTGTTGCGGGCATGCCAGGCTGACCTGCTCTAGGAGTTGGATGAGGGCGATTTAGTTTGGAGGACATTCGTGAACTGCGCAAAACCGCTGATTTGTCTCTCCGCGCCACCAAGGAGACCGTCGGGCGATCTGTGGCAGCCCTGGTGGCGGCGGAGAGGCATCTTTGGTTGACCCTGTCGGATTTAAAGACAAAGCGACAGGGTCTTCCTTCTGGACGCCCCACTTTGCCTTCTGGCCTTTTCGGTGACCGGAGGCAGGCGGCGGCGTTCCAGCGGTTTCTCCCTTGCCGCTCTCTAGCTCACGGGGCTGCTGGGCGAGAGCAGCCCCTGCCGCGTGCTGGCTCCTCGTATAGGCAAGCTCGCCCCTGCTGGAGCAGGGTCGGGGTGATAAGAAGGGTGCGCGGTCAAAGACCTCCCAGCCAAGCAGGCAAAGAAGCCCTGATGTGAGTGGATCAGGGCTTATGAGGGTAGCCCTGCTGGGGTAGAGCAACGATCACCGCAGTGTACGGTGCTCGCCTTCCCCCAGTGCCCTCAGGAGATCGATCTGCTAACCGTGCCACATATGGTGTTCCAGGGCGCAGCGGTCTCCAGCGAGCACACATCTCAGTCTCTTCCGTCCGGAACCGTAGCAGAGCTGAGATGCTCGCCACCCCTTCGGGGGTCTCTGGAGCAGCTAGTTCGGCTGTTCCCTGCCTGTGTGCCGTTCCAGGGCACCAAACTAACCGCTCTGATTACACCAGAGGCCAGTCTCGAGAAACTGGTTCCCTTAGTAGATGTGGAACTACTGCCAAATGTGTCTCAGTGGGTCCTGTGCACTGTAGAGAGAGGCTACACAATCCAGTTCGGTTCTCGTCCGCCTCAATTCAACGGGGTGAATTCTACATTAGTGGGCCCCGAGCAGGCTCTGGTAATGGAACAAGAGGTAGATACTCTCTTAAGGTAGGAGGCCATTGAGGTGGTCCTCCTCATGAAAGAGAGTCCGGGTTCTACAGCCGGTAATTCATAGTTCCAAGGAGGATGGAGGATTGCGTCCCATTTTAGATCTGCATCAATTGAGCCGCTCAGTCAGCTGACTGAAGTTCAAGATGCTCAGGTAAGTGTCTCAGATCAAGTCCGAGGACTGGTTTGTCACGTAGATCTGAAAGACGCATACTTCCACGTCTCCATTCTTCCCACTCACAGGAAGTTCCTGAGGTTTGCTTTCGGGGGCAAAGTTTACCAATATCGGGTACTTCCCTTCGGCCTAGCACTCTCACCCTGCACTTTTACAAGTGTGTATGGCTGCGTTGACTGTGGACTTCAGAAAACACAGTGGACCAACACCAGCAGATGACATGGCAGCCCAAATCATCACTGACTGTGGAAACTTCACACTGGACTTCAAGCAACATGGATTCTGTGCCTCTCCACTCTTCCTCCAGACTCTGGGACCTTGATTTCCAAATGAAATGCAAAATTTACTTCATCTGAAAAGAGAATTTTGGACTACTGAGCAACAGTCCAGTTCTTTTTCTCTTTAGCCCAGGTAAGACGCTTCTGACGTTGTCTCTGGTTCAGAAGTGGCTTGGTAGCCCTTTTCCTGAAGACATCTGAGCGTGGTGACTCTTGATGCATTCACTCCAGCTTCAGTCCACTCCTTGTGTTTTCAGCTCTCCCAAGTGTTTGAATCAGCTTTGCTTGACAGTATTCTCAAGCTTGCGGTCATCCCTGTTGCTTGTGGACCTTTTCCAAAACCAATTTTTTCCTTCCAGTCAACTTTGCATTTACAGTTTTTCTCAGTCGCTTTGGTACATTTCTCGAATCATCCTTTACATTTGCAAAACAGTAAGTGCATTTCTCAAAACAACTCGTACAAATAGCAAAACACCATGGATTACCAGCAAAATGATGATTAACTAATGACAGGAAACCGACCAAATAAGGACAAACAGGAACTAAACTGAAACGAACATGTGACAGTATTATATTTCTATTTTTATATTGTTGCAATTTCTAACAATAATAGTATTATGTAGTTAGGTATTTTATTATATTTTTAGTTATTTTATTATATTTTTAGTTTTATTGTATTTTTAGTCGAGGTCTTCACTGGGGATATGTCTCTGGGGCTCATCAAGGTGTCCTGGTCTCCGCTGACGATCACGGCTGTAGACATCATCTCTTGGTGCTGATCCACCATCTGATGCGGACATGGACTGAGAAACAGAATAAGAAAGTGTGGCTAGGGTTTCAAATTTAGGCCATGGCCCGAGACGCTCAGGCCCGGCCTGTGTCCGAGAGTTTAACAGAATTACCAGCCCGAGTCCGTCCCGAGCCCGTCTTTTTTCCCGCTTCTCCCAAATCAGATTATACTGTTTCAGCTATTAAAATAGTTCAGTTTTGTATGTAATGGCAAAGTGATTATATTTTGTTTCATTTTTTTTATTAAGTTAATTTAGAAAAACGTTTGGAGCATTTTTTTTTTGTTCGTTAAATAAGTTTTTTTTCTTTCTTAAAGTAACGACCAAGCGGCCAGCGTCAGACCAGCAGGCTGATAGCTTATGCTTGATCAATTTAGCCTTCTCAAATCCTCATGACTTGCCTAAAATAAAATCTATATGACTGTCGGACTGTCAGAACACTGCGAATTTGGCACAGCATTGAACGACACAATAAGAGACAGATTCGTCGGTAACACTTTATAATAACGTCCAGTTATAAGTAATTTATAAGTGATTAGTTAATGATTAACTAATCGTTTACAAAACATTCATAAGCAATTAATAAGTGATATGCTAACAATTTGTGTATGTTTTGTTAATTCATTTAAAAGTCATTTACAAGTAATTAGCTAATGATGAACTAATCATTTACAAAACATGACTATGCATTCATAGATGATTAATAATTGATATGTTAATATTTTTATCTATGTTTTGTAGAATAAGTTTTGAATCATTTACAAGTGATTAGATGATGATGAACTAATCATTTACAAAACATAACTATACATTCACAAATGATTAAGTAATATGCTAACGATTTATAAATCTGTCATAAGTTATCTTTATATATAGCATCATGAAATAATTAAACACATCCTTAATGGTTAATAGTTAATATATTATTAATCACTTATAGATCATTGAAATGTCAACATTGTACTATTATCTCAATAAACATTATAAATCATTTACAAAGCTTTCTGCATCCCCTAATCTTAAGTGTAAACTAATCATCAGTTGTAAATGTTTTACAAACTTTATGGTTTCCAGTCGTGTGTGCGTAAATATATATATATATTCACAAACAACCTGTAACCTGGAAGGTTTGTAAAACATTTACAACTGATGAGTAGTTTACACTTTAGATTAGGGGATGCAGAAAGACAAATGTGAATTCTTCAAATCCACAATCGAATATCTTGGGCATGTAATTGACAGCGCTGGTCTCCACACAGCATCATCAAAGGTAAAAGCTATTGTGGATGCACCATCTCCAAAGAACGTAAGCCAGCTGAGATCATTCCTAGGGCTACTAACATACTATGCAGCAGGCTTCGTCCCCTGCATGAACTGCTGAACAAGTCCAAACAATGGAAATGGTCTGACAGATGTGAGAAGGCATTCAAGGATGTGAAATGTGTATTAACACAATCCAAGGTCCTCACGCATTACAACCCTTCACTACCAATACAGCTGGCATGTGATGCTTCACCGTATGGTGTCGGCGCAGTACTTTCACACGTTATGCCATCCGGTGAAGAAAGGCCAATCGCCTTTGCATCTAGGACCCTGAACTCTGCAGAGAGCAATTACGCTCAAATTGAAAGAGAAGCCTTAGCAATCGTATTTGGTGTCAAGAAATTTCACCAGTACTTGTTTGGGCGCAGATTTACTCTACTTACTGACCACAGACCACTTACCTCTATTTTTGGTCCCCAAACCGGTATTCCCTCATTGGCGGCAAATCGCATGCAGCGCTGGGCTCTGTTGTTGTCGGCACATCAGTATGACATCAAGTACAGGAGATCTGAGCAGCACTGCAACGTTGATGGACTATCCAGGTTGCCTCTGCCGAACACGCCACCAGAAGACAGTCCAGCTGACATCTTTTACTTTAAGGAAGTACAGAGTACACCTGTCACTGCAGCTCAAGTGAAACGATTCACAAGAACTGACCCAGTTTTGTCAGAAGTTTTGGCCTGGATCTCTCATGGCAAAAGAGGAGAGAAGACAGACAACTTCAAAGTCTGTCTTGGAAGTCGTGGCCTAATGGTTAGAGCGTTGGACTCGTGATCCAAAGGTTGCGGGTTCGAGTCTCCGGCCGGCAGGAATTGTAGGTGGGGGGAGTGAATGTCCAGCGCTCTCTCCACCCTCAATACCACGACTGAGGTGCCCTTGAGCAAGGCACCGAACCCCCAACTGCTCCCCGGGCGCTGCAGCATAAAATGGCTGCCCACTGCTCCGGGTGTATGTTCACGGTGTGTGTGTGTTCACTGCTGTGTGTGTGCACGCGTGATGGGTTAAATGCAGAGCACGAATTCCGAGTATGGGTCACCATACTTGGCTGAATGTCACTTCACTTCACTTCACTTCACTTCAAACCTTATCTAGTTCGACAAAATGAGCTCACAGTACAATCTGGCTGCCTACTATGGGGTTATCGTGTCATTATACCCCCACCTTTGAGGAACCTTTTGCTGAAAGAACTTAATTCAGGCCACGCGGGAATAGTGAGGATGAAAGAGATGGCACGCAGCTACTTCTGGTGGCCTGGCATAGATGCAGAGATCGAAGAGGAAGCAAGGGGTTGTCCAGATTGTCAGAATGTAAGAAACATGCCACAGATAGCCCCTTTGCACCCATGGGATTTTCCAGAGGAGCCATGGCAGAGAATACATATCGACTTCGCAGGACCAATAGAGAGCCATATGTTTCTGGTGATTGTCGACGCTCATAGCAAGTGGCCAAAGGTAGCAGTTATGAACAGCACATCTTCTGAGAAAACCATTGAAGAGCTTAGATCTGTGTTCAGTCGTTTTGGGAGACCACAGCAGCTTGTAAGCGATAATGGCACCCAACTGGTCTCTGAAGAGTTTCAGTCTTTCCTGCGTGTGAATGGGATTCAACACATCAGATCTGCGCCCTATCACCCATCCACCAATGGCCTGGCTGAACGATTCGTCCAGACTCTGAAGAAGGCTCTAAAGACATCGCAGGGTAAGGGTTCCCTAAACCAGCGATTGAACACTTTTCTGTTGTCTTATAAGAACACGCCACATGCAGTCACTAAAGTCTCTCCAGCTACAGCACTGCTGAAACGACAGCTACGCAGCAGACTAGACCTGCTGAGACCAACAGGAACCAAGCAGATTGTCTTGTCACAACAGCGAATACAGGTGGAGAGGCGATGTAAGGTGAAGTGCAGAAGTTTCAACAGAGGTGACAGCATACTTGCTCGTAATTATGGAAAGGGTGCAAAATGGGTACCCACAACCATTCTTGCACAAACTGGCCCTGTTTCGTACATTGTTGAAACAAAAGACAATCAGACATGGAGGAGACATGTTGACCAGTTATTGTCTTCAGCAACCTCCATTGATGATTCCTGTGATTTGGAGGCCCAACAACAACAACAACTGCACTTCCCATCTCACATCAACCCGGATCAGGGTGTAGTACCAGAAATCTTGCCCACACCACCTGCTAGTGAACCTCGGGTAATCGTTCCTTTTGAGAAACTCTCCATCGTTATCCGACTAGAGTGCGGAAACCACCACAAAGATTGGGGCAGAATAATCCCCAGGGTTCAGCCAGGGAAACGAGGCAGTCTACCCTCTTTCCCTAGTGTTAGAATTTATGTGCATATATATTTAAAAGTGTTTATATCGTTAATGTTCCTAAAGTAAAAAAAAAAAAAAAAAAAAACCTATATATATTGTCTAAAGTGTTTAGTTGTTGAAGTTGATGTTGAAAGTAAAAGGGGAGGAGTATGTTGTGTATTGCATTTTAAGCATTGTGTATTTTGTCCTTACGACTCCCCGTACTGGTGCTCCGTTATATAGCACATGCGCAGTATACACTGAATGTCACCTGTAGACCAGTGAACAGAGAGTAAAGCTGTGTTTATGCAAAGGCTCGTGTCAGTGTCGTCGTTTAACGCAGTATACGATCATATAACGAAGATGTAACAGTAACACATACATGAATTTCCAGTGCTGATGCCGCGCGCTCTCCTGTTGCGGTCTTTGATCTTGAAATGAGCTGATAATTAATAAAATGCAGCGCTTATCTTTTGATTTCATCAAGGTGAACTCCATTAAATTTCAATATAGGGAGGGATATGAAGATTGGATTTATATCCGTTTTGCAACGACACATGGCCAAGTGTAAATTGAAACGTTTTAACAAATCAGATAGATATCCGATCAGTGAAAACGCATGACCAGGTGTAAACAGGCCCTTAACATTATCAAAGAATAGTTTCACTGACAGTCTAGAGTTCAAGCACTCTCAAAAACTCTGAAGCTGTTTACACCGTGAAATAAATATCTTACTTACAGATTCAAACACACATCTGCACTTTGTTGTTTCTAAGGAGAGAGTTTGCCAGAAAGAGATATTCAGTCTGCTGCAAGCGAGTAAAGAAAACACCAGCATTTTAGCGATGACTCATCTGAACGTCTCTGATTGGTCATTGCAATCATAAACTCAACGGCATTGTGTGTGATTGGTTATAATGCGCAGTGCTGTACGTCTGTCTCTGGCTCAGCGCCAGCCAGCGAACACAGATTTGAATTTAGCAGCAGAAGATATGATGAGCTGAACTAATCACGCTGGTGTGATTGTGTCAAATATAGAAAATATCATTCGGCTCTTTCTTGTCTTTTGAAAGCTGCATTCAAAATCCACTTGGCTCAAAAAATCTGAGGAGGCACGTGCCCCTTCACTTTGAATGGGCATGACGCCTCTGATCAGGATGTAGGATCAGCAGATCTAAATTCTTAAATTTCCAATCCCACATTCCTTAATGAATATTATTTGAATTTCTAATTCACTTGACACTTGACAATAAAACGCGGAACACACAACTCTATTATTTATTCACCACACTTGCTTACTTTTTTTATCAAATTTTTTCATTTCAAATTTGCACATATCAGACCTGTACACACATAATTATCTATATTATATATTGTGTTTTTGCTGTTTTGTACATTGCCTATTTGGATAGTTGTATTATTCTTTTATTATATGTGTCCTGTCCTGTTGCTGTCTTTCTGTTGCACTGTGGAGCTTCTGTCACTAAAACAAATTCCTCGCACGTGTAAACATACTTGGCCAATAAAGCTCATTCTGATTCGGATTCTAATTGAATCAGTACATTCTGTTTTCCACTTGTATTTAAAAAAAAATATGGGGTGGTGATGGCGCAGTGGATAAGACACATGCCTTTGGTGTGAGAGACCCGGGTTCGAACACCAATGTGTCCCTGAGCAAGACACTTAACCCCTAGTTGCTCCAGAGGCGTGCGACCTCTGACATATAGAGCAATTGTAAGTCGCTTTGGATAAAAGCGTCAGATAAATGTAAATGTAAAAAAAAAGAAGTTAAAAGCAAACTCCCTGTCACAAAGAAGGCATCCTGTATTTGCAGAAATATAATAAGGGTAGGTGGCAAACTTCTTAAAGGATTCGGTTATGTCTGATATATCAGTAATCTGTAGCATCTAGGCATGTTCAAAACATCCACACTGAAAAAAAAATGATTAATTGAATTTACTAAAAAAAAATTAAGGAAGTGGTTGCAATCAATTTATTTAATCTACATTTAAATAAACAAATTTAGTTAACTAAGTTTCAACATTTTTTTTAATTACAAGTAGCTCAAAGTTACGTGGAGATGGTGGCACCCGGTCTAGCAAAATGTAAAGTAAATGTAATGAAGAAATGGTCCGAGATATGTAGTGGTTGTACCAGAATGTTATCTGTAGAACAATTGCGTGTGTAAATTAAGTCGAGTTGGTTGCCTGATTTGTGCGTGCTAGTAGTTTTGAGGCGTTTGAGATCAACTGAAGCTAGGAGTGACTGGAAGTCTGTAGCATAAGGCCTGTCTAGGTGAATGTTGAAATCGCCGAACACTAAGAGTGGAGTGCCATCCTCCATGAAAGAGGACAGCAGTCCGTCCAGCTCATCTAGGAAGGTTGCTAGAATTTGGCCAGGGGGACGGTAGATTACCACAATCTGGAGTCTTATAGGAGCTGTTACAGTAATGGCATGATATTCAAATGAGTTGAGATTGCCTAGGGGAGAGTGGGTAGAGTATTTCCAATTGTTAGAAATGAGCAAACCAGTGCCCCCACCCCGGCCAACTTGCCTAGGGGTGTGAGAGAAAGAGAAATTGTTAGAGAGAGCAGCTGGGGTTGCCGAGTCTTCTGGACGAATCCAGGTCTCAGTCAAGCCCAGGATGCTGAGTGTGGAATGTAAGGAAAAAGCAGAAATGAAGTCGGCTTTGTTGACAGCTGACTGGCAATTCCAAAGACCCACAGAGAAAGAAAGAGGTACAGTGGAAGATGTAGAGATAGGGCGCAGGTTAGCAGTGTTACGTAGCCTTCTGCGTGTGTTTTTAGAGCGAGGTTGAGACAGAACCGTAATGGTTTGGATTGCAAACTATTGCAGCAAGACAGTAAAGAGATACTCTATTCTATTTTTTTTTTTTTTTTTTTGCAGCACATTCTCAGGTTTGACTCGTTTGTTCTCAAATATTTCTCATGTCTCATTTGTGTCTACTTCTATTTCTCCTCAGGAATTTTAGGAGAAACATCTGAAATGCTTTTGATACAAAAATAAGAGATATAGGAGAATCTCATCTAAGTCTCCTAAGCTTAGAATGAATGGCGTAAGAAAACAGTGAATTCATTTTTTATGCCTGTCACTTATTAAATGCTGAATGCTGTTAAAGTTTAAACTGTCATGAGATTCAGAAGCCACAATTCAGTTCAATCAAATTCAGGCAAACCATTCAAGTCATATTTACTCCACAAACGTCTAAAGGCTCATCATCACACCATTCATTGACTGATCACTTGTCCCAAAGATTGTTGGTTTGAATTCTGCATGGCAAGATCACCATTTCGCAATATGCTTGCCACATATTTCATGGTCCTGTCTGTTTCTGCTTCCAGCTATATTTGTTTTTGTTTGTTTTTTACAACCTGCTATTTCATGTTAAAATGTGAGGAGTGTTTGTTTTAATTTTAAATGAATTTTAACTTCAAAAACCTTTTTATAATATGAAGGTTTTTGTAATAGTAAGTGATCAGGTGGGCGTGAGGAAGGCAGGTCTAATGTGAAAGGTGTGGTCAGGTGGAGCATGTAAAAGGAAAGTAGATGTGTGTATACGAAACTGACTTCATAAAAGAAAAAGAGAAGCAGAAAAATAGACAGAAAATCGTGGACACAGCAAGGTGAGTACATTAATGCAATTATTAGTAATTCCATTTTTTTCCCGATCTGTTGTTTTCTTTATCACATTTAATTACTCAAGTTCCAAAGTAACAATCCAGAAAGCAACTTTCAGTTTTGTTTCTGCATCAGGGTGAGTCACTTTCAACTGGGTACCTTTACATTACTGTATGGTTAAAGACACTTTTTTCTCTATAAAATAGTGCAAGATTGTTTAAAAAATAATTTATTATGAAAGCATACATGCAATTTTAGCATATTGTTCAAATGAATTATGTTATGTAAAATAACATTATATAAAGATAATTATAAATTGTACATGCAGTCGCCAAAATGTAAAATCTTGTAATGGTTAAAATGATAAAGGCATGATTGTATTACAGAGACTGATCACGAATGGAAGAAATTGTAATTTATATAACAATGTCATTCAAAAATCATTTGTAAAAGACGGCATTTGACTATCAAATTATCTAGTGAGTTCAACAGCTGACATGAGCACACAAGCATTGCATGTTTGGTCAAAGCCATTTTCTGACACAAAGAATAATAGTAATAGTTTTATTTAATCCTTTTTAACACATGACAGTATATTTGTCTCACTCTGATCGCACAATATTCATATTTGCTGCAGCACACTTTAAAGACTCATACCTAGTGTCTGTAAAACTATTGTTTTTAATATTGCCTATAAAGTGTTTGTGTATGTAGTATGCGGCATGGTTGTAATTGCATTACAATGGGCCAATGCTTGTTGTGTTTAATAAAATACAATTAATAAAACATTATTTGAGCAGAACTACTAAATTCATAGGTACATATTACAAATTTAGTTATTCTAAATCTGTTCTTTTTTAGCAGAAGAAACATTAAAAACACCGCCACCACCACTATGGACTTTGGATTTTTTACAGAGGATAAGTTGTTTAATCATTTCTGCGAAAACAAGACAAAGATGTCAACAATAGAAGAGCCGTTGATGTTTCTCCGACATCTCAAGGACAACAGACTCATTACAGATGAGCTCCATGTAAGCTTGATCTTAAAATTTCAGACCAATAATATATCAATATAGAAGCAGAAAAGGTTTAAAATTTTAAATTTTTGCTTCTCTTTTTTAGAAGCAAAAGCTTGAGAACACTGGTGAAGATAATGGTGTGTATTGTGCCTTGGATTATATTGAAAAACGTGGAAAGAGGAATGTTAGAAAGTTCTGGCAATGTGTGGCCCAGGAGCATATTTTACAGCGATACTCTCAACTCTCTGAAATCACTGCAGACCTGATGAACTGTGAGAAATCCTGCTAGTCTCCATCTGAGAGTAGCTTTATTGTAATATTACACTTCAGCATTGCCGATTTATTTTCTAATTATAGTTTCTAATTTCTCAGCTCTTAAGAGTCAGCTAAACAGAAAAATTAGAGAAAGAGCTAAGAATCGAGGCACAGGAAAAGAAAGAGAGATTAAAAAGAGAAGGACAGAGAGCAACTCTGTGAGTGACCAAGCTGGACCATCATCACAAAGCACTAACAGCCAGAGGACAACAGATAAACGCATGAAGAGAGGTGCGTTCTAAGTCAGATAATTGATTGACCACTTTATCTTTTTATCTGTCTGTCTAAATAATGACATTAAGTTTTGAAACCGTTCTGTTTTTTATTTTGAAAAATTCTCCAGAACTTCAGAGCCCTCCAGACTCCAGTACACAAGAGTGTTTTTTCCGTCCGTCCTTGCATAGGAGAGGAGGTTGCGGTTAAATTTTTATTTAATTAAACACCTTTTGGCATGAACACACATTTGCTGGACACTTTGTGTGCCTTCCCACCATTATTCATAACAAAATGAAACATATAGTAAAATAATTTGTTCATTTTAATGAAATGCTTTTTCCCCTCTTCTCTCAAAGAGGATCTCTGGAACATGCCTGAACACAAGAGATGGCTTCCTGTCACATGTGGGAACAAAGAGGCCTTATTAGACAGAGAAGCATTGTATAACAGTAAGTTATGCTCAATGTTTAAATATCTCAAAGCAGCATAACCTTCTTTCTCGAAGCATTATAACATTATAACAATAAAGAGTACTGCATTTATGCTCTTTTGTTTTACATAGTTGTTTCAAAATAGCGATTTTTAAAATTTCCTTTGTTTGCTTTTTTCCTGACATCGAAAATAATTAGTACAGGCCTATTAATATTAATATTATTTTAGGTGAGCATTTAATTGACAAAGTGGGTTAAAGGAATACTTCACCCAATAATGAAAAATTGCTGAAAATGTACTCACCCCAGACCTAATGAATGTTGTTCATTGGAACAGATTTGTAGAAATTAAGCATTACATCTCTTACTCACCAATGGATCCTCTGCATTGAATGGGTGCCATCAGAATGAGAGTCCAACAGCTGATAAAAACATCACAATAATGCACAAGTAATCCACATGACTCAATCAATCGCTATGTGAAGTGAAAAGCTGTGTTTTTGAATGAAACAAAATCATAATTTAAGACATTTTTATTCTGACGGCACCCATTAACTGCATAGAATCCCCTGGTGAGCAAATTATGTAATGCTAAATTTCCCCAAATCTGCTCTGTTGAAGAAACAGTCTACATATTTTAAGGCTTTAGGGTGAGTTCATTTTCAACCAATTTTTGAGTGAACAATTCCTTTAACAAAATATATTTTTCAAATGTTACATTTGCCATAAAACCCCAGTTTTTACAACGTGATCTACTGTCATTGTTTTTTTGTTTTTGTATGTGTTTTTTTCCAACACGACTTTCACATTACAGTTATTTAATATTCAAATACATTTTCTAATTAATTGATGAGAATTATCTGACTTACTCTATACATAGATCATTTACACAGCTGATTTATTAACATTAAAATGCAACTTTATTTTCAGGAAAGAGGTACTGCATAAAATATAGCAGAGAAATGATATCCCCTTATATTTTTGAGAAAATGGGTGGAAAAGAATCATGCAAGTCCTGGAAAACAAGTATATTATGCCAAGGCACAACCCTCAAGAGTCTCATGGAGGTGAGAACAGGAAGAGTTGATGCTAATGTGTCTTGAATGCATTTTGTCCAAAATGAAACAATATCTTTTCAGTTCTGTGACCTAATTGTAGTCTTTGAAACAAAACAAAACAAAAAGCTATTTTCTTCTAACCTGGTCTCTTTTTCTTTTCAGATGAATATTTTGAAGAGACCTAAACTTAATGGAAAGTTTACCCTTCGCAAATGATGTACCATGCATTATTTATTTTGCATTTTCTGTCACTTAATATACTGAGCTCATGAATCCACTAATTTAAACTCAGTCAATGAATGGACTATGAAATAAAGCTTCCCTGTTTAATAGCTATGTTGCCTTTACATGAAGAGGGCAGCAATGTTTTATAAGAAACTCACTGACAGAACAGGAAGGTGAGGTATATTGCTATAAATAATACAAAGAGTAAGAAAATATATTCCATTCGTTTTTATTAACCACACATGTGCATTAAACATTACATTATGTCAAGATTTCCCAAACTGGGGTTCTGCAGGGGGTTTGTGAGTTTAATGAATAGCTAATAATTATATGTGAAAGTAAAATAAATAATTTAAAAATAATATCAAAATAAAACACTTACTAAATATATATATATATATATATATGTATATATTATTTGTTTACCTGCATGTCATGTGACCATAAACCAATCTCAGAAAACTGTGAAAATGAAAATGTGACACTTAATCAATAAAATATTTATTTTAAAAACTCAAGTAAATATATTAGGGGAAAGATGCTCAAATGACAAAAAAGTAATCATGTGAATTTGTGCATTTTAATGTGTTTCAAAGACAAAGGCCTTCCAAAGACTTAAATAACTTACTGAGTGATAAATAAATTAATAAGTAAATAGATAAAAATTAGTTTATCAGTAGTTGATGTAATGTTGAAGCACTTCTTAAACCTGAAAAGATTTTTGTAAACCCAGTGGTCAAATGCTGTGTGGCCTCTCAATTTTCTGTGTAATTATCCACCTGACTAATGACTGGTCTTTCTGTGAATGTCCACAAAACTGGAAGACTTTCTGAATGTATATAAGCGGTAGGCTAATTTAGGAAGTAAAGATGAAAAAGAGGAATTAGGGAGAATCAATAAATTATGAATATTTATTGCTATTGTGTGAATAATATGTAATCATTTAATCAGTAAAGAGTAACTGTAGTCTGATTACGAGTATTTCAAAATATAATTTAATCTAATTACAGGTACTTGATTTTTGGAATCTGATTATGTAACACATACCTGGTTCTATTGTTGGGCATTTGCAACCAGTGTCGGCCTAGATCCGGCCCACATTTGGCCCGCATGGATTTCACACTGGCTAGATGTGGGCCGGATCTGGGCCAAAACTATGTCGCTGTCTGGGAAGGGTGCATGAGAAGGCTTGGTCGTGCCCTCAAACCACCCACTGCTGCCTGCAGGCGAGAGTGGTATGGTTCTGCTCCTTCCACTGCTCTTCGTGCCCTATTGGGACCCAAAGATAGAGGGAACCACTCTTTTGTTGAGGTTTTGGGTACCAAACAAAAGGAAAACAAAAAAAAAATATTCTCCACCCGGGCCTCCTCCTGGGGAAGGAGTGGTGTGATCACCATCTCCCAAAGAGCTGCTTCCTCCATCTCTTCCGTTTGCCTCTCCACAGGCCGCATAAGCACTGCCAGTCAGACTAGATGAATACTTGCATGCCCGGGAAGGGAGACACAGTTTGCCATGCCAGATGGAAGCAGCATTTGGACACAGCTGCATCGCAACCGACCGTTCCACTGACGGGATCTCCGTATACCCCCTGGCTGCCCCGCCATCGAGAGCGTTGAGGGGGGAAAAGCTACCAGAACGGTTTCGGGAAGTAAAAGGTGCCGTTTGTGTGAACCCTTGGTATTTCTAACTGACTCTATGCTAATGATCTGAGTGGTCTGTTCGGTTTATATTCAGTGAGCATATCAGCAATATATTTAGGTCCTGGGCCATTGAGTGACTTATAAACAAGTAAAAGTACTTTAAAATCAATCCTAAATGTAACTGGAAGCCAGTGTAAGGACCTGAGGACTGGTGTGATATGCTCAGATGTTCTGGTTCTAGTCAGAATCCTGGCAGCAGCGTTCTGGATGAGCTGCAGTTGTCTAATGGTCTTCTTGGGAAGGACGGTGAGGAGACCATTACAGTAATCCACCCTGCTGGTGATAAAGGCATGAACAAGTTTCTCCAAGTCTTGGCTGGAAACAAAACATCTAATTCTTGCAATGTTTTTGAGATGATAGTATGCTGATTTAGTTACTGCTTTGACATGACTACTGAAACTAAGGTCTGTCTCCAGAATCACCCCAAGATTTCTGACTTGATTTTTAGTTGTTTGACCCCTAGAGTCAAGGTATGCATTCACCTTGAGAACTTCATCTTTGCTTCCAAAGTTACCATAGTTACCATACTAGTTACCATATCAACATTATATAGAGAAAAAAAGTGTGCCAAAATTCAAAAGTCTTTTGAAGATATCGCTGAACATTTATTTTACCATAGTAAAATTATATTTCTGGCTTAAGTAAATTTTTCATCTCAGTTTTTATTAGTAATTTAAAATTAGACAAATCTGTTATTATTTTAATCTCCAATCTGTTATTTATCAGTTCAGATGCTTCGATAACTAGCAGAAGACACTAGCCGGTTTTAAATTAAAGTTGCTCAGATGGGGTAAGTTGTAACACTGCTTTACAATCTGCCCTGCCGTGCTATTCTATGACATTAGCGATGCAATTCACTATTTACTTTAATACATTTTAATGAGAAATACGAGAAACAGGTGAATAAAGACTGACAATCACTGTTTAATTTTCAGGAATTATTATTTAAAACATGGAAAGCATTTTGGCTCGTTTATGAGGGCCGTCCCAGGCATGGTTGCCATGTGTTCATTGTCAAACTCCAAAATCAGATTACTTTTAATTATTAAAAAACGTCATTAATTATTTTATTTTATTGACAAAATATTTTAGTTTGTCTTGTATATTTTTTTCATAAGATCAGATAACATTTTAGGCTGTCATATGGTCATGTCACAATGTGCCCCTCAGCTGTTACAGTGTACCCAACCTACGGGCCATGTTGTCACATTTCACTTTTTTCACATCTCAAACAATTTTTGAGGGTAAATAAAGAAAAACGTATACACTGTATTTATGAAACAAAGCAACATATTTGTACTAGACAAGTTTGAAATTACTGTGGATAAAAAACTATACTCTGAACACGAAGTGGATTTACACAATTTGAGAAAGTCAAAAAGAGTTATTTGTGCCCGATCTCCACATGTCTGGGGGCGGGGCCAGTGCGTTAACTATGTTAAAATATTTTAATCATGTTATTTTTTTCATAACTAATAAATTAAGTTATTAAAAAATATTTACATGGATGAGAATTATATCCTTTTGTGAATGTTTTTTTTATAGTTTCATTTTCACTCAGATAAAGGCACTGGACCAGGAAGCAGCTTTCAGTTTCTATTCTGTGTGTGTGGGAGGGGAGATATTACACCAAAGACAACTCAACATGGAGGAACCCGTCTACTTCCTGCTGTTCAAATAATGCTGAAGATACGACAGTCTCCTTCACGAAATGACTCTTTCAGATCATTCTAGAATGTGACTGAATAGAGGAGGATGAAGAAACAAACCTGTAAGAAGAGACAGCAGAAGGGGTCGTCCTCCCATTCTACACCTAAGAAGAAGAAACAAGTCAAGAGACAAAACTGCCCCAGTAAGTCCAGGAACATTTTTTTTACTAATACAATGACAAAATAGTGATTAATCAAGTAGATGCTCTTTGAAATAACAAGAGATTCACATTTTACACTGCCAAATATGTTATTGAGAAGTATGTTTCTTCTTTACCTAACTTATTTTTATTTTACTTGTTTCAGAATCATCTTCAGGACAAAAAAACACTCAAAACAAATCTCAGCTTCCTGTTACATGTGGCTATAAAGAGGGTGTCCTGTATTTGAAGAAGTATTATGATAGTAGGTGCAAAAATGTGTTTCTACATGTTAAATAATTGAGTGATGTTTATGAAGAGCTACACGTTTTTTGAATGTCTCAAGATTGTAATTCTGGAGCATTTAGATCAGTGATCCTCAAATCTGGCTCGCGAGAGCCACTTTTCCTGCAGAGTTTAGCTCTAACCCTGATCAAACTCACCTACCTGGGATTTTCTAATGATCCTGAAGACATTGATTAGCATGCTCAGGTGTGTTTGGTTAGGGTTAGAGCTAAACTCTGCATGAAAGTGGATCTCGCGAGCCAGATTTGAGGATCACTGATTTAGAACATCCAGATGAAAACAAAAGTCATTCCAGTAGTGGTTGATCATAGACCACTTTTCTGTCTTCAGAGCAGAAGTGCATCTTCAGTGAGGAACAATGGTTCAAGCCTACTGAGTTTGAGAGGTTTGGTATGAAGGAGAAGAATAAAAAGTGGAGGACCAGCATTCTTTGCAGTGGGATTCCCCTCCAGAAACTCATAGAGGTGCATAAGGCTCAGTAACGGGTTTAACTAATGCAATATTTTTTTTTTATTTTTTTTTTTTTTTCATGTATACTTGGTGAATGTTGATTCTGATCTGTTAGTAAATCATCTATCACAAATTAAATAAAAAAATGGACACAATGCAGATAATATAAACAACTACTGTCATATACAGTATAAATATGTTTATGACAAATTCTAACTTTGTTCTTTTTCTGTTCATAGGATGGATTTCTTCCAGCTACAACCTTTAAAACAAGCAGGGTTCAGATTGCAAAGGTTTGGCTGCTTTTGAAAGTGAAAGTGACATATGGCCAACTATGGTGACCCATACTCAGAATTTGTGCTCTGCATTTAACCCATCCAAAGTGCACACACACAGCAGTGAACACACACACACCGTGAACACACACCCGGAGCACACATCTTTTCGATCATTGTAGACCAGATTTCATGGAGGACTTAACCTTTCTAGGCCGAAGCTTTCAAATGTGACTTAAGAGTGACCAAGATATTCATCAAAAATTAAGTTTTCAATTTATTTTACAGTATGTGCGCTTACATGTACTTACGGTGTAAAGAAAGTACTGGTAAAATAAGGTAACTACATGGGGTAGGGTCAGGGTTAGTACCTACTGTAGTTTTTACCTAGTTATTGTAATTACTAGTACATAGCATGTACATGAGTAACAGGACTGTAAAATAAAGTGCTACCAAAATTTCTCCTTTTGTGTTCTGCAGAAGAAAAAAAGCCACGTGGGTTTGAAAAAACAGGGTGAGTAAATGGGGACTATTTTCTTTCTTTTTTGGAGGAACATTCCTTTATCATTACAACAATTATTCAGAATAAGAAAGACGTCATATTCTGTTTAGTGAATATTTGTGTATTTGTTGTAGAATCACATGAAAAGATTGAAGACAATGAAGATGATGATGATGATGATGACAATGATGACACTATTGACATGAGCGTGTTTGAAGGTCCAGTCCTACCTGTTACCTGTGGTTCTGATTCTGGCATTCTACACAAAAGTCGATTTTCCACAGGTGTGTGAGTGGAAATGCTTTTATAACAGTTGTTATGAATGTTAATATGTTGTTAGTGGTTTACATACAAAATAAAAATTTATAAAAAAAATAAATACAAATTTTGAAGACAAGTTATCTGTTTCTTGCAAGCCAGGCTCATTGGAAATATGTCACTCTGCCTACATTTCTGCAAAACCTGAGATACCTTGCTGAGGGTATATTTCTCTGCACTTTTTAAGATGACACCTCCACAAGAGGCGCTATCAGGGTATTTGTAGGCAGAGTCCCCTAAAGCTTTTTCTCTCACATATTGGCAATGAATGTAAATGCACTGCTTGACTGCAGTGGTGCAAGACTTTTTGACTCAGTATTGTCTTTATCTCAGGGCGTTGCAAGAGATGCATAAGAACAGAGAGCTTCTGGCTGACGCCTGAGGATTTCATCAAATTGAGCAAACCAGATGGAACATGGAAGAAAGACATTGTGTCCCATGGAATGCCTCTTGGGAAGCTTATAACGGTAAAAGAAAACACTAAATAGTAAACATTTAAAATTAGAATTTTGAAAATTTCAAATTCAAATTGATTAAATTCGGGCTATCAACAAACGAGGTGATCACATTGTGCCATGATGATCCCATGAGGGTCCTTTAGCATTGTTTTATATTCATATTAAAACCTACGAAAACCTGGGAGAAGTTTAGAGATTACACATGATTACACCTGATGTTTGCACCGTATTTATATGGCTACAATCAGTGTTATTTTTATGGGGTTCGTAAGTGTTTATATACTTTAAAGGGACAGCTCACTCAAAAAACCTCAAGTTGTTCCAAACCTAAATGAGTTTTTTCTTCTTTTCTGTTCTGTAGCCATTGACTTCCATATTTTATTTTTCATACTATGTCTGTTGGCATGGCAGGGTCTGATCAAATGTTTTTGCAGTATACACAATACTGATGTGTTTTCACATACTTTCAGAAAGGAGTTTTGGAACCACATGCAGTAAACTGTGATTGTGAGATCTGCCAAGAACCGGATCAGAACCTAGTAAGACAACATCACTCACAATTATAGTCAAGTCAAAGCATCAAGACCACCAAAATCATCAGAACTGCTGGCATTTGAAATTATTTCTACAATGAGCTTAATAACAGTATAGTTTATTTCTGTATGAACTCTTGTCCCAGCTGAATGATGACGTGTGTTTCGTGTGTAACTCTGAAGGAGAGCTTGTGTGTTGTGACGAGTGTCCACGAGGTTTTCATTCACACTGTCACATACCGGCTGTACATGGAGACTCATCTGGGTGAGAGCGACAGAATTCATACTGGATTAGACAGACTAAACATGTGGCTTTGTGTAACACTGTGTGTATTGTGTGTACAGAAGCCAGTGGAGCTGCACATTTTGTGTGATGAAGAATGTGGAAAGTTCTAGTCAAAGGACCCAACAGGATGTTTTGAGCAGTCCAGTCTCTCAGTACACACTGGTAAAGTTTATGCAATTTTTTTAGTCCATAAAATGGAAGTCAATGGAGTCCAAAACATTTCTTTCATTGTACAGGGAAAAAAAATGAACACTTATGGGTTTGTTTGTTGTTTGTTCTAGCACTGCCAATACCTGCTGTTACACCTGCTACGTGAGAGCATGACTGACCCCTGTGCCAATGTAAATATCATCTGCCTTTGTGTGTCTGACCTGTTCTAGGTCATTTGAATATGTAAAGCTCTTATACGTGGTGTACATGCATGTGACATCTGCGCTGCTGGTGTCCAGGTTCCAGGATACAGTGAGAACATCTGTGGTCCCATGATGCTGGGCAGAGTGAAGCTGAACTTGGAGAATAATGACTATCAAACAGTGCGAGAGTTTATCACAGCTATTGAATATGTTTTCCACCACTGCACAGCCAAAAGGGTGAGTTTGGAAATGTAGCTAATCAATTCATATGTCTTTTTTCCCTAGACTAAATTCAGTCTTTTTTTCCATTTCTTTTCCTGTAGGATAATGACTTCAGTAGAATGACCTCTAGGCTGAAGGAACTGTTTGAAATGGTCTTTAAGCCCCTGTAACATCACACCTTAAAAAGAAGGAAAAAAAAGGAAAAAATATTTAGACATTACAAAGGCGTTTAGTTATAAACAATTACTTACAGTGCATTCAACTCACCACCTTTTGAAAAAAGGGGTTTAATTCGAAGTATGTAATTTACATGATTGGTCCAAAACCAATGAGTTTTTGTTGTTGCTGTTGTTGTGTTTTGCATTGAACGTGGTGAGGTGGGGAATATTTATTAATGTTCTTCTTATTAAGGTATAAATAAAATAGAGTTTCAGTTTAGACAATGGTACAATGGGTATCTCAAATAATATAAAAAGAGTGTGTGTGTGTGCGTGTGTGTGCGCGTGCGTGCGTGTGTTTGTTTCAGGTCATTACATAGGCTGAACTGACAGTACAAAATAATCATCCAAAGGAACTGATGGCCCTCCTTTACCTAGACCAATGTGCAGCACAGCCCATAACCATCAGCAAATTTATTACTGTATATTCTTTTTGTGAATGTTTCATCTGTTGTTTTTATAGTTTGATTTTCAATCAGATCCACACTTCTATCCCTCATCTCTCATTTGATCCTGTCAAAAAATAAATATGTCACTACCCTGGCTAAGTTTTTCTGTGTCAAGAGTGTGTACCAACCACAGCTCAAGACAGCTCAAGGTGGAGGAGTCCCTCCATTTCATGCTATTCAAGTAGTGCAGATAATTATTTTATAAAATTACTGTGTCTTGCAAATGTTTGTTTCCCTTTGTGTGCCAGTACATAGGGTAGAGTGGGGGGAAATGCACACCTTTTTTTCTGTTAAAAGTAAAATATGTCCAGATTAGTTATTATAGTTTTAGAGGCAATGACATTGGCCTAAATTATAAACAGTATGAAAAATGTCCAGAGTGTAACGGTCTGGTGGTTGTGGCAAAAAGGCGCACGACGAAAGTATAAACAAAAAGGAATCTTTTAATAAACAGCTTCAACACACGTAAGACAATATGTTAACTTAAGATCAGACAAACACAAAGGCAGAACTGAGGACTTATAAAGGGGCTGGAACAAACGAGGAAACAAGGTAATTAATTAAACACAGGTGATGACGATCATTAATTAACAAAACTAGGACACAAACTAAAACAGGAAGAACCAAATAAGGACACAAAGGAAACTAAACAAACAGTTCTGTTACAGATATCGCCCCCCTCCCGGAAGGTGCGTCCCGCACCGTAACAGTAACATCGGGGAGGGGGGGCGGGCGTCCTGGAGGCTGGAGCAGAACCAGGCTAGGACAGTGAAGCCTCCAGGACGGATCAGGAGCCTTGGGAGACCCTGGGAGCTTCTCAATTCTTATTTGTGCATCCTCGTTTCCTTTCCTTGCGTCCTTTCCTCGCATCTTAGCTCCACCCCTTCAGGATACGAGGGAAGGATGCACATAAAAGACGCGAGGATGGAGGAATTGAATCAAGTGAAATGATATATCCTCGCTCCCTTTAGCATCACTTTAGAGCGTCATCAGCTGCGCAAAATGGATCTGCCCTTATGTTGTTAAAGTTTTTTTTTTTTAAGACTTTCAAAATAAACATTAATAAAGCAAGATGCCCTGTTGAAATATATGACATGTATGGTTTATTTAAATTGCAAAGGTAAAATATAAATTCAAAATTATTACAACAGATGAGAAGGGGGAGGAGAATTTACACGTGCGTCAGGTTTTTCGATGAAAAAGACTTCCGCATAGGATACACCTGTGTATCCTCGCTCATAGCTCCTTTGGAAGGCTCCTCACTCCTCGTTCCTCGCCTCCTCACGGTGCAATTAGAGAATTGAGATGTCCTTCAAGATGGCTAAGCTCGATCGGTTTCCGGGTCATAGGATGGAGGACGGAGGAGTGAGGAAGCGAGGAGGGATATTGAGAAGCACCCCATGTCAGGACTGGAGATTTGGGAGGCCATGGCGGAACTGGAGACTTGGGAATCCCTGGTGGATCCGGAGCCTTAGGAGGCCATGGCAGGACTGGAGATTCGGGAGACCATGGGCGGATCTGGGGCCTTGGAAGGCCAAGATGGACCCGGGTCCTTGGACGACCATGGCGGATCAGGGTCCTCGGGCGACCATGGCGGATCTGGATCCTCGGGCGGCCATGGCGGGTTGGGGTCCTCGGGCGGCCATGGCGGATCAGGGTCCTCGGGCGACCATGGCGGATCTGGATCCTCGGGCGGCCATGGCGGGTCGGGGTCCTCGGGCGGCCTTGGCGGATCAGGGTCCTCGGGCGACCATGGCGGATCTGGATCCTCGGGCAGCCATGGCGGGTCGGGGTCCTCGGGCGGCCTTGGCGGATCAGGGTCCTCGGGCGGCCTTGGCGGATCAGGGTCCTCGGGCGACCATGGCGGATCTGGATCCTCGGGCGGCCATGGTGGATCGGGGTCCTCGGGAGGCCATGATGGATCTGGGTCCTTTGTGGCCTTGGCCTTTGGCCTGGCCACACAAACTGCGGCTATATGGCCCCCCCCAAAAATTTATTTGGGAAAGTTCCCCTCTGGGGCCCACATTGGAGGAGCGGGTTCTTGGGGCCGCTCTGGAGGATCGGGCGCTTGGGGGCGCTCTGGAGGAGCGGGCGCTTGGGGGCGCTCAGGAGGAGCGGACTCTTGGGGGCGCTCGGGAGGAGCGGGCACTTGGGGGCGCTCTGGAGGAGCGGGCACTTGAGGGCGCTCTGGAGGAGCGGGCACTTGAGGGCGCTCTGGAGGCGCGGAGCTGGACGGGACCAGCGGAGACGAAGGAGAGCTGGACGGGACCAGCATAGATGCAGGAGGGCGCTCTTGCAGCGCAGACTCGTGAGGGCGCTCTTGTGGCGCAGACACTTGAGGGCGCTCTTGCGGCGCGGACATTTGAGGGCGCACGGGAGGCGCGAAGCTGGATAGAACCAGCGGAGACGAAGGAGAGCTGGACGGGACCAGCGGGGACGCAGGAGGGCGCACTTGCAGCACGGACATTAGAGGGCGCTCTTGCAGCGTGGACTTTAGAGGGCGCACCGGAGGCGCGGGGCTGGACGGGACCAGCGGGAACTCAGGTGGGCTGGACGGGACCAGCGGGAACTCAGGTGGGCTGGACGGGACCAGCGGGAACTCAGGTGGGCTGGACGGGACCAGCGGGAACTCTGGTGGGCTGGACCCTCATCGCCGTGAATGGCGTAACGTTCATCGCAGGTTGCGGCGGTATCCTCTTCGCAACGGGTGGAACATTCATCGCCTCTTCAATAGGCGGAATTAACATTGTTGCGGACGGCGGAATTTTCCTCGCAGCGGACGGAGGATTAGTTCCGACTCGGGCCCGGACACTTCCCAGACACTGGAAAATCCCCATTCTCCAACATAATCCTGTCGTGTCTGGGAGGTCCATAGGATAGAGGTAACTGGCCCCGAGCCGGAACAGATGGAGGATGGCTGCATCGTGCAGGTCCACTGCCGCTGCGAGCTTGCAGAACTCCTCAGCATAACCATAGAATGAGGGGTTCTGCTGAATTAAAGAAATAAAACGGTCGACGAACTGCATCCTAGCAGGCGTCGGCTGCGTCTTCAGTTTCGGTCTGATCTTCTGTAACGGTCTGGTGGTTGTGGCAAAAAGGCGCACGACGAAAGTATAAACAAAAAGGAATCTTTTAATAAACAGCTTCAACACACGTAAGACAATATGTTAACTTAAGATCAGACAAACACAAAGGCAGAACTGAGGACTTATAAAGGGGCTGGAACAAACGAGGAAACAAGGTAATTAATTAAACACAGGTGATGACGATCATTAATTAACAAAACTAGGACACAAACTAAAACAGGAAGAACCAAATAAGGACAAAAAGGAAACTAAACAAACAGTTCTGTTACACAGAGTTTTCATGTTATTAGATTTTTAACAAAAATTACATTTGTACCAAAGGGGCATTTTGCCCCACAGGTTGGGTAAAATGTCCCCAGTCTGACAAAGAATTTTGTTTTATACCTTTACAGCAAAATCAGTTACAGGCAGTTTTAGCTTAAAATTAAAAAGATTGTAATCAGTATTTATGAATTACCAAATTATAATAGCCTATTTTAAAGAGATTCTTAGCTGATGTTTCTTAGCTGTAATTTTAAATATAAAGTCCAAATATTTTTATTCAACCACCTAGTTAGAATACATTTGATGGAAAAACAAAGGATTTGATGTTCAGAACAGAGTAACTACAGTAATATGCCATGGCCACTGGGGGGCGTTTTACCCCACAGACTAGGTTTGAATGCATGCATTTGACTAGGTATGTCATTCTGAAAATACATAATATGTTTCTTAAATAACATGTAGGCTACTACCTATCTACAGCCCTTATTCTCATATAGGCCTAACTGTGATATTCTACCAAAAAAAAAAAAAATTATCTTGACTTTATCTAGTGATTATTTTGGGGAAAACAGTATGGAGGAGTTTCCCCCCACTCGAATGCACGCTTTGAAACATTTTCAGAAAAGTTTGCCTGCACCAAGGTAAACACAAAAGAAAAAGGGCCATGGAGCCCCACTTCGCACAGCCCTGACAGGTTTGACAAGAGCTGGGGGAAAAATGGTAATCGTTAAGTCTTCCTTTCGTTTCGTTGCTGTTAAGTTTCATTTCTGCCTCAGTGTGCTATGTGAGGAGAAAGAGCTGCTCAGTTTATCCTCCAGACTCTGGAATCATCAGACGGTACGTTTGTTATACTGATTTGACTTTATATTAGAATACTATTTCATACCCCGGAGTCCGCAATTTATTTGTGTCATGGCTTTTTTTTTTTTTTTTTTGCGATTTGGTACATTGTGTTTTGTACTTTATATAAGGGTATTTTTAAACATTTTAGAAATTTTAAAATTTTTAAAGTTACTGCATCAGTCCGTTGCTCACGCGCTTTATATTAGTATCCTCACAGCCAATGTATTTTAAAATACAAATGCTTACAAAAATAAACACACACACACAAAAACAAAATTAAATACTTAAGTAAACAATTTCAGTATAGGAATATTGAAACATATTGAATATTGATTATAATAAAAATATTATATATCGATAAGAATAGACCCCAAGATTCCAAAGCCACGAGCAGAAGTTTCTAAGATGGATACAAATTAAATTTTCTTATTGGCAGGCATTCGTTAAAATGTGTATTAATAATTTATTATGTTTACATTTGATATCTGAAACCAGTAGGCTATAGCAGGTCCAACAATCTGCTTTCTTCAGGGTCCTATCTCACAGCAAATAGTGGTACAAGCCATCAACACACAGAATGAATTACACACATGAATTACCCTCAAACATTACCAATGAAAATGAGGGAAGCTCAGGTTACCCTTCTTTTATTTGCCTATGTGGGTGTGTTAATAGACTGGTGTAATATAATAGACTGAACCAGGAAGATGTCGGAATATTTCATTTGGCTGTGTGGCAAAGGTAAGGTGTGTTGTATTTCAGAATATTATGCTATTAACAGTGATGCTCACTGTACACATTTTTTAATCTGTTGTACTATTGGCAATGGTGATTAAGAGCTTTGTGTAAATAGCCAGTTTTTAGAAAATTAAGTTAACCTCTTAAGACCCGAGAAAAGTTTTAGGGAAAAAATAGTTTTTTTCATGTCTTTAAATTGTTTAGAGCATTTAGAATAATGTAAAAAAAAAACTTTTAATGATATTTCATTCATAAGTTATGCTATGTCCTTGTTTGAGGACATCGGGACTCAATTTCTTTGAAAAACTAAAAAGACATGAATGAACATGCATGGGTAAAAACAACTGATTTTTTTAAATCACCAATACATTTTTAGTTTAAGTTTTTTTTTTTTTTCAAAACTTTGTATAAAGATGATTCTCAACTATGTTATAACAGAATGATTCAATATACCTATTTTCTTAATGCAAAATGTGTGTAAAAAGAGTTAGAGACTCTCGAAATTTGATTAGTAGACGAGTGTTGATTGTAAGAGAGTTTTTCAACTGTAAGCAGATGACAGAGTTGATCTGGATTTGCAAGCATTCATATCATGTGACACATAGTAATACATGCAACAGCACACCCTATTGTGTTTGTATTTGATGTGCTTATCGATTTATAAAGTATGAATCATCTTTTAATAAATCAGTTTTGATTTTGTTTACTTGTATCAGATTTTAAAACTTTTTTTTCCCCCTTTGCCTCACTTTTTCTCAGAAACTCACAGTGCTGCTCTCTGATGCAGTTATCCTAATTTAAGCTGGAAAAGGGATAGGTCTGATCTGCTGTAGGACATAGGTATCATGGGTAAGCAATCAAATCCATAATCATCATCTTAATGACCAATTTATTGAAAACATTGTCTTTGTACATGCAAGCTAAAGTATTATATTTCCGTGTAACAGGTTCTCACTTCTCAAAGGCTAATAATAAAGACAATACAAAAACTTCTGAACATTGTCAGGAACCAGGACCAAGGAAAAGAAAGAGTAATGAGTCATTCCAAGAGAGTAAGTGCAATTTATTTTTAACTTTCTTAACTATTTTGTTTTAATGCATATCACGATGGAGGACCATGAACTCATTTGCACTGACAGATTCCACAAACATTAAACACAGTTTAACAGGCCATTCTAAATTTTTAATAACACAAGTCTTTTATTCATGAATTTATTCATTTAGCAGATGCTTTTATCCAAAGCGACTTACAATTGAGGAATACAACAAACAATTCATCATAAAGAGGGAAAAAAACACAGGAAGTGCTCATAATATAAAGTTTCAGGCATTGTTCAGATTAGTACAAGCTAGATAGAGAGAGACTAAGGAAAGGGAATGCAAAGTTTTTCTTTTCTTTTTCTTTTTCTTTTTTAATTTAGAATGAAGTCAAATGGTGATGAAAGAGATGAGTTTTCAGTTGTCGCTTAAAAATTGTCAGGGATTCAGCATTCCTGATGGGGGTGGGAAGATCATTCCACCAGCCAGGACGGTGAACGAAAATGTTCTGGAAAGTGATTTTGTGCCTCTCTGTGATGGTAACATGAGGCGTCGCTCACTTGTAGATCTCAGGCTTCTGGAGGGGATGTAGATTCTTAAGAGTGAGTGGAAGTATAGGTGCTGTTGCTTGTTATACACAAGCATCAAAGTCTTAAACTTGATGCAAGCTGTAACCGGTAACAAGTGCAGGGAGATAAAGAGAGGTGTGACATAGGCCCTTTTGGGCTCGTTGAAGACCAGACATGCCACTGCAGTATAGGGCTGAAATAATTAGTTGACATTATCAACAACGTTGTTAAGTTGACGTTTGATCTCATATGACCTAATGTAACAGCTTGCAATAATGCGGTTTGACCAGTGTGGCGCTGTAGTGCAAGATTGTAATTCAGGCCTCCTGGGTGCAATTCAAAAGAAGACACAGTGCTTCGGGGTAGGGATGGGCGATACCACTCACGACCGATACTTGTAAGGCAGCGGCTATTTGAAGTGTAAATAGTGATAGATGCTATTTACACTGAGTGAAAATAGCATATTTTCTTAGCGATAGATACTATTTACACTAAGTGAAAATAGCAGGATTTTTAACGATATGCTATTTACACTAAGTGCAAATAGCTATAGATTCTATTTACACTGTTAAAATAGCAGGATTTTCTGCTATTTATACTACTTGTTGCAAATAGTGGCAATTATCTGCACTTCAGTATTGTAGTACATTATAAAACAGTACGCAATAATAACGTATTCAGTGTAAATTAAAATTTTAATTCTAATTATTAAATGGATGCCAAGTTATTGATACAATAAAGCACTCCCTACACCTACCCTAATCCCACCCGATACTTTATTTTCAACTTTTTGGTTATTTCCTTAATTTTTATTGAAAATAAATACCTTTACGATGTGATATGAGATTTGAAAAGGGAGAAAAAAAAGTTAGGCAAAAAAACCATGGCATGCACTTTATCATCTGCGCCATTGGAGCTGATGATGCATTGACGGAAAAGAAGCACACAGACACACACACACATATATATATATATATATATTAACAAAAAACGTTGTATACTGATATTTAAAATAATTTAAAACATGAAAAAATAGACAAAATGTGAAATTAAAACCGCCAGTAGGTGGCAGCAAGTAAATGGTAATGAGTGAGTTATTGAGATTCAACAGATTCATTCAGGAACAAAGCATTTGACTGTGTTAATGAGTTAATCACTGAATCATTTTTATCAAACGATTCATTCAAAAAGCTGATTCATTCAATAAGTAAACACAGTCCATTGCTCAGAGACGCAAAACAGTGCTGTGATCTTTGTTTGGAACTATTTTCGTTGGCAAAATTGAGTAAAAACAAGCAATATTATGTCTAAAATGTAGGTCACTTTTTGCTTTACTGAACTTGTATAAAATGATTATTAAATGGGTTATCATGCTGATATCTGCAGAAAAACTGTACTCTTTGTGTGATATAGATTAAGTTAAATCAAGCATAGCGTTAGTTCTGGCTGGTCACGTGAGTCAAGCTTGCATCAGCTGACTCTCAGCTGATTACATCTTCCTATAGGAATACGACACATATCACGGCATCCCTACATAAGCGCTATTCAGTATTATTCAGCAGCTTGCTTGCTCAGGAGCAAATTACCCTCTTCCATCCCCATCTCCTCCTTTCGCCACAGTCAGGACTTGGCTTCTGATATTCCTGTTGAATCAGACTCCCTAATCTTGAGTAATGTGTTACACTAAATGGAATTAAGTACATTAATGATATCTGCTTTGTTCTGTTCTGTTAACCCTTGGGGCAATTATTATTGCTGCTCTCCCTGCTCATTCATGACAGGCTGCATGGATGGACAGGGAGTTTTTGCCCAAAACAGTACCATAACACCAAACCAAACTGTATGCTAAGTGTCTATCATTAACGATAGTGGTCCTGACAGAACTATATTAAAGTATATAAATATAAAAAGCATACAGAAGTAATTTTGCAATCTACAATTTAGAATGCCTGGAATTTTGAGTTTTAATAGACTAATAAATTACGTGCATGCACTCTGTGAGTGATTTGGTGATATAGCCTACTCGATCATGTCAGATCGCACATCATTACAACAACACTTACCATATTATCGCAGAAGATATACTGTATATCGCACACCCCAGACTCGACTTTAACTGGAAAAATGAAATTATCCACAGTAGTGCGTGCACTTGTTTACACAAGTGTGCAAAGGTGTTTTTTGGGGTCTAACTTGCAAGCGGCAGACCACCGATTCGTCAAACCTGCTTTCCTGCAGTCTGTGTTCCTCTGACTTCTGACTGTTTTGTAGTAAGTAACGAATATGCTTCGTGGAAATGTATTGGAGTAAAAGTATACATTTTAATTAGGAAATGTAGTGGTGTAAAAGTAAAAGTTGGCTGAAATATAACAACTCAAGTGAAGTACAGATACTCCCAAAATATACTTAAGTACTGTAACGAAGTATTATTACTTCGTTACATTACACCACTGACAGGCAGGCATCTGTTTCTCCCAGCTGTTTACTTTCATTTTAGACATAATTTATGTCACATAACCAACTGAGTTTATACATAAACCTTGTGTGTTTTGACAGTATTAGCACAAAAGATAACTTCTAATCAGGCACTGTTTGACGGGCTTTTTTGTGCGCATGCTTTGGGTGTACCCCCTCAGAAAAAGCGCTCGTAAGAACAGCAAACGAATGAAACGTTTAACCGGCAAGGCTTTAAAGCAGATGCAAACAATGTACTTTTAATGTCCCGTGAGAGTAACTCTACAGTTGAGTTAATACTAATGTTAATGTATGTCGCATTGTACACTATATACGGCGGCGCCAGAACTATCGTATTATCATATCGAACACCCCTACTCTCAGCAGAAATCGCAGACCGGGGGCACCGGACCGCAAGGACACTTTACCGTCGAACCCCCCTGCCTTTCATTAAAGTGATTGGTTTGCAGAGAGACCAAAGCTTGATCTAGCTCAGGACGGTTTTGATTATCATAACCATATAAGGTATTTTAAGAGAGATTATGTTGTGAATAAACAGCAATACTGCAATAGCATAATTACACCATACATAAATGGCAAAAGCTTACTAATTCAAGACATTAATTTAAGACTTTAAGAATTCAGAATTTAAGAATTCAGATTTTATGATTACACATGCTGTTCTTTTGGTTTGTTGAAGTGAGCAGCACATGTTGAGCAATTATAATTGGTTTAATTTCTGTTACAGCAAACATAAAAAAACAAAGAAGTAACTTTACACCAGACAGTAAGTACGACTGACTAAACATTTGATATCTCCTTTTTCCATCAGAATAATAGTCCAATGTATTATGTAAAATTTCTTTGTTGAAAAAATTCTGAAAATAAAGCATAATATCATTTCAACAATAGGTTTTCTATTATTGATTATAACAGATGTTTAACAAATGTTTACGCAGAGAAAACCTTTGATTTCTCTACTGTTTTGGCATTTTATTTTTAGGCAGTCAATTTGAAATGAAACCAGGCAATAGCAAGGTAAATGAAATTGTATTTCACAAATACACTACATACATAGCAGATTATGAAATTAAAATTATGCATGAAACAAAAAATAAATAAATTGATGATATACAGCTTCCCCCTCTCAGAAACAGATTACATATGATTTTTAACCTTAAAGGGATAGTTCACCCAGGAATGAAAATTCTGTCATTAATTATTCACCCTCATGTCGTTCCAAACACGTAAGACCTTCATTCATCTTCGAAACACAAATTAAGATATTTTTTATGAAACCCGAGAGATTTCTGAGCATCATGGTACTCTCATGATTGGCAGTGGGTTTGGAACGACATGAGAGTAATTCATGACAGAATTTTCATTTTCATGTGAACTATTTCTTTAATTTTTATAGCACTGACATGCACCGTTTGTGAAATTCACTGATTAGACTTAATTTCACATAAATTGAATAAATTTCAATTGATTTGATTAAATATGAATATGAGATATGAACAGCTCTTTTCAATTTTATCAGGGAAAACACAATGAGCATGGAGTGGTGGGGATAGAGCAATATGAAGACAAGAAAAGCTCCAAGCGGGAAAACATCCAACAACTCATTGGTAGGCTTAATCTTTTGGGCAAGTACCACAGCAAAATAAAGTCACACACCTTTCTGCAAGTATCTGCACCTTCATTGGAGAGGCATGAACCTTGTGAGGAGAGTAACTTGGTTCAAACTTATATACAAAGACTCCTGATGACAGATTACAGAGCAAGATGCATCCCAGTAAAAGCAAAACCCAGCGAGGTGTTCAGCACACAAAGAACCATGGTGTTAGATACAGGGAAGACCAATACTTTTGAGAAAATTTTCAAGAGGTCTGCACCCGAGCAAACAAATGAACAGAGTAGAAGACAGCCCATTCACCCAATGGACATTCAGATGATAGTGTACCTCTATGCAGATAATTTCCTTCGTCAGCTCATGGTAACAAAACTCTCACAGTGTCAATATGCTCTTCCTCTGCTTGTGCCCAATCCATTCACCCAAGAGATTGAATTTCCCACATGGACCTTCCGACAAATCAAGAAAAGCTGGAAGTCACACAAAAGAAACAGCAGCAAAAACCAGGCAATCCACCAGGCTGAGGCACCTATGATTGCATTTTTTAGGTTTTCAGAAGTTTCTGCATCCAAATCTGAATTAATGAACAACCTGATCAATGAACGGCATAACACTTTCTTTCACAGACACTGCCATGGAAGCACCAAATCCCACCTGCTGATGGATGGAGTGGTTGAGATCGCCTGGTACTGTCCATCAGGAGATAAAAACGATAAATTCGCAGACTGTGTTGCATTCTGTAATCTTCATGGTGATGCTCAAGCTAATGAGATACAGCTAAAAATTCTGACTGAAGAGTCCTCAATAAATGTAGTGCTTTTGCCAAATCTTGATAAAAATGACAAAAGTATGGCAATGGTGGAAAAGCTCTACAACAGCACAAAGCCTCTCATTTGCCTTCTGACTGAAGATGACTCGGGTATTTCCAAACTGCAGGAAGGCAAATATACAGTTGGTCTGAAACAAAGAAATAAATCAGATGTATCAGAGGATGTTAGAAGCACCATCAAAGTGTGTCTCTCAAAACCAATGTCAGTTTTTAAACTTATGAATATGAGGAAACACACAGGAATCAAAGTAGATGAGAATGATGATGACTGCAGAAGGGGAAAGGAGACAGCAGAGTGGATGATAAAACTACTGGAGGGAAAGGAACTGTCCAAAATCAAAGAAACATTTCTGCCTTGTCAGGGAAAACTGTGGCATGACTGGTGTCTGAAGAACAAAGAACTACATCGACCTCAAGGGGATAACATTGAAATGCACAATAGCCAAAAACAAACAGAAATGCACAAAATCCGAGAGCAGCAGAAAGCATCCGGCGTCAGTAATTTTATGAATTTGTTTACTGATAAAATTGATTCTAGAAATGTTGACGAGAAGATGTATTTCCTCAAATGGCTTGGGATCCTTCTGGATGAGTACACTTCTGAAGACCTCTCCATTCTTCATCATAAATATGATGAAAAATGGTCAAAAGTGCTGGATTTGAAAAAGAAACACAGTAAATCTGAACATCTCGCAGTAGAACAATCACAACTAGAGACGCTTTCTGAAAAACTGAATGCAGCAACATTTGGCTTGGAGCATATACTTCGTGAAATTGGCCAGATATATGAATCAGATGTATCTGTGAAGAAGCAAGGATCTGGACGTAAAGATGGCAGGTCTCTACCACAGATTGTAGCAGAGCTCATGATCTCCGGATACCCACTGGAGCTGATGGACGGTGATGCAGCTCATGTGCCTCTGATTTGGGTTCAAGCTGTTTTAGATGAACTTATCAAAATCCTGGGAGACCAGAGAGTCTTTGTGTTGTCTGTTTTAGGGATTCAGAGCACTGGGAAATCCACCATGCTGAATGCCATGTTTGGACTGCAGTTTGCAGTCAGTGCTGGAAGGTGCACCAGAGGAGCCTTCATGCAACTGGTCAAGGTGTCTGAAGAACTAAGAAAACAGTTAAACTTTGACTACATTCTTGTCGTAGATACTGAGGGTCTTCGAGCTCTAGAGTTGGCTGGCAGGTCAACAAGAAATCATGATAATGAAATGGCAACGTTTGTTGTTGGTCTTGGAAACATGACTCTAATCAATATCTTTGGTGAGAATCCAGCTGAGATGCAGGACATCCTTCAGATTGTTGTTCAAGCCTTCCTGAGGATGAAGAAGGTACGACTAAACCCCAGCTGCATGTTTGTGCATCAGAACGTTGGAGACATTACAGCGAGTGAGAAGAACATGGTAGGGAAAAGGCGCTTACAGGAGAAACTAGATGAGATGACTCAATTAGCTGCTAAAGAAGAAGTCTGTGATGCAGAATGTTTCAGTGATGTCATTAAATTTGATATAAAGACTGATGTGAGGTATTTTGCCCAGCTCTGGGAGGGCAGCCCACCCATGGCACCACCCAATCCATGTTACAGTGAAAATATCCAGGAGCTTAAGACCACTATTCTGTCTCATGCATCACGATGTAGTGGTGTAACACTGACACAATTCAGAGATCGTATTGCAGACCTCTGGAATGCTCTTCTGAATGAAAACTTTGTTTTCAGCTTCAAGAATACTTTGGAAATTGTAACATACAGGAAATTAGAGGAGGAGTACGCAAAGTGGACCTGGAGTCTCAGAAGTGCCATGCTGGAGATTGAAGACAAATTACACAACAGAATCAACAACAGGCAACTGCATAAAGTTGAAATTAGAGAACTGGAAGAGGAGATGGCAAATACCCTTGAAGAGGTGAAAAGCTCCATGAAACATTACTTTGACGAACACAAAGAAAAGGAAATGTTGATTCAGTGGAGACTTAAATTTCATGAGAAAATCAAGCACCTTCATGGGGAGCTTGTGAGAGATGCAAAAAGAAATCTGGAGAACATGATATATCAAAAGGAAGCTCTCACCAAACTGGATGGAGAGAAAACATTGCGTGAACGAAGACTCCTAGAGAAGAGTAAAGAGCTTGCGTTCAGTCTTAAGCACAAGGCTCTTGATGAGAATGAGTCAAAAAGACAGTTTGATTCAGTTTGGCAAATGTGGGTCTTCGAGCTAACAGGTGACGTTCCACCTTTTAAAGAAATCAACATAAAAAATGACATAATTACAATCCTAAATGAAATGCATGAAGAAGCACTTGTGCGTAACAGATTCAATAAGTTTGAAGACATCTTTCTAGTGTCTGATTTGATCATATATGTAATTCCCATAAAAAAATCTGGCAGAAATCGCAATGTTACTCCCCTGTTACCCCCAGAAGAGCAAGAGTCAATAAAACAACTGATGCATAATGTCCTTCGTCAAACCGAGAATCGGGTGAAGTCGAAATCAGTTGCAAAGATCGGTTATAACTCAAGTTATATACAGGAAATTGCACAACTTGTAAAAGATACTGTTGGAGGACACAAGTGTATGTACACAAAATACGAGTTCAGAAAAGAGTTCATTGTTGATTTGACACTTTATATGTGCCAACAGGCAGGTATGAGGTTTGCAGAACTTCATCAGGTTTTCAGAGAGGCTAATGATCCCTGGATTTATTTAGAGAAGAAGAAACCAGAATACTTCAGCGTCTTCCAGGGATTCTGCAAAGGTGCAACATCTGCTGCAGTATTTGGAGCCTTGATTTGTAGTGAATTGAAAAAGCCCATTCTTCAGAGTGTCTGCAACAAGACCGCAAATGACCTAGCAGGAGAAATGCGGACAAATATTCCAGCTTTCAAAGGCAACAGGTCAAACATGGAGAAACACATTCTGAAAGAACTAGCAGAGGAGGAGGACTTTTATCAATTCATGAAGTACATTCATCATCCCAGGGACCACTTTGAAGATTTCATCCAATGTGAAGTGAAAGCATATATAACAGAGGGTAACTCCTCAACTCTTGCAATGATTAAAGGGAACATCAGACACAAGGAGCAATGTGTCATCACGGCTGCTGAGAGAGCAACCGCTGAAGTCTTGAGTAAAGGTGGAGATGCAAATATGTGGCTGGAGATCTTCTCAGACTGTCTTAAAGATGAGCTTGAATACAATAAAGAACATCTCACTGGCAACTGCTGTCAGGACATCACCGACTTTGAACTTCTGGAAGAGGTTGTGAAAAGAGAACTTCGCCCCATCACAGAAGAGTTGAACAGATACTTAACTAATCTCTCTGATATTGAAATGAAAATAATCAGGAAACCACCAGATGAGATTTTGATTGAACATTTCTGTCAATGCTGCTGGGTCACATGTCCTTTCTGTAAAGTTGTCTGTGTTAACACAATGGAGGACCATCCTGGAGATCATATTGCTCCCTTCCATCGTAACTGTGGGATGAGAGGGATGATTTACAGAGGTACAACTAATCTTACTGTGTCATTCTGCACATCTTCAGTGGCAAGTGACAGTCAATCCTTTTACCCAAATTTTGAATCAGATGAGACAGTTTTATGGAAGGAGTACAGAACAGCAGGTCCAAAGTTTGAGAACTGGTCCATCACGCCTGATCTCTCAGAGCTGCCATACTGGAAGTGGTTTGTGTGTCGATTCCAGACTGACTTGGAAAATTATTATAACAAAACTTTCAGTGGTTGTGGTACGATTCCAAATGAATGGAGATCTTACACAAAAGAGCAAGCTATAGAGAGTTTGGAGAAATACCTGTAAGTTTAATCACTGCTTTAAATTTGAAATAAACTCAAAGTGGAACCAAAGTGCCCTGTAGGGCCGGAGTTTATTGCCAATGATTTTGTTGTTTTCACCACTTTCACCACAGGCCTTTTATTATTATTTTATGAAAATATGCCAAATTTGTAATTATTTTATACAGACATTATCATGTGTACCATTATTGTCCTTGAATGTTCAGATGTTTTGACTGTTTTCTAATCTTTCTTTCTTTCCAATTAAATAATTTGAAGGTTCGGTCAACTTTTTGTAGATGTGGTTTTTACTAACATTGTTACCTTTACCATCACATTAGTATTCACAGTATATGAAATTAAAATGTATTTACTTCAATAACTGTAATAAAAAATTTCTCATTGTAAATGCTATTTCTTAGAGTAAATTATGTACAGGACAAATATCATTTTAGATTTACCTTATTTTGGTTTCACACCATTTTTTTTCTTTGCTTTAATAACTGCTGACTGATTCATGGCTGACTGTACATCCTCTGGTTGAAATAATTTTATCTTACTTGTAGATTAGATTAGTTTAAAGCTTCTGATTAGAAAAATAGTCTATTTTAAAGTCTGAAGTTTTTAAAGTCGAGACAATTTTTATTGTTTCATGCCATTAACAGAAGAGGACAGCATTAAAATCAGTAACAGAATTACAACAAACTGATTACAGTAATATACATATTTTCACAGCATTAGAGGTGAATGACTATTGAATTGTTTTATAATTAAGGATATTCAATAAGAGTATCATGGTAATATGGTGGTAGTGGTACTCTGTTAAATTAAACTTCTGCGGTAAGTTAAAAGTTTACATTTTATATACAGTAGGTTATTCAGTGACAAGAAATAATTATTACCTGGGTGATTCTCTGAATTGGGTGCCTTTTGGGTCATACCTTTTTTTTTATATATACCTTAAATAGTTATATTTCTGATCATTTCATGTGATAGTGGATTAGTCAAACCTTTAAGAAAATACATTTTCCCACCTCAGGCATGACATTCTAATCGATATCGAGTGTTTTTTCTTACTGAAAGTTGTTTTGGAGTTCAACCCCATCACAGACCACTTGGACCCTGTTTAAATATGATTTAAAAAGATTTTCAAGTAAATTTTTGCAGAAGCTTTTCAATGAGATGTCCCTTGTTTGATATCATTTATTGCATGTAGAATTTTATTTTTAAATACTCACCATTTGAATACCAAATCAGGTCATGAAAACTGCATCTAACATTGGTCTTCATATCTTATCACAAAATATGCATTAACATTAGGATTTAATTAGGCTTTCATATTTTTTCCGACTGTCCTGTAAATTCTGCACACAGCAAAACAAACATTGACCTAATTTGTCTTCTTATCACGAAAATATTAATAAAAACTGTCAAATAACAGGGTTGAACTCTGCATAACGGGGTTGAAAATGATAACAGGGTTGAAGTGATGATCATTATTTCAATATAGTATGGATTTCTTACCTGTAAAATTAATGATATCACATTCAATAACATTTTATTTTATTAAAGTTGGCAAAAACAAACAAACATTTTAGTAAGTATTTAACATTAAATCAAAAGCATTAAGCATTAATTAATCACTAACATCAATCGATCTTCCCATTTGGAAATATTGAACATAAAATACCATAATTGATTATTTCTGACAGTTCACATTACAATACAACAAGTCTACAATTGAGTAATCTACTAAGAAGTGTCAAACTTTCAACCCTGTCACAACGATTCAACCCTGTTATAATAAAAAATGTGACGGGGTTGAATGTGACGGGGTTGAAGTTTTTGGCTAACAGTAGCTAAAACAGTTAGCTTAGCTAAGACAGTAGCACCACATGGCATTTAGGACATCATAAAATTTTAATGTTTTGCAAAACTATTATTTAATTCTTCTTAAACCGTTGTTTACTATCATTTAGTCATATAACAGAGTTGAAATGTTGAGCCTGACAATCTTAATCTGACAGTGAAAAATATGAAATATAGGTAAGAAAAGATACTGGCAAGTGCCTTTCTTTGCAGCATGTTCTTCAAGAGACTTGTATGATGTCACTGCCTGGATGTGATGCCACAGGGATTGATCCATTATTTTTATAGGGTAAATAGTATGGCGTGACGGGGTTGAAAACAAACTGGAGGACGTGTATAAATATTGCAATTTCATATATAATTAATGCATTTTTATATATATATGTATATTTTAGTTTAAGTAGACCAACATATGATTATATTAGCAGCAACATTTTGGTATAAATTGCACTTTTTATTTGTTTGATATTCAATGAAAATGTAATGATGGTTAGTGAGGACATGCAAACATGCTTGTTGTCTACTACTTAGGCAACCCATTATATTTAAATTAAAATAAAAAAAAAGCAATTGTGTTGCATTATAATGCAAAGGCACCTGGTTCTATTAATTGACAGCGTTGAAATGCATTTTGTGATTTCCTTCAATTGAAAATCTTTGAAGTAAGTTTGGGGGACTTGAAGGGCACCCAATTCAGAGAATCACCCACCTATGCACTCACTTAATGAGGTAGGCTACTTAATTAAAACAGCACAACAACAATAAACGGCCACAAAGTAAAACCTGAACAGTGCAAAATGCATTAGATCATCACCTAGAAGGAATATTACTCCGTCACTCATAAGAAAGTTCCTGACCAGCTCATAAAATGGTTTGATTAAAGAATGATCTGTGATCTTGTTACAGATGAGGGGGCTCTGGTAAGACCTGCCGTCAGACTTTTGCGTCTTGGTGGATTCTCAGCTAGTCTCCGTGCATATTCATCTTCCTCTCTCCAGAGCTCACGCTTTTTCCTCTCTAACTCATCCTTATCGTCATAATTCTCCTCTAGCTCTCTCTCCTTTCGTGCAATCTCTTCCTGTCTCTCCTCCAGAATCTTCTCTTGTTTTTCACGTATCTTTCTCTCTGAGTTCGGGTAAAACGACTTTGTGTAGCAGCTTCTGCCATTGATGGCCACCATGGTATCGATCTTCTCCAGAAGTTTGGCCACTTGCTCAAAGTTTCCAGCGTCCTTGTTATTGAAGAACACAAATCCACCACTGCATGTGCGGATGAAGTCTCTGAGGTCTTTGTCTGAGCTGGCAATCACATCATTTGACATTTTCCCCTCTAGTCGATCTCCGTGTGTGAACAGAACAACCGTGTAATTCCAAACGTTCTTCCCGAACATGTTCTGGATTAATTTATGCATGTTCTTGTCCTCGTTGGTTAAGTTTCCCACCGGCTGAACCAGAAGAAACACGTGTGGTCCTGGTTTATAGAGCGAGACAGATTTCATGATCTCCCTGATGATTTCCTTCTCCATTTGATTGATCTTATTCAGTCCCGGCGTGTCGATTATGGCCACAGGTCGCCCGTAGATGTTTCCAGATGCTCTTTCACAGAACTGTGTCACTCTGCTCAGCTGCATGTCCGTGTTAAAGATGTTGTATCTGAGGATGGTGTTTCCAGATGAGCTTTTTCCAGACCCTCTAGCACCCAACAACATGATGCGCAATTCCTCTGCCTCAGCTTCAGCTGGAAAAAGATCATGTCATGCAGGTTGAAACGATATGACTATTCCTTTAAATGGAAAAAAAAAAAATGAAATAAAAAAAAAATTCTGCTATTATTTACTCAACCTCATGTTATTCCAAACCTGTATGTCTATGGAACACAAAGATATTTTGAAGAATGTTGGGAACCAGTTTTGTTTTCCTTTTCTTTTTCCTAGTTCCATAGTATTTTTTCCCATGCTATGGAAGTCAGTGGGATCCATTAGGCCTACTGTCTTTTTGTTTTATGTGTGTGTGTTCCACAAATGAATGAAAGTCATATAGGTTTAGAACTACATGAGGTTACATCATTATAATGAGGTTATGATTGAAGTGATTGACAGTTATACCACCTTCCCACCACTAGAGGTCACCTTCTCCAGAATACTGACTGAAATCCTTATTGTTTTTTGTTGTTGTTTTGTTTGTTTTTGAAAAATCCTCATTGTTCACACTTGTGTAGTTCACATTGTTTCTTACTGATTTCATTCTGTGTCAAACACCCAAATATCTACTTGTTTTAAATAACTCAAGAAAAACATTACATTTGAAGGTCAAAGAACATAAAAGTTAAATGACTGGCACCTGCATAACATACTGGTTGAGAATAAGCACTTTAATCAAATTCATTATAAGAGAACTTGAATTTTGTTCTAAACCTAAGTGAGAAGATTCACTGTCTACTTCCTACATAGACAGCTGCCTTGTAGGGGATGTTAGCATATTGATGTTAGCATATTGCTAAACTATACAATATAGTCTACTGTACACAAAAATACAAAAGACTCTCAAATATTGGGTGAAATAGTTAACTCTCAATTAAAACATTTCAAACTGACATTCCAAAAGGTAAATAATTACTTCAGGGTTCATTGAATGGCATTCTTCGATCTTTGGGGTTTGTTGTGTAAGGCATGTTCTTACACCTGAAATGCTATCAAACAGTTTGGAAAAGCACATATGACTTTGCAAAACCTTGTTTGTATCAGTTCTGAGCATTCTTGGTATTCTGATCTGATGAGTTGGTTCTTCTTTATCTTGTTTCTGTTCTCTTGGCATTTTGTCTTTTGTATTTACAGCTCAGATTGGAGTGATTTCATTTGCAATGGCCATTGTCTTCTTCTCTAGACTCAAACACCTCAAGCACTAGCAGACAACAGACCTGCTGAGCTTAGTACGTTGATTTAGTTTTTATTTAGCACCAGTGGTAATTAATATCACACTTACCATTCAAGGAGGGTGACTTTGAATTTGCTTTTAAGTCTTGAATATCTAAACCAGATAAAGCCAGATAATTATTTAATGATAATAACATACTACTATAATAAAAAAAGAATTAATATAAATCTAACCATTTATTTGGCTTACCATGTAAAGTTGGTGATTTTGTATTTGTTCTTACGTTTTCATATAGTTCATCAATTTCAGCTACGGAAGATATTAATATTAATATTCATTATTAGTGAAAATTATTATACTAATTGTTTTATAAAAGACATTTTAGAATGATTTGATTTGAATGAATTGATTCAGACATGATACATGAGTCAGTAACTCACAGCCCAGGGACGAGTCCAGTTCAAATGTTTCTTTCTCTATTTCAGCCTTCAGGCTGTCCCACAGCTTCTCTTCTGAAGTCATTGCTCTGTTTTATAAAAAAATAACCTAATGAATGAAAAATTTGACCTCAGTATTTGAGACTCAACTCCATTCTTTAATATCTAAAGATGTATAAATGAAAATACTCACAGTGGTCAGAGCTGATGCTTATGATTCTGGATCCACAGACAAAACGTAGAGTTGTTGAATCTGAGTTCCTTCACCACTGTGAATGACTGAGAAGCCTGTTTAACCAGTGTCTTAAAGGGTTGCACAAGCCCAATGAGAAGTCTTCTATCTGTATTCTAATAGGTATTTAGATGATAAGAAAAGAACTAAACATCTTTCAGATACGCAAACAATTTCAGTAGTTTCAAGCATGAAGACACTATTGAGTTAAAGGGTTGGTATAAGGTAAGGGTTGCTTTCAGAGTTCTTTAGTATTTCATCCAGTCAGACACTTCAGTTATCTGGCACATTTCTCATATATGCGGAGCAAACGTGACTGACATGAGCTTTATATATATATATGAGCTATATATTTATATGAGTGTGTTAAGTATTTCATCTTGTGGTGAGTCAGGATGTGATGTGAGACTTGTTTTCAGGAAGTGCACCTGTAAGCTCACAAGTCAAGAACAAAAAAAGAACAGTGTTATCTCTGCTTGTCATCTTTTGCTATTTTCACACACTTTGTTTCCTCTCAACATTGCCATTAAGTGCATACAATGTAAGACACTTTGGATTAATTAGGGGTTGGTAAAATGACAACTCATTAAAACTGTTTGACAAACTTCTAAATGCTTCTTTCAGCACATTTGTGTCTTTTTCATGACCCTCTGAATACAGTATATTATTACAGTGCATACTTTACATGCAATTCAGTATATCCCTGTTGACCAGTGGAGGGCAGTGGTGAAATAACCATGAAGTCAAAACACTGAGTTACTCTACCGCTCTGGTATGTAATCATTCACCTCAAGAGGTTCAAAAGAAAGAGACAATGTCAGACAGAAGGAAATGAGCCATCTGTCTGAAAGACAAGAGGGAGGAGAAATACACCATAGTTGTTTTATGGTTATTGGAATCTGGCCAGCTCAATGATTTGAGTTTCTATTTCTAAATGAAACCGCTTAATGTATTTCTGTTAATGCATTGTACTGAATAAAATGAATTTTTCCACTGGTGTTTTAAATATCATAGAGAATACAGAGATAATATGTGACTCATTTGTCCTTCAGTTGTTTATAATCATACTTTATTTTTTTTTCTCCCAGGTCAATCGATAAAAATCAAATGCAAAAATGTCAGATAATAAAACGGAACTGGAATTGGAAGAGGCTTTTCTTTTTACATTCATGATATTTAATCCAGATTTATTACACTGAAATATTTTTGAGGTTAATATTTTGTCACTTTATAATAGTGATCTTTAAATTTATATCAGATTAAATATGTTTAATATTTTTATTGTTGCAGGATTTGTGGTGCATCTAGACTGCCGGGTAAATTTACTTCTCACAATTTTATAAAAACTTGTTGTGAGAATATTTAAAACGCCATAAATTTACTCAAGAACAACATTTTTAAAAGCAGAAAATATTTTGAGCAATATTTATAGTTGCAAAGAGAAATTATTAAATGCAGCAGTTGAGAAAATAACAACTTTTCGCTGCCTCCACAATATTTTTCTGAATTGACAGTTTTTCAAATGTAAAAGAGTTTTTTTTTTTTTTTTTTTCAGACAATATAGTGATTTAGTTTGAACAAAATTGATCAGACTTCATTTATTATTTGACATTAATGAAAGAATTTGTGGAAAAGATACAACCTCTAAATGATATTGGGCATATCAATTAAAAAAATAATCCCTAAGCAAAGTCTCATGGTCATTGGATAGATGTTTTGGCACATATTTTCATACATTAGCCTACACTGAAAACAATAATTTTCCTCAGTTAAAGGAAGAAAAACAAAACATAAGTAGAAGGCATTAGCCTATAGTCCAAATATATATCACACTAGAATCACCCAAGTTTTGTCAAATAATTGTTAGCGTTTCAGGTGGAACACTTTTGGCCTGATGAGTGGCGTTTGGCTAGAGTACTGATGGCCATTTTTTGTTTGGCTAGATTCCCAGCCTTTTTTCTTGCATCATCTTCTTCTATTCTCCAGAGTTCCCGCTTTTTTCTCTCCACTTCCTGCTCAGTTTTGCAGTATATCACCAGCTCTCTCTCCTTCTGTGCAATTTTCTCCTTTCTCTTCTCTAAAATCTTCTCCATTTTCTTCCTGATCTTCCTCTCTGAGGCCGGATAAAAAGACAACGTGTAGCAGCTCTTTCCATTGATGGCCACGAGGGTCTCGACTTTCTTCAAGAGCTCTGTCACGGGCTCGTAGTTTGTCGTGTCCTTGTTATAGAAGAACAGGAACCCACCGCTGCACTTATGGATGAAACTGCGGAGCTCCATGTCTGAGCACGCAATGACGTCATTTGGCGCCTTTCCCTCCAGACGATCTCCATGAGTGAACAAGATGATGGTGTACTTCCAGATACTCTCCCCAAACATGCTCTCGATGAGTTTATGCATGCTTTTGTCATCATCGGTTAAGTTCCCAACAGGCATAACCAGCAGAAACACGTGTGGTCCTGGAGTATACAGAGAGATGGACTTTAGGATCTCTCGGGTCACTTCCCTCTCCGTTCGGCCGATCCTGTTCAGTCCCGGCGTGTCGATTACGGCCACGGGCTGGCCGTTGATGTTTCCAGATGCTCTTTCACAGAACTGTGTGACTCTGCTCAGCTGCATGTCTGATTTAAAAGTGTTGCACCTGACGATGGTGTTTCCGGTGGAGCTTTTTCCAGACCCTCTTGCCCCCAGTAACATGATGCGCAATTCCTCTGCTACAATCATGAAATATCAAGGTTTCAATCACACACACACACACACACAAAAGAGTTTAAGATTACTGTTTAACCCTCATATTCTGTCCATGTTCAGTTTAAAAACTTGAAAAATGTGAGTGTGCCAGGGCGCCACTATTAAGTTTCCAAATCTTATGTGATCTGATTAAGACAAATGCTTAATATGCTTAATAAAATGCTTTAGTCATCCTTCATGACAACTGTTAAATTACATATTTAATAGAAAAAAAGACAATTTTTGTACTTTTTGAGGTATTTTACCCAGCCTATGTATGCAAGAAACTACATGTAAATCTCACATTATGTTATATTATCACCAAATCTTGGATTCAATACGTTTGTTAACTTGTTTTCTTTCAGTTAGCACAGGTTTTGTATATTGTTTTTGGAAGTGATTAATTGTAGGCCTCATGCAAAAGTTTTTAAATGAACATGGCCAAAATTCCCCACAAATAATGTTTTTATTTTTATTTTTATTTTTTCACTCAAAATCTGAGGTGCGTCAGATCAATGATGCCTATGACCAATCATTTCTAAAAATAAATACTAAACCTGCGCTAATTAAAAAACACAAGTTGACCAAAAAAAAAAAAAGGCTTTTCAAGCAGTAAAAAGGCTGGCCATTTTTGAATTGGAAGACCAGATTAATTACAGGATTTAGAGATTTGTAAGAAAAATGTGGATGCCATAAAATATCTTACCATTTTCATTTGTTGATGCAGTTAAATTGGTTTCCTCTACGTTCGGCAAATTTTCATACAATATTTCATGAGTTGCATCTGTGAATAAAGTTACTGCTTGAGTCTAAATAAGACATTTTATATTGACAGTATATTTGTAATCTTCAAGAAATTTTGTAATTAAAAACACATTGATCTTCCTTATCTGATAGTCAGTGACAGTTCAAATGTTGTATTGAATAGTTCTAATTTGGCTTTTTGAGATGTAATAAGATGTTGTAAACAGATTGATTTGTGTAATTCATTGTGACTCACAGCTGGTTGATGAATCCAATGCAGAATCATTCTCATCTTCCTCAGAATCATCTATCTCTTCATCTGACTCCTTACTGTCCATCTTATCATGAAGAGTCATTATTTTCAGATGGAAAAAGAAGAGCATTTCAAGCTTCACACAGCAGAATTTCATTTTCCTATTCACTATTTTTGTCTTGTTTTCCGGTAAAAATATTACTGCACAAATTTCATTTTAAGTATAAACCTCACTAACATTTGTAAAATGCTTAAAACAAGCAAATGTTCCCTGATCTGTTATTTGCGACCTTGGACCACAAAACCAGTCTTAAGTCTCTGGGGTATATTTGTAGCAATAGCCAGCAATATATTGTATGGGTCAAAATTATCGATTTTCCTTTTATTACAAAAATCATCAGGATATTAAGTAAAGATCATGTTCCATGAAGATATTTTGTAAATTTCCAACCATAAATATATCAAAACGTAATTTTTGATTAGTAATATGCAATGCTAAGGACTTAATTTGGACAACGTTAAAGGCGATTTTTTTTTAAGTCAATTTTTTTTTTTTTTTGCACCTTCAGATTCCAGATTTTCAAATAGTTGTATCTCGGCCAAATGTCCTATCCTAACAAACCAAACCTCAGTTTCAGAAAATTGACCCTTATGACTGATTTTGTGGTCCAGGGTCACATTTATGAAAAGTTTAGTTTCACTCTGCTTATTCTGCATCATAAAAATGCATGTTTTTGCCCTTTTGTTGGCTTTGATTGCTTCTATTGTCCTCATGTGTAAGTCGCTTTAGATAAAACCGTCTGCTAAATGACTAAATGTAAATGTAAAAGCATAACATCAAGGAGAAAAGAAAATGACTTACCACCGTTGATTAAGTTTAGAGTTTTAAACCTGTTCATTTATAATACATAGATGTGGCAATCAACACTGACACACTTGAATGAGAAGAGTCTCTAGGAAATATGCTGGTTTCTTCTGTGCAATGAAGAGTTTTTTCTGTTTGAAGGTAGGTGTAATGTATCCACACAGGTATTGACTTCAGGGAGAGGGCTGGTCTTGTTGAAAGATGCGATCACTTCATTCGACAAGGGTTTCGTTGAGGCACAGGACTAGTTCAACATGTTAGTCAAGTATATAGAGTTTGCTTGGCATGTCCTTTTCTGCTCCAATGAAGAATGCCCCTCCAGCCTTGAAAGTGGGTGTTAGTTTTCAAACTGAGTAATAGAGGAGTTTAGGCTGACAACATTTGAACACACACCTGGAAATAATGCTACATGTGAACCAGTCAAAATACTTAATTTCACTTTAATAATAATAATACATTTTATTTGAAGGCGCCTTTCAGAGCACTCAAGGACACCATACAGGTAAGAAGTAATTATAAAATCAAGACAGCAACAACAACAATTAAAATAAGATCATTTCAAATTGATCAGAGAAAGCTAATCTAAACAAGTAAGTTAGATTAAGACATAATTTAAAAGTAGTCAGACAGTCACTTTCTCTTGTAGATTGTGGAAGAGAATTCCAGAGATTAGGAGCAGCACAACTAAATGCCCTAGACCCCATAGTGGCTAAACCAACAGAAGGTACAACAAGGGAAAAAGATGAAGAAGATCTGAGAGTACGCTTCGGGATGTAGATATGAAGCAGATCAGAAAGGTATCGGGGCACGAGATTATGGAGAGCTTTAGTCTGAGCAGTGGCTGCATGTCACAATATCCGTTGTCTAATATCTGACAGTTATTGTGACCATTGACTATGTATAATAAACACATTTATGGTTTCGTTTTTTGTCTTACTATTTCTTTGAAAATCTTGCATTTATTTATTGTTAACATGATTATTAATTTATGTATTTTCGTTTTTGCTCTGGCAGATATGGTACATCTGCTTTGGCACATAAACTGAACTTCATAGCGCATATTCCTATAAAGAAGGCCCGTCTGAGTATTTTTGTATGCCTGTTTTATGACGATTTGAAAGAGAAACCTGTTTAATCATATCTGAGACAGTCATATTTCCCCTAGTATCTGTCCATTCAGCGTGAATAAACAGTACAGTTCAAAGCTGTGGGAGTGGTTTACGTTTCTGATTGGCTACAGACCTCGAGGTCTTTTCTCCAATCATCGTCGAGGAGATTTCTACAAGCATTTTCATTGGCTAAATGGGACCCGGAAGTGGACGTTCACAGGGAAATCTCTTCTCTGGAGCTCTGCATTACTCGGAGATAATATTTGCTTTTTAGCCAAATACAACAAATAAAGTCACTTTGCAGTTGCACCTTAGAGTTTCCGAGTATGGAGTCTAAAGGTCTGAAACTCCTGGATGTGCTTTCATACGAGAGTCTCGTGCACGCAGTCGCCGGTGCGATGGTAAAAACACTGCTTTTCATAACAACTAAGTTATAGGGTTTTTACATGATTTACACATGTACAGCTTTTGAATGATGACACGTTTATCTACTTTTCGGACATCTACCTGCTTAAAAACAAATAAAGAAAAAAACAGTGGCTTTCTTATTGCTTTGTACGTTTAAAGTCAGCATGTTATGACAAAAATTATATTATTATTAGGATATATAGTAGTATTTTATATAGTAATATGCAAGATGATATTTTGTTTCATTTCATATTTTTTATTTAATATGAATATAGAAACTTTTATTATTAGAACAATAACATTATTATATGCTATAATTTAATAAATAATATAATTAATATTATATTGTTATAATATAATGTTGTGTTTTATGTTTATAGTATAGTAAAATATCTATCTATCTATCTATCTATCTATCTATCTATCTATCTATCTATCTATCTATCTATCCCAAGGATAATCCATTGAGTATATTAAAATCTGTTTATTTAAAGTGTTTATTTGTTTGTTTGTAGGGCAGTGTAACAGCAATGACTGTTTTCTTTCCTCTTGACACAGCCCGGCTCAGGCTGCAAGGTAAAAAAGGGAAACGCATGAGTTTATTTTCCTGCTGACTTGACTTTTTTAGTGTTTTAAATTATGTGACCACATTTCTTTCTGTGCAGTTGATGACAAGCGGAAAGCCAAATCTACCCCGGCCATTCTGTCAGAGATCATCAAGGAAGAGGGTCTGTAAGTAATTTTACATGCATCTCTTTGTTTTGTGTCATTTATCTTTTTCATTTCAGGTTGCAAGCATAACCATGTTTTTTTTTTTTACTCTCTTTCCAGGTTAGCTCCATATAGAGGCTGGTTTCCAGTGATCTGCAGCCTCTGTTGCTCAAACTTCGTCTACTTCTATTGTTTCCATAGTCTGAAGGCCACCTGGCTGCAAGGTCAGAGGTCAACACCAGGACGAGACCTCATATTAGGCATTGCTGCAGGTTTGCTTATTTCAAAAACATGAAATTATCAAAAACACAATAGTTTCCGTCATACACTGTTGTTCAAAAGTTTGGGATCAGTAAGATTTTTTAGTTTTTTAATGGAGTCTCTTTTGCTCGTCAAGGCTGTATTTATTTGATCAAAAATACAAAAACAAACCTCTAATATTGTGAAATATTATTGCAAATTCTAAAATTGGTTTCCTATTTTAATATACTTTAGAATATAATTTATTTATTTTATGCAGCACTGAATTTTCATCAGCCATTACTCCAGTCTTCAGTGTCTCGTGATCCTTCAGAAATCATTCTAATATGATGATTTGTTATCAGTGTTGAAGCTGTTTTGCTGCTTCATATTTTTTTGAAACCTGTGATACTGTTTTTTTATTCTTTGATAAAACGAACTGCATTTATTCAAAACAGAAATCTTTTCTAACAATATAAGTATTTCCTATCATTTTTTGTCCATTTAACACATCCTTACTGAATAAAAGTGTTCATTTCTTTAGAAAGAGAGAAAGAAAATATGTACTGACCAAATATTTGAATAGTAGTGTACTGTATATTGTAACAAAATTTCTATTTTGAATAAAAACTGTTCTTTTTAACTTTAAAATTTTTTTTTTTAAAGAATCCTGAAAAAAGTATCACAAGTCCCAGAAATATTAAGCAGCACAACTGTTTCCAGCATTGACTATAAATCAGCATACTAGAATGATTTCTGAAGGATCATGTGACACTGAAGTCAGGAGTAATGATGCTGAAAATTCAGCTTTGCATCACAGGAATAAATTATGTTTTAAAGTATATTAAAATAGGAAACTGGTATTTTAAATTGCAATAATATTTCACAAAATTACAGTCTTTTGTACTGATGGTGCTTCCCATACACATATCTTCATTTTGGACATTAATATTGTGAATTGTTAAGCGGTTTTGCTGCTAATTTATACAGATACCTGTGTTTTTTTTTTTTTTTTTTTTTGTGGGAATCATTATTGGGTACCAAAAGTTTGGGGTAAGTAAGATTAAAAAAAATGAAAAGAAATTATGCATTCAACTGATCAAAAGTGAATCCTTAAAAAAAAATCTTTATTTCCACAAAAATATTAAGCAGCAAAAACTTTTTCAACATCTTTGTCAATATATCATTTTTTAGCACAATTTGTCATTTAATTGATTTTTTTTTATCTGTTGAACACAAAATAAGATATTTTGAAGAATGTTGGTAACCAAGCAGCTGTTAGTCCCCATTGACTTCCATATAATTTTTTTCCATACTATGGAAGTCAATGGCTACCAGCAACTGTTCGGTTACCTACATTATTCAAAATATCTTCATATGTGCTAAGCTTTTCTGTCTACCTTTAGGTGTAGTGAATGTTCTTGTGACCACTCCGCTCTGGGTAGTCAATACCAGACTGAAACTGCAGGGGGCAAAATTCAGAAATGAAGACATACAGCCCACACACTACAATGGAATTATTGGTAATTTTAAAAGACATCATACTTGATCTTCATTTCATTGCCTTTAATTCAAATGTGTGTCCAGTGATGATATAAGGTGATCTGTCTCTCTTTAGATGCATTTGTACAGATCACGCAGCAGGAAGGAGTGGGCGCGTTATGGAACGGGACGTTTCCCTCCCTGCTGCTTGTGCTCAATCCAGCCGTGCAGTTCATGATCTACGAGGGTCTGAAGAGGCAGCTCATGAGGGGCGTCCACAGAGAGGTCAGAGCAGGCTGCTGATCCCATAACAGTTTTTAGGGTTTGTAATTTACTAAAATTCATGGTAAGAAACTTTTACAATATTAAAGCAAATACAGTAATGTAAAAACTTTGAATTATCTCTCTGCATACTCAATTATGGCAACATATGAATAAACAGATGAGTCTATTCACAAGATGTCTGTTGCCTGGGAAACAGTAACTACAGCATTTCTGATATTAAAAAGCATGCAGATGATGATTCGCTCATTTAGATTAGTATTCATGTGCAAGCATCTGTCGAGTATGAGTAAATGGCCCTACATGTGGCCGTAGACGTGCATTGTTACCATAGCGACATAGAAATGTGGTTATGCAACTCCTTGGTAACCATGGGTGTCACAGTCCATTGAAGTTTAAATCAGGGTTTTGGTTTGACTTTTAATGTGCGGTTTCCTCTGTGTTAACAGCATTCTGTCATCATGTCATGGGTTTCATGATAACGGAGGTGCAATGTAAACGCACAATTTACACGACTGAAAGAACATGAAAATTTGACTAAATCTCCTATAACAACTTACAGTGTTATCAGTGTTGTAGAGGAAAGACAGACTCATCAATGTTTAACTTGACTATTTTTCACTGTATTTCTGTCTGATTGTTTACAGCTCTCCTCAGTGGAGGTGTTTCTTATTGGAGCCATTGCCAAGGCCGTGGCAACCACCATAACCTACCCTCTACAGACAGTTCAGTCTGTTCTACGGGTAAGACCAGAACACATTTGGTTTATATTTGTCAAAGCAGCTCATATCATGCATATTGGATTATTGGTTCTCACCTGGTTTTGCTTCAGGACCCTGATTTTATATACTGTACAAAATAGTTCAGAAGTCTGGGGTCAGTGAGAAAGACACTTTGAAAGAAATAAAGACCAGTTTTAAAAGCTTGCTGTTTGAAGGCGTTCATTTGAAGAAGTCTTAAGTTTGAATAAACAATAGTAGACAGACAGACAGATAGATAGACAGACAGACAGATAGATAGATAGATAGATAGATAGATAGATAGATAGATAGATAGATAGTTGCTAGGTTCTCGGGGTGGTTTCTAAGGCATTGCTGTGTGGTTTCTAGGGTACTTGGGGTGGTTACTAGGGTGTTTCTATGTGGTTGCTATGGTACTTGGGGTGGTTGCTTGGGAAGTTGCTAGGTTACCCGGGTGGTTGCTAGGGTGTTGCTATGTGGTTTCCAGGGTACTCTGGGTGGTTGCTAAGGTACCTGGGATGATTGCTGGGGTGTTGCTGTGCGGTTGCTAGGGTATGTGGGGTGGTTGCTAGGGCAGTTGCTTGGGTACTTGCATCACAGGAATAAATTACACTTTAAAATTATTAAAAGAGAACGGTAATAAAAACATTTGTCACATATGTAAATCACAGATGAATTTGCACCTAAAAACTATACAGACTGGACACGTGACCACCTTCATGTCAACAACAATAGATAAGTAAAGGAAGAGTTTTTTTCCACCCTTTTTCCAAGCGTTGGTGTTTCGCTCTCTAAACTATGTGTGGTTATATGGTTAGGTTAGTTAGTATTTGCATTTCCATCCATTAGTTCAGATCTGCTGTGAATGTGATAGACGAAACCAAAGAACCACACTTTTTCTGAAGCTTCAGTTTTGTTTGTGTTCGGGTAATATTGTCTGTTTTATCTGTCGTTCTCATTTGTGTTCAGTTTGGACAGCATGGGCAGCCTGCAGATCAGTCCAAACTCCTGAACAGCCTGAGATCTGTCATGTATCTGCTGATCAATAGAGTCAGGTAGAATAACACACATTTCACCTGACCTCATTTTGCCTGTGTATTGCAAATATATTTCACTCTGCTGTTCATTTTCAGTAACTGTCACACAAGTTATTGCCAAGTGATTCATTGGCTTCTGGTGACATCTGAACTCCTCCGCTCAAACTGAGATGTTTGTTGATTGATTTATTGCAGGAAGTGGGGCGTGCTGGGTTTGTTTAAAGGCCTGGAGGCGAAGCTGCTTCAGACGGTACTCACTGCTGCACTGATGTTCTTACTGTATGAGAAGATCGCCAACACCACCTTCAGGATCATGGGGGTCAGACGCACAATGACGGCCCACTGACCTCTCACAGGATATGTATTAGCTAGCTGATGTCAAAGAAACGGAGTATACCTGTGTTAAGAGAAATGGTCAATTTATATGTTTATATATATATATCTACACACACACTATATTGCCAAAAGTATTGGGTCACCCCCTTCTAATGAACATGCTTGACTACTTTAGTAATTTCTATGAGTACAGATCTTAACGTTAAAGCATATAATGATATTCTAGGGAATTGTGTGCTTCTAATTTTATAGCAACAGTTTGGACAGAACCCTTTTCTATTCTAACATGACAGTGCCTCTGTGTATAAGTCACGGTTCAAAAAGACATGATTGATTCAGTCAGTGTGGAAGAACTTGACTGGTCTGCAGAAAGCCAAGTCCTGATCCCAGCTGAACTCCTCTGGTGTGACTTTAAATGCAGACCTTGAGCCAAAAACTCATCACCAAACACCAGTGACTTGTATAGACACTATAAGGACAAAAGTGTTGGGACACCCCCTTCTTTAGAACAGAAAAAGGCACTAACAAAACTGTGGCAACAACAATGGAAACATAATTCATGTATTTAAAAATTGTATTTCCATCTCTGTTGCAACAGATTTGGAAGGGTCTAAAATGACAGTACCCTTATGTACAAGTCATTGGTGTTTGGTGATGAGTTTTTGGCTCAAGGTCTGCATTTAAAGTCACACCAGAGGAGTTCAGCTGGGATCAGGACTTGGCTTTCTGCAGACCAGTCAAGTTCTTCCACACTGACTCAATCAATCATGTCTTTTTGAACCGTGACTTATACACAGAGGCACTGTCATGTTAGAATAGAAAAGGGTCCTGTCCAAACTGTTGCTATAAAATTAGAAGCACACAATTCCCTAGAATATCATTATATGCTTTAACGTTAAGATTTATACTCATAGAAATGACTAAAGTAGTCAAACATGTTCATTAGAAGGGGGTGACCCAATACTTTTGGCAATATAGTGTGTGTATATATATATATATATATATATATATATATATATATATATATATATATATATATATATATATATTATGATCGAAAAAGACAGGAACAGTCAAAAGTTTAGACACACTTGACTCATACGTTTGTGTTTCTCATGATCTTTAAAACATTTTGATCTATAGGCTTCGGTAATTGAAATAAATAAAATATAAATATTAAAATATAAATAAGAGAATAAAATATAAATATTAGGGGTGGAAATTAAAATGAAAATTAGAAATGTTGCTTTGGCAGCTAACTGATGTAAATAATTATGTTGTAAGTACAAAAATGACTAAAACTAAAAAGCTACATAGAAATAAAAAAAACACTTAAACACTAATGTTAGGATGAAGACTGAAAATATAAAACAATAGCTAATTTACAATATTAATAAATACTTTATTAGTATATACATAATAGTAAAATAACACTGATTCATATATATCAAGGTTTACAGTATAAACTAGGTATACAATTTCAAGGAAGATAAAAATATGGAACATTTTTGATTTGTGATCCTTTTTTTTTTTTTTTTTTAATTCTCACTTCCAGTTTAATAACTTTACTATTATTCAGAAATTCTTAAGAAAATACTGAAAGAAAGAGTAAGTGTGTCTAAACTTTGGATTGATATTGCATTAATATGAATAATTATCACAAAAAGGATGTGTACAATAGTACTGAAATCAATCCCACTTAAATAATTAATGCAATATGTACTCTTTAATGCAAAATTGCCTTAATTGGTCAATACCTTGGTCAGTATTTCATGTAGTTTTCTTTTAAAATATGAACTAATTTGTTTTATGAATAATCAACAAATCTGGACTGGTTTACATAGTGTCAAAAAGAAAATGATGCATGTGACAGATCTGTTTTGCAAGATCATTGCTGTCAACATTGGCGCCTGATCTTACAAAACAACTTCCAGACTAGTTTTTCTGGTTCTGTGTAGGTGATACTTCATTTTACTTGACAACACAGAGTCACTGAGACCGTAATGGACTTTTAACCTGAAATGTTTACAGTCTGGACATAAAAATAACCTTTTTTGTTCAATCTTTCTTTCTTTCTTTCTTGGGGAAGTCGTGGCCTAATGGTTAGAGAGTTGAACTCGTAATCCAAAGGTTGCGGGTTCGAGTCTCCGGCCGGCAGGAATTGTAGGTGGGGGGAGTGAATGTCCAGCGCTCTCTCCACCCTCAATACCACGACTGAGGTGCCCTTGAGCAAGGAACCCTCAACTGCTCCCCGGGCGCCGCAGCATGGCTGCCCACTGCTCCGGGTGTGTGTTCACGGTGTGTGTGTTCACGGTGTGTGTGTGTTCACTGCTGTGTGTGTGCACGTTGGATGGGTTAAATGCAGAGCACGAATTCCGAGTATGGGTCACCATACTTGACAATACGTCACGATAAAAAAAAAAAGATAAGGGGATGTAGAATAACCAGTTAGTGATTAAGTTTCTCATGAATCATCATGAATGTTGCACACAGAATACACTGAGGCTCAAGTGCATGCTTTATGTACAGACTTGTGGGAATCCATACTGAAATTTAGATAGTAAAATCATTTCTCTCAGTACTGATGTTCACACTCTACTAGAATCCATACAGTTACATTTATGTATGAATGTAAAATGTGAATGTTTATTATTGAATGTCATTGATTTTATTAACATTAATTAAAATATTTAGTAATAATCACACACCCAAGGTCAGTCAGATGATACAAAGTACAAATAATTTAGATTATTCATTAATGAAAACTTACTGTAGATTTTAGAATTGATGTCACATGAAAGTTGTATATGTTTCTACAATAAAATAATTGTGGTATAACATTGATTGTTGTGCTTTTTAATATTTTATTTTATTTATTTTGTATCTCTGCTTTCAATAGAAGCAACCTACATTTTAAAAAAAGAGTCAGAAAAACAGACAATTGCATAAATTAGCCTCCAGGAGGCAGTAAGAGCCCTCTTTTTGTGCTGTACTTCAACTCAAAACTCTGTCAAAAGGAAATGTAACTTTTCATGTCCCCATGATTAAGTGATTTATTAAAAATTTTTAATTAAAATAAATCCAAAGAATTTAGTTATAATTTTTTTTTACTTATTACACTTATTATTATTATTATTATTATTACTACTACTAATGTTGATAAGCAATACATTGTCTTCCTTCAGGGGTTGCTGAGTGCTCAGAAAGCTGAATCCTCCATTGTGAGAAAAAAACGAATAAAAAATAAAACCTAAATAAAATGTTTTTTGTGTTATTAGAGATAGTTGTAAACTTTAAAGAATAGTAATAAAATATGAATTAAATTGAAACTATTTAAATTAATATAATTTAACTGTATCAAAAATAATGTAAATACATCATGGTACAGACTTATCGCAACGCTGAGCGTTCCACCACAACTGGTGAGCATTCTAATTGGTCCACTTGTTCCACCGAGAACACCGTGCAGTGAAGTGATTGGCTTAGTGGGTTCGCGGAAGCCTATTGGCTATCCGCAGTGCCATTCTTCAGAATCCTCGCCTACTATTGGATGAGTCCTGAAAACAGGCGGGGTTCCGGTTGAAGTTTACTGAATATCGGAAACGATTAGTGGAGTGCAAACCAGTGGAATGCCAATAGATGTGATGGATCAAGCACAGTAAAGTAAGACAACTATTAAACTTATTATTTTTAAGACTTGGTTTGACACGCAGCTGCTTTGCATGCGCAGTCGTTTATTTGAATGCGTTCAGGGTGTTTAATATTGCATTATAAGCTTGCTGGAAGTTGTACTGTGTAGTTGGGAGCAGCAAGCACATGGTCTGAGTTTGCATGTCAGGTTACTTGCTACGTGAGACATGTTTTTGGGGCTGTCAAACGTTTGACTGAAGGTTATGGGGATACAGGTCACCTTGGCCACAGTGGGCACGGGAGGGTGCTTGTGGTCCTGATGCTGTGAAGGTGGGACTGTTATGTAACATGCATAATTTTTATTATTTTATTGCGTGCATCTATCATTAGGTGTGTTGGCATGTTATGACAGCTCTTAACATGTGTTGTTTACAGCCTTTTAAGTGTGCCTTTGGGTTAAAAGCAGAATGGTATGGGCATGGTAATACCATGTTTTCTGCACTTTTACATTAAGGGATTGTCCTACCATGTAAATACCACAGTGTATGAATACTGTAGTTCCAAGGTGTGTTAGTGTACCACGGTATTACCATCAGACTCTGTTTGAGGCTGATGGTCGTAAAGATGCATTTGAACTACATAACTGCATTATAGCTTTATAAACAATAGTGTAATGTCCTGTTTTGCATTAACGTTAATACATTTAACTAGCTTTTTAAGCTTGTTAGGGCTCAAGGTTCTGTTGCTAGTGTCTTGAGATGTATTGCATGATGCACGAGACTTATCGATTTAACTGCAGGATGGAAACATGAATGCACCATATTCCACATAGGCCTATACACAGTAATAACATGGTTTATGTTCAACAAGCATGACTTGTGTGTGTACAAACTAGGTCAACTTATAAACATAAAGTGGAACAAAAGGAACTTCTGCTCCATCTCACACAGGCGAATCTGAGATAAAAAAGCTTAAATTTATAAAACCTGTCTTTTATGTCTGTGTCCTTCTAGTCATTCTCACTTTCATGCTTTTTGTCTTGCAGCTCAGGTTTCAAAGGAATGTTCCGGGTTCAAAACAAGTTCAGTTTTATCAACAGCAGAAATGTGCAACTTGTACTTTTGATAAAGCGCTTAATTCTTCCACATAAAATGTGTGTGTTTGGGCTAAATGTCTAGTATAGCAGACATTTAGCCCAAATGTCTAGCTAAATGTCAGTATAGCAGTGGAACTGCTGTTAGGTGGATAAACTTATAGTTTATCGACATAATTCTAGTGTGTGGATTTGTGTCTATGTTAACAGTCCTGTTCTCCTATCTTTGTGCAGCTGAAGCATGAGTCAAGGGTACTGAAGCATGAGTCAAAATTATTTTCTGTGACCATAACATTCCTCTGTGCAACAAAAACTTATGTGTTTTAAAAAGTAAAACTATAGGGCTGAGCAAGGTAGGGATGGCTCGATACCATAATTTTGGCTTCGGTACGATTCCAGAATGTAGTACCTCGGTATCGATACTAAATCGGTACCATAGGTGACAAATAACCAGCCTCAAAAGATAAGTGAATTAAAAAAATATATATTATTAATAATAATAATAAAAACAGATTCATATGTTAATACCTTTTGTATCAAACTGTAACAAACCTAAAGGGAACATAGGTTACATTTTGATGTTGGAGAAGAAGAAAAAAATAGACTAACTGAAGTAATAAGATGAAAATATATTCAAATCTTATCTTTTCAGTGCAAACACGCAGTGCAAACTAAATGTCTCCTAAAAAACAAACCTACCGGAAACAGGTTTCATTTTGAAGAAGTTTGAAGAAAAAAAAATAGCACTGAAGTTGTGCAATTGATGCAACAAATGTTGCTTTATTGTAAAGAGTTATTCTAACAGTCAAAGTAATATTCAAAATCATGTTATTATTTCTGTCTCTCAGATTGTTTTCAGATTTCAGACTCAACCAAAGAAAAAGCATTAAATATAAATCTCACTCTCTCACTTGCTTCATATTAGCGGTCGGCAGCGCGTCAGAAACATTCCCTAAATATCATTGATACTAAAATTAATATAGCAAAACTCTTGCTCAATTCATATCCAATTAAAATTTGTTTGTATGAAATGCAAGTGCATGTATTACGTGACCAAAACTTCATTGATTCTAGCGTGTCTCACATGCACATTTGCGCTTACTGTATTACATCTGCATGAGCGTTGATCAGATGTAAATAAAAGGTCAAATCAAATCTGAATTTATGAATGATGCACTCACCTGTCGATCTCTTAATTCTTTGAAAAGATCAGGTTGAACAAGCGACAAATGCTTAAAAAGATTTGATGTGTTCCTGTGGCAACATGATTTAGGCCTATAGCAACGCTTGCATACAGGTGCAGTAAGGCCAGTTCCTTCACCTTTGCCATCTGTTTTTTATCCAAAGTAATGCCATATTTCACTTATACTGTTCTCTTTATTTATTAATTTTGGGTGCGCTGAGTTTCATCTGTTTGATCCATCGCGTTGTTCTGTTGTCACATTTACCGGTTGCGCAGCAATTTGGGAAGCACTGCCACCTACAGGTGCATTTTGCAACAGCAGCGTATGAAATACCGAATTGAGCAAAATTATGATATCGTACCGTTTGAAATATAATATATACCGGTATTTTTCCAGTATCGGTATACCGCGCATCCCTAGAGCAAGGGCCAGTGTGAGAGAGTTTCAGGCCTGTTGATACCAGTGTTGTTTTTGTTAACTAAAACTTAAAAATCTCTAGGCAATTAAAATAAAGCTGACATAAAATATAACTTGAACTTAGAGAACTTTAAGTTAGAAATGTTGCTTTGGCAGCTAACAGAAATAAACAATCTTAAGTTGAAGTACTAAAACTGAAATGAAAATAAATAAAATCTATAGAGAAATATAATAAAAACAAAACCTAATGAAGTGACAAAAGCAAATAAAGAACTAAATTTACAATGAAAATGGAAAATATAAAAATCAAAGCTAATTCAAAATATTAATAAATACTTTAATAGTATGCTAAAATAATGTGGTTGATACTGAACATTTTAGAGTCATTGATCTTGTACATGCATTTGGCTTTGTGTGAAGTGTTTCACGTTTTTTTTATTAGCCAATTTTTAGCTTTTTCTTTTCCTATTTTTCTTTCTTTCAGGTAATGGTGCCTCACACCTGACATGGAATTACGTTGGATTTTTTCGTGCAGGAAATAAATCAGGTAACCGAATCACAGGCACCTGCACGTAAACACCTCACATCTGCTTGTGTTTATTTTGCTGCTGCGTCTGCAATTCCCAAAACCCTGATGTTGTCTGCACTTCTCAGAAGCTCTATTTTAACATCCTTCCAGATTCTCTAATTGTAAGACGTTCACTTCATGCTATGTTACAATACTAAGTAAATTGCATGTGTGTGAAGTACTCTCCACTATATGGTTGCAGACTTGTTAGCCATAGCCTATAGCAGTCAAAGTCAATATGAAATGCCCATTCACAACCCATTTTGCTTCTGTAATCGGATGTATCTCAGAGAGAATAACAGTATTAGTCTGCTTGACTGTGCGATTGAAAGTCAGTTGGCAAGGTGTGCCACTTGGGTGAGTACCAAGCAGTTGGTCTGGCCGCACCTGGCATGGATTAGCCAACTGCCACTTTGCAAACGGCATGATATTCTGACCCAGTGACCTCATCTTTTGGGTGAAGTGTGTAGTCTTAAACTGTTGCCTTGTCTGTGCTTCACTTGTTTAGCTTGGTAAACAGAAAAAACATCTAACTGCCTTCCCTTGAAGCTGATGGTACTGCCAGAGAGCTTTCATCCCAGAGGGAACGATGTTTTGCATTCTGACCCAGATAAAAGCAAATGAACTGACCACAAAAGCTAAAATAAGAAACCTGCCCACAATTGTACAATTCAAAGACCTGAGGGAAACCACATTTTAAAAGTCGAGTCAAAATGCAACACATGTTGGGCCGTGGTGTTAATGTTGGATGCTAGAGTTTAAGTCATATCCTGATCCCATTCCTCACCCTAAAAAATACCCAAACCCCAAAATATGTGACTTTAATTGGACTTAAAAGATCAGTTGACCGGGAGGTAATAAAACAGTGTATTGGAAAGACTGTAATGTCTGCCTCGAGTCAGCAGTGATGTACAATCATGATGTCAGTAAGTGCAATATGTTCCCAGCACTGGACCATCAGTTTCCCATAATGATCAATAAATTATATACATTTCCTCTAAGTGTATCGCAAAGTCTGTGTCGTCATCCGTGATTAGCGTGAGTGAGTGTAGTGTTCAACTGTACAGTCAAGATATCAGAGAGAATATATATATATTAGGGGTGTGACGAGACACTTATCCCACGAGACGAGACACAAGACTGGGTTCACGAGAACGAGACGAGACAAGATTTTTAGACTTTTTTTTTTTTTTAATCCTCAATGAAATATATAGGGAAAAATAGTATTTTATTCAACTGAAAAACACAAAATGCGAAAGAAAAAAAAAATGTAGGTGCATTTTGAAATCAACCTGTACTTTATGAAATTACACTTCTATTTTAATGAATTATATGCAGTAATAAACTAGAGCTGCACGATTCTGGATAAATTGAGAATCACAATTTTTTCAAATAAATTGCAGATCATGATTCTGAAAAATATATATATTATATATTAGATAACTAAACAAAATAACTACTAGTGGTTCGGACAAAATGTTCATTGCTTAAGTCTTGTAAAAATATACATTCATTTGAAAAAAATAAAATAAAAATTCAATGAAGTGGAGTCAGTGTCTCAGTTCATAAAGACTCGTTTCTCTATTGAAATCTCCTGAATGAATGATTCAATGTCAAATACATTTTTTAAACGGGTTGTCGCCACCTCCTTGGTGGAAGATAAGTGTTACAATACAAGTGTTAAGATACTTTCGGTTTACCCAAACTATAAACTTTTATCCCAGTAGGCCTACTTCTGTTATTTAAATGTCTGTAACACAGAAATAATAATGTGTGTTTGTGTTGCTCTTTCTGGATCTGCAGCCGCATGAATGCAGATGTCTTTAAGACGCTTACGATGTGAAACAGGTGTTAGTGGGGTTGTTGGTGTGAGCAGCGCGTGTTTTGTTGCGACCCATATCAGTGAAGAACAGCATTCACATCGGAAGCGTGATGATGGCCGACCCTCTGATTCATTAACATGCTCCACTGACACTCGCGATGTTAAACAGTCCTAATAGACATAGCTGAGTCGTTGTCATTCAGGAATAAGATCGCAATTTTTAATGACTAATAGTGCAGCTCTAATGTAAACGAGGATATTTTCACGTTCTCGCGAGACCAGTCGGATATATATATATATTAGGGCTGGGTATTGTGACCAATTCTTCGATTCGATTCTTATTTTTATGGTTTCAATTCGATTCGATTTCGATTCGATATCGATTAGCTATCAATATTTCATTTAAAATGTTAGTTTTGCAGACATGGGATCCATATTTTGATATAAATGCTGGTAACTGAAACTCTCCTAATTAAGTTTATTACTGAAATACACATCTACATTAATAATAGGGTGCACACAGTTGGTTTTTTTTAGTGGAGCAATTCGAAAGATGGTGACACCTTCAGGACGAGAGGTGAATATTCATATCCTCTTACATGAAGCACGCGCATTAAGAATCGATTCGGGGATTTCCCAAATCGATATCGTTGCGTTAAACTGAAGATCGATTTTTACCCAGCCCTTATATATATATATATATATATATATATATATATAACGTTTTTGCTGCTTAATATTCTGTCCCATCAGTACATGTAAGAATCTAGCGGTCCCTTTTCCCAACACTTCCCTCTGTTCATCATCACTCTCAGCACATTTTACTCGCCACAAAATACTCCCACTCATATTTTTAGTATTACTACCCAGAAATGTTCTGTGAACCAAACAAAAGGGGAGAAAAACAAGGAAATTAGGGAAAAAATAAAGGACTTTGCGAAGCAGTTGCGGTGCTGAGAAACTGAGATGTAAACAGAATGTGCCTGTCAGTCACGTTTTCCCAATTGTGACATCATTCATCACCATGGCAATAGATTCCAGCAGCACTGTTTTGCTCAGATGGCCTGGTGTGTGTGTGTGTGTGTGTGTGAGAGAGAATCACTCTGCACATGACTAAGCTGTTATCTGCTCTGTATTCAAACCCTGTAGAGTAATGCATTTCTGAAAACACCTGACAATCTTTCTATCAAAACCAGTTCTCTTGTTCTGCAACAGTGTTTGTTTTATCACAACTTTTTCAAAAGCTCAGTGAAAAGCCCCACTGAATCAATGGAATTCACTAATACAACTCACTCACTAATATAGTCTTCTTTTTTAAATTCCTAGTTGGACTCAAATTAAGAAAAATCTTCATTAAATATTGCTTAAATATTAATTGGACTTTACCAAGTAAATGAGCTGAACTACTTCCTATGTCTCCTGTGCTTGAGTTTGCAGCTTTGTTGAGGTTTGGACATTCCCAGTAAATGGCTGAATTAACCATGCAACTTCCCTGTTATTCAAAGCAAGGTAATAGGATCTGACATTGAATTAGTTTGTTTGGTTTTTTTGATCGGGGATTTTTGTAACTTGAGATCAGTTCTGTTGGAAGCAGACTCCATTTTACTGAGAAAGTTGAGAGGATTTTATTGAATATCTCTGAAAGAAGATAAATCTGTTATTTAATGATTAAATTATAGTATAAAAGCTCCTTTAAAGAAGTGAGTTGTTAAATATTTTTTTAATGTTTCCTGGATGTTACAAGCACACACTCTTACATTGTGAATTATTATCCTTTATATTAAATTATATATATATATATATATATATATATATATATATATATATATATATATATATATATATATATATATATATATATATATATATATACATTTTTAATTTTTTTATTCAAACACTAGATTTTTTTTTTTTTTTTGAATATTCTAATGTTCTAGGGTGTTGCAGACATTGTAAAATTCTCTTTTTTTTCTCTTTACATTTAAACATATTACAATGATCTTTTTGGAATATTTTAACATTCTAGATGTTGCAGACATTCTAAAATGATCTTTTTTAAAACATTCAAATATTGCAAACATTCTGAAATGGCAGTTGATTGTTGGAAATGGTGAACCTCATTAACAGATGTGGCCGTGACTGAATTTGTGACTCAGTGTTGGGATGATGTTATGTCAGATACCTTCACAATCTGTCACTGCAGAGATGCTACTTGTGTTTCCCTTTCTGTATGTGAAGTGTTATAACGTTACCGTGGTGATGGTGTTTGTCATCTGTTTAAAATGCTTGCAGCAGAGTTTGTGTTACCACTGGTTTTTTCTGTTGCAGTGAGATCATATAACAACACCACACACACACACACAGACATTTTCTCTCCAAGTAGAATGCCCCTTTTCTTTATGTAACTAAAGGTCATATTCACAAGGTTGTACATTTTCCTGAAAAATATCCTTGTATATGAAAAAATGTCACAAATTACACTTTGTTCCCTTTAAAGTTACACAAGCCTACTATATACTAACTTAAAGTAGGTTAACAATGAATGACTATTGTAATTGTAATCTATTGACTGTTATTTCTTTTTATTTTAGGGCTGTGTTTGACTATGGCGACTATGGGGGAGGAGTCAAGTCCCAGTGTCACCGCCCCTACTGATACCACAGGCTCCGCCTCCAGTCCACAGAGTGATGCCGTAACCAATGAGCTTCAAGAACTGTCTCTTCAGCCCGCCCCCAACTTGCTTCCTATTCATGAGAGGAAGAATGGTGAGCTTATTGTTATTCAAAAACTGTTGCATGTAATTTAATAAATCTGAAGACCACAGAATCTTCAATAACCCTGACTGTTGCATTCATGAACACAGCATTCATAAGCTTTACTTATGTAATAAACAATACCAATATGACAGATGTCCCATTATTTTTTTTTAATTACAGTAACTGACTTTAGAGAATTTTCTGATGCACAAATAGTATTAAAAACATTTAGCATTTAATTTTTTATAGTAATCTGGAGCCAAATTGTTACTAGGTAAAATCACAGTAATGTACAGTTTAGAGTTGCTTATTGCTTCTATAAATTTACCATTTTTTTAAATTTCTTGTTCAAAATTAGATAAATACACTGTATGCTGTTTATTTTTATCAAGCAACTTGCATATATACTGTACAGTTAAGATGATGGTCTAAAATTAACTTTTTGCCACACTACCCAATAACAGGTGAATTGAGAACTTTTTGTCATAAATATCTCATACTCAAATAATTTTTCAGTCATGCTGGAATTATTTAGCTGTTTTTCCTTATGTATTTCTGGCAATCAGTGCAGGTCATTGTGTCACTCGCTGCATAATCCAGTATATGAGATGAGTCAGTCTCCATCGCTCTGTGAAACGCTGCCTGTCAGAACAATGTCAGGACTGATTTTGTTCCTCATATTTTTGTCTGGGTGGCTTAATGAGAAGATTTTTTCACATGCAGTATATGTCAGTGTCACCACTTGGAGTTATGGAGGAAATAAAACTTAAGATAATCCTAGATAAGTTCAATTTTAATTTTTGGGTGAGGTATCCAGCTAAGTACTGGATTGTATTGTAAAGTGTTACCAAAATCAGAACAAATAAATTTTCTTTCACTAACATGCACAATTAGGCATAGACGTAATGTTATGATCTGATATGATAGGCTTAGTGTTCTGATCAGCAAACGTGCACATGCTCGCACATGGCTAAGCTGATTAACTGTGTTTAGCATATGGTGACCAGCCCCTGGCTGATAATGGTTTCTGGTGTTATTTTTGCATGACTAATCTTTGTAAACGCCCACACTCACATCCCACAAGCTCTAAATCTGAAAGACTGAAATTCAGTTTAAAAATCTATTTGTAGGAGCCATGTTATCTGTGAGGTGTTGCTACTGCCACCCAGTGGATCTTTTCAGCACTTTTTTTTTTTAATCCTGGAAAAGTATTGGGCAGCCTGAAATCAGTTATATACACAGTCTGGCATGTGAGTAGCCATTTAGCAGATGCTTTTAACCAGCCGTGAGCGACCTGATTTTAAGTGCGTCATTGAGGCTAATGGATCAGCCCTTGTGAGAAGGGTCTGGCTGGAGACATGCACTCTACTCTGTCTGCAATGCCACTTGCACTTTCTGTACAGGAACTGGGAATGAGTTACATAATGTTGTATAAGAGTTTGGTGCTTATTGCTTCATTATATGTATGATTTGTAAGATTTTTGAAAAATTATTTTGAAATCTAATTGTTTTAGCGATATGTGTGATCACAGAAGACAGAGTATATGTTCTGTCTTTATGCTGTACAGTCAAGACAAAAATAATATTTGGAAGCTTTTATATAGTTATCTTATCTAATGCCATTAATTTTTTAAGTGTAAATTTCAGTTGGTGTCTGAATAATGTTTGGGTGCGACTGCATGTTTGTTTGGCAACATTGCAGGGTTGTCATTGTGGTGATTGATATGTAGAGACTGTTATCTTAACTCATATATATACTAATTGTAGTATTTATTAATATTAATTTATTAGTTCACTTCCAGAATGAAAAATTCCTGACAATTATCCACCCCCATGTCATCCAAGATGTTCATGTCTTTATTTCTTCAGTGGCAAAGAAATTAAGGTTTTTGAGTAAAGCATTGCAGGGTTTTTCTCCATATAGTGGACTTCAATAGGAGCCATTTGGCTGAAGGTCCAGTTTCAGTGCAGCTTCATAAAAGGCTGTACATGATCCCAGCTGAGGAATAAGGGTCTTATCTAACGAAATGACTGGTCATTTAAAAAAAAAAAAATAATACAAATTAATATACGTTTTAACCACAAATGCTTGTCTTGCACTAGTTCGACTTCACGCATTACGTACAGTAATCTTGTTTTTTTTTTTTGTTGTCCTTTTTGTCTCTTTTTTCAGCCGATTTCTCCGGAAGTGCACCCGCGTGCACACTACATTGTAATAATTTGCGAACATGTAATTTGTGTGGAAGACATTCGGCACAAGCACAACAAACACAGAAAAAACGATACCAAGAAGCGAAAGGCCGTTGGTGTAATGTTACTGGCACACAAATAAGAGACACTTTCCTGCGCTCGCTGAAGTTGCACGAGTGTATCTGTCCGCACCCTGCACAAACGTAGACAGTGAACGGTTGTTCAGCGCAGCTTCTCACATGTTGGATGAGAAACAAAACAGACTAACTTGTGACAAAACTGAAATGCTTCTTTAAAAGTGCATGCAACAACTTGCATGCACTTTTAAAAGCCAGAAGTAAACGTCAGTTCTGTACAGGATGATTATTTTTATTTTACCTTAAAATTACATTGACTTAATTTGATTTAAAAAGCACCTGCTGTAGCATCTTTGTTTTACTCGTTGCACTAAACATTAATTGGTTTGTATAGCCTACTTTGGTTTTATTTAGTTTCACTGGTAAAGACCTTTTTTTTTTTTCTTTACACCAAATTTAAAAATGAAAACAAATGCTGATTAAGTAAGATCTTTGTTTGGACTGTTGAATGTGTGCTGATTGTGTTGTTTGGATTGTAACTATGCAATTGTTGCCTTTAATTTGACATGGTTATAGTTCATGTTTTCATTTAAGACCAGTTTTATGTAGTTTCAACCCAATTTAAAAACAAAGCTAAATGCTGATGTGAAGAAACATACTTCCAAGTATGGTGACCCATACTCGGAATTCGTGCTCTGCATTTAACCCATCCAACGTGCACACACACAGCAGTGAACACACACATACCGTGAACATACACCCGGAGCAGTGGGCAGCCATTTATGCTGCGGCGCCCGGGGAGCAGTTGAGGGTTCGGTGCCTTGCTCAAGGGCACCTCAGTCGTGGTATTGAGGGTGGAGAGAGCGCTGGACATTCACTCCCCCCACCTACAATCCCTGCCGGCCCGAGACTCACAACCGTTGGATTACGAGTCCAACTCTCTAACCAATTAGGCCACGACTTGACTGCACAATGCGTGAAGTCGTGGATGCACATGGCAGCGCTAGTGCAAGACCAGTATTTGTGGTTAAAAAGTACATAAATTTCTATTTATTTTTTGTTAGAAAATGACACGCAAGACCATTATTCCTCGGCTGGGATCATGTAGAGCCTTCAACCCATTGGCTGCCTTTGAAGTCCATTATATGGAGAAAAATCCTGGAATGTTTTCCTCAAAAACTTTAATTTCTTTGTGACTGAAGAAAGAAAGGCACGAACATCTTGGATGACATGGGGGTGAGTAAATTATCGGGACATTTTCATTCTGGAAGTGAATTTCTACTTTAAAGAAATAGCGCACCCAAAAATAAAAATTTGACATGTAATTGGTTACCCAAGCTAATGTTACCCAACACGTTGTGCATGTATCCACTACACTTAATACAAAATACACATCGTACCCTCACATATTTTAAACACATAATACACAATACATTCGAACACTCACAGACATTATACAGGTCCGTGTATACATGATAACAATGCAGACAAACAGACTATGTTAATGCTGCGTACAGTGTATGTGTGTGTGCCAGATATGGTGTACGTGCATACAGTTCATTCATGATCACGGGGTTACTCTATGACAGTGGGAAATGACATCGGTTTTGTTACATGCAGCTACTCATTTTAAGTTAACTATTTCTTCCTCTTTCCAGTCACAGAGCACTTCATTTTGAGAGTTGTTTAAGTGAGAGAAAATCTGTAACTTAGTCCAGATTGGGGGAATTGTAATGTTTAATAATTATTTAAATAATTTTTGCATTGAAATTTGCATATATTTATGTTTGTATATGCTGTCGATTTACAGTTCTTAGAAAGAAAATCGGAATCGACAAAAATCGGTATCGGCAGGTCACACTTCCCAAAAAATTTAAAATTGGAATCGGCCAACAAAATTGCAATCTGTATATCTCTAGTGCCGTCAGAATGAGAGTCCAAACAGCTGATAAAAACAACAATAATCCACAAGCAATCCACACCACTCCAGTCATTAATTAATGTCTTGTGAAGCAAAAAGCCAAAAGACGTTTTACACTTCAAACCATTGCTTCCAGCTATTCAGCTAAAATATGAGTCCTCTATCCATAATATAGCTTTCTCCAGTTATATTGTCTGAATCAGGAGAGAAATGTGCACAGATCAAGCCAAAAAACATCTTAAGAATGACTTTAAAACATCTTAATGGTGGATTTGTTTACAAACACACAGCTGTTAAGTTTATAATACATTAACTGACGAACTGGAGTCGTGTGGATTGCTTGTGGATTATTGTGATGGTTTATTTGGATTCTCATTCTGAAGGCACCCATTCATTGCAGTTGATCTGTTTTTTTCGATATAATATTTTATTTAGTTTCAGCATTATCTCAGTTAACAAAAAACATTTTTAATTGTTTTTGTTTTAGTTAACATTAACAGCATTGATGAGCGATTCCATTTGTAACTCATGATGCAGGAGACAGGACTGTTTATATATACACGCATTTTATTCATTAAAATGCAGTTCCTCATTTCTGTTACCCTTGAGCTATCACAAGTGCTAAGTTTATCTATAAAATACACGCATCTTTCTTGATTTGTCTCCTCCAAGGATATTTGACACCCTCACACTTCGGCGTGTAAAACCAAATGTGCCACAGGAATAAGCCTGCGCCGCATTTGCTAAAAAAGGCTCCTAAAACACCTGCCGAACGGAGCGATTTTACACCTTAGCGGTGAGGTGTGGCTGTCAGATAGACTTTGGAGCATTTCCATAATTACAGCAGCTTTAAATAGCTGCACCAGACAATTGTGATGTTCTTCATGCAGCCGCCAGAAATCTGCACATTTTTAGGAAGTCAGATTTCACAGATCTTAATTTCAGCCATATATATATTCATATTGAGAAAAACACTTCTGTGACTGCAAATGTGCGTTTGTGTGTGTCATTCTGCCAGCAGAGAGAGGTCATCGAGTGCAGTGGGCTGCTTTAATAAAGCACACACTACTCAGCACAAATGTGTGTGTGTGTGTGTGTGTGTGTGTGTGTGGACTGAATGACTTGAGGAACAGCTGTGGTTGTGCGGTAGTGCTGTCACACACAGACACACACACACACACACACCTTTCCCTGCGGATAACTTCAGTCTCTCTATGCTGCTTCTGCAACAGCAGGAGCTTTGGATCTTTGATGTGGCAGTTTCTTCTCATCAGATATCTTCCTTTATTTATTTATTTTCCATCATCTTCCACACTCTTTTTCTCTCATCTGGATTCCTGTTAGCAGATCAGCAGTTCTGAGTGAATGACTGAAACAGGCTAAATATGAAAGACACAAAGGCTGAATGAAGGTTTGGAGTTAGAAACTTCAGCCTCTCTTTGAAGGAAAAGCGCTATAGCACTTCTTTTTGACCTTTTGAAATCTTTTTTTGAAAACCTGACCACCATGCTGGACACCAGCTCGTGGCTCCACGCCAGCCCCATCCCTTTTGGATCTGCTCCAATCAGCCATGGCGTGAAGAAACAAGCTGTCCGATTGGCCCGTGAGCGGCGTGCCTGCCTGAGTCTGAGAGAAGGTGTGGAGTCGTGTTGCATGTGTGCGTTCAGACCAACAAACTTTAGCGAGCGTTTGAAAAGAGTACTAAGTCAATTCAACTTTGATTAGCTCGACCTGCACCGTTTGTGCTACAGATAGTGAGATCTCAAATTGTGTGGCTTTGTGGGGTGTGCAATTACTGTTTTAAGCTTTGAAATTTACAATATTGGACTGGCAGATGAGAAAAATTGAGAAAAAAATCACACAAACCTGTGGGCCAGCAAGCTACCACACAGAACATTTAGAATACTATAGCAACTGCTTGGCAACACCCTGGCAACCGACTTAGTTGAGTTTTACAGTGTTATTTTATTTTTATTTATATACTGTTAATACAGTTACAGTATTTATTAGTATCTTGTGTTGTAGTTCAGATTTTATTTATTTTTACATTTACAGTTACATTTTTAGTTATGTTTTAAATAATATATTTTAAATTAACAAAATAAATTAATATATAAAGCTTGAATTTTTATTTGTTTATTTATTTTTGCAGTTTTAGTAAGATTATTCCTTCAACTTTAGCGTATTTCAGTTAGTTACCAAAGCAATTTTTCTAATTTTAGTTTACTGTTTAATCTAATATTTCTGTTTATAAATAAAAAATAATATTAGTTAACAATAACAACACTGCCACATGGTTTCATTACCATGTAATGGTACACTGTTTTGTGTAAACTATACTTGCACCACCAATTAAGTCTTGCTTAAGGGTTTGTGTACCCAAAAATGAAAATTCTGCCATCATTTACTCTTCTGCTGAACGCAAAAGAAGAAATTTTGAAGAATGCGTGTAACCAAACGGTTGATGTACCCCATTGACTTCCATAGTGGGGGAAAAATGTTATGGAAGTCAATGACTACCGTCAACTGTTTGGTTCCCAACATTCTTCAAAATATCTTCTTTTGTGTTCAGCAAAAGAAAAGAAATTCATATAGGTTTGGAAAAACTTGAGGGTGAGAAAATTATGATGGGAATTCAATTTTGAGATGCATTCATTGACTAAGTGTTTTGAAAGATTTTAAATTTGCTGTGGATTAGCAGTCAGATGTAATTAGATCAAATGTGAGCAGTGATGTTGTATTATTGAATATTTTATAAGCTAGTGAGACCTGTAAACAGCAGGCATGGTCCACTGAGCTGTTTGCACGTGTTTGTGCGTGCTGTGCATGGCATGGGCGATAAGGGAACCAGAGCGACGACATTCCCACAATCCAGGATGAAGAAGCATCAGCTCATGTGCACACACACACACACACACACACACACACATGCTTGAACAGCACATTTAGGTGTCCTGCAGGTCGCAATTTGAGACATGAAGTGTAATTTACAGTGATATCCTCAATAACTCAGCAGCAGCTCAGCGGCCTGCCACACAGATTGAGTGTCAGGTACAGTATGACTGTGAGCACTCAAATAGAAATATATGTAGAACAAGCTACGGAGAAAGACGGAGGGATTCCAAACGCACCATAAGTCGTGCGTTGTGAGCTTAGTTTAACTGTGAGATATGTTGTGGTAAACACAAAGTTAACTAATTTACAACGGTCAGATCAGTTTATATCCTGGCATTGTTGAATCTTGACCTTTTGACAGATGGGACAGTTTGGGGACCAATTCTCACTGTTACCTAATTGCTTATTTGCATGAATATTACTAGCATATTGGCTGTTAATTATTACTTATTAAACACATATTAATGCCTTATTCTGCATGATCATATTTTAAATCCCTTGATGTTACCTCATACCTACACTTAAAGGGATAGTTCACCCAAAAATAAAAATGTGTCATCATTTACACAGCCTCATGGCGTTCCAATGTTGAACACAATAGAAGATATTTTAAAGAATGATGGTAACCAAACAGTTGTTGGTCCCCATTGTCTTCCATATGTCTTTCCCTACTATGGAAGTCAATGGGGACCAACAACTGTTTGGTTTTTCAAAATATGTTCTTTTGTATTCAACATTAGGAAGAAACTTATACAGGTTTGGAACGCCATGAGGCTGTGTAAATGATGGCAAAATTTAAATTTTGGGGTAAACTATTCCTTTAACAACTACCTACTATTAATCAGCAACTAGTAAGGAGTTTATTAATTTTTGTGGTTGCTTTTATTTAAGCATTATTCAGTTCAAGAAAAAATATACTGCTTCATTAAATGGTCAATTTAACATTGTAGCTTTATATATTTGAGAATTTAACTGTATGGCAAATGTTTTCATGGCATGTAATTACATATATAAAATATAATGTATACAAATTTTTGCATTTTACCCATGTAATATTTATTTAATATTTACAGATAAATTATATATTTTATATGTAAATATGTGAGAAAATAATTTCTACACATGGGTAAAAGCCATAAAACTATGGTAAACCGTGTTAAACTATATAGTAAATGTGCCTTAATGGATTATTTAGCAGCATCTTGCAGCATTTTTCAATGTTTCATTTGGGGAAGTGTCAAACCCATGATAGAGCAGAAGTTAGTTAGCTTAGTTAGGACGTGCATCTCTTTATTTTCTGCCTTTGTTCTCACTCTTCAGGTCTCTGAGGATGAAATTACATTGCTATATCAATGTGGATGATGTGTTTTGGCAGTAGTTTGTGCTGCAGTATCTCACTCTGACACTGAAGGAAAACTCACACACACACACACACACAATTTTCCCGGACCAACTTTAGATCCCTAATACTGCAATTATGAGTCATCGGCTTCAATTCTCTTGCTTACAGTGGGTGCAACAATCATTAACCCACAACCTTGAGGTTTAGTATGTTAGCACCGTTGTCCTCTTGAAGCGCTTGCGCACACCTCCTGCCAGCCATCTCGATTTCACCTCCCAATCATCTTTAGTGACCTCACACCAGATCAAAATTCAGCAGCCCATCAGCTGTTGTGATGACCTAAAGCCAGATCACAATTTAGCAGCACAACAGGTGCAGCACTGGCTCTATTCCACAACACAAACAGCATGTGAACAGGTGCTGTAGGCACTCGGTTAACAAACTTACCCGTGCTGACAGGTTCAGACCTCAACAACATCAGCCATGTTCAAAAACACATCTTCTGGCTTATATAGTTGTCAGATGAGTGATAAAATGCTATTGTGAGGAGATTTTTATCTCGAGCTATGCTACCCTTTGACGCCACAAGTACATATCATTACCATCAAAATGTTTTACAGTAATGACTGCCATTTGATAGTTTTTCTCATACTTGTGCAAGACCTAATTTATAGAAATATATGTATTGATATTAAGAGTATTGTGAATTATGTGTGTTCATATCAATACTATGTATTTTACATATATTTTATATCACATATATGTGACACTGGAGCACAAAACCAGTCTTAAGTCACAGGGGTATATTTGTAGCAATAGCCAAAAATACATTGTATGGGTAAAAAAATTATTTTTTTTATGCCAAAAATCATTACAATATTAAGTAAAGATCATGTTCCATGAGGATATTTTGTAAATATCCTACCGTAAATAGATCAAAACTTAATATTTGATTAGTAATATGCAATGCTAAGGACTTCATTTGGACAAATTTAAATGTGATGCCGGGGAGCAAATGTGTCAAAATGTCAGATGTGAGAACCAAAACCACAGCGAGAGATGGCTCGATTTAGCCTTATAGGTTATTAATCTAACAGAGCCCGTTCCCTCTGTGGTGGTGTTTTAGTTGAGTGTTTGTGACATGAACAGCTTGGTTTTGCATTCTCATAGACGTTTGAAGCAGGATGATACCAAAATATGATTCTGAAGCTTTACATTTTTACCCACCATAAATGTTTCGATAAAGTCTTTGACATGCAGCAAGCATTTTTCAGTGCTGTACTATTGGTGTTCTTCTTGGTGGTCATCTTCTAGCGGAAGAGATGGTTGCTTAACTTGTATTGAGGGCATAGATGGATATTTGTTTGCATAATGACAATTATATTATTATAGGCTGACTCTTTGTGGCTTTACTGGTAAATCACTTGATCAAGCGAATATTTTGTTGTGACTGTACCTTTGAGGTTTCAGTCTAAACCCAGATAACCTGTAAAGATATTTGCTTGACGTAGTATAAATTTCAAAGCCTCTGGCTGCTACGGAATATTGTATTTTATACGGTAGATGTGCCAGGATCTTTTTTTACGTGTTTCTTGGTTTAATCGCTATTTAGATTCAAACACTCATTTAATAGAATTGACAGTCTTTCTTTCTGTGGTAAGCTGTGGAAACGGCTTGCACACTTCTGTTTTAAACTGAGTGCAGAAACAGGAAGAGGAAGTATGTTGTAGTCTGTACTCTCTCCTCTCTGACTGGCTGTCAGGAAGAGCTTGTTCGAGAGGAGGATGAAGGAGACAGATCGAGCTGCTCGCCGGGTATTTTATCAACTTATGTGTCTTCTGTCATGCTGTATTTTCTTATGTTTATAGCGTGCTGTCTCACGAACATGCAAATATTGATGCATTAGAATAGTAATGAACTACAGTCAAGTAACTTTTAGATGTGCTTCTGTTTTGAGATTAAAGATCAAAGTGTTTTCATTGCACAAGACGGCACTTTTACCTTTTTTACTGGGTTTGAACTCTATGAAATGTTTCATTTCATGTATATGTAATTTTGTATTTGTGCACATTTGATGGGCATAGTTGATTTTGCTCTTCTGAAACCAACCAACCAGTCTACCTATTATTGCGTAGCAGTGCAAAATGATGTCCCAAGAATGAGTATTTGTAAACCTGTTGTGCAGTCAAGAGTTGAATTAGTCATTTTGCCCAATTTTCATCTTTGAAAATGGACTAAATGTCTTCATCTTTGACTTTATTTATTTTCTTCTAGTGCTCCAACTCAAACTTCAGCAGAGACGGACTCGAGAAGAGCTGGTTAATCAGGGGATCATGACACGTAAGAAGCACTCACACTCTCTTACTAGTACTAGTTAATAATCTGTTGTTACTAAGGCAGTTCTATTGGTGTGTAGATTTGAGGATCTCAAGACGTTTTGTAGCACATCCCCAATGTTCCTTTGGTCTGATTTTGAAGGCATTTTCCTTCCTTGAACAAGATTCGTCCTACACCTGGTTCATGGTTTTCATATTTATGTGAATCTGGGTGAAATGTAGATGTTTCGTGGTTAGACCTAGTAGGCATAGCTAGTCTCTCTCATCCGGTCTAAGATGCTGATTTAGTTTGGTAAACATAAGATAGAGTCGAACTTCCTTTGCGTTGTGGTTTTTCTCAGAGCTTGAAAGGTTGGCCCATTCATCTCAAAACTACAACATTTCGAGCTTAACTGTCAGGTCATCACTATTGTAATGGTGCCTGCGTGCTTGATTTTAACAGAACGGTTTCCATATTGTGTTGCCTGGAGATGTATGGTTTGATTTAAGTTAGTTAAAATGTAAAAGATAGATTGCATGATGATTTTGGTGCTTAATGATGAGTAAAACAAGTACCCATAGGTCTCACCCAAACATGGATCACAGTGTAAGTTGAACAAGCTCTTTTTGAAGTCAAAACTTTAAAGGAGCTTAGCCCAAATTACTCAACAGATCTCTTACTCTTTTTATTTTTATACACTTGTTCTCCCTCACCAAGTGTCTTGTAGAAGAATTACCAAATTATATTCAATACCTCAAGATACACCTCAGGTTTTAGGTTACTATTGGTCGTAGCTAAGATGGTGTAAGAGCAGAAAGTTTGATTCAAATGTGGCGTCCGCTTCTGTTAAAGGGTTACTCCACCCCAAAATGAAAATTTTGTCATTAATCACTTACCCCCATGTCGTTCCAAACCTGTAGAAGCTTTGTTCGTCTTCGGAACACAATTTAAGATATTTTCGATGAAAACCGGGAGGTTTGTGACTGTCCCATTGACTGCCAAACAATTAACACTGTCAAGGCACAGAAAAGTATAAAAAACATCGCCTCCCGGGTTTCATCTAAAATATCTTAAATTGTGTTCCGAAGACGAATGAAGCTTTTACGGGTTTGGAACGACATGGGGGTTAGTGATTAATGACAATTTTTAATTTGGGGTGGAGTAAGCCTTTAATGCTGTTTAGGTCTAGGTTAAGCCACTTTTGTATCAGTGCAAATGGGCAGCAAGGTTCAGGACGGTTCTGTTATAATTTTTGTACTGGTTGTGAAGTTTAGTCAGGTGAGAAGTTTGAGTCACATCATTCTAGTGTCTCTGTAGTTGTCTTAACTGAGACTTTAACACTAAAGTTGGCTCACACAGGATGCACGGTTTAAAACAACGCAACACTTAAGACACTTAAAGGTTCATGGCTTTTTTTTTTTTTTTTTTTTTTGATTCTTTATTTATTACAGATTTTTGATTTACAACTTTTTACAGCAGTGCCCTAGATCTGCCCATATATAAAAAATAAAAATAAAAAAAAGGTGATAAATAAAATTACATAAATATATGTCATCTCAGGATTTCGAGAGGTCTGATAAATTGTCAGTAAGGTCTAACCAAAATTGTATTGTCTTTCTGGTGGCACCATGTATTTTGGCCGTGGTACACTCCAACCGGGCAATGTCCAGCAAGTATGACATCCACGTCAATCTAACTGGGATAGATGGATCCAGCCACAGTTTTAAAATAACCTTTTTAGCAGCAGTAAGAGCAGCAGACAGAATCCTTTTTTGATTGACAGACAACGATAGTGATGAATCATCCAGCAAAAGAAAAAGCAGTGGGTCCTTTTGGATCTGAGTCTTCAGAAGATCCGACAATAAGTCCTGTACCAAGGCCCAGACCGAGGCAATTCGGGGACAGTCCCAGAACATATGTATATATGTACCTTGACTAGAGCTATTACACAGGTGACAGAAGGGGTCAGACTTTCTTTTCATTTTATATAATAAACAAGGAGTGGCATATGCCTTATAGATTAACTTATAATGGATCATTTGGTGAGCTGGGTTTTTAGAGGTAGCAAAACAATTTCCCCAGACGTTGTCCCAATCAATCACAGTGTCAAGTTCTCTTGCCCAGAAACCCTCAATCGGAATGTTTGAATACTGTCGTACTACAAGTGATGTATAAATTATATTCACAATACCTCTGGAAGCCATACTAGAATCTATCCAATTTACCATAGGATGAGGAGATATTTTAATCGACCAGGGTACTCCGTAAGCTTTCAGTGCAGATCTTAATCTTAAATACAGAAAAAAGGAAAATCCTGGGAGCGAGAACTCATCCTTTAGCATCTGAAAGGACTTAAGCCCATAATCGTTGTACAGGTCTTTTAAAGTGTAGATACCACATTCAGTCCAGCATTTGGAAACGAACGGTTTGTTGCCAGTACAAAGATTATTATTATGCCAAATGGGGGTAGAGTCACTGTAAGAATCTGAAGCTCCCATAATCTTCTCTGCTGCTTTCCAGGTTTTGATAGAATGGCATATAATTGGACCAAACTTTTCCAAAACTTTCTTCAATATTCCCGTAAAGGGTAAATCCTGTAGACGCAATGGGTAAATAATATTAGTTTCTAAAGCCCGCCATGGGACAGGGGAGTCAACATCTAGCCAAGTCCTAAGTGGTCTCATCTGGTATGATAAATAATAGGACCAAAAATCTGGTAGGGATAAGCCACCATGAGGTTTTAGCCGGTGCATCGATTTAAAACGAATTCTAGGCCGTTTATTATTCCACAAGAATTTGGATACTACTTTATTGATCTCATTAAAATAGCCAATAGGTGGTGTCAGAGGTAACACTGAAAATAAAAAGCTTAGCCTCGGAAGTATATTCATCTTAACGGTGGCTATCCTTCCATGAAGAGCCAGACAGAGTGGAGACCAACACAGAAGATCGCTCTTAATCTTATCCAGAAGAGACTGATAGTTCCACTTGGAAATGCGAGATAATGAAGGAAAAACTCTGATTCCAAGATAATTAAATTGGTCACTGACAGGAATTGTAGTGGGTAAATTCTGAATCTCTGATTTAGCAGCTAAATTAAGGGGCATAAGTATGGATTTGCTCCAATTAATCTTGTAACCAGACAGTTTACCGAATGTATCAAATAATTTTAAGCATTCCTTAACCGAGTCTGTGATGTTTGATATATACAACAAAACATCATCAGCGTAGAGTGATATTTTATGGGATGTATTCATACAACTTATTGGAACTATTGCAGAACATTGTCTGATTGCTTGGGCCAAAGGCTCTAATGACAAATTAAAAAGCAAGGGTGACAGGGGACAGCCTTGACGAGTGCCCCTGCCAAGATAAAAGGAAGGGGAGATAGAAGAACCAGTGATTACTCTGGCTGAGCATTTAGAATAAATAGTTTTGACTGCTTGTAGAAAAAAGGAGCCAAACTCAAAATATTCTAAGACAGACCACAAAAAGCTCCACTCGATTCTGTCGAATGCTTTCTCTGCATCCAGAGAAAGGATTGCAGAGGAAGCTGTATATGAGTCTGCTTGTTGAATAATATGCAGAAGCCTACGTATATTGTCTGCAGCAAATCTCCCCCTTAGAAAACCTGATTGATCATAGGTAATCAGGTCTCCTATACATCGATCCAATCTTAAAGCCAGGACCTTTGCCAACAGCTTTGAATCTGTGGATAGAAGGCTAATTGGCCTGTAGCTAGAGCATTCAAGTGGATCCTTACCTTTCTTCAGTAGCAAAGTTATTAAAGCTGTAGTTTGGTCCCTATGTAAAGCCCCTTTTTCTAACGCAAAGTTAAGAGAATTAAGAATCAAAGGCGCTATTATGTCCCATAATATCTTCAGTAACTCTGGGGGAATCCCATCTAGCCCAGGTGCTTTATTACTATTCATGCAATCCAAGGCGGATTTTAATTCCTCGATTGTCAAAGGGCTATCCAATATGTTGCGCTGAGAGTCATTTAATTTGGGTAGATTTAACTGTTTAAGGAATAAATCAAAGTTTGTTGGGTCAGAGTTGGATTCTGAAGTGTACAAAAGTTGGTAGTAGTTTCCAAATACCCTATTTACATCCTTAGGTTGAGTGTATACTGAGCCCTCATGTCTAATAGCTGATATACTAGTCTTAGATTCATTATCTTTCAACCTCAAAGCCAACAGCTTGGAAGACCGTTCTCCATGGAAATAATATGATTGTCTAGTACGATGTATGATGAATTCAGCTCTATGTAAATATATGGATTTTAATTCCGATTTAAGGACATTTACTATTTTGGTTTTGGTCTCACAAAAGTTATTTTTTAATTCCTTTTCTAGTAGATCAATTTGTTTTTCTAATTCAAGTTTACGGCTCTCCCTACGCTTTTTATTAAAGGACGAAAAACTTATACATTTACCTCTAATAAAACATTTTGTGGTTTCCCATAATACTTGGGGGTCAGAGGCTGAATCTCTGTTAATCTGTAAAAACTCCATCAAGGAGCTGCGTAACTCAGACACAAATGTACAGTCCTGTAACAAGGAGGTATTAAATCTCCATCGATTGCTTTTAGTGCCCAATGATGCGGGGGTTAAAGATGTAATTATCGGCGAATGATCAGATAAAAGAATCGGTAGAATATTAACTTTACTAATATAGGGAATCAGTGAAGGGGACATAAGTAGATAATCAATCCTTGAATAACTCTTATGACGAGCTGAAAAGAATGTATAATCCCTAGCCCCATCATTTTGTAACCGCCAAACGTCGCATATATTAGAGTGTCGCAAAAAGGAATTAAAACATCCAGAGATCACTGAATCAGACTTAGAGACATGAGATCTATCCAACTGGGGGTCCAACACCGCGTTAAAATCGCCCCCTAACACCACAAGACAGTCCTCTAAACTCACAACTAAACGTAGTAATTCTTGAAAAAATGAGTTATCACCCTCGGTGGGTGCATATATAGACATAAAAGCATAATTAGTATTATTTAAGGAAACAACAGCATAAGTGATTCGGCCTTCTGTATCTCCACCAGTTCTTATAATTGAAAAACCACTATTACGTTTAATCACTATCAGCACCCCTTTAGTTTTGTTAACAGCCGAAGAGGCAGATATCACTTTAAAATATCTATTTTGAAAGCGATGCACGTCCACTGATTTCAAATGTGACTCTTGTATAAGAGCAATAGAGACCTTTTTGCTTCTTAGGTAATCTAAGCATTTGGTTCGCTTAACAGGGCTGTTTAACCCATTGACGTTCCATGACAAAATATTTATACACTGTAAAAAATTTACCGTAAAATTTACAGTAACTTACTGGCAACAATTAGCCAGTAAGTTACTGTGAATACTTTTTACAGTTAAGGTACTGTACTTCCATTTACAGTATTTTATGTATACACTGTGAAATCAAAAACAATTAAATACTGTGATTTTAGTTGTATTTACAGTAACTTACTGGCTAATTGTTGCCAGTAACTTACTGTGAATATGTTTTACAGTAAAGGTACTGTACTTCCATTTACAGTATTTTATGTATACACTGTGAAATCAAAAACAATTAAATACTGTGATTTTAGTTGTATTTACAGTAACTTACTGGCTAATTGTTGCCAGTAAGTTACTGTGAATACGTTTTACAGTAAGGGTACTGTACTTACATTTACAGTATTTTGTGTATTCACTGTAAAATAAAAAACAATTAAACACTGTGATTTTAGTTGTATTTACAGTATTGATTGTTTTACTGTAGAAGAAAAAAAATAAATACTGTGATTTCAATTGCATTTACATACAAAAAACAGTTAAGCACTGTTTTTTATGTATTGTATGCAATACAGTACTATAAACAGTAGATAACAGTTAATCACTGTAAATTCAGTTTCACACTGTACATTGTAAATACTGTATCACTCTGATTTAATATTAGCCATCATTAAAAGAATCACCCATATTCTAAAACATTGCAATCAACTGCAGACAATAAGAAAATTGTTAAGTTATTTATTTAAAAACATTTGCTGAACAGGAATGACAAAACAGGTACAACATAAAGGGATAATGGACATTGGACAACATGCCATTATACCATCCAAAGTTAACGCACATTCTATGTTTGTAATGCGGCCACAACGCCCAGCGGAGTGTGTTAACTTTGGATAGTCTAATGGCGTGAAGTCTATTATCCCGCTTATTCTACTGTTGCTAAATTTAATTTACGACTGAAGAAACTTTTTACAAAACTAGGCTATTTCATTACAAGTTTTGTAAAGTCACAGAGCAAACTGTTACTAGTTCATTCACTAGTTCCACATGACTGGTTGCTATGACGGAACAATAATGCAAATTGATACAATACGGTCAGAAAATTTAACTACTTTGAAGCCGTGCAAATAACTGATTATTACCACATTCTAAAGAGCAATAAATAACACTATGGCAATATTGAAATAAAATAAAACATTGAACATTAAAAAATAAAATATTTAACATTTGCATGAACATTTAAAACAGAAAGGAAAATAAACTTCCCCTGCCACTTGACAAAGGTCTATGGCCTCTTGCATGCCCTGACCTTGGAGACCTAGAATCGTAGTTGGAGCCCTGAAATTAAAGAAGAAAACATTAGATCGGCTGAATGGTTTCGAAAACGGTAAAACTCAACTGTTTAACTCTGGGGGAGTTGTAAAATGAGCCTATTTCCAAAAAAAGTGGAGTGTTCTTTTAACAAATACAACTTTTTATTTAAATAATGTAGGCTACTAGTAAATGGTGAAATTAACATTTAGAAAGATTAATAAATGCTGTAGAAGTGCAGATTATTAATAGTTAATGTTAACTAATGTAGTTAACTAGAGTTTAATAAATGGAACCATATTGTAAAGTGTTACCAATTTGTTATACACCGATTCAGACATCTCGTGAGTTCAGTGTTGGACAGATCAGTTGTTTTAACCATTCATTAAATGTAATCGGTTCAAAGGAGTCATTAGTTCGAGAATCGGATGCGTCATTAGCGGACTATGGCACGCGTTTTATTATCCCGGGAGTTTAGGACATTGCACAACATTTTTGTCAACACAGGAAACATTTTATAACTGGATAGTTTTGTTTGTTTATTGAAAGTGTTTTTATTTCAGCTGATGCGGAACAATTTTCAGAGTACATAACGCAACGTTTTTTTTAGCACAATTCACATCCAACGGTAATTCAGGGAAAAAATAAAAAAATCTATGATGCGCTCGACCAGCTCACGCGTTTTCTAAACATCGGTTGTTGGTATCGGAGTACAAAAATCATTTTTACGAGTATGAGTACATTGAGCTCAGTATCGACCTGATATCGATACCGGTATCGGTGTATCCCTAATAATTATTATTATTATCAAATTATGATTCATTATATTATACCCATGTATACCTATATTATTAATTATATTATAATTATTATTAAAGCTATTATCAGAACCTCACCTTAGGGGTGTGCGATATGACGATTTTTGATCGTGGACGATAAAAATGTCTCCACGATCTGCTTTTTAAGAAATATCGTAGTATCGCGCTACCGCGCACATTGTCAAATACAGTTCTGGCGCCGCCGTCTCTATATACTGTACAACACGACATACAGCAGTAGAGTTACTCAGACAGGACACTGCACTTATTCGCGATCGCAAAAGTACATTATTTGCATACAAGCCTTGCTGGTTAAATGTTTAATTCGCGCGCTGGTCTGACGTGCGCTTGTTCGGAGCGCATACACCTGAAGCACGCGCACTAAAACGCCTGTCTAACAGCGCCTGATTACTCAACTAAGTTATATTTTGCGCTAATACTGTCAAAACACACAAGGTTTACATACAGACTGAGTTGGTTATCTCTAAAATGAAAGTAAATAAGAGAGAAACGGATGCATGCCTTGTATATTAGATGCGTGCAGCTCTTAAAGGGACAGGACACTAAACATGCTGTCGACTGTCATTAAAGGGATAGTTCACCCTAAAATTTAATTTCTGTCATTATTTACTCTGTGGAAAACCAAACAGTTGCTGGTCCACATTGACTTTGATAGTAGGAAAGAAAAATCCTATGGAAGTCACTGAGGACCAGCAACTGTTTGGTTTTCCACCTTCTTCAAAATAGCATTTATGTTCAGCAGAAGAAAGAAACTCATTCAGGTTTAAAACAACTTTTGAGTAAATGATGATATAAAAATACAACATTATGACAGAATTGACAGACAGATGACAGAATATTAATTTGTGGGGGAACTATTCATTTAACGTTAACAAAACAACAAAACGCAAAGAGAAAAATCACTCACTATTCTTGACTGAAAAACTTTAATACAGTTGCTTTAGGAATCAGTCTATCTAGTGTTTTATTTTTATATTTGTTCATTCAATTTCATTGAATACTCTGCTAAATACACCTATTGTACCTGGAAATAAAGCACTGTTTGTTTTATTTGTATATTATGTGTATTTGTAATGTGTATCTTTGTTCTTATTTTTTAATAAGAAAAATTAAATAATGACAAAGATTTTTATCTTCGCCCACTTTGGCCTAAATATCAGCTATGCATCTTTGTCTTTCTAGTTTGGCTGTAATGCTCAGACAACTTGTAAAACCAAAATAGTAAAACTAACAAAGAATCGTGATAAAAATCGTGAATCGTGATATTTCTATAAAAAATCGTGATATGATATTTTTCCCATATCGCCCACCCCTACCTCACCTGTATCTAGTCAGTTAGTAAATAGAACTCCGTGAAGTCCCTGATGAAGGAGATTACATGGGGGTTCATGTATGAAGTCTTCCGCTTCACCACTCTCCCAGTCGTCTTGCTCATCTGCTCCTTGGCAGTGCACTTATTGGAGTCAGGATTAATCCTGACTAAAAACCTATGAAAATCAGTATAGGAGTTAGGGGATGGGACAATATGTACACATTAATGAATAACTGTAAGTGCAGTGAGCAATGTAGAATCATACATAAAGGATGGCGGATCAAAAAGGGATGTAAAGAGGAGAATAGGCAAGGCAAGAGCTGCATTTGGCATGATGGGGCCCAAATGAAGAGCACGTAACATCACACTCAAGACCAAACTACGGCTATTCGACTCAAGCATTAATACCATACTCCTTTAAAGATCTGAGACGTGGAAAACAACAAATAACCTCCTGAACAAGCTACAATTCTTCAACCACTGCCTAAGACATATTCTTAACATCAGATGGCCTGAAAAAAATGAAGAATTAAGAGCTGTGGAGTAGAGCAAAGCAGCCTGAGATAGAAGTGGAAATAAAGAAACGAAAAAGGGGATGGATTGGGCACACATTGTGTAAAATGAATAATTCCATGACACAAAGCCCTACAGTGGAACCCACAGGGTAAACGTGGTAGAGGGAGACCAAGAAACACCTGGAGGAGGAGTGTCACAGCTGAGATGGAAAGAGCTGGCAAGATCTGGAGAAGCTGGCACAGAACAGAATGAAGTGGAGAGAAATTGTCAGTGGGCTATGCTCCTTGGAGTAACAGGCCTAAGTAAGTAAGTAATGAGTAACTGGTTAGCAAATCACAACTGTTTACAGGACATAAACCACTCTCCTTGTTTGTTTTTTCAGGGCAAATCATATTCCCCAGACATCTCCGCATTGGGTCCTCTCAATTTCTCCCAAAAGGTTTTATGTAAAAAGGAAAATAGTGTGTACATGCTCAACAGTCCTCCTAAAGCATTCAAGTTGTAAGGAGGCTTCAACCTACACAATTTAGATACTCAGATACTTTACACAACAGGGCTGGGCGATAAAACATTAACAATATGTATCGCGATAGACATGTAATCAATATCAATAAAAAATGTGTTCGATAAAACGTTCCATATTTTATTTTTTTCTTCGTCAGAAGAAACCAGAGGTTGCGAAGCAAGTTTGGTTGCATGAACAAAGGTACTCACTCTCTGGTAACCTAGCAACGTAGGGAGTAACACGCTACCAGCCAATCATGTAACAGTTTAGTTGCGCCATATCGTTGTCTCGTGTTGGATTCTTCAGTAACAGAACCGGCGTGGAGTGATAAGTGGAAAGCCTTATTTGATCGGTGAGTGATGAGTAGATGACTGACTGCTGCGCCAATTCTGACAGGAACCCGCGCATGTTACTGATACCCCTTTTCCACCTAAGCAGTTCCAGGTGCTAGTTCAGAGCCAGTGCTATAGCTGGTTCTTAGTTAGTTCGACTGGCGAACCCTTTCGGTTGCTTTTCTACATGCTCAGAGCCAGCTCTTACGTCACTGAATACGTTTCATGTTTCGGTTCACTAGCGCAGCACAACAGGCTTGTTCGATGTACATCAGCGCCACGCAGATCGATCGATCGGCACACAACACACTAAAGCACGGTGAGAGCGACCCAAAAGCATAAAGAGCCGTCTGCTTTCCAGTCGCTCCCGCAGCACCCCGATATGCCTCGCACCGAACGGTCTGCGCAGCGCCGATCTATCTACTCACCCCAAACAAGCCTAAACAAACTATCAGCAATGGCGGACGTTGCGGTGCTATTTGATGTTCATGGCTTTGCGAACCTACATCGGCACCCAAACACGGCGAATCAAACGTGTTAGCGTTTAGCTGCTATTTCAAATATGGCGGTCCAAGTTTCTGTTCGTCTTGTTGGTCACGGTAACCCTGCAACCAGCTCCTGACGCAAGCGGTTCTTCCTTCTAGCCCAGCAATGTTTTGGTGCTACTTACGAACCGCTTTTACTGGTTCGGAGCTGGTTCTTTGGATGTCAAAAAACAAAGAACCGGTTCGAAACTAGGCTCTGGCTCCGAACCAGCCCTGGAACTACTTAGGTGGAAAAGGGGTATGAGAGAACGAGCAGAGAGAGAGGGAGAGCGCCTCCTCCGTCCGCGCGCTCTCACAGTCTTCAAACTGTCTTGCTCTCCCTCCCTTCTTCGTGCATATTAATTAAAATTTATATTACCATCAAAATCAATTGAGAATTGACACGATGATAGGTCGAAGACCAAAGTTTCACGTTAAGCATTCAGAGATTTCTTTTCCCCTGAATTACTGCTGGGTGTGAATTGTACTAAAATAACGTTGCCTTGTCTTCTCTGAAAAGCGTTCCGCACATTCATCTGACATAAACCACACTTTAAATAAACGAACAAAACCTATCCAGTGATTAAATGTTTTCTGTGTTGACAAATCTTGTGCGATGTCCTAACTACCAGGATAATCACACGTGCTGTGGCCACGTCATGACAGGTGTGCCTTATATTTCCTGCTTTTTTGTCCTTTGCCAATCACACCTATGAATCAGAGGAAGGTTAAAGGATTAGTTCACCCCAAAATGAAAAGGTCCTAATCATTTACTCACCCCAATGACATCCAAGATATCCATGTCTTTCTTTCTTCAGTGGAAAATAAGTTTGAGGAAAACATTTCAGGATTTTTTCCTTCATATAATGGACTTCAATGGCAACCAACTCAGTTGGTTGCTATTGTTTCCTCAAAAAACTTAATTTCTTTTCCACTGAAGAAAGAAAGACATGGATATCTTGGATGGCATTGGGGTGAGTAAATTATTAAGAAATTTTCATTTTGAGGTAAACTAATCCGTTAAGTTTAAAATAAAAATTTATCGTTTCTACGATGTATCGTGATGCGGACGAGGACGATTCGGTATCGGTTCAGTAATAGACCACAACCGATTATAATGTACTGACGCTTTCTGACGGCATTTGTCGCGTACGTGCTTTGTCGCGGTAGCATACAATGGCAGAGGGAGGCGAGATGCGAGTAATTAAAGATGCTCCAACTACTCTTAAAGCCTACATCTGGGCACATTTCGGCTTTTATGAACAACCTGGTAAGCACGACCTGCAGAAGACGTGCTGTGTGCGCTCATGTCACGCACAAATAGAATATGCAGGAGGTAATACCACTAACTTGATAAACCACATTAGCTGTTTGCACCGCGAGCTGTTAACGCCTGGCAGAGTCTGACTGCTTTTAGAGATGCACGGATGAGCTCCAACGCCGAATCCGTAGCCAAAAATAAATCATCCACCCGCCCCAATAATTTTCTCTGACTTAAGTATCCACACCCGATGGTCAAATTACAATTATTCTGTGTTGTTATGCGTGATTATAAATGGATGATCGTCACCTTCAACAGCGGACTCGGCGATGGTTGATGCGCGCATCTTTAATGGTAACATAATACACTGATTAATGAGCGCTGCTTTTTAAATTAACATTTCTTTAAAACAAAATTTATATGACAGATTTTCCTTTTCTTAATGGCATAAACAAGCTTTACTCCCAACTGGAATGTCACTGTTTGAACAGGCGAGCACACACATCACTTTTGAAGAAAATGTTTTAATTGAGAATGCGGTGCATCGCGATGCATTGTGATATCGAATTGAACTGAATCGATGACATGATAATCGTAATCGAACCGTGAGACCAGTGTCGGTTCACACCCCTAATTTTAAAGGGAGAAGATGATTTTGAACAGCTTTTCAATTGTCAATTTGCTTTAACACTGCAATCAAACTATTTAAGAAAAAAAATACCTCTGAACAAACTCCAGTGTTGTGCTGGCTTCCACCTGATACTCTAGGTTGAATACATAGTAACAGGCGAAGAGAGCGGCCAAGGCAGTGGTGAAGTCCGCCATGTGAGCACCAGGTGGGATTACGACCCTCCCCTCCATCGACAGCATCCATTTTTTTGCAGTCAGGATTGTCTCTCCTTAGTAAAGACAATAGTCATCACAAAAATTATATTTCATAGCAATACATTCTATAAAAGATTTTCTCCACATAAATTGAGCATACATATCTTCGAAGCAGTGCATGATTAAAGGATTAGTTCACCTCAAAATGAAAATTTCCTAATAATTTACTCACCCCAATGCCATCCAAGATATCCATGTCTTTCTTTCCTCAGTGGAAGAGAAATTACGTTTTTGTAGGAAAACACTTCAATTGTAACCAACGTTTTGAAGTCCAAATAAATGCAGTTTCAAAGGTCTTTGAAGTGCTTCAACGGGCTGTGCAGGATCCCATCTGAGGATTAGGTTTTTATCTAGTGAAACAATCGGTCATTTTCTAAAAAATATATATAATTTATATACTTTTTAACTATAATTGTTCGGATTGAGCTGGGAACTACGTCAAAGTAACGTATATAAATTATATATTTTATATATATAAACTGCATTTATTTGGACTTCAAACAGACTTCATTTCTGTGTATGCTCAAATGACGAACAAATGCAGTAATTGAAGCTGTGGTGAAATTACAGTGCTTGCACGAGTAATTCATTTTGATGGCAAGCTAACTGGTTATACTCATAGCTCTAGCTGTAACTTAAACATGGGGCTTTCGGCACTAAAGTTTTTTTTTTTTTTTGCTCCTAGTAACTTACGTTAGTGATAGTAAATTTACTTACTGATTTTCTGGAAGTCCCGATAAACAGTTGGTGAAGGATCCGCGATTCCAAGATGGAAACTCCGGCAGAGGCCACGGGTGGGAAAAATACATGAACGTTAAAGGCTGTAAAAACGTCTCCGTCGGAGCTCTCACGGAAACGTTTTCGCTCAATTCCTCAGGCAAAAGTTAAAGATATCAACACAAAGACTAAAACAAAAATAAATACAACCACGAGACAAAGCCGTGTATAAAGAAACGTAAATTTGAGTAATAGTCTGTTATTAACGGAGCTTAACGTTAAAGGCTGTGTAAACGTCTCCTTCGGAGCTTTCACGGAAACGTTTTCGCTGAATTCCTCTCAGGCAAAAAGTGAAAGAAATCAACACAAAGACGAAAACAAAAAAAATACAACCACAAGACAAAGCCGTGTATAAAGAAACTTAAATCTGAGAATTAACGGAGCTTTTCTCTCACTGACGACGAGTCAGAATTCAAGTGCTGCTTCTTTCGCGCTTTTTTTCCCCACAGATTGTAGAACTGTCTAGACTGGGTAAACCCCGCCCACTCTGCCGGCGCTTTGATTTCGCCCTGCAGCTCAGAAACAGCTCCGGAAACTTGCACGTTTATCTCTCCTGCTTCCGAGGAAAAAAATATATAATACAGATTTTTGTAAAATAAAAATCCCATGGTACGTATTTATGAGTTAACCAGACAGCCCCAATTTTGGCAAGTAATGCACATGACATAGCCTATACCCAAAATAAAAGTCATTCTGAATAGACACATAACCTTAGAAAGCTTGAGAGTTTTGGCTCAAGTTCAAAACTCAAAATTAATCAGATGTTATTAATATTGAGATATATATGCTAAAAAATAAAAACAACAAATATTAAGAATATATTTATTAAATGTATAAAAATATTAATATTTTAATATTAATATACATAATTATGTGAATATACTATTGCAACTTATAACCAATGGTCATGCTTCATTTCAAATCTGAGGATGACATCTAAAAAAATTATGCGTTTATGAAGCCTATATTGTTAGACCATGTCAGGGGAGACTTTGGAGAAGTTTAAGATAAGGCTTATCAAATATTTTATTGCCCTTTTAACACCCATTTACACCCAAACACCCATTTACAGTCACAAAACAAACAAACAAAAAAATATTATTGGAATCTGAAATAAAAAATAAGAATAAAAAAAAAGAATAAAAAATATATTGTATGGAATAGAAAGCTCCTGCAGCAGGTGCATCAGAGTACAAGTTACATGACACATTTTAATTTATTAATATTACACTTTTACTTAAAGCTCACCATCGAGTATTTATATCATATTCCGGTAATGAATTCTGAACAACAATAATCTGGGGCCGTCCATGTGAAAGGGGTACAAAGAAAGATATTATAAAAAAAAGAAAATTACAGTAGTTTACTTTACTATTTACAGTACTGTAGTGGCTAAATTGTGATTTTTTTACAGTAATGATTTGACTACTGTGATTTCAACTGTAATGCTTGGACTACTGTGATTTTTACGGTCTTACTGTAAACTTTACAATATTCTACTGTAAAAATCTTATACAGTAATGTTACTGTGAATCTACAGTAAATAACTGTAGATTTCACAGCCATTTTTTACAGTGTAGCCATATATTAAAAAGAGAAAAGCAACTCACACCAACCACTAAGATGGGAGGACCAGAAAGTAATCGACCAGAAAGTAATCCACCAGAAAGATAACGGTGATCAGAGCATATGCATATGCATCTGGACATACAAATATTACGCAAACTAATACATAGGCATACATTAGACCAATTAAACTTACGTGGGCAGTCCGGGGCATAGAACAAAACAACAAAAATAAGAACAATGACAAAAACAAAAACAAAATGGGCAGTAAACAAAGAGTTAGAACACACTCTTCTATCTGCCCTCAAAGTAACAGCCTTTGGATACGCGGCCACCCTAGCCGTCCGGCTCGTCCGTCAACATCTGACTCGGTCATTTTTAGGATGGAGAGACTGTCAAATTTTCTCAGTAAAGTCCTCCATAGGAACTGCAGATTCATCCTCGTTCACCTCGGATTCTCGTGACGCAACCGCTACATCTTTCTTCAAAGAAGACTTTGTGGCGGGATCCAGATTGAGAACGAACTTTTCAACCTCTGCCGGTGTCTCGAGGTGAGAAATCTTCCCTCGGTGAGTAACTTTCACTACCGCGGGGTAAACCACAAAGGATGATATCCCCAGCTGAGTTAGTTTCTTCCTCGCCGATGCCATCGCTTTCCTTTTAGACGCCGTGTGAGTGCTATAGTCTGGGAAAAAAAGCAGCGGCGCTCCCATATGAAGAATTTGTCCAGCGCTTCGGGCTCCATTCAGGATTGCATTCCGGTCTCGATAACGCAGCATCTTGAAGATGAATGTACGAGGGGTTGATTTCGAACGTTCGCCGCTGTAAATACGGTGGGCTCTTTCGATCTCCATTTCTTTGCCAGCAAGAGAGGGAATCCATTTAGGAAGATGATTCTGTATAAATCCCAGAGGGTCATCTCCTTCTACTCCTTCTTTCAGCCCCACTAGACGGATATTGGACTGGCGACTTTTATCTTCGATTCTCGCCAACTTTTCCTGAAGAGAGTCCACTGCCAGCTTGACCTCCACGGTGTCTTTTTTTGCGTGACGAAGAGCTGTTTGCATGTTGTCAAAGTTGTTTCTTATCAGACGAACATCTTCTTCCAGAACTCCAAGTCTATCCGCAATTGGAGCGAATTCTTCCTTAAACAGTTCCCTGACGAGACTAAGGTGCATCTTTAACTCGTCGGCAACAATGGCCCGAAGTTCCCCTTCAGGAACATAATTAGGATCTTTAACTCGCTTTTTTTCTGGCGAAGCCAGTGTCAATTGACGTTTTGCCATCTTCATTCGTATCTCCTTTAAAACACTCAAAAGCTTACCGAATACTGATAGTTTTACTGAGAAAAAGAACAGATTAAGGGTACCGAGTCAGGGAGCTGTCGAACTACACTGCCATTGCCATCGGTGGGTCACGTGATCTCAAGGTTCATGGCTTTTGAGGACATTTTAAATGCTGTCTCGTTCACCTCTTAAGGGTTATTCCAGTGTACTCCAATAATAGTTTTACAGTGAAGTTTTTCGTATTATAGGACCATGGTTAATTTAAGTTGTTTCCTTCCATGTTACAAATTTAATTAATGTGAATAACTAAAATGTCAAATAAAAAAAGTAGTTGCAGTGTTGCCATGTTTTTAAGAGAACAAAATTGGAGAAGTTATTGCAAAGAAGCTGTACACATTTTATTTTATTTTATTTTATTTTATCAGTGAGATTAACAGCAGTTATTACCCATTGGCAAACAGAATCTGTCCTTTTTTTGTTTCCAAGTTACTAATGCTTGTTGCATGTATGCCATTTGCAATGTAAGTTGCAATGTATGCCATTCTCCGATCTCCAACTTTACTCCTACACAAAACATTAGACTTAACCTTTTGAAGATATCTGGTGGAGAAACACTAGTTGTGTAATCCAAATGATTAGGTTGATGTGATGCTTGAAGCTATAGAGCTTAAAACAGACCTTTGCTCTGACCCTTCGTCTGCATCTGAATATAAGTTTGTATTTTAAGTATTTAGAGACTTAAATTCTCTAATTTCATTCTCTCAAATATGCAGATACGGTGTAACCACCTTTTTTGTCTGGACTAGCTAATCAAAGATTGAATTGTTTGCAAAACTTTGCGTTTCTATTTTTCCCCATTTTAATTTACAATAGTGAAATTTAATCATATCTGTTTTTCCAATGCTTTTTGTTCCAATTTCATCTTCAAAAATCATGATATGATTATAGATTTACATGCGTCCCTTTTTAAAGCATGCACATGACACATACTAATAAATTTGACAAATTTATGATTGATTCGTATTAAACATTGATTATGTGACTGGCCCTTTAAACAAGGCGTGCCAATAATGGAAGCATCGAAATCTTGCCTAAGATCTTTTCTTAGAATCCTCAGAAAAATAAAAAGAAATGAAAGGCGGAAAAGCAGAAGCAGAGGGTTCAAATAAGGTGATGGTTCCCCTAAGTAGTTTTATGTAATAACTTCATACTGGGCCCATAGTATCTTCCCGCATATGTGATCCAATTTGAACCCAGTGTCTGCTGATATCAGCATCTCATTTGGCACACTGACTGACTGTCAACACTGTTCAACCAGCAACAGTGACGCCATAGAAAATACTGTCTAAGAAGCTGTTTCTTAGAGATCTCCTTAATTTTCAGATATCTTTTATAAATGATCTTTTTAGCACTGTATACTATCCATCTGTCATGTTGATTCATTGAAAATTGCCCTGAAGATTTGAGCATATGGTTACAGGGACATTCTGCTCAAATTCTGATTACATCAATCTTATTGATTGATTGATTTTAAATTATATTCTTTCTTTTATTTTGCATTTGTTTTATTTTCATTTCTTTTTGTAAAGGTGATGTAAGTGATTTCTGGAAGCCAATGTTGATATTTGAAATCACCACAACAAACACACCCCTGCCCCAAAAGGATCTCGCCCCTATATTGATAGCTCCGCCCCAGACATACGTAGCCTTCACAACCTAGGCAACGATTAGTTCTGTGAAACTATAGAAATCATTATGATCAGTGATGCTGTCTACACTGGATGCTGCGCGGCGCGACAAATCCCCAACAGAAAACTGCTGTCGCGTTCTATTTATGACGTGCTGACACACATTTCAAATGATTTTCAACAGTCGCTTTATCGCATCCCGCGTAGACAGACTTTAGCTGTTGCGGCGCGCCGTGTCCGGTGTAGACACAGTGTTACTAACCTATCAAGAAGAAGCAATTTACACGGGTCCTACTTCTTGCCTTATCGTTCCGCAGACTTTTTTATCATAAGTAGACACGCCCCTTACTGCTGATTGGCTACAAGTTTGTTTTGGTACTCGGCCCTGTCTCCGTAATTTTTGAAAAATTACATATCCCACCTTTAACTTTAATTTTTTCTTTTCTTTTAATTCTTTCTTTGATTTTTATTTATTTTTTATTTTATTTATACCATGCATAAAATGGCACTACCTATCCAATATCACTTAAATATGTGTCCTGAGAAATTAATTTCTGGGACAAATGAAACATAGCATGTTTGTGTTAACCAATCATAGAAAGTAGGTTTGGGAAACTTGTTTGAAAACAGTCATTAGTTTTGCAATTTTATTTGAATGCTAAATGCATACATGTAAATGTGAATGACTGTACTGGTGCAGAAAATGCTAACTGCAGCATTAAGTTTTAAGAATTAAAATTTATATATAAATGTTTCAATTGCTTTAAATCCGATTTGTATTACGGACACTGAATGTTTAGATTACACATTTGCATGCTAAAACATGAGTCTAAGATGGAGATATTTAGTGCACTCTTACTTATAGTGAGTGCATGACTAGCCATGCTCTTCATTTGGGTGGGATTTCACACACACACACTCAGTTAAGTCATTGAGCAGGTGATAAGCAGTGTATTTAAATATATGCCATGTTTCCCATTATATCTGTTAGTAAAAGGTCAGACACCTGCTATAATCATCAAAGCCATTTGCTTTCCAAATAATTTTGATTATACGATGCAAACTAGATACTCTGAAGAGAGAATATAGAAAGTCGTTTGGTTAGAAAGGGTCTGTCCAGGATAGAAATAAACAGCAATGACAGCAGATGGCAACCTTGGTGATCTTTACAGCGCTCACCCAATAACTGTCTGGATCTAAATATGGATCCCAACGGGAAGGAAGAGCAACCAGCAAATGTGCAAATGTGTATCTGCACTTTCAAAGTATTCCTGAGCCCCACTTTCACTGTCTTCTCCCTTTCACTTCCTGTGCTGGCTTGCATTTCCTGTCAACTTGAATGCACTCTTTCACTTTTATCTGCCTTGTCTGATCACCCTTGACTGAGCTGCCATCTTCTACTCTCAAATTAATGCTCCCTCCATTAAAACCTGTCATTACAGCCTTCAGAATAAAGACAGTTTGACCTTTTGAAGCATCATCAGAACTCAGAGCTTCCAGTCCAGATTGTAATTTTTTTTACATTCTGATGTCGAAAAACAGGGATGTTGTAGTTTTGAATTATGTGTGTGTGTGTGTGTGTGTGTGTACAGTCATGGCCAAAAATATTGGCACCCTTGGTAAATATGATCAAAGAAGGCTGTGAAAATTCATCTGTATTGTTAATCCTTTTGATCTTTTATTTAAAAAATGCACAAAAATCTAACCTTTCATTGGCTAATAAGAATTTAAAATGGGAGGAAATAAATATTTTCTCTAATACACATTGGCCTTTTATTCAATACTTTTTGAAACCTCCATTTGCCAGTTTAACAGCTCTAAATTTTCTCCTATAATGCCTGATGATGTTAGAGAACACCTGACAAGAGATCAGAGACCATTCCTTCATCCAGAATCACTCCAGATACTTTAGATTCCCAGCTCCATGTTGGTGCTTCTTCTCTTCAGTTCACCCCACTCATTTTCTACAGGGTTTAGGTTCAGAGGACTGGAATGGCCATAGCAAAAGCTTGGTTTTGTGCCCAGTGACCCATTGTTGTGTTGTTTTTGAGGTTTGTGTTTGGATTATCGTATGTTGGAAGATCCAAACATGGCCCATTATAAGATTTCTAACAGAGTGAGACACTTATTGATATTTTTATCTGTTGGTATTTGATAGAATCCATGATGCCATGTGTCTAAACAAGATGTCCTGGACCTTCATCAGAAATATAGGCCCACAACATCAAAAATACAAAAGTATATTTCATTGTACACATGGGGTACTTTTTATCCTTGTGTTCACCAAACCCATCTTGAGGGTTTGCTTCTAAAAAGCAAATTTTTTTAGTTTCATCTGACCACAGAAGCCAGTCCCATTTGAAGTTACAGTCATGTCTGGCAACTGAATATGCTGGAGTTTGTTTTTGTATGAGCGAGGAGAATTTTTCTTGAAACCCTCCCAAACAACATGTGGTGATGTAGATGCTGTTTGACCATTTTTTTTTAAGGTTTTCTGACCCCGAGACTCAGCTATTTTCTGCAATTCTCCAGCTGTGGTCCTTGGATAGTCTGTAGCCACTCAAATTCTCCTCATTAGGACGATATAGACACACGTCCTCTTCCAGGCAGTTTCATTACATTTTCTGTTGATTGGAAATTCTTAATTATTGCCCTGATGGTGGAAATGGGGATTTTCACTGCTCTAGCTCTTTTCTTACAGCCACTTCACTAATTTGTGAAGCTCAATTATCTTTTGCTGCACATCAGAAATATATTCTTTGTTTTTTCTCATTGTGATGGATGATTAAGAGAATTTGGGCTTTGTTTTCCCTCCTATTTATATTTCTGTGAAACAGGAAGCCATGGCTGGATAATTTCATGTTCATAATCACCCTGGAGTGCTCAAAATTGTGAATATGAATGGGAATATACTTCAAAGATATTTTACTCATAAGAATTTCTAGGGGTGCCAATAATTGTGTCCAACGTGTATTTTAGAAAAAACATTTATTTCATAATGATATTTCCCCCCCATTTTAAATTCTTATTATCCAATGAAAGTTTATATATATATTTTTTTTTTTTAAATAAAAGATCAAAAGGATGAACAATGCAGATAAATTTTCACAGCCTTCTTTGATCATATTTACCAAGGGTGCCGATATTTTTGGCCATGGCTGTACACGCACATATATATATATATATATATATATATATATATATATATATATATATATATATATATATATATATATATATATGAGTGCCCTCCAAAAGTATTGGAGCAGTAAAGACAAGATTGCTCTGTTGGCTGTGGAGTCCATACATTTACAAATATGATTAAAAGATTAATATGAGACAAAACTACAGAATGTCACATTTTATTATTGGGTGATTCAACACAGATGTTTTACCAGCTAAGTTCAGCACTTTTAGAGTTCATCCCTCTATCTGATGTGAGCATAAGTATTGGAACAGTTGTCTCACAGGTCTTTCTAAGATCAGCTGTGTCCTGTTGCATTAATTCTTCAGATATTAAAAGCAGGGAATGTGTCGTATCAGTTATATCCATTACTTGTGTATTCTGAATCTTGCCTTCGATGATGACACACAAACCAGGATGAAGATGTGGGAGCTGACTTTGAGAGAAAAGCAAGCAATTTGGATGCTAAAAGAAAAGAGGAAGTCAATTAGAGCTGTAGCAAAAACAAAGGGCATGGAGAAATCAAGAGTTTGGAAACCACCAGCGACACCAGCAACCAACAACTACCTGATCGGCTGAGAAAACAACAGTAGTTGATGACAGACAAATCATAAAAATCATAAAAATGAATCCTAAAAGATGTGTCTGTAAAATCAGCAACAACTTCCAGAAAGCTGGGGTGATGCTCTGACAATCTACTGTCCTCAGGAGACTTTGACACAGAATTGCAGATGCTACACAGCAAGATGCAAATCTCTGACCAGCACCAAAAATAGAAAGGCAAGATTAGATTTTGCAAAAAAGCACAAAGGTGAGCCAGAAGAGTTTTGCAACTGTGTTTATGGACCGATGAGACAAAGATGAACCTTTATCTAAGTGATGGGAAAGTAAAAATGTGGAGAAAAAAGGGAACTGCAAATGATCCCAAGCATACAGCCTCATCTGTAAAGCATGGTGGAGGTGGTGTCATGGCATGAGCATGCATGGCTGTCTCTGGAACAGGCCCTCTCAACTTTACTGATGACTTAATGTATGATGACAGTAGCAGAATGAATTTGGAAGAGTACAAAACCATCTTGTCTACCAATATTCAAGAAAATGTCACCAGATTCATTGGGAAGTGCTTCATATTGCATCAGGACCAGTGTTGGGGAAAGTTACTTTTAAAAGTAATGCATTACAATATTGCATTACTCCCTCAAAAAGTAACTAAGCTACTTTTTATGGAAAGTGCTGCGTTACGTTACTTTTGTGTTACTTTTTAAATATGAGCAGGGCTTGATTGTTTTTAATACAAGAAGTTCTAATTATAGCAAATGTAAAAGCCCTTTCACACCAAAAAGTGTAATGAATAAACCTCAGGCTGAAGGAAAAGTAAATTCACGTCTGTACAGTAGAACGCAGGAGAAGAAGGTTCAACACTCTTCAGCAAAAAAAAAAAAGCACAATTGTTAGTTTATCTAAAGTCATTTCTGCTTATTAGTATGGTTGAACTGGATCATCAAAGGTCTGCAGCAAAGACATTGGTTAATAAAATGGGATACATTTGTGTTGTTTAACATATTTAATTATTGCAGGTTTGCGTAATATTCTGAGTTTTAATTCATCTTAATGAATACTAAATCTGTTTTTTGCGAGTGTATAAATGGAAAAAAAGTAACTGGTGTTGAAAAAAGTAATATTATTACGTAACTCCCAACACTGATCAGGACAATGACCCAAAACACCCAAGAGTCTGGTGATGTCTATGGGTCACAGACTCACTGCTGTGATTGTGCGCAAGGGATCTGCAACTAAATAATAGCTTTTAATCTTTTATATCTGCCTTATGTTCAACTGTCCCAATACTTATGCTCACATTTGTCTCATATTCATCTTTTAATTATATTTACAAAAGTCTTGACTCCACAGCCAACAGAGCAATTTTGTTTTTACTGTTCCAATACTTATGGAGGGCACTGTGTGTATGTATGTATGTATGTATGTATATATATATATATATATATATATATATATATATATATATATATATATATAATTCAAAACAAGGGTGCCGATATATTTTTGGCCATGACTGCATATATTAACTTTATTGCAGTGTAGTTTGTTTTTCAATTTAGTTTTTATTTCAGGAAAAGTTAATTAATTTTTCCATGCATTGTTAGTGTGCGTGGATGCTGATAACACTGTTTTGTAAGTGATTTTAGTCAAAGGAAACGTGTTCTGTTTTAGAAACACTTAGGTTTGCATTATCAGCTGAATGAATCACATATCCAGCATGCAGTTCAGAAAGGAAATCTGAAGATTTGAGCCTGAATCTTGATGAGGATGTGGTTACAGGGACTTTCTGCACAAGTTCTGATTACATAAGCTAAAACAACATGAAATCATTGGATACTCTAGAAAGCCTCTACAGATGTCTACAAATGCAGTTATAAGAGGTTTTACAACACAAACTGCATGTGCCCTAATTTCACCTTTTTTTAGACTTGTTAATTTCTCATCTGCAGGTAAATGACAAACATCACCATGTCTTTGACAGTGGAGGACCATTGTGAATATAGGATCCTCGTTTAACACATAATCAGCTTTAGTATTTGGCCTGTTCTGTAAGATAATGCGACCATATTTGACCCCAGTGATATAATAAATCTGTAGTACCTAGATGGCGTTTGGCTGACGTGGCGTTTAATGGGGCGTTAGAGCTGAAAATGATGATGAGATTTCACACGCATCAAGTGGTTTTTCACACTAATCTCATCATTTCTCTCTCCCACATAGACTTTTTGTTCTCTCTTCAGGCGCATAACTGCATTTTGTGTTTTTTGCTGGTCAGTGTTAAAGGGCATTGTGTGTAGATGCAGTGATGTGAAAGGAGCTTGTGTGTTGCTGTGGGCAGTATGTGAACCACTCTGACCCGCAGACCAGAATAAACAACTACTCATCTTTTTCCTCTTGCGTTTTTCCAGGCTACTCTTTCTTGTTTCCACGCGCTGTGATTGCATTTATCTCTTAAATTATATATTTGTCTGTTTTTCTTTTAAATTCTTAAAAAGCACATATACTGTACGTAGCAGAATTGATTTGACATTTTCATATGATTTACCATTATTTTTAGTGTAATTAGTAAAACATTATAAAAAGGAATGGATGAAAACAAAAAGAACTTGCAGTACGCAATACAAAAGTAGAAACAAAAACCCTTTCAGTTGTTAAAAATGTTGTAGTTCTAGATGTAAACTTTATCTGTATTGATAGCTATCAGGCTTTTATTTTATTATTTTATTTAAAAAGTATAATGTTTTCAATCTGCAACAACTGAAAGTGATTGTACATGTTAGTAATAAATATAATGTATGAAATGTATAATGAAACATATTAAATAAACAAATTATATATACTATATCGATATATTATAATAAATGAAAGTTAAAAAATAAGTAAATATACATAAACTGAACTTATATATTTACATACACAATGATATTTTTGTATTTATTTTATTTTTATCTTATTTTACTTTATTATATTATGTTACAATATAATATATTTAAATATATATTTAGAAAGGGGTAATTTTACAGACTGTCCAGCAAACCACCCAGACTTTTGCATGGCCAAGCACCATTCACAAATGTTCATAAATCTCCAGTTCTCTGTATCAGCATCAGGCTTTGCTTTCAGTCTCCGGAGACGTGGTGTGCTGACAACTGTGAACCGGATAGAGAAGCTGTGTTTCAAGGTGTATTAAATATGGGGCAGAAACACACACTCAAGAGTCAAGACTGTGAACCTGCTGGATTAAACTGTCTCTCAGATGTGCCTGTTGCGATATTATTTGTAGATTTTGCGTGTACAACTGCGTATGTGTGCCTGGAGTAAAGAGGTGCAGTGTAATGTTGTTCCTGTATCTTTTAACAAGCATCTTTTTTTCTCTCTGAATCTTTTTTTTAATACAAAAATAAGACTTTTACCTGATCCAAAAAAAGCTGAAAAGTATTTCCACCTCACTGCAGTAAAGACGTTTCCTGTAATCTGCACGACACAGATAACGAGTTTGCTATTTATGATTTTTCTCATATACCGAAAAAAAAATTCTGTTCTTGCAGCTCCTTTTAAGAGAAACTTTATACATTTATATATCAACTTTGGATTTAATAGTCATATATCTTCGTATCTGTTTGCCTTCCAGCACTGAAAAGTTCTGCATCCTTTCATGAGCAGAGACGAAGTTTAGAACGAGCTCGGGTAAGTCGTTCAGATTTTTTATTTGTTTTATTTTTTAATCATCTCTTTCCAGTGAAACCAAAATAAACTCTAACTTTATTTCTCATACTTTACTCTTGTATCTCAGACCGAAGACTACCTGAAGAGAAAGATCCGCAGTCGTCCAGAGAAGTCAGAACTGGTCAGGATGCACATTCTTGAAGGTGAGTATTTTAATAACACCCCCTGCAGTTCAAACACTGACACACACCTCATGCTGCATCCGAAATCACATACTCTCTGAGTAGCTACTTCTTTGGAGTAAGCAATTACTTAGGGGCTGCTTAAAAAGTATGTTCTATATAGTATTAATGTGAGTAGTATGAATGTAATCCGGATGTACTACATTCATTATGTTGTCTTTGTCATGTGACCTACCAGTGTCAGTTGTGTCACTTCACTTCACAAATCCAGCGGTAAAATATCCACTGTATGCATATTTCAAAATCTCACCAGAAATAGCGGGGACTTTTTACCTACTGTATAATAAATACTATGAATTCAGACATACTTCTCACATAGTGTTTTTCACTTTTTTTCCGGTTTATTATATAGTAGAGAAGTATGTGATTTCGGATGCAGCCTGTGCTTTAAATGCATGTATTTAAAATGTGGTACATACAGTTGGAACGTACAGTTCAAACTGAAGTACATGAACAATGTGATCATGCACATAATGGCTGATTGTGTTTTTTTTTTAACTGTATGTATTTCCTGTATACAGAGACGTCAGCAGAGCCGTCTCTACAGGCCAAGCAGCTTCTGCTGAAACGAGCTCGTCTAGCCGACGATCTGAACGATAAAATCTCCCAGCGGCCCGGACCGATGGAGCTCATTCACAAAAACATCCTTCCAGTGCACAGCAGCCTCAAACAAGCAATCATAGGTACTAAATTCAAGCAAGAAACATGATATTATACACACCACAGTAAAGACGTTTGCACAGTTTGCTGTATAATAGAAGTAGTTCCCCCTTGTGTCAGTACAGTTTCATTAATTGTAATTACTATAATTTTAACTACTATGTATATATTTTGTCAAATTATATTGACATATGTTTATAATATGGACTAACAATTTTGTTGATAATCTTTTTTTATTATAAATATTTAAATTAGTGCTGTCAAGCGATTAATTGTGATTAATCGCATTCAAAATAAATGTTTTTGTTTACATAATATATGTATGTGTGCTGTGTATATTTATTATGTATATATAAACACACACATGCATGTTGTGTTTATATATTAAATGTATTATAATATAAATTATATGAATATAAATATAGACATGTAAACACATGTAAATATTTTCCAAATATATACTGTATGTGTGTCATATTTATATATACATAATAAATATATAATATAATAAACACAGAACACAAACATATATTATACAAACAAAAACTTATTTTGGATTTAATCGTTTGAAAGCACTAATTTAAAGTTATATATTCTGACTTTTTTTTCCTTTCAATAAATAATATTAAACATAAATAAGTGTCAATTGAATAAGAATAACTATAAATATTAAAGGAAAACAAAAGCACAAATTTAGTGTTAACTGTGTAAGAAATTGGTTGTTGCTTATTGTCATTATCAATTTTGTTGATTAGTTGTTGCAGTCTTAAATGTATTAGCAGCGTTGGCCATTTAAAAAGATAAATCTGCCTAACAATCGCACTTATATTCCTCTCACTCAACATTTCCTCTGGATCATTCCCTTTTTCCCCTCAATCTACATCCATACAGTCTCTCCAGTGCTCATTCCAGCGCGTCATTAGCGGTGTGTGCGCATTCATCTTCATATTTATATCCCGCCACGTTCCTGCAGCAGTGCAGAGGGTGATCATTTAATGCAAAGTTATGGTAATGAGATTGGTGTGCGTCGAACACCAAGTTAAATTAATTAGAGGCGAATTTATGTTCGTGTTCATACAGAATATGCCACTCTGTAACCGTGAAGTGTATGCAGTGTCACACAATGCAGCACAGTGAAGGAATGCTGAAAGACGTTTGCACAGAATGGCTTAAACTGTTTTAATCCCTAAATAACTTAATTAAAGACTTAATGATTATTGGCATAATGCCACGCTCTCAGAACACGCTCAAATTAAATCTAAATATCATGCGCTGGAGTTTAAATGTTTTATTATTTACTCTGGGACAATATTAGTGCAACGTAAGTGAGATGTTGAAGCAGTGCACTAAAGATCAGAAGTTTCTTTCATGCATTTTATTTATTTATTTATTCATTTAAGATTACTCACTATTACTGTTGCTACCACATTTTTTATTCATTCATTCATTCATTTATTCTTTTTATTAATTTGTTCGTTCATTCATTCATTTTTTATTTTATTTATTTATTTAAGTAATTTATTTATTTATTACTTAAGGAAATATTAGAAGTCCCATACAGTATGTTTGAGCTGTGGGCATAATATATATATTTTAATTCATGCAGCTTGTTAAAGAGAGGTGGGCTGTTACTTGACTAATCAAACACCTGGCAGAAAAGAAAGCAAATGCACAATGCTGAAAATGAACCCCTTTTTTGAATGCAAAAATAAAAATAAATTGAAAATGAAGAGAATTTGAGCCTGTAAGCAATCACATAGAAACATGCTAAAAACTACTAAAATCTGTGTATCAACATTTTGACGTTGCGGCCGCAAGGTTTGCGTAGGTAAACGTCACATGTGCTTTCTTCAGAAAAATCTTTTATGTTGTATTCTAACCATCTTTTTTTTTTTTTACACTCTCTCCCCTTCAGAGACAGAGTTTCCAAAAGTAGAAGCAGAGAGCTCTTCGTTTGATGAGGAAAGCAGTGACGCGTTCTCACCGGAGCAGACACTACATCAGGACTCTCCCCTCGGTCAAGGACACTTACCTTCTCCACCCGAGATACCGGCCAAAGAAACACCACCAAAACAGGTGCTCTAGGTCTATTTGCATACTTAAAAAAGTTTGGGGGAAAATTTTAAATGATAATTTTTAGACCTCAATGTCATAGAAATGTATTTAGTTAATGCAAAATGTTCAATTCAGATTAACTTGCCTGTTAAAGATTAGTCTTAAAATGTATTTTAAGGCAATTAATTTAGCTACATTTTAATGTGGACATACATAGTCACTATTTTTTTTCTTAAAGGGTTACTTCAACCCGAAATGAAAAATGTGTCATTAATCACTTACTTCATTAGCTTCATTCGTCTTCAGAACACAATTTAAGATATTTTGAATGAAACCGGGCGGTTTGTGACTGTCCCATTGACTGCCAAACAATTAACACTGTCAAGGCACAGAAAAGTATAAAAAACATCGTCAGAATAGACCATCTGCCATCAGTGGTTCAACCGGAATATTTTGAAGCGACGAGAATACTTTTATGGGTTTGGAACGACATGGGGGTAAGTGATTAATGACCAAATTTTCATTTTGGGGTGGAGCAACCCTTTAAATAAAACGGAAACCATTAGAGGTTTTCATTATTTGAAATAAAGCTTATTAAATTAGTTAAATAAAATACATGTTTTTCATATTATATATTTATATTTTATTTTTAACTAACTTTTTTCAGATAGTTGCTCATTTTTATTTAAATCTAAGTACTAAAATGACTAAAACTGAAATAAAAACAAAGCTAAATATAAATATCGAAAATCAAAAGCACATAATATTACTAAACCTTAAACTAAAATATGTGAATACACAGAATGATAAATCTCTGCATAACTGCACCCTACATTTTTTTTTTTCTTGTTGAATATGCATCATTTATGGTAAAATTAAACTATATATAAAATTAAACTAACTAAACCAGTTATTATCAACGACTAAGGTAATGAATTTAGCTACATTTAATGTCAGTATCACTTTTGTTGACTAAATTTAAAACTGTTAGAAATAGTTTGTTATTTGAAAAATAAAGCTTATTAAAAATTTGATAAAAAATATATAATAAAATATTTTTCATCTAATAATTAGATTTTATTTATAACCAACTTATTTCAGTTAGTTAGCCAGTGCATCTCTAATGTATTTCTAATTGCCAATGAGTTTGTTTTTCATTTACGTTTAAGTATTAAATGACTAAAAACTTAAATAAAAACAAAGTTAAACAGAAGTATCAAAAGTCAACAGTACTAAACTGTAAACTAAAATTAAAATGAAAACTGAAAACATGAAAATAAAAGCTTATTCAAAATATATTAATAATTATAATAATAAAATACTTCAAACAGTATCAATGGTATGTCAAAAGTATGCAACATATGTGACCCAGGACCACAACACCAGTCATAAGGGTCATTTTTTCAAAATTGAGATTTATAAATTGAGGATAGGACAATATTTGGCCGAGATACAACTATTTGAACATCTGGAATCTGAGGGTGCAAAAAAAAAGGAAATATTGAGAAAATCGCCTTTAAAGTTGTCCAAATGAAGTTCTTAGCAATATTACTAATCAAAAATGAAGTTTTAATATATTTACGGTAGGAAATTTACAAAATGTCTTCATGGAACATGATCTTTACTTAATGTCCTAATGATTTTTAGCATAAAAGAAAAATCTATAATTTTGACCCAAACCATGTATTTTTGACTATTGCTACAAATATACCCCAGCGACTTGAGACTGGTTTTGTGCTCCAGGGTCACAAATATACTTTTAATGCAAAATATGTAAATTGAGTCTCAAACAGGTGGTCTCAACTTTTAATTAAACCTGCACATATCTTGTCAGTTTGAGTAAATCCCCTCTAAGGTTAACAAACTGATAATCTGTCATCATCGGAATATCACACACACTCATGCTCAGTCAGCTCTCAAGAGCCCTGAATTATTTGCAGTGCACACCATCTTCATTTAGCTCGTTACGCTTATGCTAACAAGCATGCTTGAAATTGCACTTGATCATCTGCACACATTAATGTTTTGGTCCTGTAGTCGCATTTACACACACACACACACGCCTGGGCTCTCTGAATGCAGTCACGCAACCATGATGGAGTTCCTCAAGTTCTTGTGCTTCTCTGGATTTTCTTAGGTCCCTCCTCCTCCTCCTCCGCCTCCACCACTGCCAAACACAGTTGGCCCCGCCCCTCAGCAGAAACTAAACAATGGAACAACAGGCCACAAGCAAGCTCCTGCACTACAAAAGGTGACAGTTCCTCAGGACAGTTATCCCAGGACAGCTGGAACTGCCGTTTTAAACTTGCACAAGTGCGATAATGCCACAAGATAAATCCTCTTCCATGCTAATGTCCTTCTGTCTCTTTTAGGGTGGCAAAGTGGGTAGTGAGCGCCCCATTCAGCGCTCTAAGAAGGTGAGAGACAACAAACCAAAGGTGAAGAAGCTGAAGTATCACCAGTATGTTCCTCCAGACCAGAAACCCGAGCGTGAGCCTCCACCTCTGCTCGACTCCTCCTACGCCAAACTCCTCTATCAACAGCAGCTCTTCCTCCAGCTGCAAATCATCAACCAACAGCAGCAAAACTACAACTACCACACCATCCTGCCTGCTCCACCCAAGTAAGATATACCAGATATTTATTGTATTGTTTACATGTTTTTTGTAATTCTGTGTGTTTTATTTTCAAGAAAGCATGCAAAACACATTACAAAAAAACTTACCTGACAAATTCCTGCTTGTTTATATATTGATTTATGCTATTATATGTTAATATTTTATTTATTAAATGTTTTGTGTATTTTATATTTCATATTTCTTTTAAACAAATAATATTTTTGTAATGTTTTTCAATAAAATTTGGCTGCATTTATTTGATCAAAAATACAGTATATTGTGAAATAATATTATTACAGTTTTAAAAAAATATACATTTTGAGCAGCCAGTTATGTGTCACCTGATCCTTTAGAAATCACACTAATATGCTGATATGATGCTCAAGAAACATTTCTTATTATCAATGTTGAAAATTGTGCTGCTTAATATTTTGTGGAAACCATGATACATTTTTCAGGATTCTTTAAAGGGGTCATATGACGTTGCTAAAAAGAACAATATTTTGTGTATTTGGTGTAATGCAATGTGTTTATGCGGTTTAAGGTTCAAAAAACACATTATTTTCCACATTCTTTCTAAAACACGCCGATTTTTACAAAGCTCATCGTTCTGAGAAGCAAGGCATATTCTGATTGGCCAGCTATCCAGTGCGTTGTGATTGGCCGAATACCTCAAGCGTGAGATGGAAATGTTACGCCCCCTTACCGTATTTTGTTGCATCCAGTGTGGACATAATCACTACTCTACACAGCTCAAAACTGGCATTTGGATTGTCAGTGGCAAATTCTTTAAAGGGCATATTGCAGGTTAGAGACTCCAGTGAGTCGATGTATAGAAAATACTGTAGGAACTAGATTTTCTTTAAAATATATTTTAAAATACGCTATTAAGGCTTCTGGAGTCGTTTTTGTGGGTTACTTCCTCATCTGAAACGCGCCAAAACCGGAAGTGACGCATCAAAAGGGAGAGCGGTCCAACCTGTGGACTCGATGTCCTGACAGGCTGGAGTTTGTGCAACCTCCACAAACACAATAATTTACCATGACAATGATAAGTTGAAATAAAAATAACTACCGAAAACACACTGACTCGCGCGCGCTCAAAGCAGAGTGTGGCACACGACTCCCTTATGTGACGTAATATGACGCGATTTTGAAAAAAAAAAAAAAGTTTTTGTGATGCAAAGCTGAATTTTCAGCATCATTACTCCAGTCTTCAGTGTCACGTGATCCTTCAGAAATCATTCTAATATGCTGATTAATTATCTGCTCTTTTTAACTTTTTATTCATCAAAGAATCCTGAAAAAGTATCACAGGTTCCAATAAAAATATTAAGCAGCACAACAGTTTTCAACATTGATAATAAATCAGCATATTAGAATGATTGATTTCCACAATAATATGAATGTTGTTAAATGTTCATTCTGTATCTGCCATGTAATAGCCGGAGAAGCTGATATGGCTATAAATGTAAGTACTGTCAACATTATTATTCTTTATTTAGGCCTCCTGCTGATCAGCAGCCTGCCTCAGCCAATTGCCCTTCACCATCTAAAAATGACACGCCCCCTCAATCAACATCCTCTAATCTGACTGGTCAGAATCAGCAGACCACTACAATCGGAGGTGGAATTAAAATAGGACCTCTGCCTCCCAACCTGGATGAGCTGAAGGTTGAATCCCCTGCTATGATAATAACTCTTAATTTCAGCACTGATCACTGACTGGGAGTCTAATTAACTCCTGTCACTCTCTTCACTTCCTGCAGGTGGCAGGGCTGAAACAGGAGTTAAAAGTGCGGGGCTTAACTGTCTCAGGCACCAAAAACGACCTTATTGAGCGGCTGAAGAATTTTCACGAGCAGAACGGTGGCACCAACGCACCAACGACATCTAAAACCAGAACACCACCAGTCCCTGTAGTGGGAGGAGTCTCTTTCTCCACCCAATCAGCAGACAGGAGTGTGGGGGTTGCTTCCTTCCCATTCATTGCTACTGCAGAAAGGGGCGGAGCTCAGATGACAGCACCTCAGATAATGCAGTTTGGCAGCACTAGCTCCTCCCCTCCGGTTTCCCCCGCCCTCTCAGAGCGTTCATCGACCGGAATGAGCCCAGATGAAAGCAGCTGTAATGGGGATGCTTTTGGGGAAATGGTAAATGTCTCCTATGCTTTTGTGCTGCTAGTCTTCAAATGAATAAAAATAGGTAACTTCAGGATAAGCAGTTGTGAAACGTTATCAAGTGTGTAAAAAGTGACATTTACAGATAAGCTTTACCCTGTTTCTGCTGTGGAAGCGACCAGTGAAGCGTTGCACCACAGCAGCTAGAGGCTGATGCATGTGTCAAAGCTGCATGTCACCTCTGAGTGTTCACTCACCACAAACCATTCAGATGTGAGCTTGAGGCTACACTTCAGCAACAGTAAAATGTTGCCTACTTCATTTTTAATAAAATCTCTTGGTCTGATTAAATACATTATTTATTACATTTAAACAATTATATACTGTAACCATTTTCTCAAAGAGTTTGGAGTATTCTGTATAGCTCTTAATATTAATGTGTTGCCCATTCCTGTCTCGTTCAGGTGACCTCTCCTCTTACCCAGCTCTCCTTGCTACCTTCTCCTCCTCTCCCTTCCACGATCTGCATTAAAGAGGAGCCCGGCAACCGGACGTCTCCGTCCTCCTGCTGTCTGGTGTCCCAGTCTGCGGCGCCACCTATAGACAAGGACCAGATGCTGCAGGAGAAGGACCGGCGCATTCAGGAGCTCACACGCATGCTGCTGCAGAAACAGCAGCTGGTCGAATCTCTGCGCTCGCAGCTGAAGGGCAAACGTGTGGGCGCGCCGGCCCGACTGAAAGAGGTACTTACTGGTGTCACTATGGAGGCGATCAGAGCGACTATAAAGGAAGAGGTCATAGAAGTGATTGAAGAGAGCGAGATGGTGACAGAGCCGCAGGTGTTCCCACATGCAGGGCAGATGCAGGCGCAGCTGCAGCTGCAAAGGACGGCAGCTGCAATAGAGCTGGAGCAGGACCAGCAGCAGCAGCTCATAATGCAACAGAATCAGCGCAACCTACAGCAACAAGTACATCAGAGGAAGAGGAAGACACAAAAACAACAGCACAACCAACAAAAACAAGTCAGTACAATTTCCTTGTTGAGCTTAATCGTAAATATTTTTTGTAAATTAAATTAAATTTAAATAAAAAATACTAGATGAAAAACTTAGAAATGTTGCCTTGACGACAACATTTTTCACACTAAAATTACTGGAAATAAATAAAAACTAAACAAATAAAAATAAGATCTGTCCTATCATAATAAAGGCAAAAATGCAAAACAATAAATCTTAAATAAATAAAGAAAAAACTAATAAAAATGACAAAAGCACATAAATACTAAAATTGAAAATGGAAATGTTTTAGAGATATTTTAAAATTAAGTTAAAAATGAAGACACCGGTGAGTTTGCTGTTTACTGGTGGAATTTTTTTAGGATGTTTTGACTCCCAGGAACATGATGTTTGAGCAATTTTGATGCCATTTTCCCCAGGAATGTGATTGGGCTGGTTTTGGTTGTGATTGAGTTAGTTTTCAGTACCGTTTGGGCTGGGTTTTTTTTTTATTTTTTTTTTATGCAGACCTACTTTTTAAACCGTTTCTGAAAAACGATTTTTACACCATTTCCCCTGACACCCAAGCACTACATTGTAGCCTCCTGGGGGTTGTGTTTGTGGCACAGAAGTAGTCAGACGTCAGACTTTTATTGTAATGGAAAATCATGGAACGTCTCATGTTTTTTTTTTGTTAACCTTTCTTCTTTTCCATTTTTCCAGCAGTTGCCTCAAGCACTTACCAACCAGCAGTCAAGTCCTGTTCCTTCATACCCAATGGATGTACTGAACTCAGACTCCACCCCCACCATAGTGACTGACAGCAATGGCAACCAGTTCCTGCTAACAGTGACGAATCAAAACACAGAGGCACCAGCCAGAGGCCGCCGCGCCCAGGGCAAAGTAACCAATCAGATTAAACTTGTGCCTCAGTGCTTAGAGATGTCAAAATCTATACAATTATTATGTATGCCTAATCATTGATGTTTGTCATTTTCAGAGACTGCAGTCTACACCCACCATGTTTCCCAACCAATCAATGTCTGAATTCCTTAACAAAAACAACCAATCAGAACAGCCCATACAAACCGTCATTTTGAAACAGCCAATCAAAAAGGCTAGTACAAAAACACTTTATTGCTTTTTTACAGTTTTTATTTTAATAGTGTGTGAAACAATACAATTTGAATATGGAAAACATACATGGCCTTATCATGTTATATAAAAATGTCTGAAATGTTGTCAAGTCTGATCAAATAATGAAAGGAGAAAAAGATAAGTCTCAGCTGATATTACTAGTTAAATCGCCACATTCATTCTTTAAGCTGTTAATGTTAATTGAGACTCTATGATGGCTAATAGGGAAGGACTTTTGCAGAAAACTGCCATCTTTCCTCCATATAAATTAATGATATGTATAAAGCAGCATCACATATTCCTGACAAGTCATTGAACACGGTTATGAGACTTTTAAACCCACTTATTAAAATGTTAATGACTAATCACTGTCACTGGTTTTTAAATGAGGACTGCAGGCATGGGTTATTAGCCCATTAACATTGGGACTAATTGAGATGCATGTTTTTACTTTGACAGGCACTAAAGCCAGATCTAAATGTGACGACCAATTACAAAGCATCAAGCTGCACATCCATCTCATCACCAGCCAATATCCAAACGTTCTTATCTCCAGTGGATTCCATGAACGACACCGAACCCGTTCCCTCATCTCCCAACAACAACAACGTAAGTGTTTGGTTTGTGTACGTACTAAAGGTCTGTTCCAAAATCTGGTGCGCTAGACATCATTTACATTATTGTGCCGCATTAAATCAGCTATTCGGTTAAAAGGTCATCGGATGCTAAATTCACTTTTACATGTTGTTTGAACATAAATGTGTGTGTTGGCAGTGTGTGTACACATTCACCCTATAATGATAAAAATCCACCCAGTGGTTTTTATTTAATCCCTAAAAATAATATCCCTTTCAGGCCGTTCTCAGCGGCTTGTCTGTGTGACGTCACACGGACGAAAGCCGCTCCCACGATTGTTGATTGACACTAGCATCTTACCGTAGACCCGCCCTGAGTGAGCTGTAACAGTCCGACCGCCATTGTTTCGACGCAGGAGCAGACAAGAATGCCTCCATAGCGACTGAGGTGTTTTGTTGTTGATGAAATTATGAATAAAGCAGTCGTCATTTACTCCCTACATCTGAGCCGCTGAAGAGTCAGAGGATTACTTTTGTTTTTGAAGGGAATGCGCTGATCCCTGATCTACCTAGATGTATTTGTTCGTGCAAATCATCCGTGATCCGGTTTCACTTATAGCAGAAGTGAGTATAAGGGTTTTTTTATGAATCTTTGCAATCGCCTTTCCTAATAACGTGCTAGTTAGTCTAACAGTCTCTCAGAGCACGGTTCGTCACCCCACAGAAAAGAGCGGCGGGGTGAGCAGAGCTCATTAGCATTTAAAGCAACAGAACGGGTTGATGTCTGCAGAGCTGACAGGGTAAAAAGGGTGTTTTACACTACCATTGAGAAGTTTTAAGTATGTTATAGACTTTTCATTAAGACCCTAAAAAATCATATCAACTTGTGGAAAATGGGCATCCGATGACCCCTTTAAGTAATTGAGAAACAAAAATGCTACTGTTCAAAAGTTTGGGCTCAGTAAGATTTTTTTTTTAATGAATTAATCATTTTCTTTTATTTTGATATTTATTTAGTTGATAAAGTGCCAGCTAAGACTTTTACATTGTTACAAAAGATTTCAGTTTCAAATAAATGCTACTCTTCTGAACATTCTTGAATTAATCAAAGAATCCTGGAACAAAAATTAATGGTTTCCAGAAAAAAGTGTTTTCAACATTGATAATAAGAAATGTTTTTTGAGCCTCAAATAAGAATGTTAGACTGATTTCTGAAGGATCATGTGACACTTTGATCACAGGAATAAATTACATTTGAAATTATATTCAAATAAAATAAACTTATTTTATATTCTAATTCTACTGTTTTTACTGTATTTCTGATCAAATAAATGTAGCCTTGGTGAGCATAAAAGACTTCTTTCAAAAACATTTAAAAAAAAATCTTACCAACCCCAAACTTTTAAACAGTAATATATTTAAGTAATGATATGCTTTACTGAACACAGCAAACCTTGTAAACATTCACAGTGCAGACTAAAAAATTGTTTCCCTAGTCTAAAGTCTTCTCAAGAAGCTAAACAGAGTCATCATGAATAACCTGGAGTCCATTCAAAAACACTCACAAATTTGGAGTTTGCTCTTCACAAGAAACACTGCCTGATGTGAAGCATGCCTCGAGCCAAAGAGATCTCAGAACACCTAAGATTAAGAACTGTTGACTGTGTAAAGCTGGAAAGAGTTACAAAAAAGGCTTTTGGAGCAGAGCTTGTGTTTGTCTGTACTCTATGTAAAGACTGTCTTGGGGCCAGCAAGAATCTTTTCTAAAACTAAATAACAAAATCTATGTCATACGAGGCAGGAATTTTAATAGGAGTTGTATCTAGACTGCTATACGGCACAGATTCTGTGAGTGGAGTACGGATTTATAGGTCTGTGATATAAATCTTAAGACCTTTATTGCGACGTGCATGTTAACTGTTTTGATAGTTTGGCATGGTATCATGATTCTTAGCAATCCTGCTTAATCTGACTCTCCTCTTTTTTTAACCACATTGCATATAATTTTCTCTCTTTTTTACACACCTGTTTCTTCCCATCACATTCATTTTATGCTGTCATTTTTCATGTGGAGCACAAAGGAGTACTTTCATGCAGTTTTTTCATGAAGTTCAATGGTGGCCATGTCTGTCAAGCTCCAAAGACATCAAAAATATAAAATAAGCACCACAAAAACAGGTCAAACGACTACTACTATTCACGAGTTCAGAATTCAGGAGACTTGGAATATAGTGTATTAATAGTTTGGGCCACTTTTATGGTGGATATGTTACGTTTTGGTGAGTTTTGTCTTGTAAGCTATCGCTAATGGAGATGAACTGCATGAAATTCATTAGAATTAATCTGTTAGTGTCCCATGAAAATAATGACAGAACGAAACCTTTAATATGCGTCCATATCTGTCTGTCAGGAGGAGATGTGTGTGAGTTTGGACCAGCATGCTTTGCTCTCTCCTTCCACCTTGTGTTCACCCATAGCTCTTTGTCATCAGGTACTGTCTCGTCCTTCATCTCTCTTCCATCTGCTGTTGAATTTCTATTGTTCCCCCTGCGAGATTAACTTGTTTTCTTTTCTTATTAATGTTTCTTACCATTAATTTGTTGAAATCCATTTGTCGTCACCACTTGGGGCTGATTTAGGATTTGTTTTCCCATTTCATTTGAGTGATTTTCAGATCCAATATCTGATTATTGAATGAGATCCCAGTATGATCTAATGATGTTGATATTCTTGCAGGAGAATGGCTGCCATCAGCAGGTTGACGACCTGTTTGACATCTTAATTCAGCGTGGAGGTGATTTTTAATATTTATTGTCATTTATAGCAAGCTAGATGAGAGAAGCGTATCGCTGCTCACACTCTTTGTTTCCTGCATTCTACAGAAATCTCTGAGAATTTCAAAGCTGCACCTGATCCTGTTCTCGAAAGGCTTCGACCGAACACGCCCCTTTCCTCAAGCTCCTCCCCTCTCAGTCTTTCCCGTCCTCCTGATATGCCCCTCAGAACTTTAATTTCAGAACCTCAGCCTCCTTCAATTAAGATGCACAGCAACTGTGACACAGGAGGTGGGCGTCTTGAAGATTTCCTGGAAAGCACTACTGGCAAACCTTTGCTGGGAGTGGAGCCAGGAGGACCGACGATGCTAATTGTTGACCTCCACAACCAAATGCTCAGCACGCCGAGTATCCTAGACCACCCACGTTCCCCAATGGATACATGTGACATGAGTTTTTCCAGTCACTCGCCTTCAGATTTGATAGACTCCGCCCCCGACCCCATGGATTGGCTGGAGCTCGGAATGGGCGGGACTGGATTGGAGGGGCCTGGGATGGTACATATGAATGGAGACAACTCCTCTAGCTTATTTTCCACAGACTTTCTGGACACTTCAGATATGAACTGGTCTAGCTTATAGCTCATGGGATATCGCAGACTGCAATATTTTTGGAAGGGCCTATTGTGGATTAGCTTCCTTCACATAGTACAGTTTATATTTGTTTCCACCAGTGACTTTTCCCATTTGGATTCAAGTATGGATTTTCAAAATACTAACTTAAATTGGATTGTTACATATTGACAGACTTTATCCTTCACCTTTGCTTGCACAAATGCTCACACCCCTGATAGCACACATGTCACAGAGCAGTCTACATGTCGTTTTTATCTGGGTGTCATTTGTTCATCTGAAACATTGCTTAAACCTTTTAAATTTGAATATTAGAACAAGATATTTTTGTTTTTATCATATATAATGTGAATTGCTCCTATATTAATGACACTTAAAACGAGATGCTTTCTAGATGGAGTTTTTCAAACGTCTCGGTGATGTATGTGTGCTTATGGAAATATCCATATGTACAAGCAATATACCCTGATTTTGCATCAGTTTTAGCAGATTAATTCACTAAGTGCAGCTTTTGAGTTTAATTCACCTTATAATTTGATTATGCGGCATCAAAGGAATAATTTTTCTGATTTTACCTGCTTTACCAAATATACCTGGTAGACTTATGCATAACTCAATAGCGTTGGAATACACACCTGGATTTTACTATTTATAGTATTGAAGCAATGTTGCTAAACATTTTGTAGCATAAGCCAACAGATTTTGTAACATTTTCTTAGCATTGACATTCATATGTTACCATAACCGTATTAATATTAATAAAGATAACAACAATAATAATTTGTTGTTGTTGTTGATCATTAGTACTTACTATTTCAATTCAATTAGATCTTTGTTAAACAAGAAACTCTCAACAGGTACATGCATCCACAGCTACTAATGTTCAACATTTTGTAGATGTGCCAAAAATATTATATTATGGCTATATAGATAGCCTGTAAACTATTCAGTGTTTAACACAACAGCTGAACTATGCTACTATAGCTATTTTGTTTGTTTTTTTCATCATGGAAAGAAAAGCCATTCAAACCTTGTTTTTGTTAGCATTTGCTAGCATTGCAACCTGATGATAGCTGCCAGATGAAGGTTTAATTGCGTAGTTAATTGCTATGTTAATAGTATAAGATTAAACATTTCCCAGAGTGCTTGACACTTAAGAGTATGACTCTGAACTAATAGCCTTGTGTTACTATTCATCCTTGCCAGGTTTACATTACCAGTCTTCACCAAAGTACAGTCTCATTTTTATCACATTTTAGCAAGCTTAAAAGAGGTATTACTGCTTCATATTTGTTAGATCCAGTAAATATTGTTTATCAAACTGCATGCTATATACTGTATAAGACATGGCGAGTTCTGGGAAATTACTTTATTACATTGTTTTAATTTAATGCTCTTAAAAATCAAACATGCCTGTACCTTTCAAAAATATTGTCCATTGATCTGAATGGGGATTTGTAAACATTTTACTGTATATATTCTGCATTGTGTATGAACTAAAATGTTGTATATGCCTATCACAGTACACAGCGTACTGTATGTACTGCACTGTATTTTATCAATTCTTCTGTCTGTAAGCTGAAGTTTTGATAAAGGAATGTGAGCCTGTAAGAGATAATGAATGTTTCTAAGATGATCTGAATGTAAAGTTTTTAGTGTATAAAAGATAAGATACACAAGACATGATCACATTTAATGAACATTCAAATTTCAAGGACCCTCAAACACCTTTGTATATTATTACAGTTACTTTATGCATTGCTTTAATGTGCATTTTTCGGTGCTTCTGCATCTTATACATGAGCTCAGGAATGAATTGTTTTGTTTGTGTGTGTGTGTGTGTGTGTGTGTGTGTTCGCGTGCATGCTTGTGCGTCATTTGGGGGAACAGCATTACTGTCCGCAGTATTCACGCTCTCCATCTGTTTGAATTTGCACTTACAGGATTTTGGCTGGTGCTTCTTGTGGCCCAAATTGAACTTCATATCCACATGATCTCCAGTCCACCTGCTGTATGCTGGAGAATCAAACTCATCAATGCTTGTTGGCTGAATGCATTCATTTGTGGGGCTTCAGAGCCTCTCAGGGCTTAATGTCTTTAAGACTTTATTTTTGGAAAATAAATTAAATGTTACAAATAAAAATAAAATGTTCTGTGTACTTTCTAGAGGGGAAATGACAGTTTTGGTTTAAAAAATGTGTGGGTTAGAATGTCTCACTAAATTCTCATACACTTATGAATAATAAAAGAATAAAATAAAACTCATGCAAAAATTCAACACTGTTGCTTGTAACAACAAAATGAAAGAAAACAATAGAAATGCTTTCGCACAAAATATTGTGATCAATAACTTGAATACCTCAAAAATGTGATCAAATAGACAATCAGTTTGATTCAAGATACTTTCTCCTAAAAACTTAATTATCTGTCCAATGTGAATCAGAGGCTCAAGATTTGACAAATTAATTCAGTTAACCGGAGTTCATGAATTGAATAGATGAGTTCAGAGAACTTGATTCTTTTAGAATAGTTCAGGATCACAATGTCTTTGAGAAATCAAAAAGAAAAAAATAGAAAAAACAGCATCTCAATGAGTTCGAGTCCCGTTTGTCCAAAAGTAAAAGAAAGAATCCTCCTACCAGTTTGATGGCACAAAACACAGTTCAACAGAGAAAGCGGTTCTGTGGGTGGCTCGCCATGTACAAACTGCCCCTCGTAGCGTCCAGCATGAATCAGGAAACTCATCACAGAAGAACTTGAATCGCACAAAAAACCCAGCCCTGTAAAAACACAAGGCAGAACGGTCCGTGTACGTTTTGATAGTTTGTTTTTCAATTTGAAATGAAGTAGGCAGAAACGAGAACACAGCAGTTCTTTCATTTGTGCAAAAATAAAAAATAAAGATTTTGGCTCGATTTTAGTTTTTTTGGTTCAAGGCTAGAAAACAGATAAACGACTTCAAAATTAGTTTTCCTCTTGTGGGCGTCGTGACAGGCCCCCTTTCCGCCGATTGCCAAACAAATCTATCCTCAGTTCGTTCAGCAGAATAATAGTCCTCTGCTGCTGTACGCAGGGGCCGGATTCACAAAACACTCTTAAGAAGAAAATTATTCTTAACTGCCATTTTCTTATTATTTTTGAACTTAAGAAAAAAAGTGAAGAATATTTTGTATTCCCAAAAATTCTTAAGAATATTCTTATCTTTTTTTCTTAAGATTGTTCTTAAGAAAAAGCTTAAGAAGAATTCAAATTCTTGAAATTTTTGCAAAGTGCACTCATTTTTCATTTAAACATTTTATACATTTACATTTTATCATTTAGCAGATGCTTTTATCCAAAGAGGTTTATGAGTCCTGTGACAAGTCTGTAATTATACCCGATCATTAACTATTAGTCTATAGGATTATTGCCAAGTCATCAAAACTGGCATCATAACTACCCAAAATGTCGAGAATGAATCAAAATGATCGTGCAAGGTATTCATTGAAGTATGCAGTCATAAAAACTCATTAGTGAAATCTCCACCTGATGGCACAAAGGGACAGCTGCACAAAAATATGGACAGCCCAGCGATTTGGTTGTTTTGACCCAGCGGTTGGGTTAAACATATGACCCAACTGTTGGTTGAGTTGCATTTAACCCAGCATTTCTTAGAGTGCAGTAGGATATACCTCAATTCGAGCACTGTTTTAGACAATACGCTCAGTTTTGGACATGGGACGGTCATTGCAAATAACCTACTGTAAATGCAAATCGGTTGAGGGTGGATTTAATTTTTACTGGCTAATCATAGCCGGAAACGTGCATTTAGCCAGGATTTATGTTAGGAGTATGCACAGCCCTCGACGCGTGTATTGATAAATAACTATAGATAAATAACTTGCTCTTAAGGCTTGTGCCGGTGTGTTCAGCCATCCGCCCATTTTATATAACAAAATTCAGAGTTAGACAGCAGACAAAAAACAGCACGAGCTGCGCAAGATTGACAGGATCATGGCGGCACTGACACACACTCAGAACTTTTGTTAATAAAACATTAGTTTAATAGCCTATAAGTGAGTTTGTCTTTTGTGTGTGTGTGTTTTCATTAAAGTAATAATGGACCACAAACTGAGCGTTCGTTTTAATGGGGGGAAAGTTTTAACACGGATATAGTCGTTTGTTAGGCTATTCATTGCAAACCGCGTAGCCGTTCACGTGCCGTCGTGCCAGCGTGAGCACCGGGCCACTGTGGCATATTTTTGCTCATGATTTTTTCCGTCGATACTGGAATGCGCGTGAACTACAAAACCTATTTTACCTAATAAATAGCTTCAAAAAGGCCTATATCGCGTTGGAAAGATTTGTGCGAATGAGAACGGTTGGATAACTTTACCTTCAGTTTAGCTTTGTTTTGGATTATTTATAGCTAAACCTATTATATACTGCAATTATATTTATCCATTTGTATAAATATTAGTATAACTATTTATCCACTTATACGTGACTTATTTTTTTCCTCTTAAAAACGTAATATTTATTTTTTGCGTGTAAAAATAAATAAAAATAAAAAATGTGTGCATGCCCCCTCACGCCGACCCTGATAGAGGCATTTACATTGACAACCTAAAAACAGACTTCATTCACATGAATGACAGTAAATAATTAATTAACGAGACGTACGTATCCTAACAGCACGCACTTAATCAGATTTGTCTTTTTTTTTCTTTTTTATCTGTGATTCTCATCCATTGTGCGCTGTCTATGGGTAGCTTCACCATACAGATTTAACTACGCGCACAGCTAAATAAAACAGGCTGGCTGCTGAAATGAATATTTCTGTGAAACGCATTAGGTTGCACAGAGGAAAGCCCGATCTAGGACCTGCCCCGTACAGCAGCAGAGGACTATTCTGCTGAACGACCTGAGGATGACTCCACAGGCTCAGATTTGGTTGGCCAATCGGCGGAAAGGGGCGTGTCACGACGCCCACAAGAGGAAAACTAATTTTGAAGTCGTTTATCCGTTTTCTAACCTTGAACCAAAAAACTAAAATCGAGCCAAAATCTCGTTTTCACGTTTCTGGTTATTTAATTTCAAATTGAAAAACAAACTAATCAATACCTACATGGACACAGAACAATAATTAATCTTCAATTCAAACAATTTCATCATTAAATCATGTGTATGCCCTTCAAATAACACACTGACTTAACGCTTTAACACTTATTGAGCACATTGACACTTAAATGCCATACTTTGTTACTTCGTTAGCTCATTAGCATTTTCACACGTGCGTTAGCTTTAGCCCATGTGCTATCCACTTCGGCTCGCACGGCCTATATAAAACACACCTAGTATCGATTCTCTATCAGATTCGCGGCACTTTTTTGCATAAATATCACGTTAATGTTTGCATTTTAACTCACCAAGGAAATGAATGATATATTTTCAAACAAGGAAGTTCATTTGTGGCACTTTGATGCTCCGTGGGTCTGCATCGATCCAGGCGCTCAGCAAGCAGCAGATGGGCGGGGCTTTGTTCACTGCTGTTACTAGCTCTTAAAGAGCCCATCGCCACATTTAATCAGGGATTTCTTTCTGATTCTTCCTTAACTTGCATATATTATTGGTTTTTACTTCTTTCATTTTATTTTATTAGTATCCTGGGTTACCCGGGTTACACTCGGTATCATATATTCTTACAAATATGTCGGATAGCTATAACCCTAAACTAGTGTATTTATAGCGGTCTTCCTTATAGAGACAGTTCATCTAAAAATGAGCAAGTGAATAATGATTACATTTCAGCACAAAGATATTTTATAGTTTCTGAAGATGTATGGCATAAGTCACATGGACAATTTTATTGTGCTTTTTTTGTTGTTGTTGTTATTTTGGAGCTTGACAGTCTGACTTCCGTTTATATTTGTATAACATTAACATTTCTTTTTAAGGTCACTTGGAAGAAAGAAAGTCCTCAGGTTTGGAACATCATATGGGTGAACCATGACTTGAGGGGCTTTCGCACCAGAGGAACCTTTTCATAGTTCCTATAGGCTAAGTTCCCGCTTTTTGGTGTGTTTGTACCACAGGAGCTAGGAACAGAGCCTATTTAGTTCTAGGAACTCCGTTTTGGGGAACTAAATTAGCTCCTACTTCAGAGTAGAATCTAAAACAGTCTATAGAAACTACCAGTGACAAGTGTACTGGCTACATGACATTTTTACAAAGATGTGTAAAAATATTTACTCCACGAACATGGAAAACAGCGACGATGGAATTTACCTGTTGTCTGCAGCGTTTTGTTCTTTTCTCAGCACTGCAAGTTGTCATAGGAAATTTAGTCAGATTCTTTTTTTACAGTCTATGGTCAGATTTCATGTGCTTTCACATAAAGTGTGTGTTTACATTCCATCCCTGTTATCACAAAACCCAAAACACACAACAAATACTGCTCCAATCATGGCGTCCTCCATTCACTGGTTTAAAGACTATAGAAATACAAAGACCGTTCACTCCTATACTTATGTATGGGAGAAACTGTAACGCGCAATATGGTGGGATAGTCCCATCTTATAAATGAAAGAGCCAATCACTGATTGGTAAAGTCATTGCATCACTGCAGTGGTCGTTAGAAGATCCAGTTGCCATAGCAGTCATAAGCGCACATGTGCATTGGCTATAGCCTGAAAAGTAAGCTTTTTAAACGTTATTTGAGCATAAGAAACAACATTTCATTTCAGATGTTGTTGCTGATTTGAAATATGTAATTTAATTGTGACTTCAGAAAGCAGTTTTTGAGATTTCAGGATTCCTCCATTCATTTCAATAGGACTTGGTCTTGTTTGAGCTGCTGGGAGGTCTTGCAAATATGGCCGGCTTTTTAACAGACTTCCCTTGAAAGGGACGTTGACCGGTTGTAGACGTTTGTAAATGCCGTGAATAATGAGGTTGCTGCCTGCTGTTTCTGAGTTGCGGTTTGGTGAATTGGTTCTCTAGGAACCACCCTGCTGAGTTCCTAGAACTACGTGGTGTGAAAGTCTCTTTTGAGATAACCCTGCTAGTCTTAAAGAAATAACCCAGATAGCACAAGTACGTCTGCAAGATGTCTGTTAAATGATGTTTTATTAACAAGGTTCGGGAGGAGCGCGTCAGATACTTAGCCTAATTAACACAGCAGGTTCGCACTCAAGTTAATCAATGTACGGCTATAAATAGAGTTGACATACCTCTATTCATTTGACGGATAATCAGCATCCCTCCACCACCCCTTCTCCACTCAAGAAGGTATCATGAGAGTTCTCACCACACTATGGGGGTGGGGGGGGTACTCTGGGTTCGGGCCATTCCTGAGCCCAGAGCCCTTCCCCAGGACAGCACGCCAACTATGCATTACTATACTCGCCAAGTACACATTACCTTACTCGTGCTAAATATATGTAAGTGTGAACTCGTGAAAGATCTCTTGATCTGGAAAGCATCTGCGGTCTACAAACGTCTGACAGATGTCTTTCAGATGTCAGTTTTACATGCATTTTAAATCATAAACATCTTAAAGACATCTAATAGACGTCTATTTAACATCTAAAAGGAAACGTCCTATAGACATATTGCAGATGAGCAAACACCCTAAAAAATACGTCTTGCAAATGTAAATGCAGCCGTCAAATAGACGTCTCCGAGATGTATATGTGCTATCAGGGAAGGTAATTTTTATTGGTATCTATGGTTCCATGAAGATCTTTTAACATCCATGGAACATTTTCATTGAAATAAAGGTTCTTCACAGTGGAAAAGTTCTTCAATTTTTTTAACCTGTTAACCTTCGCCCCCCATTTTGGGCCTCACAGGTGAAAATAACCTACCTAAATTAAAACGGTAACAGTTCCTGACAAAGTGTGCTACACAAATAAATTAGGTATCTTTGGAAAGAAGACACTCTAGGCTTTACTATCCATCATCCAGAGTTGATAATGCTCAAAAAGCATTAAAAATTTATTAATTGAAAAAAAAAATCTTCACAGTAAGAAGAAATAGGTTCTTTTAACTGTTCTCTGAAAGGTTCTTTGGGGAACCAAAAATGGTTTTTAAACCGGACATGATGCAATAAAAAAAAATTGTCCTCATTTTATACTATATAAAATAAAAAATATAATACATCTTATATATTTCATTATTGTTATTATTTACATAATTTATTATTTTATTTATTTCATTATTTTAATGAGGGGTGAGTGTGAAAACAGACTCTCAACTGCAACAATTGCTTGATTTTACCCATGTTCAACAAACCTTGCTTCCAGGCAGCTGGTTAGATTAGATGGTTTGTGCATGATAATAAATTCATAAGTTTCCTCTGGCAAGATCGGTGTAATGCACCTCCCCTGTCCGCAAAATACTAATTCACACCCCGGCGTCAAATGCAAACCCTACCCTCACCCCGTGATGAACCCATTAGAGAGTATCTTGACCTCAGGATGAGCGATTGTAGAGAATAAATCAGTGTGCGTCTGTTGCACCGTTTCACTGCAGTCTTCCAAGGATCTCTGATTCTAACAGAACAGTCTGTTCCCATGTTCCCCACCCTCCTTGATGACATCATTGCTCCTGTCCCGTGTGTTTTCTCCTGGCTGAGTGTTTCAGTGTCCATTCATCACATTGTTTAATCAATTTACTTGAGATGCAGAAATCTATCTGCTGTAATGGACTGCTGACCCAACCTCTTTCCCAGACAGCCCCTCTCTTAACAACTCAAATTAATTAAATAATGGGTTGTGCAGACGGAAGGGCTTGTCATTATATTGATCAATTGATCATTTATAATAATGAATTTATAATTCATTGGTAATTTATTCAACCCGATAAGGTGATCAGCTGAACAGGTCAAAAGTCCTGATGGATGAAAGGAAACATAGGGGTCTTGCGTCTCTTCATTATCAGCAGTGCAGGTTTCTCCTCAGCAGTAATGGGCCATCTACTGACCCATTTCATTGGTGCAAAAAGTCATGAAATTATCACAGTGCCTTACAATCAACAACCAACAACTGATGTATAAAACCAAGCCTCCGTCCTACATTTTCTGTCTTGCTAAATAATAATAATTCCTTGGATGCACGTTAGAATACAGGAGAAAGGATTTGTCACTAATTCAGTTTGCTCACAACTTAAACAAACGGTGCAACCAAATTAAGAGGAATGTTAGTTAAAAATGAACTAGTAGTCATTATGCTTCTAGTGTGAACTTTACATCAAAATTTGGGAAAGCGCCTACCCATGTAACCGTACAGTCTCCATTGTTGTATCCCATGTAGTGACTGACAGGTCAAAGTTCTAGAACACATGCAGAAATAGTGCCTGTAGTACATGTGTTTGCCCTGACCATTGTAACAGTGTAGAGCCCTTGTCCATATGAGCCCAACATTCATCTTTCATGTGAATAGTGTCATGTGTCTACTCTCTTTTCTCTCTCACACAAATGATTGATGGAGCTGGAGCTGGCACTGTATTATAACTGTGTGTAACAAAAAGGGTAGGGGGTTTGAAAGAATAAAGTGGCCTGCATTCTCCAAAGACATGGCTATGATGCAAAAGTGTGTGTGTTCTCTCTTTACAGGGTCTCTCCCTGTTGTTTCCTTCTCTATCTATTTATAAAAAATCAATTTTTTCAGCACTCTGTTTTTCTCCTTTTCTTTTGGCAATGCCTCCTGATTATTTCATCATCTCTGTCTCTCTCAGTGTGTTTAAGTCCCATCTGGCTCCAGTGTGAGAGAGTCAGGCCCCATTTCAGATGTTCATTTATCACATAAACACACACTTCACCTCTAACACGTAAAGTCACTTTTTTTTACACCATTCAACAATTTGGGTTTCTTGTCCTCACTAAGGCTGCATTTCATCAAAAATGCAGGAACAGTAATATTTTGAAATATACTTTTTAAATAACTGTTTTAATATTTTATCAAGCCCCTTTCAATAGAAAGTTCAAAAGACCATTTGGAATAGAACATAGAAAATGTGGTTAATTTATTGTGTCCTTGGTGAATTAAAGTATTCATTTCTTCAACAACAACAAAAATAATAATAATCTGACTAACCACAAAATGTTGAACAGTAGTGTATGTATACAGTGTAAACAAACCATAAAATACAGATCTGTTCCAAAATTTGGTCATACAGTGCCCTCTAAAAGTATTGGAAGAGTAAAGACAAAATTGCTCTGTTGGCTGTGGAGTAAACACATTTGCAAATATTATTAAAAGATGAATATGAGACAAAACTACAGAATGTCACATTTTATTACTGGGTGATTCAATACAGATATTTTACCAGCTAATAAGTTCAGCACTTTTAGAGTTTCATCCCTCTATCTGATGTGAGCATAAGTATTGGAACAGTTGCCGCACAGGTCTTTCTAAGTGATCAGCTGTGTCCTGTTGCATTAATTCTTCAGATATTAAAAGCAGGGAATGTGTCGTATCAGTTATATCCATTACTTCTGTATTCTGAATCTTGCATTCGATGATGACACACAAACCAGGATGAAGATGAGGGAGCTGACTTTGAGAGAAAAGCAAGCAATTTTGATGCTAAAAGAAAAGAGGAAGTCAATTAGAGCTCTAGCAAAAACAAAGGGCATGGAGAAATCAAGAGTTTGGAAACCACCAGCGACACCAGCAACCAACAACCACCTGATCGGCTGAGAAAACAACAGTAGTTGATGACAGACAAATCATAAAAGCTGTGAAAATGAATCCTAAAAGACGTGTCTGTAAAATCACCAACAACTTCCAGAAAGCTGGGGTGATGCTCTGACAATCTACTGTCCTCAGGAGACTTTGACACAGAAATACAGATGCTACACAGCGAGATGCAAACCTCTGACCAGCACCAAAAATAGAAAGGCAAGATTAGAGTTTGCAAAAAAGCAAATAGGTGAGCCAGAAAAGTTTTGGAACTGTGTTTATGGACCGATGAGACAAAGATGAACCTTTATCTAAGTGATGGGAAAGCAAAAATGTGGAGAAAAAAAAGGGAACTGCAAATGATCCCAACCATACAGCCTCATCTGTAAAGCATGGTGGATGTGGTGTCGTGGCATGGCCATGCATGGCTGTCTCTGGAACAGGCCCTCTCAACTTTACTGATGACTTAATGTATGATGACAGTAGCAGAATTAATTTGGAAGGGTACAAAACCATCTTACCTACCAATATTCAAGAAAATGCCACCAGATTCATTGGGAAGTGCTTCATATTGCATCCGGATAATGACCCAAAACACCCTGCCAGTTCAGTCAAGGAATTTATAAGGGCAAAGAAATGGAAAGTCTTAGATTGCCCAAGTCAATCTCCAGATTTAAATCTGATTGAGCATGAATTTCACCAGCTGGAGAGGAGAGTAAAGGCAGAAACTCCCCAAAACAAGCAACAATTGGAATTGGCTTCATTAAAGGCTGGGAAAAGTATTTCAAAGGATGAGACCAAGAGTCTGGTGATGTCTATGGGTCACAGACTCACTGCTGTGATTGTGTGCAAGGGATCTGCAACTAAATAATAGCTTTTAATCTTTTATATCTGCCTTATGTTCAACTGTCCCAATACTTATGCTCACATCAATGAGTGGGATGAACTCTAAAAGTGCTGTTCTTTTTATTTGGTAAAACATCTATGTGTTGAAACGGCTAATAATACAATGTGACATTCTGTAGTTTTGTCTCATATTCATCTTTTAATCATATTTGAAAATGTCTTGACTCCACAACCAACAGAGCAATGTTGTCTTTACTTTTCCAATACTTATGGAGGGCACTGTATGCAGCAAACGTCCAAGGGAGTATACTTGTTACGGAAAACACAAGCAATAACTCTGCATACTGCACAAATAATCCTTTTCACCCCAAGTTCATAATAGACTATGTTTGATGTTAACGTCTTGCTAAGCTACAGTAATAGTATGATATTCTAAAAATACTTAAGCTGCGTCCCAGTTCAAAGGCTGCATCCTTCTAAGGCTGTTTTCAAAGGCTGAATGCATCAGCGCAACAAAGACTGTCCCAATTCAAAGACTCCTTCAAATGTGCATGGCCTCGAAATGCCTCCTTCGTTTCCCAAGCTATAAAGGATACAACAAATGGATTAACCCTACTGAGCATCTGTGGGGCATCCTCAAACGGATGGTGGAGGAGCGCAAGGTCTCTAACATCCACCAGCTCCGTGATGTCGTCATGGAAGAGGGGAAGAGGACTCCAGTGGCAACCTGTGAAGCTCTGGTGAACTCCATGCCCAAGAGGGTTAAGGCAGTGTTGGAAAATAATGGTGGCCACACAAAATATTGACGCTTTGGGCCCAATTTGGACATTTTCACTTAGGGGTGTACTCACTTTTGTGGCCAGCGGTTTAGACATTAATGGTTGTGTGTTGAGTTATTTTGAGGGGACAGCAAATTTACACTGTTATACAAGCTGTACACTCACTACTTTACATTGTAGCAAAGTGTCATTTCTTCAGTGTTGTCACATGAAAAGATATAATAAAATATTTACAAATATGTGAGGGGTGTTCTCACTTCTGTGAGATACTGTATATATATATATATATATATATAAGTGGTTTGAATATTAATATATTATATGCAATTCTATAGGTAGTTTATACTTTTTATTATGTACATAAATAGATCAAGGTGAACATATTTACACACGTTGTGAACCCTGTTTTGTTTTCAGACTGTTGTATGAAAATGTTTATGTGTCAGAGAAACAAGTGCACTGACGTCTTTAGAATTTTATCTTTGAACTCGTTTTTGCGTAACTGTGTGTAGTTCTATGGCATCTATGGCAACAGTAATTAGCTGTTGAAGTGGATTTACTTTTTATAGAGTTTGTAGAGATAGTGCTGCAAGGTCTATAGTTTTTTTTTTTAAAGTCCAGTAGAAACGTTGCTGCCACTTGTCAAGGGCAGCTGTCCCAGTTGATAGGTGATAAGAACAATCCTCCATAAGCTAGACTGTCCCATTTAACAATGGTCGGTTCGACCTTTATGGCCTTTGAATTGGGACACAATTACAGTATACTGCATGCAAATGTTATAAACATTAGAATATTTCATTTAGAATTAACTATGCATACTTCTTGTTACTAAATGATTAAATAGGCTACAGATAAACAGGACTTCTCTCACCTCGTGAGTCATCTTGTATGATTTCTTCGCAATGCATTGTGGGATTGTCTTCTTTGCAAAAGATACATGCAACAATAGCATTTGGCTGAAAGAAGAAGCTTTTGGAACAGCTTTCATGTCTTGATTGTTGTCTAGATGTGTAGCTCACTAGGTTTTGGCACAGAGCTTATTACTGGTGTTGGTTTTGTTCTGCAGGTATTTTGTTGCAGATATTGCATGTGTATTTCTCCATCTACAGGCCCAGAGTTAGAGACAGATGTTCAGAAGTATGCCTACATCAAGCAAGGATGACAGACATCTGACGCCACTAGAAAAACTTTATCTTTTGGGATCTGCAGGTAGAGCTCTGTCAGTGGAAACACGGTGAGGGTTTGCCATGTTTTGATGTGCTGATGCTGGTGTGAAATCATTCATGACAGGTTAAATCATTCATTTAGGCTGCGAATTCCACAGAGCTAATGATGTTTTTGAGTATCTCATCACATAATTAAATTGCTTAACTTCAGGAAAGACTGAAGAAAAGCACACCATATCAGAGATGTCAACTGGCAGAAACATTGAATTTTATTGGCAGCGTTGCAGGTTAGTTTTAAGTAACCATAATGGATGGGACTGTGTTAGCTTATGAATATTAAATCATTTCTGACAGAGGGTGTTGCAGGGATGATGTATTTTTGTAGGCCAAATCCTATATCGAGTTAGCATTTTAGGTTCCATTGTCCTGAAGTCAATGGTTTCCCTGTTGAAAAAGCAGCATATGCTGGTTAGGTATGTTTTGAAGTATGGCAGCTGGTTTGAGCTGGTTTAAGATGGTCCTAAGCAACTAGCTCCTGCTCAGGACCAAATTAAACCAGCTCAAACCCGCTGCCATGCTTCAAAACATATGCTGCTTTATTCAGCAGGGTTTGAATGGGCTTTTGGTTAAATACCTGAAATAAGGTCTGTGGTTAACAAAAGCTCAAGAGATTTTCATGAACATCAGTAATAGCTCTTTGTGATTTTATAAGGTTTTAATTGTCTTGAAAAAGGTGGAGGATAAAAAGTGGCTTATGGGACTACAGAGGTTGTCGGGGACATTAAACGTGAAAATCACACTTTTGCAAACTATTCAAACCTTCCGGGAAAATGTTTTTAAAATAAAGACTGAAAGAGTTTTTGAAGGTTAATGGTGGTGAAGTCATGCAACAGTGGTGCAGTTCATTTATAGCCTACACTAAGAATTTTACTTCTGCCGATTGTGTTTAAGCTTCAAAATTCATGCTATTTTTTGAAGATTATCATGAACGAAATGTGTAAAGATCATAAACTTTTGTTGGTCACAGAGCTTATTTTCTACAATAACCCAAAAGCCAATAGAAAAATCCTACTGGGTATTAGTTGAGAGAACCAGGTTGATGCCAACTTTTGTGTTGGCCTACAAAAATATGTCTGCAGCGCTTTGTTGCTGTCCCTGGAACATCCAATCATATGGCCTAATTAATATTCACGAGTTTTCATCAGAGTTGATTTGGTAAATTTATGTAAGTGCTTGAGTTATATGGTTTTATAGACCAAGTTGTCTTGACAAAATGGTCACTTTTATCTGTTTAAAATAATATCAGGTTTCTGAAACTACAGGAAATGGTTTATTTCAGGATTGCACAGCCAACGGATGGATACATTTAAAAAAATCAGCCGGCTGAACGTGGGCAATAAGTGCAGGAGGTTGCGGCTCCCTCTGGTTCCAGCACCTCTACTGTGAATGAGTGAGTGAAGTTGTCTTTGTTCCTCGAGTTTCTCTCCAATTAAACTGCTGTGATAGACGGCTTTGCTGTTACCTCTTTGCAACCAATTAATTTCTCAGGCTACTACAAACAACAGGTCTGCCAGTGGATTATCTGATGCGTATTGCAAGCTTAACTGGAGAGAGCTGGCTAAAATCACCAGTTCCTATTTTTACACCATTTCCTTAAGTCAAATGATTATCAAATGATTGTAAGCTGCTTTAAATCATTAGTTAAGTCTCTTATGGCTACCAAGGCTGCATTTATTTGACCAAAAAACACAAAAATGCACACAAAAATGTTTCATTACAATTTTTCCACTAATGCATTATTAATAGGCCTATTCCAGGTATTAGTGTATTATGAACACACAAGTTCAGTTATTAATAGCATATTTACAAATGAACATCAACTTGATAAATGATATAGAAATTGATCATTGTAAGTTCATAATACTGAATGTACAAATAATGTTAAAGAATTGATTCATTTCTGGTTTAACGTTTCTTTAAACTTTATGTAAAAACTTTTACATGTCAGACAGACACCATGTTCCTGTCTGAGTCTACAGTGTCTACAGGTTCCTTCGCGGCATGTGAATATCACCACACAATTACATAATATCTCAATGTTTTGTATATAGTTCTCTGACAGTATAAACTCTCCTTTATGCAGTATGAGTATGCTGAATGTTTTATATTGTTGATTTCCCCAGAAACAGCAGAGATCAGACTGACAGATCCCCATCTGACATCATTAATCAGATTCAGTCCAGAGGAGTGTTTCACTCTGCCTTTTATTTTTTAAACAAGTTTATACAAAGAACACTTAACAATGTTTCTGTTATAAATAGATGCTTAAAAATCCATTAAATCAGTTGGACTGTGTCCATATGTTCCTTAGAAATTGCAACTAGTGTCGTAGAAACAATTGGCATTTTCTTTGCTGTTGTGTCAGCATGGTCATCATCAGCATCATCATTGCCCTTGTCATCATGAACATCATATTTGCTCTACCATATGTTCAGTCATTTCATTCCTTACAGTAAAAATTGGTTTCATAGTAATAATTATAATTGATTGAATAAGGTTGCTCTCATGCCGACCTAACAGAAAACATTACAGATCTCTTCCTACATGACAGTTACAACAATTGTTGCATTGAAGCATGGGAATTGTAGATTTTATTATTAGATGATCCGAATAGTCAATGTTCTGTTAATATTAAAAGGAATATTCCAGCTCAAAACAAGTATATTGACAGCTCGTGACAGGAAAATGTGGATATAATTGGATATATAGACAAGGTTAGTAAGGAAAGTTATTAAATTAGTGACATGTTAACACAAATAACCTTTAGCTTTAGTGTTTATACTTTTACAATACTGGTGTAACGTTTATCCCATCGCAAGAGCATTATATTTATTTTATTTAAGTTGATTTATGGGATCTGTGTCAATTTTTTTTTTTTTTTTAACTATCTGCTAGTGGTTAATCCTAAAAATTGCCAAATTATCTTCTGGTATATTCAAAAAAAAAAAAAAAAAGGATACCAAATATTGATGACTCATCCTGAACTAAACAGATTTTTGTCCAATCAGATCTGTAGGATGAAAATATCCCCTAAAACCAAACTAGTGAGTTGTAAATCATGTTTTATTTATTTTGGATGTATTTTTTTTAAAGAGTAAGAATGAGATTTTAGTGTGTCCAACCTCAACTTCCTGATTTAACAGAGAATATGTCGATATAGTGCAGAAAACATGCAAATGATTTGAGCTGAGGATTCTCCTTTAGAGTCAAACCAAACCTTCCTAGACATAAATGTATTTTAAAATGTACAACTTACACTCTTACACAACTAAAAACTGTGGTTCTTCTCAAACAGGTGAGTTTCGGTTTGGCATTTGAATCTCTAGTCTTTCACGTGCTTTCTACAGCTATGTTTCCCTGACTGTCTCCCTCTGTCACCGTTCTGTAAATTTTATTTCTCTGAATTATTCAGTGTCTCCTCAAAGTGCAACCAGACTTAAAGGGGGGAAAAAAGCATGGCAGATATGGAAATGGGGCATTAGACAAGCAAAAGCAATGAAGTGCATGGAAACGAGAGCCGAGATAGGATGACAGATTTCCTCTCTCTACCCACAGTTCTTCATCATCATGTACTGTATTATCCTCCATTTCTCTCTCTCCCCAGCCTCAGGAGACCCATATTAACTTAGATATCACTGACAGCTAAGACTTACGCCTCCCACTGTCCCTACGAGATAGAGAGGGAGAGAAATGGAGGAAAAAAAGACAGTGACAGAGAGAGAGAAAGCAAGGAGAGAAAGAGAGAGACTACAGTAATATCAGGTACACACTGCGAGCGAGTGACGTGACAAAACTAGCTTATAATCAATGAAATTGTCAGCCATGGTGCAGTAGTTGAGGTTTAAAAATCCGTTTCTTCAAGGGTTCCTGTAGGCAAGGGTATAAATTATTGAAATATTTTGTGTGCTGTATCACAAAAGTAGTGTTCTGGAAATGTACTGTTACAGTTTCACTCAGGTATTCAAAGTACTGCGTGTAAAGTATATTTTAATTAGTCATCATCTCCATTTATATGTCCTTGTATTGAGAATGTATAATTTTGTCTGCTTAATTGATCTAAAAAGGCATATTGTGGTCAGAGAATCTCAAGAGACAATCAATAAAATCAATTTCAATGTAAAATGTACAGTAATTGATCAATCTATGGTCATTTATACTTGTAAAGAGATGTCTCACAAGTCACCATAACATGTGTCTATATTATAACCACTGATGAAGATGAATTTGACTCAGCACGTTTAATCTGCACAATGCACAGTTTGCGTTTCAGCATATTGATTTTAGTTTAGCATCTGATGTGTCCTAGAGTCTTGTATATTTGGGATATTGAGGACAACTGCAGATAAATAGGTTGCTTTGCATCAAAGTTACTTTAACAATGAAGTCTCATTTCATCTATTTCAAAAGCTAAGAAAACATATTTTAAGTACAATTGCACTACTCTTCAAAGGTAACAATTTTGTTGTTGTTGTTGTTTTAGTCTCTTTTGATCTCCAACACTGCATTTGTTTGATTAAAAATGCAGTAAAAAAAAAACTGTAATATTGTAAAATATAATTGCAATTTAAAGTAACTGTTTATTATTAATATATTTTAAAATGACCCATTCTAAAGTATAATTTTTCAGTACTTCTTACACCCCTCTACAGGCCCTGTGTGTATATTTAAGTCAGTTTCAAGATAACGAAGATAAAAAGTGTCTGGATGTACACACTGACAGTGTCTTTTCCTTTTTATCAAGAGTTGCCAATTTATGGGTGGCACAAGTGACAACAGCTACTGATGCAACAAAGTTAAGGTAAGGTAAAGGTCAATTTTATGCAAATAAACCATGTAATGTGGCCACTAGCATTAAGAATGCAGAAAGGATAGACTCTGTGACCTTCAACAGTTTAATCACAGTCAGTGTGGACGTCCATTGAGCCTTGAAGAGTCAGAGGAAGAGGATACGATGAGTGGAAAAGAGGGAGAGTGAATGCTGATGACAGAGAGCTGTGTATAAAAGGAATGAAAAGAGTGCAGCGGGCTATTTAGTGAACAACTCTGTCCTAAACCAGGCAGTTTTGGGTAGCCCACAGTTTCTTGCTTACTGGTCCAAAATCCTGCTAGAGCGCAACAGGAAGTAAAATGCCCAGTGATCCCACAAAGCCCTGCTAATGATATAATTAAAGTTTTATGCATGCTGTTTGCTGATTGCTCGTTTTATTACATCATTTGCAATGCTTCTTGAAATGAAACCTTAATTGCTTCAAAAGAAAGTCTAGACTCTTTTCCCCCATTTTTAAATTTAAAATACTTTCTTTTCTTTTTTTTTTGCTTCAAATTAAATGTTGATTGAATGATTTATCGCTGAGCCGGTTGTTTATTTCCACACTTTGTTTAGATACCATTGGGAAATAATACTTCCAGAAACCAAACTGTCACTTTTATGTTTGCATGTCATTTTGGACAAATAAATTACTTGGAAATGTGTCGCATCGCACCTAGTTAGGACACGGGGTGAGCTGGCTGCATCTTGGAAAGCCTTTGGGAAAGTTACACAAAACAATGTTTACTGTGTCAAATCCTCAGCTTTAGTTTGTGATTGTATTTGTGAAAGGCTGTGAACTAATGCTGCTTTATATTCACATCATATATATACATTTTTACACAATATTTATATATTTAACTGTTTGCTCTTTTAACCCTGATGTATGAATAAACAGGCGGATATAATCAGTAAACATGTAAAACACAAGAAACATGACAGGAGATATTTCTCACTGCTGTAAAAAAACTGGCCTTGTCAACAGACAAACCTAATTAGTCTTCCTGTCATTCTCTTTATCAATGATGCAACCAGTGGCTTTTAATTAGGATCAACCTGCAATTGCTGTAACTGGCTTTGGATTTCCTTTAATGCTGGTAAGTTCAAACTTAGAGTTTTTCACTTCTGTAATGAGCTCTCATGTCCTTAACACGTTTTTGCATATCTTTTCATGGTTCAAACAAGAAAGGTCCCGTTTTCTCAAAGAGGGAACATCATTTCTGCTTTGCGATGGAGAATTATACACAAACACACACACAGAGTGTTATGGCAAAAAAAAAAGCCTAAAATTTTGATCGCAGGACAAAGCATCACTTTCACAACCAGTTTACCCTAGTAAACTTTGTCCGCTCTGACACAAGCAACTGTACTCCCTGTCATTGCATTGGGAAAAACTATCCCTTTCCATTTTGAACATGGGCAACTCCTATTAAGAGCACATACCTCTTTTAAAGCCCTTAGTAGAATTCATCCAAATTATGCATACACAAAAGGTACAGCTTAGAATAGTGCATAAGATTAGATTGGCCAAACATACCACCAAACGAATAGAGCCACCAAACAAATGGGAACAATGTGATTTTCCAATATACATATTACATGTCTCTGGACTGGTAACTAACATGTCATTCAAGCATTGGTTATAATACGTCTTTTCAAAATTATAGGCTTATACATATAGCGCAAGCTTCAAATATGGCAAGACATCTTTTAAGTTAGTAAGGAAGGTGAGAAGGGTGTTAAAATTCGGAAGCACTTCATCTCCGTCAAATGCTTGTCAACTGCGGCAGGCTCGACTTTGATTCCAATTACGCTTACGGTACAAAAAAGACGACATTGCAAATAGTACATAAACAGTAAAAAGTACATCATGTATTGCTAAAGATAAAATGCTACCCGGTGGCATTCACATCATAGGTAGAACGCTTTCGTTTTAGGAAGAAATCAGAAACAACAGTCCTTCAGCTTATTTAGGTGGTTTAAAATAACCACTGGAAACGATTCTTCACACCGAAGGAATTCGAAAGTAGATATTTACACCTTGTGTTTCTTTGTAATAGATGTGAATGCACTCAACCTATTTTGATTTCACTTTATAGTCCTTAACCTGTGGAATTAAGTAGTTGATTGACCAATCCAGTGCTTTATTGAGTTAATGTCAAAGTTTATTCCTGGACGATAGTCCTCATCTCAATCAGGGTTTAAGCTGATCCAGCCAGAGATTTTGTCGCTGTGGTTTTGTCAAAAGCTAAATCTGCTCTGCTCTTTTCCGGCAATCCTCAAAGACAGTCTTCATGACCTCCCAGCCGACAAAGTGGCTCCATGGCATCGCTTGACTTCTCTGTGCCAGGAGAGTCTGACAGCCGTGTCTGTCCTCCAGGGTTTGCCCCTGAAACCCAATAACACCCTGGAGCCATTGCCACCGAAACAGAATGAAGCATCACTGTAGCTCAGGATAGTTTGACTCGATGCTGACCCAAGAGAGCATGTTGATACATCCTCGCATTAATTCAATGGTTGAAAATAGCCATCCAGGAACATGCTGTAACTGTAATTGTTGTCATATTTTTGGAACTGCTGTCCCTGGAGTTGGTCCACAAGTAGAAATTATCTCCAAAATTAAGCTGGTGAGGATATAAAGAGAGAGAGCTACTTGTTTCTTTCTTTTTTCATCCTTTCTTTATAGTTCATTACAGACCCAACTGCCGTAACATTTACTGCAATGGCTATAATGTGATCTGGTGTTTAGAAAGGAACGCTTTGTACCATTACGAGTGTGTTGCCTCCTCCTTCTGAGTTCAGTTATCCTTCTCTGCCTCTCGCAACACTGCCATTCTATTTGCAAGCAGTTCTGTTGAACATTTCACACTCTTTTATACTCCCAAGGTGGCTTGTACATCAGATGTCATTGGCCTGTAAAATCTCACAAGGCTGTTCAAACAAAGTGTGCTACTTTTTAGACACAACCGTTTGCTTGGTAAACAGATGCATTATTGTTATGTAAAGAAGCAAGAGGTTACCATCAGACATCTCTGCGGGTCTCCTTTAAATTGGTGCATAAAAAATGGGTTCAAGGCCCAAAAAAATTGGTGTCTTTGAGCATTTTTGAACCATAAATCTCCATTCGGATCCGTTGTCAATGAAAAAACAAGCCAGACAAGACAAAAAAATGTGTGTACAGGCAGTATGGGAGAACATATTTTGGATCTGTTGTATTAGATGCAGGCCGTCATCAATTACAGCGCCCCCTGCTGTTCTGTGGCAGTGTGGCAGCCAAACGCCTGGCTGAGAACAGCTTGGAACAGCAGAGAGAGAGTGAGTTTGACAGCTGTGTCCATCAGTCATTTGGCCCCAGGCAGGAGACGACGTATAGGCCTAGTATTGCTACCATTTTCCTTGATCTGATGCCCACCACCAGATTTAGTGGTTTCCCATGCCATCTGCATTAGGATGCTACAATAGGGTGTAGGTATTGCTGCTACATGCTAGATTTTGCCACCAAATCATCTGTCTAAGAGGTTCTTGCTTTCAACAAAAGGATAATTATTTGCATTCAGAAGTATTAAAAGGAAGCAGGCTGTTTGACAGATATTGCAGAGAATACACATGGGTCAATTTAGCAAAGTTGTTTTGGCAGTGCTACTTATGACATTGCCGGATTTGTTCACCTCCTCTGTCACTATGGCACCTCATCTCTGTGGGTGACTGTCGTCCCCTGAAATGTCTCTCTTGAGGTCTGTCTGTAACAGAGACTGACTTATCGACCTTGTCTTTACCTGTGCTGTGTCTCAAACAAGAGTTTGAAATAGAAACAGCCAGAATAGCTATGACTTGATGTTGGCGGTTCGCTCCTTGGACAAGTGCTGGAATGCATCCTTTGATGATGGTGTTGAGGTAAAGAGTCCTAGGGACATTGGACTTTGCCAAATTCACCTAGACCCTTATCCGTTGACTGAAATAACAAACCCTTAGACATCACAACACTTGAAACCCTCTTTCCCTCTCACGGGGCACCTTGATTTCTTCGCTGTCCTCTTCCGTATGCTTCCTCGCTGTTCTTTGTCCTCAGTGGTCTAATTGTCGGAATAATATCTCCTGTGTGGCAGCTCTTGGCTGATGGAAGCTGACAGCACAATGGCCTTGTCCAGAAGGGTGTGAAGGCTCCTGAGGTGCAAGGCTCCTGCCCTTTGCTATCGGACACATGTGTCTGGGCCACAAGAGACAGCTGAAGGCCAGCAGTACAAGAACAACAAGCCAGAATTTTACAGGGAAGGTAGGATCACCAGGGGTTCAAGGCCCATCAAGAATCAGAATCAAGACCATGCAACGTTTTCCCCTTCAGTTGTTTGTATTATAGTACGATGAATATAAATCTAGTCCAAAACAAATAAGAGGAAATTTACTATAAACATAACTGAAAAACATGTGTAGAAGCTTTCACATCCGGTATGATTTTGTCTAATCATAATCATGCTTTCTTGTGTTTGTATCCTTTACAGGCTTTCCCTTCAGACCGTCACTTCTGTTTTGCTGTTAGTGGGCAGTCCCTTGTGTTTTGGGTGGAGGTGTGGAGACTGTCCGTACCCCAGAGGCTGAGTGAACAACTCTGGAAGAGTCTCGATGCTAAACTGACGCTTGTTGGAGAATGCCTGGCGCCGACTGTTTTGATGGGACAGTGGTGGCTGTGGCTGCATCATGAGAGGGACCTGATGTTGAACATGGGTCTTGCTGGGGTCCCAAACTTTGAAGACCGAGCTCGAGGTTAGCGGGTGGGTGTTAGTCTTGGAGATCTTGGACTTGGGGACTTGAGCTGATGTAATGGTGATGGCCAAAGGAGTATGCATGTCTGCAAGGGGAAGAAAGGGTTTGTCTTTTGGGTGGAAAGCAATGGGCTGGAAGGTTGCAGGCGAGGATTGGCGGTGTGCATAATCCATCATGGGGTAGCTCTTGGGGTAGTAATCCCTTGCTGTAGTATCTGTAGAGAGAAAGGGCAGGAAAAAACAAACAGTTATAAATAAATTGGCTAACACTGTGACAAATGTGCAATAGATTCATTTAGTAGTGTTGCTTCTACACTCACATACCCTACGGTGTACAAACCTAATGTATTTGGCTATATTTAGTGTTTAGAGGATCTAATGAGTAAAACACCTAGGAGCAGAGGGTCATCAAGCGTGACATGAGGATGCCCTCGGCTCTTTTTTACATCAGGCCAAACACATGAATGCACGTACATACTGGGACTGGAAGGAGCTGTGACTGTTCACATCATGGTCATGATGAAATATGAATTGTATGTGTCCTGAGGCAGGACTCTGTTTGAAAGGATCAATGCAAGGAATGTCCAGTGAAGAGATGATTCGCATAGTTGAAAGGAGACAGCGGAATGGTTTGCAGTTTGATCTGGTTTTGTTTGTATGGTTAAAATGTGTTATAGTGACACTTTGAGGTACAAGGACAACCTACAAAGCATGTTCTAGAATGTTTTCAAAGCGTACTGCAACATTTTCCAAAAGGCACTCTAGTGAAATGTTTTATACTTGCTTGGAGCAACAATCCACAGTTTTACCTGGTGTTTACTATGGTAATCTCACTACAGAAGCTGCAGTTATAAATGCAGAGTATAATTATTATGCACTATTGTGTGTTATATTTTGATTAGTAATATTTACAGTGGCTTTGTGAAAGTTAGGTACATATGTGATAGATGCCAGTAAGGGCTATGAATGGTATAAGACAGGCTATTATAGGTTATTTTATTCTTTTGCAGGTTGAAGTGGGTTAGCATGTTAGCATAGTTGTCAGAGTTAGCCTTTTAGCCTGTCTCGTCAAATTAGCCCATCTCCGCTGAGTGCTGCAAGCTATAGACAGGCCACTCGCTTCACTGCCCTCAGACATAAACAACCTTGCTTCACTGTTTTGTCATTTTTGTATCCTTTTTCTTGTTTTCCATCCTGACTTCCTATACTGTCCTTTCTCACTATCGATTGAGTCAAGGCTAATGCATGCATGACAAGGCACACAAGCATGTAGAATAATTTCATTGTATGTGTACATATGATCTCAAAGTATATCCTGGCCCAGTGGCAATCATTGTTTCTGCCAAAATACTGTAGTCACTAAAGTAAAACTGTGGTAACTTGGCATTAGCAGCTACTGTTATGATCTTTTTGACTGCATCAGTATGGACAAGCTCACTGTTTGTAGTTGTGCATGAGCGAATGTCGGTTAGAATTACAATCAGCTTAGAAGGTCAGAATGAATCCTGAAGGGGTTTTAGGGATGTTGCAACATGCTGAGGGCCAAAGCCATGTCTCAGCACAACACGTTGTACACGTTTGAAGAAGTGACAAAATCTGTGTGTAGAAATATGACAAAATTTACCCAAGTGAGGATGTTAATTTGTTCTTGTAGATAGTGAATCAAGCAGTAATTTGCTAATACGGTTAGACAGGCAGATTAGCTCATATTATGTTTTTAAGTGTGCACATTCATGTGCTTTTTAATTCAAGAGTGTTTTGATTTTGAAGGAGAAGAGAGGAGCTAAAGAATCACAATTCAGTCGATTTCCAGTGAAGGTCCAATGAATAGGTAATGTGGGCAGTGTGCGTCAAGTAGGCATGAATTATTTAGGGAGTGTGTTTAAAGAGAAGGACACCAAGATGTATTACCCTGATAATGAGCAAGAGAGGAACAGATTTATCACACCCACTTATGCCATATACACAAAACTAGCCTGAAAAATATTCTATCTAGACAGAGACATACAGTATTATCATTATTAAATATTTTTACTGTTTCACTGCAAAAGGTTTTATTTTTGTGCAAAGGTTAATATTATGGTTAGTCTTTAGTAATTATTATTATTTTTTTTTTATTATTATTTTTTTTAATTATTTTCATATGTGCATATATGTGTTTGGGTCAAATTTTGCCTTAATTTTTGGGACTTTATGAGGAAAATGCATTTGTAGGCTTTAAATAATGTTGTAATAAAACGTAAAATTGCAAAAAGGTTTAAGGGAGTGTTAGGATTAGGATATTGACCATATTGTTACCTCAGCATAAATACAATAGTAGTCAATGAAATGATAGAAAAACGTGTGTGTGTGTGTGTGTGTGTGTGTGTGTTTGGTCCTCAGGCACTTCAACAGGAGACAACGTGACATAACGGCCTGATGATGTCAGACACAGGAAGTGCTCAGAGAGTGAGCATATGTATCTAACTAATGAACAGACGGTAAATGCACCAACAGCCTTTCTGTCCATTTCTTCTCTTCCTTTCTTACCATCTCTTCCCCTCTTTACCACATTTACTATTCCTCTCATCTTTCTTATGTCTCCTTCTTGGTTTTTCTCCCCTGTTTCTTTCTTCACAACTTTCTCTGTTTAATTTAGTTTGCCTCTCTCTATATCTGTCTGTCTATTTCCGATCATTATTCTTTAATTAAGATTAGTGCTGGGAAGCTGTCTTAGGCACCTGCCACAAGTTGGCTCCGACCCTATTCATTACACTCTCCCTCCCCATGCGCATGTTCCTCTTTCTTTTCTCCCATCATCCTCTCATCTTTCTCTCCACTTGCCCTGCTGAACTTTCACCATCCGCTCTCTTTGCCAGTGCAGTCAGGGCTGATCCACCTCAAGCTTTCCAAATGCAATAATCCAACAGAAGACACCTTGACAGAGACTGCATGCACATGGTCGTACCATAACTACACATTGTTTTAAGGGGAAAAAATAAATCCCTCCCCATCTTTGGGTGTTTTATCCTCTCATATCTCTTTGATGTGGGCTAAATATGTGCAACAGTAACAATATGTTTTACATTAGTAAGATCTGAGATCTAAGAATACTGTTCAGAACCTCAAAAAAAGGGATAATTTTAAAATATAATTCTTCACTCTATAAATTCATTATATCAATGAATCAATTTCTTATTGATGTATGAAATTGAAATGAATTGTAAATGTCACTCTAAAAATGCTGGGTTAAATACAACCCAGTGCTGGGTGAAATATGGACAAACCCAGCTATTGGGTTGTTTTGACCCTGCATTTTTTGTGTCTCCATGTCTCCTTATCAACACTGTGCCAGATTAGAAACAGCTTTCTCAACATGCATTGTGTATTGACTAGAAGTTTTCTTTTAAGGGCATCATGTAATGACATTTTTTCTATGTCAGCTGAAAAGACCAGAATTTGTCACAATTAGGCTTCCTGAGATGTTCAACAGATCTCTAAGGTATGTTAATTCTTCTGTTAAGACAGCAAGTTTTGTAGTAGAACATGAAGTATGCAGTATAAATCATGATGTATATCTAAGTTTTAAACTTAATACATAGATTAGTAATACAGTAAGTACTCTTAAGGAACTACTATGAAGTTTTTTGGTATAAATAAGGTACAAAGTAGCCTAGTTCTTATAAGGGTGCAGTCTCAGTGACAAGCTTAATTTTGAGAGTGCATCCGAATTATCATGTATAGTTTGGATAGTTAAGCAAATTAAATACACTTTAATAGTTTTTAAAATGACTTCTTTTTTGTTTCACAAAAGACAAAAATAAGTAAATGATAACAGAATTTACATTTTTAGGTTAACTATTCATTTATTTTGTTAAATGACTTAAAATTATGTGTTTGTATATGCTGAAGCATAGCAAACTAGTTTTAAAGTAGCTTCCCAAACACTGGAAAGTAGATTTGTAGTATATACTACCGTTCAAAAATTTGGAGTCAGTACGATTTAAACCTAAAATAAATAAATAAATACTCAGTATTTATTCAGCTAGGATGCATTAAATTGGTGAAAAGTTCATGTAAAGAAAAGTTCATGTAAAGACATTTAGAGTATTGGTATAAAGACTTCTATTTCGAATAAATGCTGTTCTTTTCTTTAAAACTTTCTTTTCTTTAAAAATCCTGAAAATCATTATCGTTTACAGAAAAAAATAAAAGAATTGAACAATAATACAATATATTTCAAGAATATAACAAATTTGAAAAAATGTTTTCAACATTAATAATGAATAATGTTTCTGGAGCAGTAAATCAGCGTGATTTCTGAAGGATCATGTGACACTGAAGACTGGAGTAATGACTGCTCACAGAAATAAATTAATGTTAAAATATATTCAAACACTATTTTAAATAGTGAACAGGCCCCTCTGTTGTTTGGAGTCATGCTGTGTGAATAATGGTGTGTTTGTGTCCATTATTATCATGTCCACATGTGTACAGTACACGCTCCCAAGATCGCCCGCCTGTGATTCTAATAACATGTCAGGGTTTTTCCTTCTTGATCTGAGAGGTGATATTTGCATATGTGATTACATTGGGTGTTTTCCCTGCAGTCAGTGTCACTGGGTATGATTTGCAATGGTAATCAGTGGTTGTGGGTAAAGTGACCTTGATGAACAGCTGTTTGTGCATGCGTCTTACCCATGGTCTTGATAGAGGAGTATTTGTTGAAGCCCAGGTTGTTGTGAGGCTGGGACAGAGTCATTCCGGGACTCAAAGGAGGAAGCGTGATGTTATTCAGATGGTTATGCTCTGAAGGAAGAGAGAAAGCACAGGAGGAGAAGGACGACAGAGAGGAACGAGGGAGCAAAGAGGAGAGAGAGGGATACAAGGAGGAGGGGTGCGTTAGTAAATGGGAAGTCAGCACATTTATAGAGAGATGAGTGCATGTGATTATACAGTAAAGGAGAAAGTCTGCCGTTAATTTCAGCAAGTAAAGGGGAACGAAGGACATGCATGAGTCTTATAGCTCAGAGGTTTCTATAGAGAGTCAAGGTCGTGTGTTCATATCTCAGGGAACGCATGAATTAATGCTATGTATAGCTTGGAATGACTTTGTGACTTGAAATAAAAGTGTCTGTTGTGTAAATGTGAATGTAGGCTGCTGTTGCATAACACCGCAGTCTTAATGAAGTTCTCAGTTATGTTTTATGCAAGTACACTGCAAAAAGTTTTTAATTAGTCTTTTTTTTGACTTTCTTCTCAGTTAAAATAGCTGTAAAAATCATTAAAACAAGATTAATTTACTTGAGAAATGGCAATGCGTAAGATATTAAGACTAGTTTCCAGAGAAATAACAGTATATTTAACCTTATGAAGCTTACTGTATCATAAATTATCTAAATTATCAACATTATCAAAAACTTGAAACGTGTCGTACACAATTTGCTTCGTCTTCTGTCTAGTTTATACTTTTTATTAGCCAGTAAATGGTGTAAATGATTTTTGTAAAGCAAATGTAACAATAACTTTAATATTGTCAGTAATATTTCAAGATGAACACTTACTGGACTGAAGCAATTTAGGCTTCAAAAGGTCCACACATCATTTTTAAGTGTGAATATCAAATATAATGCATCAAGTTTTTGAGGAACATTTATTTGTTCATCTCTCAATCATTATTTTATTGCATTGCATTATATGTTTTGTCCCCACAATAAAAACTACAGAACTTTGATCATAAAACTAAGCATTTCATTTTCATCTAACTATTCCGAGATATAAAGCTACAACTGATATTTATATGCATTTTATGTACAGTAAGTAGTCTGCTATACTATTCTCAAAGATTTCAAGGATTTACATTAAACTGCATCTCATTGTCAATTACAAGCTACCAGAATTTCACTTTATTTGCTTTTTTGGCCATTTAAATATCAGCAGCTGCACCAAATTGCATATTTTTGCCTTGTTTGGGCCTCTGTATAAAATTGAGGTGTTTTTTTTTTCTCCTTGATGATGAGCTCCATATTCTCCTATGCATTATACAGTATCATATTAAATGAGCCATTGGATATGATACTCCTATGCAAAAAAAAACACATATGCAAACTTTTTTAGATTTTATATTTTGTCTAAAGATTCAATAAACTCTTCCATTTCAAATAGTTTGATTTTTATGACTATTATTTCATAAATCAGGCTTTACAGGGTTGTCTTAATGCACTGGTGGATTTACTCCTGTCTAAACAAGTTAAAAATAAGTCAAACAAAATCTACCAAAATATATAAGATAAAATACACATACAATGATAACAGTCTTAATATCTATAAATGTCACTGCTCATAAAAACAGTAATCCCTTTCGAGAATTAAAACAATTGAGACAATTGTTGAAACGTAGTACAAGCTGCAAAATTAATGTGGCAGCAAAGCCTCAGATGAGTTGGTCTTGGAAAAATTTGATGAGAAATGTTTGAGTTCATATAAAGGACAGTGAACACCCACCAACTTTTCGGCAGTTTTGGTTCCAGATGGGGTTTTTTTCCCCATACATTTGCTTCACAGGTACTGCAGTTCAAAAACAAGTTTCAACCAAATCCAGCCATCTCCAACATGAATCACAAGCAGAAACTTTAGGGATCAAAAGGTACAAAGGTACTATGTTCTTAACATCATATAATATGGGACTATTCATCTTAATAACGATATCAAATAGAAATCTCTGTAAATTATACAATTAAATCCACGATTTCCACTTCTAGTAAAATTGATTTCTTTGATTTGTGGATCTTTCTTCAGACTGTGGGTCATGCTGATCTTTGAGACTTTTTTGAGATCTCATTTGAAACTGTAGAACTGGCATCTTTTTCTCAGGAGAAAATGTAAGGTCACTGCTGTCTAGTAGAAACAACTGAGATAAAGAGATCACATTTTTTCTTTTCTACGGGTATGTTTGTGCATGTGTGCCATTAATGACCATTTCCGAGGCGGATACATGATAGGCTGCTGTACAGGTCCTTCTCAAAAAATTAGCATATTGTGATAAAGTCGTGACGTATTGTCAAGTATGGTGACCCATACTCGAAATTGGTGCTCTGCGTTTAACCCACGACCTTCGGGTTACAAGTCCAACTCTCGATCCATTAGGCCACGACTGCCCCCCTAAAGTTATTAAAGTTAAAGTTAAGATAAAGTTCATTATTTTCTGTAATGTACTGATAAACATTAGACTTTCATATATTTTAGATTCATTACAACACAACTGAAGTAGTTCAAGCCTTTTGTTTTAATATTGATGATTTTGGCATACAGCTCATGAAAACCCAAAATTCCTATCTCAAAAAATTAGCATATTTCATCCGACCAATAAAAGAAAAGTGTTTTTAATACAAAAAAAGTCAACCTTCAAATAATTATGTTCAGTTATGCACTCAATACTTGGTCGGGAATCCTTTTGCAGAAATGACTGCTTCAATGCGGCGTGGCATGGAGGCAATCAGCCTGTGGCACTGCTGAGGTGTTATGGAGGCCCAGGATGCTTCGATAGCGGCCTTAAGCTCATCCAGAGTGTTGGGTCTTGCGTCTCTCAACTTTCTCTTCACAATATCCCACAGATTCTCTATGGGGTTCAGGTCAGGAGAGTTGGCAGGCCAATTGAGCACAGTGATACCATGGTCAGTAAACCATTTACCAGTGGTTTTGGCACTGTGAGCAGGTGCCAGGTCGTGCTGAAAAATGAAATCTTCATCTCCATAAAGCTTTTCAGCAGATGGAAGCATGAAGTGCTCCAAAATCTCCTGATAGCTAGCTGCATTGACCCTGCCCTTGATAAAACACAGTGGACCAACACCAGCAGCTGACATGGCACCCCAGACCATCACTGACTGTGGGTACTTGACACTGGACTTCAGGCATTTTGGCATTTCCCTCTCCCCAGTCTTCCTCCAGACTCTGGCACCTTGATTTCCGAATGACATGCAAAATTTGCTTTCATCCGAAAAAAGTACTTTGGACCACTGAGCAACAGTCCAGTGCTGCTTCTCTGTAGCCCAGGTCAGGCGCTTCTGCCGCTGTTTCTGGTTCAAAAGTGGCTTGACCTGGGGAATGCGGCACCTGTAGCCCATTTCCTGCACACGCCTGTACACGGTGGCTCTGGATGTTTCTACTCCAGACTCAGTCCACTGCTTCCGCAGGTCCCCCAAGGTCTGGAATCGGTCCTTCTCCACAATCTTCCTCAGGGTCCGGTCACCTCTTCTCGTTGTGCTGCGTTTTCTGCCACACTTTTTCCTTCCCACAGACTTCCCACTGAGGTGCCTTGATACAGCACTCTGGGAACAGCCTATTCGTTCAGAAATTTCTTTCTGTGTCTTACCCTCTTGCTTGAGGGTGTCAATGATGGCCTTCTGGACAGCAGTCAGGTTGGCAGTCTTACCCATGATTGCGGTTTTGAGTAATGAACCAGGCTGGGAGTTTTTAAAAGCCTCAGGAATCTTTTGCAGGTGTTTAGAGTTAATTAGTTGATTCAGATGATTAGGTTAATAGCTCGTTTAGAGAACCTTTTCATGATATGCTAATTTTTTGAGATAGGAATTTTGGGTTTTCATGAGCTGTATGCCAAAATCATCAATATTAAAACAATAAAAGGCTTGAACTACTTCAGTTGTGTTGTAATGAATCTAAAATATATGAAAGTCTAATGTTTATCAGTACATTACAGAAAATAATGAACTTTATCACAATATGCTAATTTTTTGAAAAGGACCTGTATATGTGACAGTCTGCTGTCTATACGCTGTGCGGAGGTCACTAAAGGTTATTTAGGACACACATCCTGTGTCCTCCCCTTTGGGCTGGGGTGTGTGGTCACTGACCTGATTCTGTCAGATCACTTTGTGTGTATGTGTGTGTGTGTGGGTCTGTATGCACTTAACGTATATATGTTAGTGTTAGTGCATATGTGTGCTTTTAAAGTGGTAGGACGGATCGTTATGCCACATACATGCAGTCCAGATACAATTAAATGCTCAGGTTATGTCACAGCAAATGGATGCAGATCATGGATTATGTCAGGTCCATATTGTGTCGACACACATATTGTATTTATTGACACTGCCTGACACATTTGAAAAGGGTTAATCATGCACACACAATCACACATAACATTATAAAAAGAACATTTCCACTTTACTAGTCCTCCGGTCCGGAATTGCTGTTCAATATAATGTATGTATTTGTGCGTTAATTTGTTACGCAGCCTGATGCATTCTGATCATTTTAAAAATTATAAATAAATATTTTTAATTATATTTATGGTGATTATTGGTGGCTTGCTTTCGTTTGAGATTTACGGATAGGATTGCTCATCACCTAGAATTTCCCTTAAAAAACAACTTAAAAAATTACACTCACTGATGACTTCAACAGAAGCATTTCCAGAATCCAACTAATGCTGTTTATTGTGAATAGATTCATAGCTAAAGAGCTGTTTCTTCATCATGTATGCAGCGTTGTATTGATCAATAAGCATACTGGAGCTATGTGCATTAAAATATGTAAAGTACTTTGTATATTTTATGTACACCATGTTTTATGCAACTTAAAGATGCATTTCTTCATGTCTCTATGCACAGTGTGTGTCCTTGTAGTAAAGCCTGGCTGATTTAGGCCCATGTCTTCCTGTCAAAATCCACACCAACTCGATTTCATTCACAACAGGAGATCTGTGTGCTCCTCTAAAAATTAATTCTCTTTGTGCTCTCTCTTTCTATATCTATCTGTATGTTTCATTCTTGCATTCACTCACAAGAAAAGTTTGAAACTAAAATCTGAAATTACTAAAGTGCCTTTTTTTAAATTAGCTACATGCTCTTTTGACGTAAAAGTCTTGGATTTACTATGTACTGTAGACATATAGTCTCCATAACACAACATATTTATCATTATAGCAGTAAGCATACCGTTGCAACCAGAGATGCCATTTTTGTACTATAAAATGCACAGATTTTGTTTTACAGTGTATATTTAAATCTATAAATTTAGTATATAACTATTTCTGTCGTTCTGGGTCATGTCATCAGCTCTGACAGGAAGTGTTCTTCCTGTCAGCATCATGCTTCTCCGGACAGACTGTTTTTAAGGACATATAGAAAAAGAGATCTGTAACACTTCATACCGATCTAGTGTATTCCTCTTGAGGCTTGTTCTAGAATAGAAGTGTCAGACTCCCAATAATTAAAGGTGTGACATTTTTCTCAGTTTCTTCCGAGTTTTTCCAATTCTTTTTTTTTTCTCTGATGTTGTGAAAGAGAATGGGTAAAATAGAGACTGGTAGTGTTTGGAAATACGGATAAGGCATCAGTCAAGCAGAGAGATTCTTTAATTAAAAGCGCAGTTTTTCCACTCTTCCATTCAGTGGCTTAGTAACGAATGTCAGTTTGTAATTGAGATTGGTCAAAGGCATGTGAAGTGATTCTCCAATGCAAAGGGTGTCAGTCCTGCTCTTGGACATTCACCATCCTGGAGAGTTTGGATCCACCTTGCTCCAAAACGTCTGTCTGGAATGTCCTAGTGATCATGAAGATCTTGATCACCTGGTTCAGATGTGTTTACAGTTTTTTTCAACTGCTTACACACATTTTCAAAACTTTTCCTCTTTTTTTCCACACTTTTCCACACAAATCCAAGAATTGCACACACAAAATGCAAAATGCCTCACATCTCTTGCAAAACGAAGCACTGCATTAAATATTTTTTTTGCAGTTTTCAAAATAAAAACAACATCTCAAAAGCAAACATTTGCAAACACCTTTGCCGTAATTTTAATTCCTATTAGATTTTTGTGCGTTAGAATTGTGTTTTGCAAAAAGTATTTTATGAAATTGAAAACTGAGTCAAGGGCCAAGAATTAGTGTCTGGTTTTGCAGATTTGGTGTGTGGCCCTGGTGTTTGACCGTCAGGTTTCAGAAATTATGTGACAAGTAAAGATATTGTGCGTAAGCAGTTGAAAGAATTTGTTATAAGGTTGAGGCTAAACTCCAAAAAGTTCCAAAAGGGTTTTTTTTGCAAAGACGCCAAAGAAGAACGATCTGGGAACGTTTTTTGACAATAGGCTTCATTTACATCACAAACTATGATTAGCTACTTGCAAGTTAGTTGCAAACTAGCAAGTAAGAGAAAAAAGAAAAGTCTTTTAAATTGTGACAGTGCTTTTGAGTCCATAGGCATCTAGACAGGGATTACATTTCATGCAGGTATTTAGGTGTCTTTTTCTTACTGAAAATTTAATTTTCTGTCAAATGCATTAAATTGTTGACATAAAATGTTTTTATCATTTTTTTGCACATTGATTTGAAAAATGTTATCAGTTTTGATATTTACTGCAGTTAATGTGTCTGCTGTAGTATGTATAGGACAGTCTGAGCCTTTCACTTGTTTAATCTCAAAAACTAACTTTATGTAGACATAACCAATGTAAAATTACGTCGAACCTCTCAGAAAGCACATAAGAAAATATGCATTGCTCTGAAAGATTTAGTTGAACTTTGACCTTTATACAGCATATTTTTTACTTTATTGTCCATGTGCAGTAGCTGTTCGTGTTGATGAAAATGAAAGTGACATACGGCCAAGTATGTCCCATACTTGGAATTCATGCTCTGCATTTAACCCACCCAAAGTGCACACACACACACACACCGTGAACACACACCCGGAGCAGTGGGCAGCCATTTATGCTGCGGCGCCCGGGAGCAGTTGGGGGTTCGGTGCCTTGCTCAAGGGCACCTCAGTCGTGGTATTGAGGGTGGAGAGAGCGCTGGACATTCACTCCTCCCACCTACAATCCCTGCCGGCCCGAGACTCGAACCTGCAAAGTTTGGATTACAAGTCCGACTCTCTAAACATTAGGCCACGACTTCCCCAAGAGAATTAAGAGACTGGTCTGAAATCAGAGGCTGTATTTTCTGCCTGAAGATAGAATTCCTGGTCTACAGTGCACAATGCCTGGAAGTCCACACTGTTCCAAGTTCTGGCGCTGGTGGATTGACATTACGAGCACGAGGCTCTGAGCGATTTTCTGCGGTTTGGCTACAGTTGTAATCTAATAATCTAATCATCTAAACTCCATTACATGCAGACGTGGAGATCAGACTCTGATACAATCAGACATGACTGTGTCTCACACTATATCTGCCCCTTACTCTCTTTGTCCAGTTCTGTTTGCTCACATTAGCCTTTCATTATCTTCACTGATTCCTGTGAAATCAATTAATCAGCAACAAATAACAAATTAAAGGTCAGAGGTCAACTCAGCCCATCTAATACTACAAACTTTTTTTCAATGTTGAAGGTTAAAAATATACTGCTTGCCCCAATTCTCTCTGCTCTCCATTATTTTTTTCCATTGCTCATTCCTCGTTGTAGATGATAGAGTGTAGGGTGGGTAGCTTGTGCTCCTCTCAGACTGGATTTACGTAACTTAATGAACTGCTAAATGGCTATCGAACTGTAGCTCCCTGTCACGGCCCCTCTTCCCCATGGGAGTCTGACATTTGCATCATAATTAATAATAACTGCATGACGGTAACTGCACAGGGATCTGGTAACCTGGTGATGTGCGGACAGACGGAGGAAAATGACTTTCTGTTTAAGATATTTTGGAAGAAATGTGACTGTCCCATTGACTGCCAAGTAAGAATCACTGTCAAGGCCCAGAAAAGTATGAAAAGCATCGCCAAAAGAGTCCATCTGCCATCAGTGGTTCAACAATTCGTCTCCTCCCTTCACCGTAGCACCATTTTGAAGATTTTCTTTGCATACAAAAAGTATTCTCATCGTTTCATAACAGTCAGATTGAACAACTGATGGCAGATGGACTATTCTGACGATGCTTTTCGTACTTTTCTGGGCCTTGACAGTGATTATTACTTGGCAGTCAATGGGACAGTCACAAGCCTCCCAGTTTTCATCCAAAATATCTTAAAATGTGTTCCTAAGGCGAACAAAGCTTTTACGGGTTTGGAACGACATGGGGTAAGTGATTAATGACAAAATTTTCATTTTACCTTTAATTTACCCTTTAATCAGATTTTTGCTGCTCAGAGATCGTCAGAATGGTTAGGCTGGTTTTACTGCTTGTTCCTTCAATTTTTTTCTTTTTTTTGAGAGAGAGATATAGATCAATATCAGTCAGGGTTGACTGGTATCAATCAGTTCACAAATTGTTCTTCAATGATGAAAGCACACCTCGTTCAATCCAGTTGTTTCTACTTGCTGGCTGAGAAGGAATGCATGATGCATCTCATAATAAGGAATGAGTTACATAAGGAATCTAAAGAGCAAGTCACAGTAGAGTCAAAGTGAGAAGTAAGAAGTCACAGGAGAATCACTATGATGCCACAATAATGATTTTACAATAGAATCCCAATGAAATTGAAATGGATTCACAGTGATGTCACAATATAGTCACAACAGGAGCCAAAATGGAGCTTGTCAGACGATATTGCTTTTTATAATTTATTCATTTTATTTTTAAGTGTATGATAAATGATATGCAGAATCAAAAATATTATTATTTTAACTTTAATAAATAACTTTTTTAAATTTTATAATACATAATGTTTATAATGTTTTAATGAAGCTTGTCAGAGACTAAAACCTTTTTAGATTCTAAAGTAGTGGGGATTTCTTTAAGACTGCAAGGGAAGCTTGGCTTCCCCTATAATGTCAAAAAATGTACGTTCAAATATGTACTATTGTGTTAACATTTTATTGACTAAAAATGCGTTAGAACACATTCATCTCGAAAACGAGTTCGTTCAGAATCAGCTACGTATAGCAGGTCGGCTGACTCGATTTCCTTCTCATACATTCCCATAGTGTCACAGTGTATTTCCCTGTTGAAGCCTAGCGTCCATTGACTTCAGTGGAGCTGCTTTGAACAGTTTTTTTCAGTGCTTCGAAACTAGACGGTCATTGGATAAAAGCTGTGATTATGTCCCGCCCACGGACGCTCAGCGTCTCTGGGAGTGAATGGAGGAGTGGGCTGGCCTGGACTCTGGGCTTCTGCTTGATGATTGGAGGGTCTGTTGAAAGACTGCATCTCCTTTTGATTGACAGCGATTTTGTACTATAAAAAGTCGCTGACGCTGAAGCTATTCGAGCTCAGTCCCATAGCGGATTTTGCAAGTGAAGTCGAAAGATAAACTGCTGCAACCTATTTCTTGGTATTTGCTTGGCGAAATTGCTAGCCAATTTTCATCATACATTTCACACAATTATACACCACATTCCTTGTTTCAGTTTAACCTAATTCCCACATTTCCCTGTCGAGTTTAATATCTTTTTTTTTTTAGATCGTTTGTTCATACATTCATTCATACAGTAGGCTAGGCTAGCGTCGTAGGGGTGAACTAGCCAGCTAGCAAACTGCACACGAAGGCAGACAGTGCTAATATTGTAGACCTGATTTTGGCGAAGCCATTTGAAAGTCTTCCTTATGAGGAGAAACTTAGAATTAAACAGCAGGGCAGATCAACACCTAAGATTTATTTAGTGCAAAAGATAGGGAAAAGTAACAGGTCTTTTCAGCTCTCCTGGTATGACAAAGTTAGGCTGACTGGACTATGACAAAGAAAATGTACTGCTGGGAATGTAGGGCAGAATTTACGTATAAATAAATGGACAAATTTTATGATGTAGGCCGAAAATGAGCTTCCCCGACCAGCAGCCGCCACTGTTCAGTATTGCATTTTATGATTTATTATTTTTATGTTTAAGTGTCTGGTAGCTGATATGCAGAATCAAATTATTTTGACTTTATTAAATAACATTTTTAATATCATATGTAATATTCGTAATGATTTTGTCACAACACACTCTGGAGCTAGGAACGAGGAGGCGAGGAACTTCTTCAATAACGAAAGACTTTTATTTAACAAACTCAGGGATCACAGGAGCCACTGATAACAACATGAAGACGATCAAACCGGACCCAGAGGCAGGGAAACACAGAGCTTATGAAGGGCAGACTAAACTAGATAATTAACAACACAGGGCTAGGAACTAATTAACTAATAAAGACATAAAACTGGGACAGGGACAGGAATACCAAATATGGGCATGGAAACACAGGGAACACGTAAGCCCCTTTCACACAGAGATTCCGGAAAATACATGGGTAATGTGTTCCGGCAATTGTTCCCGGATCGTTAGATTTTGGTTCATTCACACAGTGATTTTCCAGAATCTGTGCGTGCGTTCACACACAACCCGTAAAGACACGTGAAATTTCATGTGACGTGTATAATGCGCCGCGCACAATTTCACTAAACTGGCGAACGAAAAAAAAGCTTCAGCGCGGATAGTGAGGAGCTCCGATCGCTGCTTCATTCCAGTTTACACATTTAAAGAGATCTCTTTAAATGTAAAGAGATTTACATATTAGTCCGTTTTTTTATTCTAAGAGTATGTAAGATGTTTTTTTTTATTAATAGTAAACGGTCGGCCTTTTGCTGTGGTGATTTGCGTGTGTTTACACTGTGCGCTCCTGAGCGAGACCTAAAACATGGCAGAATCCGATGCGGCGTGACATAGATTCCCAGACTCTATACACTTTGGGGGGCCACGGTACATTATAAAAGTAGCCCAAAAAAACGCAACCCACGGCTCTATATTTTCCCGCGAATGTATTTTCAAAATAGCCCAATTGTGCTGGAAAACCGCTACCCTGGCAATCACTGGTTCGCTGTACTCCGCGTTCGCTTCACTTTCGTCTAGCCTGGCGCCTCATAATCACACAATCCCTGCGTCTCAATGTGCATACTATCCACCCTGTCTGCCCTAAATAGTATTGAAAATTATTAATATCACATAGAATTTAGAATGGATAGCGTGCACATTGGGACGCAGGCAATGATAGACTACCTTTCGTGCTGCGATGACGGCAAGAAGTTAGGGTCAAACCTTATCAAAGATTAATTTGCGTTAAAAAAATATTAACGCGTTAAAATTTTTAGATTAATCGTATACGTTAACGTGTTAACATTGACAGCCCTAATTTTAACAAAACACTATTATTACTATTCATGCCATTATATTCATGCAACATTGTTTTGTAATCTGACAGGTATAACACATAACACACATTTCTCCCTTGATAATAATGGCTGTTATTTTTTAAGGTTGAGCTATGATTTAAACGAAACACATAAATTATTTTGTCTCTGGGTGCCACTGTTGGGTGCTATTCTGTTCAGAAAAAAATGAAATAAATAAATAAATAAAAATCTGATATTAGAAAACAGAAACGTATTTTATGTCTGAATCCACATTGTCCTTCTCTGCTTAAACAAACGAGGGAGTAATCATGGAGATACTGCCAGACTGGAACCACAGTAGAAATCACAGTTGAGCTTGTGGAGGTTAAAATCTGCTGTATCAGGTATCAATGGAGAGTCACACTGAAGAGAACATTTAAACCTTAACAGATTACATCAGCTGTTTTAACCATCCACAGGAGGTTCAGCTTAACTTTTTAAGACAGACTTCACAAAACTTTTTGTAGAGCAATTCCTCACTGGCACAATGTGTACGGCAGAAAAAGCATATCCATCCGTGGATCTGCCCCATTGGAGTTGGAGATTTTTGTTCTCTGAGGGTAGGAGGTCCCTCGGGGTAAAATGCAATCAAACACACACGGCTCACCACAGAAAACGCACTACTTCTCATTAATAATGCATCATCCCACTCAGGAAGAAAGAGCACTCGACATACATATTCATTTAGCTTTTTAAATATTACTGTCCAGCCCTTTAAGGCTTTGAACAGCATTCTACGGCAAGGATGAGAGAGAAACAGAGACCGAGACAGGAAAAGAGAGATAAAGAAACAGTAAAATAACCTAATATACAAAAGAAATATTGACTGCCACGAGGGAAAGAGAAAGTAAGACAAGGCCATATTGCCTTGCTTTATCGTTTAGAAGTGGAATTGAGCTTGTGCAGCTGTGTGTGTGTGTACTTAACCATATTTTGGAGACAAATTTGTACCCAAAAGTGAGGTAAACCTGACAAAATTTCCAAAAACCTCCCTTTGGAGATGTCCTCATTTGTAAAACGGGTTTATAAATAAACTAAACAAAGTTTTTTTGAAATTGTAAAAATGCAGAAAGTCTCCTGTGAGGGCTAAGTTTAGGTGTAGGGTAGGTGTAGGGCAATAGCACACACAGTTTGTACAGTATAAAAACCATTACGCTTATGGAATGTCCCTATTTAGATAGCTAAGTAAACCAGTGTGTGTGTGTGTGTGTGTGTGTGTGTGTGTGTGTGTGTGTGTGTGTGTGTGTGTGTGTGTGCACCTGGTATTCATCACGTCCTGGGGACCAAATGTCCCCACAAGGATAGTAATACCAGTAAATCTTAATCTTGTGGGGACATTTTTTGGTCCCCATGAGGAAACAAGCTTATAAATCATACAGCATAAAGTTTTTTGAAAATCTAAAAATGCAGCATGTTTCCTGTGAGGGCTAAGTTTAGGTGTAGGGTTGGTGTAGGGCAATAGCACATACAGATTGTACAGTATAAAAACCATTACGCCTATGGGATGTCCCCATAAAACATGGAAACCCAACATGTGTGTGTGTGTGTGTGTGTGTGTGTGTTAGATCAGCTCTTTGTTACACTTCTCCGAGTACACACTTACAATTGACTTGAATTGGCTCTGATACTTTGACAAACAATCAGTAGTGACAGTGATGGGTTGTTAGACTGGCTCACACACACACACACACAAACAAACCTTTTTCTGTCAAACAACTACACTTGGCCCTAGATCTGTGCCACATCACACAATCTGACACAGTTTACTGCTGTCAACATGCATTTAGTTACCTCACACACCCACCCAAACACACACACACACACACAACGACCCATTTGTTGAAGGGTATATCTAACTTTGGTGCCCCCCCAAAAAATTCATAGGCAGTTCACATGGCCTTTGAGAGCATTTAAACATTAAAAATTATATCAATAAAATATAAAATTTCTTCAGGAAATGTAAAAGCCAAGCTCTGATTAATTTCCCTTGTTTTATCATTAGTAGGTAATCATTAAGAGATTTTTTGTTGGTGTGGAAGAGTATGAGGAAAATGCTCAGTAGGGCAAGCCAACTTAGAGAGCTTGAACACTATAGAACAGAATCAAGCAGGTAATGGCCTAAAATGATTACCATGATAATTTGAAAAAATAATTTAAAACCATGTTGCAGCCATAAAGCAAAAATTATGTACAATGTTATTCTTTGAAATACCATGAAGTACCATGTAATCCCTGTACCATGGCACTTTTTTAAGAATACTCTGGTACCATGTTTTTAAAAAAAGTATGCAATACTTTAAACAGGGTATTACCAAAATGTTTAAAATCCATGGTAATACAATTAGTAGCCTATGTTTTTTTGTTTTTTTTTAGTGTTGATGGATAGATAGATGGACACGTTATTGATCCCCTAGGGTATATTTAGTAGATTGTCAAACACACACGCAGGCTACATGCAAGCTCACTACCAGAGCCAGTACAGTTTTATTTTTCCGCTTCTCAATGGACTGGAACTAATTTAATGACACATATTCCACTACATCCATAAGCCATATGCAGAAAACTAACATACACACACACGTATACACAAGTACACACTGAAACCTCATTATCAGCACAGGAAATTAGCGAGTCTTCCCCGACTTCATGCATATGTGTCATCAGATCCCAACAATCAGCGGTAAGTACAACCCAGCCGTTTATACCAATGACCAACACAATTCATACCTACAGTCTCTCTCTGTCTGTGTGTGTGTGTGTGTGTGTGTGTGTGTGTGGGGGGGGGGGCTTGTTTAGCTATACTTGTGAGGACCAGATGTCCCCACAAGGATAGTGAAACCTGAATTTTTTTACTTTGTGAGGACATTTGGCCGGTCCTCACAAGGGAAATAAATTATTAAAAATACTAAATGAAGTTTATCTTAAAATTTAAAAATGCAAAAAGGTTTCTGTGATGGGTAGGTTTAGGGGTAGGGTTGGTGTAGGGCATTAGAAAATATTGTTAGGTCAAAAACAATAGAAGTCTATGAAATTCCTCACAAGTATAGTAAAACAAACGTGTGTGTGTGTGTATGTGTGTGTGTGTGTGTGTGTGCATACAGTACCATGCAATTCATTCCCTCAGCAGCACAGCCTGACCCAATCTCTACAAAGTGCTTGCGAAGCAGTCGGACTGGGTCAGTGCACCTGCAGAGGAGGGGTGTTCACCAACGCTCATGCAGCTCTCTAAATGGGCTGCATACGAGAACCAGAATGAAGGAGAAAACAAATGTTGTGGAGTATGATTGTAAGACAAAGGGAAGATGAGAGGTTTTCAGAAGCACAGTTGAGTTATTCATGCAGTTACTTGTGTTTTGGGAGAAGGGCGATGAATGAAAGGGGAAAAAGGGATGAGAAAAGACAGGACGGAGGGAGAGATGAAGGCATGTATGATGTCTAACACAGAGACCAGCTGCTCTACTGTCACACTAAATAACCCTCACTCTTATTTCCTCTCTTCTTATGCCTCTCTCTCTCTCTCTCTCTCTCTCTCTCTCTCTCTTTCTCATGATGTGCAGATGCTGTCAGTGTGAAAGCATGTTTCAAAAGAAGTGTGTCATAGAGTTGCTTGCTGTGGTTATTTTGAGATGAACTGGTGTGTATGTGTTTAGGATGCAAGGTGGTAATGCAGCTACTGAATGAGAGATTGTGTGCATTAAAGGGATTGTTCAGCCAAAAATTACAATTGTGCCATTGTTTGCTCACCCTCATGTCATTCCAAACTGCCTGACTGACTTTCTTCTGTGGAGCACTTGAGGAGAATTTTTGAATATGAATTTCCTTTTCTTTTTCCATGTAATTACAATGAAAGCTGTAGAAAGTTTGTAGCTTTCAAGCTTCAAAAAGGACACAAATACCTCATGAAAGTAGTCCACGTGGCTCATGAAAAAAGAGAGATGGGAGGAAAAACTATATTTCAATCCTTTTACATTCTCTCACTGAACTTCCCTGTGAACGCAAATGTTTTGTGAAAAAATGCAAAATTTCTCAGAGGAATGCAGTACTTTTGTGTGAGAGAGTTAAAAGCAATGATTTTTTTTCCCTCCAGAGCTCATATTTGTTCTATTACAGTGTCCCCTTATGAACTCCGCAATATTTCAGGTTTTCTGAAGCACACAAGTCATATGGATCACTTTTCCAGTATGCTGCTTTTGTGTGCTTTTTTAAGCTTGAATTTTTCATTTTAGTTGCATGAAAAATAAAGACCAACACAGTCTTCAGAATATCTCCTTTGTTTTTGTACATAAGAAATAAAGTCATTTGAAATTACATTAAGCTTTAAAAAGTATACACTATTTTTCCCCCCTTTTGAAATTTAGAAAGGTTTAAAACTGCTTAATCTGGTGTTGCTCTTCTTCATGCAGATGATCTAAATCAGACACAGCTTTTGCAGGATTTGACTGTCCGATTTCCACAGAGCAATGAAAAACAGCTGGATTTGAGGACATCTGAAAACATCTGTCACATGTATGAAGGTCAAACCAGATGAGTCCTACCCACACACATCCCGCCTACAGCTTTTCTATGTCAGTAGACATAATTTTTGGAAAGTCATGTAGCAGATTAGATTTTACCTCAAACACACTCATTGCTTTGACTTCCATAGGAAACACATGTACTGTAGAAACAAGAGATATCAATACAAACCTTCCTAGGTTTAGTAAACTTTAAAGTGACAGTTCACCCAAAAAATGAGAATTCTGTCATCATTAACTCAACCTCATGTTACATGCCAAAATCAGCATAAAATAAATCCTACACACTAAAGGATATTGTATAACTTCAAGAAGATACTTTTCTGGCACTTTTGTATCTTTTTTGAGGCTTTAAAGGTCTCAGGCTTCAGCTCCCCATTCATTGTGAATGCATGGAAATGAGTGACAAGCTTTTGTGTTCAACAGATGAAGTCAAACACTATGGAAGGACATGAGAGTGAGTAAATGCTCATTTTTGAGTGGCCTATATCCCTTACATTGTGTAATTCTTGGAATGGTAGATGAAATGAACATTTTATGTGAAAAAGACACGTATTAACAGAAACACATGCATACATACATCATCCTGCTATGCTTGACATTTCAGTGTCTCTGCTCAGACCACATGTACTATCTGCCTTGTGACATTTAAACATCTTTCAGATGGAAGGAGAGAGGTTGAAAGGGCAATTTTTTCCACTGTTCTGAGTTTTTCGTATTTTCCACTCCATTTCCTAAAAAGCATATCTCGACCGGAGCTCATTCTCCATGTAACTGCCATTCACCATTGTACTTTTCTCTTTCTCCTTTAATCATACTCCTTTCACACCGGCATCAATGCATGTTTGATTGACATATTCTACCACAGCTATGATTGGTGCATTTGCTGGAAGGAAGTTTCCTGTTGCTAAATTGCCATAGAACATGCCGAATTTCAATCCCTCCAAAGTGCCTTGAAGTTGCACAGTTGCACCAGACCAAAATACAGTATGGTACAAACTTTTGTTAGCTTTGGACAAGGCTTTGAAAGAATTTGTTTAGTTTATTTGTTTTAAAATTAAAACCTAATTTTAACATTAAAACGTCACTTTAAATAATGTAGCCTTTCATGTTATAAAATGTCAGTCTATTGGATATCATTTTATTTATTTCCCAAAGCCTATTTTAGTGCATTTGGAGGTTGTGTGAATGTATAAAGAGATGAGAACTTACATGAGCAACCTTCACTATGTCTGGTGTGCAATGGCCTTTATTTGAAGCATTGATTTCAAATACTGTCCTGTTACTACACACAAACAGCTCATTCCAAATATTTTCCTTTCTTTCTGACCTTCATGAGATCTTCAAACATTATATTTGATCTTTTTCTTTCTGGAGTATTTGTTCCTCTTGAGATTCCACCTTTTCTAAGATGACCTTTCAGCGGTAACATGCTGTATGCAGAAGGTCACGGTGTAATAATCCTATTAATTAGGAGAAATGCAAAGGGCTTTAATAGCCTTGAGATCCTGCAAGGGCAAAACATCACAGTGAAGAATTATTAACATCCTAACATCATATTTAGATGAAAATGTTTTTCCTGTCACTGCTACATTGTAAGAGTGATGCATTTTATTGGGTGTTTTTAGCAGGATCAATGGTATTTTGGGTGATTTTTTACTAGTAAAATTTGCTATATATATATATATATAGCAAATTTTGCTAGTAAAAAAATCAATATATATATATATTTTTATAATGAAATTTCATTTTTGTGGCAATAGCTTATGATGTCATATGAGTTTTTCATTCATCTTGTGTATTATTTTCTAGTAAAAATATCTGAAAAACCTTAAAGCAAAATAAATGTACTTGAAAAGTAAAACTGCATAAGATATTAAGACTTGCTTTCCGATGAAGTATCTTTAATATAAGTGTATTTTGTTTTATTGTACTGGCAACTTTTAACTTGGGAGAAGAAAAAAAACGGGAAAAGGCCTGCCAGAGCAGCAAGACAAAATACATTCATATTAAACATTTTTGTTCTGAAAAAAGTCTTAATATCTTATGCAAAGTTGCTTCTCAAATACAGTTATCTTGTTTAGAATATTTTTAGATATTTTGATTAAAAAAGACTAAAATAACAGTTAGAAACAGTATTTTTGCAGTGAGTTTCCATAACAGATCATCCTGCCTGCTAACAGATCCTGATTACTGGTTCTGTAGAGAGAGTTTAGCTTCAGGCTCAGTGCAGAAATCACCTCTGATCTGCTGCAACATCAAAAGAGTTCAGACCAGTGAGCATTACAGCATTACAGCAGGCCTCAGATCAGTTTAACCCTGTTACAAAGACGTGTCAGTGATTAAATGAATACTCTGTCCTGCTGTGGCTTCAGAATATTGGGGAAATGTCCTGCTGCTTGTTTGCTGTGTTTAGACCAATCTGAGTCTGAAGTGTGTGTGTGTGTGTGTGTGTGTGTGTGTGTGTGCATGCATGTGTATGTGTGTGTGTGTGTGTGTGTGTGTGTGTGTGTGTGTGTGCGTGTTAGCCAAAGGACGCTGGAAGCGGTTGGTAAGACGGGTGTGATCAAACTTCCACTTCATAACACTTTATACACACAATGCAGGCACAGTAACTGTCTGGTCAGTCACACTGGTGCAGATTCTCAAGGGCATAAGTGAAAAATATTAAATCTATATCTGCCATATACAGTGCCCTCCAAAAGTATTGGAACAGTAAAGTCAAAATTGCTCTGTTTGCTGTGGAGTCAAGACATTTAAGGGAAATGTCAAAGTGTGACCCATACTCGGAATTTGTGCTCTGCATTTAACCCATTCAAGTGTACACACATTAGTGAACATACACCAGTGAACATACACCCGGAGCCCTGCTGCGGCGCCCAGGGAGCAGTTGGGGGTTCGGTGCCTTGCTCAGGTCTCACCTCAGTCGTGGTATTGAGGGTGGAGAGAGTGTTGGTTATTCACTCCCCCCACCTACAATCCCTGCCGGACCTGAGACTTGAACCCACGACCTTCGGGTTACAAATCCAACTCTCTATCCACTAGGCCACGACTGCCCCTACAAATATGATTAAAAGATGAATATGAAACTACAGACAAAACTACAGAATGTCACGTTTTATTATTGGGTGATTCAACACAGATGTTTTACCAGCTAATAAGTTCAGCACTTTTAGAGTTCATCCCTCTATCTGATGTGAGCATAAGTATTGGAACAGTTGTCTCACAGGTCTTTCTAAGTGATCAGCTGTGTCCTGTTGCATTAATTCTTCAGATATTAAAAGCAGGGAATGTGTCGTATCAGTTATATCCATTACTTCTGCATTCTGAATCTTGCATTCGATGATGACACACAAACCAGGATGAAGATGAGGGAGAAAGGCAAGATTAGAGTTTGCAAAAAAGCACAAAGATGAGCCAGAAGAGTTTTGTAACTGTGTTTTTGGACCGATGAGACAAAGCTGAACCTTTATCTAAGTGATGGGAAAGCAAAAATATGGAGAAAAAAGGGAACGTCTCGGTTACGTATGTAACCCTCGTTCCCTGAAGAAGGGAACGGAGACGTCACGTCAGTGACCGACGAATTGGGATCTCGCTTAGAGAGACCAATCCCCTACGAGAGTATCTAAACGAGCCAATGCACATTGGCATGCGATTATTGCATCCAGCTGCCGCTAATCACAGCGTGAGTATAAGTAGGCAGCGGGTGCAGCGCATATTCAGGTTTTCGCTGAGGAGCCGAGCCGGTGACCCGGCCGCTCAGCGGTGGTACAGCAGCCGTGGCGACGGGACGTGACGTCTCCGTTCCCTTCTTCAGGGAACGAGGGTTACATACGTAACCGAGACGTTCCCTATCAGTCGGTCACTCCGAGTCACGTCGGTGACCGACGAATTGGGATCCCTACCAAAGGGCCACGGATACTGCCCCTTCCAGTGTCCTGTGGAAGCCTCCTGTGCCCCTATTTTTTGGCGCAGGTCAGGGCTAGCACAGAAGACCAGCTACTGTTGTCATGGCACTACCCACTCAGTAAGACTGGATAACACTGGGAAAAAGCGTACCCGTTCCAGTTGGAATCGGACGCTGCGGAAGCTCGCCCTTCCCGAAGGAGGTCCGGAGCAATTACGCATATGATCAACCTTTAGGCGCATATGGAAATTAGAGGAATTTGTACCTCATGGAATTTGGCAGAAGACCTGCCGGGGAAACACGGCTCTCAGGCTATACCGTGGACTATACACATATGGGGTCCACTAAGGCCTTTCATATGGAACCCAGCCCTCTACCGGTTCTCATGGATTCAACGAGTGAGGGCCTAGCGTCAGATGCTCCGCCACATCTGACTGCCGAGGGGATGGAGGAACTCAACAGGGTCTACAGTATGGACTCTCTGGAGCAGTTTTAGCAAGCCGACCCGAAAACGGAACCTCTCAGTGCTTCTACCCATTTGAGGTGAGAACACAGGAGGAAACCGGTTCCACACGAAGGCTATAGAACCTAGCGAACGTGTTAGGGGTCGCCCAGCCCGCAGCTCTACGAATATCTGCCAGCGAGGCGCCACGAGCCAACGCCCAGGAGGATGCAACAGCTCTAGTAGAGTGAGCTCTCAACCTGAACGGGCAGGGCACACCCTGTACCTGATAAGCCAGGGTGATGGCGTCCACTATCCAGTGGGCCATACTCTGCTTGGAGACGGCCTTCCCCTTCTGCCGGCCTCCGTGACAGACAAAGAGCTGGTCTGAGGTCCTGAAGCTTTGTGTCCTGTCAACGTAGCATCTCAGCGCTCGGACGGGACAAAGCAAAGCAAGGGCTGGGTCTGCCTCCTCCGAGGGCAGCGCTTGCAGGCTCACCACCTGGTCCCTGAAGGGAGTAGTGGGAACCTTGGGCACGTAGCCAGGCCGGGGCCTCAGGATTACCTGGGAGTCAGCCGGCCCAAACTCTAGGCACGAATCGTCAACCGAAAATGCGTGCAGGTCCCCTACCCTCTTGATGGAGGCCAATGCAAGCAGGAGCAGAGTCTTCATTGAAATAAACTGCAGCTCAACTGACTGCAAAGGCTCAAATGGGGCCTGCTGTAGTGCTTTCAGCACTAGAGACAGGTCCCAAGAGGGTATAGAGGGGGGCCGTGGAGGATTTAACCTTCTTGCCCCCCTAAGGAACCTGATGACCAAGTCATGCTTACCCACCGACTTCCCTTCCACGGGGTCATGGTTAGCAGCAATCGCAGCCACATAGACTTTAAGGGTGGAGGGAGACAGCCTTGGCTCCAACCCCTGCTGCAAAAAGGAAAGCACGACTCTGATCGGGCACTTTCGGGGGTCTTCTCGGTGAGAAGAACACCACTCGACGAACAGGTTCCATTTCAAGGCGTAGGCCTGTCTCGTGGACGGCGCTCCAGCCGAAGTGATGGTGTCAACTACCCCTTGGGGTAGGTCACCTAGAACCTCCGCGTCCCGTCCAGGGACCAGACATGAAGTTTCCAGCTTCTTAGGTCTGGACGCGGGTGCCAAAGGTGCCCCGTCTCTGAGTCAGTAGATCCTTCCTCAGAGGAATCTGTCAGGGAGGGGCTGTCACGAGGAGCATCAGTTCTGAGAACCAAGTCCGAGTGGGCCGGTACGGCGCCACGAGCAGGACCTGCTGCTCGTCCCCCCTGATCTTGCATAGTATCTGTTTTTGCGAGAAGGCTCACTGGGGGAGACGCATACTTGCGAAGGCCCCGCGGCCAGCTGAGCTGGACCGTCTGGGGATGGAGTCTCCATTCTCCGGGGAGCGCAGCTCGTGACAGCTCGTCGGCTGCCCGGTTGAGCAAGCCCGGAATATGAATGGCACGAAGCGACCTCAGATGCTTCTGACTCCAGAGGAGGAGGTGGCGGGCGAGTTGCGACATGCGACGGGAGCGCAGACCACCTTGTCGGTTGATGTACACAACGGTCGCAGTGTTGTCCGTGCGGACGAGTACGTGCTTGCCTCGTAAGCGCCTTCTGAGACGGATCAAGGCCAGACGTACTGCTAGCAACTCTAGGCAATTGATGTGCCAGTGCAGTAGGAGGCCCGTCCAAACCCCCGACACTGCAAGCCCGTTGAACGTGGCGCCCCAGCCGGTGGTGGAGGCATCTGTGGAAATCACAGCAAGCCTGGAGACCTGTTCCAGGGGCACTCCTGCCCGCAGAAACGAGAGGTCTGACCATGGGGTGAGGGTTCGGCGGCAGGCCGGTGTAACTTGGACCCGGTGAGTGCCGCGCTGCCACGCCCACCTCAGGACTCGGCCATGGAGCCAGTGTTGAAGCGGTCTCATATGAAGCAGCCCCAGCGGCGTGACTGCCGCTGGAGCTGCCATATGCCCTAGTAGCCTCTGAAATTGTTTCAGTGGGACCGCTGACCTGCTCTTAAACCTACTCAGGCAGTTCAACACCGACAGAGCACGTTCCTGCGTGAGGCGTGCTGTCTGGCTGACCGAATCCAACTCCATACAGAGAAAAGAGAACCTCTGCGTCGGGGAGAGTTTGCTCTTTTCCCAGTTGACCTGAAGGCCCAACTGGCTGAGGTGTGACACCAAATCCCTGTGTTCGCACAACTGGTCCTGAGACTGAGCCAGTATGGGCCAGTCGTTGAGGTAGTTGAAACGCGAACGCTCTGTTCTCTCATGGGAACAAGGGCTGCCTCCGCAACTTTCGTGAAGACACGGGGTAACAGGGACAGCCCGAAGGGCAGGACCTTGTACTGATATGCCCGTCCTTCGACGCAAACCGCAGGAATGGGCTGCGGCGCGGAAGGAATCGACACATGGAAGTACACGTCCTTCAGGTCGACCGCTGCAAACCAATCTCGGGGACGGATGCACCCAAAGATGCGTTTCTGCGTGAGCGTCTTGAACGAAAGCCTGTGAAGGGCCCAGTTCCAGACACGCAGATCCAAGATTGGTCGTAACCCACCGCTTTCTTGGGCACAATGAAGTAAGGGTTGCAAGCCCTGTCTTCATATCGGCTGGAGGGACCGGCTCCATCGCGTCCTCCGCCAGTAGGACAGCGATCTCTCCACATGAGACACGAGCATCAGCTGCCTTCACTGCTGTGAGGTGGATGCCCCTGAACTGGGAGGAAACTGAACCGCATAGCCGAGTCAGATGGTCCCCTGGAGCCAGCAAGACGGGCTGGGTAGACGCAGGCACCCAGACACCGTACAAGCGGACCAGCGGGACCACCGACGTACCCGCGGTGGGGCAGCGAGGTGGAACACAGGAACACGGTCCGTGGCGGACCAAGGGGTCTGGGTGTGCGGTGCACGCTTACCTGGTTCCGAGGTTGGCAGAGGGTGCGTGAGTAGGGCCTTTGATGACGCTCTCGAACCGCCCACTGCTGCCAGCTGGCGAAGAGGAGGATGAGCGCGGTCCGGAGTTGGTCCGTCCGTGACTCTCCATACCCTCTTAGGACCCAGAGGCAGAGACAACCGCTTCTTGTCAAGATTTTTGAAATAGAAGAATCTCCACCCGGCCCTCCTCCGGGGGAGGGGGAGGCGCATCCGCCACCTCCCAAAGCAGTCCTCTCTCTCACTGGGTCGGCCTGCCTACGCCCAGCTCAATGGCACCGCCTCTGGAAGCTGCTGCGGATGCGGTGTGGGAGCAGGGACGGACGCAGGGGCCGCCCTCGGCGACAAGCAGGCTGGGGCGCTGCAGCCGGCGGACGGGTTGAGGCAGCAGCTGCCCGCCGGGGCAGGAGGTGTTGGATCACCTCAGCCTGCTCGTGAGCAGCCGAGAACTGCTGGGCCATGTTCTCGACTGCGTCGCCGCAGAGGCCAGTCTGGGACACAGGGCCCTTGAGGAACCGATACTTTGTCGGTGTCCCCATGTCGACCAGACACAGCCAGGGGTGAACGTCCTGGACCACAAGTGTGGACATCGCACGACCCAGAGACCGCGTCACCTTCGTCGCTCGTAGCGCGAGGCCCGAGGTACAAGCTCTCAGAGCTTCCGGATCGTAACCACCCCCGTGCATGTCCTCAGTGCTTTTAGCCTGAGGACCCTGCAGTAACGCTGTAGCGAAAGGTGGAGGCAGCTTCCCCACAGGCCATATAAGCACCGCCGGACAGACCAGACGAGTACCTACAGGCCCGGAAGGGGAGGCACGGTTCGCCCCGCCGAGTGGAGACGGTATTAGGACACAACTGCATCGCAACCGACCGCTCCATCGGGGGGACCCCCGTATACCCCCTAGCTGCGCCACCACCGAGGGTGGTGAGGGGGAGGAGCTAGCAGGGCGGTTTCTGGCAGTAAAAGGTGCCGTCCACGACCTGGTAAGCTCCCCATGCACCTCCGGGAGAGAGGCACTGGGGCAGGGCGCTGAGAACCAGCGCAAACTACCCCGAGAAACCAGTCGTCCAACCTCGAGGGCTCAGGACACGGTGGGATCTCCACTCGAGCCCTACCCTCTCAGTGGCCCGGGAAAGCATAGCCGTGATTTCTAGATCCGACTCAGGCACTGCTACTGCCGGAGCAGCAGCAGCCGAATCTTCTTGCCCAGAAATCTCCAGCTCACCCTCCGATGCAGCAGTCGACGTCTGGTCATCGGGAGGAGCGCCAGGGTAACTGCTGGTGCTCCCCTTGTAGAGGGCCCAGCACGCTCCACTGACAGCTCAACTGGTTTTGGAGCGCAAGAGGGGCGATGGTCCCTCAAGGGTTGGTTCCCTGGAGGGTTTGCCACCATGCCACCGCCTGAAATGGTCCCCGTCTGTCTGCAGCCAGAACGAGAGCCAAATCAAGGCAGGGGCAACAGAGCTCCGTCCCTTTGTCGAGGTATCGGAGCCTGGCCCGCAACTCCAAGATGATCATCTTCCCATGAGAAGATGCCTCATCCACGAACGCCACCTCAGCATGCTTACTGCCCAGGCATGTGAGGCAGTGATCATGACCATCACCCGGCACCAGGTAACGACCGCATCCAGAAACGCACGGGTGACACGTTGTCTGAAGCAAGACCCAACTCGTCTTTACAAAGACGCAACGTCGAGTTTGCCAGATGCAACGTCGTCTTTAAAAAGACGCACCCGTGAATGCTCTTTTAGAGAAATCACTCTTTCAGTGTGCTGAAGCGCACAGGGGAGATGGCCACTTGCAACACAATCAGGGGGTAGTGCAGCCTGATGTGTGCAATCCACTCGACACAGGAAGAACCACCGCCGCTGAAGCGCCGTACCGCCAGCACGAGAGTCTCCCAAAGAGCGTGCTTAACTCGTTGAATTCACTCGTCAGCAGAGGTCAGGAGCAGAACAATGTAACCGCTCGGCTCCGAAGCGAAAAGCTGAATATGCGCTGCACCCGCTGCCTACTTATACTCACGCTGTGATTAGCGGCAGCTGGATGCAATAATCGCATGCCAATGTGCATTGGCTCGTTTAGATACTCTCGTAGGGGATTGGTCTCTCTAAGCGAGATCCCAATTCGTCGGTCACCGTCGTGACTCGGAGTGACCGACTGATAGGGAACTGCAATGATCCCAAGCATACAGCCTCATCTGTAAAGCATGGTGGAGGTGGTGTCATGGCATGGGCATGCATGGCTGTCTCTGGAACAGGCCCTCTCAACTTTACTGATGACTTAATGTATGATGACAGTAGCAGAATGAATTTGGAAGGGTACAAAACCATCTTGTCTACCAATATTCAAGAAAATACCACCAGATTCATTGGGAAGTGCTTCATATTGCATCAGGATAATGACCCAACACACCCTGCCAGTTCAGTCAAGGAATTTATAAGGGCAAAGAAATGGAAAGTCTTATATTGCCCAAGTCAATCTCCAGATTTAAATCGGATTGAACATGAATTTCACCAGCTGGAGAGGAGAGTAAAGGCAGAAACTCCCCAAAACAAGCAATAATTGGAATTGGCCGCATTAAAGGCTGGGAAAAGCATTTCAAAGGATGAGACCAAGAGTCTGGTGAGGTCTATGGGTCACAGACTCACTGCTGTGATTGTGCGCAAGGGATCTGCAACTAAATAATAGCTTTTAATCTTTTATATCTGCCTTATGTTCAACAGTCCCAATACTTATGCTCACATCAATGAGTGGGATGAACTCTAAAAGTGCTGTTCTTTTTATTTGGTAAAATAACATTTAGAAACAGTAACTCTCTCTCTCTCTCTCTCTCTCTCTCTCTCTCTCTTTCTCGGACACACTTGCTCTCTCCCTCCGCGCTCGCTTCACTTTTGTCTAACCCGGCGCCTCATGATCACACAATCCCTGCGTCCCAATGTGCATACTATCCACCCTCTCTGCCATAAATAGTACTGAATATTACTAATATCACATAGAATTTAGGATGGATAGCGTGCACATTGGGAAGCAGGCAATGATTACCTTCCGCACTGCGATGATGGCAAGAAGTTGGAGTCAAACCTTATCAAACAATTAATTTGCGTAAAAAAATATTAATGTATTAAAATGTTTAGATTAATCGCATGCGTTAACGCGTTAACGTTACAGCCCTAATATATATAAACACACACACACACACCCTGGTGTCCTAAAGACTGAAATAATTTAGATTTTTTTTAATGTTTTTTTAAAGACATTTATTGAAGTGATTTACGCTAATAAGACTGCATTTATTTGGTCAAATATATAGTAAAAGCAGTAATATTATAACATATTACAATTTAAAACAATGGTTTTTAATTTGAATATATTGTAAAATATAATGAATTCCTATGATGGCAAAGTTTCAGCAACTATTCCTCAAAAGCTACATTTATAATAATATATAATAATAATATTAATTTATTATAATACCAATAAATGCTGATTAATTGTTTGACTCTGTGTAGTTGCAATGAAAATTATTCAACCACCTTGACCTGCAAGACACTGTGCTCCCATGAAAAATTATGCAAACAATTCAATCAAAGCATCAGTTATAGAAAGTTTATTAATAAGCATTTCAGTGATTCTGAAGATGCAAAGTTGATGAAAAATGGAAAAATGGTTGTACACATTCATGTACAATAACTACATCTTTGTACACATTCATGTACAAAAAGTTAGCCAATGTGTGTGTGTGTGTGTGTGTGTGTGTGTCTTTGTTATACTATGACTTTCACAGATGTATTTTATTAAATATATAATAACACAAATTTACATTTTTAAATGTAAAAAGAATTTTTAATATTTTTGTAATTTTTGTAATTTTGTAATATTTTTATTTCCTTTGTCTTTCTTTCTTTCTTTATAATATTTATTTATTTTAAATTAATTAATTTTTTTGACATGCTGGCAACAGAAATCATAATTTAGTGTTTTATGACCTTCAAAACATTAAATAGCCTTTAATCCTTTTTGTCTTATTGATATGAATAATATTTATGAAACATTATTCATACCACCAGTGCTAGACTGCGATTACAGTAACAACACTGATAAAAATATATTCACAGACATATGGACACTAACATCATCCTCAACACACACACATTTTGATGTGATGGATGATTAATGTGTTTTTCATGGGTGGTCTGTCATACAACCCGCCTTGACCCTCCACACACAAACACACACACACTGACACACACATTCTGTCTGCCAAGAACATGATTGGCACATATGGCACAGAGTCTTTTTCTCTTACACGCACACGAACAACGCAATGTCTCATCATCAAATGCAAACAGTGTGACAACTCATGCTGTTGCACTCATTAGCTGCACATATGAAGCATTTTGCACTCAGCCAGACCAGTAAGATCTGCATCTTTAGAAATGCAGCAAAAACATGCTTAATCAGCAGTAAAATCGTCTGCGTAAGAAATGTGTCTCTCCAGAGCAGGTGAAAGAAACAGTAGTGTTTTTGCCTGAAGGCGGTTCCAGAGGCATTTGACTGCTTGGCCAGACAGCGAAGATGAACTGTAAGATTTACTGTAAGATGAGCATGAACATCTCTCCACCTGTCACAAGCAAGCTGTCAATCACACACATGGTTGAAGTGTGTAGTTGAAAATAGTCAATTTGCTGTGGTTTTGTATTTGTCTTCACAGCTGACTAGAAAGAAAAATGGTGGAAAATGTTTGGAGATGTATATATTTATATAATTTGCTATGTTATTAAAAATAAAGATTTGAATTAAACTGTAAAATCATTAAGAAGTTCACTTTTATCTGATCCGCTCTACCTGATAAAATTATTTTGCCAGCATAACAATATTGCCAGATTGATTAAAATTAATAAAACTGATTAATCATGTATGTTACCATATATGTATAAAGTACATACGATTTTAGTACATAAGATAAAGTACATAAGAAAAGTTTAAGATTTATTTTTGCCCTTTTCATGATAGGACAGATCAGAGCTGACAGGAAGCAAAGTGGGGGGGGGGGGGGGGGGGGGGGGGTCAGGAAAGGTCCTCGAGTTTGGATTCGAACTCGGGACGCCCGTAGCACAATGGTGTTTTATGTCGGCGTGCGTTGCTCACAGTGCTATCGGTGCCACCATGAAGTACATTTTTAAGGTTGCCTGACAAAAGAGTTTAGAACCAAAATGTTGGGGAAAGTTACTAAGTAATGCACTACAATATTGGATTGCTCCCTAAAAAAGTAACTAATTACGTTACTTAGTTACTTTTTATGGGAAGTAATGCGCTACGTTACTTTTTAAATCTGGGCAGAGCTTGCTTGTTTGTTATATTATATAAATTGTATTCTTTTACAAATGTAAAAGCCCTTTCACATCAAAAGTGAAATGAATACACGTCAGGCTGAAGGAAATGTAAATTCACGTCTGTACAGTAGAGGGCGCAGCTCAAACAAATTGCATTAAGAATACGACGCAGGAGAAGAAAGTTCAACACTATTCAGCAGTAACTAAAATTTCAACACAAATGTGTCATTTTTGCTTAGTATGGTTGAACTGGATCATCGAAGGTCATGTTCAAAAAGGTCATAAAATGGGATTAAATACATAAATAATATTTGCATTTGACTGTTTTATTCTGTTTTTGTGCAGGTGAGATGAGTAAATACATGTTCATATTTAGACTAGAACTACAGTAACATCATGTTCACACACAATGCCTCTGCAATTACTCCCAATTTCTCTCAACATGGAAACATGACAGCTGTCAATCAATACATGGGAAAACAAAGTAACTGGCGTTACTTATTTGAAAAAGTAACTCAGATATTTCCTTCTAAATTACAAAGTAATGCGTTTCTTTACTAGTTACTTGAAAAAAGTACTTGTAATGCATTACCCCCAACACTGTTAATTAATAACTTGTATTCTTTTGAAAACCTTTATTTTTAAGAGGGTAAAGTTGTTTTGTTGTGTTGTTTTGCCACCATTATGCCAGGGTGTTTGTGGGTGATAATGACAATAAGCTGCATGATATTGTTAATGTCCACAGCACAAACAATGTGGATTGAGCTACACGCCTGAGTTTATTGCTTTGTGTTTACACTCACCTTAGCTATGATTAAATTGTGATCCTGGCTGTTGAAAGCATGACTAAAGCAATTATAATTGGAAATATGATAATCATAATGATGCTTATTTAAAGCATATGCTTCTGCGAAAGGTCATGACCCCAAGATTTCAAATATTTGTTGAGCTGGGATGGAAGGATGATGGAAGAGGCAGAGACAGTTCTTTTATTCAGTTCTCATTCTCCTCTCTAAACATCACTCTAATTCTCCTTTCATTCGACGGCCTATCACACCCACGCCATTCCTCTCCCACACTCATTCATCTTTCCTCTTGTCTCATTCGCTCTTTCTTTATTCTTCCCCTTAGGTCTTTTTTTCCCCATCCCATCTCTCTCTTACTATTTATTCATTCAATCTCTGTCTCATTTTCCCTCTATTTTTCTCTGCCAGGTTTCCTCACCTGGGTTTCTTGATTCCTGAAATCTCATTTTCTTCCCTGTGCAAAGTGCTTCTCAAACTTTTCCAGGTGCACTCCTCCTTTCACTCCTTCAACAAAGACTGCAGACCACTTTGCACTTTCATTTGATATTATTTTATATTTATATTATTCATTTTATCCACTTTCATTTTATATTATTTGTTTTACGAATACATAAATTATATATTTCTAAAAAAACATTTCTAGTTTTATTTGAATGAAACAGCTATGTTAAGCTAATGAACTGAAATAAGACTTTATCATGCATTTATGTCAACAAACTTATTCCATCAATGAATCAAATGAATGTTTGTGCTTTTTGTAAATTATTATTCTAATTATTTACATATATTTTTTCTACACACCCCTCTTCTCATGAAGTTCATCATCATACTTCACCTTCGTCACCTCATTTCTATCTTCCTCCTTTCAAATTCATCCATCTATCCATCCTTCCTGACCACCTGTGTTGACGTGTGTCTACCTGTCACGACTCTTCAGCTGTGTTTGTGTGTGTGTGTGTGTATATGCAGATGGCTCTTTCTTAGACCCTTGCGACCCTTAGTGTGTTCAAGCTGTTTTAATGAGCACTTAATTAAACTCTTATTGAAGAGGTGGATTTAGAAGAGGAAGAAGATAAAAGAAGTATGAGCAGAAACACTGGCACAGTGGAAATTCTCACACTCCCAAGGAAAACTCACACCTGTGACGAAGTGCGTGCGTGAGATGGAGAGATAAATGGGTCCCTAATTCTCAGACAGAAGGACAGTGTGTTCCTGATCAGCAGGTCTTGGCTGAAGTTTCTTAATTATGCCTTAATTAGCCCAGTTTCTTCGTTAAGCCACTTCCTCTTCCAAGGCTGAGAGGGAGCAGCAGTAGAACCGCTCATATCCGCAGATTTAATTACTCCCTCATTCCAGTTCATTACACTTACAGGGTCAAAAGGTGATGGCCTTTAAGCCTCATTGTGTTTGCTAAGATTTTATCAAAAATGTTGTCAGCCGATGTGTATTTGCAGAACATTTAATGGGTCATGATTGTACAAGAACTTTAGTTTCGACTGCAAAGAGAATGTTGATGTACTGAATGATGACATAGCTAAATAAATAATAATTTAAAAAAAAAACATAAATTTTGCAGTTTTTCAAGCAAACCAAAGTCATCTTAAAGCTTTCAAGTGTAATTGCTGCAACTTTAGTGGCACCAAACAGGATTATGAAAATAAAAGTCATTGCCATGATTAAAAGGTGTTTCTATTTTATTATCAGCGTGTTCTGGGGGAGATAAGCACTTTAGGTTCTATTACAGACCGTTCTCTCCATCTTTATGATTTTTTCACCCTTTTTCTCCAAGGTGAAAGTCTGATTGCATAAAAGTACACCTCTCCTCATCCATTTGAGGTACAATCCGTGCCCGTAGCACATTTCAGAATGAGCTGCATGGCAGAGGGTTAAGGGCAGTGGTATTTTAGACTGCAATTTTTGGTAACACTTTAGAATACTGTTCCTTCGTTAATGAACAACTACACAAGAACAAGTGACTAATGCACTATTAACATTGCAGTAACTACTATTACCTAACAAGAAACTCTAATTAATGATTTAGTAAGTACTAGTGCTCATTTGAAACTGGTAGCTTACTATTAGCTAATCAATAACTACTATTTTTATATACATCCTGGAGAATTAACAAGAACTACTGTATACAGGTTCATAATTATGTAAATTAATTCTAAAATGAAGATCCCACTAGTAATGACTCAAGTATTCCCAAATCCTTCTAAAGGAACTACTAATTACTTGGATCAGTATTCTAAAGTGAAAAGCATCATAACTCCCTAATATTGAATGATGTCATTGTAAGATTTGAATATATGTATGGTAATGACTCAAGTGTTACTACATCCTTCTGAAGAAACTACTAATTATTTGGATCAGTATTCTAAAGTGAAGATCACAGTAATCCACTAGTAATGATTTAAGCTAAATGAATTACTAACCAAAACTATACAAAAACCTCAAAAGTTTACAATGTCTTCAGTAATTACTAGGGAGTTATCACAATCTTCACTTTAGAATACTGATCCAAAAAATGAGTAATTCCTTTAGAAGGATGTAGTAACACCTGAATAATTACTATACAATACTTTACAAAACTCTCAAAAGCTGACAATGATTTCAGTCATTACTAGGGAGTTGTCATGTTATTCACTTTAGAAAACTGATCCAAATAATTAGTCATTCCTTCTGAAGAATTTGGTAATACTTGAGTCATTACTAGTGGTTACCATGACCTTTACTTTAGAATTAATTATACATTATGTATTATTCATATTAATTATGAACCTGTATACAGTGGTTCTTAGTAGTTCTTAGGGAGGTATGAAAAAATAATAGTTACTGATTAGCTAATGGAGAACTACCACATTCAAGTAAGCACTATCACTTATTAATTCATTAATCAGTTTCTTGTTAGTTACTAGTAGTTACTGGAGTGCTACTCATGTGTTCTTGTGTAGCTATTCATTAATGATAGAACAGTATTCTAAAGTGTTACCCAATTTTTTTTTTTCCTCAGGACAACAATAACTAATAGGACATTTTAAAGTATATAGAAAAAGGATTTTAAAAACTATTAAAAATGACAAAAGCACAGAATCAAATTACTAAAACTTCAGGCCCGTTCACTCCAAGCATGATAAATTAAATAAATGCTTTAAATTCTCGAGCATATTATAGCAGGATGGGTTCTGATTGGCTGTCAGTGTTTTTATCGTTCATCAGCTGGAAAAAAATCGTTTTTTATCGATAACGATATCGTTTCTCTGTGCCTTTATCGTTATAGTTGTGGTGTGGATGCTGCTATTCTTTAATACTGAGAACGATTTTTAGAACTATATCTTTATCGTTATATTTATAGTTATCGTGCTTGATGTGAACAGGTCTTTAAGCTTAAAAGTAAAAGTCTTGTTGTCCGCAAAATTTATCAAAATTAAATGACTTTATGCTTAAATACAACGAGGAAAATAATTTTGTCAATGGGGTAAAAAACAAAACAAAAAACTAAATAAATAAAAATAAAGGTAGGGTTTCTTACACTATCGACAGACATTTTTTTTCCTGGTTTTAAGTGTAAAATCACTTAATTGTAATACTTTAAAAAAATAAATTATGTCACTGTGCCTCTCAAGTAATTGTATCTTGATATTTGTGCTGGAAAAAAAAAAAAAACAATTATGTATTCAATAAAAGTATTTATTGAATCAGCTTACATTTTTGTTTTTGTTTTTATTTAAATATTTTATCATTTTGTCATTTGTATATTTCTATTTGGGTTTAATTGTTATATTTATTTAATTAGGGCTTTTTAAAAGTAATTTTAGTCCTTCAAATTGAATGCCAAGACATCTAACATTTATATTTAATTTTTAATGTCAGGATGCTGTTCATAGATTTCAGTTCAGCATTCAACACAATCATCCCTCAACAGCTCACACACAAACTGGCCCAGCTGGGGCTCAATACCTCTCTGTGCAACTGGCTGTTGGACTTCCTGACCGGGAGACCTCAAGCAGTACGGGTCGGCAGTAACACATCCAGCACCATCACACTGAACACTGGGGCCCCCCAAGGATGTGTGCTGAGCCCCCTCCTCTTCACTCTGCTGACCCACGACTGCACACCATCACACAACTCCAACATTTTCATTAAGTTTGCGGATGACACGACTGTGGTGGGTCTCATCAGCAACAGAGATGAGACAAACTACAGGAGCGAGGTGAGCCGCCTGGCCGGGTGGTGCAGTGACAACAATCTCTCTCTGAATGTGAAGAAGACGAAGGAGATTGTTGTTGACTTCAGGAGAGTACACACTCAGCATGCCCCTCTGACCATCAACGGTGCGACTGTGGAGAGAGTGAGCAGCACCAAGTTCCTGGGTGTGCACATCACTGAGGACCTCTCCTGGACTAACAACACTGTAGCACTGGCCAAGAAAGCACAGCAGCGTCTCTACTTCCTCCGCAAACTCAGAAGAGCCAGAGCCCCGGCCCCCATCATGTGCACCTTCTACAGAGGCACCATCGAGAGCATCCTAACCAGCTGCATCACTGTGTGGTATGGCGCTTGCAACGCATCCTGCCGCAAGTCACTTCAACGCATAGTGAGAGCAGCTGAGAAGATCGTTGGTGTCTCTCTCCCCTCCCTCCAGGACATTTACAACACCCGTCTCACCCGCAGAGCCCTCCGCATTGCAGGTGATCCCACCCACCCGACACACAGCTTCTTCAGTCTGCTGCCATCAGGGAGGAGACTGCGGAGTCTCCAGGCGAGGACCAGCAGACTGAAGGACAGCTTCATACATCAGGCTGTCAGGAAGCTGAACTCCCTCCCGTCCTTGCCCCCCCTCCCCTCTTTCACCCCCATTTAACACAGCAACACACTAGGAACTCTGACTCTGTGACACCCCCCCCACCGACCAACAAACTGTGACCGGCACCTGTCACTTGTGCAGCATTGGCTGATCACTACCCATCCAACATTGACTGCAAATTACCTCTTCGGATAGTCTGACAAAAATCCATCCGAACAGTCACTTCGACTTGTCACTTTAACAGACTGATAAGCTCTTCTTGCACTACACTCATAACAAAACAAAACAAAACAAATCTGCACAGTTTTGTTTTTGTACATTCAACTGGTTTGCACTCCATCTATTCTGCCATGTGCCTTATGCACTTTATCTATCTCTCGTTTTTTATTTTCTACAATGTCCTCAGACTGATAAGTTCTTTTGCACTACAAATATATCTACACAGTGTTGTTTTTATTTAACTGGTTTTGCACTCTATCTGCCATGCGCCTTATGCCACTTTATCGATCTAATTCTTATTTTTTTCTACAATATCCTCATTTGTATATTTGTATAGTTGTATGTACATATGTTTAAACTGTATTTATCTGTATCTGAACGTGTTTAATGTTAACTGTATGCACCAAGGGTCTGAGAGTAACGCAATTTCAATTCTCTGTATGTATGTGCTGTACATGTGGAAGAATTGACAATAAAGCTGACTTGACTTGACTTGACTTCAGCTTTATTTCAATTACAAAAAAAAATGCTTAGCTTTAGCAAGCAACAACATCATTCGTTAGGGGTTTTAATTGGTCAGTCAACCAGATAGTCCCTCCCCGAAAATGGCACCATTAGTTGAGCCAGTGATAAAATGCAAGGCTAGTCAAACAAACAGCAATGTTTTGAAAGTGCCACGATATCAAAATCAACTACAGTTAAAGTTGTGACTGCAAATTAAACTGTGCTTTAGAAAGTATTTGTAACACACATATTTAATAATTATAGGATCAATACTTCACATGTGTCAAAATCTCCAGGACTCACATCTGAATAGTGGCAATGGAAATACAAATGCAAGCAACCTGTCAAGGCTCCTTTTTACCTCAACACTGAATGTTTGACATTCATTATATTTTATTTGACGTCCATTATATCTGTGAGCCCCTGAGATTCAGCTCAGCAGAGGCTCTGGAGCTCTGACTCACCATTGTTGGTGCGCATTGACCTGCCAGATATGCCATTGGATCCGATAGGGTGGTGGCCTCCTCCTCTGTCCACACCCCCGGGCTCGCCTGGCTGTTTCAGCAGTTCCGTCAGGGCCCTAAAAAGAGACGGGATTGAACACCATCAGTTTCCCTATTTGTTCAACTGACCCTTCGCAAAAAAAAAAAACAAAAAAAAAACATCACTGTAGTGCCTCAGTTCAAGTGGCACATGACCCGATCATCTTTTCATATTTACTTAAAACACAAAATAAACATTTCAACCATAGAAAGACGTCAATACACTCCATTTTTCAAGTATAAATCCATTTAAGTTAATCTACTCTATTGTCCGATTTGTTTGTCGGACTTAATGGTGGATGCTGCCTTATGATTGGTCAGATTACCTGTTAATCAAGCTCCTTCCAAAGGGGCAATTGCGAATAAGGGCATAGACAGGTAATAGACAGGACGTCATGGCGAGCACAGTGCCATGCTGCTATACATTCCACTGAGTCCATGAAGATCACTGCTGCAGTAGACAAGCGAAGATGCCGAAAGTTAAACCCCACAAACCTAACAACCGGTTTATGTGCGACACCGAGTCTGATCTCATAATGATAACGTACCTGTGAGAACTTTTTTACAAGACACAAAATACGTAGTGCCATGTTTGTTTTGTGACATATTCAATGTGAAATGAGCGCTAAAAGAGTGTTTGTTTTTTTCCCACGGAACAGATGAACGTACATATTGTACGTTTTATGTGATGCTGGTTTTGTACGTGTCACCGCAGTTCTGAATTGAAATGTACGTTGAGTGGCGCTATAACTCTGATGCTCTGTTACCTTTTAAAATACCGTACCATCTGCAAAACAATCGCAAGCATGCCGTTTTAGTGTGTTTTTCAACTTCTCATCTTTCAGCTCTTAAATCGTGAGTCATGTTTTTCACAGAATTCATACCAAAGGATTCTGCATCCTAAGTCCAACTCCATGCCTGCTGATCTACCGAGCAAGCTTGTTACAGCTTGCGAAACATATGGAGTTGTAATCATGTGTACATGCCACAATCATGTGTAATCAACTGTGTACAAAAACGATTAAAAGTGCTCGCTGTTTTACTCCCTCTAGTATTCATTTATGTTGGAAACTGCAGTGATACGTACTTATTGGTACATATTTTGGATCTTGCGAAAAAGTTCCCACAGATACGTTTTTGTCATGAGATCAGGTTGGCGAAATCTGTGGCATTTATTCTCATCGTAGGACACATCATGCTGCATTTCAAAATGTATAAGTGGATTTCCTGGTTTAATGCGTTTCCAGTAAATTGGCGAATGGCAATAGTTGCTAAAGCACGATTGGTCCGCGGCATTTTAAGGCGGGGCTTAATGAAGAGCCGGTTTAAAACTAGATTACATTAGATTGATATTCCATTGTTAAACGGGAATCATTCCTATAGTACAAGAACTTTAAAGATGGATGCAACTGAGTGTCACCAAACACCATACACTGGTTTGTTTGTTTGTTTATTTATATATGGAGTTTATATATGGAGTTATTTACTGAATCTACTTCTTTGCACTCATTTTCTATGCACATATATTCTTAGTAATTATTCTGTATTTAAATTTAATTATTTATTTTTATGTCATTCTGTCTACACTATGCTTTTAAAAAATGTTTCAATAACTGCCCCAACCGTCCTTGGCTCTGTCCCTTCCTTTGTTCATTAATTCCTGTTCTCCCCTTCAGAATCCATCCAAAGCCCTCACTGGGAGCTTCAGTGACCGTAACTTTCACAGATTGTCCAGTACTGAGCCATATGTGAACTCTCAAGGCAGCTATAATGTCTCCTACTGGCAAGTGCTTCGGTGGTTGCATTAAAATTGTGTAGGTGCACAGGAAGTGAAAGTGTGACCTGATTCCAGTGCAATTCAAAATAATTCTGCTCGGCTGCTCTTCAAGGTTCTGTTATTTCCCTTGTGACATCATTGTCTCAACATTCTCTATTCCACAGGCTGAGATTCAGGGCAGGATGGAATCATGGGACATTTCTAAAGCAACAGTTGCCAGGATCGCTGGGCTAAGGCATACGAGATGGGTCTGTCTCTTTCATGATAACGACCAGGAGAACGAGACACTCGGCTCCGGCCAGCTCTCTGCTGTATGCTCGACTGATGTGCTGCCCTGTGAATCATTTCTACTGTCTCCTCAAAGCCAGTACAGGCCACACAGGACGATGGCTGTCTACAAACTTCCTGCTCCTCTAGCGAGCCGTATCATATCCTGGCCTTTGGTGGACCTGAAGATAGCTTTTTTTAACACTCAGGCAATTGTAAAGGTAAAGTATGTTAAAACAATCAGCTAATTTAACAGTCTATAATATAATATTACTTTTTTAAAAGAAAGAGTAGTAATTTTAAAAAGCTGATTTTAACTGTATAATACTATATATATATATATATATATATATATATATATATATATATATACATACATATATACATACAGTATATACAGTATATATAGAAAGAGAGAGAAACATTTTCGTTTAAATTTATGCTTAAAACATGTAATCTGCCAGTGCAGTAAAACAAAATAAATATTTAAAATATTATAAAATATTTTTCTGACAAAAATCTGAATGTTTCATGTGCTTTTGTCTCTTAAGTCAATTCATAATTTTGAGATATCAGATGGAAGCCCATTTCTGACACTTAGAAAGGTAATTGTGACTTTTAATTTCATAACTCACAATTGTGAGTTTTTTATTGTTTTTTAAATTGCATGATATAAACACAATGGTGAGTTATACAGTCAGAATTGTGAGATATAAATTCGCTATTCTCACTTTTTACTCAGAATTGTGCGATATAAACTCACAATTGCAAGAAAAACCTCAGAATAGCGAGTTTACATGTCAAAAACCCCCTCAGAATTGTGAGATAAAAACTTGCAATAAACTTGCGATATCTTTTCCCTCTCAGAAGTGGACCTTATAACTCGCAATTATGAGAAAAAAAAGGCAGAATTGTGAGATGGAAAGTCGCAGTTACCTTAACAATCAAAATAATAATCCAATTTATTCCCCAACTCAAATGTGGCAGCTATATTTTGACCACAGGCAACAGTGGATTTATTTAATCGATTCCACATATTTAAGAAAAATTCCACAAACTCTAATTAAAGTAATTAAACATTAAAAGTAATTAAACATTAATGTCAGTATAGAGAATTCTCTTTCAATAGCAAAATTGGTTAACTAAAATGAATGTTCTTTTCAACCGATTCAGTTATTAAATATTAGGCAGTAGAGGATTTTTAGTCATCATCAGAGTAATCAGTGGGCACAGTTTTTCTTAGTGAAGAATTTGGTTTAGATTCCATTGGGAAATGTAGTTGGAAATGTATATTTAAAACAAAACTGGCTTAAACTGACATGTTGGTTATTGATCTTAAATTTGCACTGTGCTAGACCTAAACCAAACACTTTGATTTCTGGTGGATCAAGGTTGTAGAAATGTGGCAACATGATCTTTAAAATCACATGTTATAGTCTTTCACGGTTGCTCTCAGGAGAATGTTTCATATGTCGTGATCACATGTAGGGATGCACAGAGCACATGTATACATGCCACCTGAGAAACATCTACACACATGCTCCATTCATCAGCTCCCAGCTGTGTTCACCAAGAATATCTCCGTTCACTTGCTTTTCTGTTTCGCAATTAAATATTTTAAACGGCTCAATCTGTTTCACCTACAGCCAGATTTTATACTTCAGAACAGAGCAGCAATCAACCATCATTCAGCTGTTTATTGATAGAAAATGATCGTTAATCATGCTGATGGTCTTAACTTCCAGTGGTGTTAATGTGTGTGATGAATGAATTTCTGATAAATAAATAGGGATGGGTATCGTTAAGGTTTTAACGGTATTACTACTCTTATCGATACTGCTTATCGATCCGGTACTTTAACTGTATTCTTATCGGTACTTTTTGTTTTACTTTGTTTCTTTGTTCATATTCTTACAGTATCTTATCTTATGTATATAAAATACTAAACATGCCTGCACTTCATCAATTTGTAAATGCACCAGTGTGCAGGTATTTTTTGTGTTTTATATACATAAGATAAGATACAGTAACAACATGAACAAAGAAACAAAGTAAAACAAACTGACAAATACAATAAAACAAACACACAAACGAAATGAAATAAACAGTGCTTTCATTTTTCCATGAAGGTCTACTAATATTAATGTTCAGGTAAGTAATAGTTACAAAAGTAATCAAATGTAAATGAGCACTGCATAGTTTTCACTGTATGTACTGATAGATTTATGTTTATTAAAGCTATAACGTTGTTCAGATTAAGAGCTGTGGGTGATTTTCTCTTTGCATTTTGTTCTTTGATTAACATTGATGGCTCAAGCTCCAGTCTGACACTTTAAGACAATATACTGACACGCATCGGATTTTCTCCCAACTGATCTCGTCCACTTAAAACATAAAAGTGAAGACTCTCATAACCGGCCATTTTGACACATTGTGTGTGTATTTTTTTGGCATATTTTTGTGTGTTATTTTGACGCGCCCGAAGCTCAAAGTGTACTTTGCTTGTCCGTTTTGGAGCACGCCGCCGCGCAGGCACACGCGCGCACACACATTTCAGCCTGAACAGCGTCACTTGTTCAGATTGTACTCTCAACGTTTTACTATCAAATATGTCCTGCAATGTAGCAACAGTAAAGACGGCATTTTATAATAATCACTGATTGGGCTGATTCAGATAAGTTTTGGTTCGGAGGAACGAATCCGCGCCGCTATGAAGGGAAGGGTGAAATGCGGCTATAATCCTTGGAAGCCAAAATCGAAAAAAAAAAAAAAAATACTTAGCTTAATATAACAGCCACAGGCCTAAAGTGTGAGCAGATGTTTGAATAGTTGGTTCTCTCTTCTATCATAATTAAACAGGACTTTCATGTTGCGTGTGCTGAAGCTCCGCGTGAGCGCCATCTGGCTTCTGAATTGCGCATAGCAAAAATGCATCATAGACAAATGTTTGAATATTATTGCACATAAAAACAGCTGGCGACATATACATATACATATATATATAGAGAGAGAGAGAGAGAGAGAGAGAGAGAGAGCAACAATAAATGTATGTGTGTTTTCTTAATTTCTCCAATACCGACAGAAGTACCGATAACGTCAGAGCTTATCGATACTCCGGTCTTTCATAATTTAGCCCCGAGACCGATTTAATACCGAGTTTCGGTACCCATCCCTAGCCATAAATATGCTGTATTGGATTGCGTGAGTGTGTATTAGAAGAAATTATGTGAGAGATTTCCAAATCTTGCTGATGTTCTCTCAGCATGTTCCCTTTTCATTACAGAAACATGTGGTCTTTAATTAAACTGTTACTTTTCAGCAAAGTTCCCATTAAGGAGCTCCAGTGGTAATCACAGGTGGAAAGACTAGCTGCAGGCGTCCCAAATCAGTCTTAAGTGCCCCCAACTGGCTCCTAAACTCACTTAAAGACTCGGTTGGGAGTACTTTGACAAGAACTCGTAGGCCTATACACTAAACTCCCCCCTAATCAAAGTAGTCACTGCTATGATGATAAAAACTCTCCAGTTTGGACCAGCTTACATTTCTGTAGCACCTTTTTTTCTGAAAAAAATCTTGTTTCCAGTGTTTCATTGTTAATTCATTATTTGATCATTATATTATCTAGTCCAATTTACTCTACTGGGAATGGAATATAATTTTAATAAACAAAAAAATCATTTTGGTTTATGATAATGTTTAAAATTAAAATATTGAAAATATGTGAAACAGTAGCACACCACCATTTTTGCAGTTTTTATTCAAACTTAATCCTTTATTTATAATATATTTTAAACATACTGTAAGAGCATGCAATACAAAGACAAAACTCTCCTAGTTGTGATACTAATAGCATATAATGGGTATAAGTTACTGTGCTGTGAATTAATAATGCTTTTTAATTCATTTTCCATGTTTTAGAGACTGTTAAAGATATTGCGTTATGTGTAGTGTGTTGTTACTGCAACACTTTATGAACAGTGTGAGTTACTATTCTTTTAGACTAGCATGCAACTGATAAATTCGCTGTTTGCTTCAGGGTGTCCAAGTGTAAACTGTGAGATTGCTTATGTTAGATTGATGAATGAATAATCTCGCATAGGATGCATTAGCCAATTAACCTGCTTGCAAAGAAGATCTGTGATCTTTAGTTCTTTCGGCTCAAATGACTTCATTGATAATTAGAATAATTTAGTTATGGTCATGATGAATATTTTTTATGTTTTGGAATAAAAAAAAAGTAATTGGGTCTTTTTATCGCATAATTCATTTTTACATCTCACAATTCTTAACTTGTTTCTCAGAATTCGAAGTTTTCACCTCACAATTGTGATTTTGTTTGTTTGTTTCTGCCATCTGTCACAACATATTAAAGAGCCACAAAATGGTATTGTTGATTTTCTTAAAAAAATGACAGAATTTGAAAACTGAGACTTTGTTTCATATCAAAAGTAACATGCTTTGTTTTTTCACGAATGTGTCGTGACAGACCACGGTAGAGCTTCAGTTCAAGCGGCTCATGAACTGATCATCTTTTCATATTTACTTGTTAAAGCACAAAATAACCATGAATGAACATCAGAAGGTATTTTATTATACCCACGGAAAGATATCAAAAATCCATTTTTCCAAGTTCAAGTATATCTTACAAGTAATTATATCTTGTAATGTTGAGTTTTTATCTCACAATTCTGACTTTTTTTTCGGATTTTCTAGAACAATGTTTGAATTGTGAGATATAAACTCAGAATTGCAAGAAAAAAGTCAGATATGTAAGAGAAAAAGTTGCAATTACCTTTTTCATTTTTTTATTCCGTGGCAGAAAGAGTCTTCCATATCTGGTCATATGAAACTATGTACATCATTATGCAATAAGATACTTGCAGCTCGTCATTTAAGCTAATAACAACCACTTTATTAACAGTACAGTTTAAAGCATCCATAACATCAAAATACATTAAAGCAGAGAGTTTTGTTTTCAATCTCGTCATGCATTGGGAATCACTTATAGCTGGTGAGGCAGATGGTTCATAGTGGCCCGGTTAGCCTCAGGGCTAATGTTGCTCCAGTGAGAGAGACTGTATGTGTATGTGTATGTTTGTGTGTTTCTGGTACATTAGCCATTAGTGATATCACAGTAGGGGAAATATTTGGCCCTGATGTGCCTGACATACTACAAAGAGCCTCAGATACGGTTAGCAGCAAACCAGAGGCTGTGTGTCTGTCTGTGCATGCTAATCTGCGTAAAAGAGAACATGAGAAATCATGTGGTTTTGTTCAAGGTTGTCTGCTTGGATATAAAATCATTCAGTGTCAGTGCATGTATCTGTTTTAGTAATCTATTGGCGGGAAGAGAAGATTTGCTGGGTAACGGAAAAGCAATGAAGTTTGACATCCTTCCCCTCCTGACTGATTTTATGTAGAGACTCAATAACGCCTGACAGCAGCAGATTCCCTCAGCTGACTCCTGGAAATGTACAGACCCTCTGCTTATTAACTAAACTAGAGACAAGAGCATTGTGGGGAAGTTTTGAAAAATGGACAACCCTCATCATTTCAACCCTCAAATGTTAAAACGAAAAAAGCAGAGGGAGATATGTATATATATGGGATGTTTTCACCAATTTTATTGTCCATTAATGTAAAAATAAGACTGATTGCTTAGAAAAGTTACGTTAAATATAGTCTCAGCCTCAGATGTCACGCCCACAGAACGTTGGCTAAACGTCTGATGCATATGGCACACTTTTCTGGAAACACTTCAGGAATATCGAAGTCGCCATAGGTATATATACGTAGATGCCTCATTAGCGACTGTTTTTATGGGCCACTATACGAAAGCTGTCTGCCATATTGCAGCGGTAAACATGACGTCATTCACCATAGTAATCACTAAATAGTCGAAAGATGCCACAATCATGCACAGAATGGCTCAATGGCTCTGTGCGAACCTACAGTATGGTGAATCATGTCAAAAATACCATTCCTAGATGGCGGTCGCATCTACGTGCCTGGAGCGGTCGAATAGGGCATCTATATATGTCTATGGAAGTTCGAGTGTCGTGTTTATTTTCGGTCTGCCTGGAAACAAAGATGCCGTGGCGCCAAACCCCCTCACGAAAGAAGAAAGCCATCGTGTTTACAAATGTGATGACGAATGCTTATCAGGGTAAACTAAATGTTGGATTTTCAAAAGTATGTGAAATATTTAAAGTTCGCAGCATAGAATCTTTAAAATACATCCGAGAGTTTGTTATTGTGGCGACATTTCCACGCCCCGAAACATGACTCTAAACGAAATGAACTATGATTGGTTGTTTAACATGTCGGTCAAATGGCCTCATGGGCAGGCCTTGGCCAATGAAAGCGGACATCTATTCCAGACCTTCAGCCGTATGTCAATCCCATAAGCATGTATTCTGTTCCACACTCCAGTCCAGTCAGTGGCGGTAATGCACCTACAAGTTGGTGTGTCAACCGCCAATAAACACCAAGGAAGAAGAAGAAGAAGACCTTCAGCTGTCAGTCTGAGGTCTGGCTACGTGAGACTATGTAAAATATGCTTGCCTTAACAAACATAACCAACTACATTTGTGATTTTGTCATCTGTCATGGAGACCCAATCGCAATTTGAGTTTTTCTTTTTTGTCTTTTTCAAGTCCAGATGAGAAACACCCTGAAAACACTTGGTCAGACTATACATGAGCACTACTTCAAAACTCAATGTAATTAAATTTACACACACACACACACAGTCCCTTGGGATGTTTGTGTATGTAGACATTTTGGTGGATGAACTGATATAGATCACCTATTGCAATTGGCACAGGCATCTCAAACACACATACACATGCTCACAGTTCAGCAAACAGCACAAGTCGCCCAAATGTCATGATCATACGTCTGTTTTCCAGCAGCCTGTCCTCGTCTCTCTGTGTCTGTCTTTCTGCTGTTATCTGCACATGAATGCAGTCGTTTGTAGTCTCTTGTCATTCTTCTTCTAAAAAATGGATCCCTTTCTATCTATGATCCCTCTCTCGAATTATAATGAATCTGACAGCTGCCAAGTACAGTCCCAAAACACAGAAGGAGGTGTATTTATATGTGTATGTGTGCGTGCATGTGTGTCTGTCTGTTTGTGTGCGTCAGCAACCAGGGTTTATAAGCACTGCAAACACTATTCATCTTATTATAATAAAACAATATTCCTGTTTAGCTGTTTATACATGGTTGAAGCTCTGTTGCATTTATATTCCTATTTACATAAAACACATTAAGCCTGGAAAAGCAATGTGCTGCTAAATTAATTTTATACTTAATATTTAACAATTTTATGTATTTTTTTGTTAAATTATTCAGCAATTAAATTATTATTACTATCTATAGTAAGGTCCCATTATTATAACATGCTTTACTTTAAGTAACAATATGCAATACATTTGTTATAGTACTTATGAATATTTGTTAACATACAGGTTAATAAATATACAATTGTTAGTTCATGTTAGACCAGGTGCAATAAATAATATTAATAGGTCCACGTTGATTTTAATAATGTATTAGTAAATCTTGAAATTAACATTATCTAATGCTATGTAGATATTTTTCATTGTCAGTTCTTGTTAACAATTGAAACCTTATTTTAAAGGGTTACAAATTATTTATAATAATTATAATTGTATTGCTTTTTTAATTCAATTTATCTAATTAAATATTATAATGCATTGTGGAATTTCAAATAATTTAATTTATTTACAATATATCAACTAATATAAATTCTGATGACGATAAGCTTGAATTGTGATCCCTCAATTGTGAAAAAAAAGTGTCAGAAACAAGTTAGAATCAGGATCAAATGCTGCAATTACCTTTTTATTTTTCACTCAGCAGTAAAAATTGCAAGATGTAAAGTCAGCTTTACAAGGGAAAAAATATCAAATTGCAAGGTGTAAACTCAGAATTAAGGAAACTCACATTTCTGAGGAAAAAAGTCATGAATTGTGAAATTCAAAAATAATGTGTGATATCGAGCTTGCTAGAAGCTTGTGTTCACATTAGTTCAGGCCTTTGTCATCATAAACAGCGTGAGATGTCTTAAAAATAGTGCAATTAAAATTGGAATGTGATTCATTCAGTTATGCTTCTTCCATATACAGTATGACTTTTTATATTCTGATAATGCTGCTTGCAGATTACAGCTTTACTGTGGTCAGATTTTCTGCCCATGTAAATCTATCCCTTGTATCAGATTCCTTTATTTCATCTCTCATCATTAGCTGAATGAAAACATCACAAAAGGCTTCCCCCATTCTGCCACACACTCTTGCAAATGTCACTGGGAATGCAAACATACACACACACACAGCACTTTCCAGAACAGATGAGGCTTCAGGGCAAAGCTAAATGACTGACGTCACTGTGATGTATCAAACACACACACCCAGCTCGTGAACATATTATGCTGCAAAGTAGAGCTTGTGTGTAGATATACCATTAAACATGGATGCTAAGTTATTACACACAGAAATACACAATCAAAGTAGGATATGATTCACACCATAGACCATGGAGTGTAATATCAAAGATACCCAGACCGCAGGGAACCGATCGAGTGTGTTTGTATTTGATGTGATTACACTCAAAACTCCCCATCACACACTGCTGGAAGTCAAGCAGATGTGGTCAGAAATGAAGTGCTTTTAGTGAAATACAGTACAGTTTTCAGCAGATGTGGCTTACTATAAATAAAACGGTATTTGATGTATGCACAAGGCATGTTGTCACTCGAATGTTCTCTGGTGGAGTGTGATAGAGCTAGACAGTTTTTTAGAGCTACACACTTTGATGTTGGTGTGATAAAGTTTGCCTTAAAAATGCTTTCAAGGCATGAAAAATTAAAGCATAGATGAAGATTTTCTTTGAATTAAAAAAAAAATGTTAAACAGAATTCAGCTAAATTCTTTGTAACATTTATTGTGTGTGTGCGTGCGTGCGTACACGCGTGTATGTGTGTTATAATAATATATTTTTCATTATTTCAATGTTTAAGGGCCCAATTACTGATTTACAAGATTTATTTATTTATTTATTTTTATTACTGCCTATTGACTTTAATATTAATACGTAATCAGTGCACTACAGCAATAAAAATGAATGTGCTTTATAAATATTTTTAAAATAAAAATGAATTACTGTTATTAATAATGTATGCCATTTCTATTTGTCTTCTGCAATCTAAAAGCTCACACATTTATTTATCTAGGACCTAATCTAATTAGGCCTCATTTGACAATGGTAATGTAAATTATTCCCAAAACTCACAATTTTTAATTCATGTACACAATACACTGAATAAGTAAACATGCAAATGTTGTTCCTTTTTTGGGTGTGTAAATAAAACATGGAGTCAATCAGTTAGAGAAAACAAAAGCATAGTCACAACAGCCTGAAGGAATATGTCAAGTTTGGTGGATTGAAAGACCCAGGAGGAATAAAACACTAGATGCATTGCCTTAATGTACACACACACATATATATATATATAAAATAAAGAAATAAAGGTATGTTTTTTTCCCAATGTAATTCCTTATTTGTTTGTTTTTGGAGGGCACCTTTTCTGATCTCTCTATCAGCTGCATCTGTACTGAATGCTGAGTGGAGGGTGGCTGACGACCTACTAACAGTTCATGGCTATTGATTGGATCTCTGCTGTGGAATCCAGAATATCTAAATCTACCTCCCTGCATCACAATGACCTCCTCTGATCACATGAGCACAGGTCACTAACGTGGTATTGCTGCTACTGAATAATGACTCGTGCACATACCCTACATAAATCAAAAGATCACACACACTGCATAAAATTAGCATTTATGCCTTTCTCTTTCTTGCTTCCTGTGTTATATGTGTTGTAGCTGCTCTTAGCTACCTGTCAGCTCATATCAGGTCTGTAAAACTGCAATACACTAAAATGCCCTGTGATTCACACATGCACAGATAAACATTCATAGATGCTATTTGGCTGTGAATTAACATTCTTGGACTGACACTTTCAAGTCTTCAAAGTCTTGCTCTCTCACACATGCACAGACAAATTAATGCCAGAAAAATACTATGTCAACAAGCAAACGCAGGCACAAATGCTTGGCTAAAGTATCACGAGTGCAGCCTCAAAGTACATGGTTAAAAATGTAAAATCTTCACAACCAATTCACTTAATCTGAGTGAAACCATACAAAATAAATAGAGGGAATAGATTTGTTTGTTAAAAGGGAAATGCGGTAACATTCAAAGTGAGGTATATAATTTATTAGGATATTTTTGATTTTATGTTGACTATAACATGCATTACTATGTGGTACTAACAAACCTCAAAATTTAAGGGAGCAATAGAGTTGCCTTCATTCATACTGGATATTTGATTGAACATGCTCATTTCTCCTATTTTTACATTTAGCTTTGTCATCATCTAATACTCACTTAAAGTTAATCTTTACAAACACTACACTGATTATTTAATAACAATGTTAAATGTAATCATAAAGGAATAGTTCATCCCAAAATGAAAATTTGCTGAAAATCTACTCGCCCTCAGACCATCCAATATGTAAATGAGTTTGTTTCTTCATGGGAATAGATTTGGAGAAATTTAGCATTGTATCACTTGCTCACTGAATGGGTGCCGTCAGATTGAGAGTCCAACAGCTGATAAAACATCACAATAATCCACAAGTATCCCACAAAATTCTAGTCCATCAATTAACATCTTGTAAAGAAAAATGTTTTATATCAGCTGTTTGGACTCTCAATCTGACGGCACCCATTCACTGCAAAGGATCCATCGGTGAAAAAGTGATGTAACCCATTTCACCAAATGTTCTGAAAGGAACCACAGTAATTTTTGGGTGAACTATTCCTTTAAGCATACTCAAAATGTATGTTCATTTTCAATACTGTACATTATAATTCAAAATTAAAGAATGCTTATATTAGTGCATAAGTAAAATATAACGTAAAATTCAAATACTGCATTAAGTTTGTTTTGGACCTAAGACATTTGTATATCACATGTATAAAACCACTTGTATAAAAGCTGCAATTACGGTATCAGTTGGCCAATACAAAAAAATTAAAATAAAAAATAGAAGAGAAACATCTCACCCTAAACGCCTCACCTCTTACATGTACACGCACAAGCAAATTCATGTAGCAATCAGAGTAAAGAACAGACTGAAGCTGTACTAGCAAGACGTCAATCCCTAAGGCAATTCTCTCTGGCTTGCTCTCTCACACTCTCTCTCTCAACAGTCTGCCGTCAGATTAATGCAGATTAATGAAGTCTAAAGGCAACTCGAGACGTATTGGCACCCTTCATGAAACTGAGCAAATGGGATCGTTTAAATTAAACAAATACACCATGAGACATGTTTTGGATTCAGTCATATTAGTCATGTGCTTTTAACACACACACACACACACTTTACTGAGTAGTGCAAAACAAAGGTTTCTTAATTATTGCTATCCTTACAAATAATATTTGCTAAAGCCTCTCCTGAAGAATGTAAGGGCTGACTAAACTTAAAGGTGACTGAGTTTCTTTTAAAGAACAAAGCGTGCATTCACATTGTCCTTGGCCTTGAAAGGAGGCACATTCATGTATATTTGGTCCATTTTAAATGAGATAGGGTCTCAGTAAAGAGTATTTTATCCACACTGTTGTTGTTGGGAACTTGAATATCAAATGTTAACAATAAAAAAAAATAAAAAAAATTATTACTATATACCTTAACTACCATTAAAAAAAGTGGAGTTAGGTTAACACTTTTATTCAACAAGAATTTCTTTAAATGTAAAGAAACAAAAATGTTACATGAGATGTCCATTCTAAATAAACGCTGTTCTTTTGAAATCTCTATTCATCAACAGATCCTGAATAAAAATGTATCACAGTTTCCATAAACATTATTACACACACAGCTTGATTTCAACATTGATAATAATAAGAAATAAGCAGCAAATCAGTATATTAGAATGATTTCTGAAGGATGACACTGAAGACTGGAGTAATGACACTGAAAATTCACAGAAATAGATTATATTTTAATATAATTAAAATATAAAAAACATTTGATGTATTTAAAAAAATAATTTAGAAATTAATTTAGTTTAATTCATAATAATTTCATTGAAAAAACCCACAAAAAACATACTATTATTAAACATAAAATAAGCAAAAATTGTTTGAACATATACATCCTATACCTATACAACATTATACAACATTACAGTTTTTACTGTAAGTAAAAAGGACTTTGCAAAAAGAAAATCATACTGGTATGAAAAGATATGAAGAACATTAATTTTTTGGGTGAGCTATGGTTGAGAGATGCAAAAACCTCCACATTAAAGAGCTTAATTTCTCCTTCTCATGTCTCTCTCTGTGCTTTGCTGAGGTTGTGTTCTGATCTTTCTCACATAGACGTCCTGTGATCTCGTCCCCTGTGGAACTCCATCAAAGAACTCATTTTCTCTGCTCCAGACCAACTCGTTTTGTTTTATAACGGCACGTTTCATTATAGCCTTATCAGAGAGGAGACGGAGAGACAGATTCACACACTCAGAGGGCAAAATGCTGGATCATACCTCCTCGCTTTCAAATGAACAGGTCAGTTTTCATTGATTGCCTGTTTTTAAACTGGGCCAGCGGGAATATTGGGTTTATATACTGCACTTCACTCAAGGGCACGTGCTTTTTTATGAATGTGTGTGGCTCTGTGTCCTTCTATGGTTGAGTCACGTTGATCCTGGCGGCTGCATTGCTATAACTGTGTAAATTGTGTTAATAACTGTAGAGCTGACTGGGCTAAGCCAAGCGCTGCATTACATGCCTGCATTACAACACACACACACACACTCACACTTTCCTAAGAGATGTCAGAGAGAGGTGAGAAATAAAACGCTGCATTCAGATAAAATCCGTGAGCGATTTGAGAGTATTTGAGGGGAGACAGAGCTTTCAGTCTGAACGCACAAGAGATTTGAGAATGTGTGTGTGTGTGATGAAATAAAAGTGTTAGGTAAAGGGGTAGAGAGAGAATTCTGGGATATTTTTAAAAGAGAGAGACAGAAGGGCATACATTTTTAAATAAAGTGAGAATCGATAGGCTGTAAGCAGATTCAGGAACGACTTCAATTCAATTTAGCGCTGTGAAAGTAAGTAACCAGCATGAAAAGGTTTGTCCTTTTTCAACATGTGGTCTCATTGATACTGGAAATTAGTGTGGACTGCATTTATGGGTGAAGGTGATATTATTAATCAAATAACAATGGATTTTAAATAGTTAGGGAATGGCTTTGAACAAACTGGCATTTCTGTTTCTTTAACCTGTATAAATCATTACCAAATCAACATTCCTAGTGTTGTTTGTTAAACTATATTGCCCAGTTTCTGTATGCTTTAAAGCATTAATCCATCCAAAAACGAATATTTTGTCATCATTTACTCACCCTCAAGTTGTTCCAAACCTGTATGAGTTTCTTTCTTCTTTTGAACACAAAAGAAGATGTTTTGGAGAATGTTGGTAACTAAAAAGTTGACGGTATTGTCTTCCATAGTATGGAAAAAATTACTATGGAATTCGATGGCTACCATCCACTGTTTGTAAACTTGAGGGTGAGTAAATGATGACCAAATTTTCATTTAAAATAACTTCAGAAATCATTCTAATCTGCTGAGTTTATTAATGCATTTTATTAGCATCAGTGTTGAAAACAGTTGTGCTACTTTTTCCAAATTTTTTGATGAATATAAAGTGCAAAATAAAAGCATTTTATTAAGCAGAGCATTGGCTCTCTGTGTGTTGCTTGTGACGTGGGCCGTTCAGCCAGAGGTAAGCAGTAAATGAAATTTTGTTCAAGCAATTTAATCCTGAATCAAGTTAATCGGCTCTACTGTCTGAAAACCAACAGCCATTTGCGGTGCGGCCGCGCAGAGAATTCCAAACACATCCACAATGGACATGTGGTTTGAGCCGAGCACTTCAATTTGGGTCAGCTGTACTCAAGCTAATGTGCTTGTGGAAGAAACACCGAAATATTTCGCTCTGGGTACTGGAAGACCAGAATGTTGTTAAACAGGTTCAGTGAACTGAATGGCTGAATGTGATGTGGGGTTAACGAGAGAAAATAAATCCAACGTACGCACACATTTATCACTCCCTTATGAGGATGAATGCATCATGTAGGTATTTAATCCACTTGAAAAAAAACACGCCGGCTGATTTAACTGGTGCAAACACCGCAGTCCATGACGGTGCAATTAGGGGGAAATTATGAACCACCGGCACCTTTGCTGAGTGAAGGTTTATAAAAACATCAATCCGCCACCACTTCACCAACTGGCACACCAACCGCCCTCCTCTCTGGAACAAGACAAAACCATACTCCACCTCCGAGATGAATGATCTGAACCTCCAGGAGGACCTGCACCTCCTTCTGTAAAGGTCAGACTGCACCTGCATGCTTTATAGAGGAGATATGAAGCATTCTGCAGGGACTAATGTGGTCGTTCAAAAAAAATAAATGTCTTGTGCATTAATGTTTGTTAATAGTCTTTAATTTTCAGTTTTCATTCCACAGCATTATTTAATTTTTTGTATATATTGCACTATAGTGTTTATTCATATTTTCTTTTTTTTTAAATAAAATATCATTTATTGGCAGTTTTCAAATTTTTGGTTTATTTTTAAGTTTTTTTTATATAATATTCATATTTTATTTTATTTCATCTACAAGTAAGCTAGATAACTCAGCCAAGTAGTCAGGGTTGAAAGGGGGGGGGGGGTTACTGCGATTACTGTATGCATCAGAATGATGTTTCTTTTCAGCATCTCACGCCATGAGCATTATTGTTTTTGAGCTAAAACAGAACGCATTTCAATACCCCATTTTGTTTGAAAGAATGATCCTTCAGTCCTTGATTCTACTAGATTCATCAGTCAAATAAACAATATACATTTCCCTCTTCTCATGCTGTGTCCTTCCTCCACTCACTCGTCTATCGCCCTCATCTTCCCATCAACTGTAGATGTCTCAAGCGTGTGTAGCTTGATTGACAGGACAGAGATCAAGATAAATATCTGTACAATCCCTACCCTACACCCCCTGGTCTCAATCAGGTCCTCTCTTTTGCGCTCGGCCTTGACAATCCCCCACACACCATCCCACCATCCCCCCTGTAACAAGTCCGTTCAGGATGACTGAGCAGCACTGAGCCTCAGAAATGAGAAATGAGACATGGAAAGGGAAAGAATCGTTCCTCCCGCAAGGGCTTCAGATTGCTTGAGCAGCTCATTGGTGATACTTATCACTGCACTGTTTTGTGTTTTCACTGTCTCTTTTTTATGTGGGATTAACAGGAAACTGTGCAGCAGTAATTCAGGATCAAGGTGAGAGAGAGAGGGAGGGAGAGAGAGAAGGTACTCAATTAATGCAACAAATTGCAAATTAGCCATCGACTTTCCATCAATGTGATTAAGACACATAGCACATGCACAAACACACAACTCACTGTGAAGGCCAAAACACACTTGTGCCATTTTACATTCCAAAAAAGACCTCTGTTTAGAATATTTTCGACAGCAAATCAAGAATTTCTTGTGAGCAGAGCAAATGGGGCAATTTTCCAGCAACAAGTAGTTTTTAGTCACATTAAAAGCATAATTACTGCACACCACCAAATCAGATTGATGTCCAAAATACAATTATGTGGAGCAGAATTTTAGATCAATGAGATTTCACTGGAGGCGGGGTTACCTACACTTGAAAAAGTGATGACATGCATTTCATATCCTAATTAACCATTTTTACTGGATCTGACCATATTTTTGTGTAACCTAGTCTTGTTGATTCAGGCATATCAACTATTTTTTTACTTAAAACAAGTTGGCATGCTAAGCTGACACTGCCTGTTGATGAAAATGGTTTCATAGTTTGATTAAATCATAGCTAAGCCAAACATGGCCATTTTACTTTTTATGGTCCTAAATATCTGTGCATGCAAACCTTAACTTCATATTTTGATTTTCTCCATTAACATCACATTTCTGCTCAAAATAAATGGATAAAAACTTTTGGAGCATGGACTTTAATCCTTATAAGTACCAAAAAGTAAATTTTTTTGATCAATATATTTTTTCTATTATTATTATTAATTATTATTTTATTATTAAACCTATTATCCCCCTTTTTACAAGATGTAAAATAAGTATCTGATGTTCCCAGAGCATATTTGTGAAGTTTTAGCTCAATACCCCGCAGATAATTTTTTATAGCTTGTTAAAATTGCCACTTTTAGGGTATAAGTGAAAATGTGCTGATTTTGAGTATGTTGCTTTAAATGCGAATTAATTGTTGCTCCCGGAGAAGAGGGCGGGGCTTCAAGAGCTCAAGCGCTGGCATTAGCAGAGCTAGCCTTTGCAAATAAACATTCCCCTATCAGAACAAGTCAGTTATCTTTACAGAAAACGTACTTGGTTTCAAAGTCAGTCTTCTGATTATACTGTGAATAATAAATTTGCGTTTATGAATTACACAGACTGGGAGCACGGCGGGATAAAAAAATAACAACATAGCTATTTTGTAGCTATAATCTCATGCTATCACAAACTTTATAAATCCTACTTCTGATCATGAGCTCGACAACTTCAAGCGATTGACTCACGTTGCTTTCATATGCAGCTTTTAACTACCACGTTACTATTCACGATCATTCTGATAGCACTTGAAGGCAGCATCAGAGAAAACATGCAGAGACAATGATGGCTTTAGCAATTAGCTTTACAGAGTGCTGAGAAGCTCTTTCAAAAAAGCAATTTGGAAAACAAACGCGTGATACTTTGCCTGGAGCTGACATTTACGCACAAAGCGTTGGTATTGATTCTTAAACATTTAGGGAACGTTACTGATTTTTTTCCAACATTTTCCTTCGAAAATTAAATTTAACCACAATGTCCTCGGCTCAGATGGGGGGCGATTATGGCCACACCTATGTTCATTAGTGCATCCCAAAACACAACACTTGTAAAGCCTCTTTGGTGCTGACATTGTATATATCTCCAGTAATGGCGGACCGCAGCTTCTCACTCAGGGCTGTGTTTATGCTAATAGGGCAGAGAGCATCACAAATGGGCAGGACTTTTTCTCCTCAGTGACATGCACAGAGGGAGCATCTGAAACCGCTCGTTTGGAGAGACTGTTTATAATTTACTGGTTTTACTAAAAAAAAATAAGTTGGTGGATTTTTAACATTATAGGGCTGGTTGTTTTCATACACTGCGGCCACACAACTGTTCAAATACCTTATAAAAGTGATTTTTGCATAATAGGTCCCCTTTAATACAATCTTTAATGCTTAGTAATTTTTACCATTTAAAAAATTCTGAAAAAATTTTGACTAGTAAAGTTACGGAGCCCCTTAGAGCTCATGGTGGTGGAAAGATTTTGGGGTGGGTGAAAAAAATTCGGGGTGGGAGGAAAAAATATTTTTCAAATGTTTTGCGTTCTCTCGCAAAGATTTTTGCTTTGCGAGAGAACGCAAACATCTTTGCGAGGGAACGCAAACGTTTTGCGAGGGAACGCAAACATCTTTGCGAGGGAATGCAAAAGTTTTGCGAGGGAACGCAAACATCTTTGCGAGGGAACGCAAAAGATTTGAAAAATATTTTTTCCTCCCACCCCAAATTTTTTTCACCCACCCCAAAATCTTTCCACCACCATGAGCTCTTAGGGTCTCCGTATAAAGTAAACCAGAAGTATACAAAAAATGTATGTGTTTTTAGACACAGAATTTTTTACTGTGTATCCAAACCCCAAAGAAATAAAAAAACAAAATATCAAGTTGCAGTCACGGCTGGTTTGAACAAGAACTAATAGACAAACAAAATTGCTTATCATGTTATTGCGTCGCACCTGGATATGACACTATGTAAAAAAACTTTTTACTGGCTCTCCAACTGCAAATACGCTTATACAGTATTATTTTTCAGTATTGTTTTATTTCCTTAAAACATGGTGTACAGAAATCCAACCTCCCCTTCAGCCTTTGATCCTTCTGTCTATTTTGTTTCTCTGTCTGGAGACTTTTGTGTTATGAAGTTCATAGTGGCCCGAGGAAGTTGTGAATGAATATTTATGAGGTAACACGCACACAGATTAATACATCCCTCGCAAGCTAAAATGTTCAATAAGTTTTTCTATAAATCCACTTAAATACAACCTTGAAACCACATATATGTGTATAATCTCTCAAAACTTTCTCTCCCTACTTTTTCAAGCCTTTCAAGCCATCATAGCATGCTCCTCACATGAAGTCTGTTCAAAAAGGAAGGATATTCACACAGAAGGCAATCCCAGAATGCACTGGAACAAACTCTCCTAGATGGTAAAATAGTATTTTATTAAAAAATAAAAGTATTATTACTAACAAATACAGTAGTTTGGTATATATATATATATATATATATATATATATATATATATATATATATATATATATATATATATAAATATATTCCTATTGAGTTTAGCAGCTAAGCTACATGCTAATGTCAAACTCTATTATGCAGCAACATTATGCTGTCTTTTAAGAGATCTCATTTCAAAATGAGATGAAGGCAGTTTCAGAATGCACTGCAACAAACTCTATATAAAATCCATTGTTTGTATTTTTTATTTATTTATTTGAGTATAGCAGCATTAACTAAGCTACATGTTAATATCAAACTTGGATTTAAGTGCAAGTTGGGTCTTCCAGCACTCATCAGTGTCCAGCACACACTGATTTGTGTTGTATGTGCATGGTAACATAGAGCACCATGAGGTTCAATTTCAGTCAAAATGCTCATTATGTAAACAGTGAGGCAGTTCACTAGACTTTAGAGCAGAGTTTGTATGATTACTGTATGCGTGTGTGTGTGTGTTAGGATGACCACCCGTCCCGCGTAGGGCGTGCGCGCACAACGTTTGAAGCCCAATTCATGCATCCCGCAAATTGAGACCGTGTCACGCATAATCAATGCTTCCTCAAAAAAAAAAAAGTTGGTCGCTCTATATCCTCGAGCCCCAGGCAGCCAAACGAACATTACCTGACAGTTCAGCACGCTACTGTTGCCACACCCACCCCTCAGTTGAACTGCTGACTAGGTTGTTGTCATGACAGCGCACGCACGTGCATACCAGACACACTGGTAAGGAACTTTTAGATGCGCGCTTTCCAATTCGAAAAATTCGAAAAGAAGAGCCCATTCAACTTCTCCCATCTCTGTGAAGCTGTAGAGGTCCTGCAGCTAAGCAAGAAGTTGGACATGGATGCGCTATATGGTGAGTTTGTATTGTGTCGTTCTGCCACACCAACAGGCCATCGTGCAGTCTGGAGCTACAGTCGTGGAGAAGTGGGCCACCTTACTAGCACACACACACACCAAACATGACAGCATTAGCTTCTTTCCTTTTGAGTGTACCGATCACCAATGCTTCAGTGGAGAGGGTCTTTTCACTGATGACAGGATGCTGGACGGACACAAGGAACAGATGTTCGGTAAACCTCATCAAGTCAGAAATCCAGGTGAAGAGCAACTTCACATTCAGTTGCAAGGACTTCTACACTTATGTAGTGAAAGAGAAGGTTCTCCTCAATGCTGTACGATCCAACAAGAAATACAAGTTCAAGAAGAAACCTGAAGGTAAGAAACCTAGTTATGTAAGACCCCATTTGTCTAAGATGAAGTTTGATTGATTTTGAACATTGGTGGACTGTCTACAGGGGTGCAAATGTGTACTTTTAGGAAACAGTAGCCTTTTAGGTCAAAATATGTCATTGTTTTGCATAGGATTGTATCTTGGCACCTTTTTGTATTGTTGTCACCTTGTGATGGTGATGGGTTTGCACTCCTCTGTCTATACTGGAAAACCATTTGGAAGCTTATCATAAAAATGAATGTTGCTTTAATTCTGTCTCTTATCTTTCTTCCTTATTTGATTCAGATGCTGGTGAAAAGGTTTGAGTCCTAAAGGTGTCCCCAAAGTCCTAAAGGTGTCCCCAGAACACTGAACAGTTTTTTTTTCCCTGCGCCTGCCTTTACTAACATGCAAGTTCACCATCCTTCCTCCCCCTTCTCGTTCCGTGAACCTCTGGAGTTGTGAGTTAAGACTTTTTTTTTCTGTTCCTGTGGTGAAGACTCAACTGTTCCTGTGGTGTTGAGAAACTACAATTCCTGTTAATCCTATAATTTTATATTATAATTTATTTAAAGTGAATAAATTGTAATGAAAAATAAATAAAATTAAATAGCTAAAGTAAATCGTAAGTGGAAGTGCACCTGTCAATTCATTGAATGTTCAAAATATTATGAATCTTTATTTAGAAAAAAATACATTGGTTGGCCTATTCATGAGCATACATCAGCAATTACACATGTTTAGGGGAATAGGGCATTATTAATATACCATGTAAGGTGGTATGTGCTAGAAATGGGTAAACCACTATCAGTGAGTCTGCCCGTGGGGTGGGGTGGGGGCACCGCCGCGCCAGGCAGTGTCCCACATTGTCCCTCAGAAACATACCCCTTGTCCCCCCTTGGGCTTATTAGCAGGTGGTCACCCTATTGTGTGTGTGTGTGTGTGTATGTGTGTTAAGTTTGCTGTTCATTAGCTATATTACAAGGGTGGGAAATGAGATGCATTTAAGTGATGTCACACACTGTGCCCGGGATCTATTCAATATCACCCCACGTATTGTAATGCTGTAAAATGGCTGTGTGTGTGTTACCATTAAACAGTTGAGGACCACAAATACGCTCTGTGTATGGTGAAAGCCAAAAACAGTACACACGCACACACACCACAGGTATCTACAGCTTTTTAAACTGAAGTCAGCATGGTTCAGTGTGTCCATTTCATGTGTGCTGTATGCATGAAAAGGAGATTTACATTTTGAGGCCAAATTATTTTACAGTGTGCAGGTGCAAAAGCCTTCTGTATCAGAATACATGTTTGCTTGTTTTTGTCAAGATCATTTTTATTGAATGAAAAGAGATGTTAAATTTAAAGAGAAAGTTCACCCAAAAATTAAACAATTTCATCCTTTTCTCATATACACCTTATCCATAATGAAAGTGAAAGGGAACTGTGGTTGTCAAGCTTCAGAATGACAAAAAAGCAGTGTAAAACTACTATATCCATACAAGATATACCAAGCCTTGGTCATTAGACATACAAGAACCAATGTCATTGGGCACCAGTGGCATCAAATGGCATATTCATACCATTTATGTTGGTCTTACAGTATGACTTTTGTAGTCAAGAGCATCACCTGAGACAAAGATTAACAGAAAATAATGGTTTGTATGTTCTTTGTACTGTATGACTTTGGATATCTTTTGTCATTTATAGACCTTGACATCCCCAGTCCCAACATAGGCTCATTGGAAAAACTTGCCACTACCTATTTCATGCAAAACTCAAAACATACAATTCACTGCAGTTTCCAGCTGAAATGAATGCTAGTGGCTATAAAATACTAATAAAATGTATTCCTTTTCACACAAATTATAAATAGGGGCAGATGTTTGATTAATAATGATGTATTTTCATGTGATTCCTTGGCCAATAGTACGTTATGACCTCAAAATCTTTTACCACAGTGCATGATTTATAAACTAATATATTTTGATGTTTGCATCACATAACCTCCTTACTGACGTAGTAAACTTGCTCAGTAGCTCACCCGGTACAGTGTTCAGCTTGTATAGACAAGCTATAGAATGGTTGCTTCAGCAAATGCATTTTTATCTCAGCTTAGCTTTTGTTAACACTATCTGTTAACGGTTTAGGTTTGAGTTTTAGTGTAGGTGGTATGTTACTTTATCATGAACTTTTTAGCGCCGATTACTGGACATTTCATTACCGAACTGCAGAGATACGTACAACAACTAACGTAATGAAACACTGCTAGATTCGTATTTGTCTGTTTCCACTCACTGGATGATTTACTTTGAAAAACATGCAAAAACAACACAATATCATATTGCAAAAGTATCAGCATATTTTTTCCAATGAGCCTGGGTTGCCCAGTCCCCATTTACTTTGAGTATATATAAAAGAGTAGCCAGGATGTTTTTGCAGTAGTTTTCCTCTATAGAAAATGAAGTCATGCTTTAATAAAACAACATGAGGGTAAGTACACAATGACACAATTTTTATTTTTGGCTGAACTGTCCCTTTTAGTAATGCCTTTCTGCCGTTAGACTAGTTTGCCTTCTGACATCATTTTTTGATGTCGCCCCTGCAAAATACATCATTGTTTGCTTTTAGCCTTTTACTCCTCGTGGTATTTAAGTCAAAATGAAATCTCGGGCAGAGCTGTATCCTGCGGTGAAGCTCTGTAATCGGTGTCTAATCCATCCGTAGTGGCAGCATCCGTCACTGACATCTTTGCTCTTGAGCTAAGGGAGGCAGTTTCCTAGAGGAATTGCAACAATCATGGGTGCAATGGTCCATTTAGTAGCTTTACAAGACGGTCACCTTTATAGCTGAAGTGATGTCCGTCCGTGTGTAACGTGTGGTTCAGCTTCTTCACGGAGGCAGATAGACAGGTACATGCAGTGAAACTGCTAATCTCTAAGGGCTCTGATAGCTGAGCCTCGAGCTGCCACAAGCCCTCTGAGCCCTCTCAATCTTCAATGAAGCAGAACAGGACGTGTGTGTGAACATGCATATCTGTCCGTGTGATGGGCTATTGGTGTGTCAAAGGGGCTAAAGTGAGGTTAGGTAGTGCGGTTTTTAATGATAGATACACTCAATAAAACTGACAGGAAATTATGAGGAGATGAGACTTTCCCATTTTCTGTCACCCGCATGAGCACCACAGCTCAATGTGTCCAAACATGCAGAGAAACTGACAGGTCACGTCTTCGACCAACAGGACATTCTGTTGAGAATCAGTAAAGGAGACTGGAGCTAGTTGTCCCTACTCTACTGAAGGTTTTCACAGTCAATTTCTGTATAAACAAAAATGTTTTAGTTTTGGCTGCAAAAAAATTGAATATTTCCACCATTATTGCCCAGGGGGAAAACAAAGCATAGATCAGTTAACACATGACAACCTATAGAGGGGAAAGTTGTTACAGAGGGAAGCTTTTTAAAGTGGCAATGCTAATAGGCTATTTAATATTTTCTAAGCAGAATTATTAAGCACAAAAAATATCAAAACATTGTTTTAGCAAGCAGATATTGTAAAATTACAACATTAAAAAATGTTACAACCTGCCTCTACCTGACATACATGAAAAATACCCTTGAGAGTTGAATTTTTTAGGTAAACTAAAACTCTGCATAATATTATTTATTTACTATTAAATTTTGTTGTGCTTTTTGTAATTTTTTAAACATCACTATTAATGTCCATCTATTTTATTTCAGTTTTAGTTAGTATTTATTTATTTATTACCTTAAAATGATTTCATTTAGTTGCCAGGGCAAGAAAACATTGCTATTTATTTATTCATGCTCGTATTGATTTTTAAAGTTTTTTGTCTAATATTTATATTTTAACTATTAATAGAATTAATAGAATTTGTTAAGTTTTATTACCTTCAATTGACAACTAGTAAAAATCCTATGATAGTGAAAATTATTTTAAGGTGATTTTATATATTTCAAACCAACACACAAAGTCACTGTTTAAATAGAAAACATGCATTTGTGTAATTGGATCTTTGACTCAAAATCTTGAGATATAGTGCTTCTGACAACTTCCTTGCGTGACAACTATTTTTTTCCTCTAGAGATTCTTTCAACGACAGACAATGACTAATCAAACTATGTTCTCAGACAGGAAACAATATCACAATGACACTGATGAGGCTGTGCTACAGTTAATTGGGAAGCTAATTACTGGTAAAGACACCGTTGTTCGCAATTAAATATATGCAGTGAGCAGAATTTCAAAGCCAAACTTGTCATTGCAATAACACTCTTATTAGTGTTAACATGCTAACAATAAGTGCAACTAGGTGGAACATTACAAAACGTAGCATTTTATGCTAACAGTTAACCTGCCCCAAGGCGATACTAAGTTTTACACCAAAAATTAACGCAAGCTAATGGGATAGTTAGCAACATGCATTAGCACGTTATGGAGGGCAAGAAGGGTTATTGAAGGACTACAACAACAAAACTTTGTTCACTAGAAAGTTCATAAAAAGGTAAATAGACATATTAGCATATGCATGATTTATTGTTGATGGAAATTTACAAGTGGGCAAAGTAATTAGCAAACTCTTCAGGAGGTGGAAATATGTTTACGATTACAGATAACGGAGGAACCAAGGCCTCAGAAATTTATCTATATATATTCAGTAATTTTAACATGAATTTCAGCTTTTGTGAGGAAGCAAATATGTAACAATTCTTTGTTTTTTTCTGAGCCTGCTTTTTGTGGGGTTTTTTTGCACTTCAAGATGAATTTCTTTCTCATTACACTGCCAAATGTATCAAGAGTCATTCTGCATCAGTTCTCATCATTTCTGCCCTTTTTTTTCCTTCTGAAAAGCTGTGAAAAACACCTGGGAGTCTTTGACCTGTGGCTAAGTGAAGTGCAGCAGGTTTCAGTGTATTCATGAGGTTTGTGTAGATGGACCTGTGAGACGTCTCCCACTGGTTTCTGCTCGCCTTGGTGGACTCACTGTGGAGCTCAGATTGTTTGTCTAGCACATTAATAGTTCCAGGGCCAGCTTTGGGAATCAGCTCTATCAGAAGTCGTAATGCATTTTTAATGGGGCACCACTGTATTCTGTGGGCCCTGTCTGCTGGGCAGTAAAGCTGAATATAGACTAGCAAACAAACTCTATGAAATCAGAGAAAGAGAAATCTGTGGCAAGGTTTATCCATAAAATAAACCACAAGCTCCTCAAATGCACACATGAGAGATCTATTTGTTAATTTTGGAGGGCTCTTAACCCTATAAACTCTATTAAACCCTCCCTATACATGATTTTGAAATGAAACAGTTTATTTTGCATGTGTGTCATATTTCATGGCTCATATAGGAAAATATGAAGGTCATGCTCAAGAATAAAAACGCTTGGGAGGCCTGAACTAAGCAAAAATATGCAATTTGGTACAGCTGATAATATTTATATGGCCAAAAAAATAAGATAAAATTCTGATTGCGTGTAATCAATGAGATTTAAAGCAGACTACTTACATAAAATGCATTTATACTGAACTTGTTACTCTATATCTCCCAAGAATATGTCTTACTAAGAGAATATTTAAAAGAATAGTTCACCCAAAAATAAAAGTTTGTCATCAATTACTCACCCTCATGTCATTTCAAACCTGTATGAGTTTCTTTTGTATGTTGAACATAAATGAAAATATTTTGAAGAACGCACGTAATCATACAGTTGATGGTCCCCATTGAGAAGTCAACAACAACTGTTTGGTTTTTCAAAATGCTTCAAAATATCTTTTGTGTTCAGTAGGGGTGTCATAGTCGAATCTGCGCGGCTCTGAATGAACTCCTTTTATGGAGGCATTCTTCACACAACAACGTGCAGAAACACGGCAACTAAATTATAAAAATTCACAGCGTTTTATTATAATACTGTTCTCATTATAATGTTATGTGTATATGACAATCTCAGTCATAGTCATTATGCATTGTTGTTTGTCCTGCTCGAGCAGCACGCAGAAGAGATAATCTCACGAAGCTACTGCAGCTCAACTCAACCTAATGCATCTTATACGAGATAAATAATACATACACAATATATATAAACGGGCTGAAATGTTTTGAAAACACTTGTACCCTACTTGATCGAAAAAAATCCAGTCTTTCACTCTGCCTGTGTCAATTTGAGTCTTGTTAAAGATTTAAATCCCTGCCGCCAAGTTGCTTCTCTGTTGGTCACAGATCATGGAAAGTAAAACTTTCTATAGGGGTGGTTGGATTTATTCACACGTTAAAATATTTATTTCAAGCTTCTTTCTTTTCAGATTCTTATTTACAGCATAATAGGCTGTATATTAACTTATTCTGAGACACTGGTAGTTTAGAACGGCATGAGGGTGAGTAAATTATGACAAACTTTTTGGTTGAACTATCCGTTTAAAGGTCCCATGACATGCTGTTTTTTGGATGCTTTTATATAGGCCTAAGTGGTCCCTAGTACTGTATCTGAAGTCTCGTTCCCGAAATTCAGCCTTGGTGCAGAATTTCAGCCACTACGAGCCAGTTCCACAATGAGCTTTCCTTAGGACGAGCCATTTCTGTGTCTGTAGCTTTAAATGCTAATGAGGAGGAGAGAGGCGGGGCAAGGTGGAGGGTGGGTGTGTGGCCTTAACCAGCTTGCGGCCACGGTACCATGTGCTAATGTTGACAGTGGATGTATGGTAATGGGTCGTAGACACGCAGTCGTTCAAGCTTTTCAGTTTGACCCAGAATCTGATGCGGATGGAGAAGCACCAGATGAAGAAGTTGCAACTCAGCGGCTACAGCAGGACGTCTCCGAATGGTTAGTTTAAAATATTGTGTCTGAATAAGGTCAGTGTTTCCCACACATCTTACCTGGGCGGACCGCAACAATATCCACCGCCCGCTGCCATCAGCTCCCGCGTCTCACACACACGAGCGTGACTTTAGAACAATATTTAGTAACTTTCAGACCATTTTGGCGGCTTTTTTCCATAACGGGTACATACTAACAAACCTAGCAACTTTTTTTTTTTTTTTTAAACCTATCATTCAGTTGGAAGATGTCTCCAGTACTGCCCCGTGAGCGCGAGGTCTGACTCTCCCGGCGAAGTGTCGCCTCTCTCGGCGTCTGTTCTGAGCAGCGAGCGGCAGAGAAGCAGCGCTTTCAGTTTGCCTTAAAGCAGCAGACTCATCAATAAATCATTTACAAAACAGCGTTTACAAGCACTTGTCGCTTACCGACTGTTTGGACTTTTAAATATGAACATAATTTGTCTGTTAATATGCGCAGTTTATTACTCAGACGCAAAACAGTAATATAGCCAAAACCACTGCATATAGTGCTTTTTAGTGTAAGTTAGATGTATATTGATTTTATCAGACGATGTTGCGATTATAAATCAGGATTTAAGGAGTAAAGTGAGAGTGATTCAGGGTTAACATGTATTATTAATGGGTCGTGTTTACTATTTATACTTGTTTTATGTATGACAACAGAAAATATGTAAATGTGAACAGCTTTATTGGCCATTCAGTTGTATTACAGTATGTGATAGTTCATAGAGTAGAACAGATCTGAAGTGAAAAAACAATGCTTCGCTCGTTTGCAAGCCATGATGTCTCTCGAGGAAAAAAAAATATTGCGCTCGCCTCGCACGGTCGTAGCTCATTTTCTCATGGGCGGCAAAGCAGAGAAAGGGGAGGTAACCTTTCCCCGTATGACAACATAAAGGGAAGATTCCAGATTGGGCCATCTGAGCTTTCATTTTCTCAAAGGCGAAGCAGGATACCCAGGGCTCAGTTTACACCTATCGCCATTTCTAGACACTGGGGGACCATAGGCAGGCTAGGGGAACTCATATTAATATAAAAAAACCCAAAGTGACATTTTCATGCCATGGGACCTAGAAATTCTTAGTTTCAAACTTCTGTAGTTTTTAATTTAGGAGGCAAATTATGCAATACATTGATGACTGAGAGATTACAAATTACATTGCAACATAGCCCACTGGTAGCCTAACAATGTTTTTTCAAATTGACAAATATTTGCTATTACTGCTCACTCCTGGCAACATGGTGCATGTATTAGAAAGCAGGCATCTTGGTGTTCACACATTTTAGACATTAAAGAAACATTATAGAGCCACTTTCATTGTTGCCTGGATGATCGTGTAATAGAGGCACTCAGCACAGATGTAGGCCTACGATATTTACTTCGTAAGCACACAAATGTGGTGGAGCAGTTATGGGGTATTGTTCTTTTAAATACTTTCCAGCATTTCAAAAATAAATATATAGCTATGCAAATTACACCGAAGTACAACAGTTACCGTACGGTGTTCGGGAGTGTTCAAAAAGGATTTAAGCGCTGAATTTTGAATCGATTTCTTCTCGTAAACTCAGAGATGTGGATTCGGACGGCAATTAAATTACCACACGGCTTTGGTGTTTGTCAAAAAACAGTAGGTAATTCAGCCGGGGATTTTTACGGGGGTGGTGGGAGAAAAACACAGACGTCCTGGATTCGGATGGCAATTAAATCACCAACTACCCCCTGTATATGGTGAAAATCACTTACGTCCCCCTGAGAAACAATTACCGTCCGAATCGGGCTTTAGTAAAACTTGGCATGTCTGACCAAGAGACTTCTCAAGCACACACATAAAAATAATGCAAGTAGAAAGCAGAGCTTTCCCACAGTCCAACCACCACTCGAGTAGTGGCGAAAAAGCATAATTTTATGCTGAACTGCATTGATTTTACACATGAAAAACAAAACCACACCAGCGAACACAAGTTTGCAAATAAACTCACACGCGATACACCCTTCAAATAGACCAAAGGTAATTATTAAAGGTCAGATTATGCATGAAAACATAAAACCTGAAGTCTCAAGCTGGCACGGTCAGTTTTCTCAGTGCGCACATGCATTCACACACTCAAATGAAGCATATCATTTCTGTTTCTAGACATTTCACCAGTCATTAGTCACTGTTCTGACCCTTTGATTTGATAAGGTCAGTGGTATAGGATGGGTGTTGTGTATGTGTGTGCGAGCACGTTGGTCCATGTTTGTGTTGGATGAATCCAGTCATATTGGCCTCATTAGATTTCTCAGAGCTGGTCAATAGAATCACTCTCTTTCTCTCCTCAATGTGCCTCTGTATTTTGTCCCAACAGACACTGGATAGGCTATGTTTAGTTGCACCATTATGACACACTATTCACTACTTTTGGCACCCATTTATCAAGCCTCATTAAGCTTTCCTATGATAAATTGTGTTAAATAAACAAGCTGGCTATACACTTCACTAGCTTGCCCTTCTAACACTGTCTTTGTCATTGTGCGCATCTCACACATCTTTAACAACAGAAACTCTTAGCAATTTTTATACATTTAGAATACATGTGACTTTTTTTATTCTTTCACAAAGCGTAAGATATTTGTTTTTACCCACTAAAATCAGCAGATGACAGATAATCTATCATTCGTTCTCTCGCGCGCACCGCTTTCTATCTCGGGCATGGCATGCTTCCAGCCCTTATCAATAGCCCTCATTAAATCATGGTGGTGTCTGACTGCCATGCCACATAACGGATGAGAGACAGATAGCTGGACTGACGTCCCACTCTTCCCGAAAGCTACGCTTTCTCGTGTTGAACAGAGACCAAAGTGTCAACTTTATTTACATTATGATGTTTTTATTATGTGTTGAGTGCATTTTTCTTTTCTTTTTTTTCTTTAAAAACATCATATAGTCAGAACACATAATAGAAGAGTACAGAAATATTAATTTTGCATCGTGCTGCTTCTTTTGAACTGATCACAGCTAGTATAGCCTACTGTACAGTTCCACTCAAACAGCTGAGCTTTGAGAAATCAACATGAATGTATGATCTTAGAAATACAGTATGGCGCAGAAGTATGGAGCCGCAGTGAAAAACTGAACACTGTGTTTAAAAGCTAGAAAAGTTTTGGATTTTGAAACGTGTGAAAAAATTAAAGTTTCCATAAAAAATGAACAATTATTTCAGATTCTGTACTATTTCTAGGTTATTAAAAAAAAAAAGCAAATTTGTGACACTGATTATGTGACTGTACAGACAGTCAGATGTTCTTTCTTCCACTGGAGCACAAATATCCTCTTAGGGTTGTCTTAAATTATGCTGGAGAACATGTGAACTCGTGGAATTTATGCAGCTCGAGAGTCAAGAACTCCTGTCATTAAAGAACATACAAAGTTCCACTTGTTATTCTAACAATATAGTCTGTAATCATATAGTAGCTTTTTCACTAGAGTGGTCTCAGTTGTTTGGTCTGCACTTTAAGTCTTTGTTGGTTGCAACACCTTAATATTCAGGAAAGATTTTTTGTCTCATCAATATAATAATATAAGGTTTTATATAAGGTTCTTGAAAAACTATATAAAGTATGATTTTTTGGGGTTAAAAAAAGATCTTGACGTTACATTATAGGTTCTTCAGATTGGAGCTTTGGTTTCTGAGTTCTTCAAGGCATATCATATATATAGTTTTCTAAAGAATAAACGTTCCACATGGGGGGTTTCACAGCAATGCCATAAAAGAACCATTCCCCTCAGAACATTTCAGTAAATAGTTCCTAAAAGAATCATTTTTTCTTTCTCAGTGTCAAGAACTTTTCAATAATCTGCAGAACCTCCTACATGCCAACAAGAAACAGCTGTTATATGGTTCTTCATGGAACCATATGAATGTAAAAATTAAAAACTTTATTTTTAAGAATGAAGATGACAAAAATTTATTTGTGGAACTCAAAATGGTTCTCCTATGGTTATAGAGAGCTCGCCTACAATTACAGACAAACAAACTGAGATTTTGGTCTAAGTCTCCTACTTATCAGATTTTTCTGCTATGGAAAAGCCACTCACATGTGCTTCCTCTACAGTTTCCAAAGAAAACTCAAACAGTGCTCAGATTTGCCAAGATGCAAAAGTCTACAATAAAAAATCAAAAGGTTTGATCTTTACAGTTCCGTACATTTACTGAATGTCAAAAATTCTAATTTTTAAGTCTCTTCAGTAATTATAAGAAGCAAAATGTAATACAAAGTTGATACTTAAATGAGTCATCTCTGAGAATCTAAATAACAAGCGACCTCTAAGCAATGAAGTCATCCTCACACCCACTCACCTGGAGTTTGTCATGTCCGTCTGTCCTCCTTGACTTTTTTCCAGGCCCAGTTTGGTGAAAATCCCAACCAGCACCATGATGGCTACCACTCCACATATTATATACACGATCATGTGAGTGCGGTCTCGATCCGGTTCCTCCTGGACGTCAGTCACCGGAGCCGCCGGCTTGCCTGTGTTGGCCCACACCGGCGTGTCGTAATTGGAACAAGACGTCTGGTCCAGACTGTGAACCTTGAACTGGCAGCAAAATCGATAGTAGCAGGAGCCACAGCAGAACAGGTAGATTCCTGCGTTACAGTTAAATGGAGGATCCCACTGGCCCATCACATCGTAGTAACCCCAGCAGCGGCTCCCGATTGACGGGGTTTCTTCTGCGTCTGAACCCGGGGTCGCAAGAGTGACCTCCGGGGCACCAGACGGAGCAGCCGTTCGATTTGTGGCTTGCTCGCCTGTGCTGGCAGTGTTGGATTTTTGACCGTAAGAAACATAGCTCAACAGTAAAACGGCGGTTAACGCACTCAAAAACAGGCATGAAGCAGCCATGATCCTCTTTGAGTAATCCCACAATGTGTACCCCAGAATGCAACAGCGCCACTGGGGACAATTAAACCAGTGTAGTTTAGTTAATGGGAACCAAAAAATCAAGTTTGCTGAACAAAGAGTTCTGTCCCCAAGTTTAGAGCAGGTTTAATGCTGACTTCTTGTTGTCCGGCTCCTAAAAGAATGGCAAGCTGATACAGGGAAAGCAGCCCTCATCAGGCAATGAGACGGAGAGCTTTCCACGCCACTTCAGCACACAAAGTGCTTGCCGTTGTCATCACTACAGGGAGAGAGTGAGAGCGAGCAAGATTCCTCCCCTTTGCAGATTCGAGGATCTAACCCTGAGACAAACCGTTTCGTGGCCTGAGAAAAAACAAAACAACGCTTGGTAGAATTCCAATTCAGAAGCCTGAAGAAATGACACTGTTGGAATCAAGCCTTATTCGTGATCTTTGTCCCACTGAACATTGCGTGATGCCAACGAGGAAGAGATGCCTCACGCTACAGTTCGGAGGTATTCCACAAGTCATTCTCAGTGGTTTACACTGTTCTGTTCTCTCAAAGGAATATCTGTTGTTCTTTAGTCCTCCTGACGCTTTTATTTTCACAATCAAGGTGTCTTCCTTCTGCTCAGTTCTGTCCCCTGTGACAAAACACCAAACATACGGTCATAAATTCCCATTTTCAGTCGAAAAAAGATTGTGATTAAAGATGTTCATGTGAGAGTTATTGATAAGCAATAAAAGTATACTATACAATACATATATATGTATAAATCTGAATATTTAAATGTAAACTGTGACTATATACATTTGGGTTCAAATATTTTCCACGCAGTCCCAAATACTGTAACTCTGCTGACAGTTGTGAATACATAATTAATGTTAATTGGAATAGTCTAAATATATAGATACAAATCAGAATTATCTTCAATTTAAATATTACACATAAATTATATATAATGATTGAAACGTTTTGTCATAAATACAATGTGTTGGACCTTTGAAAGATGCATGTGCTAATCTTAAGATCTAGATCAGAATGAGCAGCATTGCAGATTGTTTTTTTCCACTTGATTGCTCTTATTTGGAAGCCAAAACACAACCCAAACCCAACTCTTCTTAGCCCACTTGTTTTCGAATATCTCAAACTAACAGGTCTGATCTGATCTGCTGAACTCTATTCTGTGTGTGTTTCTCACATTGGGCACTTTTGATCTGATATTCCCTCTCGTTCATACACACTCTCTGCTTCTCTCTCGCTCACAAACATACTCGCAGACCCCACAGGAAAGAGAAATCACAAATGAGATCTCTCTAACATCTCCATTCTTTCTTCTAGACCACAGTCTCCAGTTAAAATGAGTGCTTCTCCTGAGGAGAGTTGAGAACAGATCTCAACATTGCCTTAAACTATCCTCTGTTTTGACCAAGACACCAAAGTCTGCAATTTTAGTATGAACTCAAACTCATTCTAATCAAAATCAAAATAATCCGAGCTATGCTCTCCACAATATTAGTTTAGCTTTCCGTTTGTTTCTCCAAAGACATTTCTGGAGAAACATCTGAGACAAAGTTGCTACTCGAAGAAACCTTAGTGAGAAGTCTCCTGAACAACCTCTGAGCAACATCAACACATTTTCCTCTGGTTCTGGCTTCTTTGGGGCCTCTTCTTCTCAGTTCTATCATTTCTTCTCAGTTCTATCATCTATCATCTGCCACACACTCTCTCTCTCACACACACACACACACACACACACAAAGAAAGAAAGAGGGTCTCAGCATTTCAGCCCCTCAATTTTTGCTCACACACACACACACGAAAAGACAGAACAGCACACCTAATCCAGCTCCCAAAGCAGCTATCTAAGCTCCCTCTCTGTGTCTGTCTTTCTCCATGTGGACGCGTGGTGCAGATGCACACGTCTCAGAATGCAACAGATCAGCTTCCTGCAACGGAGGAAATGCTTCTGAAGCGTAGAATCTGAATCCATCGGCTTACCCATACGCTGTTTATGAAAACAGGCATACTGTATATTGATATATGTATAGGATTGTTATAGATATATCTCTATATGTATGTGTTTTCACTGGAGGCTCTGAAGAAGTTCTCCTCAGAAAAAGAAAAAGAAAAAGTGATAGTGGATGACAGATGAGTGAGGAAGACCAACAGATGGCAGGTAATATTTATTCTCCTCAGTTTTTTCGTCCCAGTGCATTCCCGTTTCTCTGTTCCCAGCCAGATTCCGTGTTCCAGGGATGGTGTGTTCCCGTGTGGAGTCAGAAACGAATGATAGTGGCTGGCGCTCCCTCTCTCTCTCACTCTCTCACTCCCTCTCTCACTCAGTTGAGCGAATGAGCGTATCTCGTTTGCTGCTTCGCCCCCCCTTTTTTCTCTCTGTCATTGACACCTTCTCCCTCCTTTGTCCCATGTTTTGTTCTCACTGTTCAAAAATATTCCTGTCGTTTCCCTCTGTTTCTGCCTCCACTTTGCCATATGTTTACCTGCTCTCACTGTCTCCACAACCTGTTATCATTTTTTTGTGTGTGTGTGTCAGTTATCTATTGCGTTTTTCTCTTTCCATGTATGAAAACAAAACCTTGTGGTTCAACAGATAACTGCAGCAGTGTTTACTGAGACAGCAGGTCACAGATCTGTGTGTGTGAGTGTGTGTGGCACATGTACAGCACTCTTTTGGGGTTTGGCTGAGATGATGGGCAGGAAGCAGCAGGGCATTAACGAAACGGAGGGATCAAGGAGAGGAAGGAACGATGGAAGAGTGGATCCAGGAATATGGACTGAGGAGAGAGTGAATTTTAGGGTTTACGGAAAAATAGATCTTATCTTGGAAAAGCAAAAATATTTGGTTGAATCTCAGCAAAATATAGAATATTTGTAGAATGTAAAATATTGTAGAAAATTTCATACTCCAAAAGAAAAAAATAAAATTTACTTAAAGCAATTTAGAATATGTATTACGTGTTTGAACTCAAACTCAGGAGTGTAGTTGTTGTAGTTTGTGAAAAATGCCAGAATTTATTAGCTTTTTTTATTTATATAAGAAAAATAAGTTTTGAGTACCAGATATATTTTCATGATAACATTAAATGCATTCCTCCCAATATTCATTATAATGCAAAATACAAAACTAATGCATCCATACTAATACAAAATACAATACATAATTCTTTTTAAATGTATTTACCTTTTTTTCTACACAGAATAATCCACAGATAAGAGACCCATTTGCCACAAATTCTGCTATTCAATTTCTGCAATATTATCACAGTAATTTATACAATTCTGCAATATTATCACAGTAATTTATAAAATTCTGCAATATTATCACAGTAATTTATAAAATTCTACAATATTATCACAGTAATTTATACAATTCTGCAATATTATCACAGTAATTTATACAATTCTGCAATATTATCACAGTAATTTATACAATTCTGCAATATTATCACAGTAATTTATAAAATTCTGCAATATTATCACAGTAATTTATAAAATTCTACAATATTATCACAGTAATTTATACAATTCTGCAATATTATCACAGTAATTTATACAATTCTGCAATATTATCACAGTAATTTATACAATTCTGCAATATTATCACAGTAATTTATAAAATTCTGCAATATTATCACAGTAATTTATCCAATTCTGCAATATTATCACAGTAATTTATACAATTCTGCAATATTATCACAGTAATTTATACAATTCTGCAATATTATCACAGTAATTTATACAATTCTGCAATATTATCACAGTAATTTATACAATTCTGCAATATTATCACAGTAATTTATACAATTCTGCAATATTATCACAGTAATTTATACAATTCTGCAATATTATCACAGTAATTTATACAATTCTGCAATATTATCACAGTAATTTATACAATTCTGCAATATTATCACAGTAATTTATACAATTCTGCAATATTATCACAGTAATTTATACAATTCTGCAATATTATCACAGTAATTTAAGTCAAATAAAATACCAAGCATTAACATATAATTTAAATAGAATAATACATAAATCACAACTAAAAATTTTTTTTAAATTAGTAAATAAATAAATAATAAAACACATTTAAAAAAAGAGAGGAGTGTCTATAAAGTCAGCCAACTAATTTTTAAATTAAAATCATCGGTTTCACTTCATTTTGATGGTCCCTTTAACACATTCTGTTGACTAACATTGCACCTACATTTCTACTAACTCTCATTAGAGTGTTAGTAGTGTATTAGTAGACTGGTAGGGTTAGAATAAGTTGACGTACTTGCAAAGTTACTTACAGCCAGTAGAGTGTCTATTGGGAGACCATCACAATAATAGACAGTCTACTAATACTCTAATGAGAGTTTGTTAACATGTAGTTGCAACATTACTTAGTGTCAACAGAATGTTCAAAAGGAACCATCAAAATAAAGTGTTACCAAATCATCATATTATGATTACAGGGGCAAATTATTGATAAAGACTTATTTTTACCCAATTCCTTGCACAATGTCACAACTTCAAAGTGCATTATTTGCAAACAAATACATTTTGACATTTGCATCACTTAACCAGCTCTATATGTATGGATTTCTGTTGTAGTAAACTTGCTCAGTAGCTCACCTGGTACAATGTTGCACTTGTGTGAAACACAATGCTACAGAATGCAAATACAAAATGCTACAAGCATCACAACATCATTTTGCAGAATGCACTTTTTTTCATTACATCAAAATTGCAAGATAGAAAACAATGATATTGATTATAGCACCTCTTGTGGATGTGTCATCTGAAAAGTGCAGTGAAATATACAGAGAGCACCATATTTCCGGTTTCGCAAAAGTGTTGGTTAAGTTACAAAAAAAAGTAATCCACTACAAATTACTAATTACTTCTTTAAAATTGTAATTTGATTACATTACTGATTACTGCATTTAAAAAAGTAATCAGATTACTAATTACTTTCAAGTTTACTTTACTTTTCAAATTATCAAACCTGAAAAATACACTACAAAGAGAAACTCATAGTTCTTTCATTAATTTCATATTGACTGAAAAAAAAGTACATAATTAGGCCTATTATTTGTATGATTCACTTCCAATATCAACAAAACTTTTCTTTCTTTTTTTTTTTTGGTTTTGTAAAATAAAGAAAACAAATAGGGTGAGCTTTCTGCATTCTCAGTCTCCGTGAATATCTTCCTGAAACGAGTCACTAAAATGAACGAAAATGACATGAGGAATACAGTATATCTAAAGAAAGCTTGAAGTGTCTATTATTAAATGAAGTAAGTCATGTCGAAAACAAATATTCTCTGATAAAATAATCAGTATGAAACCAACGCGAGATACAGTCTTTCCGGTCTGAGCTCAGCTATAATGTGATCATGCCCACGCACATCGCCTGCTATAAGATAATCATCCACACGAAACCAGGCTTGAGACGCGTGAACATGTAAACGCTCACGTCACCCCTGTACAAAGGTTAAAGTTCATTTTTGGAAGAAGACGCACTGTGAGGAATAAGCCTTGAATTGTGATGCCGACGCGGTTTAATCCAGTGGTTGATCTCATTCTGATGAGTCATTTATTTTTTTTACTTTAGTGTTACTGTGACAAACTTGTACACATTCACTTGTTGAACTTTTCCCAAACTATAATGCCAGACTAAAATATGATGAGTGCAACATTTTGAAATATGATAGGCAACCTTTCAATGCATCTAAATGTTGTAGGACTCTCATTTTAGCTCGCATTCTCGGGTGATTTATTAAAGGGCATACTGACTCGCAAAACATGATTTTTACTTCTTTTTTTTTATACTGCATTTGTAACTTAAGTAGCATAATTTTATTGGCATAAGTAACTGTAATCAAATTACATCAATTTAAAATGTAACATTACTGCGTTACCAGGAAAAGTAATTAGATTACAGTAACACGTATACCCAACTCTGGTAGTCACGTATTTCCAATGAGCCTGAACAAATGTGCTTAACTGTCATGAAAATATTGTCACAATGCAACAAATCGTAAAGGTCATAACACTTTTCCAACAGCTTTCGTGTGATTCACCCACTGAGAGTTGGATAAAAAGCAGCAGAGAAAGAAAATAAACGAGGTCAAGAAAAGAACAACAAGAGCAGAGCTAGAAAGAGAGAATCATGTGCATATATGCATATATATAATGTCTTTGTTGAGTGTTTTGGTTGCCAGTGACTCTATGAGCTCTGATTGCTGTTAAATATTTCTGACTCATTTAAATGGGCTGCTCTACAGCACTGATGTTTCAGAAAACAGGCTGCAGCCAACGGCAAAAAGGGATTTTGAAGCTGGGGGAAACTTAGCCCACAGGGAATCATCACATGCAATCCAGTGTTTACTGATTTTGATCACTTATATTTCCATATTTACGTTGTCACTTTTACAGTGCATTCAAGGTGCTCTCTCTGAACTGAACCCATGACCTTGTTCATTTCGCCATTGATTCCAATGCGTTTTTCTATTTCCTTCTCTTTCCATAGCATCTTTGTACTCAAAATCAGTCTCTGGGTCTTCTCTCTGGTTCTGTGTTTTTGAATTATTGCTTTGGTGCAGCAGCGGCTCTCGGCACCACAGGGAAGGAACGTATGAGTCCAGAGGTCTTGTGGGAGAAATAAGGGGCAATGAGCGTTCAGGCCGGGGGAAACTTATCTTTAATCATTTAAGATACTCTCTCTCTCTCCGGCCTGATCATGCCATTTCTCTTCTAAATGGAGGCAAGTGGCCTTGGATAATCCCATATACTCATTTGCTTTGTGGTTATCTGTCTGTTCGGTTCATCTCAGCCAGGATCTGAATTCTGTAGGTCCAAGCAAGAGGTTTTACTGGCATTTAGCAATAAAAGCCTTAATAACAGAGAAACTATGTACTTTTTTATTCAAAATTAACACAGTTTAAACAAGCGAGTACATCATATAAACATCTTTCAAACTGTGTTTTGCCTTACCCTATGGTAAGCCTATAATAATTATTTATATTTTAGAGCTGTCGGGACAGATTTCCCCAGAAACTGCATACTTTCATCATTCATAGATGCGTGTTTACATCGCATCCATAAATAAAGGAAAGATGGGCATGCTACTATATGCATTGGAAGTAGCTTGAAGCCACAAAACTGAACATCGAACCAAGAAGCAATAAGGGAAAGCCACTGTAACGTTACCCGTAATAAAACCTGAATCAACATAATTTGTATAGCATCTCATTTGCATTGACTAGATTCACAAAACAATGTTTATGTTGGTAACAATGCTAGCCTATACACCAGTTACTATACTTTGGTCTGTTTATCTATAAATATCCTTGCCAAGTTATAATTTCCACCTGATAAGATAAGTTTCTAATGATTAACATTACCAAATATTTGTAACTTTATATTAAAACAAATGATTTTGAAGTCAAAACATCAGTGGCATAATGAGCTAACTAGCTGCCTATATGACATTTTTCGTAGATCCAACTTTCTTTGGTCAAGATGTTGTTGTGTTTAGGTTTTGATGTTGTTAGTGACATTTGCACTGATAAAGTTTATCTGTAACCATGGACACAGCTGCGCACTTCTAGCCATGAGATTCATGTGCACAGCGGAGCCGACACGCAACTCACATAAATACAAAAACAGTATTCCTCTGCAAGTAACCTGTAGATTTATGCTTCAACCACTAGAGGGCTTAGTGTATTTTTTTTTCTTTCAGAAAACATACAATGCCATTTAACTTCGAAGAAGTTTGTGTGTGTGTGTGTGTGTGTGTGTGTGTGTGTGTGTGTGTTAGTTTTAATAGTTAATACTTTTTAATACTTTTAATACTCATCAAATCAAAGTAAACTTTTATTGACTCACTCTCATATATTTCCTAATCTCATATTGCGACCAAACAACACCTACAATTTATCTTTTCACCTCCACCAAGCCAATACCCCTTTTCTTTCCCTTCTATCTTTCCCCTCTTCCTCTCTCTGTCATTCTCTCTATCACACTCTGTTTGTCAGGAGCTGTCAGTCAGTATAAATTACTTTTGACTCCGGGTCCAGAAGGAAAGAGGGCCAAAAGAAGGGAGGGGGTGTTGGAGTTGTTTTACAAGAATAAAAGAAGACAGAGTTCTGCAAACAGAGAGAAAAGCTGATGATTTGGGTGTGATATTTAAACAGAAAAGATGTCAGCAAAGCAGATGATATGTCTGTAGCACAGAGGGACAGTTTACAGGCAATTTAAACACACAAAAGGGATGCAAAATACCCAAATACGGACACATCAAAAAATACAAATAAAATTTGTTATGATTAATATTTTAAATCTATATTACTTTGCAGAATAAAACACTCTTAAAGTGAATCCCTTTACATAGTACATAAATATAATAATTCTGGCATCATTTACTCTCTTTCATTGATATATTCATCTATGCCTTTTACTTAGTATTAGATGATGGCACAAATTCTCTAAATATTTTTTAATAAGGCAGAAACAGCAATATACTGTATTCAATATCAGGCAATATAACAAATTCATAAAAAAGGTTAAAGAATTTAAAAAAAAAAATATGTGAGCTGATAACTAGTGCTGAAATATTTTGTGCATCCTTAATGCAGACAATGATATTCATTAATTATTATATATACTTTGAAGTACTCTATATGATTAAGTGACCTCATTACACATATTTAATAAGCTAAATGAAGACATACAGACTTCTGTTGTTTTCATATGATGGAACACACACACACACACATACACACACACACACACACACACACAGTGTCCTACACTTGTAAATGTGGCGGAGTCACTCTATACCACCTATTGATTTGTTCCACAGGTCCAGATCTTGTTGCCCTTCCATTTATGTCTGAGAAAAGGATGACCTAGATTCAGTCTGTGTTTTATTATGTGTATATGATGCAGTTGAAAGTCCAGATCATTGATTAGTTCAACATGAAATCAAAGTTAACCTTTTTACATTCATAAATGTATATTTTAGTCATATTGTGAATGATTTTTGAATTTTTTTTTTTTTTTTTTTTTTTTTTACTAAAAACCTTTGCTCTTCCAATGAAATGGCTTTCCTATTCAGATGACATCATCAAGACCTCTTGTTTTTAGCCCCTCCCCTCATATATCCTGGTACAGAATGCCCATTTTTACAATCCAATCAATTTCTGAAGGATAAAATCAAGCCTATTTTTTTTTCTCATTTCTTCCTGGAAAAAAAAATGTCATTGCAAAGTTAAAAATAAATAAAGTTTTTTTGTTGTTGTTGTTGACATTCTGACTCTTTAACTGAATCATGAATGTTGTAGCCTATGTGTCTGTCCATTTGTCCTTGGCAGCTTTGCATCTATATTTCAGACCTTCCCCATCATGCATAATTTCTGCATCCATTTCCTTTTTCTACTCCTTCAGGAAAACTCTTTTCGGTGTGTTTGTTTTGATTTGTGTTCATGCGTGTGTGTTTCTGTGACATATAATCCCTCATGTTTGTTTTTCCCAGATACGTCTGTTCGGCTCCCTCGGCAGAGAGCAAGTGCGTGAGATGGATGGATGGATAGATGAAGAGACCGAGAGAAAGAGGGTGGAAAATGTCTCTGTAATCAAACTCCTCTCTCTCTCTCTCTCTCTCTCTCTCCTGGTCCCTCCATTTCCATCAGCTCAACTCCCCAATCACTTTAAACCTCTATTTCCCATCACTCTTTCTTTCTAGCCTGATGTACTCTTCCAATGTTTCTGTCTTTTGTCACCTTTATCATCTGAAAAACAAAGACGAATGAAATTTTATAGAAACATTCCGCTCTGTGACTCTTGATCAGCCTGATAATTTATTAAGATCATTGAAATATTTATCTAAGACAGACTTATTTATTAGTAAAATAGCAAATTTAGCTTTTTAAAAGCCAGTAAGGCAGCCAGAAATATGTGTAATTCTTCAATTAGACTCGTGTTTTTAACAAGCTCTGAATCAGTCAATTGTGTTTTCATGGTAGATGTTATAGCCTGAATAACTTGTATTTGGGGTTAAAGAGAGACATAAAGCTGTTTCTAATCTCACATAAAAATGTACCTGTTTTATGACGTGGTGATTTTGTATGAATTTGTATGTGAATCATAGGAATACATACAATAAAAAAAATAAAATAAAAAAAGTAAGCATTAAGGCCCACCCCTAAACATAATCATCCATCACTGGGTCATACAAATTAGCTAACAATTCGCCAAAATGTAAAATAGTCACGAAATTGCCTTGAGATTTTGTTGGCTGTTTCCATATCTGTAAGCCCAAGCATTGCTTTGTATTTAACTTGCATTTTACAAAATAATGAATACAATTTTGAAACAAAACAAAAACAAAAGCACACATTTGTCAGGTGGTTTAGGTGCTTTGCTGCTGCAGCTGATTGTTTTTGTATGCAATAATGTTCAGCAACTCCACAAGGTAATAAGCAAGGTACATTGTGCAGTTTGAGAGTAGTTTGTGGTTCGAAAACAAAAACAGCCAAAAACATCTATCCTCATGACGTTTTCGTCTCCCCCCCCCCCCCCGTTCTTTCCCTGGCCCGCAGGATTAAATTTTTGCCCTTTGAAAGAGAAGGGAGGTCACGGTTGTGTTTGAGGCATTTCACTCTTGAATGTCTCCAAAATCGGAGGCACTGACATGGGGCTGAAGCTGTGTCCTGAAAGTCAACTTTCAATAAAAACGGACCTTTTTACTAATTTACATTTATGATTAATAACATACTAATCTACTTTTTTTAATGAGCACACAACTAAACTCTATTACTCATTACACATGTAGGGAGGTTGTTTACACAGACGTTGGCGCAGCCACAAATAACAGTCTGTTTAATCGTAAAGGTCAGAAAGAGAGAGAATGTGCAGAAAACTATAACTGGATTTGACACTAAAAACCTTGGCACTGACCTCAGAGGGAAATCTTAATATATTTTAATATTTACGAAAACAAAAAAGTATCTTATGCTCATCAAAGCTGCATTTATCTTACGTAAAAACAGTAATATTGTGAAATATTCGAATTTAAAATAACTGTTTTCTATTAAAATATGATAATAAAAAATGATTTTCAGTATCATTACTCCAGTCTTTATTATCACTTAATCAGAAATCATTCTAATAGGATGCGTCAGAAATATTGTTTTTATTATTATTAGTGTTGAAAACAGTTGCGCTGCTTCATATTTTTGTGGAAATTGCCATTTTTGTCACATTTCAAAGTTCAAAAGAACATGATACGAAATAGGAATCTTTTGTAACATTATAAATGTCTTAATTGTCACTTTTGTTTGATTTAATGCATGAATAAAATATTAATTTCTTTAAAAAACTTACTGACCAAGACCTTTGAACAGTAGTATATCTGACCCCTTTAACTCACAGCAAAACGGAAAAATTCACAGAGGGTGATCCTCATCCTTGAGATCCGCTCACACTCATGGATGAAATTGCAGCTCTCATTTCAGACTTCACGGAGGTAGAGGAGTTAGAGAGGAAGGAGAAAAGGAGGTCTTAACTCATAGTGAGAGAGATTTCCATGTCAGCAGGAAGTATCAAATCCTTTATGATATTCCTTCTTCCTAATAGCTGGAATAGCAACAACCAATGAGACAGTGACCTAGAAACATGAAGACAAGAAGAAAAACATCTTAAGGCGCTGTAGCGTGGCCATAAAAGACGACATTGCTCTTGATTTACAAGAGATAATATTTCGGTACTGCATACACACAAATACACAGGAAAAAAAGCCATTTATTTGATCACATTTACGCATGAAGACAGCACATTTCCCATGTAGCATACTAATATTTATGGATATATCTGTGAATAACACTTTTTTTTATTTTGGGCACAGACTCGTTAAACTAGGAGTGTTTGTCAGGCTCTGAGAGGGACCTATTTCCTGTCTTTGGTTTCCAAAACAAGGTTTACTTCTTGCTGCGGTTGTCACTGGTTCACGAAGAGAGATCGACCCATTCCCATTTCAAACAGGGGAGGAAATGGCAGTAAATCTCAGATAGAGTCCATTTACTTGTGAAGCAAAGCATCTTGGGAAAAGAGGCTGGAAATGGTTGTCAGAGGCTGTTTAAGTCTGTTTTATTTTGAAATGATGAGCTCTATTTTGGTGCCTAGATTACCTGGAGATCAGGGAGACGGCAGAAGGGAGAGAGTGAGAGAGAGCGAGAACATGTGGAGGGTGACTGATTAAGTCATATTTACTCACTTTTGTATTTGTAGCACCTTCTTTCTGCCGTAATTTGGGTGTCAACAGCTGTTGCAGACATAATCGCACGCAGCTGGAACGCAGCTGCACAGAGTAAATGCACTCCAACAATGAACATAAACATTAAACAGGAAGGAAGCTGAATTATATGCATTATTTGACAGAAGGATGAAAAGAGAAACACTGGCACGGTTAGTGTTGACTAAATTAAACATGAAAATCCAAGGGTTGAAATAAGGAATTGGAAACAAAGCACTGAAAAAAGTGATCATATGACAAATATTACCGCAATATTTTCCTGTGAAGCTACTCTGAAATAATGCATATTGTGGATATAAACGTGACTTCACTGATTCAAATAGTTTTTCATAGATATGTAAATAACATTATTTTTAGTGTGTCTGTTGTGAAAGTGAAAGAGAAAGCTACTAAAATCTCCAATATATTGCAGTGATACATACATTAATTATATGTTCAGTTACATTTTAGCTTACTTAATTTGTACTTTTGAGCCCATTACCATCACAGCCAAGATATTTAATATTGTTGTCTAATATAATCTAATATTTATGTTTTTTGCCATTGTCCGATTGTTTCTTGTAACACTTTATTGTAAGATTTCTGTTTATTACAATTACAATTATAACATTACAATTATTCACAAGTAATTCATAATTAAGGCGTTTTAAATTTGAACGATCGCTTCTGGCCCAAATACAATCCATAATCCATGATAACACTTCTTGCGGTGAAAAAGTCCACTCCTTGTTGTCTTGTTTTTGTTTAGAGTTGTTTTGTTTCACATGAAAGCGGTGCTTGATCTGTGCATATTGCTCTCCTGATTCAGACAAAACAACCTTTTCACTGGAGGAAGCATTCATTTGGATTACAGACTTATATTTTACTTTAAGAAGTTTTATAACGTCTTAATGATGGATTTGTTTCTTACAAACACAGCTACTGCTTCACAAGGCATTAACTGATGGACTGGAGTGGTGTGGATTACTTGTGGATTATTGTGATGTTTTTATCAGCTGTTCTGACACTCATTCTGACGGCACCCATTCACTGCAGAGGATGCATTGGTGAACAAGTGATGTAATGCTACATTTCTCCAAATCTGATCTGATGAAGAAACAAACTCATTTTGGATGGAAGATGAATAAATGTTAAGGAATTGTTCCTATTCCTTTAAGATTAATAAAGGCTGTAGTTTGGTTTTGTTCATTGAGTGTTAATTTATGTAGTTGACTAATGTTAACAAATTAACTATAATATTAGCAAAGATGTTATTTAAAAAAATGTTACAGCATAATTATTAAAAACATAATTTTTGCACTGACAAAGAAGCAACTAAACTTATTCACTACGGCTGACCAGCGCAGCGTCAGAAATTGAAAACAGAACCTGAAATGCAATCAGCAATGTGTCTTTAAAATGAATTGCAAGGTTAACACAAGTTGACAGGTTGACATAACAAGAGTGCTATGAAGCAGGCCTACATCACTTTACATTCATGAAGGTGCTCATCCCACATGATTCCATGGCCGTCGCTTTGTTGTAGTGAGAGCTCAACAGCATCGAGCATCTGTCTTTACTCTTGCTCCCCATTAATCAAGGCAATCAATTCATCAATTAAGTACATCACCATAGTTACCAGAGGCCCCTGGGGGCCAGAACAACCTTGCTTGATCCCCTTATTGCTCTTTAACAATATAGAGTAACAAAATATATTTTTGTATTTTTCCCTATGTTGTAGTGCCTTAGTGTTTTAATATTTTGCACTGTTTAATAATAAAAAAGCAGCGAGGGACTCGGTAACGGCTTTTAACGATCCTCTGACCGAGTCTGATTCAAACAGCTACTAAAAGAGAAAGTATGAATCTTTATTAACTCATTGACTCATTAAAAAGAATCAGTTCATACGAGTCATTTGTTCACGAATCGGTCATGGTGGTTTCGCACTGTGGGGGTGCTTCTCAATATCCGTCCTCGCTTCCTCGCTCCTCAGTCCTCCATCCTATGGCCCGGAAACTGATCGAGCTCAGCCAATTGCACCGCGAGGAGGCGAGGAGTGAGGAGCATCCAGAGGAGCTATGAGCGAGGATTCACAGATGTATCCTATGCAGAAGTCTTTTTCATCGAAAAACCTGACGCACGTGTAAATTCTCCTCCCCCTTCTCAACTGTTGTAATAAATTTTAATTTACATTTTACCTTTGCAATTTAAATAAACCATACGTCATATATTTCAACAGGGCATCTTGCTTTATTAATATTTATTTTCAATGTCTTAAAAAACAAACTTTAACAACATTTCTCCTTTTTCAAATCTCATATCGCATCAGAAAGACATTTATTTTCAATAAAAATGAAGGAAATAATTTGAAAATACAAGTATTGGGTAGGGTTAGGGTAGGTGTAAGGAGGGCTTTATTGTCCCAATAAGGTGGCATCCATTTAATAATTTGAATTAAAAATAATTTACACTCAATACGTTATTATTGTGTACTGTTTTATTATGTATTACAATACTGAGGTGCAGATAATTGCCACTATTTGAAATAAGTAGTATAAATAGCAGAACATTTGGCTATTTTAACAGTGTAAATAGAATCTATAGCTATTTACACTTTGAGCAAATATGAATGGCCGCGGCTATTTGCACTCACAAACTAGTCCTGACTGTCACCAATATCGACAATGTTGTTAAATTACCATTACATTTTTGTGACCATTTTAATCTCTGTACAATATTAGACAGAGAATTGGTTTCCTTTGCTCGTGCCATCCACTGCATTGGTTTGTGACAAGGAAAAAGTGCTGCCCAGAAGGCAAGAGGAGCCCCAAAGACTCAGTTTATTGCCAGCACTTCTCTCTCCAGCCCTGCAAAGGTCCCTCAGAGTTGCAACAGATGTTCACCACCACCACAGCTCTCAAGGTGAAGAATGTCATCATCTAGGTAAGCAGATGCTTAGCATTAGTGTGGCTGCAACTAATGCGTTAATCTCTACAAGGTGACAGGTGGCTCATACAGGCCATAAGGTCTTTTTCTTCACTGTGGGCGTGAAGTGACCTTGCCAGTATCCCAGCATGAGATCCAGAGTAGAAGTGAGCTAGGCTTTGGAATATGGTAGCTGTTAATCTGTTAGACCTCACTGAGCCTCCGATATGCTTTCTAGTAGTCGGGGGTCTAGCAGTATCTCAAAGCTGGACCAGTCTCACAGGAACCCAATTCCTTTACAATTCCAATGTCATTTTCCTCCAGTTATTGCATCTGACATCCCATTTAGACAATGGACATTTACCCCTGATAAAAACCACCCATTTTGGAGTGGTGAATCCTGGGCCAGGGCTTGATGGACTGTATGTACTATGCATCCCAAAGTCCAGTCCTTGTCAGGGTTATTTTAGTTAACCAAAACTAAAACATAAATAAATGCATACATACATACCTAAAATAATCCCTTTCCCCCCACACACATTTTTGTTACTTAAAAAATTTACTGAAATTAAAATATATATATATATATTATTATTATTATTATTATTATTATTTCAGCTAGTCCTGAATAATTTCTCATTTTCATTTAGTTTATCTTGAATGACAAAAAATAAGTAAAACTAAATAAACTAATACAAATAAATAGAAATCTGTAACTATATAATATATTATATAAAGACTATATATTGTTTATGTATACAGTGGTGTGAAAAAGTGTTTGCCCCCTTCCTGATTTTTTTTTTTTTTTTTTGCATGTTTGTCACACTTTAATGTTTCAGATCATCAAACAAATTTAAATATTTATCAAAGCTAACACAAGTAAGCACAACATGCAGTTTTTGAATGAAGTTTTTTATTATGAAGGGAAAACAAAATACAAACCCACATGGTCCTGTGTGAAAAAGTGCTTGCCCCCTAAACCTAATAACTGGTTGGGCCACCCTTAGCAGCAACAACTGCAATCAAGCGTTTGCGATAACTTGCAATGAGTCTGTTACAGCGCTGTGGGGGAATTTTGGCCCACTCATCTTGGCAGAATTGTTGTAATTCAGCCACATTGGAGGGTTTTCGAGCATGAACCGCCTTTTTAAGGTCATGCCACAGCATCTCAATAGGATTCAGGTCAGGACTTTGACTAGGCCACTCCAAAGTCTTCATTTTGTTTTTCTTCAGCCATTCAGAGGTGGATTTGCTGGTGTGTTTTGGATCATTGTTCTGCTGCAGAACCCAAGTTTGCTTCAAGGTCTTGAGGTCACGAACAGATGGCCGGACATTGTCCTTCAGGATTTTTTGGTAGACAGCTGAATTCATGTTTCCATTTATCACAGCAAGTCTTCCAGGTCCTGAAGCAGCAAAACAGCCCCAGACCATCACACTACCACCACCATATTTTACTGTTGGTATGATGTTCTTTTTCTGAAATGCTGTGTTACTTTTACGCCAGATTTAATGGGACACACACCTTCCAAAAAGTTCAACTTTTGTCTCGTCAGTCCACAGAGTATTTTCCCAAAAGTCTTGGGGATCATCAAGATGTTTTCTGGCAAAACTGAGACGAGCCTTTATGTTGTTTTTGCTCAGCAGCGGTTTTCGTCTTGGAACTCTGCCATGCAGGTCATTTTTGCCCAGTCTCTTTCTTATGGTGGAGTCATGAACACTGACCTTAACTGAGGCAAGTGAGGCCTCCAGTTCTTTAGATGTTGTTGTGGGGTCTTTGTGACCTCTTGGATGAGTCGTCGCTGCGCTCTTGGGGTAATTTTGGTCGGCTGGCCACTCCTGGGAAGGTTCACCGCTGTTCCATGTTTTCACCATTTGTGGATAATGGCTCTCACTGTGGTTCGCTGGAGTCCCAAAGCTTTAGAAATCAGGCCTGGGTGTGGCTAGAAAAACTGAACTCAGGTGTGATAAACCACAGTTATATTTTAACAGGGGGAGGGGGGGGGGGGGGACACTTTTTCACACAGGGCCATGTGGGTTTGGAATTAGTTTTCCCTTCATAAAAAAAACCCTTCATTTAAAAACTGCATGTTGTGTTTACTTGTGTTATCTTTGATTAATATTTAAATTAGTTTGATGATCTGAAACATTAAAGTGTGACAAACATGCAAAAAAATGAAAAATCAGGAAGGGGGCAAACACTTTTTCACACCACTGTAGACTATATATAAAAACATATCAAATAAAGTCATTAAAAAAAACAGACAACAAAATTATTATAAAATTATAGTGAAAACATAAGCATAAACATAAAACGAAAATATATGAATCAAATCTAATTCAAAATATAAACAAAACTTACTAAGATAACACTGCTTTTTGAATGGTACAAAAATGTTAGGATGCATTTATAAACTAATAAAGAAGCAAATTTTTTATAGACCACTTTATAATCCCCTTTTTGTGGACAAATGCAAGTGAGTTGTAAGTTTTCTATTTTTAGTTGAAGTGCATAATAAGATGGGTTAGGAGAATACATTTGTGCATATTTTAGTAGTGCACTAGATTTCATCCTAATCCTTGCTTTTCCCATCCATGCATTAGGAGATGACCTCCACACTATCTTGCTATATCTTTTCTATTCTTGACATGCTGCTGGCAAACAGTCTGTTAGCCATGGTGATGCATGCAGCACCTCATTCTACACTAACTGTAGCAAGAAAAATATCAGGTAAAGTCAATGAATACTGAACCTAGAGGCTTTTTACAAAGTGTGCATACTAACTATGGGTGATCTGGTGCTTGTCTAGGTGGTTCTTCAGTGCAGAAAAGTGCTTCTTTCTCATCAATACACGGAAGGAGGTAGGATAATGATGTTCATTTGCTTCTTGTTACAAATATAGAGACATGTAAGTGTCGCCAGAGTCATTGCTCAGCTTATTGATATGCCAACCTCCTTTTGTATCATCCACGGATAATTAAAGGTGAGGTCTAGGTGTTTTCATTTATACTGCACTACTCTCAGCATCTGTTTTGTTGCTGTAACCCAAGATGATCCTGAAATATACACAGAGGGTTTATCTTTTATGTCTAAATATGTAGTATAACCATTTCTATGATGCAGTGTGAAATGAAAATGCTTAATTTTTTTCCTCAAACGTACTGTATTTAGACCTTAGATAAGGTATAAATGCAAACATGCATAATACAGGAAATGATAACATCAGTATGATGAAGAGAGCAAATTTTAAGGCTTTGTTGGTTGAATTGTCCCGCTGACACAGAAAATCTTAGGAAAAAAGCAGAACAACGACAGAGGACAGAGGAGAAAGGGAATAGGAACCCAAGGTGCCTCTTTTGTTTAATTAGCTGAGCCAAATTAATTAGTAACAGAAGCTTGAATTAATTATGGTTGAAAAGCGACAAAGAGACTGACAGTCATGGTAACGTCCCCAAAGATTTACTGTTTCGGCTTGTGTTAATGTGCAATTAGACAGTCCCTCTCTCTCTCCCGCTTATTATAATATAAATAACATTGCTCCCAAAATACAGCTTTTATTTCCTTTCTACTGCTTGTGTCTTGCTGTGTGTGTTTCCTCTGGATCTGTTTTTCTGATTGGGCTCTGTAATTTGCAGCCTTTTATTTGTTTTAGTGCCTGAGTGTCTGCTGTTATTTGTTTTAGTGCCAGTTTATTATTGGACGTGTTCGCCTTAAGTTACTTCACTTTACTGGTGGAGTATGAGGATTTGTGAGTGCATGAGTCATTCCACAATAGATGGTTTTGTCCTCTTTTTAACTAGCTTAACCAGCAAGGTCAACCTTATTGTTAGGTCAACCTTTCTATATATAACCTTTCTTTATTTAAAAAGATTACTTGAGAATGCAAGTGATTCATAAGTTCAATTCAGTTCCTTAATGCGAGTTAGCAAACAGGATGCAGAATTCCAATTTGAATATTTTTTGTAATATAAAATAGAAAGCAAAAATTTATTATTACAATTATTTAAATTTAATAAAAACATATTTTTTAAATATTTAAAAATATAATTAAAATTAACTAAAAATATATGTACATTTCTTTCCTTTTTTATTAGAAGATAGAACTTTGTGAAGACAAACTTGAATGTTGGTTTGACAAATTTGTGTTTAAAAGATTTGAGAAATATATTTTTTAACAATTTTGACTTTTTTTTAGTTTAGGGCTTTTAGAGAGATGGATGGATGAATGAATGTTTAAAAAGCAGCCTATAGAAATTTGTTTAGTTTATATATTTAATTGTATTTAAGAAAGTCTCTTTTAATCTTAAGAACACTTCATTTACCAGAATGCATTACCTGTGTTGAATTTCTTTGAATTGCAATTATGGTAAATCCTTTTCCTTTCATTCCATTTCAGTTTTCTTTGAAACATAGCCAGTGGGATTCAGTTCTAACTTAATATTTAAAAATGAACCAATTCTTCAATTCTGAACTTTCCCTACCCAGGTGTGTTAGTTTTATGTAAATCACCGATTTTCTATGTCTTAAATCCAATACATTGCAATAAAGAAATACAAACAGGAATGATGGAACAAGCAGCCTGATGGAAACTTTCATTGTCCCAGATGACAACAAATCTTGGCAGCTGTGGGTCATGCATCTGATCGGCTGGCAGGAGAAGGTCATGTAGTGCGTATATAGGCAGATAACATAAGCAGTGTTGTTGGGCATCATCTTGGCTCATCGTAAGAGCGAAATTTGTGCGGTTTGCAACTCTATATATGGGTACATTCAACCCTGTTGTCTTAGTCTTATATGGGTAAATTCAACCTCATCTATAATAAAAAATATTTATAGTGCACTGCTAGTTAGAAGGTTAGCTGAAACGGATAAAAATACAGCACAAGAACAAAAAAACAGTCAATCAGGTGTAGCACTACACACTAGATGACACTAATGCATCTGTGTAGTGCTGATAGGACACAGACATAGTATAGCATAGCATGCTTGCACTGCACATCCTAGTGCACTTCTTTGATTTTCTCTAAGATTTACAGATTGGCTCCTTTATAGCTGCTTTAGGTGTGCTTGTGCTGACACAGACTATATACTTGCTAGCATTTGAATATTACTTTCAATGAATTAGAAAAAATAAATAATAGAATGAACTACACAATATGACTCATGTTTAAAAAAAGCCCTCAAAATAAACAATTCAATAATATTAATAATTATAATTCAATAATTATTCATAATTCAATAACCATAATATTATTGTGGCAGATGAGTGAATTGTTGGGGAGATATTACAAAATGTGGCTTTAGAAGTCAATATATTGTTTGCATTATTAACTGCTTTATTTTTAATCATGTTTGTATATAATTAATTGCACCAATGTAACATGTTAAATTGGCAGCTCAAGTAAATATGTTATGCCAAATGATTTTGGATTTGTTTCAGTCAGATGAACACTGCATCAACACGATTACGTTCACAATGGCTGTTGCTGCTTAGCGTGAAAGCTTGTGTTCTCAACCATAAAACAGCATCAAGCAGCTCTGCAATAGATCTGTTTTTGGAAGAGAAACTATTAGGCTTCACTGAGGTTGCTCTAAGTTTCAACTCATCTCAGTGAGAATTACAGAGACCTTATCATAGCCTGAGGAATGGCAACACGTCCTTAATGTTGTATTAGGATTTAAATGTTTTATCTCACAAGAAAGATGTGCTTCAAGATACTTTCACAAGCGTATTTAAAAATGTCAGTCATGGCACAGGTTTTATTTACAAGACTAAATATTTAGATCAGATCATTTAAATCCAAAGTCAGTCTAAGATGTGTTAGATTCAGATAGTGGATGAGAGGAAAGAAGAGTGATAAGGATAGAAAGAAACAGATCCTTGTGGTTTGATATTAAGTAAGTAAGACTGCTAGTCCAGGAATTACATGCAGACTTGAGTGAAATTAAAGCAGAAAAGGGAACCAAAACCTTTCCTTTATAATCCAGCATCACTGACAATACAGTAAGTATAGTGTAGTATATATGGCTGTAAAATAGATGAAAATATTACTTGAATTAATTTTTTTTAAAGCTGTAACATTCAGTCTTTTATAGCTGATTGTGTAAATATCATAAAAACATGTCTAGGTCACAGAACACGAAAACATTTGAATAAATAAAATCAGACCTATATTAGGACCATTAGGAATTTTTGCATTGTAACATTATTAATGCCAATTAAGCACGGTCCCCCACAAATTCTCATTACTGTAATGCATACTGATATTTTTGTAATTCCCACAAGTACTGTATATATATATGTGTGTGTGTGTGTGTGTGTGTTTGTGTTTTGCATTACATTATTAATTAGTGGGCCAATATGCTTAATTGTCATTAAAAAAAATGTCACAATGCAAAGTGTATTAATGGTCCTTAAAGAAATAGTTCACCCAAAAATGAAAATTCTGTCATTAATTACTCAGCCTCATGTCATTCCAAACCCGTAAGACCTTGGCTCATCTTTGGAACACAAATGAAGATATTTTTGATGAAATCCGAGAGCTTTCTGACCCTGCATAGATAGCAGCGTAACTACCACGTTCAAGACCCAGAAAGGTAGTAAGAACATTATTAAAATAGTCCATGTGACATCAGTGGTTCAACCTTAATTTTATGAAGCTAGAAGAAAATGTTTTTGCACAAAGAAAACAATTCATCAACATTTCATCAAAAATATCTTAATTTGTGTTCCGAAGATGGACAAAGGTCTTACAGGTTTGGAATGACATTAGGGTGAGTAATTAATTGCAACATTTTCATTTTTAAGTGAACTAACCCTTTAATATAGGTTTCATTTTCCTTTTGCAAAATGCAATGCAACTCAAATGATTTTGAGATTAATTATGAGAAGTGAATATTAGTGTGGGTTTAATCATTTTATCTTGCACTGCAAAAACTTATTTCCATAACTACACACTCTCACACAAGTGTTAACATACAAACAATTACTGTTTTGCTTTTTTGTTTTAGCTATATATACACATGACACGAGCAAACCTTTGATTAGGAATAACCCTACTTTTACTCTGTGAATTGCTTTATGGATAATTCTTTATTCCTGTTGCTAGCTATATGATCCTAGCAATACACTGGAGCAGTGGTTTGCAACAGTTTCACAGCCTCATAAATTCTATTGCACAGCATGTCATAAGCGATACGCAGTCGGCTCGTACAGAGGCACAGTTTTTATCTGCAGGCGTGTTAGCCAGTGTTAATGTGTTCAAAGCTCACTTTCCTTAAAGCATAATTTCACGCCGGTGCTTCTGAAAGCATCAGTGATTGAACCTCAGCAGAGGCCGTATGCAACCGACAACAAGGACAACTGAGATGCAACTGAGATGCAGCTACATTTCAGAAACTGAATCTGACATTATTGTCTTAATTTCAGAATTTAAAAGATAAAACCTTGAATTACCATGGATTTATTCAGGTCAACCGTGTTGACTGTAACCTATACTATAGATTTTTTAGTTGATCCATTAGTTTTCTCTTTCTGCTGCTTTGCACTAGGTGGCTCTCCCCACAGTGAAAACTTATTGGTCTAAAATTACAATCCGCATACGTTCTGACTGTCTGCTGTTGCCCTGTGATTGTGAACAAACTAATTATTTCTAGCTAGAAGAGTGTCTGATTTTTGTGTGCTGTTTGAGCCCCACTTGTCTGTCTGGATCAGGCTGGATCTGTCTGCAGAAAACTCGCCAAAAGCAAGCAGAGGAGCGAACACCCCATATTTGAGATTCAGTTTCTCCGTGATCTCTTTAGTGTCCATTCAGATCCTGTTATTTTCTCTTCTAGCTCCCTGTGTCCTGCCTACACACGCACAAGCGCACACCTCAGCCTGCTCGCAGTCTCTCTATCTCTTTCTCTCTTTTGGCCTGCTGAATGATTATTTTTGAGATTAAGTTTGACGTTTGAAGAAAGAATCCAAGTCTGAACTAAAAAACTCACTATACTGCCAGTATTTTGAAGGCTTCAGAAAGAGCTCAGACACAACGACCACATGAAAGTCATTATTGCTCTCAAACAATGAGAACAATGAACAACATCATTGTCTGTCTGTCTGCCTATCTATCTATAACACCCAGAACACCCTAGCAACCTAGAATATACTGAACTGTAATAAAAAAAGTTTTCAAATTTAAAAAGTGAGTGTTTATGCTACCTTAAAATTTTAAGTTTAGTCAACTTCACATTTCAAGTTGACTAAATTTGACATTTTAAGGCAGCACAGACACTTACCTTTTCACAGTGCAATTGCATTGGCTCAAAAAAAGTTTTTAGTTTTTTTCCAAACTGTAAGTTCAGATGTCTGAATAATTAGTATCTTGACAACAATAAACTTACATTTCTTATTGATCAAAGCAAATTGCGTGTGTTTTGGCACATGTGTGCATGAGTGAGTGCAGTTGTCTAAAATTTGAACAATAACAAATTGAACATGGCTTGTTGATCAAAACTGATAAGTTGCTTTGAGCTGAAATTGCCAAACTCTTCACAGCTTCTAAACATTATTTCATTGTGTGAGCCATCACCTGTAAAATGATCCATTCAATTATCAAAATCTGTCAGACGTGGATATATTCCATAAATATCTGATATGGAATGGTTGTAATGTCTGCTAAGTTGTCAAATGGCTTGCCATTAAAGTTGCAAAGGGGTGGAAAATTTACGGAAAATTTTGGAAAAACAGGGAATTTTTTTACATTTTCAGAGACTTTTAGAAAGTTTCCAGAAATTTACCAGAAATGTCCTACAATATTGCAATCAATCAAGTTTGGAAGCTTGCATATGGAGTTTGCCCAGCACAATTACTACTGTTTTTGAAGGAGGAACGTTACAACTCTAAACAGCAGTAGCAATACTGTATAAATACATTTATATTTGAACAGTGCATTTACCTGTAGAAATGTGTTACATGTAAACTGAACATTCACAGTTGCTTGTTGTGGAAGAGCAATAGGAAGAAGAATGTGTGGTGGTGTTGGTGTAAGGAGAAGACAACAGTGTGTATAAAAATGAATAAGCAATGCTGAATTTTCAGTTAATGTGTAACATATTTCTACAAAACTAAGTGCACTGTATAAATATAAATGTTCGTTTTCTCTTTATGTGCTACAGTATTAGGTTTTACCAATCAATTTTTACCCATGTTGAAATCTGTATCTAAAATGCTCAAGAAAGCTGTTAACAAAAAATTACAAAAAAACAAACAAATTGCACATAAATCAGAAATTAAATTGCATAACAAATATGAAATTAACAAAATGAAATTTGCATACAGTATAACATGAAATGAAATGTGCATAATGTATAACAAATGTTTCCATGGTGAAAAAAATATCTAAGCATTTTGACCAGTGTGGCTCAAATGATGACAAAAGAACCTTTTATTTTGGTGGCATTGGCCAAGTCATTGACACAATAACTAGGTTTTGAAGCATGAATTAAATGTTTGGGGTATTTTGCAGACATGTAATATAATTTTGATGTTCCAGCAAACAGTTATGACAGCTGAACGTACTGTTTAGAGAATTTAAGATGTTTCAAAAATTGTGCCAAAGTGATTGAGAAAAGGTTGAAACAACTTCTTTTTTTTTTTTACAGTAGTGTAGCAGTCATCTGTTAACAAACACCCAGCACACTGTAAAATCACTGTACAAGTTTTGCACAGGCGAACACTTATCACATGTAAACATCTAGTTCTCTTTGTGACTCATTCTGGAACGTTTCACTTCCTTTCATTATTATTTCCTCCACATTTGTTATTCAGTGTTTTATGAGGCTTTACCAGAGGATGACAACCGATAAATATAATTGTGTGAAAGTCATTTCGGCCCACATCGCTAAACTAAACAGCAGTCAAACTCATTTTATTTCTTTGTCTAAGGGTTACTGTCTCCACCACTGGGCTGACCCAGATAAATTCGGGTGTGTGTATTAGCCATTATTTGACTGTGGACTCTCAGGCGATTGTCACAAAAGGACCACCACTTCCAAAGCTACTGACCCACATTACAAACACTGTGACTGCTCGCAACACACTGGATTTCAATGAAAGTTTGACTGCAGCGTCTTCTGAAAATTCCCAAACTCTCCTGCTTATTAAACATCAGAACTCAAAGGGTCTGGTTTACATCACCCACACTTACACACTGAAAACACATTCCTGACATATTAACAGCTTGTCTTGACAGACAAATTCAGTCTTTGCTTCATTATTTTAGCAACCTGAGAATTCTGCCTTTCTCAGCCCTTCTTCTCTGAGCCACACTTACACACATCACTTGAGTCAATGTTGTTAATTCATTTTAGTTCACTGGTAATTAGAGAATAGGGAAATTTCACTTCTTAAACATGCACACGCACACACACACACACTCTTCTGCGAGACGGGCAGGTATTCTTAACACTAACAGGAGCACAGCTATTTTCAGCTCGTTCAGTTCCAGCCTGGCTGCTCTGGAAACACACACACACACACGCACGCACGCACACAATACAGAAAGTAGGTGCTGGCACAGTCAGGTCCTGATAGAGTGCATTATTTTTTGTTAGACTGATAAACTAGGTGGAATTGCATCACTGTGTGTCTGTGTTTACTGCTGGCATGCCTGCTGTCAATGATGTTATCCAAAAGAAAGTATTCAAGAGACCCAGTTAACAAGAATGGTTCAATTTTATACTGACAAGCAACCCTGATGTTGCTGATTTAAAATAGTTAAGTAAAATAATATACTTATATATTAGTGTCAAACAATTAATCACGATTAATCGCATCCAAAATAAAAGTTTTTGTTTACATAATATATGCACTGTGTATATTTCTTATTTGTATATACACACACATACATTTATATATTTCAGAAAAATAACATTTTTATTTATTAAATATATGTATAATATAAATTAGATTAATATAAATATAGACATGTAAATACATGTAAATATTTTCAAAATATATACTGTATGTGTGTGTATTTATGCATACATCATAAATATACACAGAACACACACGTATATTATGCAAACAAAAACTTTTATTTTGGATGCGATTTATCGTGATTAATTGTTTGACAGCACATATATATATATATATATATATATAAATTAGTTCTGACATGATAACTCTCAGAGGTATTGTCATGCACTGTAAAAAGTGATAAGTTGACTTAACTTAAAAAATTGAGGAAACCCGTTGCCTTAAAATGATCAAGTAAATAATAATTGTAAAAAAATAAGTTAAGTGAATTGTCAGGTTCACTTAACTTATTTTTTTATTATTATTTACTTGATCATTTTAAGTCAACTTATCACTTTTTACAGTGTGGTAATGTACATGACAATGTTAATGTGTTTAAAATACTGCTGCTCTGCATTTATGAAATAACCCCTATAGCATACATGAATCACCCCATAGCAGATCTATACAGGTGGAGCTGGGGAAGGTGGAGGGTTTCTGAAGTGTCCTGCAACTGCTACAGCAAGCACTAGCCAAGTATTTGAATGTTCAGCTCATTGGCTGCTGATATGAAAAGGACCATAAGCTGTGACATGTGATGATGTCATTATGGCAGATTGCGTTTGATTTTCATGACAAAATTTTTGGATTTATTTATTTTGTTTTCAATTTTATATATATTACAAAAATTATTTTAATTTAATTTAATAAAAAATATTTTAGATAGATTACACACTATTTTTATTTATATTTGTTTTTAAATAATGACCGCATTCTATTTAAAAGAATATATTTTACTATTGTTTTTTTTAGATATATATCAGCTATACTCTTTATCGACTAAATCTGTGTTGATTTCCACAGGCAATAATTCTAATAAATCGTTCGACATTTACAGTAACACACTTACAATGGAAGCCAATGGGACAGGCAAACAGCACCATATTGTGCAACTACTATGCACAAGTTTTTACAAACTGAGGGGTGAGGCAAAATTATTTTCTGTGGTAATTAGCAGGGTGGCACACAAGCTGAATGTTAACTCGTATTGAGCCCAGAACGTTCTTTTAATGTTGCTTCTTTGCACTGATATATCCATCAGAGGCCTGCATGACTGGAGTGTTATAATCCTGCAGTGCTGCACTGCAGCAAGCCCTGTTTATGTTTGGGTTTTGAGTTTACATGCTGTGACGTCATCACCTCTCCTTACAAAGCCTGAGCCGGCTCCCCTGCCATGACGGCCTATAACATCAAAGACTTCACTGAGGCAACCCGGCATCCGGCGTGAAGCGAGAGAATTTCTGGGCAATCCAGATTGTGTGTGTGTGTGTGTGTGTGTGTGTGAAGGGACTAGAGATGAAGTGATTGGGGAAATCTGCATATCAGCAAAGAAACGTCAGTTTATCGTAGATCCAGAGGGAACAGCAAAGGAGAAAACAGCAGAAAAGGCAGGGAGAATGATGCTGATTATGGATATCAAAAGCTAAGTCTTCATGCGCACTGGCTCAGTGTTTTCTTCAGTATGGACATTTTTGACCTGTGCACACTCTGTAGAAACTCTTATTAGTTTATTTAATTTTTCAACTAACAGTGTTCAACAATTTATACAAGTCTACAGCATAAACATGACTTCTGAAAATCATAAACTTTGCCACCAGTCATTTCCAGCACAGCTCAAGGGAGACAGGTATACTGTGTTCAGTGTAGCATTCTTTTGGAAAAAAATAAATAAATAAAATTTTAGGAATAAAATGTCTGACTCCATCTTGCTATGGTTAATTTTATGGTTAACATCTTATTTATCCTAAATACACACATTAAATAACATTTTCACATTTTTTGCATAATTTGACAAAATTACAGTCCAACAGATACTGTATTTTCCACCTGACTATGTCACATTTGTCTATAAGTCACATTATATTCAGAAATAATGTAAAATGTCAGTAAATAAAACGAAGCGTTTACATTTTAGCTCTCCTCATTCCACAATAAATCCATTAAATTTAATGGCATTCAGAAAAGGACTGAAAATGTAATTCATTATAAATGACATTCATTCTAAATGCAAAGAAAAAAAGAAATTAAAACATTTAAAGCAAAACTGAAACTACTGGCTTGTGGGAAGTGCAGAAAACTTCAGAAATTTCAGAAAACACAGTATTGTGTTTAAAAAGTAATATTTACATTTAGGCTTTCTTTACACTTTTAATCGCACGCATGCTCTTAACTGACAATCTGTCTCTTAACCCGTTTAATCCCAAATTTTTCACAGACATGAAAATATCCAAATGATGTGTCATTAGTAACCCTTTGAAATAAACAATAATTCTTTTTTTAATTTATTTTTTGGAAAAGTGTGTGAAAATTGTGTTTTATGTTCGGTCATAATTGTGACCGGTGGGCAGGGGCGGACTGGCCATCTGGCAGACCGGGCATTTTCCCGCTGAGCCGAAGTACTTTTTGGGCTGGGCCTATACATCTTCTCATACCATGTTTGTCTGATCGGCCCATAAAACTCTTAGCAGCCTATAGTTTTTTCTGCCTAAATAGTTGACGGCGCTGTGGTCTTTGCAGCTGTTCAATGTATTTGTCAAAAAAAGTCGGTTTAGGATTTTTTCCCCCAGACAGACCGGCCCATGAGACATTTAATCAGCAGCCCATTGGTTATTTTCTTTAAATTATTTTTTTAAAGAGTTGAAACTAAACACAATCTTGCTACTAAAGCTGTATGAATATTTTTTTATATATATACATATTTATTTGCTTCTTTTCCATTTTGCATTTACTTGTACTTTTACTTTCAATACTTAAGTACGTTTAAGATTTTTAAAAATACTTTTCGTACTTAATTACAATAAATATCATATACTTTAAGACTTTTAGTCAAGTAATATTCTAAACGAAGACTTCTACCAAAGTCATTTTTTGGTAAGATACCTGTACTTTTACTTGAGTATGGATTTGAGGTACTTTATACACTACTGCACAAACACACACACACACACACAAACACACACACTTGTTGGTTTTTGTGGTTTATGGGGACTCTCCATAAGCGTAATGGTTTTTATACTGAACAAACTGTGTGTGCTATTGCCCTACACAAACCCTACACCTAGACTTAGCCCTCACAGGAGACTTTGTGCATTTTTAGATTTTCAAAAAAACACCATTCAGTATGTTTTTGAAGCCTTTTGAATTACGGGGACATAGACAGTGTCCTCATAAACCACCTTCATATTGTAATACCTCTGTCATACCATGTCATTATACAAATTTGTGTCCTCATAAACCACATAAACATGCACGCACGCACACACACACACACACACACACAGGATGCCTTCTTATGCATTTAAAGGTTCTTCCAAGGAGTTAACAAATCTGACTAAGTAAGTTTACAGTTTATTTAATGCTATACTATGGGAAACAGTGATCATCTGATCAACAAGTTATCATGTCTCTTCCCTTTCTCCCCCAAACACACAGGCACATACACAGGATGTCATAACCATATAGGCCTATAGTTTTAGGATTCATCAGTGTGGATTATAGTTCTATTATATTAATAAATTACACTTTTTAGAAGTTTTTAATGTGTCAACTCTCACTCTTTCCTACCTATTATTATATGGCTTTAGTGCTTTTATGGAATAGGAGCTGGTATACATATTCAAGAGCGTGCAAAGATGGGTAGTATTTTGATATGTATGTATTTTGATATGTATGTAGTGGGCCGGTCTGGGCCAAAATGCCAGGGCCGATTTTTTGTCCCAGTCCCTGTCGGTGGGATAATGTGTGTACTGAAATAACATATTTCTGCAGTCATAAAAATTGTTATATATCTTAGCCAACTATTTTAAACTGTTTGAGCACATTCTGATGTTACTATTATGCATAAAAAACCCTTATGGAACATTGATAGGGACACAAATAAAGAGATAAAAGACAAAAAAATTCAACCATCACCACATTTCAAAATTGTTACTTTTTTGTAAAATATAACATCACATTTTTATATTAATGCTACAAGTATTACAACATCATTATTGTACATTTTTTGTAACATTTGAATTTTTAATTTAGTGCAATATTTTGTCATTGCAACTATTGTGACCGTCAACATGTTTACTCATTCTATGACCACATTCATCAAAAGAGAGGAGATGCACAAATGTCATAGATAAACAGAGATTGAGAGAGAGAAGGGGAGAACATGTCAGCTGCTGTGTGTCATTTCTGTGCCACTAGTGGCAGCAAACAGAACTGCAATAAATGAACACATTTCAGCATTTTTAAAACCAGCATTGGATGGTAGCCAGAACGCTGCTATTTGGTTGCATTTTTTGAGTTGTTTACGAGTTACTATGAAATTGCTAGAGTCGTAGCGTATTGGCCCAGAGTCAAAAAAAAATATATTTTTTCAATCATCATTGCCAGAATAAATCTTAACACCCTCATCTAAACTCTAATGACAATTTATTTGTAAAAAAAAAAAAAAAAATAGTGCACAAGGTACCGTATTAATTTGATTTTTCCATATTTATTTTTTTTATAGGTGTTTTGTCTGTATTTTGAATTTTACACTTAAAGGAACACTCCTTTAGAGTTAAACAGTAATAATCAAGGGAATTTGCTGCCGTACCATGTGTGCAGCAGGCGCAGTGATGTGACTCAGCGCCTGAAAGTAGTCCCCAGCTATATCATAACTAGTTACCTAACTGGGGACTACTTTCAGGCGCTGAGTCACATCACGGTACGCCAGCAAATTCCCTTTATTATAACGCCGCTATGAGAGTATAGCTCCTAGCCATATCAGCCTAGAAACTCGCAACTTTTCATTTTCCGTCGGTCTTAGTGCACGATGTAACTACAGAAGAGTCAAGCTTTAAATAGGAAAATTATTGAAACTCTTTAGTCGTTTTTGAGCGAGATGCTAATGATCTAATCCGATTCAATGATCTATGCTAAGATACACTAAAAGTGCTACCGCCAGACCCGGAGATCGGCTGAATGGATTAAAAAAATGGTAAAACTCAACTGTTTAACTCTTGGGGAGTTGTAAAATAAGCCTTTTTCCAAAAAAAAAAAAAAAAAGTGGAGTGCTCCTTTAATTGCATTTTGTTTTAGGATTAAAAATAATGGAAAAATGGCTTGGTAATGAGCTGCCAGTACTTTTTCTGTTATTTTACAGATTTATTTCTTACAGTGTAGTTTCTATAAATTGAATATATATAAAATAATATTTAAAAAATAGTTAAATGAAAACATTTGGGATTTTGATATGAGTAGAGCCATTACAGAAAATTATGAGGAGAAGAATGAGGAATAGGATCAGGACACAACAAAAAATAAAGCATTGCAACATATTATTGAAGTAAATAAATGTTTCATGCAGGCTTTTACAGCTTATTGATTATAAATCATGACTACCCTGAATGGCTGTGGCCTGCAGGTGACTGTTGATGCAAGTTTGCAACTAAATAATCAATATTAAAGGGAAAGAGAGGGTCAAATTTTAAGAATTAGTCATTGAAAAACCCACATTGATCAATAATGTGAATATTTCAGAGAGATGGATTCTCTTTTACATCAAAAAATGCCATTCATAAGGTTTGGGAATCAAACATGCCCTTCAAAACAAAGCTTATTTCTCAAATGTGAGCATTTTTGTTTGTTTTTTCATGAAATATTATTTACCTCAGTCTATAGTCATTAAAATCACCTTTTTGTTGTTGTTGTTGTTATAAATGACAGTCATTCTTTATGTCCTTTTTATTTCTACATACCATGAGAAGAAGAAAAAAATGGATGGGAGGGGGATTGATCTTTAGAGAGAAGCCATAGGCTTACCATATGTCACAATGGTCTATGAATCATACTTTCTGCAATGTAGTACATATTTCAAAGCATTTACTGTGCAGGCTGTATTGGATAAATGCACAAACATCTACACAATGCTCTCACTTGCTTTCATGGTGTTTTTCTGTATTGTTGTCCAGATGCTGTGTGCTAGTAAAATGTACAAGCCCAGCATTTCTCAGTCCAGTTACATCATGGGCATCCATGTGTCGGACTAAGTAACTGTCTGTCCTTCCCTCGGGCAAAAACTGCTTAGATGAGTCAATATTCACTGTCAATGTATGTCACTGTGATATGAGCCCTGATATTCTGAATCACTGTTTAAAGTCGCGTGGAATCAGAGACATCATATTGAAGGTAACTTATGAGCAGCGTTTAAAATCTACTGTACCTGGAGAGCTTCGGTCACTCAGCAGTGGAATAATACAATTTCTTTTGCCTTCGCAAATGCAATGGGAATATGTCACGGATAACATAATTCACTTCATATCCCTCTTGAACAAGCACTCACACAAATAGCACACATTGGGCATTGTGAGTGTGTGTCTAAACTACTTTGACACACTAATATTTCTCGTAACCCAGTAGTTGATGCTTTATCAGTAAAGTCAATAGTGCACACAGAGAGATTTGCCATTGAATCCCATCTAAAACCATTTGAATATAACAGCTGCATCTGTATAGTGAAAATCATTTCTATTGATCTGCTCTTAGGAAAAACACTTTTCACAATGTATAAAATCAAAACTCAAAGATGACAGAATTGTTTATTGGGTGACCAAAATAAAATATGTATTGAGTTTTTTTTTTTTTTAAGGCTGATTCTTAAGGTCTTTTTTATTAAGCCATTTTTTGTTCTGCTTTTCAACACCAAACCATATTTTGATTGTAACAGGGTTAAATGCACTGGGCGGGGGGGGGGTCATTGGTGTAAAAAAAATCACTTTTAATTTCACAATTAATTACAAAGAAACATTAAGTAACATGACTCAAATGTGAATTTTTGAAGTAGAAAGAATATAAAAGTTGTAGAAATAGCAGTTGATATGCAAAGGCTGGTATATTGGCTAGTCTTCTGTGTCTTGCTCATTATATAAAGGTAAAAGCATTAATGCGTTATTCTTAATCGGAAAGAAACTACTATCAAGTTACTTTGATACACCTAAATATATTTAGAAAAAGTACACGTGTATGTGTATGCATTGTGTAATTTGTATGCAGTGTTGATCATGTGCATATGTTTGGTATACATGAGGACATTAAAGTAACATTAGTCTTAGTGTTCCTGCTGTTTCAGGCAAATGTACACGCAGTGCTTTCTACTAAAGTCACACATGCGTAAGCAACCTCTGTCCTCCATGTGCATATGTGTGTTTATATCGTTGGCCTTGACTGAGGTGGGTCATGCCAATCTCAGGAGAAATCCATATGGCTCCTGCCCTGCAGTGGTGCCCCTCGGGTCAATGTCACAAAAGTTTGTAAAAGACAAAGAAGTGAACAGAAGGACAAATGCAACTCAACTTTCAGGGAAAATAAAAGCATGCTTATATTTCATCTACAGCCTGATTTATTGCAGCACTTAAAAAAAAAAATTCTGCTTAAAATGTAATTTTTTTAAGTTAAAGCAATCTTTTTGTGTTGGGACTACATTCATTTTTTTGTTGGCAATGGTAGATTTGTACGCAGCTAACAAAAATATGTTCTAAAAATATTTTGCTAACATTTCCGTTTAGTTATAAAATGTATGAAAACTTTACATTAAAGGGGTTATGAACTGCCTTTTTTTTATTATTATTTTACTTCTTCTTTTATCTTCTTCTCTGGAGGCGGTGCTTATCCACACTATTACATCATAGAGTAGAACATTTCTCAAGCTGTTATTTCGGCAGTCATGGCTTCAATATAAGCTGTTTTCAGACTAACAACAAAAGTTTTGAATTCTGAAACTTACAGGATTTTTTTATAATAAAATGACCTCTTATAAGTCAAAAGATCAAGAGAATTTTGATTTCTCAGTTCATGACCCCTTTAAAGAATATTCCACTTTAAATTTTTTCCAACATTATAGGATATTCTGAAACAGGTAGTAACATTTAATAAAACTGTTAGTTAAACATCCATCTAAAATGTTTCAGAAAGAAAACATTCCATGAATGATACCATTTTTATGCTAACATTTTGAGAAAATTAGTAAAGACCAGAAAACTCTGAACAAACTTTCTATCAACATTACTGGAAGACTGTTTGTTCCTAACTTTGAAATAACCTTGACAAAACGTTTGTGTTTCAGAGGTTTTGTGGTTATCATCGAGCAGAAGAATGGAGCTTGAACTTAGATATTGGGTGGCTACATGAAAGTTATAGAGTTGTGTGGAGATATTCAAGCAAACATACTATTCAGGTCATTAGCAAGAAAAGTTATGTTTTGCATGCTAATATATGCTAGAGCTGGGCTGCATTTCCCAAAAGCATCGTAAACGTACAGTCGTGGTCAGAATTATTGGCACACTTGGTAAATATGATCAAAGAAGGCTCTGAAAATAAACCTGCATTATTAATCCTGTTGATCTTTTATTTTTTAAAAATCAGAAAAATCTAACATTGAACAATATAAAACAATTGAAAATGGGGGGAAAATGAAATAAATGTTTTTCTCAAATACAAGTTGGGCACAATTATTGGTACCCCAAGAAATTCTTATGACTAAAATATCTCTGAAGTATATTCCATTCATATTTACAATTTTGAGCACTCCAGGGGGATTATAAACTTGATATTATCCAGCCATAGCTTCCTGTTTCACAGAAATATAAATAGGAGGGAAAACAAAGTCCAAATTCCATTAATCATCCATCACAACGAGAAAAAACAAAGAATATATTTCTGATGTGCAGCAAAAGATAATTGAGCTTCACAAATTAGTGAAGTGGCTTTAAGAAAAGAGCTAGAGCAGTGAAAATTTCCATTTCCACCATCAGGGCAATAATGAATCTGCCTGGAAGAGGACGTGTGTCTATATCGTCCTAATGCACGGTGAGGAGGAGAATTTGAGTGGCCAAAGACTCTTCAAGGACTACAGCTGGAGAATTGTAGAGAAAGGTTATGTTTCTGGGTCAGAAAACCTTTAAAAAAAGTGTCTACATCACCACATGTTGTTTGGGAGGGTTTCAAGAAAGATTCACCTCACTCATCCAAAAACAATCTCCAGCATATTCAGTTATCAGACACGATTGGAACTTCAAATGGCACTGGCTTCTATGGTCAGATGAAACAAAAAAAATGAGCTTGAGCTTTTAGCAGCAAACACTCAAGATGGGTTTGGTGCACAGGGATAAAATTAAAAAAGTACCCCATGTGTACAATGAAATATACTGCTGTATTTTTAAAGTTGTGGACCTATATTTCTGCTGGAGGTCCTGGACATCTTGTTTAGACACATGTACCAACAGATAAAAAAATCAACAAGTGACTGACTCTGTTAGAAATCTTATAATAGGAAATCTTATCCATTGTTTATTGTTTTGATCTTCCAACCGGACAATAATCCAAACACAAACCTCAAAAACAACACAAAAATGGGTCACTGGGCACAAAACCAAGCTTCTGCTATGGCCATTCCAGTCCTCTGAACTGAATGAACCCTGTAGAAAATGAGTGGGGTGAACTGAAGAGAAGAAGCACCAACATGGAGCTGGGAATCTAAAGGGTCTGGAGTGATTCTGGATGAAGGAATGGTCTCTGATCTCTTGTCAGGTGTTCTCTAACATCATCAGGCATTATAGGAGAAAATTTAGAGCTTTTAAACTGGCAAATGGAGGTTTCAAAAAGTATTGAATAAAAGGGTGCCGTTAATTGTGGACAATGTGTATTAGAGAAAAACATTTATTTCATAATGAAATTTAATTCTTTTTCTCCAATGAAAGGTTAGATTTGTGTGATTTTTTTAAATAAAAGATCAAAAGGATGAACAATGCAGATTAATTTTCACATCCTTCTTTGATCATATTTACCAAGGGTGCCAATAATTCTGACCACGACTGGAAGTAGACCTTTGCCACCAATGGTCTCTACGATCAACTTAGCTTAAAATGATTTTAATTTTTTTTAGTGAAGAAAGTGCATTTTACTGTAGATAAAACAGTTAATCCGCTGTTTTTAAAGTCAAGACAGTCATGGTCATTCTCAGTGAATTCTGAAAACTAATGCTTGTAGAATATCTCAGCTTTGTTCAGATTAGTGGCAAATTTGTATCTGGTGTATCTGATTCAAATCTCTTTAGTTTTTTATTTTACAACTACAAAAAACTAAAGTATGCTTTGTTACCTAAGAACTGGAAAGAAAATGAAAAAAGAAATAGAGAGGCTGGAAGGGAAAATGAAACAATATATTGGAAAAGATGCTTGTTATGGTGTGAAAGTGTATGTCTGTGAGCTCCAGAATCTGACGAGTCATGAGAGATTGGCGTGAGGGACAGGAGATGAGAGAAATGGATGGAGAGATATTAGAAGCCAAAGTGGAAGAGACACGAGTACATGCACTCAAGCATGAGACTCTCGCTCTCGTTTCAGTTCATTTATGACAGTGGTAGATATACCGTTCTCAGAAATACCATAAGTGACAGTCAGACATTAGATCTCCAGATAAAGCTGGAATTAAACTCTTGGAGAAGAACAGGAAGCTTAGTTCTGCTTCTGTCTGCAAGTCGACCCACTTAAGATGGGGCCACACATACAAAGACAGTCAGAGCGAGCGTGAGACATCATGTCTGGACGTTATGATGAAACACCAAATGAGTCTCTGGGAACGGCTGAGCGGTAGCTAAAACTGGGTCTGTGACATCATAATCGTCTCAAATTAAAGGAACATTTGTTCACCCTCATGTCATTACAAACCTCTATGATTAGGATCTTTCTGCTATCGCACACAAAATGAGATGTTTTAATCAATGTGAATGCTGCTCATTCCCATACAGCTGGTTGTCAAACTGACAAAAAAAAAACCCTTAAAAGTGTTCTTATGCCTTTTGCATTATATTCCAAGTCTTCAGAGTCATGTAATGGTTTTATTTTTATGCTTACCATTTTCCCTCAGAAATAACTAGTAAATTTCACAAATATTTACAAAGAAAAAGCAACACATTGCGCTAAAACATTACATTTTGGAGTAGAAAGACTGAAATAGTATTTTTTGTAGAATTTATTATAATCCAATAAAACGTTAATAAAGCATTTTTACTGTGCAGCTATCAAATCTCATTTGTAGGTTTCAAAGTTACTAGTTTAAAATAGCACTCAGAAATTGCTAGTAAATGTCACAAATAATTGCAAAGAAAATAGCACATTAATTAACAACGATTTATTTTGTACTCCTGTTTATTCCTGTTTTTGGTTAGTAAGGGAGTTGAGGAAAGTTTTTGTTGTTGATTTATTTTCTTTTACCTGGATAGGTTAGTATTCCTGCTGTTAGTTAACTGCCGATTTGTTTGTTGTTTTGGCCAGGCCCTCTCCTGAAGACATCTAATGCTTGCATGATTCTTGCTTTTCTAAATAAATTAAGTTTATCAAGTTAAATGCACTGCTAGCTGGTTGTCCTGCATCTTCAATAAACAAGCTACAGATAATCCAAAATGCAGCGGCTAGAGTTCTTACCAGGTCAAGAAAATATGATCATATTACCCCAATTTTACAGTCTCTGCACTGGCTACCTATTCAGTTCCGTATCATTTACAAAATATTATTACTTGCCTATAAGGCCCTAAATGGTTTAGCACCTGCGTACCTAACTTGTCTTCTACCATGCTACAATCCAACCCGCTCTGTAAGGTCGCAAAACTCTGGACTTTTGGTAGTACCTAGGATAGCGAAGTCCACTAAAGGAGGTAGAGCTTTTTCACATTTGGCTCCCAAACTCTGGAATAGCCTTCCTGATAACATTCGGGTTTCAGACACACTCTCTCTGTTTAAATCTAGATTAAAGACACATCTCTTTAGCCAAGCATACACATAATGCATCTTATAATCTTGTACTGCAGTTATATCTGATCAAATGTACATTATTATTATTCTTTAGCTTGGGTTGAACAAATCATTTTTGCTTAGATGGAACAGCAGCTACGCTAATTAGGTCTCTATTTGTTTCTCTGTTTCTGATTAACATCCCGTGGTAACTAGGAATGACAGAAGCTTCAGACTGGATCCAACCCTTAAATGATCTGAGATGACCGAACACACCTGAGAAAAGATAATGCAACCCCTCAGAGGACTTCGGAGGATGCCAAAGCTCAGACAATATACAGAATTACCTAATTTTGCCATAAGTCAAACATATTAAGGTTCTGCAATATATAAATATATTGTGGAAACTTAAATTCCTGTAGAGCTGCTTTGCAACGATTTGTATCGTAAAAAGCACTATACAAATAAACTTGAATTGAATTGAAAATTAAATGGTTGTTGCATTTCTGGGCCAGAGGACTGGGGTGATTCCTCCTGGTTTTATTCATCTTCTTTTATAAATTTTTGTTAACCTGTTACTCCCACTCCCAACCCTAGACTGGGGAATGGGAGCGTAACCATATCGAAGAGTAAACAATGAGAGGACATGTTTGGGTTAACTGTCCCTCACTGTAAAAATTACTTTTAAATGTTGTAAATAAAACAATTATTGGAGGATGTTTAAAAAGAAAATACTATTTCAGTTTTTCTACTTCAAAATTTAACATATGATTCAGTGTTTCTTGCAGTTTCTTTTGTAATTGTTTGTGAAATTGAATAGCTATTCCTGATTGAACATTGTTTCTATACAATTTTGTCAGTGCTTCAAGAGGTGATGTTCATGACATGGGTGTTATATGATGTTTGCTGGAAGTGTTTCCTCTATTATAATACTTCAGCATCGACATTTCACCTAAAATGACAAAGCATTTAACAGAACAGTACCAAGTGAGTACCAAGTGAATCCATCGTAAGTCTCTCTGTGGGGATTAAGTTTGGGTTTAAACTGCTTATTTCTATTCTGAGATGTTCCCTCAGAACCTTTCTGGGTCATGTTTACGTGTGCACCAAGACTTTGGGTTGTCAGATTGAGGGTCTGTCACAGTCATAACACAAAAACATGCACACACAGAGGATTGGCGACGTCTCCGCAGAGGTCACACCTCCCGCAGTGACAGTGTTATCTGGAGAGAGCCAACGAGAGAATGAGTCAGTGAATGAGTGTAACGGGGTTGACTTCAGGGGGGAACACAGGCGCCCCTTCTGTAGTGATGAATCTAATCGCAAAAGAAACAAATGGACTTTGTCCTTAAGACTAGAATAATAAAGATGTCATTTGAAGAACAAGCTTGTTTTGTGATCTTTTCAAGGGACCCTCAAAAAAAGGAAAAAGGACCCTCAAATGTGATGATCTCCTTTTTGAGGGAACCCAATATTGTCCCATATACAGACTCATTTATTCTCTTGAGAAAATGTCAAAATATTAAATATGTTGTTTGTACAATTAAATATTTATCTTTTAATATTACCACTCTAATGAAATCTAAAGCAAATCTTAAAATATTTTCTGGAAAATACATTTACATTTATTCATTTGGCAGATGCTTTTATCCAAAGTGACTTACATTTGAGTAATACAACAAGCGATTCGTCATAAGATGGCAATAAACACCAGAAGTGCCAGTTATACAAGGTTTCAGTCATCGTTCAAAATAGCTAGGACAGGAAGGGATTAAGTGATAATGAGAGCATAGGAAAAAGTAAAAGCACACAGAATTGTTTTATTTTTTAGGAGGATGCAGTTAGATGCTCACAGAGTTTTCAGTTGTTTCTTGAAAATTGTGAGGGATCCAGCTGTTTGGATAGAGTTAGGCAGGTCATTCCACCAGCAAGGAACGGTGAAAGAAAACGTCCTTGAAAACGTTTTCACTTACCGACCTCAGGCTTTTGGACGGGATGAAGACGCATAGCAGAGAGTGGAGGTAGGAGGGTGACGTGCCATTGGCTGTTCTGTAGGCAAGCACCAAAGCCTTGAACTTAATGTGAGCCACGATTGGAAGCCAGTGCAGAGAAATGAGAAATGGTGTTATATGGGCTCGGGCTCATCGAAAACAAGATGTGCTGCTGCATTCTGAATCATTTGCAGGTTTTGTTATACATGTTGGAAGTCTAGTCAGAAGAGCACTGCAATAGTCCAACCTAGAAATGACGAGGAGCTGGACGAGAAGCATGTTGCTTGTTCTTTCTAATGTTGTGTAGTGCAAACCTGCATGATCGTGTTGCTTTTGCAATATGATCTTTAAAGGTTAGCTATCTTCAACAAGGATCACCCCAAGATTACTGGCCGATGGGATTATTATTGATGAGCATAGCTGGATGGTAAACTGGTGCTGTACTGATGGGGTGGCTGGGAAGATGAGAAGCTCCATCTGACATCCGACCAGGTGAAGTGTAGTTCCAGCGATGCCCAGAGATGAGAGGGTGGACAGAAGGATTTTATGTTTAACAGTATTAAAAGCAGCAGATAGATCTAACTGAATGAGAACTGAAGATTTGGACGCAGCTCTTTCCCTCTGTAGCGATTCAGAGAATAACAGCAATATATATATATGTATATATATATATATATATATATATATATATATATATATATACACACATACACACACACACACACACACACACACACACACATATTATTAATGTGTCCGTTAATGTATCGGTCTGACATCAGGCTTTTGCAGAAGTTCAGAACTTGCTTTTGCAGCTTAGTGTCATTTAATGGTATTTTTTTGCATTGGGGATGAAGTTTGGAATTCTGAAAGTATGTTTTTATAGCATACTGAATATTTCAAGTCAAAGGGCCAAAAGATTATTCATTAAATCATTAAATGACCCCTTTGAAAGAACAAGTTGTTTTCTCTCATGGAATTTGTTGTGAGTGAAAGTTTCGAGATAGATACAGTTTAATCATTTATTTTACAAAATTGCATATTTTATAACTATTAAATGGTTTCTGGACTTGGAGGATAGTGAATGAGTGGGGTTAAAGGAATAGATTGAAAAATGAAAAGAAAAAGAAAAAAAAAATACTATGGAAGTCAATGGGGACCAGGAAGTGTTTAGCTGAAGAAATATATTCATACATATTTGGAACAACTTGAGGGTGAGTAATGACAGGCTATTCATTTTTGGTCAAATTTAAAAACAACAAAAATAGGCTCCGTGAAACTACTCGGGTAAAGTGATTTGGTATAAAATCCCTGAAATTGGAGTAATGACCGCAAATAAGGAAAAGTTTTACCTACCCATCATGCCTCACTCTGTTTTATTCACACAAGAATGTACTGAAGTTGAAGGACAACAGCATTGTCTTGTGTAATATCTCCATCTGGTGTTTTTCTAGGGTAGCACACTTTTTTAAAATGTCTCCCTTATCACGTGTTCTCAGATGTATACTTCACACAAGGATTATCAGTTTTTCCTGGTAATACTGAATATAATTCATATGTTGTATTATGGGATTCATGCACTGATCTAGATCAGTGGTTTCATGCTATTATTTTTAGATTGAGTGAGTGAGTGAGTGAGTGAGTGTGTGTGTGTGTGTGTGTGTGTGTGTGTGTGTGTGTGTGTGAGAGAGAGAGAGAGTGAGTGTTTGTGTGTATTAGTTGCTTTATTTCGGTATTGTGAACTGTCAATTTCAAAGTAAGACTGGATTTATACATTTTTACATGTAGTGTCATGTACTTTGTGTATGTTTAGATTGCAGAAAAGTGAGGATAAGAACACATACACGCACATCTTTATGTAGACTCAATGCTGGTTCTTTAATGAGATGACTTTCATTAAAACATGAATATAAAGCTCAAAACAATCAGTGCAGTTTAGGGTCTGCAGCAACTATTTGACAATGACAACAGCATGAAAACAAAATAAGAGTGGCACTAGTCTTTCATCACTCACGAGAACAGTCTTCTTTTTCCGTTTAATGCAACAATCATCACCAATAAGGAAAGACACAAACGTCTAGGCCAAAATCAAAAAGATCAAGTAACGGAGGAGCGCGGTGCAAACGACGTTGTTGAATAGTCTTTCATCAAACATCTCTGAATATTACATTATCACTTGTGCTCAATAAATAAACCAATTTAAAATAGTAATATGTTAATAAATACCAATAACAAAGACACATTCAACCATATAACACTGACAACAGCAGCAAACTTTCCTTTCATGAAAATAAAAATTAGCATAAAGCATATATAAAAGCATTCAGCTTGTTAAATAAATGGAAGAGACAACGTCTACCATAAGCATAACGTGTATAAATAATTTGTACTTTACAGTATTTGTTACGATTAAAATGTTACTTGTGCCCAAGCTGCCATGACAAAGGCACAGATACATATATTTCTCTCTGAATCTGAGCCACATGTATCATTGTCATTCATTCACATTTAGTCATTTCTTCAGAATGCATGTCATATAATAGCATATGTGCTTCTTTGTCACATAGTCACTCACAAAAATAAATAAATGTATGTATGTTAAGAATAAAATTAAAGATAGTATTTTACATTTTAGGCTTGCCAATATTAATACATATCAACACGTTATTAGGGAAAAAACAGCATGAAATGATGCGAAAGGAATAAAAACTAACAACAGGGGGAAAAAAGTTGGATTGTCATCAACAAACAACAAATGACCTTTGCATGTGGTGGGCTGTAGAGATACAAAGTAAAGATACATATTAAAATGAAAACCATGGAAACCAAGAACTCGACAGTGAAAAATATGAACCATCAGTGATCTGGAAAGAATGACCTGGGACCTTGTGCATGAAACACTTTAAGCAAAACTGTTTTTGAATATCTGGGCAACTGTGAATATGGACCAGAACTGATGAAATTTTGTTCAGTGCTCTTGAACGAGGTGTTATGAGCCAACTTCATTTGCAACAGAGCAAATGTGTGTATAAACAGCGTATGTGTGAATTATTGCGTGTGTAGGTGTGTGTGAGAAAGAGATTACAAAGCTGATCTAGCTATGATTATTTTGGCTGCTGATCACGTTTCCGCCTGGAGGGGCAATATGTATTGAGTCCAGGATTGGCCGCAACACCTGACCAAATGGCCTGAGAGAGAAAGAGAAAGCACAAAGTACTGTGAAAATCACACAGATCTTCTTACATACATTTTCAGCATTGGAAATGTGACAGTTGAAAATGAGAGAACATCACAGTTATAAAATCACAAATGGGAGGATCTCACAAAAACATGGTCAAGGTCACATCTCACTACAAAATCAATAGATAAAAATTTGCATAACTAAAATTAAGCCTATTTTTAGGACCATTAAATGGATATTTCATCCAAAAATGAACATTTTGTCATTCAAGTATAGGATACAGAACCTTTATGGAACGCATAAAAGAAGATAATTTTTAAAAATGCCTATACAATGAAAAACTATACAATGAAAGTCAGCGGGATCCAATGTTGTTTTGGACCCTATTGACTTTGAAGGAACATCAAGACGTTTTTAACATCAAACCATTGCTTCCGCCTAAAATAGTCCTTTATCCATAATCTTGCTTTCTCGTTTTGTCTGAATCAGGAGAGAAATATGCACAGATCAAGCATTGTTTACAAGCCAAAACAGTTCTAAACAAATATGTTGGTGGATTTTGATTTGAGCAACAGGGGATGGACTTTTTCCACTGCCGTTATTTTGGATTATGGACTAGTATTTTGGCCAGAAATGATAGTTGAAACGCCTTAATGCTGAGGCTCTTTCTTACAAACACACAGCTTTTCACTTCACAAGACATTAATTGATTGACTGGAGTCATGTGAATTACTTGTGGATTATTGTGATGCTTATCAGCTGTTTGGACTCTCGTGCTGACGGCACCCATTCACTGCAGAGGATCCATTGTTGGCCAAGTGATGTAATGCTAATTTTCTCCAAATCTGTTCCATGAAGAAACAAACTCATCTACATCTTGGATGGCCAGAGGGTGAGTACATTTTCTGCAAAATTTCATTTTTGGATGAAATATTCCTTTATTTATATGGATAAAATCATTATATAAAATATTCATTGTTTCACAAAATACAAGTCACACAGGTTTGGAACGACATGAGGGTGTCTCTTTAAGATTTCCCACATTATTTTCTGTACATTTAAGCACTTTCTCGTCAAAGTTATATTACCATAATGCATAAAAAAATACACAACTCTGAAACAAAAATCTGCAGTGCAGATCTCAAGCTATTTATTTATTCTCTGGATGCAGTTACTAAATATTTACCTATCAAGTGGAAGTAAAAATAACACTGTAAATCTTTTTGAAATACGCAAGCATGTATGTGAGCAGGTTTATGTTTAGCATACTCACGTGGAGAGCACTTCAGAGGGCAGATCTGTGATATAGGAGGGAATTTTATTGCCAGTGAGAAACTGGGCCACCTCATTAGTGAACGTGTTACAGTTGTGTTCAAACAATCTGTACTTGTCACCACTGCAGAGAGGGATAGAGACAAGAGATTTCAGGGGCCTACAAAATTCAAGCAATCCATATAAAGCACATGTCTGTACAGTACAAAAACTACATGAAGACCTTATACCTGAAGAAAGGAATCCCTATTTTTTTATTTTCATTAATGAACAACTGTCAAAGACACACACTCACCTATATGTTGTTTCTCCAAGTGAGGACAGATAATCCATAAAGATCTCCTCTGTCACCTCGGTGCTTCCCAGCTCCACCACTGTGTCTGGAGGTCCAAGCATCGTCCCGCCCTGTAAACACACATACATAGTGTGCTACATACCGTCCTTGTAGCCACCCTAGAATAAATGTACTTCAATTATGTTGCAAGGCCAATGTGCTAAGATGTTTAAATCTTCACATGGATTGCAATAAACATGTAAACCGAGGGCTCACAAACGGCACATTACGGACTACACTGAGTATATTTTTGGGCTACGTTTTGAAGTGCTTGTCCTATATTGAGTTACTAAAAGTGTTGTAATGGGTTGAGATTTTACCGGTGGGCAACTAGAGATCCCGGCACCACCATAGAAGAATTCCTCTCCGTAGACCACTATAGATGTGTGCCTGTGTTGACATGATCATGCAAGAAAAGCATGTCGTTATATAACTAGAAATTTCTATATTTAACTTATGCATAAAATGTTTTAACCATAATCTATAATAAGTAGATATTAAATAACAGTAATTCACTTACCAAATCCCATCAAGCTGTTTTCCTGTAAGAAAGAAAATGATTTTAAGAAATCACAGTTAGATATTACAGATTTTACATATGTTCCATAAGTTATAAATTATGTTTATATTATTAACATATAATATTAGGACTGTTATGGTTTGATAGTTACATTGTTAAATTTAATGAACCTTGAGAACCATAATTGCTATTGTCAGCATGTGACATCAGTGACATTCAGCAAGAACATCATGTTCTTAAACAATTTTTGTTTTTTTATTTATTTATTAATTATTGTCCACATTTGTAAATCGCTTTGGATAAAAGCGTCTGCTAAATGACTAAATGTAAATTTATTTGATTTGATTTTATATATATATATATATATATATATATATATATATATATATATATATATATATATATATATATATATATATATATATAATTCTAGATAACTCAAGAGTACCAGATGAACAGGTCTCGATGAATATAGCTGTCACGTTTATGTGAATAAAATATTTTTTTGATAAGTGTTTTCGTAGATTAGCTGTAACCGGACGACGAATCCTAGTATAGTGACGGCATCTTTTAAATATTCATAAGCAAACCATTCGCCATTGGATAATAACGACGCAACGTCAGTTTACATGAATAATAATCACGAGCTAAGTCGTCGTCATTGGAAGGCAGCCAAACAACTTTTAGAAACAGGTCATTAATATTCAGTAGCCAAGATTTCTCATTGGAAGGTTGCCAGGCAACGACAGCACGATGGAAGTCATATAAATGAGCTAAACCTTCTTCATGGTAGGATTGGAAATTTCGCGGCCCTCACCAATATAACGGTAAAGATGTACTGTCTGCATCACTCACCTAGCATTATAGGGCTGATCTGTCGAGCCATCCCCCTCGACAGATCATAAATGAAGAGCTGCACTCCAAACGTCGAGTCGTGTTGATCCATGTTTGTGAAGCTGGAGGCTGTCTGCGGCGATACACTGCAGCTACACGGCCTTAAGATTCTCAAACTATCGCGACAGTCAGTTTTGAAATTTCTAAAACAGTGTCTCTATATCAGACTTTTGAAGAATCGATGGCATTAGGAGGGTCTGAGTAAAAAATACAGCAAAGCTGCTTTAAAACGATGGCAAGATTAATAGGCTCTGTCCTTTCAAGTCGCCAATGAAGAAGCGTATTAATTTAACAGCACGACAGCGACATCTATCGGATGCGCAAGCGTTTACCTCACGACATTGTAGACGCATTATGCCCAAGACCAATAAAACGGTCATTTATTTCAGGGTGCGTATCTTTAAATTGGTTTTAACTTTATAAAATGCAACAAATGGATAACACACCTATCACACTTCCTTACTGTTCTGTTACTGTTCTTCATCCATATTTTTTATTGTTCGTATTAGTCCAGTTTGACAAGTCTTTAACTAGGCTACTGCTCTATTATTAATTAATTTATAGCCTAACTTTTTGAGATCAGCTTTGACTTGAAAAGATCTGAGAAGAGATGAGCCAGAAGAACTCGGAACAAAATATGTTTTTAGAAATAATATTTTAATTTTCTGAAATAAAGAAACGTTATAAAAAAAGAGGACATAGCCTAACAAAAGGACGTTTTTTAACATTCCCATAATGCTATAAAAACATTATTAAAGGGGTCATCGGATGCTCATTTTCCACAAGTTGATATGATTCTTTAGGGTCTTAATGAAAAGTCTATAACTTTGGTTAAAATTGCTCAATGGTAGTGTAAAAAATACCATCTATACCAGGGGTTCTCAAAGTCTACATTCAAAGGTCCAAATCTGAATTTTCATCAGTGTCAAAGGTCCGGAACAATTGGTTATTACAAAACGTGTTTTTAATAAACATACATAACATATAACAAATAAACACTAATTTAAAAAAAAAAGGTTCCCTTTGCATTCAAAATACTTTAATAACAAGTGCAAAAGTGGCAAAACAATTAATTTAAGTGTCAGCAGTAGAAGTCGACCTATAATGTTTTTTCTCTGGCCAATGCCGATATTTAGAAATCAGGGCAGCCTATGGCCGATATATGATGCTGATTTTTTGGGCCGATTTTCTCTTTTTTTCCTTTATATCAAAAGAGAGTTTGCGTAAATGGTTATTGCAGGGCACAAGATAGTAATAGTAGTAGTAGTAGCCTAATTCATAGTAATAATACATGGCTCAAAACTTAAGCACCTTCTCAAAACAGTTCTGAAGCATGCTTTTTTGTTTATGTTTGCTGACAGACGCCAGTGTTTCCCGCAGACTAGCAAATGCAAGTTGATTCTCTGCCAGCAGGAGGCGCTGTTGGAGCTGTTTCCCCGGTAACGACTGTAATCAAATAAGCGCTACTTTATCAGCCATTACAGGAAAGACCAAATGAAAATTGACATCAAAGCTTTTCTGAAGAAAACGGACGGTTCTTTTAAAAGATACATTCATATAAAAACACCCGCGCAGCATTTTATTCAACGAAGTATAAGCCTTTTGGAAAATCTATTTGTAGCGGTCAGTTTTGATATTGTGACAAGCCGCCACAAATAAATGTATACACTGGGCACTGCTATAAGACAAATTGCCATAATATAAGTGATAGCAAAACAAAACAAAAAAATACAAATATTAGCGGTGAAATGTCGCTCGATTACGTCAAACGTCATACGCTCACTGGATGTCATGATGACAACAAATGTTATTAAGGAAAAGTTTCAATATCTCGCCTGCAATTTTGGACCGTCTCCAAAAAGACATAAAAAATAAGAATAAATAAACAAATGATTTACAAGTTTAACGTGCGTTTATCAAAGTAGGAAATATAATTAGTGTTCTTGAAATATGAAATAGAAGCGGGTCCGGATTGAATTCCCTCCGGGTCCGGATCCGGACCGGAGTCCGGACTTTGAGAAGCACTGATCTATACCCTGTCAAAATCAGCTGTTTTCAGCACGCTGAACTAGTCCATGTTTCTTTAAATCCTAGTGAGCTCTGCTGACCCCGCCCCTCTCTTCCGTAGAGTGACAAGCAGACCATAGATGTATGTAGATCCTTATTCGACCGCTCCAGATACGTTGACGCGTCAGCCACCGATAATTCCACCGATACCACAAAAAATTCTGGCATCTGTATCTGGGAATACTTGAACCCATGTACCGGTCTGATGCCATTTTCTTAAACAAGACCTATAGTTATGCGCGCTAGCTTTGCTTAACGCTGCAAAATGGAAATATATTATATATATATATATATATATATATATATATATATATATGGAGCATACTAAACTTCAGCCACAAAACTGGCTAACTAGCACATTACACCATAAAATAATTGTATCGATTATTACAGGGCTAGTAGTACATACAGATGTATAACCAGATACACACCCTGGTATCGGATCAGTACTCGGTATCGGCCGATACCCTGAGCCTAGGTATAGGAATCGGAAAGGGAAAAAGGGTATCGGAACATCTCTACTCGCATTCACCATAATAATGGATCTGCGCATTCCCTTCAAAATGAAAGTAACGTTAATCCTCTGCATCTCAGATGTCGGGAGTAAATGACGACTGCTATATTCATTATTACATCCAACAACAAGACACCTCAATCGCTTAATCTGAGACATCTTGTCTTCCCCTGCACTGGAGTCGGTCGGACTGCTTATAGCTCACTCAGGGCGGGTCTAAGGCAGGCCCGGCGCCAGTACGCACGACCTTGGGGGGCTTTTATATTTATTCGGGGGTCCGAATCGGAGGGGGGGGGGCTTGGGGTTGGTTTCAAATAAACGCACAGAATGCATTATTTGGGTAACACTTTACAATAATTCACTAACACTTAAATTACACAGAAAAGCAAGCAGGTGCATGATTTGGCATGGCAGCCAATACAAATAATTAATAACCGTTTCCTTACCTAAATCTTGCATTTGGACCAGGCTCAGTTGCAGAATCACATCACACTGTGCTTCTGAAATTATTATCTTCATCTATATAGTGTAGAAGTTAGCTATCTTTCTGTCGTACGGTCACCTGTCAAGCATGAAAAACAAGTTTTATTTAAATTCTGCATATCCTATATTATCATATACAGCATGCAAAGAGTGCTCCCTTTAAATTTATTAAAAACTCACTCATTCATCACCATCTTACAAAGTTCCATTTTAACCAATGAATGTGACCACACAATGAAATTTTTTTTTTTTTTTACTGAAGTTATGAGCACAATAGAACTCGGCGCTGAACAAACAGCGGTGAGTGCGTGAATTCCAACCTAAACGCCTCTGATTGGCAGTGTTGGGGAAAGTTACTTTTAAAAGTAATGCATTACAATATTGCATTACTCCCTAAAAAAGTAACTAATTACGTTACTTGGCTACTTTTTATGGAAAGTAATGCGTTACGTTACTTTTGCGTTACTTTTTAAATATGAGCAGGGCTTGATTGTTTTTAATACAAGAAATTACATTAATACAAATGTAAAAGCCCTGTATCTTGTGAAGGAAAAGTAAATTCACGTCTGTAAAGTAAAACTCAGGATAAGAAGGTTTAACACTCTTCGGCAATAAAAAAACAATGAAGTACAATTGTTAGTTTATCTAAAGTCATTTTTGCTTATTAGTATGGTTGAACTGGATCATCAAAGCTCAGCAGCAAAGACATTGGTTAATAAAATGGGATTACATACATTTGTGTTGTTTAACATATTTAATTATTGCAGTTTGCGTCATATTCTGAGTTTGCATTTCACTGTTTTAATTCATTTTGATGAATACTAAATCTGATTTTTGCGAAAGGGATGAATTCATGCACATTCACATTTAGATCTACAGTAACAGCATGCTCACACAGCGCACTGTCAGTCAATAAATGGGGAAAAAGTAACGGAGTGTCTATTTACACTAAATGCAAATAGCCCATCTTGTTGGCAAAGGCTTTTTACACTAACTCCGCCCACTAACGTGTGATTGGGTTAGTCAACAATAAAACACTTAACCCTTTAGGCGCCAGGGTTTTTTGGAAAAAATGCTGGATTTTGACATCAAGATTTCAAAAGCTTGTGGCTTGAAATGGCTTAAAGATAGAGATCTACTGTAAATTAGAAAAATGTTGGGCATGACCGAAAGTTTATGTGGGGTGTAAATATACTCATCTAATTTGCATATTATGACGTCATCAGGGGCGGCCCTCTTGAATTTCATAATATTTAGGAAATAGTAGATATTGAATTGATGTTTGTTTGTTTTTTTTGTTTTTTGTCTTTTTCTCCTCATTCCAAATGATCAGAAAAGAGGAAACCAACAATAAAACAGTAAAAAGTACAAAATTATTACTATATTACTATACTATATAGTAGTAAAACGCATGTGAACAGTAGCCTACTTTTTGATCAGTTCATCAGTAATATTCAGGAAATAATAGATATTGAATGGATGTTTGAACTTATTTGCATGTTGTTGTTGTTTTTTGTCTTTTTATCCTCATTCCAAATGATCAGGAAAAGAGGAAATCAACAGCAAAACAGGAGAAAGTAGTAAATTATTACTATATTACTGTGCCATAGTAAAATACATGTGCCTATTTTTTGATCAGTTGACCAGCTATCTGCCCAATCAGGTATCTAGGTGACAGTTTATAGTTCTTGAGAGTATGGTAGCTCTCATTGCATGGCACAGCGCACAGACCTACCCCATACTGAGTGCACCTGTACTGTCTGCCGGCGGCCCTTGGAGCGCACACGAGCAGAACAAACAGCGCAATCTGGCCGATTATCAGAGAGCAACAGCTCTCCTATGGACACTAAGACCACGTCCACCCCTGCCACCCCCATCCCCGTTGGGCAAAGTGTTGAAATGATCACTTGTTTGTGCTTTGTGAACGATCGCGCCTTGCGCAACGGCACCATTGCTCGGAAAAGATGTACCGGGAGAAGCGCGATCATTAGACGGCCGATCGTCATTTCCAAAAGGCAAATATTCCCCTTCAGAGTCAGAATCGGCGAATGACATTTGCAACACATCCTCACAGTACAACTTTTTATTAGCCGTTTGGCGATTTCCTCTCACAAATCTCACAATTTACTCAGACGCTATGAACTGAATTGCTTCCGCATCAATGACACGATAGCTCACTTGCTCTGCTATTTCCTCGAACAATTTTGGTATAGAATCGAAGTACTACATGTCTGCCATCTAGTGGAAGGGAATACAAATGAGACATTACACCAGATTAGGAACTACAGCCCATTTCATGAAGTATGACGTCTTGTCGCAATTTTGCGACTTTGGCGCTTAGAGGGTAAGGCGTATGCTTTTTGACGCGATCGACCCGAGTTCGAGCCCACCTTTTGCCAAAAATTTTTTTCTCCCTTTTCAAATCTCATATCACATCAGAAAGGCATTTGTTTTCAATAAAAATGAAGGAAATAATCAAAAAGTTGAAAATAAAGTATCGGGTAGGGTTAGGGTAGGTGTAGGGAGGGCTTTATTGTCCCAATAAGGTGGCATCCATTTAATAAATTTGAATTAAAATTATAATTTACACTCAGTACGTTATTATTGCGTACTGTTTTATAATGTACTACAATACTGAGGTGCAGATAATTGCCACTATTTGCAATAAGTAGTATAAATAGCAGAACATCTTGCTATTTTAACATGGTGTAAACAGAATCCATTGCTATTTGCACTTAGTGTAAATAACATCTGTCACTAAAAAAATATGCAATTTGCACTTGGCGTTACTTTTTTGAAAAAGTAACTCAGATATTTTCTTGTAAATTAAAAAGTAATGCGTTACTTTACTAGTTACTTGAAAAAAGTAATATTATTACGTAACTCGCGTTACTTGTAATGCGTTACCCCCAACACTGCTGATTGGCCATTGCATTGTAGAAATCAACAAACATGTCTGTGATTAGCTACTTGTCTCCCCTCTGCGAAAATGCGTTGTAAAAATCATTTGACGCTTTCCAAAGCAGAAGATACACTGGATTGTTTGCCAAATCTATTTCATTATGCTATTATTACGAAGAAAACAGATCCTAGACCAGGAGTTATGGGCATATTTCCATCTAAAAGCAATCAGTTAGACTATTTTACACTATGAGTTAGAATATTATACACTCTAAACTAAAGTCCGGCCATCCCCCTCGGTCCGCACAGGGATCCGTGGGGGGGCAAAGCCTGGTCTAAGGTAAGACGGTCTTGTCAATCAACTATCGTGGAAGCGGTCTGTACAGAACAGTGCGTTCACACCAGACGCGACTTGCGCGAATAAATTTGCGCTATTTGCGTGTAGTTGTACGCTTGAACATTTTGAGTTTACTCGCTTCATTCGCGTGTGAAATTCGCTTCATTCGTGCGTGAAATTCGCCTGTAGGGGTTCAGCGAAAAATCGGCAGCTGGCAGCAGGAAGTAGCTGCCACTGGCAGCAGGAAGTAGCTGCCGTTGACAGCCGGAAGCCCTGCCATATTAGGCGATATTAGGCGGGACCTGCTATTTCGTGGCAGCCAATCAGTATCGTCCAACGTAGTAGCAACCAATCACATTTAACTGGAAGTCAAGCGACAGCAGCCAATGGTGGCGCTGGCGAATCTTCAGTAATGGCGGCTGTATTTGGCTCGGTAAGGTCGTATATTAATGATCAGATTAATAAATAATTGTTGCTCTGTAAGTTGGATTTTTAACTTTTATGTTAGAGACAGTGTATCTGTGACTACTTTAGTTGAATTGGTTAATTTAATCATTTGTGATTAATCAATCACCGTGTGGTCCTGGTTTGTGAGGGGCTGTATCATTCACTTAAAATACTAACTTACGTTACCATTTGCAGCTACCATTAAATATTAGCGTATGTTAACTTAATCTATTGATTAGAATAAAACTCATGCTGATTTATTGGAATTATTGACAAGCTTAGCCTTGATGATACACGTGCAACACTAACCATATCGTTTTTTGTGTGTGTATTTAATTTTTCAGGGGATTGTCTGATATCCATCCATGTGTTGATTTTTGTTTTATTGCTATTGCATTTTTTGACAAAACAGTTCTTTTAAGAACTAACTTTTTTCTCTAACTCTGTGTTCTACACCTCTTGTGTAACTTCCTATCAATTATGGCAGGTAAGAAGCCATTTTTTTCCCCAAAATCTTACTAACTCAAGGTAATTTTAGCAGAACATGCAAACACCTGTCCATGGTAAAAATGTAATTAATAAAAATAAAGTTGTGTAACATATCCACTAACTGTTGCCTCCACTTCCTGATTCAATCCTAAAGACATCAAGTCAGATCTTTTCAACACTGTTTTACCCACTGCACCTATGATCTCATCTGGTGATTGGGTCCCATCCAAAACCTGAAAAATTTATTTTTTCTAACAAATCCGTCTTTCTTACTAATCTTAAGGTTACAGGGGTTAAACACATGATTTATATGATCTGATTCACAGAATTGTACTTTTGTGTATTTCTTTAAAGTGAACATTATCTGTACTACTTTCTGAGGAGGGAATGTTTTATCAGTGTTTTAGTAGTCTGTCCTGATAATGGTGAGCTCAGGCCCTCTACAATCTTGGAGGACCCCAAGACGCCTTTCTACGACCTCCGAGGTCATTTGTGTACAGTAGAGTCTCTGGTCTGCGAACCCTGTGAGACTTTGACGCCTGGCTCTACTGATGTACTGAACTATTCTTCAGTAAATTTTTACTTATTTGATTGTACCTTACGACTCCTGGTGTTCTTTCATCATATCTGGCCCTGGGTCTTTAAGCTGTTATGCCCTAACACTAGAAAATGTTAAACCATGCTAGAACATTGTAAAACTTTTTCAAACTTTCTGGCTTGGCTTTTTCAAGCCAACTTAGTTTTTCAATTAACTTTACCATCTAGTTCAGAATTGTTGTTGATCATTCTGATTTCAGAACAACAAATAAAGCCTATTTTAAAAGTTACAGCTGTTTTATAAAACAAAGACAGTATTGAAATACTAATGTAACATATGATAGCAAAATATAATTTAAAATAAAGGTCATTCATGAGACAATGTTCTTTTTTCTTTTACACAGGACTTTAATAAGTTTAATGAATGTTTATGTACATTTAATAAATATACTATATGATTATAGGCAATCATTTATGTATACATTTCATTATTTAACAAACGTACATTCCTAAGTTATATTTATACATGTACAAATTCATAATCAAGTGTAGCTTGATATTTGTTTTTTGTATCATGTCTATGATCTTCGTTACTTGATTTATATTTGATAAATCTTTTTAAATCAAATACAAAATAATTAAAAATGTAAGTGTTTTATTTAAATAAGTACTAAAATTATATATACATTTATATAATAATTGATTTACCTTGCTAAAAGCGGCATCCACCTCCGACTTCCGGTTATTAGCGGCAGCTGACGTCAGCTGCCAGTGGCAGCTACTTCCTGCTGCCAGCTGCCGATTTCTCGCTGAACCCCCTCTCAAATTCGCTTCACAATAGACGCGAATTCGCGTCATGGGAGGGGCCTGCCAGGAGGCTCCAGTCTCGTTGCGAAATGGCTGTCATGGATTTTGTTGAGAGGGTGGTAGCACTTTATGTGCTATGGAAACACTGGACGTGTGTATTTCAGCCGAGAATGTAGTTGTTTAAAACTCAAACCTGCGGTTTATTTATAAAAACAGCGCCTATTTGAAAATGTGCTTCGCCGATTTCGGAGCCGTGAGCTCCAGGCGATCACCAGGTGCTCAGTGCTCATGTATCCCAAAGAGAGGAGCATAACCTCGGCTAGTCCTTCTGACATTTGCCGCTGGCTCCGATGTCTCTGTAGTGGATAAACTTAAGATATAATTCGTTTTGGGTAAATCTAACAGGTAATCTTTGGTCTATCGTACAGCTCCAGGTATCCACATACAGCTACGATGATTTTGTCCTCTATTGTTTCGGATTTCTGCCTCTGCTCATAATCAGTCACTACTAGAGCAAGCTCCTGATTGGTTAACGCGGCGCGAATATCCGCCAAAATTCGGATTTTTCAACTTGCGCGATTCGCGCGAATCACGCGTTACGCGCGTCAAACGCCCGAAACGCTCAATTCATCCACGCGAATCGCGTTATTCGCGCTGCCTCGTTCGCGCGAATCGCGCCGCAGGATGTCTATTCGCGTCTTTGCATTGACTGAACATGTAAATCACTCGCGCATAACGCTTCATTCGGGTCTGGTGTGAACGCACCATTATCAGAACAGCCTGATTTGAGAAAGGGGATTTTAAAATAGGGATTTAAAAAAACACTGGGTGGATTTTTATCATTATAGGATGGATGTGAACACACACTTCCAACACACATTGATGTTCAAACAACTTGTAAAGTAAATTTTGTATCCAATGACCCCTTTAAAAAACTTTTCTTGGTTACGTGAACATTCTTTTCAACATTTTGAAAACATTATGGGAACACTACTTTTGACGTGTTTACATGAATGTTTTCTAAACATTCTTAAACAAATGTTAGACGACCATCCAACTAAAATATTTGAGAAAAACGTTCCATGGAATGTATAAAAAATGGTTTTGTGCTAACGTTTGAGAACATTTTTAAAGAACAGAAAACTTTGAGCAAACGTTCTATTAAGTTTGAGAGGAAGCCTTCCCAAAATAATCCGAGAATGTCAACGTCCCCCTGGTTTCTGTAAGATATCTGTCAGAAGATGCATCTTATTGGTATCTTACATTTAAAAGGTTGAGCAATCCAATAATGAGACTGATTAGCCATTTAATTTTCAAATAAAATCCTTTGTCGGTAAGTTTTTTTATATATTTAATTATTAATATTCGTGGATTTACGCGAAACATTCTAAACGCTTAACGTTTAACAGACTGTGAAATCTGGGAATATGATAACACCGAATATGAAAGCAACACAAAAAAGGTAACTTACGCGTTTCCCCCATAATAAAACAGCTTGTATGTATTTAAGACAGTTATAGATACTGAAGGACCGCGTTTGTATTCTGAGTTCATCTGTTTAGCTGTATAAACTCACCTTTTTAGCAAAGCCTTTGAATGATTCTTCTAAACATTTATTTTTGTTTTTAATCTGTAGAACTTTGGGATTCTGTGTGAATATAAAGTCCGTTATAAGTAAAATGTATTATTATTATTAACTGCCTACTGAATTTGGGTCTCCGATATTCATATTTTTTCATTTTGCCACGTTAAGCGTTTTCTGAATATTTTTTTAGGGAAACACTTTAGGCATTGCCTTATATTCATCTGCTTTCCTGCATACATTCATTTTACACCTTCTCACATTATCTGCGTTTGTGGGTGAAAATCAGCGGAATTCGTCGATATGATTTAAATTTGGTAAATACATAGAATAAACCAAAACACTGATCACAGCAGCACACGAGGGTGGGAGGTGTGTAGATCTGTTACTGTAAATGAGGGGCACTGGAATTCTCTGGAAATCTGCGGAACTTTCTGTGGAATTCTGTTGGCGCAGATTCTGGGAAGGACTAATTATGAGTGTTTTTCCGCGCATTTCTCGGAAAACATTAAGTAGCCTACTTTCATTATGTTGTAACCAAGTGTATGTGCATGTGTAGATCACGTTACTGTATACAGGGGTTTACATCAGCCTCTGCAATGACTCGATATTCTCGTGTATCTCAAAAGTGACTCATCGCACTAAAACATCTTTATCGCTCAGCGAGAGACCACCTATTCCCGTCTTTCATTTCCATTTCTTGGCAAAAACAGTCGCGCTCCTTCCTCAGCGCGCGCGAACTCTCGTGGAGACTCGTGCTCGGTGCAGCGCTAAAGGGACGGAGTTTGGCAAGCCATTTTAACATTCTTTCATTAAAACTAGTATCTATGATACTTATTTTTGATTGCAGTTAGAAGAATAACGTCTAATGTTTGTCGTTCTTGACAGAAGTCTCTTTTATAATGCACAAATAGCCTATTAGCCAGTGGCGTGCACCTCCGGAGGGGCAGGGGCTAAATATCATTTCATTATTTATTTTTTTATTTTTTTTAAAGATCAAGATTCACGATTTTATTGCGATTTTTTTTATCATGTTGGTTTTTCTATTTTGCAAGTTGTTTGAGCATTACAGCCAAATTAATTTCCATATTATAAATACAGCCTTTTAAGGTAACAAAATCTAAATAAAAAAAAGGATTGTAGATATTTAAGCCAAAGTGGGTGAATATAAAAATCTTTGTCATTATTTTATCTTTGTTATTAAAAAATAAAAACAAAGATACACATTACAAATACACACAATATACAAATAAAATAAACACTGTTTTATTTTCAGGTATAGGCTACAATAGGTGTATTGTTTTCAGTCAAGGCTAGTGAGTGATTTTTCTCTTTGTGTTTGGCGTTTTATTAACATTAAAGGAATAATTCACCCAAAAATATAAGTGTAATAAAATACCATCATTTACTCACACAAAAGTTGTTTTAAACCATTCTTCTGCTAAACATAAATGCTCTTTTGAAGAATGTGGGAAACCAAACAGTTGCAGGTCCACAGTGACTTCCATGGACCAGCAACTGTTTGGTTACCCAGATTCTCCAAAATATCAGAATCAGCTTTATTCGCCAAGTGTGTGCAAACACACAAGGAATTTGTTGTGGTTTTTAAGAAGCTCTTGGTACATACATGCATACATACATACATATCTGACACCATCAATGTGTACAAATCTGGAAAAGAAGATTTATGTACAGATTTGTGCCTCATTTACTCTATATATACAGCTGCTTAGAAAAATATGCATATATATTTACAAAGTACTAGGGAGAGAGTCAATAATTAGAGATGGGGAATGAATTACAGGCATGAATTACAGAACACAGAATGAATTAATTACAGGCATGAATTACAGAACACAGGTAATAATTCCCGTGTTGGTTGTTTAGGCTGCAGATGGCATGGGGGAAAAAACAGTTTTTATGCCTAGATGTTCTAGTGCACAAAGATCTGTAGCGTCTGCCTGAGGGGAGAAGTGCAAACAGGTCGTGTCCAGGGTGAGAAGGGTCTGTCATGATGTTACTTGCCCATTTGGGACAACATGTGAGTGAGTAAATAATGACAGAAAATAAAATTTTAGGGTGAACTATTACTTTAATTACAGAAGTGGACTATTTCCTTTTTGCGTTCCGGCGAAGTCGGAGAGATGTCTCTGAAACAGTGCCGTTCCTGCGCGGGACCTATTGAGCTCCCGGATGGGCACGACTCGTGTGTGCTGTGCCTGGGTCGTGCTCATGCGGAGACGGCGATGGACGGGTCTGATTGCCCCCATTGTGAGGAAATGAGCGTAAAGACCCTCCGCATCGCCAACGTTCTTGGCGATAGGCCGCCCGCAATTATGCTTCCTCTCTCTGCCGTGGTCGAACCGTGGAGAAAGAAGGAGCGCCGGCCGGAGGCCTCTCACTAGGGAGACGAGCTCACGCCGGCCCAGATCCCGCGTACCTTGTGCTCACCTGAGCCAGTTGTTTTTGCCGAAGATTCCCTCCGTCCCTCTGAAGCAGCCCACGGATTGGTGTCTTTTGGCGTGTTGGACGAGGATGCCATGTCTACCGCAGCCTTGGAGAGAAAGGACTGGTCACGGAGTCCTGTTCATCAGATGCGTCAAACCACGTAAAAAAGCCTACATTTCACATTCAGATAGGCCCTCACCACAGGCGCTTCCTGCGATTCGCCTTCGAAGGCGTGGCCTATCAGTTCATGGTTCTACGTATGTTTACAAAATGCATGGACGCTGCTCTGTCCCCTCTCAAACTGAGCGGAATGCGCATTCTGAATTATCTAGATGACTGGTTAATTTTAGCCCATTCCGAGGATGTGCTAAATACTCAAAAATCAAAGCTCCTTCAGCACTTGCAGTCCCTGGGGCTTTCTGCCAATCTGGAGAAGAGCAGGCTGCAAACCAGTCAAACCATTTAATTCTTAGGAATAGAGATGGATTCGCTGTCAATGCGAGCCCGCCTCTCTCGGCAGCGCTGTCATGCTATAATCAATTCTCTCGCTGTGTTCAAACCGGGGAGATCATCACCCCTAAAGTGTTTCCAAAACACACTGGGGTTGATGGTAGCCACGTCAACAGTTTGCCGTTTGGGGCTGCTGCACATGCGCCCTCTTCAACTCTGGTTGAAAGATTGCATTCCCCGCCAGGCATGGCAGAACGGCAGGCTGCGCATCAAAGTAACCTGCAGCTGCAGGGGCGTGCTGAAACCTTGGTTCAGCGACAGTATGTACAGCCAGAGAGTGATGATGGGACAAGTTGTCAGTTGGAAAGCCGTCACCATGGATGCATCAAGCACGGGCTGGTGCACTATGCGATGGCAGACCGGCTTCTGGCTATGACGCAATGTTGAGAGATCTCGATAGGGAACTAAGCAGTTTTAATACAATAAAACCATGGTTAATTTTTGTAAGGATTTTGATGTGCACGTTTTTTGTTGAAGAAATTATAGAGGCTGTAGCATTTCTATAGCAAAAAGGTGGCCAAAAATGAAAGATCAAGTGGATATTTGAATTAGCCTAAATGTTTAGTCAGTATTAAAGGACTTGATCATCCTGTAAGTGTAACAGCATCAATTACCAGGCCTTTGGCTCCCTTTGCAGGCATTTGTAATATGTAATGTACATAAATTGTTTATTTTGTATTAGCCTATTTTAGCAGGGTTATTCAATTAAATATAATTATTAATTAACCAATCATTACTGCCTCAATATTTTATATAATTTACATTTATATTTATGCATTTAGCAGACGACTTACACTGCATTCAAGTTACAGTTTTACATTTTATCAGCTCTTGCTTTCCCTGGGAATCGAACCCATGATCTTGGCGTTGCTAGCACCATGCTCTTCTTTGTAAACTATTATTTGAAGTAACAAAACCATGGTTAATTTGTGGTTACCTCTTAACGGATTCATATATTTTTTCCTTCAACTTGCACCTCATAAGGTGGTTTTTGGTTTTATTCATAGTAAAACCATGGCTAATTTTCATAAGGGAACATGGAAACTCAAGAGAGCATATAAGATGCGTTGGTGGTGGTGAAATTACTACTGACATTAAAACACATTATTAACGTCAACAGCCAAAGGAGTTGCACAGGATTAGAAAGCATCTAAAAGTGATGTACGGACTTCATCTTTTTTCTTTTACTCTCTTGGTGCCAGATTCCTGATGTGTTTTCATGGCATAGTTGTCCATCAATTATGATCATTTGCATTCGCAAACATGAGGTGTGAGCAGCAAGGGAATGGAATGTCACGTGTGTTTAGCCTACTGCTCTGCCTTCACCATGTATGTTAATTAATTATATAAGTATAATTAATTTTCCAGTAACAAGGGGGAAAAAATACTGTTAACAAATGAAAATGTACTAACTAGTGACACTAAAAAGGATACCACCATTAGACTAACTGGTGAATAAAGAAGTAAAATATAACAATAATACATACTTGTTGAAAGAATACATGTTAACACGGCTTGCCATAGACGGAGAAGTGGGGTGCATAGATCGTGCACGCGCCAAACCAAACCAGTACATGTGTCGCAGATTCTAAAACTCAGAGAGAGCTGGAACAGCGGCGGACCTGAGTGTGCACCTAGAGTACCAGTGGGTTTAAATCCTAACAAAGAAAACACTCTAATAGTCTACGCAGAATAGCTAAGTGGCATTTCATCACCTGAATAGCAATAACGAGAGAGATAAGAAACTCTTATTTGCTGCACTGGATCATCTCATGAACATGGAGCTGTTAGCAATAGGGGAGCAAGTGTTTGCTGTGGAGTCAATCACGAAGAAGAGGGTAAGAAAGGTAAGGACGTTGTCGGTGCGTGCAAAAATGCACTTCGGTCAGTTGCTTTTATGCAATGTATTCTGCACGCACTATTTACTTTCTGTTTTGAAATGATTAATCCCACCTAAGTCTGCACAGTTTTCTTCTGTTGCCAGTTCAGGAATGACTCACGAGTGACTAACACCTAAATTCGCGTAACGTTTCGGAACTTTTTCGTCGCGAGACTTTTCGTGTGCAAAACACTGCGTTAAATTGTATGCTATTCTCTAAAATATGTGAATTTTCGCAAGGTCTCGAAAACTGAATTGCGAGCGCTAGAGATGGAGGTGGGTGTGTGAGAAGAGAACAGTGTCATCATCATCATCTTTTCCTTCAATGCGCTTTTCGCTCGGAAAATCGCCGCGTTTAGTGGCTACGCAGTTTATTTGTACGCACTCAGGGCCAGTGTTGATGCGTGTATAACATCTGCGCAGTTTCCAAAATAATCAGACCAGACCAGAATAAACGAGACTGAATATGTTTAAATAGCAATAAATAAAATTGGTCATGTTTATTAATAGAGCACGCACATTGGTAGGTGTTTGTTTGTGTATTTATTATTTTGAGTGTGGTATACAGCCAGGTGTTGTAATGTATAGCAATAGCTATGATGAGGATGACTAGCGCTGCACATGCACGCGGGTTTCGTTTCGTACGCTCAAGCATGAGGAGAGGCAAGACCAGACATTCGCAGTGCTGCACGTTGCACGAAACGAGTTGTTTACGCGCTCCCATAGCCCCACCTACTTCCATCCAATGAATGCTCTTGAAACTCGCTTTTTTATTTTTTTTAAATGGAACTCACGTGCTCGCCCCTCTATGACATCACGCTCCATAACATTCGCGAGGGCGGCGCCGTTCTCATCCTGCATAATCTTTCGCGTCAAAATACTACCGAGTGTTGACGTCTTAAAGAGACAAGCATGCTTTTTCAAAATCTGGGATGTTTCTATAGTGGATTTGTTGAGAACATAATGGTGACGCATATCTCCCTCTTAACTTTAAAAGTGAAAATGACCCCTTTTAATTCTTTCTCTTTCTCATTCCAGGGAAATGTGGAATATCTGCTTAAGTGGCAGGGGTGGTCGCCCAAGTAAGTTCTCATAAAAGATTGGGAAAACATATATTAGTCATTTTATTAAAGACAAAATATAACCCACAACTAGGAAACAATATGTGGCCGAATCCTACAAAAACATGCCAAGGTCACATTTCACCAGCCCCCAAAAAAGATTAGGTAAAACACACACAGCATCATATTATCCTTCTTTCTCATGTCACATATTTTATGCCTGAATCTCGCAAAACTTGACAAGAACATGTGCTGATCATATTTCACACCAAAATCAAAGAAGAAAAACAAAACAGTGTTTTATGTAAAGATAATGAGCCCTAATTTGAGGAATGTAAAGAAGCTGTGCATTGCAACATTAATGACAATTCCCATTGTTCTTTTTCCTTTTTATTTATTACAATGATATTTTTATAGATCTAAAACAGAACATTGCATACCATCATCAAGTATATATACTTCACATTATCATTATTGTTTTATCCAATTACAGTAATGAGAAATGACACTCAGATGTCATGAAAATATTGCAGTGTTTATTTCTTTTGATTTTGGGGTGAAATATGAGCCAGGTATGATCTTGACTGATTTTGTGAGATGAAAATTACTATAGATTATAAATCTTAATTCTGGGTAAAAACAAAATATGATTGCCACATTCTGTACTGGAGTATTTGTATTACAAATATTTGTGTGTATGCTTGAAACTCTTTTAGCTGTGTGCTGCTCTAATGATCTGTTTGGGACTGTGTGATTGTCAGGTACAGCTCCTGGGAACCAGAGGACAACATATTGGACCCTCGTCTTGTCCTCGCCTATGAAGAAAAGTAAGTCGCACTCTGGGAGCCTTCGGTTACTGATGGGAAGATGAATATGTTTGAGGCAACGAGATGTTCTTACCTTCCTATCCTTTGCATATCTCTCTCTTTCTAACAGAGAGGAGAAGGAAAGAGCTCTGGCTTATAAGAGGAAAGGGCTGAGACCTCGTCGAGTTATTCTGCGGGTATGAGTTACCTCTTTACTACTTTGATGTCCAGTAGCTAGCAGTTCTTATGTAATTTATGTAATTCTGATGGGTTTTTTTCTTTTCTTTTTTCTGTAATGCACAAACTCTGTGTTATTTTCCCTAAAACAATATTTTAAGACTCATCCAACTGTTGTGTCCTTTCTGTATTTCAATTCATATATCCAACACTTGGATACATGTAATAAAAAAGATCTGATGTAAAAAAGTGTCCTAGGATCTGAACTTCAATTCATTGTCCAAATTTAGCATAGCATCCACAGGGGCTGTACTTGACTTTTTCTTTCGAACATGGTTCAAAACAGTTCTCTGTAAGTGCATCAATGGAGCCATCTAGATTGCAAGATAATGTACTGCAGTGGTTGTGAAGAAACTTCAATATTTCAGAAAGAACAATCTAGCCTAACCAGTATTTGCAACATCTGATCAACACAGCATAATCTCACCCCTCTAACAGAGCCTCTACCCAATGGACCTACGAAGTAAAAACAAGGTTCCAGATAAACCCATCCCAAGAATCCGGCTGTCCCTCACCCGTTCCGTGGGGACGGTAATAGATCAGAATGGGCGGCGCTGCAAGATAAGGCAGTGCAGGTCCAAACTCATGAATGACATCAAATCATCCCAGCAACCAGGGCGACATCCACTTGCTGCAAAGACTTATGAAGACTTAGAGAAAGCATGGGGTGGAGACGATGAAGATGAGAGGAAGAAAAAGGTGAAGATGATGCAAAACGACAAAGAAAACACAACAGAAGTGCTCCAGGACATTCCAAGTGGTAGGTGTTGTGTGGCATCAATATGACAACTGTTGCTAAGATACACTGCAATGAAAATATTCATGAGGGCCATTCTGAAAAATCTAGCCATATATTTCTGAATCACAGAGACAACACGTGTTTAATGTGATTAAGAAATATCAGTCATATTTTGACAATATTAAGTCAAAATTCACCCAAAAATGACGATGTAGTTTGTCATTCAAAACCTGTTAGATACTCTGTCCTCTGCAAAAAGAGTTTTGTTTTAGGTACTTTTTCTTACAATGAAAGTGAATGACCGTTAAACTTAAAAACTGGACCATAATGCACCATAAAAGCAGCCAATACAACATTTGCCATAAATTTCAACTCTTCTAAAGCCATTTCACCTTTGACTCGTTTAAATAGCCAAAAATCTATTTAACCCCTCATCATAGCACTCCAATCTCATTTTAAAAAATTGAAACTGGTCATCTTAAGATATGAAGTTGTGTCAGGTTTGATGACAGTGACGTTGAATATTGGTTCTTGCGCCTTGCGATCAATCATCATTGACGTAAAACCAAATGTGACGTCTTGAAGTAGCAACCAAATGTGAGATTTTCAGAGCTGCGTTTCCCAAAATCATCATAAGTCTAATTGTTGAGACCATTGGTGCCAGTGGTTTCTACGATCTACTTGGGCTTACGATGGATGGATTTGGGAGACACAGCCCAAGTCGGTTTGCTCCTCATTTTATAAAATCAATTTCACAAAGTAGTCCATATGTCTTCCAATTCTTTAGAAGTTATACAGTAGGACCAACGTGATATTTATATTGATAGTTGACAAAAGTCTTCCCTTCTGCTGCTGCTTTTGAATCTCTTTTGCATTTAAGTACATTCAAATTTGTTGATAAAGGTGCGTCATTACAGGTTTTAAGTCGGTAAAGATCATTGACACCAAAACGTTTATGACATATCTTGAAGCAACATAACAGAAGGTCATATGTGTTTGGAACGACTTTAGTGTCACTAAATAACTCAGTTCTAGTTGAACAATTCCCTTCAAAGTTCATTATGAGTTTCTGTTGTTTTCTGTCAGGTCAAGAGATGTCGGAGGGGTACAACTCTTCGGCAGAACATGAAGCTGAAATCACAATCAAGGAAACTGAGAACTGCTCTTTCATTTTTGACCATGCTGAGAAGCAAAGTGAGGATACAGATCCAGTTTTAGGAGCAATAGAAAACAGTACAATCACCAACACACAAGAGAATGAGCCAGTCACAAACACTGCAGGGGATGAGGACTCCGAACGGGTATCACATGACACAACAAACACTGACCAATCACTACAGAACAGCACCAAGTCAGGAGCCGAGCAAGGTGTGTTTGACAAAGTACAGAACAGACCTTCGGTTATCGAGGTACATTCGAGCACTACATGGAGACAGGAAGAGGTAAGAGAAAGGGGTGAGGTAGACAGTTCAGAGGTCAAAGAAAAGGAAGGAATGGATGCTGATGTTACAGCAGAACACACAACATTATTACAGGTCCCAACTGACCAATCACAGACTCCCTCCACCACCACAGCACATCCTGGGAAAGTCCTTGTGACTCGGGTGACGATAAATTCCTTGACCGTCACCTTTGAAGAGGCCACGAGTGCAGAAGGCTTTTTTAGTGGCTATGGGTTATAGGTTTAAGTTGACAAAGGATCCCAAGAACATACAAAAGATTGATGTACATTTAGTCAGGACCAAGTGAATAATACAGTTTGCAGTAGTGAAGCAGATATTGTCTAAGCAAGGTAAAGACATCAACAAGGCATTTGTTTTCTTAAGTTTTCCTTGTGTCATTGTGGTAAAATAAACATTGAAGGACGACATTTCTGATTATACTCAGTGATGCTGTATTCGAAGACTTTAAGCATGTAAAGCAAATCTCTGTATCTGTACCACTACTTTTCCATCAGCAGCAGTCATTGACTTAATGAGAAGAAACTGTTTTTCAGTTCTGACTCGAAGACAAAACTACTGTTATGTCACCTCTTTTGTCCTGTAACCAACCAGGTAGGAAAAGGAATGGCCACCTGGCTTTGTTTCCATATCTGCACCTGAGCTGTCTTCACTGTTCAGAAGCCTTTGTGCATTTTTTAGAGACAGTATTGGTTTACATTCACAGCTGCTACAGTGGACACTTCCGTAGAGGTAGATCCTGTTCATCTGAACACATCTGTGCTTTAGGTGTGCTTTTAGCATGGCAGAAATCAGAGCCGTGCCTAAGTTACATGTTTTGGTCATGGTGATAGTTGAACATGGCTTGTCAGCTCTGTTGTTGCGCTCACATGTGACAACTACATTTTTTTTGCTTGTATTTACAGCAAATAAATGGAAAAATAAAGTTGTGGGTGATTTTAATTCATTCTGGAGTAACACTTTTTTTGTGTGTAAGCCAATTTGTGCCTCGAAGTAGAATATGTAGTAAAATAGAGTGATTCACAATTGTAACTTTATACCCTGTAATTGGGACTGTAGTTCCAACTGCAAGACAGTTACATTGAAATGATCACATAGTATGTTACAGTTGCAACTACTGACCCTGGAGCACAAAGTCACAGGTATATTTGTAGCAATAGCCAAAAATACATTGTATGGGTCAAATTTATAGATTTTTCTTTAATGCCAAAAATCACTAGGATATTAAGTAAAGATCATGTCCCATGAAGATATTTTGTAAATTTCCTACCGTAAATATATTAAAACGTAGTTTTTGCTTAGTAATATGCATTGCGAAGTTCTTCATTTGGACAACTTTAAAGGCAATTTTCTCAATATTTTGATTTTTTTTGCACCCTCAGATTGTAGATTTTCAAATAGTTTTATCTCAGCCAAATATTGTCCTTATCCTAACAAACCATACATCAATGGAAAGCTTTTATTCAGCTTTCAGATTATGTATAAATCTCAATTTTTTAAAAAAATGGCCCATATGACTGGTTTTGTGGTCCATATTCAAATGAAAACAGTTGCAATTGCGAGAGTCACACTGTGAGACAAAGTCGTATTGTGAGTTATGAAGTTGCAATTACAAGAAATAAATACAATTATTAAACATTAAGCTACTTTTTGTTCCTTGTTGTTGTGAGGCAGCTTCCTTAAAATATATTTAATGAACGTCTTCCAGAGAGCAGGGTAAAATAATCCTGATTACACACTCTGGAATACTTAATTAAACAGCGAGTACTGTCGGCCAGTTACTGTCACAAAATAAACCCAGGAGGAGAATCTCAAGTTGATATTCTCTTGTCAATCAGACCAGGTAAATGTTCTAAACTACTAGTCAAAAGTTATAAAACATATGCCGACAGTATTGCCATAGTTGCTGACGCTAAAGCTGATTCTTAACCACTTTTATCACCTCTAGGATGATTTGCAGGAGCAAGTTTCTTCAGTATCTGTCTGAACGTCAACCAGCAATGATGAGTCAACTATGACCAGCCTAACAGCCCTTGTTAACACATTTAACCAAACAAACCTAATCCAAGAGCTGAAGAAAGTGGATCTTTTTGAGTCAAAGAGATAAAAGATTAAAGCAGAAAGGCAAATGGTTAAAAAATGGCAATCTTCCAAGGGGTGGTTGATTGAGATTTCTCTTTTTTAACTTTAGTTAGTGTGTAATGTTGCTGTTTGAGCATAAACAGTATCTGCAATTTTCCAATTATACACTTATTTTCACATAGCAGTGAGAAGCGTTATACATGGACGCGCGTGCGGTTGCTGTGCTGCATTGAGCTTTAATCAGAATAAAACCATATATTAAAAGCTAACAGAAGCAGTAGCATTTACAAACAGCAGTATCTAAAAGTTTGAGACAACAACAAACAAACATACCATTAAGAGCCGTGCTTGCACAGATTCCGCGCGATCCTCTTCACTAATATCCTCTGCATCTCAATCGGGCTCACATCCATAAGCAATATAGACGACGCCATTGTTTACAATACAACCGGAGCACATGCAGCTGAGCTGAGGGGCGGGACGTTTAGACGCGCACTAGGCGGTTTAGCCAATCACAACACACTGGACCAGCTAACCAATCAGAGTCCCCATCGCGTATTTCTGAGGGAGGGGCTTCATAAAACAGGAAATAATCGAGGCGTTTGTCAGAGGAGGGACAGAGCGGTGTGGAATAAAGGTAAATTATGTGAAAAATTATGATTTTTTTTTTAAACGAAGAATGAACACGTTTGACTGCACCCCATAAACACAATCAAGCCTAGAAACAAATAAAAATAGTCAACCACCCCTTTCAAATAATCCTCAATAACAAATAAATGAATTTTGTTATCTTCATTTTATTAAAAAAAAAAAAAAAGTATTAAGTCCACAGTTTGTGTTTCCTTTGTACAGTACAAAATATTCAAATAAAACTCCCAAAGTTCAGAGCAAAGAAAATTCTGGAAGTGGAGGAAAAGTAGGAGTGGTACTGAAGAAGGACGAAAACGGTGAAATCAGTGGCTCGCCTCTCCTTCTCCCTCGTTTCACTGCTCCATACAGTTCATATGTGAAACACTGCTCAATATGATATTGGCGAGAGCAGAAGAACTCCGGCACCACATCCAACACACACACACACACACACATCTTTCATCCAACCAGTACAGACACCTCCACTGTTCAGTAAGTCTTATAAGGAGTGCACAAACATTCTGAGGGCGGGTGTGTGCGTCTAAGAACTTGTCCTGTTGCAAAAGAAGTGATGTCCAATGGAATTTCCAATATGGCATGAAATAAGATCCATTGGGCAGCAGAGCGCACACCAGACCGATCCCCCAACACTGTAATTTATATTATACTCAATAACCTAAATCTCCAGCTTAAGTAAAGGAATAGCTCCCCAATTTAATAGGTTTTAACAAAAATATATTCTATGTGAACTGTAGCGGTCTCTGGGAACACACATGAAAAAATCCATCATGACAACAAATGAAAAGGCTAGAATAAATAAAATGCAAAACTCAATTTACAAGGAAAATATGCATGATGTTCAGATAATTATAATAATATAGGCATGACAACGTTTGAAAAGTTCCATATGACTCTGTAAAACACACAACAGAGACTGGTACATGGTGAAACTATATATAAAAAAAGTCCTTAATCATTTGCACTTTAATTTTATACCACTTTTAAAATCTTAAAAAATATCTCTTGAAAAAGAAAACCTGGACCAGTTGCGAAAATATTACTTGTGGTTTGTTCTCTGAGGCCGAGAAACAATCCTCAATTTGTACACAACTGGCAAAAAAAAAAAAAAAAAAAAAACACACACCCCATACTTATTTGCTATCTCTCTAAGGGGGTCCATTTTCAAAGTATTTATGATGAAAAACACTAAACTCATCCTTGTAGTATAAAAAAAGCTAACACTGTCTCAGGTGAGGTTTTGTGAATTCCGTAATAACTATATGATGTCTAAAGGGTTATTCATGTTAATGGCGAGGTCCTGGCCACTAGGAGGCAGCATATCATTAGCTCCCGGTCCGTGGAGTCCTGCCAAGCCACTGAGCTGAGATAGCATGGCATTCTGATCTGCACCAAATCCACTTGAGTCCTTAGAGTTGTGCTGTGGCTGTTGGGAAGGTGGAGGAGGTGGAGCCATGCCTGAGTGATGCTGCTGAAGATGGCTAGGATGCGGAGAACCCATTTGGGTCTGAGGTGAGATGTGGTGGGGTGAGGGCTGTGGTTGCAGGCGCGGGGACGGACTTGAGTGAGGTGGCTGGGACTGGGGTCGCGGGGAGGGCTGAGGGGAACAGACCTGGCTGCTGAGGGAGGATGAGAGCTGTTGGCCCTGCAAGTGGGGCGATTGAGACATCTGATGCTGCTGCGGGCTCATGGGGTTGTTCTGCTGTGCTGGCGAGGTGCCACTGAGATGTTTCTGCTGTTGAAGCAGATGCTGATGCAAGGCCTGTTGCAATAATGCCTGTGATGTCTGAAGACTGGGACCTCCTTGCGTGGGCTGTGGACCTCCTCCGTGCCCCACATCGGGACCTTGCGATGCCACATTCTGCTGCTGTTGCATCTGTAGTTGGTGTTGCTGTGCAAGCCTCTGTTGCAAGGCAGCTTGCTGTTGCGCAGGGTTGCCTGGAAAGTTCTGCTGCTGGCCAGGTTGCACACCTTGTAGTGGCTGACCTCCTGGTGGGACTTGCATGTTACCCTGCTGACCCATGTAACCTTGTTGCTGTTGGAATGCTGTGTGATTACTCATTTGCTGCTGCTGCTGTTGTTGTTGTTGTTGCTGCTGCTGCTGCTGAAACTGTAGTTGCTGTTGCCTTCTCATGATCAGATCTCTAAACTGTGGATTCATGTTGGCCATGTTTGGAACACCCTGACCCTGAATTCCTTGCTGTTGCTGCTGCTGCTGTTGTTGTTGTTGTTGCTGCTGCTGTTGTTGTTGTTGCTGCAAGGTAGCAACTTGCTGCTGCTGTTGCTGCAATAGCGGCCGCTGTTGCATTTGCTGCTGCTGTTGGAGCTGAGGAAGTTGAGTCTGCATGTTAACACCCTGTCCAAGGTGCATGCCAGGCTGGGACATCCCAGTATTGACACCCACTGGCTGTCCTCCCATAGGTCCTGGGCCACCCTGTGGTCCAGCAGGGCCACCTGTGCCTCCTTTATACTTGTGAACCCGCTGCTTGATAAATGCTGCCATTAGTTGTGGGTTAGACCGAAGAATGTTGAGGACTTGCTGCTGCTGTAGAGGAGAGGTTGGAGATCGCAGGGTCCGCAAAAGATCCTGCAGGGCTCCCTGAGGCAGATTGCCAGCTGCTGCCCCACTTGCTATGCCACTCTGCAGACCAGCCTGCACTATACTCATCAAGGCGTTTCGATTCAGCATTTGGGGTGCTTGCTGTTGTTGCATTTGTTGTGGTTGTTGCTGTTGCTGCTGCTGTGGAGAGGGCTGCATTGCAACCATTCCTGGTTGAGCCATCATGGCAGGTCTCTGCTGGGTTGGCATACCCTGCCCCGGCCACTGTTGCTGCTGAGGCTGAAGTGGTGGGTTCATTCTCGGCTGTTGTAGATGCATTTGTGGTGGCATCTGGCCTTGCACAACTGCCTGTTGGGGTTGCGGCTGCTGCATGGGCCCAGCTCCCACCATCATTCCCTGAGATCCTTGCTGCTGCTCCATCTGCACTCTGTTCGCTGATGTTTGTGCCTGCGAGGCTATTCCTTGTGGCCCTACCATGCCAATCCCAGGGTGGGCTACTGCCATCTGTCCCTGTGGCTGCTGATGGTGCTGCGGCATCATGCCAGCTTGCACAGCCTGCCTTTGTAGCATCTGAACCTGTGCCATCTTTCGCTGTGCATCTGCCACTTGCTGGATCTTCATGGCTATCTCCACAGCTGCAGCTGGAGGACCTGAAGGTTGCTGTTGCTGGGACATAGGTGCTGTGCCTGGATTGCTGGGGAGTTGAGGAGGAGTTGCAGGACCAAGGCTTGGTTTACCCTGCGACTGTGGATTTGGGGAGGGACCTGTGGAATGGGGACCATATTGATTGTGTGGATGCGGGCGTTGTCCCACAGGTTGTTGAGGAACCATTTGTTGCTGCGGTGAGGTCATCATCCCACCTGCACCTGGCATCTGCTGAAACTGGTGGTGGACAGGATGCTGAGGAGGCTGCTGGGGAGCTCCAGATGGGACTCCACCCACACCAGGTTGGGGCAAAGACGTAAGGTTAGGTGTCAGCTGTGTGGGCGTCTGAGGGGTTGCAGGTTGCGTACCGACCGAAGTAGGTGTGCTAGGACCTGTGGCCCCATTGTTGCCGGGGGATGGAAGACCTCCAGGAGGCCCACCGCCACATGGTGGTGGCTGCCCTGCTCGCTGCATGGTGGCCATACGTCTACGCAGCATTTGCGCTTGTTGAAGCCTGTGTTGTAGCTGCTGCTGACGAAGCTTGTGCTTGATGTTGAGACAGAAGGGCACAGGACACTTGTTTTCCTGGCAGTGCTTGGCATGATAGCAACATAGTGCAATGAGTTGCTTGCAGATGGGACAGCCACCATTGGTCTTGCGTTTGCAGCCCTTGGTATGTTGCACTACTCTCTTCATCTTCTGGCAAGATGGCAAAGAGCAATTAGCATTGCGACACTGGCATGCATGCACCAGTGACTGGATGCAGCGTTGGATGCTGAGACGACGTGAGTCGCCAGGGTTCTGAGTGGAGGCTGCAGCTTGGTTGTTGCTCTCGTCATCAAGACCCAGTCCAAGTTTATCCATCTTGTGCTCATGGCCCTTAGTGTTGTAGCAAGTGATGCAGAGATCATAATCCTACAAAAGAAGAAAGAAGGGGGCATTTCAAAAGTTTCTCAGTGTTTTATCTAAAAAAATATGCACCACAATACAGCATTTTTAGAAACCCTCCTCAAAGATATACCAAGTATCATACATCCCACATGCCATTTCTTACCTCACAAACAGTGCAGTGAAAGCGTGTCTCAACGTGGTGCTTGCATTCATTGCACGTGTAGACAAAGCGGTCCTGGCTCTGATTGTGCAGTTCTACTAGCATACACATGGAGCTCCATTTGGCCCGCCTCAGCGAGCTAAATTCAAGGTGCTTATCTCTTGCAAGCGTTAGGAAAGCATCTCGTCCGTCCATCAGATCACAGGCCATCAGGGGGTCAGGGTCCAAAATGGGTGGAAGGGAATTGGCAGAAGGGCCAGCGATGAGACGGATAACAAAGAATACCTTGAAATTAAGTAGAGTGTTGATATTTGTGAGTTCAGACTTTTACTTTACTTTTACTTTTTTTTTACTTCAGTCCAAACGTGTAAATGACAAATGCTTCAAATGTTTTTGAGAGCTACATACCTCTTTGTGTTTCTCCATCGTAGCATAGAGTTTCTGGGATAGATCATTGGAGACATTTGGCATGCCCGGTTTCTTTTTATTGGCTCGGCTCAAGCTGCTCTTGTTCTTGCTAGTCTTCTTGCTGTTCTTTTTTTTGGCATTCTTGCTGTCACCATTGGTAGCCTAGACAGTCAAAAAAAAAACATTAATCTTAAGCATCGAGTTAAAATAATCAGGTTTTAAGAATACATATTAAAGCAGCTGCACTAGAATTCAGAAACCAGAAAGGACAGTAGCTGTCTAAAAATCCTAAGTATATGTTCAGTTTTTCTAGAAGTGCTTTTTAAAGTTACCTAGTTCACACAACAAATTAGCACTTGAGTATGTTTTTACCCCAGTACAAAACGGTTACAAATCTGAGTCGATCACTCACGTCAATACTTTCACTAGAGGTGTTGTTTTCCTCTCTCTTCCGTTCTTCCTCCTCCTGTTCCAGCTCTTTAATGCTCTCCTCCAACACATTAGGCCAGAAATCACCCTCAAAATATGGGAGCTCCTTCGCACTGGTCAGACGATCCTCTGTAGCCTGCTTAAAAATGTCCTGGATGAGGAGAAACATGCAATAGTTAGTGAAGGACTTTAGATAGACAACACATTGCTGTCAACAACAAGCCAAACAAGGGAAAAGACTATAGTGCATTATGCTGACTCAAGTCTAAACTTTTATTATTGTCACCCAGAAGTACAGCTGTCACAGTACCTTGTAGTCGTGTATAATTCTCTCAGCTACTGCTTTGTCAAGCATCTTCTTGTACCATTCTTGTAAGCGTTTAGGTTTGGGAATCTTCTGATCTGATGGGTGGCAATGGAAGATGTAGTCGTCACCTTCACTTGGTGGACAAGCCCAGATGTGGCCAGTGACAAACCCCATTTTTTTAACATACTCCAAGTATCCAATTAGGATCTCATGATAGACTCCGGTTCTCAGGTGACGGGGTTGGAAAAAATGCACACTGTCAAGGTAGGAGATGTATACACGTCTGCGTGGAGGGAGAGAGAGAGACAGACAGAGGATATTGCTAAGCTACTTGTGTTTCTCAAACTCTTGTAATGTTATCCACATGAGGGAAGATTTTGTGTGTGCCTGAAGATGTGTGACTGTCTCTTTGCTATTTTTAACCTTTGATTGGGTTGAGGGCAGTCAGAGCCATATTCTTGCACATGCATTCCAAAGAAGCAGACATCTGTCCCATCAATATCTTCAAATGCAAACAGAGCTTTTGTCCTGTACGGGAATGACTCTGACATCTCGCCGCTATCAACAAACCTGTAAAAGACAGACAGTAAATTCTTTAGATCTTTTCATGGAGTCCATTAAAATTCTTCTTTTTAAAAAAGACAAAAAGTAATTTTTAATTAAGCATGAAAATTTATAATTTTTCAATTTCATAATCAAGGATCCATTCATTAAACCACATTGCAATACCCAATTTTGTGTAATATATTGATCCAATGCTGTTTTCTCCTTAAGGCCTTTAAAATTTTTCATTGACAATTAATAGGGATGTCAACGATTAATCGACAATCAAATAATTGTCGACAAGGGATGCAATCGATTAAAGCTATCAATAGTCGATTCAGCAGTTTAATTTAGGGCTGCATACAGCTCATGCACAAAACGCGTGCAAGCGTCTGTGAGTGGTGGTGACAGGGCTGGATCTTTGGTGAAAATAATTCCCTAACATACAAATTATGCTTTTAATGTGATCCAAACTTTAAAAGTAGCTACATTAAAACAGAAACAATACAAAGTTCTTTTGTATTGAAATGTAGTAACTAAGTCATGTTTAATTATAATTTCATGGCCATGAAATCTTTAATTTCCCCCCACGTTTACAACAGTAAGAGATGTGAAAACAGTCATTAAAAGTAAACGACAATAAAATAAACCTGCGAAATTAGAGGGTGAGATGGTAAGGATTTGGGAAAAGAAACAATAAATATTATAAAATTTGTGACCAACTGACAAAACTAAGGAAAGCCACATATGGATTTAAATGTATCAAACAGCATGAATGCAAAAGCATGGTCACGATGTAACATTTGCCTGCTAACCCATAATTTCTCTTATAAACAAAGCTTTGTACTTCACTTGTGTCATAATACTCGCATTAAAAATGTTTCATGTGAGCAGCAGTGTGTTTTAGCCGTGCGGCTCAGCCCCATGCGCCGCAGTTACGTTTGGGATCATTTTATTTTAAATGCCAATAATGTCAATTGCAAACATTGCGATCGTGTTTTAAAATAAAACAACGAGCACCATGAAACAGTTTAAAGAGGCACATTCAGTGGTCTCCGTGACGGGATATGAAATAGCTAACAAAGAAAAATGATCCCAAACGTAACTACTATGGCGCGCTCTCTTCATTTTATCAAATGATCGTAAATCACATCTATTAATTTTACAGTCCTGCTACTAGCCTTTTATTTAGACTAAAAACCCCTTTAATTTGGGTGAGGAAGCTGGTGTTTTGAGTGGCATTGGCACATGCCGGTGACTATATGCTACTGCAATTTTAAACAATTAAGTTTAACCATAATAATCTATTAATTGATTGTTAATTTAAACTACGATTGATCATGGAAATAATCAAAAAATGACATCCCTACTATTTACACAACAGCGACTGATGGTGATGCAATGCAGTCATGTCCAAAGTTTAGAACAGTTTTACTTTATGCAAATGAGCAACAAAGCAATGAGATTGACAACAAATGTGAGTGAAAAAGACATCCCAAAGTGCAACAGTGATGCGTAAACTGTCTCCTCTGAGATACTGCACTTGAGTGCAAGCAAGATGAAGATGTTATTGTTTACTGTGAGCAATTCATCTGTCCACATACATCGATAGAATTAAAAATATATATGGAAAACGCTTGGACATTCCAAGAGAGTTTGATTCATGCATTGTAATATTCGTTCATGTGCATATGATGAATTGCATAGTGCTGCAATTCCATGGAAATACTTTCCCCCTCAAAATGATTTCTTGACAAAGTCTTAATTTTACCATTTATGACCAGAAGCTACGGAAGGTCGCAAATAACGTTTGGAGATAAACAGTGTTACTATTGTTAACTAAAACTGAAATTAAACCAATTCAAATTTGTTTTTTCGACAAATAAATCTGAAAATTTAAATAAAAATATTAAATGAAAAACAAATTTCAAAACGAATGAAAATGAAATGCTGCCTTGGAAACTAACAAAGAAATGACTAAAACTGAATCCAAATAAATTAAGTCTAAATACAAATATATATAAAAAAAGAAAATGGGCACATAAATGACTTTATACAAACTAAAATTGAAATGAAAATATAAAAATAAAAGATCATCCAAAATAGCAATAATATCAATATCATATACTATAATAGTGTATAAATAATACTAACATAACACTATTTAGTTAGGGTATACAACAACATCTATTTGATGGCCTTCAATAATGAAATCATGTTAAAAAGTGTATTACTGCATGTAAGGTTATGGGCCATTGTTAAGTTTCATAATAATCACAAGGACAATTCAGTCACAAGAAATAAGTATCGCTTTTTATTTTTCCTCTTTCCTACTACTTGTTTCACTTCTGTTTCAGTTTTTATAACCATTTCTTACTGTGTGTAAGTAATTTGTTGTTGTTGTTGTTGTGTGCTTGGCTCAGTGTTGATGTCTGTATAGGTTGTTTATTCAGGTTTAGTTTTATTTCATTTGACACATGCATATAACAACATTTCAATAATAAACATATAAATGAAAAAATTAAATAAAAAGCGATACTACTATCCCTTGCCGGTGTCCCTGCCCGGTGGAGTCGCACGGTAGAGTTGATGGTCTTTACACTCTTTGGTCTTCACACTAAGAGGGCTTCACACGACGACTGCCGCGACCGCTGCCGCGGTATAATAACCTTTTTTATACCAATCCAACAAATCAGCTGGACCCACTTTCAATTCAGCTGGACCCACTTTCCTGTTTATCAACTAAAAATGGCCAAGCAAGTGCACACACTGACAAGACACGTGATACAGTACGAGACCAAACGCGATTTCAGCAACTCTCATCCCAGTAAACAAAATAAGCGTTTTCCTAGCGTACTACATATAGTACTTCATACTATATGGAAATGAAATAATATATATATATATATATATATATATATATATATATATATATATATATATATATATATATATATATATATATATATATATATATATATATATATATATATATATATATATATATATATATATATATATATATATATATATATATATATATATATCTACATATAGTACTTCATACTATATGGAAATGAAATAATATATATATATATATATATATATCTACATATAGTACTTCATACTATATGGAAATGAAATAATATATATATATATATATATATATATATATATATATATCTACATATAGTACTTCATACTATATGGAAATGAAATAATATATATATATATATATATATATATATATATATATATATATATATATATATATATATAGATAGATAGAATTCATTTTTATATGTATGTATATGTGTGTGGCTGTACATACATATGTAGTTGTTTTTTGGTGTTTGGTGTTATGTTAGAAGCATTATTATACTCATACCTTTTGTTGTTTTAATATTGTGAATTGTTTTTAGCTTATTTTCTTTGTTATCATTTAAATGTTTGGTATTGAAATGTTCTATGCACGTGTCAATTTTAATTTCTTTATTTTCTTAAATGTGTATATAGTATTTACAGAGTTTTGACTCTTAGTTTTAGTTACATTTTCTTATTTGTAAGTCGCTTTGGATAAAAGCATCTGCTAAATGACTAAAAGTAAAGTAAAATAAAGTAAGAAATGAAGCAAACAGTTCCAAATTCAAAGTCCCCGAACCTTAAAAGGAACAATATTTCAGAATATTCTGCACCGTCCCTCACCTGGACTTCATGCCAGGTTTGACCTCCACCACTTTATCAGAGACATGAACCACACGGATGGTGACATCACCGGATTCGGGATGACTCTGGCGCTTCAAGTACTCGTTCACTTTTGTCTCCAGGAAGTTACCAAGCTTTGTTTGAGGAAGCCCTGGAATAAGGAGAAAGAAAAGCAGGGAGTTTAAAATCCAATGCAATATAAATGCAATTATAGCATTATAGCATTTTAAAATACATTGACAATTCATTAACATAAAACAGTGCAACACACCATATTCACTCTTAAGATCTACCATTAAATCTTATTACACGGCTCTCAGAAATGCTTGATTCTCATTAGCCAAGCATGGAATTCTATACTCAAAAAAAGTTAAATAAAAAGGAATTTTTCCAGATTTCTTAAGCTCTTATCGACTTACTCTTTGCATTGTATTTATTCTCCTTCCTCGTTGCATTGGCCTTTTTCAGACATCCATCACAAACAAACCTGATTGAAGCAGAAAAAGAGCATTACATCTCTGTATATATGGTTAACTCTGCATTTATAGATACAAGACAGAACAGTAATAATCAAGTAGAAGTAACAAAGGACATCAAGTCGACCTATGTCTTCCATATTTACAGTAGCTCAAATCGTCACAAAGCTCTGAAAAACATTTAAATAAAAAAAAAAAAAATTATTTGTATTATATACAAATACATATATACAGTGCTCTCCATAATTATTGGAACAGTAAAGACAAAATCGCTCTGTTGGCTGTGGAGTCAAGACATTTGCAAATATTATTAAAAGATGAATATGAGGCAAAACTACAGAATGTCACATTTTATTATTAGCCGTTTCTACACATTCATGTTTTACCAAATAAAAAGAACAGCACTTGTTGAACATAAGGCAGATATAAAAGATCAAAAGCTATTATTTAGTTGCAGATCCCTTGCGCACAATCACAGCAGTGAGTCTGTGACCCATAGACATCACCAGACTCTTGGTCTCATCCTTTGAAATACTTTCCCAGCCTTTAATGCGGCCAATTCCAATTGTTGCTTGTTTTGGGGAGTTTCTGCCTTTACTCTCCTCTCCAGCTGGTGAAATTCATGTTCAATCAGATTTAAATCTGGAGATTGACTTGGGCAATCTAAGACTTTCCATTTCTTTGTCCTTATAAATTCCTTGACTGAACTGGCAGGGTGTTTTGGGTCATTATCCGGATGCAATATGAAGCACTTCCCAATGAATCTGGTGGCATTTTCTTGAATATTGGTAGGCAAGATGGTTTTGTACCCTTCCAAATTCATTCTGCTACTGTCATCATACATTAAGTCATCAGTAAAGTTGAGAGGGCCTGCTCCAGAGACAGCCATGCATGCCCATGCCATGACACCACCTCCACCATGCTTTACAGATGAGGCTGTATGCTTGGGATCATTTGCAGTTCCCTTTTTTCTCAACATTTTTGCTTTCCCATCACTTAGATAAAGGTTCATCTTTGTCTCATCGGTCCATAAACACAGTTCCAAAACTCTTCTGGCTCATCTTTGTGCTTTCTATTTTTGGTGCTGGTCAGAGATTTGCATCTTGCTGTGTAGCATCTGTACTTCTGTGTCAAAGTCTCCTGAGGACAGTAGATTGTCAGAGCATCACCCCAGCTTTCTGGAAGTTGTTGGTGATTTTACAGACACAGCTTTTAGGATTCATTTTCACAGCTTTTATGATTTGTCTGTCATCAACTACATGTTTTCTCAGCCGATCAGGTAGTTGTTGGTTGCTGGTGGTTTCCAAACTCTTGATTTCTCCATGCCCTTTGTTTTTGCTAGAGCTAGGGCTGGGTATCGAGTTCGATACTTTTTAGGCACCGACCGAATTGCCTCGATATCACGAGTATCGAAAAACGTACCAACGTACCAAATTTCGATACCTAAGGGGTTAATCTCATCAACGTCAGTGAGGCAATAAGCCTGCAGCACTAGATGTATTCGACTAGAAACAGCGCGGAGCTGATTAATCATTGTTATTATTACGTCATTATGTGATTCGAAAGCGTACGGAGCAGTCTGCTCTCCATGTCGCGCGGTTTTGTTTATCACACAGACTGAAGCGTGTGTGACGCTCGCGGTGATTTCAGCATCTGCCGTCTCACTAAATGAGGACATCAACACATGAACAACATCTCCAGAACTGCTCTGAGAGTCAATCCATGAGCATTTTACCATTTGATTTGAGTAAAACTAGTGTCATATCATATACACACAGAACTGTAAAGGTATTCATGGCAACCCGTCAAAATAGTTAGGTTTAACTGGGAAGACACCAAGGCAGAAATATATTAATATTGTTCAGCAGAGTCAGGGCTCGCAAAATTTCTAAATCCCTGGTAGCCCTTCGGGCAGGTACTCTTCAGATTTTGGTAGCCCGAAAATTTATTTAACTAGCCCAAATAAAATAAAGACCATAAATGTCAATCAAAAACATTTTCAATACACAAATATCAATGAATATTAAGGAAAGAGTTTTATTTTACTATTTACAAGGTATCTGCAGAATGATTAAAAATCTATTTAAGGCAATTTGAAAAATTATTTCTTATACCATTTAACGCACCTGAGCAAAAGCATTCTTTATACCAGACCTGTACAGCACACACAAAAAAAAAAAAAAGTGTGTAACTTTTAACTTTAATGTGCCATTTATATTTGATTTGACCCTTGATGTAACTAAATGATGTACATTTTAGGAACACATTTTTACTGAACAATACACTGCAGTTCAAAAGTTTGATCAATAAAGTTTTTTAAAGAAGTTTCTTATGCTCATCAAGGCTGTATCTATTTGATAAAAAATACTGAATATTATTTCACAAAATAATATTGTGAAATATTATTGCAATTTAAAATAAATGTTTTCTATTTTAATATACTTTAAAATTTCATTAATTCCTGTGAAGAAAAGCAGTATTTTCAGAGTCACATGATCCTTTAGAAATCATTCTAATATGCTGATTTTTAATCAATGTTGGAAACAGTTGTACTGCTTTTTTTTTATATATACTGTATTTTTTGGGACCTGTGATATTTAAAAAAAAAGAAAAAAAAAAAAAAGAAAAAGAACAGTGTTTAGTCAAAATAGAGATTTTGTGTTACAATATAAACTATTCAAAATTTTGGGGTCAGAAATGTTTTTCTTTTTTAAAAAAGTTTAAAGAAAGTTAAATAAACTTTATTCAGCAAGGATGTGTTAAATGGATAAAATTGATAGTAAAGACTTCTATTTTTAGAAAATATTTCTATTTTGAATAAATGCTATTCTTTTAATTTTATTAAATCAAAGAATCAAAGAAAAAAGAAACACAGGTTCCAAAAAAATATGAACAGTTTCAACACTGATAATAAATCAGCATATTAGAATGATTTCTGAAGGATCATGGGACACTGAAGACTGGCGTAATGATGCTGAAAATACAGCTTTGATCACAGGAATAAATGCTATTTTAAAGTATAGGTATTAAAATAGGAAACAATATTAGAAATTACAATAATATTTCACTATATCACACTTTTTCTGTATTTGTGAAATGAATACAGCCTTGATGAGCAAGAGACTCAAAGTCAAAGACTCAAAAACAAGGTCAATTATTTATCGGGTTTATAGCCCTAACATAATATATTATCAAAACAAACTATTTAAACTGATAGAATAGAATAGAATACAAACTGAAGCAAAACTTAAGCTGAGATCTGTAAGTTAAATTAAAAAAACGTGAACTTCTATAGCTGTCTAAACATACTCTTGTGTGTGACTGTACACGTTTCAGAGTTTTGTTACTGTTCTTTGCCCATCCTTCATTATTTCCAGCACTTAATCAAGCCACTCTTCTTTAATACATGAGGACGTTTTATTTCACGTCATTGCGTTTGCGTCGTCTCTCGTGTTGAGCGCACCGCAACCATTGAAGTATTCAGTTTCTACAGCGACTCATTTGGTGCACATCGTTCTCTTTCTATGAAACCGGCTCTAACTCTGTCGTGACATCAGCTCTATAGCGGTTTGCCCGAGCATTGCTATTCTTTCCCTTTTACTGGCGGCATTCAATCAAATGGCTACCCAACTCATTTTTGTGCGCGCGAGGGACATATTTCTTCTGCGCGGCCGCGGTGGAAGAAGAGTGCGGTCGCACACGCGCTCAGCTTAGAGGGAACACTGCGTGGGAGCGCTGTATTTAAGGTAGCCCGTCAGGCAGGGCAGTGCACAACATTTGTTCCATGTTTTAATTTTAATAGTAAAATTTAGTTTGCCAAAATAAATCAAATTTTGATTTTCAATCATTTAAAAGATAAATGAAATTAAGTGTTTTATGCTTTCATTTGAAAACCAGACACGGAACATAATTTTTGAGGAAAAATAAAACATTTCATAAGGCTATTTTAAGAATAAATTTGAATAAACGTAGTTTATTCATTCAAATAATTAGACCTACTACAACACAGAATTTAATAACAATAAAACATGGTGAAAGAAAATAAAACACCCACTTATGAAAGTGGATAAAGATTTTCAATTTCTTTCAAAGTCTTTAACAACCTATAGAATAAATGAACAGAAATGATGATTCTGTCTGAGCTATGTGTTTTAAAACGAACACACACTAGTGTAAATGTAGCCTAACAGATGTGTAAACTGAAAACTATTTGAGCTTTATTAAAATTATTTGTACTGATTTATTGTGTTGGCTATATTTTGTTCCTTTGTGCAGTGGCTCAGGCGATGAGTCTTTGAGTCTATACATGTCAACAAGCTGAAAAAAATTAAATCAACTTTTTTTGAGATAATGTAATCTTGTTAAAACGGATTTCATAAAATTGGTATCGAAAAAAGTATCGTTCATGAACCGGTATCGAACTCAAGGTATCGGTATCGAAATTTTTTGAACGATACCCAGCCATAGCTATAGCTATAACTGACTTCCTCTTTTTGCAGAAGTAATGGATATAACTGATACGACACTTTCCCTGCTTTTAATATCTGAAGAATTAATGCAACAGGACACAGCTGATCACTTACTGTGCGTTCACACCGCCGCCGACGAGAGCGTCAAAATTCGCCCTGGCCGCCCTGACTGAGACGCTGTAGAAAAGATTTGTGTTAGAAAGACCTGTGAGGCAACTGTTCCAATACTTATCCTCACATCAGATAGAGGGATGAAACTCTAAAAGTGCTGAACTTCTTAGCTGGTAAAACATCTGTATTGAATCACCCAATAATAAAATGTGACATTCTGTAGTTTTGTCTCATATTCATCTTTATCATCATATTTGTAAATGTCTTGACTCCACAGCCAACAGAGCAATTTTGTCTTTACTGTTCCAATACTTTTGGAGGGCACTGTATACATATGTATATATGTGTGTATGTGTGTGTGTTTGTGTTTATCAGGGGCATTTCCTTCGAAGAGGCAAGGGAGGGAGTGCCTCCTCAAAAAATGAGAAGAGAAAAAAATAAATAAATAGTACAAAAATAAAAACACAATTATTACAAAATATGACATTAGAAAAACAAGTGATTTATACACTTTTTAAAGAAACATTGTCCAACAGCGACACCAGCAGGTAAAGCTACAGCGGGAATCCGCGTCTCTCTTGCCTCTCCTGTGCCCATTGAGTTTTAACAAGCGTGCTGTGATTTTGGTGGGGGGTAATTGAGAATGAATGGAGGAAAGACATGTGAGAAGAGGCAGCGCCTCCTTAGCGATATGATTGGATATGACGGATTATGATCGGCTGTTATTGGTTCATGAGATAAATACTGCCTCTTATGTTTGTGCACGTTCCATGTTCGCAAATCAGTCTGAATGAATATAATGGCATCAATGGGAAGACTAATTTAAAAAAAGTAAGTAAACAGCTCACACACTTAGATAGAACTACTTCGTTACCTCAAAATCATTTAACATGACATCTGAAATGGCCTGAAGACATATGTGGGAGTTTTTAGAGTAATCAGTTTAGAGAAATTTAAGGTAAATCTCCATGTCTGTGACCAATATTTACTGAGCTTTGATGACTGAAGAAAACGATTGAAAACACTATCTGAACATACGTTCTCAAATAAAACATATCTTAATGGTTACTGCATTATAATTTTGGAATAAATATAAATTCTTAAAAGCACTAATTTTATGAGATTCATACTTGGCTTTAATAAATAGAATACTGATTACATCGTTAGTGTAAAATTATAAAATATATATATATTTTTTTTTGATAGTGTAATGCTGCATCCCAATTTGCATACAATTCGTCCTAAATAGTATTCGAAAATAACATACTATGATTTGGGACATACTAATTTTAAATAAAGTAGGGATGCACGATATTATTGGATCGATATCGGAATCTGCCACAAGTTGATGTGATTCTTTAGGGTCTTAATGAAAAATCTGTAACATATTTTTGTTAAAATTTCTCAATGGTAGTGTTAAAAACACTTTTTTTACCCTGTCAAAATCAGCTCTGTTTTCAGCAAGCCGTTTTTTAGGCCATGTTGCTTTAAAAGCTAATGACTCTGCTGACACCGCCCCTCTCTTTCGTGGAGTAACGAGCAGACTGTAAACTCCAACGCAAAACTTGCTAACTATCACATTATGAGAACAGCCTGATTTGAGAAAGGAGATTTTAAAATAGGGATTAAAAAAAAAAAAAAACACTGGGTGGATTTTTATCATAGGATGGATCTGTACACACACTTCCAACACACATTGATGTTCAAACAACTTGTAAAGTGAATTTTGCATCCGATGACCCTTTTAAAATAAAATGTTAAGGTTACTACTGCATTAAAAAAAATAAAAAAGACTGATATAGTTTTTTATAGTTATTTTCAAAGCTTCAATGTACTGTCATTATAAAAGATCGGCGTCATTATTTAATTCTAACAAATAAGTTCTAAGTAAAAACTAACCAAAATTAAAAATAATTAGCTTATAATTTCCACACAGGAGAAAAAAAAATAAATATATCGGTATTGGCATCAGCTATTGGTGAAAATTAGTTGAAAAATATCAGCATATGGGATATCGGCAAAATCCAATATCGTGCACCCCTATAAAAAAGTTTGCCAAAGATTCCTGGATGGTCTACTACTATTTTCGGTTAGAATTCGAAGTGCAGATCGATGCACACTAACGGCTAATATTGCCCACAACACACTGCGCTGTGGACGAGGATTAGAACTACAAACACGCATAAAGTGTTAAAACAAACTACAAACATGGCGGATATGCACGACCGACAGACAGGTAGAGAACTGACAAGGCAGTGATAAATAATCAATGGTCCAACCTGATGAAAAAATTATTTAATGTTATCCACGTTATATTTCATCTGCAGTAACACTGTGAACTTTTATAATGATACGTTTGGTCATTAATTTATAAATGCATCATTATACAAACACATGAGCAGAGTTCTCAACATGAAAGACCTGTGATGTGCCTCTTCATTTCTCTCCAGTACCGTAGGAAATCAAATTAAACGAAATGTGGACAATGTTAACTGTGACAAGATGATTGACAGGGCAGTTTAAACCGTGACACAGTGCATGTAACCAAGCAAAAAAGCGTCCGTTAAAGACGCAGCTATGATGTAGTATGTCCCAAAGCTTGCCTACTATTCTGCTACATACTTCAAATTATGTACTTTTCCTTCACAAGAAGAGTAACCCTAACTTTATATTAAGTTTCACTCTCAGGTAAAGCCTTGCATTCACGAACACTCCATTTTTTAAGACCTATTTTGCAGTAGAATGTGTCAAATAAAAGTGTGCTCAAATAAAACTAGCTCACCCCGACGGCCATATCGTCTCATGGTGTAGAGCGCATATCTGATGCATTTTTCGACCACAATCAGCACATTCCAACAGTCTGTGAAGAAAAATCGGAAAACAAAAAGGTCAGACGATGACAACAAATCCAGACCTTGACTAAAGCTTCAGAACAAGCAAACTGAGATGACACAAAATGAGATTTGGACAGAGAAAATATGTACATACAGTTCAGGGTCAAGGGTGTCGTTCTTTTTCCTTTGAAACTGATCTTTATTGATGGACCTGAGGAGAGGAAACGAGAGACAGAAGAGGAAGCCGCCCAATCGAGTGGGTCATGAGAATCACTGAACGAATGCTCTCCGGAGGAATAGCATCACGACAATAACAATGAAGGAGAAGATCAAAACACAAACATTTAGACGGTTACTCACGTTTGAGGCTGGGTTGGATCGTCCCCCAGGGATACATTCTCCCCCTGGATTTCGTTGAAACACTTCTCACAGAAGTGGTACCTGTCAGCAAGAAGCCCATATTTGGGTGAACTAGACCGTTCGCCAAGAGCACAGCCAATCACAGTAAGGGCACGTGGAAGCAGCCACCAATCAGAGCAGGGCAGGCCAGGCCAGGAGACAGGCACACAGGAGAAGGCAGGTTCGTCGCCAGGAGCAACCAATCATGAAGCAGGTTTTTTGTGTGGGCAGATTGATTGATTGGTTGCGTGTAAATTTCGGAGCGGATGATTGGTCACATCAAAGCAGGCCAATGCAGACATCACAAGCGTTAAAAAAGGAGGGAGAGAAAGGGAAGGGGGGGGGGGGCAGAATGAATATTTTAAAAAAGTGTGAGAAACAAAACCGTTATGAGGGACAAAGAGCTACATGTTGGACAGGTGGAGGGGTGGGTCAGATGTAGAAGAAGAAAACTAAACCAAAAGAGAGAGAGCAGGAAGCCGAGGCAAAAGCACAGACGGTCTCCTTCGCGTCTGCTGAGCTCTAAAGCAACCGTGACGCCCAGAGAAGCGAGGGACAACAATGGACTGAGTGAACGAACTGATGAGAAGAATGAGAACAGGAGCAACAGAGACCCATCATCCTTTCAGGACATTTTAAAGAGGGTCCCAATATTCGCTACTAAAACAACGTGTGACATAAAGAGTTAGTACGCCCTGTAGTTGGCAGCATGAATTAAGTTTTAGCCAATTTTGAAATACCGTACTTTCAGTTAGTACATTTTGGGTGAATCTCATAAAACACATCCAGGTCATATATCCCAAAAATATATCCCAAAAATAATGTTCCTTGCATAAAGCAAATGAAGGACCATTGATATCTGACATTATCATTTTACAAAATTCTTTATTTAAATGCAGCTTAAAAGGAATCACAACATAATAAAAAAAATATATATAACAACAATATATAACATTATATATGGCTTTTTTCACATGGGCTTCTTTTTATTACCATGTGTTGTCAATCTTTTGTTTTTAATAAGTGTTTATAATACTAATATTATTATAATTATAATAAGCGTTGTTATATTGTAACTTGACATGTTTTATGTAGCCTTTTTATATAACGAAAGTAAGGTTCATATTAAGTCTAATGTTGCCAAAGTTATACCAAATCTTAAGCTTTGCACAACCCAAGTTTGTTTACACCGAAACCTCTGATTCTGGTGTAAGTCTTTGCCAGCCTTGGCGAGTAAAAGATTTGCTGTTAGGATCTAGGATGACATAACTCAGAAAACTGGCAATGATTTTCACTAACGCATTAGAGGAAGATTAGTGCAACCGTTTTGGTGCTTCCTTATTAGCACTTTGTTATTTTGTGCTTGTAGCTACCAACTGAGGTTAACACACCTGTTAATTGTAAGTACACCAACAAAATGCCCAAACTCAACTGGAGTCAAAAATGCAGACCCTCTTTAAAATGGCCGTTTAAAATCAGGAAAAAGAGCAGAGATGTGAAATGTGGTCTATTTTGCCACCGAAAGTCAATTCAACAGGCCTGAAATTCAACAACACCCTGATGTGGGAAATATGTGCTCACAGCAGAACAGCATTTACATTTTTACAAAGCACATGAAAACAGACCACTCAAAAATACTCACCTCAATCTTTTTACATACAAATACACAATGCAAACCAAATCTGAATATGACAGATGTAGTGGAGTAGCCTAGTGTCTATTAAAGTGTTCAGAAAACAAACAGCTTTCATAATACTTCATTTTAGCACTAGGCCTCTTCACAGCAGAGCTTTTAATGCTGCCAGGCAACATGAAATTGATTTTAGGCTGAAATGCAAATGATCTACAATAGTGTGACGACATGCCAGATGGGGTCAGGCAATTACCCATCAGGCCACATTCACTATGATATAACTATCCGTGTGAATATAATAACTTGCTTCTGTTTGTATGCATAATATAGACTCTTTGAACTTTCAGGTGGCTATTCTTACTCTAATACGACTGATAACTCTGTATTTTAGTGGCTATACTGCATAGTATTAAGCTATGGGTGTGAGTGACTGTGTGTAGAGTGGATATAATGTAGTGTGTATAATACAGTGGGTACTGACCTGTTCTGATAACTGAAGTACGCAGCGTCTCGAGGGATGGTACATAGCTGTTTGCCATAGCAGCACAGAGTCTGAGGAGAAAACTCCAACTGAAAGAAGAAAAATAGGTATAGAGGGATTAAAAGAGAGAGCGAGAGAGGGAGAGGAAGAGGAGAGTAGGTTAGCAATATCCCATTAGTTTTAGCAAGAAACCACAATCTACTTCATAATGTGCCAAACATTACAACTCAACTGTGGTAAAAACGCTGTAATTTAAACGCTGATTTACTCATCATCTGAAAGCTGAATAAAAGTTTTCCATTGATGTATGGTTTGTTAGGATAGGACAATATTTGACAGATAAAACTATTTGAAAATCTGGAATCTGAGGGTGCAAAAAAAAAATCTAAATATTGAGAAAATCCCCTTTAAAGTTGTCCAAATTCATTTTTGATTAGTAATATGCATTGCTAAGAACTTAAGTTTTGATTTATTTACAGTACAGTAAGAAATTTTCATAATATCTGGAACATGACCTTTAATATCCTGATGATTTTTGGCATAAAAGAAAAATGTATAATTCTGACCCATACAATGTATTCAATGTGTTCAAGCACATAGTGCTGTAACTCTATTGTAATTGTTAGGATTTTTTATTATTAGTTTTTTCCTGCCGTAAAACTGATCATGCACACCGAACCGTAAGGCCTAGAAACTTGGCCAAGTGATAGAGCTCAATTTGGGGAGAACCTGCCAAAGACTCACCCCAGTCGGACAATATAGGACAATAGGACATAACTCCTAGACCAATTGTCAGACTCAAGTGTCTTATATCATTGCAATCCTTGGCTCAAAACAAACTAAATCCACCCCCATTATATATTGCAGCCATATTTATTATTATTACTGTTATCAATAATAACTGTTCTATTGTTAAAATTTGTTTGGCATTATATGGTAGTACATTATAATTGTTCTTAAGAAGTAGTATTTAACATACATTTAAGGTACTGTTTGTTGAAATTGTTATAATAATAGTTATATTGTTAAATAAGTATTATATGGTAGTATATTATAATTCTTTGTCTTAATAATAATAGTAATAATAATAATAATAAGTCTAAACATACTTTTAAGTCACTCACTATATTATTTGCTGAAATTATTCTTATAACAACAATATAAATAGTTAAACATTATTAATAAGTTGTGTAGTAGTATATTTTGGTTACATTAAAACCAATGAAATCTGATGGGTTGAACCACATTCCTTTTATAAAACTTATTAGTAAAGAAAACAAAACCAACAAACACACAAACACACACACACACACACGACTCACCTTCCTTCCACAGCAGTAGCCCAACTCCTGCATGACGGGGTCTATTTCCTGTTCAAACACCTCAGCCAGTTTGGAGCAGTATTTATACACCCGTGACGTCTTCCTATTATACAGCCAGGCGTTATTGAACATCAGCCACACGTCGTCCACGTACTGCCAGGGCTCCTGGTACTGACCCGTGTCCAGCTTACGCTTGATAGTGGACAAGTCCATGGGGTTTTTCACTATGTCAAAGTAGTCCTGGAGAACGAAGTCCAGATCGCAGATGAAATGGAGTTGCAGTCGGACAGAGCGAGGGACGACGGCCCAGCGGGTTGAGAGTCAGGGGGAGAGAAGAGGGTGCAGGGGGACAATGTTGAGCGCTGTAGAAGAGGTTCACATGCACAAACAGAGAAAAACGTAACAGACTCCCACTGCCTCGCTCAATTCTGTACCCTATTTCTCTCCTTCATACACACAAATACACACAAATCTCAGGGCCAGCGGCAATGATGGCAGACATCTACTGATGAACTGGGGTGGGCAAAAGTATATGAACATATGGTCAGATAGCAGACTGAATCACATTCAAAATGTCAAGAAATGCCAAGAAAGTTATATTTTGAATTTTGAGCTCATTTTTAAGACCTTTAAGAATTTGCATTGTCTTTAAATTCATGACAATTAAACTTTATTAATGACAATTAACCCCCCAATACTAATGAAATATTACTAAAAATACAATAGAGTGGTGGAACTACGATGTCACTTTGTAGGCGAAAACCCGGAAGCGAGTTAGCATTTTAGCACTTCCGGTTCCATCGTACAGTCAATGTTTTTTTGTTTTTTTTTAATGGGATTCTGGTTAAATCCCTTAAATAAGGTCCGTGGTTCACTTTACTTTATGGTTCGACTCCGGGTTCATACCATAAGGTAAACTCGTATTACGATTATTACATGTAAACACCACATTTACCAGCTTTACGTGGTGAAAATGAAACTTTAATGATGCATAGTGCTTAAAGCCATGTTAAAATTAAATGTTTACGGCCACATGAAGCTGTTAGAAAGCATATAGTTTGTAGAAGCAAGGATAAAATAACATTGTGTAACCACCCTAACAAAATGAGAGCTGAAATGTGGTATTTTTTTCACTAAAATAAGTTTAATTTGACCATATCCAAAAACTCACTCACTCTGCTGTTATTTAATAGATTAAATGCACTAGAATTTTATTGAATAGTACGTGGGGATACATTTTTAATTAAAATATTCATATTAAATCAAGGATTTATTGACTTAATGCACCTTTTCAAAATGTACAGAAATACATGCTTTCAAATATCCTTTAGTTAAGATTATTTCATTTATTCACTATACTATTTATTACTAATGTTTCATTTCAGTTTGGCTCTAGTTTTGTATTTATTCCAGTTTATATGAAACGGTTCATGCTGCGTGGATTAAAATTTATATACAGTTTAAATCCTTTTTAAAATTAAGTTTGAGAAAGTTGTCGGGAGCGCGGTGGTGGTGACGTTGAAGGCGAGCGACCGTGGTGGTGTAGATTGTTTATAGCCCAAGTTTAGCTTTTTAGTTCTGGTGCTTTTATTTAGGCTTCAAAATTCGTCAAAGTTATATTATTTTGTGAAGATTATCTTGATGGACTTGTAATTTTCATGAACTATGATTGAACACAGACCTTATTTTTTGCGATTATCCAAAAGCCTATGGAAAAATCCTATTGGCTTTTTGTCGAGGAAACCAGTTTCATGCTAACAGCTGATCCACCTACAAAGTGACGTCATGCAACTATATGTTTGAAAGCATTTGCAGTAATGAATTTATGATTTGAAATAACACTTTCCAAAGGTTCAGTTTGTTAAAATTAGTGGTTAACAAACTAACAAAAAAAACTAAAAATACTTTATTGAACTTAGTTAATGTTGATTTGATATACAGCGGGGGGGGGGGGGGGGGGGGGGGGGGGGGGATTATTTGATCCCCTGCTGATTTTGTTTGTTTGCCCACTGGCAAAGAAATGATAAGTCTATCATTTTAATGGTAGGTTTATTTGAACAGTGAGAGACAGAACAACAACAAAAAAATCCAGAAAAACATTTCAAAAAATTATAAATTGATTTGCATTTTAATGAGTCAAATAATTATTTGATCCCCTATCAATCAGCAAGATTTCTGGCTCCCGGGTGTCTTTTATACAGGCAAGGAGATGAGATTAGGAGCACTCTCTTAAAGGGAGTGCTCCTAATCTCAGTTTGTTGCCTGTATAAAAGACAATCTGTCCACAGAAACAATCAATCAATCAGATTCCAAACTCTCCACCATGGCCAAGACCAAAGAGCTCTCCAAGGATGTCAGGGACAAGATTGTAGACCTACAGAAGGCTGGAATGGGCTACAAGACCGTCGCCAAGCAGCTTGGTGAGAAGGTGACAGTGAATTATCAACAGTTGATTATTCGTAAACTGAAGAAACACAAAACAACTCTCAATCTCCCTCAGTCTAGGGCTCCATGCAAGATCTCGCCTCGTGTAGTTTCAGTGATCATGAGAACGGTGAGGAATCGGCCTAGAACTACATGGGAGGATCTTGTCAATGATCTCAAGGCAGCTGGGACCATAGTCACCAAAAAAACAATTGGCAACACACTACACCGTGAAGGACTGAAATACTGCAGCGCCCACAAGATCCCCCTGCTCAAGAAAGCGCATGTACAGGCCCTTCTGAATTTTGCCAATGAACATCTAAATGATTCGGAGAAGAACTGGGTGAAAGTGTTGTGGTCAGATGAGACCAAAAATCGTGGTCTTTGGCATCAACTCAACTCGCCGTGTTTGAAGGAGGAATGCTGCCTATGACACCAAGAATTCCATCCCCACCGTCAAACATGGAAGTGGAAACGTTATGCTTTGGGGGTGTTTTTCTGCTAAGGGGACAGGACAACTGCACCACATCAAAGGGACGATGGCCATGTACCGTCAGGGCCAGGGCATTGAAAATGGGTCATGGATGGGTATTCCAGCATGACAATGACCCAAAACACACGGCCAAGGCAACAAAGGAGTGGCTCAAGAAGAAGCACATTAAGGTCCTGGAGTGGCCTAGCCAGTCTCCAGACCTAAATCCCATAGTAAATCTGTGGAGGGAGCTGAAGGTTCGAGTTGCCAAACGTCAGCCTCGAAACCTTAATGACTTGGAGAGGATCTCGTGTTGCTATTCTGTCTCTCACGGTTCAAATAAACCTACCATTAAAATTATAGACTGATCATTTTTCTTTTCAGTGGGCAAACAAACAAAATCAGCAGGGGATCAAATAATCCTTTCCCCACTGTATGCATGTATATATATATATATATATATAAATATAAGTGTTATCAAAAGATAAAAGATTAATCGCGATTAATCACATCCAAAATAAAAGTTTGTGTTTACACAATGTGTGTGTGTACTATGTATATTTATTATGTATATGTAGAGACACACACATACAGAATATATTTTGGAAATATTTACATGTTTATTATATATAAATATATTTTATATATAAATATAGTTTTTATCTTAAATGTATACATGCACGTGTGTATTTATATGTACATAATAAATATACACAGTACACACACGTGTAAACAAAAACTTTTATTTTGAATGCAATCGCGATTAATCGTTTGACAGCACTAATATATATAAATTAACAAATGGAACCTTACGGTAAAGTGTTACCATAATAATGAGTTTTTTTTTTTCTCCATCATCATCATTATACACTGACCAAAAATAATAACGAGCCTTAGGCTAGCCCTTTTAGTGTGGCCAGCCTAAAGCACACCTGTGCAATAATCATGCTGTCTAATCAGCATCTTGATATGCCACACCTGTGAGGTGGATGGATTATCTCGGCAAAGGAGAAGTGCTCACTAACACAGATTTAGACAGATTTGTGAACAATATTTGAGAGAAATAGGCCTTTTGTGTACATAGAAAAAGTCTTAGATCTTTGAGTTCAGCTCATGAAAAATGGGGGCAAAAACAAAAGTGTTGTGTTTATGGTTTATAATTTTGGTCAGTGTAATTACTTTAACAATTAATATTATTTTAATTTTAAAAGAATGAAGCCATTAAATGTGCTCAATTGTCACTATGATGCTACAATGTAAAAAAAAAAAAAAAAGGTCCTAAAAATAAGCTTTATGCAAAATATAATTTGTTTTTCTTTTGATTTCGGCATTTCTTCATAATATTCACTTGTTAACCATTATGACTGTAATTTATTATTATGCTCTGTCATTATTTGTAACTTGGAAACTGTATTTAAGAAAACATTTACTATTTTTTAATCCAGGCTTGGTGCAATAATATCACATGTGGAGGGATTAATCCATTTGGCCAAAAAATCCAAATAATCATAGGGTGATGTTGGCAGGGGTATCGTTTAGGGTACAGTAAGCTGAGGTGAGTACAAGCGGAGTGATATTAAATTACAGCAGCATAACTATGAGAGTTTACAGCACAAAGCACAGCTGGACTCACTTCTTTACAGTCCAACAGCACAAATCAAAGACACAGGAGAAAACTTCTGTCCTTCAGGTGTCAACCCCACCGTATTCAGGTTGTGTGTGACAGAGAGTGTCAAATTATTTGGAACTGACTGTGATTCTTTATCAAAACTTTTGCTTTTAGGGAAATTTAGATGAAGGTTTTGGGTCACATTAAAAAGATTTTAGATCTTGAGATTCTGAAGGGTGCCTGGAGACTGACAGATCTGCAGAGCCATACATTAAAATATGAAAATTTACAGTGATTACAATAATGGCTCCCTCATCGGTGTTTACAGAACCATATGCGTTCTTTAAGAAGATACGATGGGGAGGACACAATGCCAGGACAAACTGAGGCGTTTCAAACAAACACTAATGTTAGACCAGTGAAGAGAGTGAACAAACCCAGAGTTATTTTTAATTTTCAGGGATTACCATTTGACCAATAAATTATGACTTTTGAGTTGTCCATGATTAGGTTTTATACAGATTTTGTTCAACATAAGACTTAAATTTTGAGGTCAAACATCTCTCTCTGTAATGTTTGCTCGTCACACCGTGCCTCATTCAAACAAACCACTTATAAAGCAGCAAAATAACCAGAAAAGCAGGAAACTCATTTTAATTTTCACCACTTTCTAAGAAACAGAATCAACTGATCCCATCATGCAACACAGTGATCAGTGGAAGAATTGTGGCTCCGTGACGTAAACGAAAGCCAGTTGTACCTGTCAGTAAAATTATACCAATTATACAATCAGTAAAATTTCATCTGCAGTGCTGGTTATTGCTAAAACACTTGGCCATAACTTGGGGGAATGATGATAAACTAAAGAATGAGGATATGTGGCAAAATAAAACAAGTGCAATGGTTTGAAGCTCAGGTTAAGATAATGAAGTACATGGAGTTTAAGCAGATGAGAGCATAAATGATACTAAATGCAGAAAATAATGCCATCGCAGACTGTGAGATCTTTCAGAGCCATTTCATTTTGTTGATGTCAAACAACCAGCAACATTTAAGACTTAATTCCAACTTAACATTCAAAATAAACTAGTTAAATTACTGTTTTATCATTAACTAAAATGTCCTTGTTTCACAGCCCAATTTGATATAATCTTAAAGCTACATTCCTCTATTTAAATACACAGTGTAAATAAAATTCATTTAAAGCTTACCCATGTAATCTCTAGCATTAGCAACATCACTAGTAAAAAAAAAAAAACTATTTGTTGCCCAAACACATCCCAAACTCGCCAAACACCATTGGTTGAGTGAGACAAAAAAATAAAAAATGGCTCAGCACATTAATTCTGGGTTTTAATTTCAAAACAATCACAAGCTTCAGCTTAAAATTTTCCTGATTTGAATACGGTCTAACATAATTTTCTGTCTATGTTTTGACCAGATGAAGACACTAAGCACAAGAACAGATGTTCATAGTCTGCGCTGCCTTATATTCACTCATGTTTTCTGACAGAAACGCTACAGAAGCAAGCTTGCAACGTCTCTCTCACATCCAAACACAGTGCACACAACAGCAGGCAGAAGAGAGAAAGAGAGGGGATCAAGGTAAAACAAATAAAAAAAATAATGAGACTAGAACTGAAAAGTGCTAGGTTTTTTGTAGCGTAATGCGTGCCAGCGCAGGCCCTTACCAGGTTAGTTTTGTTACTAGTTCGAATACGTACGGGTATTCCCAGTAACTGGGGGTCCACCGGCTGCCGGAAGGGCAGCGACTCTGGGTCCTGTCTGTACAGAGCTTCCAGAGTGGGCATTAAAGCCTGGCGGAGCTCGTCGGGTTTAAAAACTGATGGAGAGGAAGGAAATAAAGGTATAGCAGCAGAGTCAAGAATAAGGCACATATTCATATGAAAATCATGAGTACTGATTTCAAAGCAGTGTTTGTCCTTCATATTAAACTGAGGAAAGGAACATGCACCTGCCGATTCTAGGTCAGAATGAATAGATTTCAAGCAATGACAACTGATGATTTGCCCTACTTTTAGCACCATATAAATTTAAATCACAAAATAAAATAACAGTAAATCCATTGCATGTTGTAAGATGCTTTGGTTAATGACTGTGTGCAAATTATATAAGAACATCTGCAGGGTCATTAAAGGTGAAACACATTATTTCTGTGCCACTAACCAAACACAATCAGAAGTTTTTGGGAAAAAACATTTTTAACAGTTATAAATCCTGATTAATCTATCAAATTGATCACATTACACATTTTGATTATTTGAAAATCAGACAAAAAGACAAAATTGTGTACTTAGAACTACAATCACATGAAGCATCGAGAATGACAATCAATTATAAAATGGAGACAGCCTATAAAACAAAAAGCTTCAGGTTTAACTTCTCCAGGATTGTCTACCAATGGATTTTTTCCCAGCATATTATATCTTCATAGAAAAAGGTATTTTTACATTGAAAAAAAAAAAAAAAAAAAAACACAACACCTTAAAGATTCATCAAACTTTTTTCATGTGAAATGTCTCCATGAATGCGTGCGTTAGTTTATTTTACCTTTCTTCTTGCTTTGTGTGTTTGCGGGAGTGCTGTTTGTTCCCGTAGCCTCTTCCTCTTTGGGTTCGGTTTTTACCTCCGGCTTCTTGTCCTCGGCTGTCGACCCAATAGATATTTCCATTGGCTCTGTCTTACATTCATCGTCTGCAGGCTCCTCCTTCTTTATGTTGCAGACCAATCAAAATAAGGTTAGAGACGGAATTGAAGTACAGACTGAAAAGAAAGGATCCGTTTTTGGTTTAACAGATGTATAGTTTTCCGACTCACCTCTAGTTTCCCTTCAGTCTTAATCTCAGTCTGCATGGCAGCCATTTTCCCTGAGGCCTTATCCTCGCTCTCATTCTCATCCTCCTCTTCTTGCTGTTTGACCCCAGTTTTGGGGTCGTGTGGGGCGGTGGGTTCGGATGATGTTAGCTGCGAGCTTGGGTCAGCACTGCTGTCCGAGGCAGGAGTTGAGGCCTGACCGTCCGCAGTAAGAGATGACTTCTGGGATAGCTGAGGGGTGGGAGAGAACAGTAGATTAGGAGAACGACCAATGGCGAACAAAAACAAGAAGGAACAGCCAATAAAGACAGCTGATTAAGAGAGAAGAGCTAACAACAAACAAAATGAGGGAGGAACAGGCAACAAGGCACAGCAGATAGAGGGAAAGGCCGATGAAAAATTAAAGAAACAAAACAGAGCAAATGGCTAAATAAGAAACCAGGAGGAAGGCCAATGGCAAACAAAAACCAGTAAGAAATGCTACAAAAATAAATAATAATTAAACTAAAAAAAAGATCAAATAGAGATAAAATAAGACAAAACAGCCAATGGCAACGAAAAATATGAAGGAACAGTCTATAAAAAAAAAAAGAGCAGCCAATGGCAAACAAAAGGAACAGCAAATAACTAGAGAACTACGTGTCTGAATGAGAGAGCAGCCAATGAGAAAATAACAGTCAGCAGGAAATGCCTAATACAGAACAGCAGTGTATGGAAAGCCCCCCAAAAAATGCCAGAAGGAACAGCCAATGCGAAAGAGTACAGTAAGAGAACAGCCAAAAAAACAGCAATACAAATAAAGATTATGAAGGAAATATTAAACAAACTGCAGATTAAGAGAGCTTTCATGATGGGCGTGTTTGCTGTGTTTCCTTCTGCTATAAACCCTGTGCAATTTAGTTTATTTTGCTTCATTACAAACAAGCGAAGTGTGACAGAGTTCCATAGCAGACAAACAAAACAGAGAAATTCATCAGACGCTACAATTAGTTTTATCTTTTCCCAAATTCCGAATCCCCTCCCCCCCCCCCCAGTTTTCCTAAAAACTTAATTTAATACTTTTTACTTTCATTTTATAAATAGTGCATTTTAAAATAGTTTTATTCTTTCAGAAAAATTTTTATAGTTATTTTTTGGAACCATTATCAAAAATGGTTGTAAATCAAATAAATGCATAAAACTTAAAAAATACAATATTTTAAAATGAAATTAAATTATATAAATTAAATTAAATTTAAACAATTTCTTTCATTTGTGGCAAACACCGTCCTGCACAACAAAGGTTCACGGTTTAAATTAAAACACGGACAAAAAAAGTGTTTTTAATAAACTGTATTATTACAGTTATTACTTTGAGAAATATAATTTTCATTCAAACAGATGTGCAGAACATGTAGACTACACAGTTAAATGCAGGCTTTGTGCGCTTTAATATTCATAGATTTCATTAAATGTGCAGCCCTGCTTTTGATCTATTCATCCAAATTTTGCCAAATTCCATGACAATTCGCATTATACTGTAAACTCCATTTCTATGTTTCATCATAGGGCCCAAACAAAAATGATAACTGGAGGCTCTTCAGTGCTGATAGTATGGTATATCTTCAGTGTGAAGGTATAAGCAAAAACACCCCAAACAAACACAATCTCGATTGTGATACTCACAGGAGTTTGTGGGTGTGCACAAAGCCCGTGTGCATTCTGGGAAGGCACAGATGACGCTAGCCCTGTTTGGGGGCCTCCAGCGGCTCCGCCCCCATGTGATGGCTGCTGGAGCTGACTGGCTTTTTCGGAGGCCACCCCCTGTGCCATCGGGGGCAGCTGTGTTGCAGGTGGGGCCATAGTGGTCGAAGAAGTTGGGGTGTGGGGCTGGGGGGTCTGGTTACCCGGCAACTGCGGGGGCGTTTGGTGCGGGGCAGGGGTAGGGGTGAGGCTGCGTGCAGGAGAAGGGGAGTTTTGGCGTAAGGGAGGACAGGGCGCGTGCAGTCCGGGCTGTGGAGCAGGTGGGGGGAGGTTGGACGGAGGACCCTGAGGGCCGGCAGTGGCTGCGGAGCCTGAGACTGCTGCCTGGGTTTGAGCTGCTGGACTACTGACTGCCAGCGATGGTGGAGTGGGCATCTGATTCTGAGAAAGATAAACAAAAATGAGACTTAGCTGGGTGGTATTACTATACATCGAGGGCTGGGCAATGTATTAAATATTTACAACATTTTCCTGATAGTTTCATTGGTGATATAACACTATGCATTGGGAATACTGCCGTGATCTTAAGTTGTTCTGTTTCCTGAAGACACTTTCATGGCTGCATCAGCAATTACTGTGGCTTATATGTTATAGAATGTTTTTTGGTTTTACAATTTTAAAATGTTTTAGAAAAATATTAAAATATTTCTATGTATTACTATGTATATTAGCATGTATAAAAATGAACAATTATATAACTTGGGTTTCTTCAATGAAGAACCATCAGTGAAAAAAAATGTGCCATTATTTATTACTAGATTTCTTTTTACATTTTTTATATTTCTTTTAATGTAATGTTTATATGTAAAGTTTCTTATGCTCATTTAAACAGTTGTGCTGATTAATATTTTTGTGGACACAATGATTTTTTTGCTGAAAAGGAACAGTTTTAAATGGAAATCTTTTGTAACCCTATAAATGTCTACTGTCAATTTTGATCAATTTAACACATTCTTGCTGAATAAAAGTATAAATGTGTTTTTTGTTTTTTTTATTGTCCCTAAATCACTCATTTACATCAAGTATTACTTAACATGAAGTTGTATTAACATTTATGAGCACAATTAAGTAATACTAACTAATCACTCAGGTGCAATACACAAACAGACCAAGGTACATGATACATTAATAATGAACAAAATGGGTTTTAATAAAGGCAATTTTAAATTATGCTAAATGTTATGCTTAAATCTCTTTAAACAGTACTTTTTCCTACAATTGTGCATATTAGTCATTTACTCACAGTCATCCATATTGTCTTTCACAATAGAAAACCTCTTTCACTCTTTTAGCCACCAAAAGACAAATCATATTTGATGCGTTAGAGACAACAAGCTGTACTGAGTAACATGGTATGAATGCGTTTTAATAGTTGACCTGTGACATGGCTCCCTGCCCTGCAGGTTGGTTCAGGGCAACTGCACCCTGGCCCAGTCCGGCACCCGTGCCTGGAAACTGGTTCTGCAGGTACTGGTTTTGTAACTGGGGTACGTTGGGTTGAGTCATTCGAGGTGTTCCCTGCATACCCATCTGAAAATACACAATAAAGGCTCAAAATAAACATAATAAAAATGAGTTTAATTGATTGTCCCTCTTCAAGTCGCAAGTGATTTTACCTGATTGGGGTTTGCTCCCATTGGCAGGGGTGGCGTTGCCCTTTGTCCCATTGGCTGTTGCATCCCCACCTGAGCAAACTGATTCATACCTGCAGAATTGCAAAAGAGTTGCAAAAAAGTTACAAAAAGGCAAATGCAAAAAAAAAGGGATTTATTTGTAGACATTTTAAAAAAAATTAACTACAGACCATTTAGTGAGTGTGCCATACCAGCAGGATTCTGCATGCGGTTGACCATCTGATTGGGTTCAGCAGCTTGAACTAGGGACGGATCTAGAAGGGGACCATCTAGGAAAGACCAGAACAACTATCACAAACAGCATAATTTGATTTAACTGCGTGTGTTTGTACGTTTAGTTTAAATTTAAGGGTATAGTTCGCCCCAAAAATGAAAATGTGCTTAAAACGTACAAATCCTCAGACCATTCAAGATGTAGACAAAAATGGGAACAGATTTGGAGAAATGTAGCATTACATCACTTGCTCACCATGGATCCTCTGTAGTGAATGGGTGCCGTCAGAATGAGAGTGCAAACAGCTGATAAATGCAACACAATAATGCACAAGTAACCTACATGAATGAAAAGCTGTGTGTTTATAATAAACAAATCCATCTTTAAACCATTTCTTACAGCTAGGGATGTCGCGATATACCGGTATTAACGGTACGATAACCGTGATATTCAAATAATGAAATATCTACATCGTGGTAATGTAGGGTGTGACGATATATCTGTATTGGCGGTAACCATGAGATCTCAAATGAACAAGACACTTATGATAACACGACACGCAAATAGCCTACTCCAGCGCCACATCTGTCAAACAAGATGACGGCGCAGCGTGCGGCCACGCTACTCCGAGAAGAACCATGTTCAATATTATACAGACAGTAAGTTACCATTATTTTACTAGTCATGGAATGGGAAATGTTACATTAACCAGTTAACAGCGGTTTCCTGTGTTCATATATTTAAATAAAAGAGTGATTCTTTTAATAAGTACCGCGTTTTCTTTACTCATCTAATTTTTGTATTTGTATTTGCAATCAAGTCATGGCCAATACTGCCTTTGTGTAGCAACTGATTTCTTTGTTCAAATCTATTACACTCTTAAAATTGATCTAAAAAAACTGAGCGAGTGGCAGTGGCATGCACTTAATGCCTCATCTGTGGCCGTATGAATTAGAAGCACATTAACTGCATGACTTCATTGGCACCGGCACAACTATAGGTTAAAGAGATTAAAAACGTGGATGCAAGTTGACAGGTTAAAGTATCAGTTTTGATGTTAATTTTAATTCATCATACTGTTGAACCTGACAGTATTTTCTCTCTTATTTCATAGAGAGCTTCAAAGAAGACAGAGAAAGCCAGAGTCTCAGGTCAGCTGTGACCTGAAGAAGTGAAAATGCATGTGCCCTGTGTTTATCAGTATCCTTATGTTCATTGGGTAAAAAGAAAAACTAAATAAAAAAAAAAAAAAGAAAAATTAATTTGGCTGATTCCCTAAGGTTTCTATAGATATGGCGAATTCTTTTGGACACATGGTCTTGTATTTTGGCCAGAAGCAACCTTTTAAAGTTAAAATACATTAATGATGGATTTGGTCCTTACAAACACACAGCTTTTCACTTCTAAAGGCATTAACTGATGGACTGGAGTCATGTGAATTACTTGTGGTTTATCGTGATGTTTATCTGTGGTTTGGACTCTCATTCTGACGGCACCCATTCACTGCAGAGGATCCATTGGTGAGCAAGTGATGAAACGCTAAATTTCAACCAATCTGTTCCAATGAAGAAACTCCTCTACAGCTTGGATAGCCTATGGATCAGCACATTTTCAGGAAATTTTCATTTTTGGGTGAACAATTCCTTTAAGGCCAGGTTATACAGGTGTGTATGTGTACGTACTAGGCAGCTGTGCCTGATTCATGCCAGCTGGTGCTTGAGGTAGAGCACTGTTGGGCATGCCAGGCTGAGCTGGCATCATACCCTGCTTCTGCAGTCTGGTTCTCCTCTTCTCCTCCAGCTCTTTCTGAATCTTATAAATCTTCTCCGCCAACAAGTGGTAATACTCCGCCTGGAAAAGTTAAACATTCACGAGGACTATCATTCTTACAATTCGTTTTAAACATGTACAATGTTTCGGTTCAAAGTGTTTTTCATGAAGCTTTTAGTGAAGACAGAAAAATTAATGGACGCATCAACGCCTGGTTAAGACGAGGTTTTCCAGTGCTCTGTCCAACGCTAGACCGTGACAGCTGCCTCATGGGTAAAATGTGAGGAGTCAAGTGATTCTGTGGATTCACTTAGATATTTACCAAATATAATCCACAGACATGATACTGTGCAAGCGTTTTCTTACCCTGCTGTTGGCGGATTCGTACATGTCACCCTCCACTTTGCGAGCATAAGCTACAAGGTTTTCCATCCGCCGATCCTTCAGTGCTGCAGGGTCTGGAGTGGGGAAGATAGCCTGCACACTACTCACACACACAACAGAAAAAAACTCAATTAACAGAGTGAATTCATGAAGTTAAACAGCACCATGTGTGATCCAGTTTTGTGTGATAAATAGATAAGGATTTTAAATAAGTTCACAAGGAGCAATTTCAAATAAATCCGTGCTATTTCAGTATCCCTGCACCGTGTCTACATCGGACACGAGCGGCGCAACAAAATATTATAGAACCCATTATAATCAGTGATGCTGTCTACACTGGATGTGGTGTGGCGTGACACGACAAATCCCCGACAGTAAACCGATGCCTCGTTCGATTTATGACGTCCTGAAACAAAGTTAAAATTATTTGCAATGTTTTCTTTGTCGCGTCCAGTGTAGACAGACTTTAGCGGTTGCGGAGCGACTCGACAATTGTTGCGTTTGGTGTTGACAGTGTGAGACTCTCTATTACAGTTTATATTAACATTTTGAATTAACTTTTATTATGTTATTATTAAGTATTTATTAATTATTTATTTTAGTACATCAACTTGAAATTGAGAAATGTGGCCTTGATAGCTAGCTAAAATAAAATGTTTAATTTTGTATACTTTATTTCAGGTAATGTTTCTTTTACTTCATGTATAATTCATGACAGCAATGTAACTGACATGCTGAAAGCACATAAACGTAGCAAGGACATCATTAAAATTGTCCACGTGACATCAGTGGCCCAACAGTAATTTTATGGAGCTACAAGAATACTTTTTGTGCAAAAACAAAACAAAAAAAAATTCCAGTTGAAGCACTGATGTCACATTGACTATTTTAACGATGTCCTTACTACCTTTCTGGATCTTGAACATGGTAGTTGTGTTGCAGTCTATGGATGGTCAGAAAGCTCTCGGATTTCATCAAAAATATCTTAATTTGAGTTCTGAAGATGAACGAAGGTTTTACGGGTTTGGAACGACATGAAGGGGAGTAAATTAATGACAGAATTTTCATTTTGGAGTGAAGTATCCCTTTAAGTATAAATAGATGCATATTTAACAATGTACACGATCATTCAAAAATATACTAGTTTAAGAAATTAACACTTTTATTCAGCAAGGATGCATTAAACTGATCAAGTATAAGAAGATATACAGAAGATATCCATTTCAAATAAATGCTGTTTTTCTGGACTGTCTATTCACATGTGTATAGGCGATGTGTCAATATCAACAGTGATTTGCAAGCGACCTAAAAGTTATTTATTGGTGCATTCTGATGGCATGAGCAACAGTGACCATTTTATTGGTCTTTATGCAAATCAGCAGTGAAGTGATTCGTCCAACAGCCAATGAGAGTGCATACTGTAATCCTCCACCTATTTCAGCTGAATACAGAGATCAAGCAGGAACGTCTTTTGCTACTAACTAGTAATTATTCAGTGTTGACGCCACCTTCATTTTCATTCATCATAAATGTAAAATTCCCCAACATATTTTTACTATTTCTTATAATACATGTATAAAATGACAGGCTGTGTGTTAGCATATCACTCACAGTTTGTGTACGAGGTGATTGCGGAGGTCCTGTGTGATGTCTTCATGCCAGCTCTTCCTCATTCCTGCAGAGGGGGGAGCGGCTGTTGCTGCAGAACCCATGTTACCAACACCAGAGCCGTCATTCATCAGACTGCGAGAGAGAGAAACAAATCATCAAACATCAACATAAAGCTTTCACTGACCAATCCATTTAAACCAGGCCTGGTGCACTGAGCCGCAGTGATGTCCGGTACCCCTGAGGCGTCATGTTCCTGTGCAGCATGCCGTCAGGCAGCATTCCTGGATGCTGGTTTGTCATCGGAGCACCGACTCCACCGTTCACTCCCATTGAGTTCCCACCTGCTGGTGCACACAGTTTAAGATATTGTAGGCAAGACATGTTAAGAATATACACTAGCTGCCTAGTTTTTGTACTAACTGAAAAGACACTACATGTATGATTAATAAAAAAATTCATAAAATTAAGGCTGAACCACTGATGTCACATGGACTATTTTAACAATGTCCTTACTACGTTTCTGGGTCTTGAACGTGGTAGTTGCATTGCTGTCTAAGGGAGGGACAGAGAGCTCTCGGATTTAATAAAAATATCTTAATTTGAGTTCTGAAGATGAACAAAGGTCTTACGGGTTTGGAACGACGTGAGGGTGATTAATTAATGACAGAATTTTCATTTTTGGGTGAACTATCCCTTTAAATAACATTAGTGGACACACATGTAATTAGAGGCTACAACTTATGGAAACTCTCACCTATATTGTTGAGTGTCCTCATGCCGGATTGAGCAGGCACAGAGGTCTGCTGATTCTGATTGGATGCCTGGTTGCCCTGGTAGGTGAGTCCAAGGGCGGCGTAAGCCCTTTCAATGGAGCTTGGGTCAATCTGACTGGGTGGGTTTAAGTTTGGGGCTGAAGGCTGACCACCGGGTAATGACCCACCTAACGTACCACCCATGCCCATCCCAGCACCTCCCAGCAGAGCTAGAGAGAAAAATGGATGAAAGGATGAGAGATCGAACAACACTTCAAATATTTTTGAAATTGTATTATTTTAGTATAAAAGATGATGTCTTAAAGGGATCATATGATGATGCTAATAAGAAGATTATTTTGTGTATTTGGAGTAATGCAATGTAATTTTCCACATACCGTACATTACTGTTGCTCCTCTATGCCCCGCCTTTCTGAAACGTGCCAATTTTTACAAAGCTCATTGTTCTGAGCAGTGCAGTGTGCTCTGATTGGCCAGCTATCCAGCTGTCCAGCCGACTACCTCAAGCGTGTGACAGAAATGTTACACCCCTTACCATATTTGGAAACACACAGCGTCTCCACGACATGGTGGCGGCGGCAACAATACTACAGCGAGAATAAAAGTTACTCCTCCTTTCTTTGCGTATACATTTGGGCGGTGTTATGCAAATCTTCCCACACAGTGATGTAGATTTGTGGGGGCGTGTTTGAATGAGGTGTTTTAGGAAGGCGAGGAAGACTTAACTTTTATAAAGAATATCTCTTTGGGTTTGAGACTTTAATCTTTGCGACTTTACGGATCTCTTATAAATGCACAAACAGCTTGTAACACTCCAAAGACAAAGGAAAACTTGAAGTCGCATCATATGAGCCCTTTAAGTAAAGTCAATGGAATCCAACAGCTGAAGCATTCTTCTAAATATCTTCTTTTGTGTTGGACAGAAGAAAGGAAGTCACAGATTTTGAACGACATCAGGATGAGTAGCATTTGTGCATATTAAAACTCACACTGCTGGTTTCTTTTGTCTCCAGCGCTTTTAAGCGGTAGGCAGACAGGACAGTCATGCCGTGTGCAGTTCTTCCAGTGAGAGATGATCTGCCTGGAGGACGCGCAGTGAGCCACTGCAGAGGAACACACGCATTGTTTATATGTGGGAAAATAAAATATGATTGAAAGAATATAAACTGGTGGCAGCGCTCACCCTGGCAGGATTTTCCGGCCTGACAGTGCGTCATGTGATTAAGGACGTTCTTCATGGTTCTGCAGTGGGGCAGGCTGCACTGGCGGACCTCTCCGTTGGCCTGCTCTCTGCGATGGCACTTGTGAGCGTGCAGTAACAGCACCAGCTGCTGCTGAATGAGTTTACGCTTCTCCGGGTCCGCTGCAGGGGGCGCCGCCGCCGCCGTGCCTGGGCCCGATACGCCACCCACAACACCTGAGCTCTGCTAGACACAGACAGAGAGAGGGTTTTCAAGGGACAGGATTTCATCTTCCTGCTGATGCAGAGTGTTAAGAAACAGAGAATTAGCTCAAAAAATGGGATCGGTACGGGTTTTTTTAATATATATGTGGGTCATTGACATAAGGATTTTCGACAGGCAAATTTTAAAAAACTAAATAAATGATATCTTTTGTAGTTGTTCAAACATTAAATTAAGTGATTTTAGTGTTTTTTCATCTAGATGAATCAGCCGTAGCCTTAAAAATTGTCATGTGGTGCGACCATGATTTATATTCAAATTAATTTCCTTACCATGCTTAACATTTTTTTTAGACGTTCTCAGTAATTGAAGTGTTAAGAAACAAACTATTTGCATTACTTTTGAGTTTTTGCACATACTGATCTCATATTTTTTTTTTGTTCTATAATTTCAGAGTTGCCTTCTTAATTGTAGTTAGCAGACTTATTTTTTCTGTAAATTGCATAAACTGAAAAAAAATATTTTTAAAATAGCATTCACTTAAGCATACTATAGCAATGATCCATGTCAGCCACAGAAATTAGATCATTTTTAATTTAATACTGTTATTGGTCACACCACATGATGAGTTGTCGCTCCAAATGACACAAATACATCATTAAAAATCTATTTAAAGAAACATGTGAAAAGTTCAGCATATGGCATTAACTGCAGTCATTTTTTATACCCAGTTATTTTTAAACTTTGGCCAATCTGAAATATGGAAAAAGGTGTGCAAAACCGTCACACCTTTTTCCATATTTGAAAATTCTGAATGTTTAGATTCTGTAGAATAGTTTTAATATGGGAAAATGTGTTACTGAGAATACTGCAATTGTACTTGTAACAAGAAAAATAAAAAATAAAAAAAATAGCCAGAAATGATTTATGTATGTTTTATTTAAACAACATTTATTCAAAACTAGAGATGTACCAAAATTGTGGCAGCCAAAAATGTTCGGAAGTAACTGCAACTTTAACAGATCTTTAATTGTAAGACCTTGTCCATGCAAATACAAATTTTATTGCATAAAAATCAACTTGAGAGTGTTATTGTGTTCTGTACATAAGTCAGTAAAGCAACAGATGTGTCTTAAAAGTTTATTCTAAAAACTATGTAGTTTTTCAATTAAATGTTGGACTATTTTAGATAAAAGGTCACACTAACCTATGCAAGTAGGTGTAATTGCTTATATGCACACATTAACTGAAAAAAAAGCACTTTGATTTTGTCTTTCTGTCTATTGAGTCCAGAATTTTCCGAGGCAGTTTAGGCGACAAATTTCTGTTACAGTGCATCACTATTCAAAGCATTTTCAAGTTTAAAAGTAACTGGAAAAGGGGGTAGTGATGTGTGGAATTTCACAAATAATGGCCTCTCAAATTGTGCAATGCAGATGATGTGCTGATATTGTAGGTTTGGAACTGTTCTAACATATATTCTAACATAACATCTCTCGCATAGTTGATATTTCCTATTTTTAACTGGAACGATTTCGCGAGCATTATATTTGGACAAAGAACGACAACGCTCGTTTATAAAGTTTGGGAGCCAGCTTACCTGATGGATCTCGAGTGCAGACGTGTCACCGAGTTTGATGGGTCTGATCTCTTCATGGTGAAGGAAAGTCCTTTTTTTTTTACAGCTGATTTTTAAGCTGTAGCCTGATGTTTTAGAGGCGGCTGGCCTTGATTTGAACTTTTTTTACCCGCAGCATTGCTTCACTCGCCGGGATTCCTGTTTACGAGTGACAACACGCAATATCATCGGTCGCCGCGGAGAAACGGATAATAACCCGTACTTTTTTTTTTGGCGACGGGCATGGAGAGAAAGAAGTGGTTGCTCCTTGCCTTTCTCCGTTTGATTTTTTCTTTGTCCTTATTTATTCCTGGGGCCACCAACTACTGTAATGGCTACTCTAGTCCAGTGCTCCCAATACTGTGTGAATCAGTTAAAGGCACGTGCGCATTTGGCTCTTCACCTAATGTCGCATCATTTCCTCTGCCCCTATTTTTCCCCTCTGATACTGTTGACTTGGTCTGTCTGTCTAGTATCATGACGTTATGTGACAACTTTACCACTATCTCTTGTGTGCTCCAAGACTTCAATTTTGGTCAGAGAAGCAATGAATCGTACAAGAAATCACCTAAGCTAAAATACTTAATTGCTTTATTACTGTTGATGTCAGGAAATGTGCAGCCAAACCCAGGCCCAGACGCCTCTATAGGCTTTAACACCCCAGCAGATTTTAAAGAAAGGTCTGGTCTTGGTTTCTTTCATTTGAATGTTCGCAGTCTTGTTCCTAAAATGGACATGTTGCGTAATTGGGGTCACTCTACAGATACTGATGTAATTGTCTTGTCTGAAACATGGTTAAGTAAATCAGTTTCAGATAAAGAAATGAATAGAAGTGGTTATAATGTTTTAGGACTGACCGCCCTAATAGAGGTGTGGGTGTAGCAATCTACATCAAAAAGCAGTATCAAGTTAATGTATTGCTATCAATATCGTTAGTTAAACAGTTTGAATTTTTAGCCTTGGAGCTCAAAGTCTTTAACTCACTTTGTATAACGGTCGTTGGTTGTTATAGGACACCTTCATCTGTTAGCGGTGCTTTGCCCTCCTTAATGCAACTCCTGTCTGATTTTAACTCGAAGGAATTAGTAGCCTTTGGAGACCTAAATTGGAACTGGTTCCAACCAGTATCTGATGGTTTCAGAGCTTATTGTGATTCATTTAATCTTTTTCAGATTGTTGACAGTCCCACACGGCCAAACTTTAAAAACCCGGAAAAATCATCACTAATAGATGTGATTTTAACTAATGCTCCTCATAAGTACTCAACCGCTTCTATATTTGCAAACGACATCAGTGACCACTGTGTCGTAGCAACAGTTAGAAATACTAAAATACCTAAAATTAAACCACGCATTATAGTCAAGCGTAACATGAAGCACTTCTCAGAACAAGAATTCCTCCACGATTTATCTAATTGTGACTGGGGAAAAATTTATATTAGTGCAGATGTTGATAGTGCCTGGAACCTCTTTTATGAGGGGTTTACAATATAATTAATAAGTATGCTCCATTAAAGAAGTACAGAGTTATAGGCCGAAACAATGCTTGGTTTTCTCCTGATTTAGCAAATATCCTTCAAGAGCGCAACGTGGCATGGGCAAAAGCCAGAAAATCACATCAGAACTCTGACTGGCTGGTTTTCAGGAAACTGCGTAATGCTTGTACTCTAAAAAATTAGAAAAGCCAAAGCTAATCGTTTTCTTTCTCAAACCACTCATAACCTGAATAATCCATCAAAATTTTGGAAAACGATTAAATCATTATCATAAAACAGTAAGGGCCAGGAGCTTCCTTCAAGCATTGTGATAGATTCTCAAAAACTTACTGATAAAACCAAAATACTTGACTGTTTCAATTAACATTTCATAGCCTCAGGATTTTTATTTGAGTCACTCAATACTCAACATGAGTGTTCCTCTACAGTGGAGACTGTTGGTTTGGATTCTTCTAGTCAGTCTTTTAGTTTCAGTCCTATTCCAGTTTCAGATGTAAATAAAGCCCTCAAGAAATTGGACACGACAAAATCTTCAAGCCCTGATAAACTGGATCCCCACTTTTTAAAGTTAGCAGCAAATTTTATTGCCGTGCCTTTAACTTATATTTTCAATCTGTGCTTGAACACAAATGTTATTCCTTTCATTTGGAAATCAGCCTTTGTGGTTCCCCAGTTAAAAGGTGGTGACCCTTCTATCTTAAATAATTACAGACCGATCTCTAAATTATCTGTTCTGGTCAAGGTTTTAGAGTCCCTTGTTAGTGATCAATTAATTAAAGCATTTTTTTTTTTAACAATAAAAATGTTTAATCTGACTTCCAATCGGGTTTTAGAAAAAGGCATAGTACAATATCGGCAGCTTTTAAGGTTTTAAATTACTTTATTGAATCTATAGATAACAAGCAGCATTGTGCAGCCCTTTTTATTGACCTCTATAAGGCATTTGATACAGTGGACCACACAGTGCTTAAGCACAGACTGTATAGGGCTGGACTTTCTGAACAAACTGTCAGCTGGTTTGATAATTATCTTACAGACAGAACTCAGTGTGTGCAGGCAGATGGCAACACCTCTCGCTATCTTAAAATAAAAAAAGGTGTGCCCCAGGGGTCAGTCTTGGGGCCTTTGCTCTTTATTCTTTATATAAATAACATTGATAGTAACGTGTCTAAAGGAAAATTTCATTTTTATGCAGATGACACTGTACTGTATTGTTCAGCACCCACCGCAGACCAGGCCCTCTCCCAATTACAACTTGATTTTAACACGCTTCAGCAGAATCTTTATGATTTAAAACTTGTTCTAAATGCAGAAAAAACGTCAGGCTTTTTTCAAATTTGAAGTCCAAATCAAATCTGCCTTCAATCCTCACTCTACAGGGTACGAGAATTGAATGTGTTTCAAAATACAGATATCTTGGTATTTTAATAGATTAATCTCTTTCTTTTACCTTTCATATTCAGCAGCTAGCAAAAAGATTAAAACTTAAGCTAGGGTTTTATTTCAGAATCAAATCCTGCCTTTCATTCTAATCTAGAAAGAGGCTCGTTGCTGCCACTTTTATGTCTATACTTGACTATGGTGATGTGTTATACATGCACGCTTCGTCTCAAAGTTTATATGTATTGGACACTGTATACCATGGAGCTCTGAGGTTCATCACTGGTTTTAAAGTCCTCACCCACCATTGTGAACTGTATGAACGTGTTGGAAGGCCTTCTCTATCAATGCGGAGACTTCAACACTGGTATAGCTTCATATACAAGGCTATTTTAGGTCTACTTCCATCTTATCTTCTGACCTACATCAGTGTAAATAACATCGGGACTTACAATCTTCGTTCACAGGATCTTTTCCTTCTGTCTGTTCCAAAGGTTAGAACTGAATTGGGAAAAAAGGCGTTTAAGTATGCTGCTCCCTCTACATGGAACAAGTTACAGAAATCCATGAAACTTAATAAGCTGGTCTCATTGGTCGCTTTTAAGAGGATGTTGTCTGACTTGGAGGCAGCCACATCTAGCTGTAGATGTTTTGCCTGATGTGTTTGACTTTAAAGGATTTGCTTTTTCAGTGTTTTATATTATTATTATTTTTGTGTATTTTGTGGCTGTATGTATGTATGGTTGTACTCTGCCTATCTTGGACAGGACACTCTTGAAAAAGAGATTTTTAATCTCAATGAGTTTCTTCCTGGTTAAATAAAGGGAACACATTTTTTGAGTACCTAGAAATAATTAATCAAGTAGTTCTGTGTCTGTGGGATGAACCACTGGCTGAGGTCTGAGTGGAAATGATAACTGAAGGCTCTTGGTGGCCAGTAAAAGATGGAATTAAATCTCTTCAGTCAGAGAGGGTCAGGGAATGTGTGTGGATGTGGTTTGCTGTGACAATTTATGTACAGTTCTCTCACCATGCCACCCATGTTCTGCCCATGCTGAGGTTTCTTGTCCATGTTGAACTGGTTAATGCTGTTGGGTTGTCCCACTTTGTTTTGGAGCTGAGGCCCAAGGGACTGTCCTCCGCACTGACCATATGAACTACCGTAAGGGCCTGGAGCACCCATCATTCCCATCTGAGGAAAAAAAAACACCAAAGAAAAACTTTGTCAAGAATGAAAATGAGCTAGTATATCAATCATGACAGAATCTGATCCATCATCCTGGGCTGAATCATAAAGCATCCAAAATGATCTTACAAAACTGAAAATGTTAACAGCAAAACAAGAACATGAACATCAATAGATGAGAATCAATCATTCAGCCTGTTTCACACTCACGTTCTCATTGTTTACTCACAGCATACGTTTAATGTTAGTGACACTGCGGTATCAATTCTGCAAAATAAATCTCAAAACAGCAGCTTGAAATCTAGAAGAACCCAGCAAAACTGAAAGAGAAAATGTCATTCCATCTTTTTTTCTGCCCATTTCCTGTAGTCCAGGTTGTGCAATTGCCTGTGAATCAACAAAATGGTGCGCACAGTTCCTCGTATGAGGGAGTAGAGAAGGTTTTTCAAACTGAGGTCTGTTTCAGTGTGAAGGATCACATCGCATCACATTCAAACCAAAGAAACACCACAAGAAATTTCTTTCGCTTGAATAGTCTATTTCACTACCTGATTTCTAACAACAGTCTTAAAAAAAAATTTAACAAAGGGTTGTGTTTTTAAAGGAGGGGAATACAGTGCTGTCACAAGTAGTAATCATATTTGTCTATTCGGACAATGAAAAACAGAATTTTTCAAATTTAGTTTTTAAATCAAGCAACCAACGGCAAACACTACATGAGTCTTTTTTTCAGGTCATAAAGTTTGAAAGTTGGACAACTTGGCCTTTAAAAGTCATAAATCCTGAGAACTATTTGTTTAACCTTTAGATTCTCTCTAAAGCAACTTAACCAAAAAGTTTGGGTCTGGGACTGACACAGGTGTGTGACAGCAACAGAACATTGCGCTTTTTGTTGTTATTGTACTTTTTGCTCCATTAAATAGTTTGACGACTGTTGAAACAGGAAGTTGGGACAGAAACGTTAAAAGGGCTTGCACTTTTTGTATTAAAAATAATAATATTAATAACAATTAATTAATTAATTTAGCCAATGGTCTTTATTTATTGATTTCATTGGGTCTTTGTCAGTTTTTCAATTTGTCTAATGAAAAGCAACACTTATGTTTGTTTAAAATATATATATATATATATATATATATAAAATAGAATAAAATTTATTGTAATTAATAATTAGATCAAAACTGAATATATATAATAAAAACTATCTATATATAATCATTAAATTATCCATAAATAGCATCTATAATAAAATATATAATATTACATAAAATTGTATACATTTGAGTCTCTTATGCTCAACAAGGCTGCATTTATTTGATCATATATACAGTGAAAACAGTAATATTGTGAAATATTATTACAATTTTAAATTTAATTTTGATATTTTTAAAATGTAAAATATTCCTCTGTTGGCAAAGCTGAATTTTCAGCACCATTACTTCAGTCTTCAGTGTCAGTGATTTCTATGGATCATTTCTAATATGCTGATTTGCTGCTCAAGAAACACTTCTTACTGCAAATGTCGAAAACAGTTGTGCTGCATAATATTTTTATGGAAACATGATCCTTTTACAGAGTTCTTGAACAAATTTCAAAAGAACAGCATTTATTTTGAATATATTTTTATAACAACATATTGTAACACATTACATTCAATTTAATCCTTGATGAATTAAAAAAAAAAAAAAAAAGTCACACAGAATTATTATATTGACACTCTGATTTGTTGACGTTACCTTGTTCACTGCTCCTGGTTGCTGCGGTCTCATTGCTGCCTGTGCCATCTGCTGCCCTGCGTTCTGCTGCTGCAGAGCATCGGGCAGCATGTTCCCGTTACCAACCATGCCCGCATTCATGTTCACATTGGTGTAACCCATTCTAGGCGCACCATTCATCATCTGCCCTCCCATCATGCTCTGCGGCTGTCCGTTCCCTTTCTGGGTGCCCATCATGCCCCGGTTCAGTCCCGCCACCATGCCAGGCTGCGGCATCATGCCAGGCTGCTGCTGTTGAGGGCCACCTAGTCCCTGAGTAACCGGGTTGCCGCTCAGACCTCCCATCATCCCCAAGGAGGGTGCGTTACCGGGGTTGCCGGTGGCTGTGGAGGTGGATGGAGGGGCGCCAGGGCGGAGGAGTTCAGACAGGTGCTTGTGTTTGGCCGCTGTGTCCTGGCCCGAGCCACCCAGAGGGCCCAACATCCCTCTTCCACCCAAAGTGGTGTGCAACTGGCCGGGGTCCATCCCGTTAGGAAGGCCCAGGTCGGAGGAGTTAATGAGCTCATCCGGGAGGTCATGCTCCAGGTCAAACAGGGAGCCAAAATCTGAAAGAAGGGGAGAAAGGAGACTTTAATAAGGTTGTTGCTCACAGAAAAATTACTCATAATGAGATACATCAGAGAATAATTATAGCATATGCCCAAAAAATGAGAAGTCTCCAGCAAAGCCACAGCAAAAGAAAGCATATCTGTTCTTAGACCGAATTTAATCTGATGAGATAAATGACTAGAATTTAATCTGATGACTAAATAATACTAAAACACAACAACAAGTGGACAACACATCTGTAAATTCAATACACCGGGAGGTTAGTTGACCTTCACAATACATGGGTTGATCCATCAATCTACAGCAAGAAATCAAGACAAATTGACCAAAGTGCAACTGAACGAATCTCATGCGACAGTTTATTGCAGCACCCGTGATGAGAAAAGGACTGAGATTATCAGGTCACAGGAGAACAGTATGCAGTAGAGCCGGTGTGCATGTCCTAATGGTTCATACTAATAAAAAACACATGGCAAGGCATAACAATGGACAAGTGGTGGGACAAAATGGGGGCCTTTTCCTACATAATGGCAGATCCTGATAGCAGCAACGCACCAATGACTAATAAATGCAACATACTCTAAATATGAAAATTTATAAATGCAATCTTCACATTAGTGATTAGATCGATATATCAGCCAAGCAATTAATCAGACTATATTTGGATTTGAATTATGGTCATAGACCAACAACCCAACACATGATTGGCTGATTTACAGAAGGGTTTTATCTGTTTTAAAGTCTATATACAACCTTGTTTGTGGACACGAGAGTTTTTATTTAATTTTATATTTAAAGGAGAGTTTTTAAATGCATGTAAATTTTCAAGCGACGCAAATTAGAAAAGTGACAGTTTTAGGCCAATTATATAGCCTGATACATTTTTGGCATGTAATTGTTTTTTCATCTATAGTATATTTCCAAAAAAAAAAAAAAAAAAAAACATTTTTACATTGACCTCAATATTCTGAATATTAAAATAACTGTCTTACGCCTGTTTTATGGGTTTATCTTTAGGTAATTGCAGACAGTGTGCAGTAAAAATAAAAACAAAAACTGGGATTTAGTTCAAAGTATTAGTTGTACAAACATTCATTTCTTATTTACATTTAGTAGACGCTTCTATCCAAAGTGACTTACAAATGAGGTCAATGGAAGCAATCAAAATCAACAAAAGAGCAATGATATGCAAGTGCTATAACAAGTCTCAATTAGCTTAATTGAGCTTAATGTAATATACGTAGCAAGGTTTTATATATATATATATATATATATATATATATATATATATATATATATATATATAGAAAAAGAATAGAGCAAGCTAGTGTTAGAGGCCTTTTTTGCTTTGGTTAACTGTATAATAATTTTTTTTTAAACTAATAGAAAAAAATACAAGAAATGCTAGTATTAGTTTTTTTTTTTTTAAAGAATAGAATTATAAAAGAGAGTGCTAGAGTTAGAGGGTCAAATAAAGAGGGAAGAGATGTGTTTTTAGCCGATTCTTGAAGATAGCCAAGGACTATTGCCTAGATGACAACACAAACAGTGGCACAACTTACGCCAGTTTCCCCAGACTTTAATGAAATAAATATTGTAAGAAATAAAATTCTGATTAAAATTCATCTTGTTTGCTATTATGAAAATAAACCTACATATAGATTATACGTAACAGTCACCAGTCCGCTCTGTTGATATATCAGCCATCTAAAAACCTGCATTAGTTCTCATGCAATATGACCTGACTTCCACTTCTATACATGCTGTAAAAAAAAAAAAAAAAAAGCTGTATAAACCAGCCTAGATTGGTTTGCTTGTCTGAACTAGTCAGGCTGGATTTCGAAGGGTCTTGGACACTTTTCATCTGGTCTAACAGGAAGACCAGCAAACCACATTGAGCTAGTTAAAATACAGAGTAAACACACAGATGAAGTGGTGTTGATCAGAAACTGGCAGACACTGGTTTGTCAACTATTTAGTACGCACTACATGTAAACCAACTTGAAAAGTAAGACCTCTGGAGTCTCAAAGTGCTCTACGCTGCACTCGCAAACGTGCGTCAGTAAAACGACGTGATTGATAACATGTTCCTCCTGACAAGCTCAAAATGCATCATCCCATAAACCTTTGACACCAACCCCGACGAACAAAGCGAAAAGTTTGTGTAACGCACACCCGGAAAAACGCTGCATACTATTTTGCACTCTCAGATGACCAGGCACAAACACACCTCACCAACTTCACATGAAAACATGGAGCAAATTAGCCTGCTAGCTATCCCTGCTAAGTTATTTAAATACCAGGGGACGATGCAAACAAACAGATACAACAAAAGAAAGCTCTTGGGAACACACGTCGAGCGTCTTATGCAGGCGAACAGCGGCAGACTCGCCGCCGCACACCGCAGCGCGTGAAACATTATTATTTACGTTACCGTTTCCATCGCTCGCGGAGACCGACAGAGCCGGAGAAGACAATTTAGGCCTCTTAGCTGAAGGCGGACCGGATTCCAGCACATTATCGGCCATAGTTTTCCTCCGGTTTAGTGTTAAAGCATATATCCCGCGTAGGATAGCCCTTCCTGTGCAGTCGCGAGCCGATGTGCAAATGAAATCTCTCCTCGTTCACGAGCACCGGACGGATTCCCGTTTCCCTTTCATGGGACGATACATGCATGCAATGCAATGCAAAGCAAAGCTTCAGCGTTCAGTCCACCTTTAAAGCTCCCTTTTAAGATTTCTAGTCTTTAGTTCCTCAAAGTATATTTCCGAATGGAGGAGGTGAAGGGAGGGACAGACGGTCATGCAAGCTCGCCGCAAACTCACGTAGCCTCCTCGGCGACTGAGCAATTTTCCCGAGATTTATCCTCGCTGCTTGCATCCGTCTTTTCCGCCATTGTCGGCGGCGAGCTGAAGTGTTGGGTGTTTTTTGTTTTTTTTAAGGCGTTGTGTACGAGAAACCGAACCCGCTCCGGTGCGGCTTCATGCAATGCTCATGAGCAAACGCTATGATTCAGAATCGTGTCTGCCTTCGCACTGTAGCATGTGCAATTCTCAGCCTGCATCACTTTATTTAGAAGATTGAAAGTCCATCGTGCTCCTTAAAATTGACACAGATGTTTGAATCTCCTTCATCAATGTCTTTATTTCCTCCCAAGATGAATGGAGAGAACAAATAAATACTGGAAATATCATTAAACAGTCATATGCATGTCAAAGTTTCCTTCCAGAGACGGTACTCTTTTCAGAATAAATAAGGCGATGAATGTGCATCCAACTTCAGTTTGCATGCAAGAGCTACCACTTTAGACGATTCCAAACAACTTCAGTATCCACGTCTTAGCATTTTGCAACAACACTTCAAAGTGACAAGTCAAATGGTTTATTGTGCATTCGCATCTGAATCTGGCTCGTGCGCCCTTTGTGTGAACGTGTCCACTGCACGAGTTAAAAGTGTTTGCAGAAAACCTCTGACCATCGCTTCACGAGACTACCCTGCACTGCGCACAGCTCGTGCAAGCAAAGAAATGATTTCAAAAGTGTCCGTCTAATGGAGAGAACATGCAAGCAATCGGTCTGAAGTGCAAGATGATGTTGTCTCGCAGTCCGCTGTGCACGAGCTAAAGAACGGGAATCAAGTGAAGTTGATCAATGCATATGCGTGTATTTCAATGCACTGACACATCAAGCAAATAAGAATAATTTGTCCCTGCACGAAGAGCCTTGCGGAGCATTAAGAAAGCGCGAGAGGAACAGCCAGCAGTGGGTCGAAAACAGAACCGAGCTGGGCTTCAATGATATTTCGGGTCTGAAGCATCTGTCGATCCGGGTGATATTGCCAGCTGCACCCCCCAAAATCTGGGGGTCCTCAAACCCCTTTCATAGGCTTTGTGATGCTGTGAACCCCCCTGCGCGTTCATCCCTTTTAAATTTCTCCCTTCTCTTGCACAGTTCCTGCAATTTTCCCCACTTTCGCCGTCGTCCGCCAGCAAGCGGCGATGTAATTTCACAGATATTCCCACTTCGTGACGCTGTTATTTTCCTTTTCCCCTGACGAGCGTCCCTTCGTTTAAATGTATTGCCCTCTTCCGCCTCTCCGCTTCGTTTAAAAAAAGAACAGCAAAAGAAAGGAAAACCTAGTCTGCTCTTTGATTTGCACACGGGAGAATCTCTAATCTCCCTCCGTCGCCTCCGCTAATCGCCGGGCTTGTGTTTTATCAGGTCTGGATCCTCGAACCGGAGCCGGCGGCGCTCAGAGTCGCAGTGGTCGGCGCTCGAGTGGCTTTTTTTTCGGTCGCTCCTGCCTCCTTCACTCTCTCCGCACAAACAAAATGGCGGCTTGTTGTTTCTACTCCTCTGGCTGGGGGGAGGGAAGGTTGGAGGTGCGGTAACATTAGTAAAGGGGGGTGGAGGGGGAGATGGCGATCGGGATTTCCCGGACAGCGCTGTTTCCGTACTGTTTCGGAGTTGCGACTGGGGTCCAGCAGCATCAGATGATGGAGTCAGTAGGAGTGAGATGATGCCCACCTTGTGACTTGGTTTGCAAAATATTGCCTCGCTTGGCTTCGCTATAGCTGGAGGCACAGTCAGCCTCCTCGGAGGAACCCAGGGGTCAAGTGCCCTATTGAAGTGCAATGGTGATAGAGGCCAGAACACACGGTGATGTTTTTTTTTGAGACCTCGTACTCAGTCTTCTCAGTTCCTCAAGGCCTAGCGAGCTGTCAAACTACAGAGTATTTTTGGGCATCATGTTCGTAGTCACTACCTAGACAGCATTTCTGGATGTCATATGAGCTTTAAGAGTCAATTCAGCTCAAAAACCTGAAGTTGCTTCCCGAGACAGCAAGTGATCTCAGATGAGAGATTGCATCTCAAAACCCAGTAAGATGCCTACCTAGGCCTACATTTTGGGCATTTTCAGTGTATTCTGAGTGAGCTCATGTAAAAAAAACTCCAAACAGGGACTTGTCAACAGCATTTTTTGGCATCACAAGCATATTCAGAGTCAATTCAGCTCAAAAACTCTGAAACCTAGTGAGCTGCCTATCTATAAATCATTTTTGGATATTGTGGACACCTTCATAGTCAGCTAAGAAACTTCGCTTAACTAGACAACTTTTTGGTTCAAAACGTAGGGAGCTGACCATGTAGCATCCTTGGGAAACATAAGCATATTCAGTGGCCTAGCTAGACAGCATTTCTGGGCCTCACTTGGCATGTTCAAAGTCAGCTCACATAAAAAAGGGCATAAATGCTTTGCTAGTCATCTTAGCTGAGAAATTGTCTCAAAATCTAGCAAGCTGCTAACCTAGACCTACTTTTTAGCAATCATTTGCATGTTCTGAGTGAGCTCTGCTTCACAAAAACTCAAAATATCCCAAGTTTAACCACATCTTGCATCATAATATTTTCAAAAAAACAGTGAACTGCCTACCTAGATGGCATTTTGAGCCTCGTAGATGCATTCAAACCCTATCCAGCCATTGAGCTGCTTCAGAGCATCATGAAACTCACCTAGACTGTACTTTTGGACATTAAACAAGCTCAGCTGACCCAGAACATGCTTATACATCATTTCAAATGTATTATGTAGTTTTCGGAGATGTTAGTACCATCTCCAGTTTCCAATTCACATCTGCTTGGGATTGAACCTGCAACTTATGAGTTATCAGATTCACAAAAATACAGCAGCCCAACACACAAAACAAATTCTGATGAGTTTTTCGATTTCCATTTCCAACCTTACTGATGTTTTTAGTGAACTATTTTAGTGTCTATAAGCATTGTGAATACACTATACAATTGTAGTTTTAGACTTCATTCAACATAAATGTCATCACTTTTAACTTATTTGTGTAACTTTTCTTTTTACTTCTAATAGTAAATCACTGTGACTTAAAACCAAGCAATTTAGTTTGTTAGTATAACTTATTTGCTGCATCATATAATTTGTGTTATGGAGTCGTTCAAAGTTTCAAATGTACTTAGAATATGTACTGAATGAAAAATTCTCATTTTTGTAAAAAATCTGTTCAGTGACTAATTATGTGGCTTAGAAATGCATTGTGCTTACAAACTGCAGCAACAAAATCAAGAATTAGACGTTTATTTTGGCAACAGTAAAAAACACCATGTATGACAGTAAAAGCCTCGGCAGACAAATCGAACCTCTCACAGTACAAAAGATCAATTGTCTCTCAAACAACCTGTTCACCATGCTAAATCATAGTAACCTGTTTGTTTCTCCATCTGAACTCATTTGAAGTAAACCCTCAAACGAAAAGGTAAAAAAGCTGTCACTGGGATGGTAACCTTTCAAAAACTACAAATATGCATGCTTTATATACTAATATGTACCTTTAAGGTACTTCTATGCACCCTTTAAGGGGTAAATAGGGTACAAATAAGTACCTTTAGAAAGGGTACCGCCCCAGTGATAGCTTTTATACCTTTTTTCTGAGAGTGTAGTTGTGCAGGTCAAATACAAAACACGACCCAACACAACCATTTAGCTAGCGTAGGAGTGAACTGGCTATCAGTGAGACATTGTACGCTGTCCAGACACGTCCAGCTCTTAATCCTTCAGATTTAATACTTAACTGGTGCAAGTTCTGTGAGATCCAAACCTCCTGAGTTCTCTATTACAGAAAACTCTGCCAGTGGAGGTGTTAAAAGATGGGAGAAACAGACTCATTCTAGCAGGGTTTGCTATGTTCTACTCTTTCCTTTCAGTCCTCTCCATGTGCGCAAGCACTCTCCACCTCAGCAATGGTTTTTGGGGTGTTTGCAGACAAGATGAGGGGTCCCCCCTGTTCTCGGATCACCACATCGTCCTCGATTCGCACCCCAAGACCCCGGAATGGCTCTGGACATGAGCTGTCGTCCTCGCTGATGTATAATCCTGGGTGAAGGGAGCAAGAGATGAGAGTTTAGAGCTTCTGTTTTTTGCAGTACAGCTCAAATGCTAAGTTGAATGTTACTTTGACCAATATGCCAAAGTCCAGCTGTCTCTACAGTGCATTCAAGATATATATCTGCGGTTTATCAGTATTATTACTCTTATTTTTCTAACATGGTGCTGTATGAATGTCCTCAACAAGTGCAGTTTTCAAAACATCTCTTTTGGGATGCAAAGTGCCAAACATTGCTCTGATTGTAATCAACAAGTCTGTGTCTACACCTCAAGTGCCCAGTCAAGCGTGTTGCAACATGCATTCAGATGACTTATGTCTTCTTCCAATTTTAGTCCAGCCACTGTATTTTGTATTTATTCTGACTGAGTGAATTAAAATATTTATTTAAAAATATCTTAAATGATTACAATGAATTTTATGTGCTATAAACACTGCAGTAATATGCAACATTATTATTACTCTTTAAGATAATCTGTATTATTTTTGTATTTTTATATGCTATTATAGTAGCTATTAATACACTGAAATTGGCTTTTATTTTTGTATTGTCAGTTTTCAATTTAATGTATATTTTAGTAATTTTGTTATGCATTTTATGTTTATGTATTATATTTGTTTTTATAGAGCTAGTCCAGTCACTGTATTTCATCCGTCTGACTAAATTAGTATTATTTTAGTTAAAAATATCATGTTAATTGATTACCATGAATTTTATGTTATATAAACTACAATAATATGCATTATTATTATGGATAATCAGTGTTATTTTAGTACTTATTATACACAATTATAGCATTTATTAATACTTTGAATTAGCATTTATTTTTGTATTTTCAGTTTAAACTTTGTAGTAATTTTACGTTCTGCTGTCCTTTATATATAGTTATAGTACTGTATGTTAAGTACTTCATCTTATCTAGCAATACAATATTTGTTTTATTTATTTTATTTTAATTAACAAAAATGTTTTTTTTTTATACAATAACAGCACAGGAGAAAGAAAATGGCTTTCTATTTTATTTGTTTATTTTTTTAAATTTGCTTCTTAAAAAGCATAATTTTCAAAAGCCATAACAAGAAAACACTGTTACCTCGAACTTGTTCTTAAGAAATCATTTTAATGTTCATATTTGCAACTCGAGAAACTTTTCTTATTATTAGCACAGCTGAAAATGATTGTTCTGCTCAATGAACTGTGGAAATTACAATACAGTTGCTGGCGTATCGAATACAATTGCAATAAAAGTGATCTCTACCTGGCTCTATTGTGATCACCATGCCAGGTTGCAACGTTTGTGAACGGGACAGCTCAGGGGTGTCATGAACATCCATGCCTAGGTAGTGACCCACGTGATGGGGGCAAAACTGCCGAGCAGCCTGGAAGGAAAAAAGAAAGAGACGGGCAGACATCCCTTAAGAAAAACAACTGTAATGCGATTATAATGCATTTTACAGCATGTTAAACAACTGCAAAGCTGCATGTGACAAACTCTGAATGTGAAAACAGAGTTAAACTGAAATAAGTGCACCCCTACATCCCCATGGCCACAACAGGCTTAACATGTCGGTTTGTTGGCCTCATAAACTCGCTGCACTAAGTGAAATGGTGCTTTTATGGCAGTGTGGTGCTTTACAGACGCTATAAGTGGGTCAGATCTTTGCCATTTAACTTGGGCAGAAAGACTTAAAGTCATTTCCTGACCACAGAGCTTTAGGGAACTTCAATTAAATAAATAAAAAATGTCTCGAATTCTTGGTGTTTCAGCAACTGTGAACCAGAATCTCAGCTTGGTGTGAGAAGCCAGTGATACATTTTACAGTATATTTGTGTATTTTCTTGGAGAATTGCAATCGATTACAAAACATGCAAGAATCAGTTGCATTTGGCATCACTGATGTAAAAGCTGGAACAATGCAATGAGCGTCTGTTTATATACACAGGAATAAGAAAAATAGTAGACAGAGATATTAAATAAATAAAAAGCCTAAACAATCTTTTCTTACACAAAATGATCATATATATTTTTTTAAATCTATTGTTGAAGGTGGCAAATTCGTTAGACACGTGCTGCTAATGTGTGTTCCTGTGGTGCTTTAAAAATTAATTTAAAGATGCAGTGATCATCTTGGATGTTTTAGCATGTTACTATAATACTTTTAAAACACCAAGTTTTATCAATTAAACACAACTAATAATAAGGAATATCGTTCAAAATTTGAGGTTGGTAAGATAAGGTTACTGAAAGTCTCTTATGTTCACCAAGGCTGCATTTATTTGATCAAAAGTACAGTAAAAAAAAAATCGTAATATTGTGAAATATTATTAATTTTTTTATATATATATTAAAGGGGTCATCGGATGCCCATTTTCCACAGATTGATATGATTCTTTAGGGTCTTAATGAAAAGTCTATAACATACTTTGGTTAAATTTCTCAATGGTAGTGTCAAAAACACTTTCATTACACTGTCAAAATCTGCTCTGTTTTCATCAAGCCGTTTTTTAGTCCATGTTGCTTTAAATGCTAATAAGCTCTGCTGACCCCGCCCCTCTCTTCCGTGGGGTGACGAGCTGTAATGTTTACTTTAGCCGCGAAATTGACTAACCAGTACATTATTAGGAAAGGCGATCTGCAAAGATTCATAAACCATTATACTCGCTTCTTCTGTAGATGAAGCTGAATCGTGAATGATTCGCGTGAACATAGACGCATTCAGGCAGATCGGGGATCGGCGCATTCACTTCAAAGCGAAAGTAACGTTAATCCTCTGCGTCTTCAGCGGCTCAGATGTCAGGAGTAAATGATGACTGCTTTATTCATTATAGTATCCAACGACAAAACGCCTCAATCGAGTAATCGGAGACATTCTTGTCTTCCCCTGTACCGGAGTCGACACAATGGCGGACTGATGACAGCTCACCGAGGGCGGGTTTAAGTTAAGATGGCCTTGTCAATCAACTATCGTGGGAGGGGCCTGTACAGAACTGTCATTCCGGGTGTTTCTCACTCATACTGGAAAGTGAAGCTGCGGGCTCTTTGATCGCCCCCTGGTGGCTGGCTGCAGTACAGGTCATAAACCCCGCCTTCTCCATGTAAACAAACGGGACTTGAGTCATAACAAAAAAATTAATTACACTTCCAATACAATTTTCCAAAATATGATTTTGGTCATTTAAGGTAGTTGTTATCACACTGATATATGTTCAATTGTTCGTTTTTGTGGTAAGTATGATTTTAGCTAGTAATTTGATGCTATAAAAACGGGGCCTGTCGTTATGGTTGATTGGGTCTGTGGGAGTTTGGGCGGGAGTTTGGTTCCGCGGCTCCGCGTCACGACTCTACTGCGCAGACTCTGGCTCCAAACGAATCTCTACTGCGCAGACTTGGGCTCCAAATGACGTCATTTACTCACAATGGCAGCAGCCATACTGAGATGTATTCGCTTCACTTTTCTATAATGGAAGGAAGCGTAGACACGTCGTCCATCTTTTTTTACAGTCATTCTGACAGGAATCTGGTCAAACAGCCTGGTTTGAGAAAGGGGATTTTAAAATAGGGATTTTAAAAAAATACTGCGTGGACTTTTATCGTTATAGGATCGATGTGTAAACACACTTCCAACATATATTTATGTTCAAACAACTTGAAAAGTGAATTTTATTCCCGAGTGATCCAAAGCTGAATTATCAGCATCATTGCTCCAGTCTTCAGAGTCACATGATCCTACAGAAATCATTCTAATATGCTGATTATTTGCTGCTCAAGAAACGTTTATTATTAATTATTATTATCAATGTTAAAAACACTTGTGCTGCTTAATATTTTTCTGGAAACAAAGACACATTTTTCCATCTTTTTTAACATTTTAAATGTCACTTTTGATCAATTAAATGCTCCTTGATAAATAAAAGTATTAATTTAAAAAAAATTGTGAAAAAAGCAAAGGGGGGATGCTTTTGAAAACTTTTTTCTCTCTCCATAGGTGGAAGTAATAGCCTATATAACCTAATGTTAGTGTAATCTGCTAATTAAGGGAAGTCATGGCCTAATGGTTAGAGAGTCGGACTCGTAATCCAAAGGTTGCGGGTTCGAGTCTCAGGCCGGCAGGGATTGTAGGTGGGGGGAGTGAATGTCCAGCGCTCTCTCCACCCTCAATACCACGACTGAGGTGCCCTTGAGCAAGGCACCGAACCCCCAACTGCTCCCCGGGCGCCGCAGCATAAATGGCTGCCCACTGCTCCGGGTGTATGTTCACGGTGTGTGTGTGTTCACTGCTGTGTGTGTGCACGATGGATGGGTTAAATGCAGAGCACGAATTCCGAGTATGGGTCACCATACTTGGCAGTATGTCACTTCACTTCACTTCACACTAATAACGCACATCATAAACCCATCTTTTTAGGCAAGTAATATGGGTAATATGGATTATGAAATGTCTTTAATACGATGGAAACTGTATTTAACGTGATCACAATCTATTAAAAACATTGTAAGTTAGACCTATTAATTGTAATGATTTCATTTCCACGGTTATTCAAGCAACGAATAAATTGTAGGCCTATAGAGAAAGTGAGCAAAGAACACCGTATCAACAGAGCTTTTTGAAACTCCGAATCAGTTAAACCATTTAGTTGCAATATGATTCACTGTTTCGAAGATTCAGAATGAGACTTCAAAGCACGTATTGCAAATTATTTGATTCAGAACAGGACTTCAATGCGTGTATCGTGAATGATTTGATTTCGGGACCTTGGAGCGAGATCGCGGGATGTTTTTATCCCCACCGGGGATGAAAATAATTCAGCAGAGGCAGGGATGCATAAACCAGAGGGGGGGAAATCCTCCCCATCCCCCCCGAAAATCGCACCCTGTATGTGTATATATGTGTGTGTGTGTGTGTGTGTGCATTAGGGGTGGGCGATATGGGAAAAATATCATATCACGATTTTTTTTAGAAATATCACGATTCACGGTTTTATCACGATTCTTTGTCATGTTGGTTTTACTATTTTGGTTTTACAAGTTGTCTGAGCATTACAGCCAAACTAGAAAGACAAAGCCTTTCAAGGTAACAAAAAACAAAAATAAAGACATGGTAGATATTTAGGCTAAAGTGGGCGAAGATAAAAATCTGTGTCATTATTTTATCTTTCTTATTAAAAATTAAGAACAAAGATACACGTTACAAATACACATAATATACAAATAAAACAAACAGTGCTTTATTTTCAGGTACAATAGGTGTATTTAGCAGAGCATTCAATGAAATTGAATGAACAAATATAAAAATAAAACACTAGATAGACTGATTCCTAAAGCAACTGTATTAAAGTTTTTCAGTCAAGAATAGTGAGTGATTTTTCTCTTTGCGTTTTGTTGTTTTGTCAACGTTAAACGAATAGTTCCCCCACAAATTAATATTCTGTCATCTGTCTGTCAATTCTGTCATAATGTTTTATTTTTATACCATCATTTACTCAAAAGTTGTTTTAAACCTGAATGAGTTTCTTTCTTCTGCTGAACATAAATGCTATTTTGAAGAAGGTGGAAAACCAAACAGTTGATGGTCCTCAGTGACTTCCATAGGATTTTTCTTTCTATCAAAGTCAATGTGGACCAGAAACTGTTTGGTTACCCTCATTCTTCAAAATATCATCTTTTGGGTTCAGCACAATAAATTAATAGAGGTTTGGGACAACATGTGAGTGAGTAAATAATGACAGAAATTAAATTTTAGGGTGAACTATCCCTTTAAATGACAGTCGACAGCATGTTTAGTGTCCTGTCCCTTTAAGAGCTGCACGCATCTAATATACAGGCACGCATCCGTTTCTCTCTTAACTATTCACTTTTATTTTAGAGATAACCAACTGAGTCTGTATGTAAACCTTGTGTGTTTTGACAGTATTAGCGCAAAAAATAAATTAGTTAAGTAATCAGGCGCTGTTAGACAGGCTTTTTAGTGCGCGTGCTTCAGGTGTATGCGCTCAGAAAAAGCGCACGTCAGACCAGCGCACGAATGAAACGTTTAACCAGCAAGGCTTGTATGCAAATAATGTACTTTTGCGATCGTGAATAAGTGCAGTGTCCTGTCAGAGTAACTCTACTGCTGTATGTCGTGTTGTACAGTATATAGAGACGGAGGCACCAGAACTGTATTTGACATAATGTGTGCTGTAGCACGATACTACCATATTTCTTCAAAAGCAGATCGTGGAGACATTTTTATCGTCCACGATCAAAAATCGTCATATCGCACACCCCGAGTGTGCATGTATGTATATGTGTATATATATTATATATATATATATATATATATATATATATATATATATATATATATATATATATATATGTATATGTGTGTGTGTGTGTGTGTATATATACACATACATAAATACATATACACACACACATACATACAGGTATTTTGATATTTAATTTGAGCAAACAACATCAAAAATATTTTAACATTTTTGAGTGTTAACATTTTTTTGATCAAATTATGAAATTAGAGTACCTTCAGTGTGTCTGTATCACTGGTGTTTTGTGGGACGATACCGAGTTCTTTGAGCTGCCGGGCCAACAGTGTGAGCATGGTGGAGTATATGTAGTCAAGACTGACACCAGGATTGCACTGAGACAGACAGGCCAACTGCACCTCCAGCACGGCCTCATACAGCTCTCTCTGAGCAGGACTGAACCTAGAGACGGCACACGGGGTTGATTGATCACTTACTAATAGCACAAAATTAAAACTACATTACGCCTGAGACAATAAGAGTTCTGTTGAAAACAGACTGACCTTCCATTCACCGGCCAAGTGCGTGTGATGTCGCTGACATAACCGAAATATTCACAGCCCCCATCCAACAAGACCATTTCTCCATCCTGAGAAAAAAAAATTCAATATATTAATATTATTACTTTTGTCTGTCACCCAGTCCTATAACTTTGTGTATGCTTGTAAAAACTAAACATGAACACAATAGTGATGCACCAAAATAAAATTTTTACCGAAACAGTATAACGGAAATTAAAGTTTTTATTTAGCTTGAACTGAAAACACTGAATTTAACATTTTATTTAATAATCAATTAATCAATCGATTTTATTTAATAAATCAACTCTCAAATAAAAACTGGGGCACACAAGTCAATTTTTATGAAAACATTTTAATAACAGAATTATGTTTCTACTCTAATTTTGTTGTCAAAATATAAACATTTAAACGGTGGCTTTAATTAAAAAAAAAGAAACTTTAAAAAAATGGAGACAAAAGCTTAGGAAAAAATAATAAATATAGCTGCAAGCAGCGATTGCGGGCCCAAGCTATCAGTGCAAACGCCACCCCGGTGGCATCAGGAAAACTGTGCCCTGTGGACTCATGCGTTTACAGTAACCCTCTGGCAGTCTGGTTTTAAGGGATACAGCAATAATAGCTAATAGCTAATAATTGTAAATTAGAAAGTTGTCCGGCTTGATGAGAACAATATATGTACCAAGTTTGGTGACTATAGCTAAAACTAAGTCCCCAAGTTTTATCAAAAGGTGGCGCTATAGAGTGCCTCTTCCACGCCTTTTTATGAGCTTATGAGTGTCTATCTATCATTAATACTGATATGTGTGTTAAGTTTCATTAAATTCTAAGCATGTTATCTGCCTCAAAATCACCGGAAAAGAATATTAAAGTTTGACATGTCATGGCAACAAGCATTCATGGCATTTACTATATCGAGGACCCCTTCTCATTGGTCATGTTTTGAAATTATTCTGATGAAGTTTGAAGCAAAACATGTATAACATAAACATGCAATTTCAAAGTCTCTGCGGCGTCCTAATGACCACAGATTCCAACGTGTCTGCCAATTTTCAAGAGTTTTTGAGCACGTTAAGGCCCCCAAAAAGCCCAGGATAGTCGAAAAAAATGTTTAAATAATAATCCTTAGAAAAACAAGAGGGTCCTGCAACTTAGTGGCTTGGGCCCTAAATATGTAAAGTGCATATATTTAGCAAAAAGAAAAAAAAAACTAACCTAACTAATTCTGTGGCATACTCGATTCTGATTGGTCAGTCACCACATTCCAAAGTATGTTATTCCCCAATAACAACCATTAAAAATGTATCCGGTTAGTGTCGTAGCCTCAGTTCTCTGAGAGCGGGCTCGAGACATTGCGAAGATCGCGGTGGGACTTCTCCCCATTTCCGAAATCCTGAAGTCTTATTGGATAACACCAGGCCAACTGGCCAACTGACCGTTCGCAAAGAGCTTGATTGACAGGCGATCTGACCAATCAGGATGCGGATATTATGTGCCGCTGCTGCTATCTGTCATCTTGCCCAACAGCTACGGCCTGTCTCCATAGAAGTAAGATGTTCAAGATAGTACCACTCACGGCAGCCATGGTGCTTCGCTATCCAGTTGTTTTAGTGTTTTTTTTTGTTTCTCGAACACGATCAGTTTTCCAGAGAAGAACTGCTGAACATTTGGCAGAACACACCACAAAATCTCCTACCAGTTTTCGATTATTCGGATGTTTTGCTGGACATAGTAGTCGGCAGGGCGGCGGCACTGTTCAGATGCTTCAGGATACACAGACGGGGAAGCGAGCCAGAAGCTCAGACAGCACGGATTTAGAACGTCGTTACCTAGCATCCATATGAAGAATCTCCGCTCTCTACCCAACAAAACGGACAAACTCCTTCTGCTCTCCCGGACAAATAAGGACTTTTCAAACTCTGTCGCTCTGTGTTTCACTGAAACCTGGCTGAACGACGCCATTCCAGACAACTGCCGGGCTTTCAGCTGATCAGAGCAGATTGCGACGCAGAATCAATGGGGAAATCGCGTTGCAACGGGACAAGCTTCTACATCAATAAGAGGTGATGTACAGATGTAAACGTATTAAAGAAGATGTGCTGTTCATATCTAGAAGCTCTCTTCATTAACTGTAGGCCTTTCTACTCGCTGCGGGAGTTCCACTCATTCATTCTCGTGAGTGTTTACATTCCTCCACAAGCGCGCGCGAGCCTGGCTTTAGAGAAACTCGCTGATCTGATCACAGACACAGAACAACAACACCCAGACTCTGATTTAATCATTCTTGGGGACTTTAATCAAGCAAATCTCTCAAATGAACTGCCAAAATACAGACAGCATGTTACATGTCCCACCAGAGAAAGAAGTATATTAGATCACTGTTACACCACAATAAATAATGCATATCACTCTGTTCCACAGGTAGCTTTGGGGCTCTCTGATCACTGCCTGGTTCATCTTATACCAACCTACAGGCAAAAACTTAAATCCGCTAAACCTGTGGTACAGACTAAAGAGATGGACCAACGAGACAGAGCGGGTTTTACAAGCCTGTCTCGATCTAACTGATTGGAGTGTTTTTGAAGCTGCTGCCACCAATCTGGACGAGGATATATGCATCCCCACCAGGACTTCTGTAGCATTCAACAATGATAAGCCATGGTTTACAGCAAAACTCAGACACCTTCGTCAGACCAAAGTGGACGCCTACAGAAATGGGGACAGAGTCTTGTACAATCAGGCTAGGAACATACTGAATAACGAGATTAGTGTGGCTAAAAGGACCTACGCTAAAAAGCTAGAAGATCAGTTCAATTCCTATGACTCCGCTTCAGTGTGGAAAGGCCTGAAAGCCATCACCAAGTACAGGACACCATCACCCAGCACTGAGGTGAATCAACAACTTTCTGAAGACCTGAATGAGTTTTACTGTAGATTTGAAACCCCCCACACCTGTCCTGACCATCTCTCTAGACAACAGTTAACACCTCCAGCAACCCCCCTCTCCCCCACTCCTGTACTTCAGATCATTGAAGAAGATGTGCGCCAGGTCTTCAGAAGGAAGGCACCAGAACCAGACGGTGTGACACCAGCCTGCTTGAAAACCTGTGCTGACCAGCTGGCCCCCATGTTCACACAGTTCTTCACTAGATCTCTGGAGTTGTGTGAAGTCCCTACCTGCTTCAAGTCAAGTCAAGTCACTATTATTTGTATAGCGCTTTTAACAATCCAAATTGTGTCAAAGCAGCTTTACATCAGCTTGATATAAAGCAGGCTGGCTTTATAAATGCCACCAAATTCATTGGGAAGTGCTTCATATTGCATCAGGACAATGACCCAAAACACCCTGCCAGTTCAGTCAAGGAATTTATAAGGGCAAAGAAATGGAAAGTCTTAGATTGCCCAAGTCAATCTCCAGATTTAAATCTGATTGAACATGAATTTCACCAGCTGGAGAGGAGAGTAAAGGCAGAAACTCCCCAAAACAAGCAACAATTGGAATTGGCCGCATTAAAGGCTGGGAAAAGTATTTCAAAGGATGAGACCAAGAGTCTGGTGATGTCTATGGGTCACAGACTTACTGCTGTAATTGAATTGTGCGCAAGGGATATGCAACTAAATAATAGCTTTTAATCTTTTATATCTGCCTTAAGGTCAACTGTCCCAATACTTATGCTCACATCAATGAGTGGGATGAACTCTAAAAGTGCTGTTCTTTTTATTTGGTAAAACATGTATGTGTTGAAACGGCTAATAATAAAATGTGACATTCTGTAGTTTTGTCTCATATTCATCTTTTAATAATATTTGCAAATGTCTTGACTCCACAGCCAACAGAGCAATTTTGTCTTTACCATTCCAATACTTATGGAGGGCACTGTATATTCATCCAAAGTGATGAAATGGGCTCAGAAAATCACTCCGGATCCCTCACATCCAAGTCATCCCCTTTTTGAACTTTTGCCATCTGGCCGGCGCTACAGAGCCCCAAGGCACAGCCAGGCAATCCAACTTATGAACAGTTAAATGCCCCCCCCCCCCCCCCGCTATTATTCAATAACAATGCTATAACCTTATATTTATTTCCCATCCTAGTACATCCCTGCAGCTCCTTCTATTCTATCATCTATAGCACAACTGTATATACAATCATTTGTTTCAATTTTTTTTTGTTTTTCTTTTTTTTGTCTATTGATATTTACATGTGTATTTTTTTATTCTCATCTTATTTTTATTGTCTGTGTGTCATTTTTGTCTCTGTGAACTGGAAGCTTATGACAATAAAACAAATTCCTTGTATGCGCAAGCATACTTGGCAATAAAAGCTTTTTCTTCTTCAAATACGTTAAAACAGAGTAAAAAAGATCGACTGAACTGAAACTTTTTCAATGTAACTAAATATAAATATGTGCGGAGGGGTAAGCTGTGCTGTTGTTGGCTGCCACGGTAATGGCAATAAGCTAAGGTATTCCTTTAAAGGGGTGGTTGATTGCGATTTCACTTTTTTAACGTTAATGTGTAATGTTGCTGTTTGAGCATAAACAATATCTGCAAAGTTATGACGCTGAAAGTTCAATGCAAACGGAGATAGTGTCTTTTAAAATTCTGGCAGTTTAATGCCTACAAAAATGACTGGTAAGGGACTACAACGAGTTAGTTCCTGGGTCCGATACATCACAGACCCAGATAAACCCCGCCCCCAGGAACATGCAGCAAAGGGGGCGAGGACATGCTGTGCTGCTTTAGAGAAGAGGAAGAAAAAACTAGGGGTGTATGTAAAAATCTATTCATATATGAATCGTGATTCTGTCTTCTAACGATTCTAATGAATTCACAACTTTCAAAATCGCCCTGTCATTGGCAACGTCATTGTTTACAATACAACTGGAGCACATGCTGCTGAGCTGAGGGTTGGGACGTTCAGACACGCAGTAGAGGCGGTTTAGCGAATCACAACACACTGGACCAGCTAACTAATCAGAGCCCTTTACGTATTTCTGAGGGAGAGGCTTCATAAAACCAGGAAATAATCGGGTGTTTAGTGGAAAAGGGACAGAGAGGTGTGGAATAAAGGTAAATTATGTGAAAAATAATGTGTTTTTAAAAAAAAATAAGCATGAACACGTTTGACTATACCCCATAAACACAATCAAGCCTAAAAAAAAAAAAAAAAAAAAAAAAAGTCAACCACCCCTTTAAAGTACTTGTTTTGCGTATCAGAAAATCTGTCATGTCCTGCGCTGTATGCATGGCTTGCAGCGGTTGAGTTAAATACTGAGTGTTAAATAATAAAATGTTAAAACGTGTGCTCTTATCATTCTGTGGACAAAATCCTGTGAACTTCGCCCTGAATGGGAGCTTTATATGCATGTGAGCTCATTTGTTTTCAATGCAGGTTAACCACGACGCTTCATGTCATCTTCCCACTCACCAAACTATGACAGGTCCTTTACTGCAAAAAGACGGTCACTGCGACACTCTAAAGCAGAGGTCCCCAACCACCGGGTCGCGACCCACTACCGGGCCATGGAAAGTTCTGGGGAAAATGTGTATAGATATGACGCTCTGTTATTTATTGTGCGTAAATGATTTTTCTAATTATTCTGTATTTTCGTTGTATGCGATTGATATCGAGTAGCAATTTGACGATTTCATGTTAAATTAGTAAATAAAAGATTGCTCTGATCTGTCATGGCTAGGGCTTTAAACGGGTCGCAGTTGATCAGTGATATATGGACCAGGTCCAGACCCCACCGTTCGGCGTGTGATTCGCAGATTAATTTGCCAATTTACACGTTCAAGCTATTTAAAACCACAAGAAGAATATCTGAGAGACCCGGGTTCAAATCCACTGTGAGACACCAATGTGTCCCTGAGCAAGACACTTAACCCCCTAGTTGCTCCAGAGGCGTGCGACCTCTGACATATATAGCAATTGTAAGTCGCTTTGGATAAAAGCGTCAGCTAAATGAATAAATATAAATATAAATAAATAAATATAAATATAAGAAGAAGAAACGAAACAGAACTCAATTCGTTACTTGCACACACCCAAAGAGCGCACAAGCATAGAGACGTGTTTCAGACAGCGCTGCATATCGATTTGATTCCTCTTTCATGTATCCCTGCGTTTAAGATACATATGCATGGGGGGTTGCAGTTACGTCGCAATACTGGTAATATTTCTGTTTTAAACCATGAAGGCGAGCCAATGGATATCACAAAAGCAACGTGCAAACTTTGCGCAATCGTTATGCCGGTGAACGATTTAACTTCAGTCATACAGAAAGTGAAAGTAAATTACAAAATTTAAAAGCTGAGGGTCCTGAAACTTTGTTTCATATCAGACGTAACCTGCTCTCTCTTCTCTGTTGGTGTGTTGTCAGTTTCCTCTTTGCTCTGCAATTTATTTTCACTGTGTGAGAACATGATGTGTAGTGTGAGAGCTTGTCGGTCATGGCAACAGTAACTAAGGGTGGGCAGGTTTTGCGAACTGTCAGTTGAAACTCTTCTATGCAAATTGGATGCAAATACTGACAGGCTTGGCAGGCAGTGTAAATGCGCCGAAAGCGGCAGTTACGTCATAGTCGGAGACTGAACGCTGCACTACTTATTGAGCAGCGGGCACGGCGATCTTTGCAATGTCTCGTTCCTGCTCTGAGGGAACCAAGGTTACAATAGTAACTGGAGATTTTCCCTAATCGAGCATTCTCTCTACATTGCGAAGATCGCAGTGGGAATTATATAAAATCCACACCAAGCATGGGGTAGAACAACAGATATTCCCAACCAATAGTGACGCCCTCTAGGAAAGCTCGTAGCTGATAGGCACAGCCAGACCAATGAGCATCTTTTGCTTAGGTATCCTGAATTTGCAAATCTAGCCAGGATGAACGAAGCAACTGCACTGAACACAGGGCAGACAAGGAAAGTAATCAGCATGTGAAATGCACATAGATCTGTAGTGTCAACAGCTTTACACAGTAACAACTGGTTCAAAGCACCTATAAAAATTTACAAAGGCCGGCACAGTGTCAACAGCTAATGTGGTAACAACAGTGCCTTATTTGCAAACATAGCAATGAAATAGTATAATAAGTGTGGTTAGTGACTCACCGAAAGCACCGAAAGACGCCAAGGACAGCACATCCATCTTGTAAAACCTGGCGAACATATTCTGTGAAGACCAGCCAGCAGCAAAGCATCTATCCCGAACAGATGAGCCTTTAAACCAGGCCCATGGGGAAGCATTATATCGTGTCTTATGGACTCTGATGTTGAGAGAGCATTCCTGTCCCCAGCTCGCATAAGCGGACACGATAGCGCCCACTATCCAGTGAGAAAGCCTCTGTTCTTCATCACAGCACCATTTCATAAACACTCCCCATTTAAGCGTGTACAAATGCCTGGTAGAGGGTGCACAAGACTCTGTGATCACGTCAAATGGGGAGGCAGGGGGCTTGGACCGTCAGGGATCCCTGATATAGCCACACATGCAGGCTCCACAGCTCCAGGTTGGCTGCCAAATTGAGCCATCCGCTTGAGACAGCAGGTCATTCCTGAGGGGGATCTACTAAAGGGGAGCCACCAGAATCTCCCCGAGGTCCAGAAACCAAGGTTAATTATCCGAAACAAGCTGGGATGCAGCCTCCACTTTCCGTGAGGTATTCCATTCCTCGAAAGCATGTCTGCTCTGCGGTTTAGGAGACCAGGGATTTGCGCCACTCTGATGGAGAGTAAATGACGATCCACCCACAACAGAGTCTTGCAGCCTGATCGAAAAGGGCTCTGGAGTGCACGCCGGCCTGGCGATCAATGTACGAAACCACAGACATGTTGTCGGTGCGAATCAGCACCTCACTGATCCACTAGAGCTAAGGACATCACCTTCAGTTCCAAGCGGTTTATGTGCCACCTGCTCTGAGACTCTGACCACAGTCTTGAAGTCAGTATGCCCTTCTGGGTCGAGTCATATTCTCAGAGATCTGACACAGCCTGTTTGTGACCTTGATGCACACACACCCCATGGTCCATTCTCTCCACGAGACCCAAGATTTCAGCCACAGGTTGCATGTCCAGAAGGCCTAAGTGGCAAATTGACGCCAAAGCCAAAAGCCCCAGGAGCCTCTGGAATTCCCTCAAAGGAACAGACCAGCCCGGTCTGAACTGGTGCAGAGCTGCAGAGATGATATCTACGTGCTCCAAAGAGGCAAGCTCGCATCTCGAAACACACACCCAGATACGTTATAGATTGACTCAGGGTGAACATGCTTTTTTGCATATTCACACGCAGTCCTAGGTATTCCAGATGGTGAAGCAACTTGTCCATATGACTGATAAACACAACTCTTAAATGGTCTTAAAATCAGCCAATCGTCCAGATAATTCAGAATGTGCATACCACTCACTCTGAGAGGGGAAAGCACTGCATCTATGCACTTCAAGAATATGCATGGGGCTAAAGCCAGTATCGGAAGGATTCCTCCATCTCTCTTGGACACCACAAAATAGCGGCTGTAAAACCCGCTCTGCAGCTCACTCTGAGGGACACGTGCTATTGCTCCTTTTGCGAGAAGACTGAGAACTTCCTGTCTCATAACCGGAGCAATTTGAGGCAATGTCAGTGAAGGAACTGAAGTGGGGTGTTCTGTGTCTAAACTGGAGAGAATACCCAATGTTGTATTACATGCAACAGTCAATGCAAAACGCCTGGAATAGCTCTCCAAATGTCCTGTAACTGACATAGAAGCTTTATGCGCAGGCTGGTGCCCCAGCAAGGCTAAATGCGCTAGTGGGGAAACGGCTTGTGGAGGGAAAGTTGGCTGATTCTCAGCCTAGTTTCAAACCGGTTCTTTGTTTTTCGACACCCAAAGCACCAGCTCCGAACCAGGAAAAGCGGTTCGTAAGTAGCACCACAACATTGCTGGGCTAGAAGAAAGAACCGCTTGCGTCAGGGGCTGGGGGCGGGGTTACCGTGACCAACAAGATGAACAGAAACTTGGACCGCCATATTTGAAATAGCAGCTAAACGCTAACACGTTTGATTCGCCGTGTTTCGCAAAGCCATGAACATCAATAGCAACGCAACGTCCCCCATTGCTGATAGTTTGTTTAGGCTCGTTCGGGATAGTTCGGCTCTGTGCGGACCGTTTGGTGCGAGGAATATCGGGGTGCTGCGGGAGCGACTGGAAAGCAGATGGCTCTTTATGCTTTTGGATCGCTCTCACGGTGCTTTAGTGTGTTGTGTGCCGATCGATCGATCTGCGTGGCGCTGATGCTTTGTACAGATGCCTGTTGTGCCGCGCTAGTGATCCGAAACATGAAACGTATTCAGTGACGTAAGACCTGGCTCTGTATTGGCTCTCTAGCTTGTGGAAAAGCAACCGGTTCTTAAAGGGCTCGCCAGTCGAACCAACTAAGAACCGGCTATAGCACTGGCTCTGAACTAGCATCTGGAACTGCTTTGGTGGAAAAGAGGTATGAGAGGTCATAACAGGTACAGACTGCAGCTCTTTTTGAGAGGATTTTTTTGGGTTTACTGCATGAATGTAAAACAGAACATTGCATTTGTCACCTATATGAACAAAGAGGACATAATGCAGAACACAACGCTTGGGAGCCGGGCCTCCCAGCTACTGCTTACGGCGAACATCCGGCTCCGGGCGGTGCACCATGGAGGATGCAGCAGGCTGTTAAGACGCAGAACGAGGCACAGGCGAGGAGCGTGATCTAGGAGGCTGCTGGAACACGCCGTGGCATCAGATGACTCATAGCTTTTGTGTTTTTGAGCCTCAGTAAAACGCTTGACCACTGACTCCACAGAGGGAGAAATTGACGGGTTTAGGAGCATTTAGGAGTGCTTTGCAGTCGGAGTCCTTCAGGTCAGCAAGGGTTAACCATAGGTGCCTGTGAAGAACCATGTGAAGACTATGGATCAGCCAATGGTCTGGGTCAAGTCCATCGCTGCACGCATGTCTCTCATGGCTTCCACAATAACGCTGGCTCAGTCCATGGATTAGAGAAGCTTTGCTTGAAAGACCTGCAGCATTGCCATCACGTGTAGCACGAATGTTGCCTCACCAGCAGAAGTGAAGTTTTTTTCAGCCAAGTGGGTAGGTAGTCTGCAGGTCTTAAACGGCAGATTAAGATCTGCTTCCATCATGGCCAAAGAAGGGCACAAGTGTGCGGTGATGGTCTCCTTGATGGGGGGCATGCGCACATACCCATGGGCTTCTGCCCTGTCCACGTGCGAGAAGAGAGCATGGAGCATGGATACGTGCTGATTGGTGCGCAGACCTCACCATGTGCTCATGCAAGTCAGGGAAGAATGGCATCTTCTTGCTCGATGCAGCTTGGCGCTAGCAAGGAAATGCTCTGCTCCCTCTGAAGCCTCCCAGCTCAGCTTCACCTTGGCAAGGACCCTGGTGAGCTCACCATGGAGGTCCACAGGGCCCTCTGTGTCAGGGTGATCCGGCTTTGACTCCACCAAGTCCTTCTCAGAAGCGGAAATGGACAGGGAGTCCTCTTCCCCTTGGATGTAGAAGGAGATGAAATCTGTGACGGCCTGAGGTGGGTGAAAGCAGTCATCTGCAAACAGGACTAGGAAACTGGGCACTGGTGTGGGGGAGGGGAGGGTTGGTTCGGTTCGGTTTGGGTCTGGGTCTGGGAGGGCCCACTGGCAACTTGCAAGTGGCAATGGGCATCTTCCCCGTCAAGCTGTGACTGTACCATATCTCTTAATGTCCGTCTAGTTTGAACTTGCCACTTGCTAGCAACTGCTTTCTTCACATAAGATTTGCGTTAAAATATTTCAAATATATCGGATGTTATCACAAAACAAAGCCTTACATGATGTCTCAACCATAATTTTACGAAGCTATGAGAACACTTTTTGTATGGAAAGAAAACAAAAATAATGACTTTATTCAACAATTTGTCTCCTCCACATCGCGTTACGGTGATGGGGAGGAGACGTGGAGGAGACGAATTGTTGAATAAAGTCGTTATTTTTGTTTTCTTTCCATACAAAAAAGTATTCCCTAAGTGTAAGTAAAATTTTAGGTAACACTATTTCGATAGTCCACTTTAGACATTCTACTAACAGTAAGTAACATTGCAACTACGTCAACTAGCAGTCGTTAGAGTATTAGTAGACTCTCTGCTTAATAACTTCTAACACTTTATTTTGATGGGTCCACAACATACAACATACTGAGTATTAGAAACTTTGCAAGTATATGTCAACTTATTCTACTAACCCTAAACCTACCCTACTGAGAGTTAGTTGACATGTAGTTACAAAGTTACTTATAGTTAGTAGAATGTCTAAAGTGGACTATCGAAATAAAGTGTAACCAAATTTGAATTCTAATTTAATTTGTTTAAAGAAAGAGCAATGTTCAATAAACCACCGTTTAATTTATAAAAAAGGAATTTTGTTTATGTTTTTATGTCTGCTGTACCAAAATAATACTGAAGTGTGACGTCAAAACCGAAGTACCTACCAAATCGTCATGTTACTGTTTCACCCCTATGAGGCATGATTCATTTCAGCTAGCTGTTTTTTCAACATTCTTTCTGATGTTCCTTCATGTTTATTTAATGTTTTAACTAGTAGTAAAGAGAAAGAGAAGAGAAAGTTGCATTGAGGCGACTAGAGCCTAAAATTCAGGTACAAATTATTGGGTGCCAACATTTTGGTGCATAACTAGCACACAAAGTTTATATATAAATGCTGTTTATAAACAGGAAAGAGAGATGTCATATGAATCTTTTCTAGACTCCCCCCTCTTAGAAAAAAAGCCCCAGTAGTGATCACGAGTGTGTTTGGTACTTTACCTTCACTATTTGATTGTTATTGATGTAATGAAGTGTGTTTGCTCGGTTTCCACCGGCAACCACAGGCGGATATGCCAGGAAGTTTGCGCCATGAGCACGGCATTCAAAATCAAACTGTACGGAAGAATAAAAAGGGAAACAGGGGAGAAAAGAAAGAAACAGAAGAGAAAGCAGGCACAGATGTTATTCAGTACGTGGGCTGGACACTACAATGTGGCTCTCCAAGAGCCTGCTGACGTCACTTTGTTTCTGTGGTACATTTTCAGTTTTCAGAGGGTCCATTACCTCTGCATCACCCAACAGCCAAACAATGACAACTTTATAGTAATTCTACCCCAAAATTTCAGAGCAACAAAAAAACTTCTGAAATGCTTAAAAATAACTGGCACCTTCTGCTACAAAAAATACATACAGCTGTTTCTTCAACTGTGGGCAACTGGGGTTTGTGGGTTTCAAAAGAATAAACACTCTTAAGATTTCTGAAGGATCATGTGACACTGAAGACTGGAATAATGATGGAGAACATTCAGCTCTGCATCACAGCAATAAATTACATCTTAAATTTTATTAAAATACTGTATCAAATAAATGCCTTCTTGAGCGTAAGAGACTTATTTTAAAAATATTGAAAAAAATCGTACCAACCTCAAACTTTTAAAATCTAAAATCTGATTATTATTTCACTCTGTGTAAATCATCAATTTTTATGAAGGATTTTATTATTTCATGATTAAAATCTCCATCTGAGATGCTATTCATAAAGCCAGAAGAGTTATTGCATTATGCTGGAAGAATATAGATGCTCCATCCTTGAAAATGTAGAAAAAGGAGATATTGAACTGTATCGGACTGGAGAGACTAACTTATAAAGCTAAGGGCAAGTGGAAAGACTTTGATCAGCCATGGGAACCATAAATGAACATCATGTAAAATAAAAATTTACAACCCGAATTCTGGAAATGTTGGCACGTTTTTTAAATTGGAATAAAATTAAAAATAAAAGACTTTAAAAATCACATGAACCAATATTTTATTCACAATAAAACATAAATGTTTAAACAGAGAAATTTTACACTTTTATCCACTAAATGAGCTCATTTTAAATTTGATGCCTGCTACAGGTCTCAAAAAAGTTGGCACGGGGCAACAAAGGGCTGGAAAAGCAAGACATTTCGAAAAGATTCAGCTGGGAGAACATCTAGCAACTACTTAAATTAACTGACATCAGGTCTGTAACATGATTAGCTATAAAAGGAATATCTTAGAGAGGCAGAATCTCTCAGAAGTAAAGATGGGCAGAGGCTCTCCAATCTGTGAAAGAGTGCTAAAAAAGATTGTGGAAAACTTTAAAAACAACGTTCCTCAACATCAAATTGCAAAGGCTTTGCAAATCTCATCATCTACAGTGCATAACATCTTCAAAAGATTCAGAGAAACTGGAGAAATCTCTGTGCGTAAGGGACAAGGCCAAAGACCTTTGTTGTATGCCCGTGGTCTTCGGGCCCTCAGATGACACTACATCACTCATCGGCATGATTTTGTCATTGACATTACTAAATGGGCTCAGGAATACTTCCAGAAACCACTGTCGGTAAATACATTCCGCCGTGCCATTTGCAGATGCCAACTAAAGCTCTTATCATACAAAAAGGAAGCCATATGTGAGCATGGTCCAGAAGCGCCATCGTGTCCTGTGGGCCGTGGCTCATTTAAAATAAACTGTTTCAAAGTGGAAAAGTGTTCTATGGTCAGACGAGTCCAAATTTGACATTCTTGTTGGAAATCACGGATGCCGTGTCCTCCGGGCTAAAGAGGAGGGAGACCTTCCAGCATGTCATCAGCGTTCAGTTCAAAAGCCAGCATCTCTGATGGTATGGGGGTGCATAAGTGCATACAGTATGGGCAGCTTGCATGTTTTTGAAGGCACTATGAATTAGGGGTCGACCGATATGTGTTTTTCAGGGCCGATGCCGATACCGATTATTACAGACCAAGTAGCCCGATAACCGATATATTGAACCGATATATATGTCTGGTGTAAAAATTAAAATGAATGTCAAAATTAAGAATAAGAAGGGCTCTGACAAAAACCGCCTTCCCTAGTGTTGGTTGCACTTCTTACTCTTGTCTTCCCCCATGCATCCATCTACAACAGAGGTCTTCAACTCTGCTCCTGGGGACCCATTCTCCTGGAAAGTTTATTTCCAACTGGCTTCAGCACACCTGCCTGCAATTTTCAAGCAGTCTTGAGGAGCTTGATTGGCTGCTTCAGGTGTGTTTGATTAGGGTTGTAGCTAAAATCTTCAGGATAGTGGGTCCCCAGGAACAGGGTTGAAGACCTCTGATCTACAATAAGGGTAATATATAAAGAGAGAGTTAAAAGTGGGGCCACTGCATGCTTCATGATTAAGCCTATGAATACTAAATACTACAGCTAAACAGCTTGGGGAAATGTAAGTATTTGGCTTCAATAATTTACATGTTAGAAATGTGTGTGTAATAGCATAACCTCTCATAATTCTTCATTATTTTCGGTTGACTAAATCATAACCTACAAGAGGTGACTATTCAATTCATCATCTAATGCACATCAGTTGATTAATTTAAAAAGCGCAATGTATATAATAAGTGTAAATAATTTAATCGTCTTCATAGCTCCATTGTAGAAGTTGTGAAGAAGACCGCAACTATTTTAATGAAACTATAACACTAATAGCCTGTTATAGGCTCACTTGGTTCAATAGCCTATTGAAATGTCCCAATTTCCGTCATCATAATCTTGGCCTATGTGACAGTATCTTAATCTTGGCCTATGTGACAGTATCTTAGTCTTGGCCTATGTGACAGTAATTTCCATTAGTTTTCATTTACAGAGCAGTGCAAATGAAGGCATAAAACATTCATTTAATTTATCTTTTAATCAAATGAGTTAAACTCAAATTTGGCAAACAAATGGGGTTACTATTAAAATTAAAACATGTAAGAAATAGCGTATTGTGTGATTGTTCTTTTAAACAAAAGTTGCAATAATTGTAGTAGTATTAGTAAATAAACCGAACTTTTATTTTGACGGGTTGCCATGAGGACCTCTTAAGTTTCTGTAGCCTATTTATGATATGACGATCGTTTTACTCAAACGAAACAGTCAAATGCTCATGAAGTAACTCTCAGAGCAGTTCTGGGGATGATGTTCATGTATTTATGTCCTCATTTAGTGACATGGCAGATGCGGAATACACCGCGAGCGTCGCGCACTTCTGTGTGTGTGTGTGTCAAAACCGCGCGTCTGTGCCATTCACATATACAGAGACACGCCGAACATGCAGAATTCATATTTAAATAGTCTTTTTGCAGCTTAATGTTTACAGATAGTCCATATTGTGAGTCGATTTAAGTGTACTGACCTACTTTTGATTAATTCATCCAAACTTTGACTAATTCCGTGACTCCGCGTTATACAGTAAATTCCATATGACTGGATTCCGCGATTCCCCCATCTCGGAAACCATAAATAGATAATATTGAGGTTTTTACAACTTCAGTGTAGTGGATTGTAATTTATTGCAACTTGTGCAAGGTCAGCTGCTGCCTTTGAGAGATAACTGATGCGTGAAGCAGCACCAGTTAGCAAGCGCTTTCGGTGTGAGAGCGCCTTTAGTCTTCCAGGTTGATTGGTCGGACTCCTGACTCTCAACAAATCAGATGCGCGGTGGGCGGAGACTGCTCTAGGCCACAGAGTGGTGAGTTCCGACAGGCTGCATCAGAGCCAAATAGCGCGTTTCAAAATTAAATAATTTTATCGGCACTTCGGTTTTGAAAATGACCGATGCCGATTATCATAAAAATGCTTAATATCGGTGCCAATAATCGGCCAGGCCGATAATCGGTCGACCCCTACTATGAATGCTGAAAGGTAAGGTTTTTCTAAGGTTTTAGAGCAACATACACTCCCATCCAGATGATGTGTATTTCAGCAGGACAATGCAAAACCACATACTGCAGCTATTACAACAGCATGGCTTCACAGTAGAAGAGTCCGGGTGCTGAACTGGCCTGCCTGCAGTCCAGATCTTTCACCTATAGAGAACATTTGGTGCATCATTAAACGAACAATACGCTAAAAACGACCACAAACTCTTCAGCAGCTAGAAACCAATATCAGGCAAGAATGGGACCAAATTCCAACAGCAAAACTCCAGAAACTTATAACCTCGATGCCCAGACATCTTCAAACTGTTTTGAAGAGGAGATTCTACACCATGGTAAACAGGCCCCATACCAACTATTTTGAAACGTGTAGCAGGCATCAAATTTGAAATGAAAAAACATCCCAACATTTCCAGAATACCGGTTGTAGACTTTACTTGACACTGTAAACACAGTCTGTGACCAATTTATCCATTATTTATTTTTATTTAGATTATAATTTATTCTGTTTTATTGTCCTTTATTACATGTAAGTGTAAATTGGATGTGTGTATTGCAGGGTTATGTATTTGTTCTGGTGTTCTATAGGCTATATTGTTACTATTGTATATGCCTAGTTGACGTGGGATTATAAAAAATAAAAGATCCATAAACCTAAATGATTGAAGCCTATTAAAAAAACTCTTAATGTGATCATTTTAAAGTGACCTTCATTTATAGAACAGAGCATTTTTTATTTATTTAAAAAAATGTTCATTAAAAATCAACCCCTAGAAAATGTACAAAGTTGAAGAAACATAATATAATATATAACAGGGTACAGGTTGCAAAACACTAAATCTTTTGTTTAAATTGACTGTTTAAGCGTGTTTGACTCCCTCTGCTTACCTTTGCATAGAGAACTGCCTCATCAATGTCTCCTCTTGACATGGCCATCGTCTTCTTAAATGCCTGAAGATAAACGCATGACTTAACATATTGCATGTTTGACCTTCATAAGTCCCTCATAACTGAAAAGATCAATTCACTCAGACTTTACATGAACATCTTACTTTCCTTGACCTAACGAAGGGACCCAAGATCACCCAGACCTTCCTTTAAAGTAATTTCCCACAACGTTCGGTACTGTTATTAGAGATTCATTACCTGGGCAGTGATCCGTCCTGCTGCCTTCATCAGAGCGACCTCTGCTGGGCTCTTAATGGCTCTGAGGGAATGAGTGAGGGGTCGGAGAGACTTCGGTAGCTGTCCTCCTTCCAATAGGGGGCGCACATGAGTCTGGTGTAACTGTGGATGGCTAGGCTGGGAGCTGTCGTACCATATAGTTCCTCCTAAGAGAAAAAGAAAAAAGTAAGATACTGATGCACATGTAGACCTTGAAAGCATGTAAATGTATGTTCGTTTTATACCTTTCAAGCTTTTTAGCACTACACCCAGCTCCTCTGTGCTGTGAACTCGCTCTAGACCCGTTAAAGCAGCTGCCCCGTCTTTCCCTGAGCGAGGGCCGTCCCAAAGCTCTCGCGCCGGGTCTCGCCGTGGGACGAATAACACGGCCTGGTCCGGCTTACCCGATCCATACATCACCAGTGCGCTATCCGGCTCCATAATTCCTGTCAGGTACAGGAAGTCTTGGTTCTGGTGGAACGGGTAAGGGATGTCATTGGTCATGTAGCGAATGGGATGCGATAGGACGATGACAATGTGGGAGGAGTTTGAAGAGGCTCCGGAACCTGTTAGTCGTTCCTCCTGCATCTTGATCAGAGACGCCAAGCGCTGCCGGCGAAACTCAAACTCTGTCTGGGTGAGACCTGGCGTCACCTCACCTATGAGACGAAGACATTTCCAAGGTTATTCAACAACCCAGAGCATGCCATTTTACTTTCTATAATGTGATGTACACCTACCATGTTTTTTATTTATTCTTTTTGCAAAATACATTAAATTGCTTAAAAATGACAGTAAAGACATTTATAATGTTTCAAACGATTTCTATTTTGATAAATGATGGTCTTTTGAACTTTATATTAAGCTAATTATTCTTAAAAAATGTGTCATGGTTTCCATAAACCATGTAGCACTAAGCAGCACACCTGTTTTCAACATTGATAAGAAATGTTTCTTGAGCATCAAATAAGCATATTAGATGATTTCTGAAGGATCATGTGACACTGAAGACTGGACTAATGATGCTGAAAATTCAGCTTTGATCACAGGAATAAATTACATTAAAATAGAAAACAGTTATTTTAAATTGTAATAATATTTCACTGTTTTTACTGCATTTTGATCAAATAAATACAGCCTTGGTGAACATAACACATTTTTACAGACAAAACATTTAAATAGTAGAACATTTCAAAATGAAACAAAATAATTAACAACAACAAAAAAATGAATATGGGAATTGTATTTGATTCATTGGGAATTAATTGGATTGTAAAAAGTAGGCGTTCCATTATCATTATATCACTGGCTGTTAATGTGTTAATTAAATGAAAGATTTGTAAAGGCTTTATTATCTACAACAGTATTATCTAAAACAAGGCCTAAATAGCTATTTTACTCTATAAACCAATAGCCTGCATGGCCTAAGTGACAACAGTCAAAACTTAAAATTGTTTCAGAAGTGAAGCAAGCTGTTACATTTTAGTCAAAGATTACAAACATTTTTCATCTTTGTAAAAATGTGTACAACCAGTTGTTCAGAATAAGACCAAGAACATACATTGAGAGACTCATAAAGGACAGTTCTGATTTTATGTCAACTTCAAATGAAAACAACTGAAAAGGAGCGTTCTCTCACCATATCTGATGAGGTGAGGGTGTGTGTACGGGCTTGGCTGACCCAGGTATCTCTGAGGAACTTTCTTGGTTTTCCATCCTCCTGTTTTCACAGACACATTCCTGCAGTGACACCATACAGACCCTGTAAAACAAAACAAAGCTACAGTAAACTGTATTTGTAAACCATTTTACTTCCTTATTTTAATGTACACTACTGTTCAAAGGTTTAGGGTCATTTATTTGATCAGAAATACAGTAAATCTTGAGAAACATCAATTGTGAAATAACTGTTTTCTATTCTAATATATTTGAAAATGTAATTAATGTTAGTTAATTGTTAACTGGTGCAAGTTAATGTTATATTATATATTGTATCATAAGACAATAAAAGGTATCAATTGTAATTTTACATCGACCTTGAAACACATGTTAAAAACCACTTGACTGTAACAGCTAATCCATGATCTTTTGTTGGGGTGCAAAAGAGAGATAAGTTGTTGCATACATGATGAGGTCAGGGTGGTGACTAGCAATTTCCAATGCAATTTATTCTTCAGTGCTTAATCATAAAGATCATATTAATGCCTAATATCATTAATATTCTGCACAATCCTAGAACAATGCTTGTCTTTACAAACATCAGCAGCAGCAAGGTTCCTGCCATGTGCCCAGTACTCAGCTATGAGTTAAATTAATACATTGTATTGAATGACAGAGCTGCAAATTAGTAAGTATAAGTGTAATACATTACCTGGGCTCCAGCGAGAGCGAGTAACGCACTGGACGGCGGCTCTCAGTTTACTGCTGCTGGAATGCAACATTGTCTCAAGTACGCGAGATTTCTGATCAGCTGCACTGATCCGCCAACTTTCAACATGAGGTAGAATAAGTTCGCACAACAGCGTGCATTAGAAATACATAAACCGAGATGATTTCGGATTGTTAACCTAAAGGTAACAAACCGAAGGAACACCGAACGCACATGTAACTCATACAACTGTAAGCATGATCGCTTGGAAGGTGACAGTGTCACGCCCCATGCAAGACTCTGAGCTCCTATTGGTGGAGTGAGAGCGGCTCCAGCGCTCTGATTGGACAGCTCTGTTATGACAGATACAATCTGCGACTCTGAATGATGAAGGACCCTTAATTTCTTATTTTGTGTGGATCTTGCTTATTGCTATAAATTGAAATAATTGAAACAAACATAACTTTTTACATTTTTTTAACCGATTTATTATTTTTGTATTTTTTCTTTGTTGTAATTTCATTGTTGCATTCTAGAGATTAAAACATATTTTAATCTCAAATATAGATTTATGCTTAGTTTATGCATATAGAATTTGCCTAAAACAGGTTACAATTTAACAAAATAATATTGATTGCATTGGGACATTTCATAATTATGAAAGCCGAGAAGTACGTCTTCTAGACAGTTTTTTTTTTTCTTTAATATTCTTTAATTATTTCATTTAAAATTTCCAAACAAATTAACAGCTCATCAAAATTAACATGATATATAAATACCATAGAAATAGTTACAGAGGTCACATTTTTGAATACACTTAAATGAATATTATAAATTGTAATTAAATATGTATGGGGTATAGCGCAAGCTTTTATATACATACTATCTTTCTGAAAAACACAGAATGCATAAATTGTTATTCCTATGATTTTACATGCGAATATTTCTCTTTTTTGTTCTTTATTAACAACTGAACAACATGATACAATACTACTATAAATAACAGCAAATAGAAATAGGGGCAAAACACATTAAATGGCAAAACAAAAGTGCATTGAATGGGTTTTATTCAGAGTCTCTAATACTGTCAGTGTACTGCCCTGTTTCACACAGTAAGTCAGATTTGCGATCAGCAAATGTACATTTATATAGAGAGAATGCAATCACGTTCATAATATAATTTTTAAAGCTCAGAGTCTATTTTTCCACCACCATAAAGTAGATATTGGACATGTTCTGCATTTACTCCCAAAACGAATGAATGCAGTGCCAGAAGGACCCCTGTTGTTTTGGTTTAGTCATAGTAGTGAGTAGCTTAATTCCCGCCTGCGCAAAATTCGCAGTCTCGCGCGTGCAGAGCGAGTGCGATCTCGCGACCCTCAAATCGCTGCTGGGGAAGCGCGTTTTAGGCACATTGCACGTTCAGGTACAACATTACTGTTTTATATTTTGAATGAACGTTTGTTGATTAAAAGAATAATTAAAATTTCACGCCGATTTAACAAATTGCGCTTCCTCGCGCATTATTTCTAGAAGCTTCTCTGCAGCGCGTGCGTTAATCCCGGTTATTTCCTGCACTGTTGCATTACACAGTTTTTGGCGTTGCATGATTTATTAAGCCCGCGCTCTGATGGGACACGTCATGTGACGGGATTAATAATAATAACGCACGGTTCGTTGTTTTCCAGCACATTGTTTTCTCTGCTCGAGTTTGGTTGGTGTTGTGGAACATGGATCCACAGAAGGTGTCTGAGTTAAAGGCCTTTGTGCAGCTGTGCAGAGATAATCCATCTGTGCTGCATCTGCCAGAGATGGGCTTCTTTAAGAGCTGGCTACAGGGGTCAGTGCTTGTTTGTGTTGTTTATGGTTTTGTGTTCAGTATTGATTCCAAATGTTATGTTTTTCCATTATAATAATGATAAACTATGAAGTGCGTTGTGTAATAATGGAGGTTTCTATGTGAAAGTTTAGCGTCTGTTTGAGCAGTCACACCCACATCCATGTGGCTTCCAGAAAGTTCTAGCTTCGTCGCTTTTCAGTGGAGCACACAGATAAATAAACATCCCTGTATGACTCATATAAAGTGCAAATATGTTACTTTATTATAGAATGGGAGGAAACATACCATTACCAACAAAGAATGACAGCTCATCATGCAAGGTAGGAAAATAAATCAAGAAGAATTATTCAGAATTATAGCATCACAACCTAAAAAAAACAGCATTACGGTCTGTAAATATTAATAATATTATAGATCATATATATATATATATATATATATATATATACAAGGTTGTATTTGTGACTATGCATTTACCATTAATGGGGAAAGAAATGCTTTCCACATGTTTCATAGATCTTGAGAGTAAATGTAAGCATAACTAGCTTGTTCACAATTAATTTCCAGGTTACCTTTAATGAAATCCATTTTATTTATTATCATTTGTCAGATGTAATTGATTTATAAAACTCTAAAAATGAACTAAATGGATTACGAAATAATCAAATTAATACATCACATAATTTGCAACAAAGCATTTCATCTTTATTTTTTTGTCAAATAAGACAAAACAGAAGTGCATAAATTATAATGTGGATGAAAAACATCTTTGTTTAATCTTTAAAAAAATATGATTATTATCATTACTTTTAAGAATTGCATTTTCGTATACAATAGTAATATATTTCTGTCATATGTTCTTCCAGTGTTGATGGTTTGCATTTGATTGTGTATTTGACGTTTTCACTGATGAAACTGAGCTGCAACTGTGGCAGGGCTGTTTTAGGATATTTTCTACAGATTGCTGTTTTCATTTGTCTGTAGGGAAGCTGTCCATGTGATGGGGCCCCCAAAGCAGCACCAGAACCCCAACCCGGAGATGCCCCGCCATCTGAGAGCGAGGAGAGTGAGTTAGGTATGTTGACTCTAATATTTCCTTTATTATCTTTTGTTTGCTCCTCATATGCCATCGCTCTGGCCTTTTCTGTGGATTGGTAATAGCTCTGAACTTTCACTAAACGTTTCTAGCTATTGCTGGCTCACGATTTCTCGCTCTTATAGCAGTATGCAACATCAGCTTCGTTTTTCATATACAAACTTGGGCAGTTAGAAGACAATGAAACGTATGCCAATAGCGTTTGATATGAAGCTGATATCTAGGCTCTAAAATTATCCTTTAAAGCAACATTAAAGTCTGTTTTGTATTATCCTGGAAACTAGAGGCTGAAATCTTTTGACTGTAGAGATAAAAAGACGCTGTTTGTGTCTACATAAACTTCTGAAGGTAAAGAAGCTGTTAAAAGGTGCAATAGTCACCTCATTTTACATCACAGATTTAAAGAACTATACCATTAATATTAAAGAAATATTATCACAATTTAAAACAACAGTTTTTTATTGAATGTTTTAAATAATGTAATTTATTCCCGTGATGACCTGAATATTTAGCGTCATTACTCCAGTCTTCAGTGTCACATGTTCAGAAATCATTCTAATATATGGATTTGCTGCTCAAGAAACATTTATTATTATCTGTGTTGAAACAGTTGTGCTTTTTAATATTTTTATGGAAACAGTTATACATCATAAATGTCTTTACTGTCACTTTTAATCGATATAAAGCACTCTAGCTGAATGATAGTATTAATTTTAAAAGCACGCATAGTGACTGTTTGTATATAGACTGCTTATATATTGACATATATTTTATGTTGCAAACCCTAAAAATGCTACCAGCTAACTGGCCAGTAAAGCTTTACCCTGCGCAGTCAATTTCTAATCTCATTTGGCGCTTGGTGAGATTTATCATTTTCAAATGTCTGTTTGGAGAGTATGCTCTTATTTTGTAACAACAGTTTCTAATGCTTACGCTGCTGTGAAATGTTCTTCAGATATTGACAATGAAGGAGTGATTGAGCCTGACACGGATGATCCTCAGGAGATGGGCGATTATGAGAACCTGGAGGTAAACGCACAATATCGGGAAAAACCAGAAATATCCATAATCCTTTGCGATAAGAGTTGATCGTACTATAAAAGCATACTGCAGTGTGCAGAACTCTAAAGCTTTCTCCTCAGTCTAAAAAGACCACTGATTGAAGCTAAAGGCTGGAATACATTACACAAAGTTTAAAGCACTAGGTATCATACACTTGCCGACTTTGTAAGTTGTTACGCAAGAAAAACTGTGCATCATACACTAAACAACTGAGGATTGTACACTATCAGACTTTTAAGCTATTCCGGCTCAAAATATCACACGTTAGATCTTGTTGAGTGAATAGAATGGACTGGATGAAGTCTGTAACCATCATACACTATACGATTTTCTATTAAATCTTTTATCTCAAATCTGCAGACTGGCTCTGACTTTTGACAACTAGCGTCAACTAATGTCATGTAGTGTGTTCTAGCCTTAAGCTGCAAAAACGTTCCAAGCATATATATTATTCTTATTTCAACAATTTAAAGTTAATTAGAGGGTTGGGTTTATCAAAGTTAGTGTGCATGATTTAAGTAATTATGCACAAAATATTTGAACAGGTAACAGTACTCTTACTAAGTCTAATTGCATAAATACATTGTGATTATTGGTGGGTTTCCACTCAAAATATGCAACTGATATTACCACAGTTTTTGAGAGAAACCACAGCAAATTCAGTCAGTTTGGGCTGCAAAAGCCAGGAAAATGTCCTGCTAAATCCCAAACCACAGTTACTCATTTCACATACAAAGAACATGGATGTACATTTGCACAAAACAGGTCAGATAAATGGTCATGAGAAACTATATTAAGCAAGCTTTGACTGACATTATAATTTGACCAGATGTGACTCCTTTAAACCAAAGCTGTTTGAACAATGTGAGGTTGTAAATATTCTCATCATAGACAACCGCTGATGCCGTGACTTTGCTGTTGGGGTGCTCTTTCAGAATACTGTCAAAATACTTTCATCAAGCTCTTAGTGTAAAGTGAAATTATTCAAAGGGGATGATGGAATGCTTTCTTTATACTCAGATCACAGATGAGATGATGGACCAGGCCAATGAGAAGAAGACTGAGGCTATTGGAGTGTTAGGAGATGGTAAGAAATGATGAAGTCTGTAATAATGTAATAATAATTTATATTTCCTTAGTTGTGTTAATAATTCATGATAAAACAACGGAGTTCAACGAGACATGCCAACTTTTCAGGTGACCTACAGAAAGCTGTAGACCTCTTCACAGAGGCCATCAAACTCAACCCAAAACTGGCCATTCTGTATGCCAAAAGAGCCAGGTATCATCCAATCCCTGTTTGGTTTTTAGCAACCTGGTTCGATTGGCTGTTGAGTAACTCTGTCTTTTTGTGTCTTTCAGCGTATATGTGAAAATGCAGAAGCCCAATGCTGCCATCAGAGACTGTGACCGAGCCATCAGCATCAACCCAGACTCAGCCCAGCCTTATAAGTGGAGGGGGAAGGCACACAAGTAACAGAATAAAGCTAGATTTTGATGGAAGAGGTTTGATTTCTGCCTTGACACATCAGTGATGAAGATCTCTCGTTCTGACAGGTTGCTCGGTCACTGGGAGGAGGCCGCTCGAGATTTGGCGATGGCCTGTAAACTGGACTATGATGATGAGGCCAGTGCCATGCTAAAAGAGGTCCAACCAAAGGTATCTGTGCAGAACTCTGAACTGGTGTAATTATTATTTTTTGTAGAACAGTTGTGTTGATTTGCCATCCAGGGAGAACTCTCTTGAATGATGTAATATAATTGAAAAATGTAGTAATAGTTTATTGACTTCCATTTTAAAAACATCCAAAAGTGTTTTTTTTTATAAATATCGTGATTTTCATTAACTAAACTTGTTGGTTAATGTCAAATTATTTGGCATTTTTAAAAGACTTCCTGAACTCGATTTTAATACAGTCATGATGGACTATATGGTTTTTATTATATAATTTGATTTTGTACGTAGAATCTTCCCCTGACTGGGATTTATAAAGGGATTTTTGCGCAGGTTCGGACGTACGCATGGGTTTATAAATATGAAAAAAAATTGCGTATACAAAATCTAGCTTTTGTGCATACGTACACTTTTAGGATGAAATCTACTATAAGAGACCCTTACATCACTGACACATGTACACCACTATTCAAAGTTTGGGGTTGATGAGATGTTTTAATGCTTTTGAAAGAAGAATCTTTAGCTCACCAAGGCTACATATTTGATAAAAATATAGTAAAACAGTAATATTGTGAAATTTTATTTGGAGTGTTACAATGTGTTTTCTATTTAATTATATTTTAGAATGTAGTTTATTATTATTATAAGCTGATTTTTTTCAGGATTCTTTGATAAATAGCAAGTTCAAAAGAACAGCATTTATTTGAAATATTTTGTAACAAATAGTAGTGTAACATATTGCAACATGGTGCATTCTTGCAAATATATATATATACAGTAGTCAACATTTGAAGTGGATCAAAACCTTTCATCAAAGTTGTCCTAAAACCAAAATGTGTTCTTGTCTTAGGAACATTTTTTGATCCACTTCAAATGTTGATATATATATATATATAAAACTTGTTCACAAAAAAAAATTTTTACTGACCTCAAAATTTTAAACAATGGTGTATATTTAAAATGTAAGACTAAAGGTAGCATTTAAATGCTAGTGAAGGATTGAAAATCACTGCTAATATTGTGATGCAAAATAATACTTATGTTAGCTTGAGTACATTTGTTGAAAACAATGGCAAAGCGACTGTGCCGAAACTTCAATGCGTCTCATGTGATCCCACCTCTCCATCGCAGGCCAACAAAATCATCGAGCATCGGCGCAAATATGAACGCAAGCGTGAAGAACGAGAGGTCAGAGCACGGCAAGATCGAGTGAAGAAAGCAAGGGAGGAGCACGAGAGAGCACAGAGGGTAAGAAATCTATTGATTTGCATCAAGCCACTAAATCAGAATTTTCTGCACAGTCAGTCCTGTTAATGTGCCTCTGTGTGTGCAGGAAGAGGAAGCCAGACAACAGGCTGGAGGGGCACGTGGAGGATTCCCAGGTATCTACTATTAAACTGTTTATGTATATAATAAGCCATATTGACGTATAAAACAGAATAGGAAAAATGAACCATGATTTACTCACCTTCAAGCCATACTAGGTGTATATGACTTTCTTCTTTCAGACGCAGACAGAGATATATAAAAAAATATCCTGGCTTTTCTAAGCTTTAAAAAGGCAGTGAATGGGGGGGGTCAAGATTTTGAAGTCAAATAAAGTGCATAAATCTATCATAAACAGTGCTCCGGGGGGGGGGGGGTAATTAAGGCCTCCTGAATTGAAAATGCATTTGTATAAGAAAAATATCCATATTTAAAACTTTATTAACCTCTGTCTTCCGCTAACTGTTTCACATGTGTTCACAAGAGAGTGGCATTTCAGCAGATAACGTGGGATGAGAGGAGTGACGAGTGCAGAAGCACAGAGGAGAGAGAGGAAACCAAAACACTGGTCACAAATTAGAAGTAAAGAACAATGTCAGAGGAATTCAATGTAAGCCAAGAGTAGACAGGTTTTCCTTGTAAACTTGTAAATAAAAACTTGGTTCTCACGAGACTAGCATATTCTCACTGTAGCTTACGCCTACGTCATCTGCTCCGATTGTTTTTGTCTGAAAGAAGAAAGTCATATACACCTAGGATGGCTTGAGGGTGAGTAAATCAAGGGCTAATTTTCATTTTTGGGTGAACTATGCCTTTAAGAGAGATTACTGCTATTAGTAATTGATGTTAATATTCGTTGTGATCCTTCAGGAGGTGCTGGGTTCCCAGGTGGAGCTCCTCCGTTTGGAATGCCTGGACTTAATGAGCTATTCAATGACCCAGAGGTTCTCATGGCCATGCAGGTAAAGTTAACCACATACTGCTGAGCACAATGATGGTGCGTTTATACAGCGTTAACAGTTGGATAGACTACAGCAGTGATACTCAAATCTGGTTCGCAAGATCCACTTTCCTGCAGTTTAACTCTAACCCTGATCAAACTCACCTACCTGTGATTTTCTAATGATCCTGAAGACATTGATTAGCATGCTCAGGGGTGTTTGATCAGGGTTGGAGCTAAACTCTGCAGGAAAGTGGATCTCGCGAGCCAGATTTGAGGATCACTGGACTACAGTCTGAAGTTAAGGAAGGTCTGTAATTATTAGGGAATTTAAGAATTGTATTTTCTAGGACCAAAGAAGTTACCTCAATCAAAACAGTTTTTGAAAATCATGGAAAGGTCGATGGTGATTTATACATTGTTCTTGTTAAGCTCAGCTGTGAAATATTTGATTGGCTAGGTATTGACCTTATGTAGAGAAAAGGTCATCATTATATCCAGTTTATGATAGAATCTTACATTTATGTTGGTCTTTCCAATTATTTGATCAAAGACGGTCACAATCAGTTCTGATTCATTATGAATTCATTAGAATGATTCATTGGTGTCTTATGACAAACAGCTGGGAAGATGATGGAAATTCATTATTCAAAGAGGATGGGAAACCTTTATAAATGGTTCTCAACAAATTGATGATGATTCTTAGTTCACTTGCTTCACTAAACATAATGATGAACGAACAATTACACATCCATCCAAAAGTTTGGAATTGGTAAGACTTTTAAAATGTCATGAAAGAAGTTTCTGAATACAGTGAAGCTGGACAATTGTTAAGTAATATTACAATTTAAAACAGCTGCTTTCTGAATATATTTTAAAATATAAATAATTTGTGATGCAAAGCTGAACTTCAGTCTTCAGTGTCCTTCAGAAATCATTCTATGCTGATTTGCTGCTCAAGATCAATTCAGATCTTGATAATGTTGAACAGTTTTTGATAATACATTTCAAAAGAACAAATAGAATTTTCAAAAATGAAATGTTTCAAATATAAAAAATTTTTTAACAATGTAAATGTCTTTTACTGTCACTTTTGATCAATTTAATACACCCCTGCCCGAAAAAAAGTATTAATTTCTTTTTATATTGGTGTGTAAATTGATTCTTGTTTCACAGATGCTTCACAATACATTGTAATCATAAATGAACAATGGAAATTGTTAATCGCTATTACTGTTTTTCCTACTTTGGGTTACTTGGGTCAGTTAATATAGCTATATAGTATTGAACCATGTTCATAAATGTCTATAATAAACGTTCCTGTAGCTGACATCCTGATCATCTCAGCTGCTTGTAATGTTTACACAATGGTAAATCCTTTATGCATTCTCATTTTCCAGGACCCAGAGGTGATGGCAGCATTCCAGGATGTGGCGCAGAACCCCGCCAACATCTCCAAGTACCAGAGCAACCCCAAAATCATGACCCTGATCAACAAACTCAGCTCCAAGTTTGGCGGCCAGCAGCCCTAAAAAGCACTGAAAGAGTTCATGTCCAGTTCCAATACTCTGCTGTAGCTTTTTCTCACTGGGTTTCTTGCCATAAATACAGACAACACTTAGCTTATGAGCAACTAGAAATACTGATTTTAGACTATGATTAGAGTCTGTGCTGATGAAAGAAGAAGAAACTATGAAAGAGTATCGGAACAAGACCAGAGATGTGGCGCTTTTTTGGGGGGTGGGGGGATTCGCTTGAGTGACGCATGAACTAAGAATTGGGTTTATTCCTTTAACGTTTTGTTGGGGACAAACTATATTGTGGGCTTCACTGAGGCTGACACATTTAACACTTATGATCGTGGTCTCTTCTCCAGAATATCAGGGGGTTTGGATTTGAGAGCCTATTCTAGCGGACAGTTGCTGCATTGACAAACTGGATTTAACAAACTTGTCCATTCAGCAGTCAATAATTCCAGGGATTTAGTCTAATTATTATCACCTTCATCCATTCAGTATGCTACATAGCTTATGTTTGTGGTCTTATCCAGCGGGATCCGGATCAAAACGGGGTCTAGATTATATTTATACATATTCCCTGTCCAAAGCAATTAGTCAATCACTTCCTGTTTAGATTTCATGGGTGTTTCTTTTAAAGGTTTTTGATTCATGTTTTTGTTCTTTAGTTTTTTATTTTATTTTGCTCTCCTCACCCTCAGTGTAACCTAACATTGTTTTCTGTCTCTCATAAATGCAAAAGAGTGAAAAATTAATCATAAACAACTCTTATTGTGACAAATTTGCATCTTGTGTGGATTTCATGATTTAATTCAATAAACATTTTGGCTGTTGCAAATATAAGACATCTGTTTTTTAACAAACTTGAAATTTTATTTGACTTAAAAGAGAGTTCACCCAAAAATTAATTCTCATCATTTACTCACCCTCAGATTGTTCCAAACCTGTACAAGTTTCTTTCTTTCTGCTGAACACAAAAGATGATATTTAAAGATTGTGAGTAACTAAACATTTGACGGTAGCCATTGACTTCCATAGTATGGAAAAAAATAAATCCTATGGAAGTCAATGGCTACCATCAACTACCTGGTTACCCAAATTCTTCAAAATATCTTCTTTTGTGTTTAATAGACTAGTAAGAGTCCAGTACTGTTTATATGTAATATATACAGTTCATCTTGCTCTACTATCAGTGCAGTCACAAGTGAAACTTAAATTAGTTTATATAGTTGAAAATATACAGCGATAGACTTGAACATGCTAGGTCACATGTAACCATTTTTAAAGCTTTGTCTATTGATTCTACATCTTATTTATTGTTTATATTATTTATTACATATGATCTGTACATATTAATATTCATAAATTATAATACCTGATCAACTAAAATTGCTTGTGTGTAATGGATTAATAATATAATAAATCACATAATTCTATTAAACATAAAATAACTAAGTCATAAATTATACGTAAATAACTCACTAAAACCCAGGATTGGTGCAAACTAAACTGAAACTTACCTGGCTAGTCAGCTAATGCAGCTTCATGGTTCAGGCCCCAGGTTCCTTCAATCAAATGTTTAGATCCTAACCTTAGATTTCTCTCCACATATTTTAACACAAGAGATGAAGTGACTGGGCTTGTTAGGTTTCTTGCATAAAACCTTAATGTAAACAACAACACATAAATATTTAAATTGTGTTCAAATAGAATGCAATTTCAGAAATATTGGAACTGATAGAGCTGAATTTAGAGAGACTTTATTGGTCATTTACAGCTCAGAATGCTGCATATAACACAGAAATAAAAAAAACATCCTAACGAGCATAACAATTTAAATGTGGACCATTTGGTCTTTGACAGAGAGAGAATGCTGACGTCTAAACAAAAATGCATCTCGGGAAAGAAAATCCTGGATCTGAAGCACAGACACTGGGCTGCTAATGGCCATACCTGAAAAACAGAGCAACGAAAGATGAGTATTAATACAAGCATGGACACTTGCAACCAATAAAAGACATGTCAGAAAATATGGAATTAGAACAACAATGCATTATCCCTTCTCAATGATAAACTTCTGGAAAATACAAATAATGGGGGAAAACAGGATAATTTTTAGCATGTTCAGCTGACATGACATAACTGAATCAAAAGTATTTAGCACCAATCATATGTTACATCCAAATAAAGTTCAAAGTGATAGATGATACGGGTTATCTAGAGCGGGTTTGAGACTTGTGACTCAGTGAACTAAGATTCTCTATTAACACAGTTTCTGGGTCTGCCTCTATTTTAATGAAGAAACAAAATCACTCACTTCTGGAACTCCCACTCTCTGTTGTCCAGAGGACACACCTGTCTGGTCTTCAGCCAGCGAGAGATGCAGTGGAAATGAAACGCATGCTGCAGAACCAAAAGCACACAGTTATACCACAACCGAACAGACACAGTCCACATTTTGATTTCATTTGATTGGTTATTTGGTGTGTTGTGTCATCAAACTCACATTACAGACTCCCCAGGCCACTGTACACTCCTCTGATGTAGCTGACGCCTGATTGGCCTGACACTCTATACCTGAAGGAAGATGAACTAGACTTAAACAACTCACTAAATAACATTTGACTGTGTTAAACAACAAACTAACCCTAGAATAGAGTCAGAGGAGGCCAAACGGGAGAGGATGCTTACAGAGGTCCATAATGTGATTTCTGCAAATGGCACAGTTGTCCACCACAATGTCCCAAGCCCACAGAGCCACGGCATTCCACTGCAAGAGAAACACACTTCTGGAATTCATTCAACCAAACAAATCTCCGGAACACAATTCCACGGCAATTCGTAACTATTTTATTTTCCAGTGGCACTGAGATCCAACCCAATGTAAATCTCAATTCCCCAGGAAATAAAACGCCTGTAACAGATGTACAATCCATACACATAGATCAGAAAATAAAAGTCAAAACTGACAGAATTTACATGGTAATATCATGGAACTTTCATATATACTGTGGTACTAAATGATTACCATGTGTGTTCAAAAAAAGTGTTAGAATTAGACGCGTCTATGGGTTGGAACGTGCCTGTTAAATCCAAAACAATCGAATCGAACGTTTAGAACGAGTTCAAAACTGTTAGGATCGAACGCGTCTATATTGTCAAAAATGTGCAAATCTAACGTTCTGAAAGCGATGTCTATAAATGCTGTCTAGGTAAGCAACTCACTGGGTTTCTAAGTGATTTCTATTAGTGTTTCATTTTTCTAGTGGCCTAGTTAAATAATCTCTGGGATTACGAGTTCAAATCAGAGGCGTCAAGAACGACCAGTTTACATTTGTCTACTTGATATCAGATTCTACATATTAATGATGAGAAAGAGCAGCGCCGCCGATGCTAACCGGGGATTATAAACACGCCGCTGTGAAAGAGTTTACATTTTCAAGAGACTAAGCGGTTTAAATGTGTATATATATACTTGACATCAATACTTAATACCGACGTCTCAATATTGTACCTTTTTCACTTCAAAACGCTTTTTACTGGCTCCACTGTTAGCTCCAGTCGGGGTGTCTACATCCATCGCGGCCGCCATGTTTGCTAATGGTGTGATCTCGCGAGAGCGCATAGTTCCTCAGTTTAATAATCAGTGTAGGTTGTCTATAAAATAAAGCAGTACTGCGCGCTATTTAGAATTCAGTTTATATTGAAAGCTGATTTTCTCAACATATCGATTGTAAAGTAAACTCTACTGTTTTGTAGTCAAGTGAAAAACAGTAGGTTCCACCGAGATTTGAACTCGGATCGCTGGATTCAGAGTCCAGAGTGCTAACCATTACACCATGGAACCAGCTGATGCCTCGGCAAAATATTTACACATTTACACATTTTCAAAACTCTGCACACAAATCCAGGAACTGCGTACGCAAAATGCCTCACATCTCTTGCAAAATGAAGCATTGCATTCAAACACATCTCAAAAGCAAACACATTTGCCATCATTTTAATTCATGTTAGATTTTTGTGTTACATAAAGAACTGTGTGTTATGTTTTGCAAAAAGTGTCAAAGGCTGAGAATTAGTGTCTAGTTTTGCAGATTTGGTGTGTGGTGCTGGTGTTTCAGTGTCAGGTTTCAGAAATTGTGACAAATAAAGATTGAAAAAAAATTGTAAGGTGTAATTTTGTGAGGAAATTCAGAATATTTCTTTAAATAAAGAATTTATTTTAAATGACACATACTTAACATTATAAAAACTCATATTTATGAGTTAAACATATATGCCAAAAAACAACATTAGATGGAATGTTTCATGAATCACATTCAAAATCATTCTGTTCTGCCTTGAAATAAATTGCACATTCAAGAACTATAAACAGTGGAAGTAAAGACTAAATACAGTAGCAACTATGGTCTTTCTGGTCAGTTTTACCTATAAATAAACTAAGTAACAGCAGTAAATTTGTTCACCTGATAAATATATCACATTATCTGCTTAGTTTAAATCAAAACCTCTATGGCCCGGTTTCATAGAGAGGGTTTAGACTAAGCCAGGATTGGGCCATAGTTCAATGAGGACATTTAAGTAATTTTTATAAACGTGCCTTAGAAAAAAACATTACTGGAGTGCATCTTAAGACAAACCAAATGCACTGATATTATTTAAGGTCAGTCAGTGCAAGTTTCTTTCATTTGAAACAGCTCAGACTTACATTTTAGTCAAGGACTAGGCTTAAGCCTTGTCTGTGAAACTGGGGGTATGACTTTTCATTAATGACTTAATCCTTGGTCGCCTGCCTCTTTTTTTCTCCTTTTTCTTTGGTGCTGCTGTCAGTTTTGTCTTCACTGGTTTAAGATTAGGTTCAGATTGCACAGGTCTGGCCTTTGTGGTCTGCATGGGTTTGTTTGGTGTAAGGGCTTTGGTAGGAATGGAGGTCTTGTTGAAGGAATGAGCATTTTCTCCAGAACAGTTCTTAAAGATGGCTGCCTCCATCACAGACTGACCTCGCAGCTCAGAAGGGTAACCGCACACGGCCTCAACTCTCAGACTCAGATTTTTCAACCATCTGAAAGAAAGTTGAGATATCTAGATAGATAGATAGATAGATTACAGTTACTTTTTATGGATTACATGATTACACATTATTCACAAAATGGCGGTATATTATTCATAATTTGACTCCTAATTCTTTTTTGATTTCTATTAAGTTTTCCTTTCTGAAATTCTACCACTTTTATACATTTGGAAAGTCTTCACCTTCACTTTTCACTTACACTTCATGACGTAGATAACACAAGAATGGAATACATTTTTGCTCAAAAGTAATCAAAAAGTAGTCAGAGTACATTATCTAATATGTGTAAGCCAATAGATAATTATAGTAATAATTGAATAATAATGATACATTACAAACTATAATTTCCATCATGTAATTTGTAATCAGTAATAGACTAATTTGTAAGATAGAATGGCAGATGGATGAATGGGTGGATGGATGGATATCTCACCTGTAAAATGGTAGTAATTTGCAGTCACACATTAACGGATTTTTGTTAAGGGTGAGGTATTGAAGTCCAGTAAGAGGTGAAAGGTCAGGCAACTCCTCTAACTGATTCTCTTCCAGAGACAAAGTCAACAGACCACGACCAAACCCTGCCAGAGACCTCGCACTCATCTACGACCACAAATCAAACAAGGAGACAGAGAAAGAACATTTTCCATTACCGAGATTAGTAAAAGCAAGGATTAACTATTGTTTTTTTTATCATTTAAAGGGATAGTTCACTCAAAAATAAAAATTCTGTCATTAATTACTCACCCTCATGTCGTTCCAAACCCATAAGACCTTTGTTCATCTTCGGAACACATTTTTGATGACATCCGAAAGCTTTCTGTCCCTCCATAGAAAGCAACATAACTGACATGTTCAAAGCCCAGAAAGACGCATATTGAAGACTGACACGGAAAAGAAGAATTGTTGAATAAAGTAGTTATTTTTGTTTTCTTTGCGCATAAAAAATATTCTTGTAGCTTCATATAATTATGGTTAATCCACTGATTTAACAGTATCCTTACTACCTTTCTGGGCCTTGATCGTGTAAGGATCCTTGCTGTCTATGGAGGGTCAGAAAGCTCTTGGATTTCATCAAAAATTTCTTAATTTGTGTTCTGAAGATGAACGAAGGTTTTACGGGTTTGGAACGACATGAGGGTGAGAAATTAAAGACAGAATTTTCATTTTTGGGTGAACTAACCCTTTAATAGTGCATAAAGTTATCTCATGTAGTTCCTCATTTGACCTTCTGAAGACTCATTCTATCAATGTGCAGGTGCTTTAGACTGGCCCAATCCAGCGAATCGGATTCCCTGAAAGGCGGAGCTCAGACAAAAGAGGGGCATGGCCTAGCGCATCACTCTGCACTTCTGTTAGCGCATTAGCTTCAAGATGAAGGACGTCCAGCTTGGGTGCCGGATCCAGAGCTTTTGGCACTATAGATGCGATGATGTTATTATTGAGGTAAAGGCCCGACAGCTGAGGGACCGGGGAAAGGAGCAAAGGAGGCTCTAGTTTAACTATAAGGTTTCTCTCCAGATGTAGTTCTAGGAGTTTGGGGATGTGTATCTGAAGAAGGAAACCGAGTGAGTTTATTGCCTTCCAGGGGAAGGTACATGATCTCATGGGCACCTTCAAAGGTTTTTGTGTCCAGGGACGACAGTTGGTTGTCAGACAGGTAGAGATGTCCAGGTGAAGAGACACCACCTGTGGGATGCCGGGGAAACTGTTGCTAGAAAGATAATGGAAATGGTTTCCACGCATGTCAAGCAGAAGTGTGTTGCCAGGGAAACCAGTGGGCACTTTAGTGTGGCTGCGGTCCTCACATGTAGCGTGCTGAACTGCAGCCTTGATGGTGAGAGTAAGGAGAACAGAAAATGTGTTGAGACGGAGATATGTATTAGATTTAAGGTACAGATGTAGATGACACTGTTTCTTCATCGAAACAGATTTGGAGAAGTTTAGCATTACGTCACTTGATCACCAGTGGATCCTCTGCAGTGAATGGGTGCCACTGGCAACCGTTTGAAGTTATAAATGTCTTAAAGATAGATTTGTCTCTTACAAATGTGCAGCTTTTCACTTCACAAAATATTAACTGATGGTCGTGTGGGTTACTTGTGATGGTTTTATCAGCTGTTTGGACTCTCATTCTGATGGCACCCATTCACTGCAGATGTGTTAGCATATCCAAATGATACATTTCTTCAAATCAGTTCTGATAAAAAAACAAACTCATCTACATTTTGGACGATCTGAGACAGTGGGCAATGCTGTATTAAAACCGGTGAGGTTAAGGCTGTTGAGCTGTGAGGACATTTTGAGGGCCTGTATGTAAGGGAGCTGGTTGTAGCTCAGATCTAGGTGAGAGATGTGAGGAGACAGAGACAGAGCCGATTCAGACAGGTTCTGCAGGGCCATGTGGTGCAGAGACAGATGTGTGAGTTTCGGCATGGACACACTCTCCTCCACCAGATATGTCATGGGGTTAAAACTCATATCCAGGTGAGTCAACTCCACCACAAACAGTGAGTTCTGAAGGTTTGTTTTATACCAGAGGATATCTAAAATCAACAATAATGAATTTTGTTTTTCAAAAATCAGTAGCTACCTGGTCATAGTTTTGGTAGGAAAGTATTGGAGTTCATTATGGTCCAGATTTAAGTGTGTGAGTGCAAGACCAGCAAAGGCTTCCGTCGCCAGATTATTTAGAGAGTTATGACTCAAAAGCAACAACTGGATATTCAGCATTCCCTGAGAGACAGATAACTGGGAATTACTCAGGAGGAAAATTACTCAAATATCAAAAAGGCCTAACAGAAGATTATCACATAGAGCTTCCAAACCAACAAAATCAGTGTAATCTCAGATTGGAAAGTTTATAACATCAAGTAATGGGACTCTGAGAGAATTCTAGAATTCACTAGAAAAAGATGATCTACATTCTCAATTGAAAGTATGAGGTTGGTAAGATTGTTTCATGTTTTTAAAAGAAGTCTCTTATGCTCAACAAGGCTGCAGTTGTTTGATCAAAAATACAGTAAAAATAGTAATAGTGTGAAATATTTGTTACAATTTAAACTAACTGTTTTCAATTGTAATATATTTTATTCCCGTAATGGTAAAGCTGAATTTTCAGCATCATTTCTCCAGTCTTCAGTGTCACATGATCCTCAGAAATCATTCTAATATGCTGATTTGCTGCTCAAGAAACATTATGATTATAATCCATGTAGAACACAGCTGCTTAATATTCTGTGGAAACTGTTATGTTGAATAAAAGAATGCATAAAAGAACAGCATTTATTTGAAACCGGAATCTTTTGCAACATTTCAAATGTCTTCACTGTTACTTTTATTGCATCCTTGCTGATCCCAAATTGTTGATCGATAGTGTACCTGGAATGCCATGTTGGGGAGGTAGAGCTGGTTATGAGTGAGGGAGAGCAGGTTTACAGAGTTTAACGCAGCAAACGCTCCAGGGTGGATCTCTTCAATGCGGTTCCGGTCTAAATACAACTGCTTTAGTGATGATAAACCATCAAATGATTCCTACAGGAGGGGAGACAGTAACAACATAGCTAAAAACACAGATACATCTCAAACCATCAGCTTTGGAATGATTTTACCTCCATTCATCTAAAATGAACACACTTCCACATCTCAAAGAAAATACCTGGTAGAGGATGTCAATATTGTTGCTAGTGAGGTCAAGCTGCACCAAACGTGAAAGTCCCCAGAACGCCCCCTCTCTGACGGACTGGACCCCTGCAGGGTCAGGTGGGTCAGGTAGGGTGTGTGTTTGAACGCACTTTTAGGCAGTTCCCCAAGATTATTCCTCTTCAGGTCCAATTTCACTGTGATCTGAGATAAAAGCCATTGCAAATATTGCATATAAATATGTTGATCCACATGCTCAGAATAATGCTATCAGATCCTATAAGTTAGTCAGGTTATTTTGAAAGGCATTAGAAGTGTTATTAACCCTGCATACCAAATTTTACCAATTAAGAAGGAAGTTCAGGAAGGAACAATATAAAATGAGAGTCCATTTGAATGCTCAGTCTGTTATAGTGTCATGCATCATCTAGTTGTTTGATGGTGGATGTCATGCACAATACAAAAGCAAACTTATGAGGGATCAGACAGTAAACTATGATTATGATATTAAGAGACAAGCATGATGTTTTTGTTGTGTGATGTTCTGTACTGTATGTGGAAAGTCACACTCACCTCATTTATAGTAGGAGGAATATGTGTGAGATTCTTCCTTACACATGTCACAGTGAGCTTTGTGTCGTCGCAGACGCAGACGCACGGGCATTTCGCAGTCTGACCTGCAGGCACAGAGGATATTAGGAAAAGAAGCAGACGTGCTACTATCAGCCTCATGGTGCCAACCTCCTCCAACTGAAGGGATACAAAGGAAACTGATTATTATCTGCATTTGAACATAATGGAAAGATCAAATATATACTGACAAGAAGGTGCAAAGTTTCTAGCAGTACATATTTACCTTAAGACTTAGTTTTATCTTTTCTAAATAGGTGCAGTAGGCTTATTCTTTCATGTGCAAAAGGTTTTAGCGTGTCCATTTATATGTACATGAAAATGATAAAAATGTATATAAAATAAAAAATTACAACACTGCCATTTTTTTTTATGTTTCATAGAATAAGTAATTTATACTTGCCAAGGTTTCAGTTATTTGATCAAAAATGCAGTTAAAACAGTAATACTGTGAAATATTATTACTTATTTTTTGTTCTACTCAATTTTAAATGTAATTTATGTCTGTGATCAAAGCTGAATTTTCAGCATCGTCACTCCAGTCTTCAGTGTCACATGATCCTTCAGAAATACAGTGTGAGAGAAGAGAAACATCCACATTGTTCATGTAAAAAAAAAACATCTTTTGAACACTACTGTCCTTGTAACTATTTAAAGATGGTATTCCTGTTTCAAACCAAACACAACATAATACTTATGTCTTTAAACACCATAGGTAAATTCTTGCATTATGACCTCTGATCCCGTCCTGCCCTTAACACAATTAACACAGTGGTACCACATTTCACAGGGCTCCAAACTTTAGTGCAAGAATGGAGAAAGACAAAGAAGTAATTTACTCATTTCCATTTCTAAATCTTACAAATACTCATTCAGACAGTTTCATTATGCAAAACTTAACTTGATCAGAGTAGGGATGAAAACCATTTATATTAGTGAAGTGACATACTGCTCTGCATTTATCCCATCCAAAGTGCGCACGCACACACACACAGCAGTGAACACGCACACAACCATGAACATACACCCGGAGCAGTGGCAGCCATTTATGCTGCGGCACCCGGGGAGCAGTTGGGGGTTCGGTGTCTTGCTCAAGGGCACCTCAGTCGTGGTATTGAGGGTGGAGAGAGCGCTGGACATTCACTCCCCCCACCTACAATCCCTGCCGGCCCGAGACTCGAACCTGCAACCTTTGGATTACGAGTCCGACTCTCTAACCATTAGGCCACGACTTCTCTCTTATTGAGCTGAATAGAAACTATTGTTTCTGCAAAAAGATGAGGAAAAGATGAAAGAAATGACAACTCACCTCTACAACACATTTAGTCTTTAGGGTGAAAATCTTTCATCTGCGCCTTGTGTTCTTGTCTGCTTATATGTGAATGAGATAAGAATGGCTCTGCCTATTAACCAAAGACTCATAGCTTTTCATAGATTGTGCATCAAAGGGTTAAAGGGCTTTTTTTAAGGGGGGCTTTGGAGAAAACGAGAGATGCAAGTCTCATCCATTATGTCGCCTTGTTCATCTGAAAGTGTACGTTTCCTTGCTTCAAACCTAGCCAAAAACACATGTTGGCCGAAGGGCTGGACTGGGCACAAAGGGCATTTTTCAGGACCAGTCGGGCTGGGTCGGGTAACAGACCTCTACCCGTCCTTTACCTGGAGCCCCTTGGCACTCCTACAACCTTCAAGATACAGAAAATCTGATTCCAAAACATCACAAACAATAAAAATATGATTTTTACAGTATTTTACAGTACATTTTTTTATTCCATTAAAACACATTTGTTATTTTGGCTATTCAGGCTATTTTTGAATGACAGTCGGGAGACGGATGCTGGTTCGCCATAGAATGGGTGCAGTTTTGGCATCTATATATACATACATAATATCCATGCTAACCAGTCAAGGGGAAAGGGGAAGTGGTGTGTGGCTAAGTACGGTGACCCATACTCAGAATTTGTGCTCTGCATTTAACCCATTCAAGTGTGCACACAGTAGTGAACATACACCCGGAGCAGTCAAGCCTAAGGACAAGTTTTAAATCAAAAGCAAAATGTACATGTTAATAATGTGACGTCAAAAGTATCGTTTGTACAACTAAGTGTGAAAAAACAATATATCTGCATGCTTAGAGAAGTTTAGGTTTTGCTGGTTACTCCACTTCCTATTTTGTGCATTGCAATTTATTTCCACAACAGGTTCAAATGAGGAAGGATATTTCTTTATTATTATTATTTACTATTTATTTATTGTTGGTTGTAGTTAACTTTCTGTGTTCATTTGGAAGCCGTGGTGCGTTTCAACTATGCAAATTTAAAATTCTCTAAAACAAAAATACAACAAACAAGTGACTCCACATTTAAGCACTCAGGAAGCGGGGGCGTGAAATTCAACTTGATTGATATGGTCTCTAGCCAATCGTAGCGCTACATCAGTGCTGCTAGCCAATCAGGTTTCAGGAGAACGGAAACCCCCGAACTTGCACGACACTCTCCGAAGGACACTTTTGGATGTATAAGTTGCGCACAAGGGGCGGCGGTGGAAGTTATACCTCAGACTTGCTTCTGGAAGTCTGAATTTTGTTTCTGATCAGAAGTAAAAGCAATTTATTCCTTTTAAAGGGCAGATAATGAATCGCCTTCACTTGTTCACGTTTTTAATTTGGCTGTTAATTGCGGACAGCCAAGCAATAATCAGGTAATTGCATCAATTCTCTTATTATTATCGATGTAAATGCATTTTATGCAAACATATTTAGATATTATTAAAATCTTAAACAGCCCCATTATGTCTTTGCACATTAACTTTCACTCTATTAATCACCAAATTTATCTGTAGCCTATTACAATAAAATCTTCAAACAACAATCCGATGCATTATATTTCATAATATGAATGTAGTGCTGCTTAGGACGTTTTGTGTAAAGGTTTGTTACAGCATCAACTGCTGTTTTGGATCAGGAAGTTGAACTCGCATGACCAAGTTCAGTTAGTAAGCAGCAACATGTGTGAACTGCTGTGGTTGAGGTGCGACATGTGAACCTGCATCTGCCATGAAAACGAGAGAGGCGAACAACTTAAACGCTTATTCGTTACAAAAGGAGCATGCATTTTCGTTGCTTATAAAGTCAGCGTTGTAATTTGATGTCGGATGCACGGTTATTTTATACATTTCCGCCTCGCAATGATACAATTTGACCGCTCACTAGTCACTGGAAATTTAGGTAGTGGACTTGCAAGAACCGCCCACTCTAAAGCGACCAATCACCGGTCGCTTTGTTCGATTAGGGGCGGGGTTATCTAATATGTAAAAATAACAATATAGTGGTGCTGCAATCTAAACAAATAATTGTCCAGAAGAAAAACAAGACTTTAAATCCATAGCAACACCAAGTAACATTTTCTGCAGAAAACGTAAAAATCTAGTCCGGATTATTCATTAAAGGCCTTGTTTGAACACTGGTGTCGTTTTGTGATGACCCGACACAGGTGTTTTATTGCTTTATTACTGTTGTATCTCTAGGATTCCTCTGCACAAGATGCGCACTGTGCGCCGCATGCTGGCAGAGAGCAAATCCATGGACGGAGAGGAAACCTTCACAACAACACCATCACCAACAAAACTGCCACCACCTGTTGAGAAACTCACCAACTTCATGGATGTAAGATAATGCGGCATCAGTCACTGATTATGCATTTTGGTTTTGCATGAGGAATATAATAAGTCCGACTGTCCTTTCTCCCATTTCAGGCTCAGTATTTTGGTGTGATCAGTATTGGCACCCCTCCTCAGGACTTCACTGTGCTGTTTGACACCGGATCATCCAACCTCTGGGTTCCATCTATCCATTGCTCCTACCTGAACATTGCATGCTGTGAGTGATGTTTTGGGTCATTGTTTTGATATGTATTGTTTTTTTCTTTACTAAATTTCTTACTCTGGCTGTCTCTCAGGGTTCCACCATCGCTACAACTCTAAGAAGTCAAGCACGTATGTTCAGAATGGCACAGAGTTCTCGATCCAGTACGGCAGAGGGAGTCTCTCTGGCTTCATCAGTCAGGATACAGTCACTGTGAGTAAAGACTACAGGAACTGATCATGAGAGCTGTAAAAGCTCCAAAATAAGAAGAAAAGCATCATAAAAGTGACTCTATACTATATCACATGCCTCTAAAGAAATCCAATAGCTATGTGTAAAAAATAGATCAACACTGTTTAAAAAGAAACCAATAATGTTGCTGAGGCTAGTGCTTTTTTAGTATTATTTATATAATATTATACATTTTTGAATTGGTTTTTAATTTGATATTTTCAGTTTCTTTTATTATGTGCATTTGTCTTTTTTTTAATAATTTTTTTAAATATTGGTCTTTTTTTCAGTTTTAGGAATTTAAGTACTTTAGCTTAATGCAGGAATATACTGCGCAACTTTTCTTTTTTCTAGATTTTGGCCCTGATTTTTCAGAGCCATTCTGGATGATTTCTGGCAGGCAGAGTTGACGGATTTCACAAAAAAATCAAAGTGTATGATGGGCAAAGACTCAATATTAAGATGGTTAAGACCAATATTAAGCATGTTTCGTTTTAAGCCAATTTGAGAATACATAGGCCCAGTTTCACAAATGGGGCTTAGCTTAAGCCAGGACTAGGCCTTAGTTAAATTAAGATATTTAAGCAACTTTTACAAAACTACCTTACAAGAAAACATTAAGGTGGGCATCTTGACACAGAACAATGACACTGACACTGACATATTTTAAAATATGTCGGAGCAAGATATTTTCAGTTGAGACAGCTCAAACATGCATTTTAGTCTGTGAAACCGGGGGATAGTGTTTAAATTTGTCAAGCAGCTTTTGAAGCATGTTATGCATGAATTTGTGTTCGGATCACAAGTTTGGTAGTGTGATCCTCACGCATTTAGTGTATGATGCCCAGTTTTAACTGTTTAGAAAGCATAGTTTTAGTTAACCATAAGTGCAATGTTTGAGGCATCAACATGCCCCAAAAGTCTCACGTTTGTTTCTGTCTGTAGTTGGCAGGCCTGAAGGTGCCAAACCAGCAGTTTGCCGAGGCAGTTAAACAGCCTGGGATTGTGTTTGCGATGGCACGTTTTGATGGCATCCTGGGCATGGCATACCCTTCCATTTCTGTAGATGGGGTTACGCCGGTGTTTGACACAGCCATGGCTGCCAAAATCCTGCCTCAGAATATCTTCTCTTTTTATATCAACCGGTAAGCCTCTCTTTTTTTCAAAATTGTTTAGCCAATTGTTGGACGTTTAATATTGACATTGGATAGTTTGGAACGGAAACAACATTGTTTTCCCTTATCTGAGGTTCCTCTATTTGCTTCTCCATTTCGGTTTTATAATGGTGAAGAATGTGGCTACAAATGTAGACTGATAGTGTGACCCTCAGCATGAAAGATTTGTATTTATTCTTGTTAAACGGTAACGCATGACTCCTATTACTGCTTGCATAGCAGTCCGCCCCTTTCTTGCTTTTCAAAGCGCATGTGCATGTTCCAGCCTATTTATCACACTATAGTCTATTGTTCCGTCTGTATAAAAAGCCTCTTTTACTAACTGAATGATTCATGACTAAAACGTGTGCATGTAGGTCAGGCTTTGCCTACATTTTAGGGACCAAGATGCGTAAGATTTAAAATCACTTGCGCTGCAGGAACTGTCATCGCAGTGGCTTAATGCACATGCTAATCTTGTTAATGAATGTTGTGTGTATGTGTAGGGACCCCCGCAGGTGAAGTTGGAGGTGAGCTGATGCTGGGAGGTTTTGACCAGCAGTATTTCGATGGTGATCTGCATTACGTCAATGTCACACGAAAAGCTTACTGGCAGATAAAGATGGATGAGTATGTGATCAACATTACTATACAAGCCATGTTTCAAAAGCCAGGGCTGTGGTTTTTAGCCAGATTGATATTGGTTTATGATGGCTGCAAATGGGACAAATCTTATTTGTCATGATGACTTATTTCTTATATTGGTCGTTTTCCAACAGAGTTCAGGTGGGTGGCACTCTTACCCTCTGCAAAAATGGATGCCAGGCAATTGTTGACACAGGAACATCAATGATCACCGGGCCGGTTCAAGAGGTGCGGGCGCTGCAGAAAGCCATCGGAGCCCTACCACTGCTGATGGGAGAGGTTAGGAGCATTCCTACTAAAAAATATCTTCAAAACATATACATTAAATAAATCATTTATAATGGTTATTCTTTATTTATATATATATATTTTTTTTGTCATTTATGTCCTTTTAATTTGCTGATACTTTCATCGCCATGTATTTCCAGCATAAATTGAGGAAATTGTAAAGTGAACATTTCCTCTCTTGTAGTACTGGATTGACTGCAAGAAGATTCCATCACTTCCTATTGTTTCCCTCAGCCTGGGAGGGAAGATGTTCAACTTAACTGGAGAGGACTATGTTCTGAAGGTGCGTCCCCCTCTTTACAGGCACTGGTGTGGGTTTCCTCTCTTACACTGAACATACAATATTATGTTGAACATACAAAGTCCTTTCTTATATAGAAGTGCAATTTCATGGAATAAATTACCTGATTCCTTGAAGTGAAAAATTAAGTTTGTGGCTAAATTATGCTTTTTTTGTGTAAATTGAGTCATATTTTTGAAATAATAAGTTGCTCAATTAGTATGTGAATGTTTGAAAAAATATATAATTTAATGTTATGTATTGTGTAAGTGTTTGGGATACTTTTTCTTCAACTTCATACTTGCCTCCACTTCAAAGAATAGTTCACCAAAAAAATGAAAGTTTGACCAAAAACAAAAACAAATATAAAGAACCTCTGTACTGAATGGGGCGAGTCCAAACCCATTCACTGCAGACGATTGATTAGTGAGCAACTGATGTTATGCTAAATTTCTCCAAATCTGTCCCGATGAAGAAACAAACTCAACTTGGTTGGCCTGAGTGTGAGTAAATCTTGTTTTGTTGAACTATTCCTTTCATTACATTGAGGACCAAACTGCATTTGCACAGGATGATTTTCTTTTTATTGTACACTGAAAAAATAAATCAAATCAAAATTTCTGTTGCTTTTATGTTTGGAATCTAATTGAATCTCAGGACGTTGATTAAAACTGCTTTGAAAATGAATGCAGCATTGATTAATTGAACACTTTAAATCAATCTTAACTCGCTTCTATCTTTTTCTCAGATGACTCACATGGGTGTGAGTATTTGTCTGTCTGGCTTCACGGCATTGGATATCCCACCCCCCGCCGGGCCGCTGTGGATTCTGGGAGATGTGTTCATTGGCCGCTACTACACTGTGTTTGACAGGGAGGCAGACCGCATGGGCTTTGCTCCTGCTAAATGAAAAGAGTGAAAAGAAATCACTGTATTGTATTGTACTGGACTTAATGGGCCATTAGCAATACAGAAAGCACTGGTTAAAGTTGGTAAGTCTTTTGCAATTTAAAATATGCAACGTAAGAAAATCAACATATGCCTGAGTGACAGTATATGTTTTTGCAAGTATTAAACTCAAAGCAAAACTGAAAAAAAAGAAGTGACAAACTTGTTGAGCTAGGGATTCTCTGTACTTCCCCTTGAAGCCTCGCTTGTTTTTATTTTGCACTGTTTCAATAGATGAATTTAAAAATAAAAAAAAAACTATGCAATTTTAGTTTATAATTAATCTATTTTTTGTAGAAAATTGAATAAATTGCTGGTAGATGAATAGTACTTTGGATTTGTGGTTCTCTGTGTTGGAATTTTGTCAGTTGACTTTTGTAACCATTTTAATAATGTTTGATAATCATACTCAATTTATCACACTGAAATTTGTCAATCAAGATTTCTTGGTTTCTTTGTCTAATCATTTAACACAAAATTGCAGCAAAAGTTCTTCCAAACCTGAAGTTAAATAAAGTTTGTTCTTGTCTAAACTTCTCGACTGATGGTGGTTTTTCACTTCTGCTTTTTTTGTAACTTCTGGTATCCCATGTGGGGGACAACCAGTACAAGCAGGGATGTTGTCTAGTTCATTATTTTTGGAGGTTTCAACACAAACCTCAATTTTTTTCAGTTTTTATACTTCAATGTGTAAACCGTTAACTCTAAGGTTGATTTGATTGGTTGACTGCATCTGTAGCCCTATAGAAACAAGACATTGGTTAGTTCCTGCATGCTGTGATGGTGTTAGTCATCTTCTGTTTCCTGTGATGATTCAAAATGTCCATCACATGACATCTAGAGTCAGTTTAGCACATAACATATCAATATTTAGCTTTGTCTGAAATGATCATACCACTGAGGTTAATTTGATTTGCCTTCTGCACAGATCTAATTTCAAAGTCATTAAAACTGAAAACAATGCTGATTCAATGACCGTTTAAAAGTTTTTGGTTGGTTAGATTTTTCAATGTTTTTGAAAGTCTCTTCAATGCTGCATTCATTTGTTAAAAAATACTTAATGCTGTAATTTTGTGAAACATTACTAAAATAGCCATTTTCTATTGTAATATTTTTTAAAATGTAATTTTTTCTCATGCAAAGCTGAATTTTCAGCATCATTACTACGGTCTTCAGTGTCACATGATCCTTCAGAAATCATTCTAATATGCTGATTTGCTGCTCAAGAAACATTTATCAATGTTGTGCTGCAAAATATTTTTGTAGAAACTGATATAACGTTACATATTAAATAAGTGTACAAATATATTAAAAACAGCGTTTACTTGATATAAAAATCTTTACAGCTACTTTTGATCAATTTAATTCAGCCTTGCTGGGTAAAAGTATCAATTGCTTAAAATAAAAAAATCTGACCCCAAACATTGGTCTATGTCAGCTACTGGACTCAGAGACTTATACAAATAATTCACAATAACGCTGTAATACAGTTTCACTCCATTCGACTTTATTTTCATCCTTTACTCTGTATTGCAGCACAGAACACGCTTACAGAACATTATACAAACTGCAGTTTAATAAAAATACAAATCACCAGGAAATAAAGAAACGAGTACACAAGCATCACATGCAAAGTACTAGGCCAAGCTGAACTCCACTAGCAGATCTACTTTTTGATTCGGTGCTGCCCTTTCATATCATTCGCAAGGTAAATGTGTTTCTGCTACATCACACAGGTAGACACAGGTGTTCTGGTTACGCAAGCAAAATAAATGCTTCTATACACAAACACAAGGTCTCCTGCGAGTTTTGGCATTTTATATCGGAGACGTAGCCTATTGTATATTTTGTTCTAACAAACGTCACTCTCCAAGCACAAAGAATGATCATAAGATATACATAAATAGTTTCACACTGGTTTTTGGTTACATCTGTACAATTAATACAAAAATACTAAAATGTCTCTATGAAGTTTGCTTTTTTAGGCTCTTGTACATCATTTGTGCGTAGAAGCACACAATACATTTAATTTCACCTTCCTTATAACCCACAGCCTCAAATTAAACAGTGCTTTTAAACGATTCTATAGCTTTAAGGAGGTCTGCATGGGTTTCCTTGGTTTATTAGGCAGCTTTAACACAAAAAAATCACATCTGCTCTTTGTTCAGCTATTCTAAAGATGCGTTTTGATTATTAATTCAGGTATTTATCTTCACCTGGTTTCAGCAGTGTGGTAATAACCCGTGTCGACCATTTAAATAACAACATATCCATTCCACATTTCTATGAGTGACTTTTAAAGGATCATTTTAGAGAACGTATCTGAAAATAAGCAATTGGGTAAAATAGTATTTGCATATTTTAATGGCACAGACTGACGAAAGATGGAAATATGGGGGAGAAACACATTATCTTTTTCTTAAACTTTATTATCACTGATTTTGAATAATGGACAGAAATCCTCTGAAAAAGTTTGTTATTTTAGGCATTTTTTACTGAGTTTTAATTTCATTTGCCTTCCAATAATTTAATATTTCAGAAAGTTGGTTCACTAAAAATAATTCAATGATACAATCACACTTTCAGCATCAGAGCTGCAAGCATTTATGAAAAATCACAGGAAATTTAGTAACTGAAAGATAATTTAGAGACCCTGCCATCTGATTAATCTAAAACGGCTCTCTGTCATATATATTTTTCTAAAGAAAGTATTTTGATGAATCCAAGAACAGAATTGGAGAAAATACTGAACAATGCTCCACGTAACAAATAACTGGGAAACATAAAATCATGAATTTCACAGATCAAATGTATCGCATTTTGGGTAACAACAGAAACACATAAGAGATGACGGTGCTTGAATTTATAATAAAATATCACTGAAGTTAGAATCTGATTCTTCACTAGATAAATACATTATCATCATGACCCTTCACTATGCATTAGGAAAGTCAAAAACACTGAAATGATAGAAGATGGGCCATATGAAATATGACCAACGGATGAGGTTGTAGTACCTGGAAATAACTTATGATGGTATGACTGACAAAAATATGAATGTGTGAAAAACAATTGAGGTTATTGATCTATTCAGAACAAGACACGTGTGAAAACATTGCCATTATTCAGGTTTGTGTATCAACTCAATTCTGTGCGGGGACCAAAATGTGGTAGCCAATGTGCATGCGTGTTTGCTAAACAGTTCTCAAAAGGCTCTCTGGGTCAGACAATGCACAGTATAGTGTGTATCCCAGTTCATCTATTTCCTGTGGTGTTAGCTCACAGAACAGATTGACTTTGAGATTGAAGATGCAGGGTAACCTCCCAGCCTCTAGGTGTCCCACTAGTGCACGAAGCAGCTGCATGAAACGACCGGCGAGCGCTTCCTGAGTCCAATCGCCCTCCTGTTCGCTCAGGAGAAGGATTGCATTAGTGAGCTGGCTTGCGTTTAATCGTGCCAGCGCTGGATTCAGTTTACACACGGCTTTAATGACTTTAAGACACGCGCAGCGGCACCCGGAGTCTTCCTGATCGAGCATACGTAACTTTGATGTTTCCGGCACGCGAAAACTCTGCCGCCACAGGTTCTCATGCCGTTCGGCGGCCAATCGATGCGGTTTGGCGATGAGCGAGACGCCGTCCTCCATAACAAGCAATGGGAGGAAGTCCACATAAAGGCGACGGTCCGTTTCGTACTGCACTTCTAGCGTAAGCGTCTCTGACGGGACCACAGGTCGGATGATGTAGTCTAAAACGCTACCGATGGCGGGCCAGTTGATGGAGCCGGCGACGAGCTTCTCAAAAACTTCTAGGACGCTCTTTGGGGAAAGGTAGCCACCCACCATGCAACGGTCCCAGTAGCTGCTTCCACGTGGGAAGTACTCAAGGTTTTCCCGACGAACCAGCCAGAAGCCAGGAAGGTTCATGATGGTTTCCTCACCAGGAATGGATGACCAGAGATTCTTCTCAAGGATCAGGGGTACCATCAGCTGGGCGTGGTCAGCAGTCACCACCTAAAAATGTGAAAAATAGAGATTGAGAGATTAATTAGAGCCCTACACGGGCCTCAAATTTAGGCCCTAGCCCGGCCCGAGACGCTCAGGCCCTAGCCTGGCCCAAGTCCGATAACTTATCAGAATTACCGGCCTGAGTCCGACCCGAGCCCGTCTTTTTTTCCCCCTAAAAAACAGTTTATACTACTGTTTCGGCTATTAAAATAGTTCAGTTTTGTGAGTAATGGCAAAATTATTATATTTCGTTTTGTTTTGTTATTAAGTTCATTTAGAAAAACGTTTGGAGCATTTTTGTTTGTTAAATAGCCTATACGTTTTTGTATTTTATAAAGTAACGACCAAGCGGCCAGCGGCATGAGCTGATCATAGCCTATGTTTGATCAATTTAGCCTTCTCATATCATCACGACTTGCCTAAAATAAAATCTATAGATATACTAAAACAGTTCAAGCATATAACAATGTTTAAATGTTAAACCTGCGCTATAATAATAATGTGCTCTAGCCTATATCTCAGTTTGTGCGGAGAGTGGAAGCTAAAGCTTGCTCTGCAGGACATGGAGGCACCAGCAGAAACACTTGGATTTACTTAAATTAAAATAGCCTACGCGGTCTTTTTTTTTTGATAAAGGTAAGAGTAATACATCATTCGGAACTGTAAAGGGTCTTGTATTTGTGTGCACTCATAATACCAACAAAAGGTAGTTCTTTTATAAAACAAAGAAAACAAGCATGATGTGCTTTCTGCGTCTTGAACAGGAGCGCTTCACAAAAATGAATCGAAGCTGAGCGAATACATGCCTCACAGACATGATAAGTATATCTATAGAAAGCTTTAAATTATTACTTAACGAAATAAAAAAATACAAAAACTCTATTATTATAATCTTAATCATAATCAATAAAGATTTCTCTCTAAAGCCGCATCTAATGAGGAGACGGCGAGTCAGGATCAGCAGCAACACAGACTCAGAAAACATTAGTTTATTAGTAAATAATTCAAATATCTCCTTGCTATTTGCCGCAGACACATTCATGATTATGCTTGCTGGGGTTTTGCAGCAAGCTTTAGCCTATTGCATGCATTTGAACACAGAACTACTCAGCTGCGCTGAAGTCACTTGCGCACCTGCTGCTGCGGGACACTAAACACCATCGAGATGCTCTCAGTCGCGGCAGCACAGTCTCGTCTTGTTTCCACAAGCACTGCAATTTTTTTCATCACTAATTGATAGATGTCTACAATATAAAATTAAGGAGAAATCCAAAACAGGCCCGAGGCCCGGTCTGCGTCTGAACTATGACGTGAAAATTGCCCCGAAGCCCGGCCCTAGAGGCGTTAAAAAGTCGGGGCCCGTCGGGCCCGGGCCGAAATGCAGGGCTCTAAGATGAATTACACTTCCATTTAAAATACTGAAATTAAATTCAGCAAGGATGCATTAAATTGATCAAAAGTGACAGTAAAAACATACACTTTCTAAATTGAACTTTCTATTTTTTGAAGAATCCTTTTAAAATTCCACAAACATATTAAAGGGGATATTGGATGCCCATTTTCCACAAGTTGGTATGACACTTCAGGGTCTTGATGAAATGTCTGCAACATACTGTGGTTAAAATTCCTCAGTGGCCGTGTAAAATAACACTTTTTCCCTTGTCAAGAACAGCTATGTTCACAGCGACCCATTTCGGTGAATGTTCCTTTAAATCAGTGGTTCTCAAACCTGTCCCGGGGACCCCCAACCACAGCATAATTTGTATGTCTCCCTCATTTAACATCCGATTCAACTCATCAGTAGAATCTGCAAGACTTGAAGTGGGTGTGGCCTATGAGAGAGACATACGAAATATGTGGTGGCTGGGGGTCCCCAGGACAGGTTTGAGAACCATTGTTTTACATGATAATGAGCTACCATCAAAAACCAAATCAATCCACTGCATCCTCAGTAGCTCTGATGTCTGGAGAAAATAAAGACTCTTATGTTGACTTTTACATCCAACTACAAAACAGCTGCATTGCTTACGAGACGTTGTTCGCTACAGCTCCATGAAAACGGCAGACAGTGTACAACTCGTAGAAATATATACGTAGATGCCTCATTAGCGACTGTTTCTATGGGCCGCTATACATAAGCCGTCCGCCATATTGCAGTGGTAAACTTGACGTCATTCACCATAGTAATCACTGAATATTCGAAAGATGCCACAATCATGCACAGAACGGCTCAACGGCTCTGTGTGAACCTACAGTATGGTGAATGACGTCAAAAATACCTTTCCAAGACGGCGGCCACATCTACGTGCCTGGAGCGATCGTATAGGGCGTCTATGGTACAACTGGCTGAGGGCAGAAATATGCTAATACAGGAAAGTCTGTCAGTGTTCATGGGCGGAGCTCGAGCAATATGACGCCATATTACTCAGAAAATCAAAAAGGCTTGATGATTGAGACTGTTTAGGTTTTTTGGAGAATAAAAAAAAAAAAAAAAAAGTGTGAATAGATTTTTACCAAGACACATTTATATGCAAACACCATGTACAAGTGAATTTTGCATCTGATGTTCCCTTTAAGCAGCACAACTGTTTTCAATACTGATGATAATGTTTCTTGAGCAGCAAATCAGCATATTAGAATGATTTCTGAAGGATCATTTGACACTGAAAACTAGAGTAATGATGCTGAAAATGTACCTTTATTTAAATTATATTAAAATAAAATAATTATTTTAATTTGTAACAATATTTCACAATATTACTGTTTTTAATGTATTTTTGATTAAATAAATGCAGCCTTGGTGTACAGAAGAGACTTAATTAAAAGCACTTCAATTAAAGGCCATGTTACCCCTATATTCTTGCTTATGTGACACTCTCAGAATTGATCACACTTGTTCTCACCTGAAGGTCGTCGTACAGACTTCCGCTTAGGTACATTTCTCGTAGGGGCATATCAGGCAGTTTTGCATGGAGAAAGACTCTGAGCTCGGCACAGATATCCAACGCAGCACGCCGAGCGACGACCTGCTCTTCTGAAGGAATCGCCACTCGCTCTTGAAAGAAAGCCCAGAGGTGTTCCTGCAGCGAGAGGCGCATCCGTGCTTTCTGGAGTTCAGCCTTACCAGGGCGGCCACCACCACGACCCATAACACGATGTAAAGAATCTAAACAAAAGCAGAAGAAAACATACAAATATACTTATGACAATCAATTTAGCATACTTTAACATTCTCATACCTTCCAAAGGTCAAACCTGATAGAATAATTCTACTTAATCACAACACTCAGCCTAAAGCAACACAATATTTAGTCTTCCAGACACCGATTAAGACTAGTCTTGGGCTTTGTTGGAGAATAGATGACACAGGATGCTGAACTAATCATTCAACAAACAAATGATTAATGAGGATGCTTTTGAAAATTTCCAATGCTTACTTCACAACGACTAGTCATTCAGTCACCAACTAGTCAAAATTATTATGTATATCCCTAATGCCCATAAAACAAATGAAGGGTCTACAGAAACCTACAGTGTATTAGTTAAGGAAGGGTTTAGATACCCACTGAGCAAGTAGAGCAGACACTCCAATATGTACAAGCCTGGGAAACAATAAGGATACAGGTTAGGATAAGAAAAACTAGGAAAAACCGTGTCCTTCATGGCCCAGGATTACAAATAAATGAATAATTTGAATGAAAACAAAAAAATAAATGGATAAAAATAAATACTCAAATCTGTAAAGAGGAAATTCAGTAATATGGAATAACATTTTATTCCATATTATTGTTTGCAAAATTTTTTTTCATGGTTGTTGCATATAAAAGTACAGGATGTTAAGTGAAGTGAAATACTGCCAAGTATGGTGACCCATACTCGGAATTTGTGCTCTGCATTTATCCCATCCAACGTGCACACACACAGCAGTGAACACACACACACCGTGAACACACACCCGGAGCAGTGGGCAGCCATTTATGCTGCGGCGCCCGGGGAGCAGTTGGGGGTTCGGTGCCTTGCTCAAGGGCACCTCAGTCGTGGTATTGAGGGTGGAGAGAGCGCTGGACATTCACTCCCCCCACCTACAATCCCTGCCGCCCGAGACTCGAACCCGCAACCTTTGGATTACGAGTCCGACTCTCTAACCATTAGGCCACGACTTCCCCCAAGTATGTTAAGTATGCAAGACACCAGAAATTCAATACCTGGCTTGAAGGAGCTGGAGGATGTGGGGAGCGTCTGTAGAGAGCGGCTGATGTTCTGTTTCATGTCATGGTTCAGTGTCCGTGGTGACGACCCCAGCCAGCTCGGCTCCTCCCAGCTTCTTCGTCCCGATGGGTCGGCTTTGGTGGGACTGGATGGGGCACTGAGTGCTCGATCGTACATCTGATACAAACCAAACTCAATTATACACTAATAATAATAATAATAATAATAATATATATCTACAGTGCTGGAAACAAAGCATGCACTTTTTTAAAGGGATCTTTTTTCTTCCTCTCATGAGATACACTTACAAGATTTCCTCTTAAAAAAACACCTTCATTACATGTGAAATGAGCTATAGAACTTGAGAAGGTCTCTTGCACAGGATATTAAACAAAGTTGACTTCTCCAGTAATTCTCATCAATTTTCAAAATCACTGGAAATGTGATTCCTTATGACATGAACCCTTTAACACACCCACAGGTTCAAAGAGCATTACAGCTTGTTCCCGAACTCACTCTTTTGACCGCCAGTGTGGCGATCCCGAGCATGGCTGCTCCCCCAACTCCCAGCACCAGCTTTGCATTAGAGAGCACAAAGTCGATGGCTGTGCCAAACCCATTGTCATCTTTCTTTCCCTTACGGTCCCCGTTCACTCCTGCCATCGATCTTTTACCTCCCTAAGACAAAGCAAGAAAGTGGGAAAAAAAAGAGAGCAAATAGATTTTCTCATAAACAAGTTGTGCAATATGCAGACCTTATTTGCTGTTTACTAAGTGATAACATTATGTAAATCAAAATGTCACATGTCACTTTCCAGTTATGTCTGCAAATAACGTGTTGTTATTGGGAAGAAAAAAAAAAAAAAGTTTAGACAGACAAACAGGTATGGCAGGGCTTGATATAAAGAACTGCCAGATGTCCCGGGCCTGAGGGAAAGACGATTGAGACAGTTGATGGAATTTTATGGCCAGATTGAGGAAATGTTAAATATATGAAAATGTAAATTACATTTATTTTACCCATGATTTCGTATAGCAATGGAAATCAAGGTGTCAACTAAATTTGACCCAGGGTTAACACGTAAATAGGAAACAAAAGGGGACCCAAAATAGATCCTTGAGGGACCCCACAAAATAGAGAAGCATGAGAGGAGGAGGCATCTCCAAGCACTACAGACAACGACCTGTTCGACAAATAAGAGATAAACCAATCCAGAGCCACATCACTGATACAAACAAGTCTTCAGATAGTTGACATTATGGTCCACTGTGTCAAAGGCTGAGCTGAGATCAAAAAGAATTAAAATGAAATACAAGCCAGTGTCGGCTGCAAACAGTAGATCATTAGTGAATAGTGACCTATATGTTGGGAGTGGAAATTTTTCAAAAATTAGATTGTTTTTCCATAAAGGAAGTCAGTTGCATGGACACAACCTTTTTTAAAAATCAGGACAAAATTTGGACAAAACATTTCTAACATGGCAACTTGGAGATGGATCTTAAAGCAGAGGGGTCTTGAGAGGCCTTCTTTAGTAGTGGGTAAACTATCCGAAATACAGCTTTTAGAAACCATGTGGGAATGTCAGAAGGGCAGGTGGATGATTCTGAAAGTACAACGTGTTCATTGATGGGAGTCATTGAACAGGAGTCAACATCATGTTCTCAGTAATCAATATTAAAATGCTGCCAAATATTGTGTCCTTGTTTAGTAACCAGGTCAGAAAAATAAGTGTTCCTTACTTCTTTAATTTTAAACTGAGAAGTGAACATTAGATTTTTTACAGATGCAAGGAAGACACCGAGTTCATCAGTTTTCCTCTTTTGTTCTGCCTTCCTGCATAGTTTCTTAATTCTTCATTTAACCATAGTAGAGAAGGTGGTTTCAGCTTTTTAATTAACTGGAGCTACAGAATTTAGAATATTTCTGCAAGAGCTGTTAAAAACAACTCCTCTATGGAGAGGTGAAGCTTCACATATTGAGTCAAATTAAAAGAGTCTAAAAGTTTAATAAAATCAGAAGTAAACAAGGAAGAAGGGCAACAAACATGAATATTAAAATCACCAAGAATAAGAACTCTGTCATAATGCAGCATAATGACTGATACAAGGTCTGAAAATTCCTGAATAAAACCGCAGATAGATTCAGGGGGCTTGTAGATTTAAACACATAAAATGGGCAGTTTATTCTTTAAAGTAAAAATAAGACTCTTATAGTGAAGTGACATACTGCCAAGTATGGTGACCCATACTCGGAATTCGTGCTCTGCATTTAACCCATCCAACGTGCACACACACAGCAGTGAACACACACACACCGTGAACACACACAGCAGTGAACACACACACACACCGTGAACACACACCCGGAGCAGTGGGCAGCCATTTATGCTGCGGCGCCCGGGGAGCAGTTGGGGGTTCAGTGCCTTGCTCAAGGGCACCTCAGTCGTGGTATTGAGGGTGGAGAGAGCGCTGGACATTCACTCCCCCCACCTACAATCCCTGCCGGTCCGAGACTCGAACCCGCAACCTTTGGATTACGAGTCCGACTCTCTAACCATTAGGCCACGACTTCCCGTTATAGGAGGAGAAGCAGCCAAGTGAAAGTGGAGAACAGCTAAAATCACTTCTGTGTATTACTGCGAGGCCTCCCCTCGGCCTGTCAGTTTTAGCTGGTGAAGAAAGAAATAATCTGGGGGGGATGACTCAATGAGGGGGCACATTCATCAGAATTAATGCAGGACTGTGATAATGGAATTTTTTTTGTTTTTTAATTATTGGTCAAAACAAAATCCTGGAAGACGAAAGGCTTATTGACCAAAGACCTTACATTGAGTAGACAAAATTGAGCGGACATAGCTGTAGGAATGGAAGACGTGGCTTTAACTGTGATAAGACTGTTTCTGTGTGAACTGCAAATGGATTTAGTTATTTCACACTGCCTTTCAGTAATTACTAATCAGGAATGAATAAATTAGTGAGGGAAGCCAGCACCAGCAGGACCCGCACTGTCAAAGACCAGGCTTTAAAGTGCAGAACCAGAACACTGGACAGTAGAATCAAAGATTACTAATAAAACCAAGTCCAGTGGCAGTAGTAATATTTTGCCACCACTACTGCAAACTAAAAAGACAGCTAAAACGTTCAGAGCTCTTGGTCTTGGAAGTTTTACAAATCTGATGATACAGTCTCCAACAATTAAAAGCTTGTGTGGCTCAGTTTCAGGATATCCTTTATAAACTGAAAGCTTTGATTTATGGCCGATCGTTATCAAGCTAGCAGAGTGCAGGTGAGTTATGGTATTGAGCAGATCTGATGCTTGCATAGGAGGAAGCAATGCGGCAGCAGTTGGCTGTGATGACAGAGAAAAAGTCGCTGGTGCTGCCACCTTGTGGTGCCGGTTGTCAGCTTCCAATTTAAAAAGTGACAAACGGGAGGTTTTTGACCCTCAATGGAACAGGTAATTTTTTTTTTTAACTCAACAACCTCTGCTAACAGGGCCATCAGTAGGGAGAGTAATTCTTTGACTAAATGATTTATTGCAGCCGGCTACCATATTTCCCCTTTGACGATCACCTCTTTCTGTCGAGCGCACTAGTGAAATGTGAGTTTTTAACATTTTTTAAATATTTTAATTTAGTTAAAATTTACTTTTTTGTTTTATTTTAAATTCAGGTTTAGATTTTATTTCTAATTAGTAATTTTAGTCCTTTTTTATATTATTTAGGTGCCAAAGGAATATCTCAAATTTCAAAGTCTTTCATCTAATATGTATACAATAATATTTAACAATAATCATAACATTAACAATAGGCTATATTTTATGTTAAAATTCTCAGTTGACAACAAACAAATGAATGGTTTTAGTTAATGACAACAGCATACACATCCTGCGAACATTCACAAACTGCCTACACTGTTTCTGATGCACAAATTCCCTCTTACCGGTTATTGGTCAGACAGTCTGATGCTGATGGACCACTTCTACACCAACCCACCCAGCCCGCTGTTGAGGAAGAACTGGCCTCTCTTCAGTGCGTCCTCCCTCTCTGCTGGGGCGCTGAGGGTCTGACAGCGCCGGAACTCTCGGGTCACTGCGCGCCGGTAGTAGTCACGGTCTGTGTACTGTAGGTGTTGGCCTGCACGGAGCAGTGCTCGGTACAGCTGCAGCACGGCACTGCGGGACCAGCCGCCCATCAGGGAGAGCTCGGAGCGGGCAGAGACAGACGTCTCACACGCACCTGCAAAAGAAAGTAGACACTTTAATACCACGCCACACTGGATGACAAAAGGTCACTGACCACACAAAAGAGCAGTGGTTATAATGCTATCCAATTCAATAAACAGTTGACTCGGCCAAACCACATTCAAATCACCACAATTCAGTGCTCTTCTTTAAACAAGGACAGTCCACAATGTGTCCTTTGTTTTGGATATTGACATTGCTATTGACCCGTTTCAATGTTATAATATTTGTTTGTTTTTCGGTTAATGCCATATATGCCTTCGTATTCAGTTGTCAACATTTGAAGTGATCAAAAAAAGTTCAAACAAACACTTTTTGGTTTTAGGACAACTTTGATGAAAGGTTTTGATCCACTTCAAGTGATGACTAGCATAAAAACGATTGAATGCTTTGGAAAGTACTTGCAATACTTCCTTTGTGTTCTTCAAGATAGGATGAATAAGCAACAGTTGGGAAAGTTAGGTTTCTGAGTTTGATGCTCTGTAATCAACCACAAAAATTAACAAGAGGGTACTCAGTGGTGAAGAGAGCATGTTGCAACATCAAGAGCAGACGAGACAGATGACGACTGCAGTGAAGAAGTGGAAGAGTGCTCAGGCTGGGAGATAGAACGATAAAAATAACTGATATAATTCTCCTCGATAAAATGATAAAAAGAGTTTGGTAAATGTTTGATATAATCACTGTTAAGTTTTGGCCATGCGAGCACTAAACAGCACTGTGAGATCCAGTGTGAAGCGCTTGAATTCATTTGAAACAATATCACTCATTAGAACATGCAGAAACTAAGAAATCTATTTTTATATTAAGATATTCATTTTGTTTAGGAAAACAAAAAGAAAGTCTTCGTCATGTTCTGACAATAGATCAGTTTAAAACCACAATAAATGGTCTGGTTTCTATATCTTTCACTTACGAGCAAAAATCTGCCTTTAAATTTGAAAAAAAAAAAAAAAAACAGATAATGGGACAAAGTGTGTCAGAAGACAAAAGTAGACTTGGTAAAAAGTACAGTAGTCAATGATGAACAGGCACACTGGGGATACATTATAAAACAAAAACATAAGAAGGTACAGCACAAACAACAGAGGTCATAGCTGTGGCTGAAGCAATAAAGAAATTAAAATAATTACTCATAAAATTAGGGGTGGCTCGATACCACTTTTTCAGAACCGATGCGATATCGATCTGATATCAGCGCAGTTTTTTAAATCAGTGTACAATTTCTATACCTCCATGTGTGTTGAACTGATCATCACTCTTTTGAGTGTTACACATAATCTACCAAGTATAGACAACTTTCTAAACTAGGTTAGTGGATAATTCAGTAGCAAAAGTTACTCTAGAAAAATCATGAGTGCAAAATAATTTTATAAAATCTAAACTTTTAGTGAAAAAAAACTATTTAGTTGGGAGCAAATAAAAGTGAAGAAACGTTGGACTAAATCTGGTAAAATGTTACATGTTCTTTTTATTGGTTGCAAAATACATTCATGAACAAAAGTATTATATTTATATATCAACATATAGGGCCTACTATAAAATTAAAAGACATTTCTTTTAAATGTATAGCACAGTAATGAGGCAGCAACATATGATGGATAAGACGAACAAGAAAGGCTATTAATAATCTGTAATTGTGCAAAAGTATTATGATACGAAAGGCTCCAACACGTATCCCGTGCGCTTGAAGTCCAGCGCGGTGTGCGCCGCATAGAAAAGTTCAAAGCACAAAGGGAAGAGACATTTATGCATAGTGTATTAAATCTGCGTTAGTTTATTGAGCCTTTTCTTTTAACAGTTTTAAATCTCAGTTACCGTGCTCGTGAAGAACAATTTATTGTGCTACTCCAGTGTTGTGATCTAACACGATAGAAAGGAACAATTTAGAAACAAAACAAAACTCCAGCAAGATAAAGTACTTTTATGCAAACCATTTATCTTTATTTACAGATCAAGTATAATATTAGGAACATTGAATCTTGGAGAGAGTTTCATCATCTTGACTGTCGTAACCGAACCCGAAACGCAGTTTGAAAGCTGAATGGAGGATGACAGACAGCCACAGCAGAGAGAAGAGTTTACATGTACTTTACTTAAATATTCATCTGTATCTGTACTACATTAAACTGTGGAACGGCTTCAGAACACTTGGAAAATAGTGCACAAAAACTTTATGGTGCTTTATGATGTTTTTGTGGCTTTCGTGGGGCTTAATAATAACAATAGTATACGCAGAATATCGGATCTGGATCGGTCTCGTCTGACCGACACCCGATCCGGCAGAAAATGCCAGTATCGGAGCCGATACCGATACCGATACAGAGTATCGGATCGGCGCACCCCGACATAAAACAGGCTATAATAATAACAATGTTGAAGTAGGAATGAATGAGTATTTGGACAAAAGGAAAGCCTATGGAGCACATAGATATCTGGAAGGAAATAGAGGAGGATATGGTAATAATGGACCTTACTGTTATACATCAACCAAGGCATATAAAACATAGGAGTGAAATGGTTGCTGGAAATAATGAAGTTAGAGATTAGGCACAATGGCAGACCTAATAACAGAGAAAAATATAAATGACAAAAAAAGTAGAGCAGCATACAGTGGAATTAATAGAAAATGGCATCTGGTCTAAAAGATATTTGGTCAAAGGTGACTAAAACCATATGGAAACAGGACTGTTTAATTTACTTTCAACATAAAAATTATTCACTGCATTTCATGTGGTGTAAGAACATAGCAGTTAGGCTTTTTATTTATTTATTACTTGGAATTTTTCAACATTTCCTTGTTTGTGCAGCCTTAACTTATTTGGTGAAAAGTCTGATAAGATTGTTTAAGTGTTATATATTTTTGACAGCCCACTGATTGTTTTATACTTGAAAACATTTAGTAAATGCTGTAATTCAATAAACACTCAAGAATACCCTCCTGTTCTGTCTTCATTGTACTGTACCAGTGTTTTTGTATTTCGTATATACTTAAGAGTTATGCTGCATCCCAATTAGTAGCCTAAAATAAATAGTAGCCTATTCGAAAATAGAATTATTAGTATGTCCCAAATCATAGCATGTTGAAAAGAGTATGCCAAACATTCCCAGATGGTCTACTACTTGAGATTAAAATTCGAAGTGCAGATTGATGCGCACTCTAACAGCTAATATTGCCCACAACACATTGCGCTGTGGACGAGGATTCGATTAGAACTACAAACACGCATAAAAAGTTTAAAAACTACAAACATGGTGGATGTGCACGACCGACAGACAGGTAGAAAAAGGGGTTTGAGTGATCTGCAGCATGTGTATGGTTATGATGAAGTAGTATGTCCCAAAGAGTGCCTATTCTGCTACATACTTAAAAAAAAAACAAAAAAAAAATACATACTTTTAGGGCATAGTATAAGTAGGTGAATTGGGACACAGCTAGGGTTGTAACTGTATGAGATTTTCACGGTATGATAATAGTCTCAGAAAATATCACGGTTTCACGGTATATAATAAAACAATAATTCTTATCAGTAACAATGACCCTTAAAAGAATAAAAACAAGTTATTTGAGTGAACAAATCCTTTATTGCAACAAACTTGAAATCATTTTAATGAAAGTAAGCCTCCCTTCTGAGGAAAAAAAACCAATTACAAAATAAAGCCATAAGCCTTATGTATATCTATATCACACTTTAACATTTTAATTAATGTTTTAAAATGTTATCAAATTAAAATTTAACAACACTTATTTTTTGGCAAAGTGCTGCACAACAGAGGTATTCTAAGTTAAAACATGGACAAACATGATATTCCTTAAAAATAATGTTTAAATAAATGAATTATTATAAAGAATATTATTATTATTGTCATAACTTAAGTACATTGTACAATGCTAAATTATTTCTGTCAGGACTTCAAGTTAAATTTTACTTTTATTTTGACGGGTTGTAGCAGACCTTTGAGTTTAGTGTATTTGACAATGGTTTTTCTCAAATAAAACTGGTTTTCTCTCAGAGCAGCTCTGCTGATGTTCATGTTTATGTAGACGCTGAAAACAACATTAGTGTCATGCATGCATACTTCAGTATGTAATAGATAAAACGGCGCCACTCCTATCTACTTTTGATTTATCCATCCATCAGATGTGTAAATATACCAATAATCCCAACCTCTGAGGTCTCATATACTTCATAAACTCATATTCAGACCCGATTAAAAAAAAAACTTTAACTCACGTTTGAAAGAGACAGAAGTGAATGTTTGGCTTGTCAAGGGTGGAGGGAGATCAGTTGTCACTTAAAACCATGCGCGTTTTAAGTGACAACCTCGTTAACGTTATACTGTAAATCCCATGTTCACGACTGCACCGGGATTCCCTCTGCATCACGGAAATTATACGGCCTTATAACTTGTTATAAATGCGACATACCTTTATCTGCACGGAGGGATGATGTCCGCGAATATGAGCGAACATGTTGGATGTATTGCCTGCTTTTGCAGCCACGTCTTTTGCAAATTGGATTCGTCCTCAAGGACAACCCCACGTTCGTGTTTTTTTTTTTTTTTTTTAATATCCAAAGTATTCCCATACTGCAAATTTTAACTTTTTTTCGGCGGGGCATGGAGATTAGATACAATACAGTCTCTGTTATTTCAGCAGAGTGAAGCAGCCGAAACAAATTGCATATGCGTGGGTGAGATTATTGTATATTTGTTTTCATAATTTTTTTTTTTAAACCGTAGATATGCAAATGGTTACGGTATGATAACCGTGTACGTTCAAACCGCGATAGACCGTCATACCGGTATATCGTTACAACCCTAGACGCAGCATTAGACATTGAGTTAGATTTCGTACCTGACATCAGACTGAATGAGTGGAATAAACTTAAAATCTTTTGAGTTGAGTTTGATCAACTAAACAACACTTAAAAATATAAGTGATTTTAACTCAATGTATGAGGCAATCGGTTTCTACAAATGGTTTGTAGCTTAACTTGTCAGGTTTTACAGAGAAAGAGGAAGCAAAGCTTAAAAGAATGATTCAAACAAATAGTCACTATTGCGAAAAGCAGAATAAACTTTATAATTACAGACATACAGCATTAAAAGGTCAGGCAAAATGGAAAAACATGAATTCCTGTTAGGTTGAAATGCAACAAGCTATTTGTTGAAGAAAACTGTGTAATTTGTGGATGCTTGGGAGAATATATATGGTGGTTTGGCTGGACAATTAATCGAAAAGTAATCCAAACTGTAATTCAGAACCTGAAACTGATGTAATTGTCCCATGTCAATAATTTAGTTTTTTTAAATCCTGTTAATACTTTCCCCATACTACTGTGTGTACACGGCACTAGATGAACACAGGAAGCGGAGCAAATATTGTGAGCTTTTGTTTACAGTAGCAAGTTGGCTTGGCAACTGCTGTATTTGACGGCAACATGGCAGAGGACGCAATTTGCACTTGATTAATTAAACAATTAAATAACAATTAAACCAGAAAAAAAAAGGAAAAGAAATTTTCTGGTCAGCTGTAACTGTTGCTAAATTTCTGATGGGAAATGGTGAAAGAGAACAAAGTGTCACCAAGAGTTGATTTTCCCAGGCGAGGTGAAAGTGACGAGAAAACATGAGATGCTAGTTTGGACAAACTGACGAAGAACATAGGCTGAACAGAATAACAGAAAAAGTTGGCAGGGTGTCAAATGTGTCTATAGATGTCTGGAAGAGGGAAAACACTCAGAAAGAGAAAAGTGCAAAGTCTACATAACAAAAACCTATTATGGAAGGAGACAGAATTTCTACAAGCACACAGACTGACCCTGATAGTCAAGGTAATCATGAATTTAACCACAGCATCGGAACCTGAAATACTCGCCTGTGTGATTGAAATGGAACTGGGTGGAGAATAAAGTGCAGGGTTATTCCTGAGTCAGACATGGCCGTTGAAAAATGGGATGGAGGGGAAAAACAACCGGTCAAGAAAAATTAAGAAATGGAAAGAAACATGTTTGCTTAAACCTGTATTAATGGTAATATTGGTAACAGTCATCGTAACCCTAGTTCCGATATGGCCTCTAGTTGAATTAGCTACCCAACTGATTACAGTGGACCAAGTTTACGTACATGAAGTCGCAAATTGTATTATAGTACACAGGGCCATCCTTTGGAATGCAAAAATGTGGCCCTAAAATGATATTAAGAGATACAGTCCTTAGGGAAGATGTATTGAGAGGGAAGATGTATCGAGTCCAAAAAAGGGAAAAATATGAAAGTGCATGAATGTTACTGAGAAAATAAAGATAACTACACAAGGTCAAGTTTAACAAAAAGACTAATGAGGTTTACATGCAAATGAGAATGAGAGAGTAATAAATGTGTTCGACTGAACCAGGAAAATGGCAAGAAAGGGGTGTTTTGGATATTGATATTGCCATTTTCCTGTTTCAATGTTATATTATTTTATTGATTTTAAATGAATGCCATATTATGCTTTAGCATAAAAATACTTGAATACTTGGGAAAGTACTTGCAACACTTCCTTCGTTTACTTTAAAGTGGACATAACACACAGTTTCTTTCAGTTTCTCATTGCTACTCCCTATAAGTTAATCCCTATAGAGAAGTATTGTCTTCTTCATATATCCAAAGAATCTTTAGTTTCATCAGATTTATTAAGGACAGATACAGCTGTACCTCTTCAAAAAACAGTAAAGCTCCTAGAGGCGTGCTGTGGGCGGAGCTAAAGATTCCCAAGCATGCAAAGCTTTTGCTTAACGATAGTTTTCAAGCTGTGACATTGACGTAAATAAAACAGGAACAAAAACTTCACTGACCCCCACAACTTCTGTAACCCGAAATAAAACTCATTGATGGGCGAGGTCCTGTTCTCGCTCTGGGGTGTGTCTCTCGAAAAGCAACTATGGTGGCAAGTTTCGTTATTACAAGTAGAATTCAACTGAACTTTCGACCATGGTTAGTTAATGATGCTTTCGGGAAACGCACCCATGATTGATGTGCATGCATTTTTTCATGCATATGGTGACCCATACTCGGAATTCGTGCTCTGCATTTAACCCATCCAACGTGCACACACACAGCAGTGAACACACACACACCGTGAACACACACCCGGAGCAGTGGGCAGCCATTTATGCTGCGGCGCCCGGGGAGCAGTTGGGGATTCGGTGTCTTGCTCAAGGGCACCTCAGTCTAATTGTTTTATTTTTATACCATCATTTACTCAAAAGTTGTTTTAAACCTGAATGAGTTTCTTTCTTCTGCGGAACATAAATGCTATTTTGAAGGTGGAAAACCAATCAGTTGCTGGTCCTCAGTGACTTCCATGGGATTTTTCTTTCCTGCTATCAAAGCCAATGTGGACCAGCAACTGTTTGGTTACCCTCATTCTTCAAAATATCTTATTTTGGGTTCAGCACAAGAAATTAATAGAGGTTTGGGACAACACGTGAGTGAGTAACTAATGACAGAAATGAACATTTAGGGTGAATTATCCCTTTAATGACAGTCGACAGCATGTTTAGTGTCCTGTCTCTTTAAGAGCTGCACGCATCTAATATACAGACACGCATCCGTTTCTCTCTTAACTATTTACTTTCATTTTAGAGATAACCAACTGAGTCTGTATGTAAACCTTGTGTGTTTTGACAGTATTAGCGCAAAAGATAAGTTAGCTGAGTAATCTGACGCTGTTAGACAGGCTTTTTAGTGCGCGCGCTTCAGGTGTATGCGCTCAGAAAAAGGGCACCTCAGACCAGCGCGCGAATTAAACATTTAACCAGCAAGGCTTGTGTGCAAATAATGTACTTTTGCGATCGCGAATAAGTGCAGTGTCCTGTCAGAGTAACTCTACTGCTGTATGTCGTGTTGTACAGTATATAGAGACGGAGGCGCCAGAACTGTATTTGATATAATGTGTGCTGTAGCACGATACTACGATATTTCTTCAAAAGCAGATCGTGGAGACATTTTTATCGTCCACGATCAAAAATCGTCATATCGCACACCCCTAGCGCTGGACATTCACTCCCCCCACCTACAATTCCTGCCGGTCCGAGACTCAAACCCGCAACCTTTGGATTACAAGTCCGACTCTCTAACCATTAGGCCACGACTTTATGCCGTAATACAGGGCCATACTCAGAAAAAAAAAACTTTCTGAAACTTATACGAACCCTGAAGCAGTGTCTTTGGTGAAGAAATAGTCAGTCATACGTCAAACTCGTTTTTTTGAGACTTTGGTCATGTTTAGCAAGAGAATCCAATTCTTTAGAAGTGGAAATAAGTTAGAATGCATGAAATAGCACTAGACACCGACTTTAAGATAGGATGAATAAGCAACAATTGTGAAAGTTAGGTTTCTGAGTATGATGCTCTGTAATCAACCACATGAGGGTAAGCAGTGGAGAGGAAAGCATGTTGAAACATCAGGCAGTGATGAGACAGATGAAAACTGCATCGAAGAAAAGGAAGCGTGCTGTATGATGACGCAAACGACAAAGGAATGACATCTGACCTTTTAGATGTCACATACATTGATATGTAAGTGGAGTTCCCAAAAAAATTGTATAAAAGGTCTGAGGAGTAAACCACTCTTCAGATGCTGCTTGCATTAAGCGCGAAGGACACCTGACACCTTATCGAGGGACGCCTTACAGCATCTCCAATATTGCGGTTCAGATTTTGATTATAGAACTCTTAGTTCAGCTGATTTTAAGTTTTATTTTTGCATTAACTGCTTTGTATTGCAACCAATAAATAACAATTAAATTGCCTCCCGCGAGACTTTACTTACAACAACAAACTGATCCTCAAGAAAGAACAACCACATCATTCCTGAAAGACTTCAAACTGTGAGCAGGTGAGTACTTCATGGCCGGGCTGGGCCATATGGCCAAAAAAATTATCACAATACATTTTTTCATATCAGTTTATACTGATAACTATTACAAAACATTTTTAGGCACATTTTTGCTCCTAAGTGAAAGTTGTAGAAACCAGACAGCTAATTGTGGTTTTAAACTACTCTTTATGGTCAGACCATGACAAACCACATGTTTTTGAATTCTTCACACTTTTCCAGTCATTTTTCCTAAACAAAATACAAAACAGAAAAATGTATTTCTTAGTTTTTGCATGTTCTAATAAGAGATATTGTTTCAAATCATTTGAGTTTTATTAAAATTACCCATTGTTGCATACATTTTTAGATCATGATAACCACAGTTAAAACCACAAAAATAGCACCTCAATACCATAGTAAAAATGTAACTACGGCGCTGTTTCATTCCGCGTGCGGCGCATAAATATTATATCTAATATTTACTCTTGTTATCGTTTTATAGAAGAGAATTATATAGCCTTACATCATGGTATCAAGCCCTGCTTAGGCTTGATTTGAGTATCCTTACCCTACCTGGGGTAAGGATATAGGGTTAACGGTGTAAGATAAAAGGACACACCAAATAACGCCTTTCAAAACAAACTCACATAAAACCAGCCCAATGCTGGCACGTGCGACTTCTTGACCACATTCTCAGTCATGTGACCCTGTAATTACATGGCAATGACACCGCACTGTTATTAATGTTGGGAATTTTTACATCATTTTTTTTTTAAATGCCTTAACGTTACTTGATAACTGGAGAAACAAAATAGGAGAGTGAACGACCGCCTTTACAACCACTGCGACATATTTACAGCCTATTCTCCACAGCTACTATTTAGTATTATTATCAGGTAAACAAACACAAATATATATGTTGGTACATTAATCACTACGATCTACGGGAATCAGTGAAATATGAAAATGAGACGTTCATAAACAGAGCTGCAGTTATTTGCATGCTACCGTTAGCTAGCCTAATCACCAATGACCTTCTTTAACTGTGTAAATATACCAATAATCCCAACCTCTGAGGTCTCATATACTTCATAAACTCATATTCAGACCTGATTTAAAAAAAAAAACCTTTAACTCACGTTTGAAAGAGACAGAAGTGAATGTTTGGCTTGTCAAGGGTGGAGGGAGATCAGTCTTCAGTGCGGGGTCGATTAAAGCCGCTCCGGAAGAAGATGTAAGTGACTAGACTAGAACGTTACTTCCGGTGTTATTGGAAAAAGTGCTTTTATTTATTTATTTATTTTTAATTAGTTTGTTACTAGGGCTGTGGCTCAAGAACCGAGAGCTGTTGATCTAGTGGTACTTTAAGTATGTTTTTTTGTTTGGTTTTTAGAATACTTTCAAAATGCATTTTATGTACTTAAACTATGTAAAATAATTTAATGTAAAATAAACTATGAACCTCTGTTATGAAAATAGCAATTATTGACATAAAGACAAGCACGCACAGATAGATGCATGATGAGGACATGTGGTCAGCCTGAATGAGTCACAGTTAAACATTGTCTGATAACAAAAAGCACCTTCCTCACGTGAGACACACACTCACTTGCTCAGTACCTTCTTTGTTCAGCCTGCAACAGACACTCGCACATGACAAAAATCATCACCACACAGTACATCACATGACATTTTTTTAGGAGTCCATGTCTACTCTTCATCCTTCTTCCACTTTTAGTGAGATAATGACACTTCAATGTCGTTTACAGGAAACCTGATTACAGAGAGCACAAGGAACCCAAATGTCCAGATTATATTAGCATCATATACTATGATATCCTAAAACTGATGAATGAGTTTATAAGCAATACTGAGCTAATTTAACTTCAAGACTAAATTCACAGTACAAGGAAATGATTCACATGTTGCGTGTCTTTCTGAATGAATAAGGTGAATGCAGAAAGAACATGATGTTTGTGGGACATTAGAGTATTAATCTCGCTGTTTCTGTTTCTGAATGAGAGAACAAGCTGTTATTAAACACACGTTATTAGCGCATACTAGTAAGCAGCTTGCACACAGACAATCTAGAAAGCTCAATTTATATAGACTTGGCTCTATAATAAGGAGCTTCTGTAGGCGTTAATGTTCAGAATAAAACTGTAGTATCAAAAATGGTGTACAGTTGTAGAAACTATAAATGAGACTGACCATGTACTCTTTAAGTGGACGGGGCAGTCGTGGCCTAATGGATAGAGAGTTGGACTTGTAACCTGAAGGTCGAGTCTCAGGTCCGGCAGGGATTGTTGGTGAGGGGGGAGTGAATAACCAACACTCTCTCCACCCTCAATACCACGATTGAGGTGAGACCCTTGAGCAAGGCACCAAACCCCCAACTGCTCCCCGGGCGCCACAGCAATGGCTGCCCACTGCTCCGGGTGTGTGTTCACTACTGTGTGTACACTTGGATGGGTTAAATGCAGAGCACAAATTCAGAGTATGGGTCACCATACTTGGCCACACACCACTTTCCCTTCCCCCTTTCCTTTAACTGCATATAAAGAAAAGGAATGTCAGTGTGACAATCTGTCCTGTTTTACAGCCCACTTCTGTTGGGAGATAGGAAATTAAATTTCTTAATTGGAATCACTAGGTTCAGATTACAGCCCTCCTCTTGCTTGTTCACTGCAACAAAAGCTTGTTGCACTCTAGTTCTCATTGCATTGACAAATCGACATATACTTTGGGAGTCTTTGCTGCCTTGAGGTGAGTTGAATGTTTCTATATTGTTTTCATGTTTCTGCTCTGACATTAAATTATACAAGTTTGTTGACAAACCTTAAATAATTTTACGTTAAAAATAAGAAAAATTTAAGAAATCACAGTTTGCATACATAAGCAAATTGCATGGGATAAAAATCAAGTAATAAAAAAGTAACTGAATTTATTTTTGAACCCAACTTTAACCCACTAGCCATGTGCATTGTTTGGACTCTATATATATATACATACACATATACACACACACACACACACACATGTACATATATATATATATATATATATATATATATACATACTTTCATTATTAATTCTGAACATTTCAAAATCAAAACAGATACAGCCAATTGTGTGTTAAATCAATAAATTAATGTTCGTGGAAGGCTATTTGATTTGACCTCTTATGGTCAACTGATCATGAATTTACTTATTTCTTTAAATATTTCCCAAAAATATAGCTGCTTTTACATTTGCATTACATTCTCCTTGTAGCTTACTTGCAAATGTACAACTTAATTGTTTTCAGGTTCAGTGGTATTTATTTATTTATTTGGTACAGCCACAAAACATTTAACAAAATAAAAATACATACATTCAAAAATTCATACGAATATGCTGGCTTCATTTGTGATTGAAAAAAATTAACAAATACTGAAAAATTTTATTCATGCATTAGAATGTCAGATCTGTACGTAAAAATTGTTTGCTAGAAAATATATCTTTAACCAAACAAGAAAGATGGTTTGTTGGTCTTAGCTGATTTAAGTTGGTTGCACAGCATGGTCAGAGCTTAAAGATTGTTTAAGCTCTTTTAAGCAGGACAATGCAGTATTTTGCAGTCAATTACTATTATAAGAATATTGTGTTAGGCAAAGGCAAATTTGTCTAAAAATAATGAATTTACTTGTAATTGTACTTACTTTGGTGTTGCTCCTATTTAATGTGAATGAATTCAGTATGATCAATGACATCACATGATCAAGGTCAACTAGTTTCAACTACAGTGAACTTCTATGTCACCAGGGAGCATAAATGGAAAAAAAAGAAAGACAGCATTACGAGAGTTACAAAAAGAGACACAGCGTGATTAAATCAGGCAAAATCAAATTATTCAACTAGGGACATGCAGCATGAGACATATTCCCATGACAGCGGACTATACAAACAGCATGGTATACTCATTATGGCCACAAGGTCAAAAAGTAATTCAGAGTATGTGCACCTTTGGAATGTGTAAAGGTTGTCAAATCATGGTGTACATTAATAATGCTCATTCTTTGTATGCCTTTGAAATATGCTTGTAGAGTCAAACTACATTTCCAAGCCACACTGAGACTTTTGTGCTGGAAATAAGCCACTACTATTGACCCACATAATTAAATTATTGAATTGCACATGACAAAAAAGTTATGTGTCACATGTACCCTGAGAAAAAGCAATGTGTGTAATCATTCAAACATGGACTTAAATTTAAATCACGACACAACTGTATCATGTGGTCTAAAGTTTTATGTTCCGTCCTCTACTCTACAGGATGGCGCTACCTGATTATCCTATTCCAGAACTGGATGTTACGCTCCAGGAGGCTAGCCGCGTGCTTCAGCTCACCTTAAATCCTGAACAATACCAACGCTATAAAACTGCCCTTCTTCAGCAGAAAGATGCACTCCAGGAAGTCCAAGAACAGCTGAAGAAACATGCATCTGGACGTGAGAACTGGGTGACTGAGGAATTCAAAAAGCGGCTGCTCTCCTGCTACGATCCCCTGCCTAATTCCACTGCTGTTCCTTCTGTCCTGCCCTCCTCTAAGCTGAAGGGGGAGTTTGCACAGATAGAGCGGGCTACAGCCCTGCTTTGGGCAGCTGCTAAGCTGTACAGTGAACCACAGCTGGTAGAAGGGGATATACCAACTGAGCGAACACAACAGTCGCAGGTTTTTGCTGCTAGTCGCCTACCAGGCAAGAGTCAGGATGAGCTAAAGGTAAAGCTTTGGTTCCATTATTTTTTTTTACATCTAACTTTGAATTTTAAGATTCTTTAGCAAAGTAATTTTTTTAGAAATGCTGACTCAATCTTAATGACATGATTTCTTGGCCTTAATGTTCCAGACATACCAAGACAGCCTTCATGCCATATTGACCTGTCCAGGGGGTATATTTCCGATTCAAATTTTACGGCAACCAAGTTCAGGAGAATCTCTTTCTCCTTTACCTCTCAATGACATCTATGCCCAACTGGTGCATGCAATGAGTCACCCAGCAGCAGCTCCTGAACAAGACCCATCCACTATTTGTGGTCTGTCTTCTCTTCATCGCCAAGCCTGGCATTCTGTGAGAATGGAAATCTTAAATGCAGGGGGAGAAGCAGCAGTTTCTCTTGAAATGATGGAGAGTGCCATTCTGGCTGTTTCCCTGGACGACAACCCAGCACCGGCTGATCTTGCAAATATGCTCAATGCTGTCCGGCTAGGAGAGAAAGATGGCAGATGTTTCAGATACTATGATAAGGTATGTAAAAGAAAATTAGGATGCTTATAATTACCACTTTATAATTAATATAGCGTAGCAGGAAGCTTATGTTCTAGTCAGAGTTTTGCAAGATTCAGAATTGAAAAATTGAAGAATTCAGTCCTATAAACCATCAAACTGTAAAGCTTTTTTTTTTTTAAATAAAAAAATGATATTAATTACTTTGCATTTCAAAATATTGTAACTCTAATTCTTACATTCAAATTTTGCAACATGTTTGCAAACTAAAATTCCATTGAAATTCAAAAACTAAACTGGAATTCATAGGCATTCTCAATTTGGTTCGGAATGATGCACAAAGTGTAATGATTTCTTTAGCATGAAATTATTATTAACGCTAAATCAAACTCAGCTGTCTGTAATGTTTAGATATGAATGGCAGAATGACATGACATGACTATTTACCATCTTCATCAACAGGTGGTGAACTTGGTGGTTTTTAAAAATGGCCAAGCAGGCATGTTGTTCGAGCATAGTGCCCTGGATGGAATGGTAGCTGGACTTGTCGTTGAACGTCTGTGGCAGCTCTCAGAATCTGAAAACAGAGAAAAGATAAACACCCAAACCAATGGTTTAGCTCCACCCTCAAACACTGATTCCCTTCATCCTAAACCTCTGAAAATGCCACTGGACGGCATAACTATGCCTAATCAGTCTCTTTCTAGCCTTCAACAAGATAGCCAGTCTGTCATGACTTTTGAAGTTTCATCTTACCCAGATGTCTTCACCACCTTAAGGGGCCATAGAGGTTTATATGATGCATGGATTAATTTCACTTTGCAGCTATCCTTGAGGCAAACACTTGGGGATGCAGCTACTCGCCTCATCATGGTGACACCTACTCACATGCGTCACTTCAAACATGGCCGCTGTGATCCCACATACTCCACAACTGTGAGATCTCACCAGCTCGTTACAGCACTGGCATCCTGCATTGGCCCAGACAAGGTTCCCCGGTACACAAATGAGCTTTTCCGGCTCTTTCACCTTGCCTTTTTAGAGCACAAAAACCTCATTAAAGCCACAAAACTTGGCCTTGGTGTGGGGCCTCATCTGGCAGCCTTGCGCAAATCTATGTCTCAAGATAACCCACTCAAAAACTTTCTTGTCCCTTTTGGATGCCCTTCAATTTACTTGACTGGATCAGATCTGATGGAGGGAGTTGAATGTGCTGTAGGTAACGTTTATGCTACAGACCAACTGGCAGTCACATATCTAGGCAGGAAGGACAAAGTACGTCTAGTGCTGAATGGGAAGGGTACTTTCGCCAACATCCTGGGAAATCTCAAAGAAAGACTTGAGCTCAATCTAAAACTAGTAATGCTTCTGGCACTAAGGTATGCCATTGCTGGGCAGATGGGAGCCATTGAATGTCTCCTTCAAGACAATGAAGAAAAACTAGTGAATGAATCTTCAGTGGAGGATGCAGTCAAAGCAGTAGAGCAGAAAGGACACAGCAAAACCATGAAGCCAGATTTCACTTTAGTGATTCATGGCGGGGCAGGAGAGGAAATGATGTTGAATGAAAGGGTGATTGGAACCATTGAATTTGCCCTTCAAACAGCTCTAACTCTTGCAGCACAAGTGCTTATTCAGGGGGGCAGTAGTCTGGATGCAGTACAAAGAAGTGTCGCTGCATTGGAGGACTGTTTCTTGTTTAATGCTGGCAAAGGATCAGTATATAACAGAGATGGGGAGCATGAAATGGAAGCCACCATTGTGGATGGACATGGAAAGAACTCTGGATCCGTGGCTTGCCTGCGAAGAGTTAAAAACCCAATAAAAGCAGCTCGATGTGTTATGGAAAAGAGTGTGCACTCATTACTGATTGGAAAAGGTGCAGAAGAGTTTCTAGACAGTCTTAGAGAGAAAGAAACTACACTGAAATCAGAGTACTTTGACACTGACATAAGATACAAGGAGTTGCTTATGAAGTCAGGTGACGGCAAGAATAACCATCCTCAAACCGTAGGTGCAGTTGCACTGGATAAGTGGGGCAAGTTAGCAGCAGCCACATCTACCGGAGGTTTAGTTGGCAAGTGGAAAGGCAGAGTTGGTGACACTGCTATAGTGGGGGCAGGAATATATGCTGATGAGAAACTTGCTGTGACATGCTCTGGTGATGGTGATGCTTTCTTACGACAATCAGTTGCTCACAAAGTAGCCAGCTTATACAACCTCAAAGGTTACAGTCTCAGACAGGCTTGTCGGGAAGTTATCCATAATGATCTGGAGGAAAAGTGTGCAGGAATTATTGCTGTGAACAATCAAGGTGAGGCCGTTATTGAAACCAATGCTGGGGTCATGTTTGTTGGTTCAATGGTCAACGGCATTCCTCGAACTGAAGTTTTGAGACCTATGAAAGGGTTTTCAAATGTGATTTGGGAGACTGATGAACTTGTAGCTCACCTACAGCCTAATCCTTTGACCCCAGGAGCCACTATTCTCACTCGAAAAACCATTAATGGACCTAGAAGCATCTTTCAGTTAGTGTTATCTGACTATGCAGCAATGATGGAGGGGGCACGGACTGTTGCCAACCTACTTTGCGAGAAACTTGGTGTGCATCGCTGTGCCCTTGTGTCCATGCCAGAATTCGACAAGCCAGCTTACATCAAAGTCTTGCCTCTGCATGGCCTAGAACCAAACTGGAAGCCTCAGCTCGCTGAGGAAATGGAGTTCAATCCTTATGACACTGGATACTGTAGCTCCAAAAGTGGTCCACGATGTGAAGATATACATCTTGACGAGGTGCAGGCAAAGATTCGCTCACGACTCCCAACACCCAATGCCCCTTCTTGCTTTGACTTCCATGGGGATCCCTCTGATGGTGGCCTTTTCCCTCGCATTATACGTGGTGAAGAGCAACAGTGGCGTGTCTGGGAAGACAAGGAACATGTAGCCGTCCTTACTCCTTTTCCAAATACACCAGGCTTTACAGTTCTAGTGCCAAGAAAACCTCTTACCAGTGACATCTTCCGTCTGAACGAGAGTGACTATACAGCCCTAATTGTGGCCACACAAAAGGTTGCTCGCCTTTTGCAAGAAGGAATGAATGCCCATGGTGTAGCTCTCATATTTGAAGGCTTTGAAATTGATTATGCCCATGCCAAACTGATCCCATTAGTTCCTCAGCCTAATGCCCTAAAACTCCCATCTGTGGCTTCTCAGTTCTGCCCAACTTATGCAGGATATGTTACATCAGCAGATGGCCCCCCAGCTAGCAAAGAGGACCTTACAGAGATCCATAGCAAGATCACAAAGACTACTCCACCTCAGTCCTGGAAAGACCCCCAAACTCACGCTGCATCAGCCATTAGGAGCAAATGGTATCGCAATCTCTTTCAAATCCAAAACACCCTGTTTCACAGCACAGTAGAGTACTTCAACAAGAAATGCAAGTATGCTTATGCACTGACACCTATCACAACTGACACAATCTCCTCTCCAATGGGTCTGGGGTCCGATTCTGAACCTGTGTTTGTCAACATGCTGGGCCAAGATGTATATCTGGCGGACTCTATGCAGTTTGTTTTAGAGTACTTCATGAGGTTTCATGATGGTCTTCCTGGGGCTTACTACGTGTCTCCCAGTTTCAGAGGGGAAGATCCTGATGCTACACATCTCAACCAGTTCTACCACGTGGAATGTGAGCTCCTGGGCGACATGAATGTTGCCATTAGTATAGCTGAAGGCTACGTTGCACATTTGACTCAGGCAATGCTAAAGCAACATTCCAGCATTATCTTAAACACAGCTGGCACACTATCTCATGCCCAAGAACTACTGAAGAACTTAGAAAAACCCCTTCCAAGAGTAACCTTGGATCAAGCCATTCACATTATGCCTTCCTCTGATTGCCTTGAATGGGTTCAGGAGGGACAGCCACAGTTTGGCAGGAAGTTAACTCGAAAGGGGGAAAAAGTTCTAATTGAAAAGTATGGAGGTGCTGTTTGGCTGACAGAAATGGACCATCTTGGTGTACCCTTCTACCAAGCATATGTTGAAGGTTCGGGCAGGAGCAAAGCCAAGGCAGCTGACCTTCTCTTGGGGTTAGGAGAGACAGTAGGGCTTGGGGAACGTCATTCTACACCTGAAATGGTACGAGAGGCCTTACAGCACCATGCTGTACCAGAGGACTCATACAAATGGTACATCAACATGCGTCAAGTCATCCCTCTTCTTACTAGTGGATGGGGTATGGGCACAGAGAGATACCTATGCTGGCTTCTGCAGCACAGTGATGTCAGGGATATGCAAATCATACCCAGACTGAAAGCCAAAAAGTTCATGCCTTAAATGGTATATACTTTCCCTCAAATGTTATATCTTCTACAAACACAGGATACTAAGTAATTATATGTATAGCCATAGGTTATAGCTTGATATATAAAGCATATAATAAATGGTAAATATACTCTCAAGAATTATAGCAAAAATAAGGATATGACATTTTGAAATGAAAGTAATGTTGTAACTACATTACATTTCAGATTGCTAAATGTTAAATTTTCTGAGAACAGAACATTTTATGTTTTTGAGCTGGGCTTGATTGACAGTTTGATTTATATAAGCGCTGTGATTCTTTATCATTTTATCTTTTTCTCTTTCCTTGTTTTGTTTAACACTTTCTTAAAATATCATATGGATGCATTACAAACTGGCTTGCTGATTTATAAAAAATGATTACAAAACTCTTTTATAACATTGTTTCAAAGTATAATAATAAAATCCATATAAATTACCATTTGTGTCTTTTGATTGTTTTATCATTAAACACTGAACTCATTAAACTCAATGTTCCCAAAAATAAAAAGAAGCTTGTCATGGCCTTAATAAAATATGTGCTAAATTCAATTCTTGTCATGTAGCTGGTCAAATATTTTAAATAAAATATTTTAACTTTCCAAAGGTGAACAAGAGAGCACATTAAACAAATAGTAATTACATAGATGGTTAATTATGCTGACACCATAACAGAATGAAAAACACTAAACAGATAATGATCAAGATCAATGGGCAACAGATATGCGCCTCTGTCACAATAACTATTCAGGCTAAAACAGGATTAGAGCTGTGCTAAAATCTTCATTACAGACTATGTAATTTTATTCTCATGACCAACCACAAAGCTGCATACCTTGTGACAACCTACTAAAAAAGTCTCACTAACTGACAACACTCAGATAAATAAAACAGTGTCTCTTTCTCCAACTTACACAAGTCACATAGGGGCAGTGTGTATAACCAATAAACCAAAAATTTCGGTCTCACTTTATATTAGGTGGCCTTATGTACTTACATCTAAATTAATAATTTGATACAATGTACTTATTGTGTACATACATGTTTTTACATGTACTTATATTTTAAAAAATACCTGCATGTAAATACATCTGTAATTAATTTCTGTAATTACATTTATATTTACACTGTTGACCTATCCCTTACACCTTAACCCAGCCACCTACCCATGCCACCAAACCTGTCCCTAACCTTACCCGTATCCCACATCAGCAGCAGCAAAAGTGTTTTGCAATACAATACGAACACAGTAAGTACATTGTACTTATTTTTATGTAAATACATAGAAGTTAAGACCATCTGATATAAAGTGGGAACAAAATTTCTGCTTCCAGATTATGCTGACAGCTAAACTGAGATGAATCAAATGAATGAATCAGATGGCTTTTGGAAAAGCTAAATCACATTATATGTCATATATTCATTACAATGCAGACACTGTTCATTGGTTTCAGAAACCTTGCACTATTTTCACCCATTAAAACATCACTTGCATGAATCATGCTCAATTATTTCCAACATTGACTATGTTTTTCTCATGTATGTCTTATGCATTTCTACACTGTTTAGGCTATTTATGTTGGAATGGAGTAAATAGTCCCATCCAATCATGTAGCCTCTGTAATCTGTCAAAAAACGCTTACAAACCTCGTTCTATGTAATCATATCATATTAAGTGCTTCTTCTTTACTAAATAGCATTGCAATCTATAAGGCATCAGAAACACCTTCACTGGTATCCACATATAATGTAAATACTGCTGCAAAGCCATGGAATTCACAGTTTTGTACTAAAATAGATCCCAAAAGACAAAACAGGGGGCACCCGGATTTGAACCGGGGACCTCTTGATCTGCAGTCAAATGCTCTACCACTGAGCTATACCCCCTCGCGGTACAAGAGAAGATTTCTGCACAATATATTGGCATTGTTTTATGTCGTACCTAGAATATAGACAAAGATGATTGCAAATCTTAATTTAAATAAAGTAAGAAATAGTTTATTGGCATTTCCCCTTTCCCAGTGCACAAAATATCACACCAACGTAATATGTGACCCTTTGATTCGTTGAAACCTCGACTATACCGCTGAGCGCCAGAGAGAGTATGGAGCGAATTTTGTGCCAATATTTATCAAACAAATCCAGTGTTTTGCAAATAAACACAATCTGCTTTGCAAAGAAAAACTCGACTTTCAAACAAACGCAAAGTGATTTTCAAATACAAAACTCTATTTGAGAGAACATACAGAGGTATGGACAAATATATGTATTGTGTGTTGCAACTGTGAGACTCATTTGCCTTTTTATGAGGAAACTTGGCTTGATTTTATCACAAATGCGACAGGCTGATTTTCTCACACGAGTGCGGGCAGATTTTCTCACATGTGCAATTGAGCAACTTTCTTTTCCAAAACAGCAGATGGCGCTGTTGGTCAATTTACGCTAGTCTCCCGAGACCTGAAACACCTCTTTACCTTTTCAGACCAATATGAGTGGGGAACAGGTGAGTTTCTGTCTTACTAGATCTATAATTAACCATTTAGATGTGTTCACAAAGCGACCCTACTACAGTGTCAGTGAAATTCACAACAAGTGCTGTAAAGTTGTTAACATGATTGATTAGTTCAAAAATCAGAGGTGACCTGGCTAAACATTTAACTAGGCTGTCTTTCCCTATAAAAACTGATCCATTCTCCATACCTCTTATCCTCTGTTGGATCGCGGGATATAGAATATACATATATATATTGATACAATTGTTCAACATTCAAAACAATGCAGGGGTATAACAATATATTGTGACACAATGTAATGTATAATGTATACATTTGTAATGCAAATGTATAATAGATAGCAACAATATTGTGTACCAAAAATGAAAGCTTAGACAATTGAATTTGGTATCAGATATAGTAATATCACCCAAGAGGTCATTAATTATTATTTTTTTTAAATGATGTAACTGTGCAATCATTTGTCTAAAATAATTACGTATTTTTTAGCTTAGCAAAATGATGAATATTTATTTTCTGGTGTCACTCTTGTCCTGTCAATTGGGGAGAAGGATCAAGTGATAGGATCACGCTGATATAATACTAAATTCAGCATTTTAATAAACAGTGGTTTAATAAACAGCGTGCTACACGGGTGAAGACACACTCTGGACAGCGAGGACTCTTCTAGGAGTGACTCAGATGACCAACGTTTGCATTTTACAAGTAAGACAGAAACTCACCTGTTCCCCACTCATATTGGTCTGAAAAGGTAAAGAGGCGTTTCAGGTCTCGGGAGACTAGCGTAAATTGACCAACAGCGCCATCTGCTGTTTTGGAAAAGAAAGTTGCTCAATTGCACATGTGAGAAAATCAGCCCGCACTCGTGTGAGAAAATCAGCCTGCATGCATTTGTGATAAAATCAAGCCAAGTTTCCTCATAAAAAGGCAAATGAGTCTCACAGTTGCAACACACAATACATATATTTGTCCATACCTCTGCATTTTCTCTCAAATAGAGTTTTGTATTTGAAAATCACTTTGCGTTTGTTTGAAAGTCGAGTTTTTCTTTGCAAAGCAGATTGTGTTTATTTGCAAAACACTGGATTTGTTTGATAAATATTGGCACTAAATTCGCTCCATAAGAGAGAGACATGGCTGCTCGAGCTCTCGTGGCGGCGCGGTGGCTCGCGGACGCGGTCAAAACCAACCGAGTGGGACCAAATCTGCGGATATTAGACGCATCTTGGTATCTACCTAAACTAAAACGCAATCCCAGGGTTGAGTTTGAAAAAGCGCACGTTCCCGGAGCCTCGTTTTTCGACATCGACGAGTGTTGTGACAAAAGCTCAAAGTTTGATCACATGCTGCCTACCGAGGGCGAGTTCGCAGACTATGTGGGTAATCTGGGAATAGGGAACAACACTCATGTCGTCGTTTACGATGCCAGCGACTTCGGCTCGTTCGCTGCTCCTCGGGTGTGGTGGATGTTTAGGGTGTTCGGCCACAATTCGGTGTCGGTTCTGGACGGTGGATTTAAGAACTGGTTAAAGGAGGGTCATGCAGTTACCGAGCAATATAATAAACCAGAGCCTGTCGAGTTCAAGGCGTCCTTTAACAAGTCCTGGGTCAAAACTTACGAAGACGTCTTGAACAATATTAAAACCAATGCATTTCAAGTAGTTGACGCCAGAGTCAATGGAAGATTTCGTGGGGTTGAACCAGAGCCGAGGGAAAGTGAGTATAAATTGTTAGTTGTCATGTTGCACAAATTCTCTGTAAAACAGTGTTGACTACTTGGTTATAATCTTAGTCTTAGGCCTTAGTTTTAGGTCTGGGAATGTATCCATGGATGTTACCCCATTTACTCTTTTGCAAAGACTTTGCACTTTGTGCAAACAACCATTTTTAACTAATGATAGCTTTTTAATTCTCTGCAGTAATACAGTGTAGGCCTACAGTCATACAGTGCCAGTGCCACTTCATCAAAACAATTATTTTGAATACTCTCCAACTTTTGTATAATTATTATGAAGGCACTTTTGTGACCATATGGAATATTTGATAAAAAAAAAGGTTATCAATAACAGCAGTTTTCATGTACCACAAATCTATATGTTTATAGCTTATCTCTTTTTGTTACACAATATCTCTGTGGAATGGTGTGATACTGATTTAGCAGTGTTATTATAATATAATTTATATACTATTATATTATGTTTGTATTTTGAATTTAGCATTTTTATTTCTGTTTCACTTTATATTTAGCTTAATGTTTGTGTTTTTGTCATTTATATAATTTTTTTACGCCTACAAAGTTTTTGTTCATCTTTTTTTATTATAGTCTAGTAGCCAGCCCATAGAGCCCCATTATGAACCCGGAAATGTTGAGTACACCAAAGTTTTATTGCAGAAATGTGAAGTATGGGTCCCCAGCATACAGAAACTGCCGGATGCTAATTTGCATATGTTGAGCAATTTGGATAATTAGCATTATTAGCTTAATCGTCCATTTTGGCCACATATTTTGCACTGTATGGCCAATTTCTACAATATGTGAGTGGTTTTAGAGGATGCTGATTTAATTTCTGGCACTTTCAGACTTCAAAATGGTAATTCTATAACAAATTTGGATAAATTTAGACATTTTTTATTAATTTCGGACAAAATTTTAGGTTATTTATTATTTTCATGGTAAACACAATATTCTCACATTTCAGAATCACAAGAACTCTTGCTCTTTGATGTGAATGTTGATAACCTCAATTTGTTTACATTTCTTGAGGTCCGGTCATGTTTTTATGCAAATAATCTGTAGCAGTGAGCTGTTGTAGTTATAGTCTAGTTTTAAAGTCAAAATTCACCTTGCAAATATTTTTATATTCTTATATCGCCTTAATATTCGTACAAAAGTCAGTCAAGGGATTTAATGTTGACATTTTAATGTTGCCATTACTTATGTTTTCACATTAAGATAAAAGGTGGACAGAGTTATAATGACAGTATTGTTCAGTACATTGTGAATTTCTATTCAGATCCATTTTGTGGGTGAATCTGGTGTTCTAAAATTAGTCACCATAATTTAAAATTTTTGTATTCTTCTTTTTTAAAAATTCAGACTTCTTGCGATTTGATCAGGAAAGGATTAAAAGTCCTAAAGTCGATATTCAGTGTTATTGCTGTTTTCTCAAGTTGTTGTGGAGTATTAATTTAACCATTTGGATCTAGGGTTAAGTACTTTCAAAACAAAGAAAGACGGTTTGATCAGGTCGAAATGTCGGGAAAGAAGTGTCTGTTTGCTCCATGCAGTGGCAAAGATGGCGACTTTAAAATATCTGGGTCCAAAGGAATTGCTACTCTGCTAATTAAGAGCGAGGAGCTCGGAGACACAGCCATACATGAGACTTTATCAAACATTATTGCTACTGATGGTGCTTCATCAGCTTCTGTGCTATGACACAAATCTTGCTACAGCTCATATACTTCTCATTCTAGAAATGTGAGCAAACGCAAGTCAGACTCATTTCAGAGTCAGCCCGGAAAGCGAATCATTCGTTCTCAACTCTCTGCCTTTGAGTATTCAAAACAGTGCTTGTTCTGTGGTCTTATTTGTGAAGAAAAAGACTCTAAAAATCCTAACAGGTGGAATCCAGTTCAAAAATGTCAGACTTTAGATAGGTCAGGCCTTCCATCCTTCAAAGATGTGATTTTGTCTAAATTTGATGAACGGCAGGATGATTGGGCAGAAGTTGTGAAGCTACGGGTGAATGGCATCATGGACCTACCTGCAGCTGATGCTCAGTATCACTCCAAGTGTTACAATGCTTTCAGGAAGGTACCTATTGACTCAAGTGCAACTGCTAGTAAACCAATTGACAGCTGCCTAGCTTCGGTCATAGACCACATGAGTGCAAACAAGTCAGTGACTTGGACTGTCTCCGAATTACATGATGTTTTTGTAGCTAATTCTGGGAATTTGTGCCGGAAGCAAATGCTAGCCAACCTATGTGATTATTATGGTGATGCCGTTATTGTACTGAGAGTTGAAGGATGCCAGACGACTGTTGGCTTTAGGCAGTACATAGGTAAATCACTCAAATTAGTAGGACAAACTGGCCTCTCCAATGACGACGATGATGTCAACAAGGTTGTCAGAAAAGTGCGTGCAGAGGTCCAGAATATTCCATTGCCTCGTGAATACGACCTTGGCAGCTTTAGGCCCCCAGCACTGAAGGCACTACCTCCTACAGAGCGCAATATGCGCCTTCATGGAAGACGTGCCCACCTACAGGTGCTGCTATGGAAAGCAGCTGACCAGCCTGATCCACCGGCTGTGGATATCACCTTGTTTGGATGGGACAAGAAGATGGGTCTAAAGGAAGGAGAGGATATGCCCACCCAGGATTCAAGTCCAGTTGCTCCTCCTGCTTTGTTAGATGTTGTCAGCTGTGGTTGCAAAGCCGGGTTGAAACCTTGCACATCAGCAAAGTGCAGCTGTGCAGCTGCAGGTCTGGCCTGTACCAGTTATTGTTCCTGCAAAGGCAATGATGGTATATGCTGCAACATACTTACACAACACCAAGAACACAAAGAGAGGGATGAAGGGTCTGGAGAAGATGATGACAGAACAGAAGAGGATAGTGAAGATGATGAGGCTGCATTTTGTTAATTAATTGTGAGGCATAGCAGTTTGCCTGAAGGTGGTAGCCAGTGTGTGCTTTGTGTGGTGCGGAGGTGAGGCCCTCTTGGTTAGTCTTGCGGGCTGACCCGGGTTGCCCAGACTCAGTTTTAACTCTTGCGTTTGGCGGAGTTTTAACTGGGTCCTCGTTGGATCTTGCGACTTGCGGACCAACCTGGACAGCCCTTCTGCCATTCTGGCATGGCCCTAGCGACTTGCAGGGCCTGTCTTATATGGCATGTGTATATAGTGTATATTTGTACATAGTTCGTTGATCACACATGGTGATGGGCTTAGGTGATGTCATCTCATTGGGTGTCTTAAAGAGCTACCCCATTAATATGTATCGTACAGTTGCAGGATCCAAGTTATGTCAAATACCCGCATTGCTTTTTCATCCAGAAATGCATAACATTCAGCCTAACAAAGATTCATTGTTTATCCAAAAAGCAATATTTTGAATCTTCAAAAGTGTCAGGAGGGGATTCAGCCTCTCTACACCCTGAAAACAATGCATCAACATTCACAAGAGCACTCATGATTCTGAAATGTTAGATTATTTTGTTTACCATAAAAATAACCTAAAATTATGACTGAAAGTAATCAAAATTTGCCTAAATAAATCAAAATATGTACTAAAATTAGCTCTTTTGAAATCTGAAAATACCAGAAATGAAATCAGCATCCTCTAAAACCTCTAAAACCACTCACATATTGTAGAAATTGGCCATTCAGTGCAAAATATGTGGTCAAAATGGACGATTAAGCTAATAATGCAAATTATGCAAATTATGCAAATTGATCAACATATGCAAATTAGCATCCGGTAGTTTCTGTATGCTGGGGACCCATACTTCACATTTCTGCAATAAAACTTTGGTGTACTCAACATTTCCGGGTTCACCTACTTGGCTACTAGACTATTAGTTTTAAGTTTATTTATTAGTTTCAGTTATTTTAGTACTTCAAGTTAAACTAAATTGAAATGAGAAATGTTTCTAACTTGGCAAAATAAAATGTTTTATGTTATTTTATTTCAGTTGTTTATTTTAAGTAATGAAATGTTTTTTTATGGTTTTAATTTTAATTAACTATAATAACCCTGCAACTTAGTTAAGAAAGTTAAGGTAAACGTCTTAGATCTGTGATACCCCTTTTATGCTTTGCAAGGACTTGTGCATACAGTCATTTTCAACTATTGATAACCTTTTAATTATCTGCAGTAAGACAGTAGATGGTAGTTAACAAGGTCTGACAGCAGTGTCACACAGTGCCATTTCATGCATACTTTTTATAATTAGTGTACATGCATTTTGTGTCACATTCATTTGTGACCCTGGACCACAAAACCGGTCTTAAGTCGCTGGGGTATATTTGTAGCAATAGCCAAAAATACATTGTATGGGTCAAAATTATAAATTTTTCTTTTATGCCAAAAATTATCAGGATATTAAGTAAAGATCATGTTCCATGAAGATATTTTGTAAATTTCCTACCGTAAATATATCAAAACTTAATTTTTGATTAGTAATATGCAATGCTAAGAACTTCATTTGGACAACTTTAAAGGTGATTTTCTCAATATTTTGAATTTCTTACGCTCTCAGATTCCAGATTTTCAAATAGTTGTATCTCAGACAAATATTGTCCTATCCTAACAAACCATACATTAATGGAAAGCTTATTTATTTCAAATGATGTATAAATCTCAATTTTGAAAAATTGACCCTTATTAGTGAAGTACTATTATAGAATATAACACACCGAAGATTTTATGTACCACACTGTAAGACATAAAAAATGTTATCAAAAATGCAAAAGTACCATTAGCTTATTTCTGTATCTTTCTCTTTATCTTAGACATCGAGCCTGGTCATATTCCTGGATCGATCAACATGCCTTTTCCCAGCTGCCTGGACTCAACGTCAGGTCTAGAACTTCCTGTGGAGGAACTCAAGAAGCTCTTCCTGCAGGCTGGAGTCGACATGCAGAAGCCCTTCTGGGTCACCTGTGGCTCAGGTGTGACGGCCTGTCACATCGCCCTCGCTGCTCACCTGTGTGGCCACCCGGGGGTCTGTCTGTACGACGGGGCGTGGGCCGAGTGGTTCATTAAAGCTGCACCTGAACATGTGGTCTCTGAGGGAAAAGGAAAACTGCCATGAATGGTTTCTTAGACCCATACTACACCACTTCACTGTAATAAAGAACTGATGACTAATATAATCACAAGAGTTTAAATTGTATCAGAAATGATTGCATAAAATGGCTATTAACTACTGCACTATGCATATGCATTAAAGCCCCTTTTCTGGTTGAAATATCAGTTAAATAAATCTAGGAAGAGAGTTACAAGACGTTTATTTTGAAATTATTATGCTTTACCAATTCAGAACTCAAATCAGATGTAAAGAATACAGAAGAAAACAATACTTCACAATAAGTCTCTAAAATGTAATTATATGATGTTAAAATGGTATATATTTATATTAATATAATTGTATTATTTTGCATTTAAATGTAATTGCAGACCACCACTTTTTTATGAGGGAAAAAATAATAATCAATAATGCCACATTTAATTTTTAGGCAGTAGAAATTTGATCTAAAAATGAGCAAAATATAATTAGGGACTGAACTCGGTTGTTTTTGTTCTCTTTATATATCAGAGTTTATCTAATAAATACAAAATACTGTCTTGTGTGCTAGTGCTTAAAACAGTAAAAATAAGCCCTACACCCATGAAGGGCATTTTCATGTCGCCCTTACTGTTAAATGATCTCAACTTACACTTAAATATAAATATAGAGCTCCTGCACAGATTGTCAAGTTTCTGTTTGTCTATCACACTTTTAAATACTTTAAATGGCTGCTTCAGATGGACTCCTGTAGTCAATCAGTGGAACATGTTTTGTCCGGTCAGAATAATTGTACTGTCAGAAATACGAAACTGAAGAAGGATTCTAATGCAAAATTTAGAAAAAATAAACTGAGAGATATATTACAAAATAACTTGAAAAATTAATGCTATAGTTTTATTTTTCAGTACCTTAAAATAAAAAATTGTGGGAGAGTATATATATATATATATATATATATCATAATATTCTAATTTTCTGAGATGCTGAATTTGGGACTTTCATTAGTTGTCAGTTATAATCATCAAAATGAAAGGAAATAAACATTTGAAATATATCAGTCTGTGTGTAATGAATGAATCTAATATACAAGTTTCACTTTTTGAATGGTATTACTGAAATAAATCAACTTTTTCATGATATTCTAATTTTATGACCAGCACCTGTATGTATATATATATATATATATATAAGGGGGAAGGTAGTAAGTCATGTTGATCCACACTCCAACCAGTTGGTGGCGGAAATACACCATTTTGTTGTTTGTTAACCGCCAATAAGTTTCAAGAAGAAGACGCCTATAGTCGACTCTGATATTGCCTGATGGTCCTGAGAATAATAACAAACAAACGCACTCTCCTTTCCACCGCCTTCATGGATAAACGTTGTTTGTGTATTTCCCCGACGTTTTAGACCAAATCTGGATGTAATTTTAAGCCTATTATACGACGAGCTGGTCAAATTCGCTTTGATCCTGAATACAAGCTTTCATAATCAAACAGTTGGAAATCAAACGCTAGGTTGGGTCGTGGGGTGTTTTCCTCGCACTTTTGGCTCTTTTTAACGTTTCCAGTTTTTATTCTAGAGTTCGTTTTTTTCACTGAAACAGTTTTGGATTAGCTGGAAAGGCATTTTAATCATTTATTTACGGTAAGACAGCGAGTGAGATATAATGCTAATGATGAGATGATGTACGTTAGCGCTGAAAACACCCCAAGTCGTTCATCTAAATCTTTGTGTGTTCTGTCTAATAACGTTATATTGATTTAAGCTCAGCTGTAATGTGTATTTGTGTCTTTACGGACGCTCCAGCGACAAGGTTGATGGAGGATATGTGTGTTTTCTGTCCGCAGGGTGGCGCTGTTGAGTCATGTCTGGAATCGCCTTGAGTAGACTGTCCCAGGAGCGCAAAGCCTGGAGGAAAGATCATCCTTTTGTGAGGGACACACGGATACACATCAGTCAAATGTTTGAGCGTAGACTTGCAAACTGTTCAATCAGTCTGTTATTCCGACTCAAAGTGATTGTTTTGGGCTATGGTATTTTGGTTGTTTCTCTGTAGGGCTTTGTGGCTGTACCAACCAAAAACCCAGATGGCACCATGAATCTCATGAATTGGGAGTGTGCAATACCAGGAAAAAAGGGGGTTAGTATCCTTCTGAACAATGTTACACCCCTCTCGAAATTACGTTTTAGATCAAGTTACACAGAGGTCTAAACAGTGTCTCAATCTGTATATTTGTTTAGGGTATTTTTTATGCTCGTATGTGAGCCTGGACCACAAGACCAGTCATAAGTGTAAATTTTCCGAAATTGAGATTTATGCATAATCTGAAAGCTGAATAAATAAGCTTTGCATTGATGTATGGTTTGTTAGGATAGGACAATATTTGGCTGAGATACAACTATTTGAGAATCTGTAATCTGAGGGTGCAAAAAATACTGAGAAGAAAATCACCTTAAAGTTGATTGTCCAAATGAAGTTCTATGGCAATGCATATTACTAATCAAAAATTAAGTTTGAATATTTACAAAATATTTTCATGGAACATGATCTTTACTTAATATCCTCATGATTTTTGGCATAAAAGTCAATATCAATAATTTTGACCCATACGATGTATTTTTGGCTATTGCTACAGAAATACCCCAGGTCCAGGGTCACATATGTATTTAACATTTATACTTGCATACTCATACTTTTATCATGCATGTAATCTTTTCACTTATTTTATTTTTATTATCTGTCTCTCTTTCTGTGTAAACATACTTGCCAGTACTTTTTTTCCCCTTGCATAATTTATGTATTAAATGTTTTGATATAACATCTCCATCTAACATGCCTGTGGACAAATGGAAATCCGTGGTCTCTTGGATTAGTTCATAGATGCAAATCATATCATATTTGACCTGTAAACCAAATAACGTTAAACGACGGATTTTAACACCTGTATTGTGTTTTCTGTTTCCTGCAGACTCTTTGGGAGGGAGGATTGTACAAACTGAGAATGCTCTTTAAGGATGATTACCCGTCTTCACCACCCAAGTGTGAGTTTTCTCTTCTGCGAGAAATGTTGCTTATCATTGTCACGGCACTTACACACATTTCCCGTATAGCTCTCTGCTAGTGCCTAATATAGACACTGAAAAACTGAGAAATATCTGTTGTAAAGCTGAAACAGTATGTTTGACTTGTTGGTTTTTTTTTTCTCAGGCAAGTTTGAGCCTCCAATCTTCCATCCAAACGTCTATCCTTCAGGCACAGTGTGTCTGTCCATACTGGAGGAAGAGAAGGATTGGAGACCAGCCATCACCATCAAACAGGTATGCAAAAACACAAATGTGTGTGCTTCTACACTACTGTTCAAAAGTTTTCTGTCAGAAAGATTTTTGAAAATGTTTTTGATGTTCACCAAGGCTGCATTTGTATGATCAAAAATATGGTAAAACAATAATATTGTGAAATATTATAACAATTTAAAATAACTGCTTTCTATTTGAATATATTTTCAAATGTAATTTATTCTTGTGATGGCAAAGCTGAATTTTCAGCATCATTACTCCATGATCCTTCAGAAATAATCTAATTTGCTGCTTCAGAAACATTTCTTATTATTATCAATGTTGAAAACAGTTGTGCTGACCAATACTTTTGCTTAAATCATATTTTTTAGGATTCTTTGATAAACACAAATGTCTTTACTTTCACTTTTGATAATTTCAGTCCATCCTTCCTGAATATAAATACTAATTTCCTAAAAACAACTTACTAACCACAAACCTTTGAATGTGTACGCTTTATCCATTATGATAGGAGCATTAAAGATCACAGTTGCTCATAAGGTTAGGCATTTTAACAAACCTTTTAAGCAGTAAGCTTTCATATCTCAATATGTTGTTGTGGCTGTAGATATTGTTGGGCATCCAGGAGCTCCTGAATGAGCCCAATATTCAGGACCCAGCGCAGGCAGAGGCCTATACGATATACTGGTAAGTGCAGCCAAATATCACCTGCACGCCTTTATATATGATTTTACTATTTCATCTGATACCATGCCTACAAAATTGATCTTATCTCTCACGCTCATTCTCTCGCAGTCAAAACAGGATGGACTACGAAAAGCGTGTGAGGGCACAAGCTAAGAGATTCGCTCCTACATAGAGCGACACATGCACAATCTCATAAAGAAATTCTGCACCGACTCCAGAATACTTCACCACTCGATGAAAACCCCAAAACTGCAGTTGAGAGTTGAAATAAAGATTTGTTCAAGCTGGCTTCAGCACAGAACTGAATGAGAATGGGTGCAAAACTATTCTAAGACTAAAGCAACCGAAACAAGTTAATGTTGGCTGCTGATCACTGACCAGTGTTTTATATAGTGATGGTGAAATGTTTTGTTTAGTTTTTAGTTGTTTTTTTTCTGATGAGGAAAATGGTTGTTGATCAGTTGCTAAGAAACAGCTTTTACACAGAGCAGAGATGGTAAAGGTTTCTGTGTATATATAGTATAAATATATAAAATTATTTACTTTTTTACTGTTTCATTATACTAATTAAAATAAGTGTGGCCATAATATATGTATTGAGTGTATGTATAATTTGAAATAAAAAGATAAAGTGGTTGCTAAAACCGTTGTTGTTTATGTAGTATGTTAATAAGTTTCCTTGTTCACCCGCATCTTGTTTTTTTTTTAAGCTAAACTGTCGTTATGATGTTTGTGTGATGTTCACGATTTGTAACCACTGATACTCTGTAGAAGTCAATTATTTATTAATATCGCAGGTAGAGTTTCACCCACACCAAACAAAACATGCCCAACTGCTGGTTGTTAGATACAAACTTTTTAACCCTTTAACTATCCAAAGTCTTAATTCTTTGGTTTCAGGAAATGTGTCCAGTCTCTCTTTGATATTATGGGAATATCATTGGCTGACATTCTTAAGGACTCTTATAACAGCAGTTTAAGGCTAACTAAACGTATCATGGCAAACCAAACCTGGCATATTTTCATGTAGCCTCAGCAGTTTTATGAAATTACTAAAGTGCTATGTTTGTATTCAGACTGTTTTAATCCAACCTACTTGGAAACTTGAAATTGCATCAATTGTCTCTATCATTTGCACTAACTTTGGTTACCATGCTTATAAATTGTATTTGCTGATAGGAAAATTAGAAGATGAACACCATCAGCAAATCAGAGAAGAGGAAGGAGAGCGGCAGTCAGGTCAGTTCTGAACTGAATAACTTGTGTGTGATCCAGTGTTCAAAACGAATCGCTAAATTTATAATTTTAGAGCACTGAAATGCTGTTGCATGAGGATTACTATGCAACTCGTATCATCACACAAATGTGTATTTATGTGCATGTCAGGTGTGCAGAGTTCCTCCGCTTTGTGCTCCTCACTACTCCGATACAGGCTCTGGCTGCATAGATCTTATAATATGATGGGCCACTCTCTGCGTGCAAACATCTTCCCAGGTGTGTCTATAACACATAGAAAAACTGAATCTTTTTAGTACATTGCATAACTGTCTATTACAAATGTTGTACTGTATGTGTCCACTATTAAAGGCCCCCCGGTTGTGTGGTCATCGTTGGTTAAGGACTCATGCTCATCATCCTCTACCAGCATTTATCCACGATCCAGAGCACTGGTGTGGGCACAAAACAGATCACTTAGGTAGGCTTGAAGATTACAATCCTATTCTCTCATTTCTCATTGACTCGCTCTATAAATCAGTGGTCAGATATCAAAAAATAAATGTTATTTATTATGTAAATTTTACACGTATGTGTATGTGCGTGTGTGTATATATATGAATATGAATATGTGTGTTTATTTTTATTCATACCAATCTGAGAGCAACTCTGAGCGAGGAAAATAAAAACTTTTAGTGAGGAGGCGGGGATGACCCTGTTGCTAGGTATGACACATTCTTTTGAAGACTGATTGACTGTGAAGACTGTTGTCCTAGAATAAGAGATCTATTAAATAGGGTCTAATTTTTTTCTATTTTACCCTAATACACACATTCAACATTTTAAGTGGATCAAAACCTTTCAAAGTTGTCCTAAAAGCTGAAACTCCCCGGTGTAGCACAGCTAAATATGATTGTATTCAAACTATATTCATTAAGATGTGAATTACTTATATTTTTTAAAACTATATGGCTACTCTAAGGCATCATTTTATTGTATTTACTTTCTGCATTGTTCTCTTAGGATCTCCTCCCTTCTGCATGGATCCCTGTTCATTTTCTGTCTATATTTCCTTGTCCTCTCTCTTCCACTAATTTCTCTCCTTCAATTTTCTGTTTTGAAAACAAAGTATCACATTTTATGCTTATTTTCATGACACTTTATAACAGTACAAGTTTTCTGTAAAACATCAGAAAATAGTTTAATGTAATTATTGCATTTAAGAACACAGAAAATGATCAAAAAATAATAAAAAGGAGTTAAACAGGAGTTAAAATCTTATTTAATTATAAATGCCTTTTAAAGAGACCTTGTCCTCTGGTGTGACGTCTTTGTCCTGTGGTGTGACAGTACAGGTGTCACACCGGAGGACATTTTGTGAAATTAATCTTCATTCAGATGAACATTTTCATTTTGTGAAAATTTACATTTTGTACAAAATGTATCAAGTTCCTACACTTTCAGAAATATATGGATGAAAAAAAAATTATTGCCATTTACTAAAACAGACACTTGTACAATTATGCCGGAGGTATTTAGTAATATTTTTATGCTTTTCTTTTATAAAAGTTGTAATTTACTGTACCATGGGCAATACTGTACCACTGACAATTTTTACATTTGGCTCAAAAATTAAAAAAATAAAATTTCTCTGCAGTTTTTATAACAAAAGGTCCATGTAGGACACAATTTTTTAAACCATTTACTGCATTTTAAATAATGACAATATTAATTATATAAATTTTAATCTTGTGGGACAGTGAAAATGCCATGTCACGTAAACAACCCATAAACAGGTGCATCTCAATAAATTAGAATATCAAGAAAAAGTTCTTTCTTTTTGTAACTTATTTAAAAAAAAAAGTGAAATTTTCATATATTTTAGATTCATTAGATTAAAATTTTTTTTTTTTTTTAATTTTGATGATTAGAGCTTACAGCTCATGAAAGTCAAAACCCAGTATCTCTAAATATTAGAATATTTCCTAAGATCAGTCAAAAAAAAGGATTTGCAAAACAGAAAAGATCATGTTTTTTAAACGGGTCATCGGATGCCCATTTGGCCGTTACATTTTCGATGTGTGCTTGGTGTTCGGCCAATCACAATGCACTGGGTCAGTTGGCCAATCAGAGCAGACTGCACTTGTTGGAAGAAGGGGTTTTGTAGAAAATGACACGTTTGAGAGAGGCAGGGCATAGAGGAACTACAATAATGTACAGTATTTGAAAAATAATGTTTTTGAACTTTAAAGCATGTCAACATATTGTTACACCAAATACACAAAATAATGATCTTTATAAAAGCATCATATGACCCCTTTAATGAAAAGGCTATAACATACTTTGGTTAAAATTTCTCAATGGTAGTGGAAAAAACACCTTTTTTACCCTGTCAAAATCAGCTCTTTTTTCATCAAGCCATTATAGTCCATGTTGCTTTAAATGCTAATGAGCTCTGCTGACCCCGCCCCTCTCTTCCGTGGGGTGAGAGCAGTACTGTTTACTTCAGCCGTGAAACTGGCTAGCTAACGCGTTATGAGGAAAGGCGATTTGCAAAGATTCATAAAAAAACCCTTATACTCACTTCTTCTGTAGATGAAGCAGGATCACGAATGATTCGCACGAACATAGGCGCATTTATGTAGATCGGGGATTATAGCATTCCCTTCAAATTTAAAGTAACGTTAATCCTCTGCATCTTCAGCGGCTCAGATGTCTAGAGTAAGAGCCGACTGCTATATTCATAATTACAACCAACAACAAAACACCACAATCGCTTAATCGGAGACATCTTCGGAAACTTCACACTGGACTTCAAGCAACTTGGATTCTGTGCCTCACCAGTCTTTCTCCAGACCTTGATTTACAAAGGAAATGCAAAATTTATTTTTATCTGAAAAGAGGACTTTGGACCACCGAGCAACAGTCCAGTTATTTTTCTCCTTACCCAAGGTAAGATGCTTCTGACATTCACTGCAAAAGGAGATGTGATAAAAATGACGTGCAAAATTTTAACACATGGCGAATGTGCTCAGGGACAACACATGTTGTGTCAAATTTAACACAATTTGTGTGTTAAGATGGATCACACATCATGTGTAACTGAAAATGAGCAGAAACGGCTAATTAATGTGTTAAGTCAAAAATAATAAGCATTACCATCAATTTGTAATCCTACAAAATTTAAATAAAACAGACAGATGTAAAAATGTTAGCAATTTAATTTGCCAAATGTTGTCAGGGTAGAGAACATTGCATGCACAGAGGCACAACAAAATGTTTTAAATCTCAATTTCATAAACTTAATTTAGATGATTAGATGGCACAAATGCCTTGTAATGCACTACAACTATTAGCTAAAATACAGTATACATTAAAAAGTGTTACCAACATCAACTACACCTTGGATGATTGAAAATCATACACAGTCAAGACTAGCAGATAACATTTCTCATAACATAAGATCAACTTATAACATAAAATGTCAGATACAAGGTAAAACTTTCCAAATCAGACAACAAATAAACATTTGAAATTGGGCAATGACATTTAATAAAAAAAACTATAGTATGTCATTTTTCTTCATAATACAAAAGCATTTGTAATGCACTAGCTAATAACCACAGTATTCATTAAAAAGTGTTGCCAACGTCAATTACACCTACGTTTAACAGAAACAAGACCAGAGGATAACATTTCTCATAAAATAAGATCAACTTAATCTCATAAGAAAGGCAGATACTTTTTGATACATATAAATATAAACATTTTAGTTCAGAGAAACATTCAGGCACATATTTTGAAATTGTTCTCAATGACAGTCACTCTTGTAAATATTGTAAAATTGTGTGTACTAATTGTGAAGTAATACTGGTTACATCCACTATAGTTGTATTTGATGAAGAATACATTTGGGCCACAAAAGAGGCAACACAGTAAGTAGGAATGTCAGTTTTAAAAGGAAGAGAATGTGGTGTTTCAATATTAGATGTCCCAGTTTTAGAAAGTGAAGACAGAACTAATCTGTGGTGGACAGACGTTTCAAACCTAGAATATCTTGTTCGCAGCACGTCAGGCCACATAAATGGTCATTCTGTCAATCCTCGCAATGATGTATTGTCATGTCGCGCTCTTCAAACTCTCAATGTAGATTGGCTGTGGTCTGGTCTTTGATGCGGTCGCAAAACTGCTGCAGAGGGATGCAATATGGCCCCAGGCTTAGAGTTAAGGGGAAAAAACAAATACATTTCAGGAGTTTTTAAAGGAACACTCCACTTTTTCTGGAAATAGGCTCATTTTACATCTCCCCTAGAGTTAAACAGTTGAGTTTTACCATTTTTGAATCCATTTAGCCGATCTCCGGGTCTGGCGGTAGCACTTTTAGCTTAGCTTAGCATAGATCATTGAATCGGATTAGACCATTAGCATCTCGCTCAAAAATGACCAAAGAGTTTCGATAATTTTCCTATTAGCTTGACTCTTCTGTAGCTACATCGTGTAGTATGACTGACGGAAAATTAAAAGTTAACTAAATTTAACGTTAAAAGTTAACGTGATTGCAAAAAATAGCCGTTAATATTTAAAGTTTAATAAATCAAATAACTTTTTATTGTCACATCACCACAGCACATGTGCCTTCGTGAGTGAAATTCTTGAGAGCGTGCTCCAGACAGTGCAGACACAATTTACATATAGACATTATCATACATACGTACAGACTTATACAGATGACAATGTGTAATATACACATACATATACTCAGTACACACAGTGTACTATTAGACAGACATACAGTTACCGATACACATTATACACAGTATGTAGTACACATTCTACGTTATATACACACAGTAATATGCGAAGATGCAGCAGATTATATATAAACCGGATGTGCAAATGTCATGGATGTGCATTGGATGGTATCCAGTGCTGGCAAAAAGATTGTTGTATTTGTGCAGTAGTGTACTGGTAGTCCAGTTTGAACTGTATGGAATTAAAGTGCGGTGCGTGGTATACTTTAAGGTGGGAGTGTGCTGTAGGGTATATTAATTTTGACTGTTCATTAGCCTGATAGCCTGAGGAAAAAAGCTATCCCTCAGTCGGCTAATGCGGGATCGGATGCTGCGGAGACGTCTTCCTGAGGGCAGCAGAGAGAGCAGTCTGTGGGACGGGTGGCTGGAGTCATCGATGATCCTCCGGGCTTTCTTTATACACCGCCTGGTGTAGATGTCCTGGAGGGAGGGAAGCTCACCTCCAACAATGTGACGGGCAGTTCGCACGACCCTTTGCAGAGCTTTGCGGTTGCCAGCAGTGCTGTTTCCAAACCAGGCGGTGATGCAGCCGGTCAGGATGCTCTCCACAGTGCAGGTGTAGAATGTTCTGAGGATGCTGGGGCTCATTCCAGAACTAATAAATTGAGATGTGTATATTGTATATTTATTTTAATAATGATTTTTATTCATTCTATAGCTTTTTATGTGCTACCATATGAAATATGTGTGTTGTTTTTATTTCCATAAACACAAACTGCCCACCCAGGAGATAACACATTTATTGTGCCAATCTGTCTAAAGGCATTCTTTTAAATTACACATTGTGTGTTAAAATCCTATACAACGTGTCAGAATGCTGTCAACACAACCATGTGTGTTGTTTTTTGACGCATCTGTTTTTGCAGTGTTGGTTCTGTTTCAGAAGTGGCTTGGTAGCCCTTTTTCTGAAGACGTCTGAGCGTAGTGACTCTTGATGTACTGACTCCAGCTCAGTCCACTCCTTGTGAAGCTCTCCACAGTGTTTGAATCGGCTTTGCTTGAAAGTATTCTCATCCCCATTGCTTGTGCAACTTTTCCTACGCAATTTCTTCCTTCCTGTCAACTTTGCATTTAATATGCTTTGATACAGCACTCTGTGAACAGCCAGTCCTTTCAATAATGACCTTCTGTGACTTACCCTCTTTGTGGAGGGTGTCAATGATTGTCTTCTGGACCATTGCCAAGTCAGCAGACTTCCTCATTATTGTGGTTTCAAAGAACAAGCGATACCCGGGATTTATACTGTAGGGATGGTCTTTTAATGAAGCTCAAATGTAAATATTAGAATATTTTGAGATACTGGATTTTTGACTTTCATGAGCTGTGAGCTGTAATCATCAAAATTAAAATAAAAAACATTTGAAATGTTTTACTTTACATGTAATTAACATTGGTGATGGTGATCTAATAAATTTAAGCACTGTGTACATATATAGTTTGTCTAATAAGATTGTTCACAAACATGATCCCTGCACGATCTAATCTAGCGTCTTAAGTCACTTCCATTGTTTGCAACACATTTTTTCTTTCTCTTCATCTTTCGACCATTTTCGCCTCTGCTAAAGAAACTCTTAAGCCTCTTAAAAGTCCTCCTCCCTACTCTAACGCTTTTTGACCTTAAGAGCTATTTTAAGGGCTAAGATACCTTGTGAATAACTTTTATCTTTCCTAGGATCATCTCTTTATTTGTGAGGGGAAACAACCAATTTTCTTAGAATTTTGTCAACCCTTTTCACTAAAACTTTTTCATGAATATAGGCCCTGATTTTAATGTAAGTCAATTGTATGCAGAAATACACCAAATTCACAAATGTGGGTTAGGCAAAAGTTAGAAGCTGATAAACATAATCTGAAAATGTTCCATAGAGAGAGCAGGGTATCATATAGATTTGCAGTTGTAATCTTTTGAAGTAGGCCAGTAAACAACCACTTTGCAACAACTCAGTACACCCTTGTAACTGCACAGCAACACACTAAAACTACTCGCAATACTACAGCAACCACAAAATGACAGAGATATAGTTTAAGTTCTGAAATAGAAGACCTGGAAATAGAACACACACACACACAATTATAGGAAGTATCTTAAATGGCCACATCTTTGCTTGTTCTTCCTTCTCGTCTCGCCCTGCAGTGACGTGGACTGAGCAGAACTTTATCGACAAAAGACTGCATAAGCTGCTGAAGGCAATCGAGTTCAAGGGTGTGTCCAAATGAGCCCGACATTTTAGAAAACCGCAGCAAATAAACATTCGCACCTTCAGAGAAGTGTTATTACAACACCCACGCACTCTTGGCATATATATATACATGTATATCCACACATGAGCCTCTATTCATCTGTGGACCCTCCTATTCACACTCAGCTGCTAATTGTCTCACTTTGTGCCGTTTATATCGAGTCAAATGCAGTGGCAGAAACTGACCCTGCAACAGCTGATGGAAAATATAAGATGCTATCTTGTAATGGGTGTGGGTAAAATATTAGAGAAAAGTGCAATTTGGTACTTGATAACCGAATAAAGCTCTTACTGTTAAGTTGTTCCTGATATTGTTCACTGAAGTTAATTTACTGTTGTTGTTTTTTTATGTACTGTTTACCTGGAAATTAGAGTGTCCAAGAACTGAGAAATGTTTTTTGACATACACTCACCTAAAGGATTATTAGGAACGCCTGTTCAATTTCTCATTAATGCAATTATCTAATCAACCAATCACATGGCAGTTGCTTCAATGCATTTAGGGGTGTGGTCCTGGTCAAAACAACCTCCTGAACTCCAAACTGAATGTCAGAATGGGAAAGAAAGGTGATTTAAGCAATTTTGAGCGTGGCATGGTTGTTGGTGCCAGACGGGCCGGTCTGAGTATTTCACAATCTGCTCAGTTACTGGGATTTTCACGCACAACCATTTCTAGGGTTTACAAAGAATGGTGTGAAAAGGGAAAAACATCCAGTATGCGGCAGTCCTGTGGGCGAAAATGCCTTGTTGATGCTAGAGGTCAGAGGAGAATGGGCCGACTGATTCAAGCTGATAGAAGAGCAACTTTGACTGAAATAACCACTCGTTACAACCGAGGTATGCAGCAAAGCATTTGTGAAGCCACAACACGCACAACCTTGAGGCGGATGAGCTACAACAGCAGAAGACCCCACCGGGTACCACTCATCTCCACTACAAATAGAAAAAAGAGGCTACAATTTGCACGAGCTCACCAAAATTGGACGGCTGAAGACTGGAAAAATGTTGCCTGGTCTGATGAGTCTCGATTTCTGTTGAGACATTCAGATGGTAGAGTCAGAATTTGGCGCAAACAGAATGAGAACATGGATCCATCATGCCTTGTTACCACTGTGCAGGCTGGTGGTGGTGGTGTAATGGTGTGGGGGATGTTTTCTTGGCACACTTTAGGCCCCTTAGTGCCAATTGGGCATCGTTTAAATGCCACGGCCTACCTGAGCATTGTTTCTGACCATGTCCATCCGTTTATGATCACCATGTACCCATCCTCTGATGGCTACTTCCAGCAGGATAATGCACCATGTCACAAAGCTCGAATCATTTCAAATTGGTTTCTTGAACATGACAATGAGTTCACTGTACTAAAATGGCCCCCACAGTCACCAGATCTCAACCCAATAGAGCATCTTTGGGATGTGGTGGAACGGGAGCTTCGTGCCCTGGATGTGCATCCCACAAATCTCCATCAACTGCAAGATGCTATCCTATCAATATGGGCCAACATTTCTAAAGAATGCTTTCAGCACCTTGTTGAATCAATGCCACGTAGAATTAAGGCAGTTCTGAAGGCGAAAGGGGGTCAAACACAGTATTAGTATGGTGTTCCTAATAATCCTTTAGGTGAATGTATATACAATATTATATCCTATATAATTTAATTTGAAAAAGAACTTAAACATAACCAGGCCATGAAAAACTTTGACTTGTTACTGGCTAAATAATTTTGAACAATATATTTGATTTAGTCACAATTAGCTGTACTTAGTAGTTTTCTCTCTAAAAATAAATCAAACTCTTGACCTTGATCATTGTCAATAAAATTTGATTTATTTATATATATATATATATATACACACATATGAAGTTACATTACATTTGTCAATAAATGTCAACCCTAACACACGGCTCTGATCTTCACCAAATTGGCAAGCATTTTGCTAAATATTTTTGAAATATCAAAGCTTTGCAACTATAGAAGCGAACACTTCTTGAATGGTCAAGAAACTGCATCAGAAACTCTGATAATTCATCATTCTGACTGGTTAACTTGGTGAAAATGCTATCTTTCTTTAGGGAAAAAAGGCTAACTTAATCAGAGAGGTATAAAAACACTAGTCATTATCATGTGCAAAAGTTATAATGAAAAGTGAGTAATTTTCTTGACCGTTTGGGTCCATTTCATGTGCTATTATTAAAGGGATAGTTCACCCAAAAATTGAAAATTCAATCATTAATTATGACATTAATCCCATTAATTACTCTTGCCATTCCAAACCTGTACAATCTTTAGTTCAGGACACAAATTAAGATATTTTTGATGAAATCCGAGAGCTTTCGGACCCTCCATAGACAGCAACGCAACTGACGCGTTTTATGGCCCAGAAATGTAGTAAGGACATCGTTAAAATTGTCCATGTGACATCCGTAGTTCAACCGTAATCTTATGAAGCTACGAGAATACTTTTTCTGTGCGAAGACCATGATGCATGTGTGTGCTGCTGCTGATGTAGAACCTGCATGCGCTGCACCTTGTTTACGAGCAGAGGAATGCACATGCATGCGTCGTGGTGCTCTCGTGAATGGCAGCGGAGACTGACCCGGAAGAGAAGAGAATTGTTCAATAAAGTGGTTATTTTGTCACACAAAATGTATTCTCAGAGCTAAATAACATTACGGTTGAACCACTGGTGTCACATGGATGGATCTATCAATGTCCTACCTTTCTGGGCCATAAAACGTTTTGGTTATGTTGCAGGGTTTTGATTTTCATCAAAAATATCTTAATTTGTCTTCTGAAGATGAACGAATGTATTACAAACATGAGGGAGAGTAGTGACAGAATTGTCATTTTTGAGTGAACTATCCCTTAAGTGCACTTTTTGTAGCCTTTGAAAAATCTTTTTTATTATTGCTATGCAATTCTTGTGGTCTATACCGCGGTCCGGTTTCGGATCCTGCAAGACTCAAACGGTAGCAACATTTTACCGTTTCTACAGTTTAAAGTGTGCAGTGCACACAACATGTATATATATGTAAAAAGCAACAGAGCTGTACATTCCATATGTAATCAGAGTTGCTCCTACCTTTTTTACACCAAAGACAAGTTACGTTTTGAAAATATTCTTGCGGACCGGCTGGAGGGGGGTGGGGATATATAAGGAGACATGAAAGAGCAACAGTGTTGCCAGACGTACTATAATTATCATATTTGTACAATAATTTTGACCCCTGTATTATGTACGATCAATAATATAAAAAATCCCATAATGTACGATAACTTCAGAATTTTGTGGCACTTCAAATGATGGCTATTGTAATCATAGGGCTTCTATGCTCATACACGAAATTGCACTCTAAATGGGCTTGTGCACACCTCAGAGTGTGTTAAGAATCCAGCAGGGTGCCCTGGTTCGGTCCATGATAGTGCAAAAGAACCCCCTCAACATCTGGCAGCACGCAGGCTTCCGATGACTGCGACTCAGAGGAGGAGTTTGGACCTTCCCACTATATTGGGAAATTTGGAGACGTTCCCAATAGGAGTTTGGACCTTCCCACTATAAGGGTCGGGCTTTCTGGGATGGTACTCAAATGGTTCAGGCCATACTTAGAAGGGAGAGGTAATGATGTGAGTATAGGAGAGCATAAGTCTAAGTGGACGTCCGTGACATGCAGAGTCCCACATGGCTCAATTCTTGCACCGCTCTTGTTTAGCCTGTATATGCTCCCACTAAATTAAATAATGAGAAAGAACCAAATTGTCCATCACAGCTATGCTGATGATACCCAGATTTACCTAGCCTTATCTCCAAATGACTATAGCCCCATTGACTCCCTCTGCCAATGCACTGATGAAATTAACAGTTGGATGTGCCAGAACTTTCTTCAGTTAAACAAGGAGAAAACTGAATAGACTTGATGAGAAAACCCTGAACCCCCGTAGTGTCTTTAATATCACATAGTCCTCTACCATTCATAGGTATCTAAATATAAAAACAAATAATAAAATGTGATCTTATGTTTTAATATTCATGTGCAATTGGACATTCATTGGAAATTTATAACTCTTTTAAAAAATATTGTCCTGACATCTACTGAGAAGGAAATATAGAGACCGGACCTCTTGAAACTTTAACTGAGTACCCCTGCTGTAGAGCATGGTGCGATAGCAATGCGAAGATCATGGGTTCAGTTCCCAGAGAATGCATGAACTGATAACACGCACCTTCAAAACAATGTTGTTCACCTTGGATGAAAGAGTCTGTCAAATGTATCATTATATCTATTTAAATGGATTGTGTGGCAGCTGAAGCACTTTTGGATAAAAACAGATGATATATGTCAGATATAGACAACATTAAAGACATTTGGCGAGGTGTTGTGGGGAAAATTTCTGCGACTGATGTTTTTTTTGTTGTAAGATGTGGTATGAATGTAACGTAAAACTGACAGCCTCACTTGCGTGGTTTGATCTTAAAAACCACTGAAACCTGTTTTTTTTCCTCTCCGGTTGTGATGGCTTGATCTTTTCATGTAGAGCTTCCTTAAAATCCGGTGTCAAATTAAAGGCATAATTGAAACAACCCTTTTTTCAAGTATGTTTTAACAGCCACTCAGCATAAAAACATAATAGTACAGTGCCCCCAGTACAAAAAAAATACCATGGTTAAGAGATGATATCAGGTGGTACATAAAAAAACATGTTAGTACCACAATAATTTTTGGTGCTAAAAATGCACAGATGCATAAAAAGAAAAGAAAATGTTTGCTGTCTAGAGATTTGTGTTTGTGAAATCTTTACAAAATCTCTCACTTTCCCCGTCCCCCCATTTTTATCTGTTTATCTTTCGGTAAACACCGCAGCTCATATAGTATCAGTTTTGAAAAAAAAAAAAAAAAATTCACTATCACCACAGACTGTTTTTTTTCTATCTCGATAGTTGTTGAACCACAGGTTGTTTATACCTCTGTTTCTGTGGTTAGTACAACTCAGAATCCAGGACTGATTCACGTGTTTGCGGCACACGACAAATGCACAAATACTGTTGGGTTCAAATTTTAGGCTCTGTGTATGACAATCAGTTGGTAAAAAGTTTCACAATGATGTCAACTGTCATTTGCACTGATTCTTGTAAAGAATTCAGTTCATTTTAGTAAATTGTGGTGGTTATGTATATATTATGTAAGATCTATGCTCTGTTGCATCATATTTTCCTCTGTTTTCTGTCTTCCTGCAAACAGACAACTGCATAACAACTCAAGTGTAGATGAAATGAACAGCACATCAGCTTTTTAAATCATAAAGTTGTTGTTTTATTATAATACAAAAAACAATTTCCATAACCAAAAAAAAAAGATTTTTATTCTGTCTTTATTCTATTTATTTTTTATATATTTTAAGCCTGGTTTTTCTAATACAGCTTAGAATTTTAAGTTCCCAGTATAAACAATATGTATCACAGTTTATGAACAGAACTGGGCATAATCCAATCTATATTTTGGAATATTAAGTTTAAGGGTTTATTTGATAAGAAGAACAAGTCTTTAAATAGGCAACAATAATAATTAGAACTGAATGAAATCTCAGTCACATTGTGTTGTGCAATTGACTTTTTGGCCAAAAAGACTTATTACTGATCATTTAAACATATCACATTCCATATTGCTTAAGTATGGATTAAAATCACTGTATGTTTATGTAATATGTTTTTTTTAAATAAGTATCTGCCATTCTGAAATAATTCCTTTACTGGGATAAGAAAAGTGAGACACAAAATCAAACTTAACACAACTCTTAAAAAACATATTATCAGTTTTGTTATTTGATTTTTATAGATTTTATTTGATTTTTACAAGAATATTCCAGGTTAAATATAATATTGTTTTCAGAAAATAATTTGTGAAAGATTTAAACAGTTATTAAAAACTAACAAAAAATATTCAAATATTTTTGCACTTATAGCAGGCAGTTTTCATTCTGTGCATTTCTGTACATGTTTTTTGTATAATTTAGATGCAACATGAGTTTCTGTGGTAATGGACAGGATGTCACGGATGCCGTCGAAGTATGTTGTTTTCTGTTTTGAGAGGATTGTACATGGAGTATTTCTTCACTTTCATTCTTGATCTTTTATCCAAAATGTCATATAGATGAGAACTATAATCACCAGCAGTTTGTCATAAGAACCAGCAATATTTCTTGTAAGTATTAGCTAGATTAGTGCATAAAATGGCAGAAGTGAAATGCAGAATAGAAAGAGAAAAGGTGTTGTTATTGATGTAATAATTAGCTAAATTACTTCATGAAGGCATACAAGTTCTTATTCAGATGGTGATACTTTGCAGTAGCTTGGTTGAGTAGATTTAAAATTAGTTAATGCTTTAGGTATCATGAACTAACAATAAACAGTTAATTTTTACAGCACTCATAATCTTAATGTCAGATTATGAGTGCTGCATTAACATATAAACTTTGTGAAATATACTAAAAACGATCTATAACCAATCTATTAGTATAAATCCTATAAAGATATTTTTCTTTGTTACTTTATGGGAACTGTTGTGTAACCAATGCTAATATATATATATATATATATATATATATATATATATGATGACACTTTTCCACAGTAAGTAGCTGTAAAAAGCATGATTTGGTTTATTGGTTACTGGTCAAGTTACAAAGTGCTTTGAATGTAGGTTGTACTTTCTACCCACACATATGCACACACATACACACACACACTTAACACCTACCTAAGACCCCTCAAACACCCTGTCTTTGCGGTTTTGCAATTCAAGGCTGTTTTCTTGTTTTGCTTGAGTGTCAATCCCTCCCCCTTCCCTTCACCGAGACAACTGACCTTTACCAGATAAGCGCATTACGCGTCTCGTCGACCCACCTCACACTTTGAGTTCCTGTTCTGATATAGCATCAAATGTTGCTTTGTCTTAGTAAGTTTTGAGTATTTTAAATTCTGTTCTCACCTGAATCTTGCATCAAAGTACAAGACTGTTAACTGTAAGACACCAAACTGTTAACAAAAACATAGCTGTGGGCTTGTAAGTGAGGCTAAATTGTTGGGCAATTATTAGTTTTCATTCTACTATTTTCTTTCATGATGCAAAAATATAAATAATGACCTAATGTGGATTAGGATGCCATTACATATCTTCTATTCCAGCTAAATCTGCAGAGATCACCCGCACCTTAAAGAAAATTTCACCCAAAAATGAAAATGTACTCACTCTCAGGTCAGCTAAGATGTAGGTGACCAGATTTGGAGAAATTTATCATTACATCACTTGTTCACCAATGATTCCTCTGCAGTGAATGGGTGCCGTCAGAATGAGAGTCCAAACAGCTGATAAAAACATCACAATAATCTAGAAGTACTCACTCCAGTAAAGTGATAAATTGTGTTTGTACTTCTGGCTAAAATACAAATCTTCCATCCATAATACTGCTTTCTCCAGTGAAAAAAGTCTTAATCAGGAGAGAAATGTCCTCAGAGATAAAGCCCTCTTTATAAGTCACAATAGTTCTAAACAAATATGTTGGTGCATTTTGATATGAGAGGACAACAGGTGATTTCTCTGGAGGTAGTGTTATTGTGGATTATAGACTCATATTTTAGCCAAAATCATAAGATTTTGTGTGTGTGTGTGTGTGAAGATCCTCAGACCTTACTTACAATGTGCAAACCCCTTGAATCCACTTGCAACCTTGTTTGATACAATGTGCAAATATCATTGACTTGTGGTATTTTAGTACTGGACAAATTTTGGCGCATCCCTTAGAAAATTTGCTCATATACACATGAAGTGTTGCTAAGTTTCTAAATAAATATTTTATACATTCTAAATTAGATGCATACTTATAAAAGATGATAAAAACATAGATGTTTTTCCCTCAGTTCATTTTTTTCTATAGAATTTTGGATATTCTTACACTTCAGCAGAGCCCTTTTGTCAGTGCATGTGGATTCTTGCATGCATGCATGTGTTTGTTTATATGCATGTTTATGTGTATGTATGTGTGTGAGTAGTCTGTGGGTAAAAAAAGCTTGTATGAAACAGGATGTGGTCCTCATCAAACTTTTGTGCTCTGAGCACCTCTCAGGCACCATGTTGAGCCCAGCTTGGGGCCCAGGTGGCTAATATTTACTCTCATCAGAATCCAAGAAATTCAGTCTTTCCAGGTCGTCCCAATAACTTGTAACAATCTACACTAGCTCTAAAATCAAACTTCAGACTGTCACAAAACTATGCATACTCAAAGACAACAGGTGATTATAAATAATAAGATTAAAGAATAACACCCTTTGCATCAACGTCTTGAGGCCGTCTTATTTCTCTTCAGGCCCTTTGGCCTTTTGATTTAATGTTTCATGCTTTGTAAACTTGTCAGCAGACTGTGGTTAGTCATATAACGAGAAGAGAGGAAGAAAATGCAATTGTCAAAAAAGAGAGAGAGAGAGAAAGAGAGTGAGAGAGAGGTCGGATGAGTAACAGAAAGGAAGGAGTAGAGTGTTAGAGAAAGATATCCTCCTGACAGATGAAGGTAGAAGGGGAGGGGCAGAGAGAGCGAGAGCGGTAAAGGGAGGAGGATGAAGGGTTAGGGTTCAGGTAGACAGAGAGACAGACCTCAGCATCCATGGTGCCTGCGCAGAGTGAAAGGTAAGTCTTATACTTTCAATATTAAATAACTGCTGGGCTGAGCAATTATGTATTGTGTCTGATAAGTGCTAACCTATTCTGACATTTAAAAAAAAATGATGTAATGTCATGTACACTGATCCTAAAAAGTGTTTTTGAACACTTAAGCCACTATAAAAAAAAATGAATGTCATTGCATGTCAAACCAAGCAGCATTTATTTCAAATAAACATTTCATAAGAAGGAATTTGTAAATCAATAAACATCAATAGACATACTGTTGAAGACTCAGTGTGTTGTGGTGTAACATTTTGTAGTTCTAAATCATTCTGGAACATGATGAGAACCGACTTCATATGCTAAAAATCATCCTGCTGCTTAAAAGTAATCGCAAAATGACTCAAGAAGTGAGTAGAACGGTAGTTATGAGAAATATAGTAGCATAATTTATTCCTAAGTGTCACTTTTAGCCAGATATTTTGTTGTCTAATGTAACAACCTACATTTTAAAGAGTGACTTTAGGGTCTAGATAGTTTCCGTTTATGGGTTGACTATTAGTCTTCAGTCGTTAGTAAATAAATGAGAGGTGAATACGCTTTGATAAATAAACTTTTAACTGTGCACTTGGAATGTTCAAGTTAGTTCGTATTAATCTTCAGGTGCTCTTAAGAATAACTAGGAAATGCTGAAGCGTTTTGTGAAACCGAGAGTGTGAACCATATGTTTGCAGCAATCACTCAGATTAGGAGTTGAGGTTCAAACTTGTGTCAAATAAACCATATCCAAATTACTCATCGCTCACTTTTAAAAGTGTTAAAGTAAAACCGCACCGTCAGTGTTTGCTGTAGAGTGTCCTGTCACTGTTTGATATCTCTCATCGCTTTGGCCGTTAGCATATATGTGTGCCTTCTTACAAGAAGTCACCTTATTGTTACATCTGAGGGTTTCTGTTGTTGTCTGTGGGTGTCGTTTCGTAGTGTTAGTGGAAATTGCCTGTATACAGGTTGACCACCCACCCAAAGAGGGGTGCGCTGCTGACAATGGCCCACTCAGCAAAAGTTCAAGTCAAGAATTTTGCAATGGAATTCAATATGCGTGCTCTGCAGTTTACCGTTTTCTTTGGGCAACATCCTGTCAGGTAAAAAAGCCACAGCGATTGCCATTTAAAAGTGAAAGTCTGAATTTTAAAAATTAAAGCTCCTCTGGGTGACTGGCTGATTGCATTATTATGCAAAAATGCAACATATACTATTCAACGATTATGTACAAACATTAAAAATCACTTGAAGGGTAATATAACTCTAAAATGAAAATCTGTTATAATTTACTCACCTTCATGTCGTTATAAACTTTTTTCACCTTTTTGTCATTCTAGACATTGTTCAAAACATCATCTTCCTCATGGGCAGCACGCCGACATATAGCGCCATTACGCTTCGGGTGTCCCGAGTTTGAGTCCTGGCTTGCGGACCTTTCCCGATCCTTCTCTCTCCCACTACACTTTCTGTCTAATAACTGTCCTATCATAACAAAGCAAAAATGGCACAATAAAAAATTCTAAATCTTTAAAAAAAAAAAAAAAAAAAGTAAGAAAGAAAATTGTACAGGTTTGGAACAGTATGAGAATATGGAAGCCTGTAAAAAACGTTAAAGCTTAATTGCGACGTTTTATCTCACAATTCTGACTTTTTTTATCACAATTATGAATTTATATCTTACATTTTATATCTCTGTTAGAAGTGCGAGATATAAACTTGCAATCCTGCGAAGAAAAATCTGAATTCTGAGATTAAAAAAAGTTGCAGTTAAAAAAATGTGAGATGTAAACTTGGAGTTTCAGAGTTGCGAGAAACAACTGTATTGTAACGGAATTGTAAAATATAAACCCAGAACTGTAAGGATTACCTTAGGAATAGGCTTCCATATGAGGGTGAGTAAATGAGTGATTTTCATTAAACTAACATTAAAGAAATAGTTCCTCCAAAAATGAAAATGTAGTCTAATTTTTTTCCATACTTCTGAAGTTAATGGCTACTGTCAGCTGTTTGGTTACCAGCATTCTTCAAAATATCTTCCTTTGTGTTCATTAGAAAAATACATTTTTGGAACAACATGAGGGTGAGAAAATGATGACAGAATTGTCATTTTTGGGTGAACTATCCCTTTAAACTTCAATGCAAGGCTTGTTCACGCAACGAAAACGATAACAATAACGACAACTAGGCAACTGGCAGCCAATCAGCGCTCCAGCATTTCAAGCGTCAGACGACATAGGCCTAAAAGCATGCGCTATACTAAATGGATAAAATATTCTTTCATTGCATAGATTGGATTGTTTTACTATTGCAGTTCAGTGTGACTAACTTAGACCTCCTTCCCAGGAGCAATATTTTGTGCATTTCTATATGTCACTTTCAGCCACAGGTAACAACCAGCTATATTTGCAGCCACGCTCTTAGTCATATCTCCATAGCAACAGCTTGTGAACTCATAGCACTTTGCTTCTGAGTTATTAACAGATCATCTGATTACCATATTAGATATGATCATAGAAATTGATATTTAAAAAATAGATTAGGACAACCACTTTAGTGCTGCATAGAAACCAAGTGTTAACCTCATACTCTCTTGTAAATAAAGGTTCCAAAGGGGATTTTCACAGTGAGTGATGCCATAGAAGCACTATTAGATTCCCTAAATAATCTTTCACTTAACAGTTCTTAAAAGAGCAATTAAATCATCTAAAGAACCTTCTTCCACTATAAAGAATCTTTTGTGCAGTAGAAAGGTTCCATGAATGTACAGTCATGGCCAAAAATATCGGCACCCTTGGTAAATATGATCAAAGAAGGCTGTGAAAATTAATCTGCATTGTTAACCCTTTTGATCTTTTATTTTAAAAATTCACAAAAATCGAGCCTTTCATTGGCTAATAAGAATTTAAAATGGGGGGAAATATCATAATGAAATAAATGTTTTTCTCTAATACACATTGGCCACAATTAACAGCACCTTTTTATTCAATACTTTTTGAAACCTCCATTTGCCAGTTTAACAGCTCTAAATTTTCTCCTATAATGCCTGATGAGGTTAGAGAACACCTGACAAGAGATCAGAGACCATTCCTTCATCCAGAATCACTCCAGATCCTTCAGATTCCCAGCTCCATGTTGGTGCTTCTTCTCTTCAGTTCACCTCACTCATTTTCTACAGGGTTCATTCAGTTCAGAGGACTGGAATGGCCAGCAGAAGCTTGGTTTTGTGCTCAGTGACCCGTTGTTGTGTTGTTTTTGAGGTTTGTGTTTGGATTATTGTCCGGTTGGAAGATCAAAACATGACCCATTATAAGATTTCTAACAGAGTCAGACACTTATTATTATACATTACTGACACTCTATCCTCCGATTTGATACCGTTAAGTGCTTTGACACAATCTGTATTTTTAAAAGCGCTATATAAATAAAGGTGACTTGACTTATTGATTTTTTATCTGTTGGTATTTGATAGAATCCATGATGCCATGTGTCTAAACAAGATGTCCAGGACCTCCAGCAGAAATATAGGCCCACAACATAAAAAATACAGTATATTTCATTGTACACAAAGGGTATACTATTTATCCCTGTGTTCACCAAACCATCTTGAGTGTTTTCTGCTAAAAAAGCGAATTTTTTTATTTCATCTGACCATAGAATCCAGTCTCATTTGAAGTTCCAGTCGTGTTTGATAACTGAATATGCTGGAGTTTGTTTTTGGATGAACTAGGAGAATTTTTCTTGAAACCACTTCTTTGACCATATTTACCAAGGGTGCCGATATTTTTGGCCATGACTTTAAAAGGTTCTTCATAGATGCCAAACAGCTTTTAAGAATGTAAGGCCACGTTCACACACAGCATTCACACACGTATATTTTCAGGACTCACAACCACTGTGTGAACGGAACAGGACCGGACAACGTCTTCTCTGTCACATCATACAGCGCGAGAGAGAGCCGCTCTGCTGCACAAACACGAGTTTACCATGTGTTGTGTTTTCATGTATGGTTTTCAGTAACTTACAGTAACAGAGAAATGAGCGGTGTGTCGTCTGAAAGTTTCAAATTCAGTAAGTTTTTCTCCAGCGAAGCCACTTCCGTCAGTTTTGTGCTCAGCGCGCGACTCAAATGCTCTACCTTCCAACCAAACATAAAAGCTGCTGTCGGTTAATGAAGATTTGACGGATGAACTTGTAACGCTCGGACTTATCAGCCAAGTTACAAGAGTGAAATGGGGGTCAGATTTAACTCTGAGAGATTACTAGTGGTTAAAAGAATGACACATAAAAGGAGATTGGTTTAAATAGCATAGGTGTATTTACAATGTTCACATAAAAGACTTTAAAACAACACGATAAAACCAGGTAAACTCAGTCTGTTAAAAGAATACAGTTCGCTTGTCCATAACCTAAAACAGTCCAAGAATCCCTGTGTGTTGATAAGTCCAATGTAAGTGTCCACCCGTGTATATACAATCCACAGAAAATGTAATCCAAAAGTTTGTAGATGGTGTCTGGAAAGGTGAGCTCTGAAGGTAATAACTCCTCAATCCAGTTTGGTGACTGTTACCCTGTTTGTTTGTCATGCTGCTCTCTTATTCAGTTGTAGTTTCCTGCTTCCTGTCATGTGACTAGTCACATGACAGGCCAATCATATGCTTCTTAAAGACATACACACACTTAAAATGTTAAGAAGAATAAAATGGACTAAAAAACATGTAAACCAATTAAAACTCTATAATACATTAAATAATTGTAATAAATAGAGCGGTAAAACATGTATTTTGTGTGACAGTGTCACATAGCCCCCCCCCCAAGCTTTCACCCCTCAGGAGTACTGTCATCCATTGTCCATGAAATGGGTATCCTCTTTACAGTGTGTATTAAAATGTCTTTGAAATAAATTCGATCAAACTAGGCACCCCCATGCAGGCACTAGTTTGCTGGAAGGTATTGGGGAACCATAATAGTGAAGAGGAGATCGATACCAGGCTGGGTATCCCTGGGTAGGTTGCGCTGTTCCTCCCCGGTGCTTCCTGTACCCAGCATTGCTGGCTCGTCGCTCTGTCTGTTGATTCCTCCTTCCACATTGAACAGTTGGAGTTGATGTGCAGTGACGAGATGGTTCTGGCCTGTGGTTGATGACGTTACACCCTTTGCAGTCTCCCACGTAGTGCCAGACATCCTTTCGGACCGTTGGCCACCAGGCGACCTCCTGGATGTTGAGGAGAGTTTTCAGTCGACTGTGATTACTCTCCGTTGTCCTTTCGTGGAGGATCTATAGCGTTCGCTGGATCAAGGCTTTGGGAACCACAAGCTGTATTCTCTGCTGGCCGCGCTTGCTCTGGATCCTTCGTTACAGCAAGCCCTGGTGGTTGCGAAAAGGGCCAGCTGTCAGCTACATCTTCTCTGTCCTTCTCTTCTCCAGCGAGGAAATGATCAGCGCACAGCAAGATGACGCCACCCTCTTCACCTATGCTATTTAAACCAGTCTCCTTTTATGTCTCATTCTTTTAACCACTAGTCATCTCTCACAGTTAAATCTGACCCCCATTTTACTCTTGTAACTTGGCTGATAAGGCTGAGCGTTACAAACTCATGGCTCGATTGGACTCTTGTCGTGTCAGAAAGTCGACATCTTTGATATTAAATTAGAGGGAAGTCGTGGCCTAATGGTCAGAGAGTTGGACTCGTAATCCAAAGGTTGCGGGTTCGAGTCTCGGGCCGGCAGGAATTGTAGGTGGGGGGAGTGAATGTCCAGCGCTCTCTCCACCCTCAATACCACGACTGAGGTGCCCTTGAGCAAGGCACCGAACCCCCAACTGCTCCCCGGGCGCCGCAGCATAAATGGCTGCCCACTGCTCCGGGTGTGTGTTCACGGTGTGTGTGTGTTCACTGCTGTGTGTGTGCACGTTGGATGGGTTAAATGCAGAGCACGAATTCCGAGTATGGGTCACCATACTTGGGTGAATGTCACTTCACTTCACTTCACTTCACTTCATTACTTTGGTCACTGTTGCTATGGTTACTGGTAAGGAATACGGACTTGACTCCCATTGCACATTCATACAGACAGCATTCGAGACGCTACTGTAAGCTGCTGCAAAGACTATAGTAATACAAAGACGGTTCACTCCTATACTTATGAATGGGAGAAACTGAAACACGCAATATGGCGAAATAGTCCCATCTTCTAAATCAGTGGTTTTCAAACCTGTCCTGCAAGCACCCCTGCCCTGCACATTTTGTATGTCTCCCTTTATCAGACACACCTGATTCAACTCATCAGCTCGTTAGTAGAGACTGCAAGACCTGAATTGGGTGTGTCTGACAAGGGAGACATACAAAATGTGCAGGGCAGGGGTGCTTGCAGGACAGGTCTGAAAACCACTGATCTAAATGAAAGAGCCAATTGCTGATTGGTAAAGTCATGGCATCACTGCAGCGGCCGTTAGAAGCTCCGGTTCCCATAGAAACCTGAGGCTAGACCAGCTGATGCACATGCGCAGTCATAAACGCGTTATAAATAAATAAACTTTTTAACACTATTTGAGCATAAGAAACAACATCCTTCATGGGGCAGTTCATTTCAGATTTTGTTGCTGATTTGAAATATGTAATTTAATTGCGACTTAAGCGAGCAGTTTTTGAGATTTCAGGATACTCCCATTCATTTCAATAGGACTTGGTCTTGTTTGAGCTGCCTGGAGGTGTTGTATATGTGGCTGCCAAGTGAACAGACTTTCCTTGAAAGGGACTTTGGTTGCTGTGTGAACGGGACATTTCGAGACTTACACCTGTAAAGTAAATGCGGTTGTCAATCCCAAAAACTGACAGTGTGAACATAGCCTAAGAGATTTTATGAAGCAAGATTTAAAGTTAATATGCTTGCCATGTATTGCACTTATGGAAGTGTGCATCAGGCCTTTTGATGAAATATTGAGTGTTGTTACCTTTAAGGTATATTTTTGTGTTCAGTCACACAAACATTTAAATTGTCATAATTTCCACATCCTCATGTCATTCTGGTCCTTATGCTAATCACTTATGCATAATGATGAAAGCTTTTGAGCTCCAAAAAAAAGTGTGTATATACACTGCCCTCCAAAAGTTTGGAAACGCCCTAGAAAAATGGGGTTTTGGACAATATTTGCATGAATCCTTTTTAATTTGAGATAATTTTGCACTGACAAGGGACAACACAAACTACGAAAACATATTTTATTACATAAACAGTTTATACATAGAAAAAAACTTAAATTTTCGATTCATCAAAATATCCACCATTAGCAGCTATTACAGCTCTGCATAATCTGGGCATCCGAGCTGTCAGTTTATTCAAACATTGACTTTGAATTGACAATCAATTGTTGAAGCTACAGTATTAAGGTGTGCTGACCCAAAAATCTTTTAAAAACCTGGGCCAAGTTTAAACCAGTAACCAGGCATCATAGCTGGCAAAGGGGCATGTCTGACTTTGACATGTATATATTGCCATCATTATGTTTTATTGCTGGTCTTAAATGATAAAGTCAAGTTACTTTAATGTATTTGCACCAAAAAATTATAAGGATTTATGCTGGTATCGTCCAAAACCACTCTTTGCAATATATATATATACACTATACTATACTATATATATATATATATATATATATATATATATATATATATATATATATATATGTGTGTGTAGCTTCAAAACACTTATATAGCACACATGGATCAATTTTTGTTGCTTTTTTGTCATTTCAGGTTTGACAGTTCTGTCCCTATTCACTTTTATTGTTAGAACATGGATGAACTATTCCTTTATTTAAATTTTTTAAAGAATTATGTTTTGCATGTGTGTTTAAGATCCAAGGAGTGATGAAGGGTTACTGGTATAGCTCTCTCTTCATCTTCATCATATTTTATGGAACCGGCCAGTACGGGAACATGCAAACAGGTAACTACTAACGCAAACACAGACTAACATTAGTAGGTATATTAGATATCATATATTTACAACCATAAAATAATGTTCCCAGAATGTTCTGAGAACCAAGTAATGTTAGTTTGGTGTGTTTATGACCATCTATTTTGTAGGGAACTTTGTTGTTTGACCATTTCGTACTATTATAAATACTGAAAAACAAAACACGTCTTCTAATCTCTTATTATATTTGTCTTTTGGTTCAACCATAAACAGCAGGTCTGACCTGTGTGAACGACTATGTGACCAACATTTCTTGTGTGTGGTGGAACTCTACAGATTTCTCTGACCAGCGATGTGTGCTTGTGTGGAAATGTGACACAAAAAGGTTTGACGTTTTAGTTTCAAGTCTCAGGATGGACAGTTTTAACACTGATAAATAAACCTTTTCAAATCTGAATTGAATTTATATGTGTTTGTAGATGTGTTCATAAATCGTGTGAACTGGTGCCACTGATCAATCAATCACATTCTAAGAGAAGCTGTTCTTTAAGCTTTAACAAACCTGTAAGTAGAAATGGATGAGAATTATGTTACATTTCTATTCACCTTAGTGAATTAACATACATTCTCTTCTTACATTCCCCTCTCTTTAACACAGCAATTTTTTTTCCTTAACAAATTCTGGTTGAATGTAACCTGTAATGGATCTGTCATCACTAAACTGCATTATCAGCCTGGCCGACACAGTAAGTAGAATTAATTCGGCTATTAGTGGGTTGCAGATATGTTTATAATGGAAGAAACACACACACATACACATCACGGTAAAATAAAAATTTGCATGGAAAATTATATTTACATTTAAATGTGCAAAACACTGCCATCAAAATACAAAATAATTCATTTGAATATAATTGCATTTTAAAAATGGGTAAGAATCAAGTTAAGTTTTTGTTGTTGTTTTTAATTGAAACGTTAAATTCTGGGATTGGAATAAAGGACAAAATATAAATTACCGCAAAAATAAATGATGCCAGTGTGTTTAATCAATCGGGGTTAATCACATAGCCTTCTACTAACCAATGCTATAACAAAAGGTCATATAAGACAACTAAAGTGAAAAAAAGAAAAGAGAAAATCTGTTCTCATTCAAAAAACAGTATGCAAATAACTTTGCTTTGAAGAAGCGTTAGAACTGCAGTCATTTGCCTTGATTATGGTGTTTTCAATCCTTGGCACAATTACTAAAAAAAAACAAAAAAACAGCTTGGCATTTCGGGGATAAACTTGGTCAAAATCTACTAGTTGACCTCTTTTTGTACTTTTGCTATGGTTACTCCTCAATGATTGCGATGTTGGTTTGCAAGTCTGTTTGTGATGCAAAAGGTGAAATACACACTCTGACAAACTTTAAACTTGTATTGTTTACATTTAGGCATTAACTTACACTCAAAGTGTACACCAGCTGTTGCTGCATTCCTTATGAATTAAACCCATGTCTTTGTTGTTGCTAGCACCATGCTCGTTTTAAAGGTTCTTCATTGTTGTTTGTTTTTCATTTTTGTTTTTAAATGACAGTTAAGACCCAACCACCAGATATGCCCACTGTAAGTGGAGACAAAATAACTTGGAGTAAAGGCAGTAACTTTCCAGAAGCCATAAAATATTATGAATTTCACCTACAGTTTAAACCCTTACATATAAGCTGGGAGGTAAGCAAACAAATGTTTTCTTTAAAATGTACTTAATTAATTAATCAAATAAAATCGGATGCATTTAAATCTTCAGTAAGCTGCTCACAGTGACTCTGCAAGTCAAATGCAGCATAATGTTGGGTGTTATTTTTGTGAGTTTATGTGTTCGTGTATGATTACATATTTTTGCATGCTTCTGTGCTGTAGAAGGCAGCAAATACCATTGTCACTCAGGAAAATTACGTGCAGCTGGACCAAAATAAAATGACTGTAGGAGAGGAGTACCAGTGCAGGGTGCGTGTGAAGCCTGTTGAGCCCAAGGATGATGGTTATTTTCAGGGGGAATGGAGCGACTGGAGTCCTGCTGCGTCCTGGAGATCTGAGGTTGGAAAGCCACCAGGAGGTAAGCCTCTTGCCAGCCCAATAATATAATAATATTTGTCTGTGAGATAAGATATAATATATTTCATGATGGCAATTTTTCTTTTTTGCTTTAGTGCCTGATGATATGCGTATTGTTCTGATCACTGGATTCCTCATATTGCTTGTTCTTGTTGGTCTTTGTTTGGTCATCTGTAAGGCAAAGAAAAGCAAACGGTGAGTATTACAAAACAACATTTTCTGAAGGTTAAAGCCTTGTTATTGACTCTTTGTTGGAGTAGAACAAATACTTGACCTCATTTTTTAAGACGTTCAAGCCCTAGTTTTTACCCTATTTGTGGAAAGTGTGGGTGGGTGTGTGTGTGTAGGTGTGTGTTTCTACCTACAGTATTTCTGTGTCAGTATGTACCCGCTGCTGTTTGTACCTGATATTTGTGTTTGTTTGTGCATCATAATCAAGCATTATTATTTCTTTGCAGGTCAATAAAACCAAGCAATCAACATGTTCCAGACCCCTCCAAATATTTCCAGCCCCTTCACACTGTTCACGGTGGAAACTTCCGGGTGAGTTCAGCTGTATTTCCTGCATATGAACTATACTAGTTTCCAAAGTGTTTACACTACTGTTCAAATATTTGAAGTCAGTAAGATTTTTTATGTTTTTGAAAGAAGCCTCAAGGCTGCATTCATTTGATAACGGATACAGAAAAAAACAGAAATATTGTGACAAATTATTCCAATTCAAATATTTACATTTGAATATATGTTAAAATATGATTTATTTCTGTGATGCAGCGCTGAATTTTCAGCATCATTACTCCAGTCTTCAGTATCACATGATCCTTCAGAAATCATTCTAATATGCTGATTTGAAACATTTATTATTATTATTATTATTAATGCTGAAAACAGTTGTGGTGCTTAATATTTTTGTGGAAACCGTGATACTTTTCCGCCCTGGATTCTTTGATATTATAAAGTATTTAAAAACATTTATTTGAAATAGATATTTTATAATTATATTATAAATGTCTGTAATGAATTCAATCAATTCAATGCATCCTTGCTAAACAAGTGTTTTTTTTTTTTTTTATTGAAATTTTTTTTTTTTTGACAGAACTTTTGAACGGTACTGATACAGATATTGCTATTTTCACCAGTACAGTGACAATGCACTCTTTTACTTTCTGTGTAGTGTATTCACACCAACACATTCAAGAATACATACGTGTATAAGAATAATAATAACATTCTCAGTTTCACACATTTTTCTTCATATGCAAAATCTTACCCATACAAACTTCCTCTCACACACACAAACACACACACGTTTAAAGATGTGGCCAAAATCTGCATTTCTTGCAAATGCCTACTCATATCTTCTTTCAGTAAGCCACAGAGCACACACACTGACCACATATGAATTTCCTGTCTTCTTGCCTGTCCACAGAAATGGCTGGGCTGTCAGAATTCTGTTGGGCCTTTTCTTACCCCTCAGTCATGTGACAATATCTCACCTGTAGAGGTCTCGGATTTTTGGGACGTGTCCTTGATGGATCCCGACACCCAGATGTCTGCTGCTGCGTTCATTCACTCCAATCAGGTGGACTCTGGACTGGAAAACAGCGGCACTAGTCATGCATCCTCTTCCATTTTCTCTAACATGGGCTACTTCTATAGCAAATCCAACAGAGGCTCTCTTTATCTCGAATCCTGCCCCGTGTACTTCAGCTACCACCCTGAGCAAGCCATAACCTCCACTGTCTCATCACCTGGGTCTTCATATGACTGTTTGCAAACCCCAAGTTACCAGATGGATCAGCCCATGAGCCCGGATTCAGGGTTCAACATGCCTGAAGAGGAGCTTTGTGAGGATGACCAAGGAGATGAAGATAGCGGTGGTGCCGAGACATGTGTGTTGGAAGGCCGAGCGCTGATTTCCTTCATTATGTCGCTGTCACAGGGTTCCCACTCTGCTGGTCGCCCAGCAGAGAGTTTGGCTCCGGTGGCAGTCATCACACCGTGGTCTGAACCTGTGAGAGCGCCCAGCTGCAATTCCAGCTCTGAGCCTGCAGGGGGCGCCGTGGCCAGACCCTCCTCTATGATTGAGCCCTGCGGGAGTGGGTATCTGACCCTGAAGGAGATGCAGAAATACAGCAACAAATCCATCTGAACATAGGCCTAGTCCATCTCTGTCTGTATAGGGGAGACCGTGGTAAAGTACAACTCTCGGTTTCTATACCGACACATAGTACACTTCAAATGTTTGGGGTCAGTAATTATTTTAATGTTTTCAAAAGAAGTCTCTAATGCTCACAAAGGCTGCATTTATTTGATAAACAATACTGTAAAATAGTAATATTGGGATACTTTTTTTTAGGATTTAAAATAACTGTTTTCTATTTCAATATATTTTCAACTGTAATTAATTCATGCTATGGAAAAGCTGAATTTTTAGCCGCCATTACTCCAGTCTTCAGTGTCACATGATCCTTTAGAAACATTTTTTATTAATATCAGTGTTGAAAATGGTTGTGGTGCTTAATATTTTTGTGGAAACCATTTTATTTGAAATAGAAATACTTGATAGCATTAAAAATGTCTTTACTGTCACTTTTGATCAATTAAACGTGTCCTCGTGGAATAAACGTATTAATTTAAAAATATATATAAATCTTACTGACCCCAAACATTTTGAATCATAGTGTAACTTAGAGGCTTGGCTAAAAAAATGCTATTGAACATTTTTAGAGTTATTATTCAGGGGAAAAACTGATCACATTTACCTTTGTGGCAACATGCCCCACTCTATAGGGGTAAGCTGTCAAAACGGGAACCTGACATTAAACATGTTTGTAATATGAATAGGATTAGTGAAATTGAACGAAACCAGTTATAAAGCTGCAAATGTATACGAGATGGTAACATAGCCCACTGTCATATCAAACTGTTGTTTTGAAATTTTAAACATGTGGCAACTTGCCCTGTCCAGACATTTATGAAATCTACCTTGTTGGAGGGCAGAATTCACAAAATGATTCTAGTTTAATAGCCACTGCTAGAGAAAACAAACACATTTGTGTAATTAGACTTTTGACTCAAACCCTTGTACGTGTGACTGCTCCGTCTTGTGACAACTTGTCTCCCCTGGACAGTTTATTTGCATTAATTCTTCACAACGCTGCAAATTCTGTTTGCATGAATTAAATGATATTAAAAACCTTGACGTTCCACAACAGCTGCATTATAACAGCTTTAAACTGATATTTTAGATACCTTTGTACAGCATCACGATAAGCTAGATTTGAAGGCATATTCTGGGTTAAACAGGACTTAAGTTCTATTTGAATGTCAGTGCCACTGCAATAAGGATGATGTAGAGAAATGTACTGCTCCGATAACGGTCAAGTGATTGCTACACTTTTGTTTGACACGTATGAAGGAAGCAGTACATTTAATTTTAACATATCTTATAAGTTTGCTTGATTGATTTAATGTTTCATTTAGCAAATGTTAAGGCTGAATATGACTTCTACAACTTTAATTGTTGGAGGTTATGTCCACCACTAACCTTTTATGTTGCTATTTTAATTAGAAATATAATTGGTTAAATTGATTTAGTTGTTCAAGTTTCCAGATTGAACATTTTTAATGTTCAAAATCAAGCGCAAAGCATTTGCTTGATTTTTAGCTGCTATTAACTGTTATTTCATGTTTATCTGACTGCTATGAACATGGTATAAGTGCTGCTTTTCAAATGTGAATTGATTGTTTAGAAATTCAGGGGGTTGTTTTTGCCTGCAAGAATGAATGCAGAAGCCTCAAGGTTGTTCAATGTAAAAAAAACAAAAAAAACAAAAACTCTCGAGATATTACAACACTCCTATATACTGATATCTATACGTTTTCTAACAAAGCTTTAAAGCAAGTGTATGTAGTTTTGGGTATTTTTGCGATCGCCTCCCCAAGGTTAATTAAGTACTGATAAAACTGATTAAAAAAACTGATACTGATAAACATACTGATAAAAAAAAATGTATAGCCTGAATGCACTGTAAGTCGCTTTAGATAAAAGCCTAAATGTAAATGTAAGTGGAATTCTCTGTCGTAAAACATCACTGTCTTAATTACAGCTGTACACGCATTTGTTGCTGCCGTAAAGCAATCCTCCCTTTTCGTGGGATTTCGTACCCGCTCACCAAACTGCATGCTTTCGGAGCAGATGTTTGGGGGAATGTGGAAAAGAAACAGAACTCAGAGAGAAAACTGAAAACTTTTAAATCTGACATTTCACGGTTAAATAAATAAAAACGTAGGCTACATACAGTTGCTATAAGGACAATAGTGGCATTATTTGAGCATTTCTGGAGCGCAGGCTGCCTTTGAGAATAAGCGTTTTTTCCCCATCAAAATAAAATGTATTAACTTTTTTCTGAACTGTAAAATATGCATTTTTGTAAGAAAAAAAAATTGCAAATCATCCTACTTGTTGCAATTACTCAATCATTGTTTTATGTTTGTTATTTTTTTATTATGTAGGCTTATTCTTATGTTTCTTACAGAATTAAATAAATTCCCAAAAACATAATAGTGTGAATGTCTTGTTTACACAGAAATCTTGTGTTTGTCTGTGTGTGCGTGCATGTATGTGTGTGTGTGTGTGCGTGCATGTATGTGTGTGTGTGTGTGCGTGCATGTATGTGTGTGTGTGTGTGCGTGCATGTATGTGTGTGTGTGTGCGTGCATGTATGTGTGTGTGTGTGTGTGTGTGTGTGTGTGTGTGTGTGTGTGAATGAGTGGAGTTATGCAGGTTGTAGGCTATGCGGTCTGACATTTATAAGTGCCAGCGCGTTTCCGTTCACCGCCGTGGAGCGAGCACGGCTTGTGTAACCAGACGAGTCAAGTTTATCTCCCCTACGTGGCCTGAAAAATGAACTCAGTGAACCATAACGAAAAGGGGTTTTTTTTCTAAGGAGGAGAAAGAACTCCATTAACAAGCTTTTTAACTTGTTTATGTGAGATACGTTCTTGAGTGTGTTGTTTATGATGCCTGACACACAGTTTGGTCCTGGTCCTCAGAGTAGGTGCTCCCGCATGGATTTGATCATATTTGAGGAAACTTGGTCTAACTGTTGATATTTCCACCAGGAGGCGGCAGTGAGCTCATGACTGAGGGATGAAGTAACCAGAGATATACTATCAAGGAAACAAACCGCTTTTATTAATATGAATGGGATATAGTGCTATATAATGCAATAAAGTTATTGTCCCGCCATTCATACTATGCCACTGTTCAAAAGTTTGTGGTCAGTGGGATTTTTTAAAGAAAGAAATCAATGCTTGCTCTTATTCAGCTATAGTGCAATAAATTGATCAGAAGTAACAGTAAATGATGCTGAAAAAGCAGCTTTGACAGCAGGAATAAATTACAATTTAAATATTAATATTAAGTACACATTAATATTACATCAAATCAATGTGTGTCAGATTTAGACAGTGTGGTCTGTAGTTACAGAGCAGGTTTATGTGGGAAAACCACAATGACTTTTTATACCTTTTATTTCTGCTGGAAGTCTATTCATGGGTTCCTCTCAAGGCAAATGATGGGTGAACTATTCCTTTAATTTCTTAAATATTTAAACATTCCAGAAAGTTGTTATTAACCCAGTAAGAAAGGCTTCATAATAATGTTTTTTACAGATCCTGATGTTAACAGAGAATAATTATGAGTGCAAAGCTGCAGAGGAGAATGTTGGACAACAATATTGAAAGGAAAATGTGGCAGCAGATGGAGAGGAATGCAATCAAAGGTCAAAGACAGACTTTAATTTTCTTTCCATATGGAAAGAATGAGATGATTACTATTACATAAGTAACAGGAATTCAACCAGTGACCCAGACATACTAATGCAAAACAGATGAGTGTGTGAATTTGAAGAAGGGTGTGTATTACATTTAATATTTACAGAACCTCAAAAGTCCTTTTATTACACTAGATTTTTTAATGATCCATATGTGCTGAAACATTAAGCAGAACATGCAGTATTGGCCATCATTTGTTAGCTCTATTATTAATGTTGACTTTTAAACTACTCCAACCATATTCTCTTATTATTTCGAATTACATGTGATTGCCTTGCGATCTTATGTTACCTTGGAAAACTTCATTTTTCCATGTATGAGTAAATCACCCCCCTTTAGTATTTAGAAAAATACTAAATGTTTCTTTTGAATGGGGTATTCTATAGTAATCACCATTAAATACATAAATGTCTTTTAAGTATAGAATATAGTATAGCATTTATATTCTTATTTAGAGACATGCGTGTAAATCAAATTTTATTTAAATTGTGAGGATCAGTCGATGATTGATGGGAAAAACAATGTCTTAAAGAAATTGTAAAAATGTATGGGTTTGATAAAACTAATTAAAACTCAATAGAAAATCTCAGCAAATGTGTGTGTTTTCAGGGAAAATATCATTAGTAAGTTGTGTTGACATTATGCCTGAAATTCCTTCATTGGAGATGAACACGGGTCTCCAAAGACCAAAATCGGGATTATTCATGTAACAAGCCGTATCCTGCAAACATGCATGCAACAGTTCGTAATGATTTTCTGTTTGTGTGTGCTTATAAATGTTTATGTTCATAACTATTTTGGGTTTTAACATTGTTCAATGTAAAGCAGGGAAACGTTTGAAAGAAACAGACAAAGTTATTTTTCTAAAAGACAGCTTGTTTGGACTTGTTTTGTCATTTTATGTTAGAAAACGAGTAAAATAAATAGGAAAGTCTGTCTCAGCTGGCACGCTGATTGTGTGTATATGTTCAGGAAAGGGATGGGAGAAAGACATTGAGGGTATATGAGAAAGCAAGAAAGGGAGGGAGAGAGAAAGAGGGAGGGAGAAATAAACTGACCAAGAATTTTTCCTTTTCTCTTTCTCTGTTTCTCCTCTCAGCTCACTGACCCAACTGCAGCTGCAAACGCAACAAGTACTGTAAGTTTTGCTCACACACACACACACACACACACACAAATGCTCTTACAATCACATCTGAAAGATCAAATGTATTTTGCGTCATAGTTCATTTAGGCGTTTTATAACGTAAAAATGGCACTTTTGTAACCAAATTGTGCAACCTCCTTAAGAGGATCTGTAAGTTAAGTGCTGAAAGGTTTTTTTGCGAGCTTGTTAACATCTTGCTAGCAGATGGACAGCTGCCGAGACGGAAAGCATGTGCAAGCGCTCTTGCTCTGCCACGGTTGATGTATCCCACACGCCTGCACAGCATCTTTTACAGTTTTACAATACAGTAATATAGGAAGACAGACTTCATGTGGTTGTTTTGTTTTAGCATCTTTTAGTATATGATTCAATTTTGTTGCTGCAGGCAACATTAAATCAACATGTAATATTGATTGCTGCACTGAAAATGAAAAGTTAGAACGGGGATCTTCAAACATTTTCAAGCCCCTTGGTAGAGACAGAAATTGCCTGTTACATGCTGTACTTAAATGGTCATTGCTAATTAAAGCCTGGTTTAAAATAATCACATTAAACAATAAAATAATACATTGTACATTACTTTTTCATTTTGCTTCATTCATTTGTATTGAATTGACAGTGAAACATTTAGCCAAATTTTAAAATGCATTCATTTCATATGCATTCATTTTTACCAATCAATCAATCAATCAATAATTGGTGATTGTGGATCATCTGTTGAAAACTATTGGATTAGAATATAATTTTTTGGCCATTTTTTGTTTATTAATTTCTCAAAATCTGATTATTATTATTATTCATTTGAGTCATGCTTTATCTCATCTTCAGCTTTGGTACATTCAAAACATGTCCATGTATATCTATCACTTGCACTTTTGCAATGGAAATTGCCAGTATTGAAAGTTTTATGACTAACCCCTTAAGACATGACCTTTTATGCTAGTGCATCAAAAGCTTGACTTTTCTTATGGGTCTCAACATATCAGACCCAGCGGCATGTTAGTCTGATGTAATACAGATTCTATAGTAACTGCAGATCATAAAAACCCTCTAGCTTAAACTAAAGTTCAACAAAAATACATTTATGAGGTTGTATAACATGTTGAAAACAAAGCTGTCAAAAGCTTATTGGTCTCTTCACTCAGGAACTCAGATGTGGTGGTGACATGTTCACCATGTGCTTCTGTTTCTCAGTTTGCATTTGGCTTCATGGCTTGGTGAACATGACCAAACTCATTTAAAAGTGAATTTGAGCTTCTGTTTCAAACATACACTATGATAAGATTTAAAAAAGATTATTTAAAAAAACCTTTCTACAGTAAGAACTGTTCTATTACATTACTACAATTTAAAATAACTGTTTTCTATTTTATTATATTTTAAAATGTAATTTATTCCTGCGATGCAAAGCTGAATTACCCCAGTCTTCATTGTCACATGATCCTTCAGAAATCATTTATTATGCTGATTTGGCTCATTTGTTATTGTTGTCAATATAGAAAACAGTTGTGCTGCTTAATGTTTTTGTAGAAAATTGTGGATTTTTCAGCATTCTTTGATGCATAAAATGTTCAAAAGAACAGTATTTACTTGACGTAAAAATACAGTATTTTGTAACATTTTTAATGTCTTTACTGTCACTTTTGATCTGAATCTGAATAAACGTATTGATTTCTTTAATGGTATTAGTAGTGCATTTCACATTTTGAATATTGAAAACAAACAAACAAGTAAAAAAAAAAAAAATTTAATTTCATTTTCCATTTTGCCTTATTGAATGATGCTGGTTAAATGCATCCATCCACAAGCAGTGATCTTTTTAGGCTTTGATTATATGATGTTTTATATCCACTGTTTTAAACCATAATTTAAGGTCCTCTTGCAGATTTTTTTGTCCAAGGATTGCTCACTTAGACAGGAAGAGATGTTTGACCTATATGCAAAGCAACCAGCTAGATGTTCTTCTTTTATCTGCTGCTTTGGGACAGTTTGTCTGAAATAAATTATACCATAATCATTAAGCAGCATGGAAACAAAATATTTAAATAATTGCACAGTGGTCTCCATCTGATATGATCCATGGAAATGAAACACAGCCTGATTGTTTACACTTTTTGGGGGACTCAACCTATACTAATATTATAACATCATCAAGATTAAACCTCGGCACATATGAATTTGGAAGTGTTTTAAAGGCTCATTAGAGTTATAAGATGAACTCTGGAGGATACGAGCTGGATTCTGTCGAATGTGGAGAGCAGAAAAACTAAAATCTGTTAGTTTAGCTGTAGTCGTGTGCAGGTTAGACTCGGACCAAGAGAAACATTCATCTGTGTCCCGAAGGGGACTGCATTTGTCAGGCTGCATTCCACTCTTAGCATTACCCAGAATCCCCTCTCTTTCTATTTTTCAGGATTACACTAATCCAGTCTGCCTTAATGATCCCACTAATAAATACAGAGGTGCTTTCACAGTCTCACATTAGTGAAACAATAACAGTGTGTGGAAAGTTATTATAGGGAGCGGCTGAAATACACATGAAATGAAAGCCATTACTCTTATGAGTGCATGTTTACTCTTATCTCAGATCGCACAATGTTTGGGTCCCTCCTGCTTGCCTGTCTCTTTCTACATCTGGTAGTCTCGATACCTCAGCCAGCCTGCCGTCGATGCTGTGACCACCTCCCACCACTAGATGATGCTGCAACGCTCAGAGAAAGCATGCCTGCAATGCCTGAGGTCCGCACATACATCAACATGACCATTCTCAAAGGTACCCGAAAAAGTGCTTCAGCTTACAAGACAAAAACAAGTTGTGTAGCTCATAAAGCTATCCCTATTCTTTCGGAGTAAACCCTGAAAGAACCCTAACACTGTTTATTGCTAAATCAGCCATTTTTGGCCTAAACAAAAATGAAAATTTGATGAAAATGTACTCAAACTCAGGCCATCCAAGATGTAGATGAGTTTTTCTTGTTGTTGTTGTTTTATCAAAACAGGTTTGGAGAATTGTCACATTCTATTATTTTCTCACCAATGGATCATCTGCAGTAAATGGGTGCCGTCAGAACGGGTCCAAAAACAACTGATAAAAACATCACAATAATCCACAAGTAATGCAGACCATCTGTTAATGGCTTGTAAACTGAAAAGCTATGTTTGTAAGAAACAAATTCATCATTAAGGCATTCATAATATTGCTCTCTCCAGTGAAAAAGTTGTCTCGTCTGAATCAGGAGAGAAATATGCACAGATCAAGCCCTGTTTACAAGTAAACACACAGTAAAATAAAGTAAATAAAACATGCAGATATTTACTTCACAAGGTCTTAACTGATGGACTGGAGTGGTGTGGATTACTTGTGAATTACTGTAATGTTTTTATGTTACTGTAATGTTTTTGGTAAATAAGGCATTCATTGGGCTGAATGGTGTGAATATGTGTTTTCAGCTGTTTTCTTCCCCTCTGTGAGCCTCAGTTAACTTCTCTTGGCTCAGAAATATCTGCTCCACTGGAGGCCTACTTGGTGGACAGGAAGTGACAAACGTGGCAGGAAAGGTGCTGATGTGGCGGGAAGCACATGAGAGTTGTTTTATGTGTCTGTGCATGCACATATGTGCATGTGTTTGTTACATACACGTGAATGAAGCCTGCAGAAAATGTGGTCTGTGGAAATTCTGAGCTGAGGTCACAATTACTGCCAAATGTTGACAAAAGACAAGGAACCTAAGATAAGTGTCTGAGAATGTCTTTTGTCATTTTAGAACCTGTGATTAGAGGTATTTTAGTTGCCTAGAAATTTTATTTAGAGGCCCAAACTAAGCAAAAATATCCAATTTGGTGCAGTATCTGATATTTTTTATGGCCATAAAGTAAGATGCATTTCTGATAGCATTTATATCAATCAGAAAACTTTATAACAGTATAGCAGGCTACTTCTATAAATTGCATATACGTAAATATCAGTTATCACACTATTTTCCCCAATAATATGTCTTATTAAGATGATATTTAAATGCTTAGTGTTATGTGCAGAGCTCTGTAGTTTTTATTGTAGGGACAGAACATATCATGCAATGCAATTCAATGATGACTGAGATATGACGTTCCTCGAAAGCCTGATGTATCATGTCCAATAATCCCATTTTAACATGATTTAGCATTTTTCTAAAATATTATGTATGGATAGTCAAGTAAACTGTTGATTCAGTCCAGTAAGTGTTCACCTTGAAATATTGCCCAAAAAAAGTCAGTCTTACATTTTAATAATCTTACATTGATCATGTTGATAATTTAGAGGTTTTAGAAATTTGTGTATCAATTATGATAAAGTAGGCTTTATAGGATAAACTGGGTAGATTACTTACAAATTGTAGTCCATTACTGTTTACAGATTACATGATGAAAACTGTAGTTAGTAACATAATCTTTTTTTATTACACTTTTTTTTTAATTTACCATTAAACACTGGAAATATATTACTTGAAATATTTCTTTCTGTCTCTCTTTGTGAATATAGTCAAAGCTGAATGGTATGACACACGGTAGGATTGTTAGAAGGAAACATTTAAAATAGATAAAAAGAAGAATTAGAGAGAATCAATAAATTATGACTACTTTACTGCCATTGCATAAATAATATGTAATCATGTAATCCATAAAAAAGTAACTGTAATCGGATTATGAATATTTTCAAATGTGATATACCCTAATTACAAGTACTTACATGTTATCAGTTACTACACAGCCCTGTTTATAGGGTTAAAGTTAGTTACACTGCAGAAATATTTACAATATCTACCTGAATAATCAGTTTACTTTAGGCCCTTTCTGACATTTCTGCTTTTTCCTTACACCTTGTTATCTGTCTTTTTAAGGTGACAAAGGTGACCGTGGAGAAAGGGGAACTCCTGGGAAGCTTGGGATTGAGGGTTCCCCGGGACCACAGGGGACAGAAGGCCTCAAAGGAGATAAGGGACAGGCCGGAGCTCCAGGAGACACCTGCAAATCCCACCATTCTGCTTTCTCAGTGGGCCGACGGAAGTCCCTTCACAGCATTGACAACTACCAGGCCCTGATCTTTGACACCATCTTTGTGAACTCCCCCGAACACTTCAACATGTTTGCCGGGAAGTACCGCTGCCAAATCCCAGGAATCTACTTTTTCAATGTAAACATCCACACGTGGAACTTCAAGGAGACGTACCTGCACATCATGCAGAACAACAGCGAGAAGGCCATCGTCTACGCTCAGACCAGCGACCGCTCCATCATGCAGAGCCAGAGCGTCATGCTGCCTCTGCAGGAGGGCGACGAGGTCTGGGTCCGTCTCTACAAACGTGAGCGTGAGAATGCCATCTATAGCGACGATGTGGATATCTACATCACCTTTAACGGATACCTCATCAAACCAGAAACTGAGTGAGACCGGAAACGGCAATGAGAAGGAGCGAAAGGGATGTTTATTGACATGAAGTTTGAAAATGTGCCAAAATGTTTGATCAGTGGAGCAGCTTTAACAAAAATGAAAAACAACAAACCAAAATTTCATATTAGATTTCTGCAGTCCAAACAAAATTCCTAATGAAGAGAAATTTGCTTTTTCTACTTCAGTGTGGGGTTTTGTATGAAGAGAACCAGGAAATTTGTGGTCACATTAGCAAAATTTCATCATTTCACGTTAAGACATGCAACTTACAACGCAAGATGTAAAAGTGCCAAATAGAGCAAGATGTAGGCCGCTTTGGCAGTTGTGGTTTCCACATACTGGTATTCCTTCTTTTCACCTGTTTTAAGCTTTAGCGCCATGTCATGTTGATCAGTACATAATTTCATGTTGAATTTTTATTGGCTAGTCAGTAGACATAGGTCAAAGCAGCAAACACACTGTAAGATGATCTGAAAATTTTCGCAATCTATCTTTGGTCATAAGACCGTGACCATCTTTGAACCTCTTTCACAGTACGACATAGGACCAACCAAGCCAAACCCATGAAATTAGCACGATTGTTGCACATTGGGCATCTTTATTCTGGGACAGCCTAAAATTGTATAGCCTAGTGCAGGGGTTCCCAAACACATTCCTGGAGCCTCCCCTACATTGCACATTTTGCATGTCTCCTTTGTCTTACACACCCATTTCAGGTCTTGGAGGTGCTACTAATGAGCTGATGAGTTGAATCAGGTGTGATTGATAAAGGAGACATGCAAAATATGCAGTGTTGGAGAGGCTCCAGGAACGTGTTTGGGAATCCCTGGCCTAGTGTATATCGGATATTACAGGGAACGTTCTCATAACTTTGCCGGCTGTTTTGGCAAGATTTGGCAAGAAAGTTTGTTCAAATTATAAAATGTTAGCACAAAAATGTTATTTATAAATCCATAACGGACCTTTTTTTAAAAATTGTTATAGTTAAATGTTTGTCTAACATTTTTTAAATGTTAAGTTATTGTTTCGGAGACTTTGCAAAATGATCAAATGGAACGTTCTCTTACCGTTTGCATAAGTAGGCTAACCAAGAAAAAACATCTATTTGCAAAATGCCGCAGAGCAACGGTAAAAAAAATATGACCGCACCTTAACAGCATCCAAAATGAATTCCTGTGGTTCTTAACTGATGGATCAGGATCCAAAAAATGAGCAGAAGGTTCGTTCTGTTGGTTTGTAACCGTTCTGTGGTTGTCATTTTTTGTGGTTGTTGACATCAAAATCTGTGTGTTCAGTAGTCTGGTGTAATTTTATTTCACGTGGTAGAAGATCTCAGAACTCAGTTCCTGGAGGGCCGGAGCTCTGCAGAGTTTAGATGCAACCCTAACTAAACACACCTGATCTAGCTAATCAATTCCTTCAGGCTTATTTGAAAACTGCTATGGTTTGTGTGTTGAAGCAGGGTTGGAGCAAAACTCTGCAGGGCTGAGGCCCTCCAGGAACTGAGTTTGACACCCCTGACTTAGCCTAATATAACACACCCTTTCATAGTGATTTTTATGTTAAGTTATCATGGCAAATGAGTTATGTACAGGACACCAAAAGGCACCCTACAATGATACTGACCCAGATGCCAACATGGCCAGGTTGTGTGAGGTGTTCAAAAAAACAATGAGCAACTGTATGCAAAACAAAAGAAAATGCCTCTACAGACTAGGCATCAGATTTGAGGTCTGGTGCTGACCACACGCTTCACAGAAATGCTAAAATTCATGGTGACATTAACCAAAATGTTTGACATTAAGGTCATCTGTGTTTAGTGTTGCATGAACAGTTCTGACCTCCAGGTTATCTCCAGATCTGAAGCGAAACCAGTTGAGCACCACTGATGCAGCCCAGATATTTAAGTCTGTGTAGGCTTTTTCAAATCAGGCAAGGTCTTCTTAGGATCCATCAGCAGCATCTGGGAAATGGTAGCTGGTTAATGTTAGATGTGATAGGATGTTTACATGGCGTGACTGACTACCTCAACTGCTGCTGGTCCCTTCAGACATTAACAGGCAACTGGAGTCATAGCAAACCAAAATTCACATTGAAGCATGTGGTTGCTAAGGCTGCATTTATTTGATCCAAAGTGCAGTAAAACAGCAATATTCTGAAATATTTTTACAGTTTTAAATAACTTTTTTCTATTTTTATATACTTTAAAATGAAATTTACTCCCGTGATGCAAAATTCCAGTCTTCAGTGCCACATGATCCTTCAGAAATCATTCTTATGTCTTTAGTGTCCCTTTTGATCATTTTAAAGCATCCTTGCTGAATCAAAGTGTTAATTTCCTTAAAAAATCCTATTGGCTTCAAACTTTTAAATGGTAATTATTATTATATTTGTCTTAAGAAAATGTAATCAAAATCAGCCATTTGTTGGTTTCAGACGGGTCAGGTCCTGAGAAAATGTGGTTTGAGTGTGTGTGGTTGTGTCTGGCTCTGTTTATTGAGGGGAGGGGGGCTTTTTGTTGCTGTTGAACAGGATGCATGTGGCTTTCCTTTTTCAGTAGCAAAAATCCACTTGAGAGAGACTCACATGATAGAAATATAGCGAGGGAGAGCAAGATTAAATGTTCTAAAACCACAAGGCACCAATGTCTGCCCCAATCAGTGACTTAAAAGAGTCTTCAATAAAAGCTGGCAGTTTTTTTATCTTAAAACCACTTCAGTCAGGACTGCAGAATCTGGATCTCAGGAATGTAGAGATTCTAAAATATTAACAAGTAAAGAAATGGTGCTGAGAAAGAAAAAACTGTTTGGTTGCATTGTTATCAAATAATAAGGTGCTAATAATGAAAAATAATTTGTAATTTGAACACATCAGGTGCTATAAATTACATACTTGACCATCATTTTAAAATGGTCAGGTATGTATGTTTGTATATGAATAACTCAATGGTGCTTAATGTTAAAAAGGTACTGTATGGATGTCTAGCATTTTTTTGATTATTTTAAATGCCACAATAAAAGTTTGTTTTCACTGATGTCTTTTTGAATAATTGATGAATGCAATCATTGCTGACAACACACACACACACACACACGTCCAGGAAAGACCATTTGATGTTTAAATCTCAACACATTCAAAACCTTGTTTTCTTTTGTCTGTAAAAAAAGAATAGGGTTCAATCCAACCCTCAGGCAGGATTTGTACGGATTAGTTTTTGTCCTACGAGTATCAGTACCAGTTCTTCCTAGAATGTTGTGTTTGCACTGTAATATGCTCTGGTCCGCTCCCTGCTTACCGTGGCGATGAGATTCATAGCAGACTGTCGTCACTCAATGGCTGGGTGTATAAGTGGTGCCCGCAGAATAACATAAACTTTATAGACAATTGGACAAGTTTTTGGGGCAGACCTGACCTGTTGAAAACAGATGGTCTTCATCCCTCCTGGGGTGGTGCCGCTCTTCTCTAGAAATATGGCACATAGTCTTAGAGATCGTACTTGACTAACTGGGGCCCAGGTCAGGAAGCAGACAGACTGGCTAAACCGACCGTCTGCTAGCCGCCTCACGTCACAGAAGTCAGTTAATTCTCAGCACATAGAGACTCCTTCGCCTAGATATCACACTATAGAGACTGTGTCTGTTCCCTGAACTAGAAAATACAGAGAACGTCCAAACCAAATTAAGAGTAACAATTTAATTGTTCAACAAATTAAATTGGAGTCGTGGCCTAATGGTTAGAGAGTCGGACTTGTAATCCAAAGGTTGCGGGTTCGAGTCTCAGGCCGGCAGGGATTGTAGGTAGGGGGAGTGAATGTCCAGCGCTCTCTCCACCCTCAATACCACGACTGAGGTGCCCTTGAGCAAGGCACCGAACCCCCAACTGCTCCCCGGGCGCCGCAGCATAAATGGCAGCCCACTGCTCTGGGTGTGTGTTCACTGCTGTGTGTGTGTGTGTGTGTTCACTGCTGTGTGTGTGCACTTTGGATGGGATAAATGCAGAGCACAAATTCCGAGTATGGGTCACCATACTTGGCCGTATGTCTCGTCACTTTCACTTTCACTTTCACTTAAAAACATTATCTAGAGAAACACGTGTTAGTGATAAATCCCCTGTGATGTTTGTACTGGCTACTGTATACAGGCCACCAGGGCACCACACAGACTTTATTAAAGAATTTGCTGATATTCTATCTGAGTTAGTACTGGCTGCAGATAAAGTCTTAATTGTTGGCGATTTTAATATCCATGTCGATAATGAAAAAGATGCATTAGGATCAGCACTCATAGTCATTCTGAACTCTATTGGGGTTAGACAACACGTTTCCGGACCTACTCATTGTCGAAATCATACTCTAGATTTAATACTGTCACATGGAATTGATGTTAGTGGTGTTGAAATTCTGCAGCAAAGCGATGATATCTCAGATCATTATCTAGTCTTGTGTAAACTCCATATAGCTAAAACTGTAAATTCTACTCCTCGTTAAAAGTATGGTAGAACCATCACCTCTACCACAAAAGACTGCTTTGTAAGTAATCTTCCTGATTTTTCTCAATTCCTCAGCATGTACAACAGCGCAGAAAAAACTTGATGATGTAACAGAAACTATGGACACTAGCTTTTCTAGCACTTTAGATACAGTTGCTCCTTTACGCTTAAGGAAGATCAAAGAAAACAGTCTGACTCCGTGGTATAATGAGCACACTCGCACCTTAAAGAGAGCAGCCCGGAAAATGGAGCGCAGGTGGAGGAAAACAAAACTAGAGGTAATTCTTATAGCCTGGCAGGAAAATACCCTATCCTACAGAAAAGCATTAAAAACTGCTAGATCTGATTACTTTTTGTCTCTTCTAGAAGAAAACAAACATAACCCCCGGTATTTATTCAATACAGTCACTAAATTAACGAAAAATAAAGCATCAACAGGTGTAAGCACAGCAGTAATGATTTTATAAACTACTTTACTTCCAAGATTGATTCTATCAGAGATAAAATTGTAATCATGCAGCCGTCAGCTACAATATCGCATCAGATAGTGCACTATAGATCCCCTGAGGAACAATTTCACTCATTCTCTACTATAGGAGAGGAAGAATTTTATAAATTTGTCAAATGCTCTAAACCAGCAACATGTATGTTAGACCCTATTCCATCTAAACTACTAAAAGAGCTGCTTCCAGAAGTCATAGATCATCTTTTGGCTAGTATTAATTCATCACTGTCATTAGGATATGTCCCCAAAACCTTCAAATTGGCTGTTAAGCCTCTCATTAAAAAACATAACTTGACCCCTAAGATTTAGTTAATTACAGACCGATCTCAAATCTCCCTTTTCTGTCAAAGATACTAGAAAAGGTAGTATCCTCACAATTATATTCCTTCTTAGAGAAAAATAGTATTTGTGAGGAATTCCAGTCAGGATTTAGACCGTATCATAGTACTGAGACTGCTCTCATTAGAGTTACAAATTACCTGCTTCTATCATCTGATTGTGGTTGTATCTCTTTATTAGTTTTTTTTTCTGAGAAGATCAATAATATCAGAAAGGAGATTGGCACATCCTCAAGTTATGCAGAGGTCACACAGATTCGACCGCAATTTCAAAAAGAAGTGACTATGTGTGTTTTTAAAGAAATTGATAACAAAATTTTGGAAGAAATAGTACAGCACCTTAAATCTTCAACCTGCTATCTTGACACACTTCCCACATCCTTTTTCAAAAATGTGCTTAACTGTTTAGAAGCTGATCTCTTAGAAGTGGTGAACGCCTCACTTCTCTCTGGGACTTTTCCAAACTCCCTTAAAACTGCAGTTGTTAAGCCCCTTCTGAAAAAGCGCAATCTTGATAACACCATGTTGAGCAACTATAGACCCATATCAAATCTTCCTTTCATAGGTAAGATAATTGAAAAGGTAGTTTCTAATCAGCTGAACAACTACTTAAAGTCAAATGGATACCTGGACAATTTTCAATCTGGTTTCCGAGCACATCACAGCACAGAGACAGCACTCGTTAAGATAATAAATGATATTCGCGTCAATTCTGATTCTGGCAAAATATCAGTGCTGGTACTACTAGATCTTAGTGCTGCGTTTGACACTGTAGATCATAACATACTTTTAGAGAGACTGGAAAACTGGGTCGGGCTTTCTGGGATGGCACTCAAATGGTTCAGGTCATACTTAGAAGGGAGAGGTTATTATGTGAGTATAGGAGAGCATAAGTCTAAGTGGACGGCCATGACATGTGGAGTCCCACAAGGCTCAATTCTTGCACCGCTCTTGTTTAATCTGTATATGCTCCCACTAAGTCAGATAATGAGGAAGAACCAAATTGCCTATCACAGCTATGCTGATGATACCCAGATTTACCTAGCCTTATCTCCAAATGACTACAGCCCCATTGACTCCCTCTGCCAATGCATTGATGAAATTAACAGTTGGATGTGCCAGAACTTTCTTCAGTTAAACAAGGAGAAAACTGAAGTCATTGCATTTGGAAATAAAGATGAAGTTCTCAAGGTGAATGCATACCTTGACTCTAGGGGTCAAACAACTAAAAATCAAGTCAGAAATCTTGGGGTGATTCTGGAGACAGACCTTAGTTTCAGTAGTCATGTCAAAGCAATAACTAAATCAGCATACTATCATCTCAAAAATATTGCAAGAATTAGATGTTTTGTTTCCAGTCAAGACTTGGAGAAACTTGTTCATGCCTTTATCACCAGCAGGGTGGATTACTGTAATGGTCTCCTCACCGGCCTTCCCAAGAAGACCATTAGACAACTGCAGCTCATCCAGAACGCTGCTGCCAGGATTCTGACTAGAACCAGAAAATCTGAGCATATCACACCAGTCCTCAGGTCCTTACACTGGCTTCCAGTTACATTTAGGATTGATTTTAAAGTACTTTTACTCGTTTATAAGTCACTCAATGGCCTAGGACCTAAATATATTGCTGATATGCTCACTGAATATAAACCAAACAGACCACTCAGATCATTAGGATCGAGTCAGTTAGAAATACCAAGGGTTCACACAAAACAAGGGGAGTCTGCTTTTAGCTATTATGCGGCCCGCAGTTGGAACCAGCTTCCAGAAGAGATCAGATGTGCTAAAACATTAGCCACATTTAAATCAAGACTCAAAACTCATCTGTTTAACTGTGCATTTGTTGAATGAGCACTGTGCTATATGTCCGAACTGACTGCAATACATTTTATGTATAATCATTTTCTTTAAATTTATTTTAAATCATTTTCTATATCATTTTAAAATTCTTTGTTTTTATTATTTTTATTTCCATGTTTTTATTGATTTTAAATGTCTATTTCACTTTCTTTTATGTAAAGCACTTTGAATTACCACTGTGTATGAAATGTGCTATATAAATAAACTTGCCTTGCCTTGCCTAGTTCCCTATCAGTCGGTCACTCCGAGTCACGTCGGTGACCGACGAATTGGGATCTCGCTTAGAGAGACCAATCCCCTACGAGAGTATCTAAACAAGCCAATGGATATTGGCATGCGATTATTGCATCCAGCTGCCGCTAATCACAGCGTGAGTATAATTAGGCAGCGGGTGCAGCGCATATTCAGCTTTTCGCTTCGGAGCCGAGCGTTCTTCGTTCTGCTCCTGACCAAATCTTCAAAGTGTCTGCAAGTCAGTGTGTTGGTGTGACGGCGCGTCAGCGGTGGTGGTCTCCCTTTGTCGAGTGGGTTGCACACATCGGATTGCACTACCCTCTGATCGTGCTGCAAGCGGCCATCTCCCCTGTGCGCTTCAGCACACTAAAAGAGTGCTTTTCTCTGAAAGAGCATTCACGGGTGGAACGTCTTTTTAAAGACGCGTCTTTTTCAAGATGCCTTTCCACCCGTGCGTTTCTGGATGCGGTCGTTACCTGGCGCCGGGTGATGGTCACGATCGTTGCCTCTCGTGTCTGGGCTTTGATCACGCTGAGGCAGCTTTCGTGGATGAGTCATGCTCTCACTGCGGGAGTATGAACATCGCGGAGTTGCGGACCAGGCTCCGTTTCCTGCAAAGGGGCGGAGTGCCCGTGCCCCTGCCTAGATCTAGGGCTCCCCCTGGCGGCAGCCGAGGGACCACTACCTCTGACAGTGGCCGGACTGGTCTTACGGTGACAGTGAGGAATTCCCCTCAGGGGGGGGTCCTTCCTGCCACCGGCACTTCGCAGCCTGTGGAGCTGCCAAGGGAGCATGCTGGACCCTCTCATGGAGTACCAGCTGTATCCTTTGGTGCTCCCCTCAGTGACCAGATGTCAATCGCTGCATCGGAGGGTGAGTCTGCCCTCTCTGGAGATGATGATTCGGCACCGTTGCCACCCTCTGGGTGGTCAGCGGTTCCGGATTCGGATCCAGAGATGGTGGCTATGCTTGCCCGGGCCGCCGAAAGGGTCGGGCTCGAGTGGAATCCTCCACCGCGTCCCGAACCCTCTAGGTTGGACGATTGGTTTCTCGGGGTGGCTCGCGCTGGTTCTCAGGGCCCCACCCCGGTGCCTTTCTTCCCGGAGGTGCATGATGAGCTCACTAGATCATGGAAGGCACCTTTTACTGCCCGAAACCGGTCTGGTGGTTCGTCCTCCCTCACCACCCTTGATGGTGGGGTAGCGCGGGGGTATGCGGGCATCCCGCCGGTGGAGCGGTCAGTTGCGATGCAACTGTGTCCAACTACTGCTACCACTTGGCGTGGGGTTCCGTTGCTCCCCTCCCAGGCCTGTAGGCACTCGTCGGCCCTGACCGGCAGTGCGTATACGGCTTGTGGCGAAGCTGCTTCCGCCTTACACGCTATGGCGTTGTTGCAGGTCCATCAGGCTAAGGCACTGAGAGACCTGCACGAGGGTGGTCACGACCCAGAAGTTCTCAGAGAACTTCGTACCGCCACGGACCTCGCGCTACGGGCGACGAAGGTTACGGCGCGGTCTCTGGGCCGTGCGATGTCCACTATGGTGGTCCAGGAGCGCCATCTCTGGCTGTGTCTGGCGGACATGAGGGAGGCAGAAAAGAGACAGTTCTTGAACGCCCCTCTGTCCCAGGCCGGCCTTTTCGGCGACACAGTGGAGAACTTTGCCCAGCAGTTCTCCGCTGCACAGAGACAGACTGAGGCCATCAGGCACATCCTGCCCCGGCGTGCAGCTGCTGCCTCCACCCGGCCGCCGGTGGCAGCGCCTCAGCCTGCTCGTCGCCGAGGGCGGCCGCCTGCCGCCGCCCCCGCTCCCGCGCTGCAAACGCAGCAGCCTCCAGCAAAGCAGCGCCGTGGAGCCGGCCGCAGGGCAGCCGCCCCGCCCGTCCAGGCCCCCGCCAAACCTGGTGGTAAGCGTAAGAGCAAGCGGCCCTGAGACGGGCGACCCGGAGATGGGGGGGGATGCTCTTCGGGAGATGGTGAACGCACCACTCCCTCCCCCGGAGGAGGGCCGGGCGGAGAATCTTTTGTTTCTTTTTTCCCCGCCACTGACCTCTCGGTCAGTGGCACCCAAAAACTCGACAAAAGAGCAATTTCCTCTATCTCTGGGTCCCCCGAGGGGACGGGAAGTTGTGGACGAGTCAGTCTTGATCCACACTATCCCGCCTCTCTCGCCAGTGAGCAGCTGTGGGCGGTTCGGGAGTGCGGTCAACCGTACTACCCACGCACCCTCTGCCAAAACGCAGGTTGGTGTTCCACACACGCTGACCCTGCTTCGGACCGGCAAAGAGACGCCCGAGCACGGTCCCTGCGTTTCTCCTCGCTGCCCCGCCGCGGGTACGTCAGTGGTCCCGCTGGTGCCACTTGTACGGTTTCTGGGGGCCTGGTTAGGGCTTCCCAGTCTGTCTCGTTGGCTCCGCCAGACCATCAGACTCGGCTATGCGATTCAGTTCGCCCGGCGTCCTCCCAAGTTCAGGGGCGTCCACTTCACGTCAGTGAAAGCGTTAGATGCTCCTGTCTTGCGCGCGGAGATCGCAGTCCTACTGGCGAAGGATGCGATAGAGCCGGTCCCTCCAGCCGATATGAGGTCGGGGTTTTACAGCCCCTACTTCATTGTACCCAAGAAAGGCGGTGGGTTGAGACCGATCTTGGATCTGCGTCTCTTGAACCGGGCTCTTCACAAGCTTCCGTTCAAGATGCTCACGCAGAAACGCATCTTCGGGTGCGTCCGTCCCCGAGATTGGTTTGCAGCGATCGACCTGAAGGACGCGTACTTCCATGTGTCGATCCTTCCGCGCCACAGGCCATTCCTGCGGTTTGCGTTCGAAGGACGGGCATATCAGTACAAGGTCCTGCCCTTCGGGCTGTCCCTGTCGCCCCGTGTCTTCACGAAAGTTGCGGAGGCAGCCCTAGTTCCCATGAGAGAACAGGGCGTTCGTATTCTCAACTACCTGGACGACTGGCTCATACTGGCTCAGTCTCAGGACCAGTTGTGCGAACACAGGGATTTGGTGCTCTCACACCTCAGCCAGTTGGGCCTTCGGGTCAACTGGGAAAAGAGCAAACTCTCCCCGACGCAGAGGATCTCTTTTCTCGGTATGGAGTTGGATTCGGTCAGTCAGACAGCACGCCTCACGCAGGAACGTGCTCAGTCGGTGTTGAACTGCTTGAATGCGTTCAAGAGCAGGACAGCGGCCCCACTGAAACAATTTCAGAGGCTCCTGGGGCATATGGCAGCTGCAGCGGCAGTCACGCCGCTGGGGCTGCTTCATATGAGGCCGCTTCAACACTGGCTCCATGGCCGAGTCCCGAGGTGGGCGTGGCAACGCGGCACTCACCGGGTCCAAGTCACACCGGCCTGTCGCCAAACCCTCACCCCGTGGTCAGACCTTTCGTTTCTGCGGGCAGGAGTGCCCCTGGAACAGGTCTCCAGGCATGCTGTGGTTTTCACGGATGCCTCCACCACCGGCTGGGGTGCCACGTTCGACGGGCTTGCAGTGTCGGGGGTTTGGACGGGCCCCCAACTGCACTGGCACATCAATTGCCTAGAGTTGCTAGCGGTACGTCTGGCCTTGATCCGTCTCAGAAGGCGCTTACGAGGCAAACACGTACTGGTCCGCACGGACAACACTGCGACCGTTGCGTACATCAACCGACAAGGTGGTCTGCGCTCCCGTCGCATGTCGCAACTCGCCCGCCACCTCCTCCTCTGGAGTCAGAAGCATCTGAGGTCGCTTCGTGCCATTCATATTCCGGGCTTGCTCAACCGGGCAGCCGACGAGCTGTCACGAGCTGCGCTCCCCGGAGAGTGGAGACTCCATCCCCAGACGGTCCAGCTGATTTGGAGACGTTTCGGACCCGCTCAGGTAGACCTGTTTGCTTCTCTAGAAACCTCTCATTGCCAGATGTTTTACTCCCTGACCGAGGGAACACTCGGCACGGATGCACTGGCACACAGCTGGCCGCGGGGCCTTCGCAAGTATGCATTTCCCCCAGTGAGCCTTCTCGCACAAACAATATGCAAGATCAGGGAGGACGAGGAGCAGGTCCTGCTCGTGGCGCCGTACTGGCCCACTCGGACTTGGTTCTCAGAACTAATGCTCCTCGTGACAGCCCCTCCTTGGCAGATTCCTCTGAGGAAGGATCTACTGACTCAGAGACGGGGCACCTTATGGCACCCGCGTCCAGACCTCTGGAAGCTACATGTCTGGTCCCTGGACGGGACGCGGAGGTTCTAGGTGACCTACCCCAAGGGGTAGTTGACACCATCACTTCGGCTAGAGCGCCGTCCACGAGACAGGCCTACGCCTTGAAATGGAACCTGTTCGTCGAGTGGTGTTCTTCTCACCGAGAAGACCCCCGAAACTGCCCGTTCAGAGTCGTGCTTTCCTTTTTGCAGCAGGGGTTGGAGCGAAGGCTGTCTCCCTCCACCCTTAAAGTCTATGTGGCTGCGATTGCTGCCAACCATGACCCCGTGGAAGGGAAGTCGGTGGGTAAGCATGACTTGGTCATCAGGTTCCTTAGGGGGGCGAGAAGGTTAAACCCTCCACGGCCCCCCTCTATACCCTCTTGGGACCTGTCTCTGGTGCTCAAAGCACTACAGCAGGCCCCATTTGAGCCTTTGCAGTCAGTTGAGCTGCAGTTTCTTTCAATGAAGACTCTGCTCCTGCTTGCATTGGCCTCCATCAAGAGGGTAGGGGACCTGCACGCATTTTCGGTCGACGATTCGTGCCTAGAGTTCGGGCCGGCTGACTCCCAGGTAATCCTGAGGCCCCGGCCTGGCTACGTGCCCAAGGTTCCCACTACTCCCTTCAGGGACCAGGTGGTGAGCCTGCAGGCGCTGCCCTCGGAGGAGGCAGACCCAGCCCTTGCTTTGCTTTGTCCCATCCGAGCGCTAAGATGCTACGTTGACAGGACACAAAGCTTCAGGACCTCAGACCAGCTCTTTGTCTGTCACGGAGGCCGGCAGAAGGGGAAGGCCGTCTCCAAGCAGAGGATGGCCCACTGGATAGTGGACGCCATCACCCTGGCTTATCAGGTACAGGGTGTGCCCTGCCCGTTCAGGTTGAGAGCTCACTCTACTAGAGCTGTTGCATCCTCCTGGGCGTTGGCTCGTGGCGCCTCGCTGGCAGATATTTGTAGAGCTGCGGGCTGGGCGACCCCTAACACGTTCGCTAGGTTCTATAGCCTTCGTGTGGAACCGGTTTCCTCCTGTGTTCTCACCTCAAACGGGTAGAAGCACTGAGAGGTTCCGTTTTCGGGTCGGCTTGCTAAAACTGCTCCAGAGAGTCCGTACTGTAGACCCTGTCGAGTTCCTCCGTCCCCTCGGCAGTCAGATGTGGCGGAGCATCTGACGCCAGGCCCTCACTCGCTGAATCCATGAGAACCGGTAGAGGGCTGGGTTCCATATGAAAGGCCTTTTGGACCCCATATGTGTATAGTCCACGGTATAGCCTGAGAGCCCGTGTTTCCCCGGCAGGTCTTCTGCCAATCTCCATGAGGTACAATTTCCTCTAATTTTCCATATGCGCCTAAGGTTGATCATATGCGTAATTGCTCCGAACCTCCTACGGGAAGGGCGAGCTTCCGTAGCGTCCGGTTCCAACTAGAACGGGTACGTTTTCCCAGTGTTATCCAGTCTTACTGAGTGGGTAGTGCCATGGCAGCAGTAGCTGGTCTTCTGCGGTAGCCCTGACCTGCGCCAAAAAATAGGGGCTCAGGAGGCTTCCACAGGACACTGGAAGGGGCAGTACCCGTGGCCTTTTGGTAGGGATCCCAATTCGTCGGTCACCGACGTGACTCGGAGTGACCGACTGATAGGGAACGTCTCGGTTACGTATGTAACCCTCGTTCCCTGAAGAAGGGAACGGAGACGTCACGTCCCGTCGCCACGGCTGCTGTACCACCGCTGAGCGGCCGGGTCACCGGCTCGGCTCCTCAGCGAAAACCTGAATATGCGCTGCACCCGCTGCCTAATTATACTCACGCTGTGATTAGCGGCAGCTGGATGCAATAATCGCATGCCAATATCCATTGGCTTGTTTAGATACTCTCGTAGGGGATTGGTCTCTCTAAGCGAGATCCCAATTCGTCGGTCACCGACGTGACGTCTCCGTTCCCTTCTTCAGGGAACGAGGGTTACATACGTAACCGAGACGTTCTACTGGATCTTAGCACTGCGTTCGACACTATTAAACACAAAATTCTTTTAAATAGACTATAACACTTTGTTGGTGGAAGTGCATTAGCATGGTTCAAATCGTACTTATCTAAATGCCATCAGTTCGTAGCAGTGAATGAAGAGGTATCATATCGAGTACAAGTGCAGTACGGAGTACCTCAAGGCTCAGTACTAGGGCCGTTACTTTTCACACTTTACATGTTACCCTTGGGAGATATTATCAGGAGACATGGTGTTAGCTTTCACTGTTATGCTGATGATACTCAGCTCTATATTTCTTCGCGGCCCAGTGAAACACACCAAATTGAGAAACTAACGGAATGCATAGTCGATATAAAAAACTGGATGACGAGTAACTTCTTACTGCGAAATTCTGAAAAAACTAAATTCTGAGGTGCTAATTATCAGACCTAAAAACCCCACATGTAACCTAGAACCTGGAACACTATCTAACACTTGACGGCTGCTTTGGCAATTCTTCTTCATCAGGTAGGAACCTAAGTGTGCTGTTTGATAGCAATCTTTCATTTGAAAGCCATGTTTCTAGCATCTGTAAAACTGCGTAATTCCATCTCAAAAACATATCTAAATTGCGACCTATGCTCTCAACGTCAAATGCAGAAATACTAATTCATGCGTTTATGACCTCAAGGTTAGACTATTGTAATGCTTTATTGGGTGGTTGTTCTGTACGCTTGATCAGCAAATTACAGTTGGTCCAAAATGCAGCAGCTAGAGTCCTTACTAGAACCAGGAAGTACGACCATATTAGCCCGGTTCTGTCAACACTGCATTGGCTCCCCATCAAACATCGTATAGATTTTAAAATCTTGTTAATTACTTATAAAGCCCTGAATGGCTTAGCTCCTCAGTACTTGAGAGAGGTCTTATCACATTATAGTCCTCCACATCTGCTGCGTTCTCAAAACTCTGGCCATTTGATAATACCTAGAATATCAAAATCCACTGCGGGTGGCAGATCCTTTTCCTATTTAGCACCCAAACTCTGGAACAATCTACCTAATACTGTTCGGGAGGCAGACACACTCTGTCAGTTTAAATCTAGATTAAAGACACATTTCTTTAACCTGGCTTACACATAACACACTAATACACTTCTATTATTCAAATCCGTTAAAGGATTGTTAGGCTGCATTAATTAGATCAACCGGAACCGGGAAAACTCCCCATAGCACATGATGTACTTGTTACATCAAAAGAAGAATGGCATCTACGCTAATATTTGTCTGTTTCTTGTTCTGTTTCTCAGTCCGTGTCCGGATCAGATGGTGGATCGGCGCCGGGAGATGATGTATGTGGTCCTGATCGTCGGCGGAGGCCGGACACCTGGATGAGCCCCGGGGACATATCCCCAGTCACCGTAGCCACCCGATCCAGTCCGTATCCAGCCCAGATGGTCACTGCAGTCACCAGATCCAGTCCGTATCCAGATCAGATGGTGGATCAGCACCCAGAGACGACCTCTACAGCCCTGAACGTCAGCGGAGACCAGAACACCGAGATGAGCTCCAGAGACAGATCCCCAGTGAGGACCACTTAGACAGCCATCGGGAAAGACCACTGAAACCAGTTGAGCCCTTACAATCTGACTTTGCTGCAGTTGGAATTGAACTGCTGGTTCGTTTGGCCAGAGGAGAACTGGCCCCCCGACTGAGCCTGGTTTCTCGCAAGGTTTTTTTCTCCATTCTGTCACCGATGGAGTTTTGGTTCCTTGCTGTTGTCGCCTCTGGCTTGCTTAGTTGGGGACACTTCTTTTCCAGCGATAGTCGACCTGATTGCAAAGACACTATTTAAACTGAACTAAGCTGGATGATGACATCACTGAATTAAATAATGAAATGCCTTTAACTGAAAATATTTTTTTTAATCTTTTCATTTTACATTATTGACACACTGTCAGACACTATTTTCCTTTTTTGATATTGTGCAGTTGCTTTGACACAATTTAAAAGCGCTATATAAATAAAGGTCACTTGACCTAAAGTATTCAGACCATATTTTTAGTTTTGAGAGAACTACACTTTTAACTTTACTTCAATGTGTAATCTGCCACTGAGCTGGTGTTTTTATTGAATAAATAGTGAGCTTGTGTTCTAACGCCCTCTAGTGGTGAGAGGGAAATGCATCTCAATCACAATAATACCACATTAAATAATCATATTGGTCTTTTATATAGAAAAGATGACTTACGAAGGACAAAAATTTGTATAATTCTCCCAATAAATACAAATTCATCCAAAAATCACTTTCTACGTGAATCATTTGAAAATACAACTATAAATTTCTCTGAAAAATATGACATGAATCAACATTGAGTAAAATTATTCACATTTTTACAGCAGTTCTGTGAAACCCCAAAAACAGACATGAAAAATACAATCACATTCGTTCAATAAACAATCTGAAATATCAGTAATTGGACAGCAATCATTAAACAATGAAAAGACAGCAGTTGCGTAAAATTCAGTGTGCTGACATGAATATCTGAAAAGAAAAGCTACCCTATTTAATGTGTTGGACAGTAAAACAACAATTGACTGATCCTTATTCTACTGTACAGATTATGGCTTCTAATTTCTCTAAAAAAAAGGAAGTGCAATTGTTTAACATGTTGGCCCGAGTGCATATTTCTCACATCTCATGTAAACTTCAACTTGATTTTCTCTGCAGGGTCACGGTCACCTCAAGTAAAGATCTAATGACACCATGGAAAAGGAACAGTTGACAATTCTATCATATTTCAAATAAAAGGAGATGTTTTGCAATATTTTTTCCCAAAGAAAAATCACAAGACAGGCAAAAAAATAAAAACATCTTTCAAAATATCACTTTTCATGCTGACATGCATGTTTGTCTATTGACCTGTGTGCATATCTTTATGTAAATAAGCAACATCAATTATAGATATAGTTTAGCTACAAATAAAAAAAAATGTGCTCCCCCTTACGTCATCCAAGATGTAGATGAGTTTGTTTCTTCATCGGAAAAAAAGATTTGGATAAATTTAGCATTACACCACTTGCTCACCAATGGATCCTCTGCAGTGAATGGGTGCCGTCAGATTGAGAGTCCAAACAACTAATAAAAACATCACAATCCACAAGAGAGAGTGAGAGTGAGAGAGAGAGAGAGAGTGAGAGAGAAAGAGAGAGTGAGAGAGAGAGAGAGAGAGTGAGAGAGAAAGAGAGAGTGAGAGAGAAAGAGAGAATTGGTAAAGGTCTATGAGGTGGGATTTGAACTCGGGATGCCAGCACGAGCAGTAGCGCATTTACCCACCTCGAAAAACACACAATTGCGTGGGGCCCTACGAGGCACTGAGATTTACTTAGGGCCCCCCCATAACGTAAACACACCCACGAGGCTATCGGCGCCAATCATCATGATGGTTTAAGCCAATTTAGTGCATAGCATATGGAGTAAACATTTCTATAAAAAAAAAAAAAAAAAACGTCATATCAGATCCAAGTCCATTTAAGTGCAGTTATTTTCATATATTACTATGATTAAGTTTGGAGATCTTTTCATAGAAACATGAGTAAAACCATGTTGGGTATAGGCGTCTTGGTGTCCCCAGGTGGCGGGTATGGAAAATAATCTCATAATCTCCCGGCTGGCAGGGATTGTAGGTGGGGGGAGTGAATGTCCAGCGCTCTCTCCACCCTCAATACCACGACTGAGGTACCCTTGAGCAAGGCACCGAACCCCCAACTGCTCCCCGGGCGCTGCAGCATAAATGGCAGCCCACTGCTCCGGGTGTGTGTTCACGGTGTGTGTGTGTTCACTGCTGTGTGTGTGCGCGTTGGATGGGTTAAATGCAGAGCATGAATTCCGAGTATGGGTCACTATACTTGGCTGAATGTCACTTCACTTCACATGTTGGTATTCTTTTATGTTATTATGGTTCGTCTGTGATGTGGTGAGAATTCATAAGAATTGTGGAACTTGAAAACTGAATCACGAACCACAAAAGGCTGCGAAACTTCTTACCATCATTCAGTTTCACTTCTCGCTTAGGTTTATTAAGCTGATAATTTGAAACAGGCCTGTTTCTCAATGTTTCTCTTTTGCATATGGGTTCTCCAGCAAGTAGCGATATTTTTCATAGTTGTCCAGCAGGTATTTGGGAGCATACATATGCTCTTTGGGGTCTGAGGGTGGGTAGTCTGGAGCAGACCCATCAAACCAACCCCCTGTCCCTATTAACTCTTTAATATAACTCATCTTCCGTTTCTCGCTGTAATCGCCCCAACGTGGGAAGTCTCCATTTTGGGCCGATATGAGTTTGTAATAAATTCCTTCTGGTTTAAAACACCAAGAACAGTGCCATCCAGCATAGTGAACTGGACTTCCGATGGCCCATGGCACCAGAATGCGTCCCGTGGAGTTCTCATATTCCCGGAATCCCGACATGGAATAATATGACCGGCGCCGGAGATAAATGCCATCACCTTTGTAAACCTTAAAGAGCATAGCTGCCGTGCAAGCAGATAAAACGTTTAGTGTTCCAAACTGCCTCCAGTAGAATCCGTAAAGGGATTTGCGCATGTGGATCCCAACTGGTTCCGTCCAGCCATTGTAGAGCTTGAGGAAAAGGATTCCATCTCGGGCAGGAATTTCATCCGCGTCATCGATGACGAAAACATCGTCCGCTTTGAGGCCCTCAAGCCTCGACATTCCGTTTTTGGTTAAATATGTGCGGAGGTAATCATCCACGATCCACCCGTCCACATGACCGCCATCAGGAAAATGGTCCAGGAAGATGTACAGGATTTTGTGCTTCATGTAGTCAAACGTTCCATTTAGAATCAGCTGCCGGAATAAAAGATGTCTCGGGTCACCGTATGCAGTGAAATTGGATTCACAGACCAAAAACACATCCACGACATCTCCAAGTTCGTGGAATCGAGCGTGTAGTAAGTCAATCTCATGGTTGATGTTGATGGCATTGATAACCCGACGTGGAACGTTTCTGGGTATTACTTTTGACTTGGACGGGAGATTGGAATGATACACGATGGTAGGGATGCCACAGTGAGGGCCGTGCCAACCCTGCTGACAGGAGCACTGAACCACCTTGTTGACTGCATTGATTGCGTCATCTTTGGGTTTGATTTCTCGGCGACGTTGCAGTAACCTGCGGTGAGATGCAGAGGCGGTCATATCTGTCCCCTCTTTGAAGCACACTGCTCCGGATTTGGTGTGGATGAAAAAGGCTGTGGGATCATCATGGAGTACAAATGTACGTTCATGAAGTTTGCTATCTGGAGGATCTGGCAGGATCACAGAGTCAACATTCACCTGTTTGGAGGAAAAGAAGATTATATATACAGTTTCATACATCTATGTAATGTAAAAGTGACATTCTTGTATTTGACATTTTGCATTATAGTCCAGGTGATGTGTGCAAAATTTGAGGTGATGTGTTCACTTTTTCATAAAAGCATGAAATTTGGTACACTTGTATAGTTTGTGGCCCTAAACATTTTCAGAAATGGAGCCGTCGCAAAAACACCTCGTGGTCGCCATGGTGGCCATTTTACTTTCCGCCATAACCAAATTATGTATTTTGTGTCATATCTCCTGAGCCAAACATGATAACACAGACAAGGTAATGTCTACCCCTGTTTTGATGGTCAAGGATTACAATGATACCATATACAGCAAAATAAATTGTTCAGGTGAAGAGTTAATGGTGAAATCATCAATGTAAGAAGGAAATAACAGTATCTGAGCATCACAGCATTTACAAAAGTCCATATTATGGCTATTTTTTTTTTCTTTGATAATTAACTAATATTTTATTCAATAGTACAATAAAAGGATGTTTTAATTAATTATGAATTCGTTACATTTAGCGCTTTTCTGGGTACTCAAAGTGCTTTACATGGAAGGGGGAATCTCAATCTCAACTGTGCAGCATCCACCTGGATGATGCGACGGCAGCCATATTGCGCCAGAACGCCCACCACACACACCAGCTAAATATTTTATTCAACAGTACAATAAAAGATTGTTTTCAAGAAGACTTTATAACATCACAAGCAAATGGTTCTCTCTAACAACTTCCCTTTCTCTCACCCCCCCCCCCCCCCCCCCCCCCCCCAGCAGGTTGGAAGGGTACTGGTCTTCTCATTTCTAATAATTGGAAATACTCAACCCACTCTTCCCTACGCATTAAAAATTATTTTGAGTTTCAACTACTTTGTAGTTAAACTCCATATTGTATTGATTTATCACCTTCCTGGTCATATATAATCCTTTATAGAGGACCTGTATGGGCTGCTGTCCTCATGGCAGTCCACTTGTAGTCTTTGGTGACTTCAAAATCCATCTTGAGAAGCCTTACACTGCAGACTTCTACTTCCACTCCTAGCTTCATTTGATCTCAAATGGCTTACCACCACAAGCACTAACAAATCAGGCAACCAGCTCGACTTAGTTCACATATGCAGTTGTATCACAGACAACATTTGGTAAAACCTCTAGACATCTCTGCTCATTTCTTTATTATGTTATATTATATTTTATGTTTGGTCTCGTACTGTATCATGTATCTTGTCAGTGTGTGCACTTGCTTGGCCATTTGTAGTTGATAAACAGGAAAGTGGGTCCAGCTGAATTGAAATGATCATTTGTTAGATTGGTATAATGAAGGTTATTATACCGCGGCAGCGGTCGCGGCAGTCGTCGTGTGAAGCCCTCTTAGTGTGAAGACCAAAGAGTGTAAAGACCATCGACTCTACCGTGCGACTCCACCGGGCAGGGACACCGGCAAGGGATAGTAGTAGCTTTTTATTTAATTTTTTCATTGATATGTTTATTATTGAAATGTTGTTGTTATATGCATGTGTTAATTTTATTTAATTTCTTTATTTTCTTAAATATGTGGGTAGATAGTATTTATAGAGTTGTAACTTTTTAGTTTTAGTTACTTTTTCTTATTTGTAAGTCGCTTTGGACAAAAGCGTCTGCTAAATGACAAAAGTAAAAAAGTAAAGAGTGTAAAGACCATCGACTCTACCGTGCGACTCCACCGGGCAGGGACACCGGCAAGGGATAGTAGTAGCTTTTTATTTAATTTTTTCATTGATATGTTTATTATTGAAATGTTGTTGTTATATGCATGTGTTAATTTTATTTAATTTCTTTATTTTCTTAAATATGTGGGTATAGTATTTATAGAGTTGTAACTTTTTAGTTTTAGTTACTTTTTCTTATTTGTAAGTCGCTTTGGACAAAAGCGTCTGCTAAATGACAAAAGTAAGTAAGTAAGTAAGTAAGTATTATATTTAACCTACATATTACTACCCGTGTGCCACCAAATCCTCTACCAGTTACTTTTAGGCAAAACCTACGCTCCCTTTCACCCTTCCATCTTTTCTCTGTAGTGTCATCCTCTCTTCCCTCACCCACCTATTTCTCATCTCTGGATGTAAATACAGCAAGTGACACTTTATCATCCACTTTAACTTCATTAAACAAGTGAGGCAAAGCAAACGCACACCTATAGAGGTGCAAGTTTAAGGAAAAAATATGATCTAATTGAAAGAACAACTGTACACTCACTTAAGCATAGGCTATGTATTATGCTTAAGTGAGTGTGCAGTAGTTCTCTTTCAATTAGTCCACTTTAACTTCATGTCAAGACACTATCTGTCTAGACAGGCCAGTGCATAATACCCCTTCTAACCTAAAAAGTTTCCCCATGTATCATCTTTACTGTATTTTTGCTGAGCAGTCTTTTGGGTGGCTCACCAATGTAATAGATTTCTCTAACATAAAACATTAAGTATGCTTGACCAAAATTTTTTGGGGGAGAAGAATTTATTGAAGATGGTAGTGTAGCAGTTCTTCAATAGTGATGTTAGCATGTCTTCCTTCAAACAATCTTAACCCTTGTATGAATCCTAGCTTCTCCCAAAGTTCTGACTGTGGGATATAATTTTATACCTGAAGACACAAGGGCTAGAAACAATACTGTTAGGACCTTCCTGTTGGAGATCCTTCAATCTACAAGACGTTCCCGAGGAATGCTGTTCCTTTGTTAATCTAATGGAATGGACCATTTGGATCACACCTTTATAGACAGTTACATTATTTCTTTCACAGAATGACTACATTGAAATATTACAGTTGCATGCTGTGAAATCCTGGAAATGTTTTACACAGTAAATTACATTATCATCACTTTACAGGCTTTTACTGCGATTTTCACAGTATAATATCGTATTCTGGAATTTTACTGTGAAAATAATGTAGGTGGAGCAGTTACAGGAAACTACTGTGAATTCCTTCCCGCCTCCGCACGAGGTGTCATCTGAGCTCTCTCGTCTCCATTTTCTCATCAGAGTCCAACGGAATCAGCGGTAAGTGTTGAAATGTCAAATTAAATGCCTTTATGATAGTGATGTAATTTAAAAGTATTAACCAAGTACAGTTAGTTGTAGGTTCTGTTGTCACGTTTTTAGCGGTTAGCTTACTTGTGTTGGTTTGAGCGCACCAATTTTTTAAACAATAAACCGACATTGGCTGTAGTAATTGTATAGTGTTAAGTTAGTAGCTAACTGGGAGACATTAGCTCATTTTTGGAGCCTCATTTCGAAAAAAACCCCAAATGTAATCAACTTTAGCTTTTCTTAGTGCTAACAGCAATCTCTTTCCCTTATTAACGTTAACTGGGCTTCTTCATAATTTTCTCCCCTGCTGTGTGTGAGATACGGAGCAGCCTTTGTCTGCTTCATGAACTGAAAAATGAAGCGCATATACATTTAATATAATTTTAAAGTATTAACCAAATAGTTGTAGGTTCTGTTCTCACGTTGTTTGCGGTTAGCTTGCACATAGGTTTGAGTGCGCCATTTTTTTGAACCATAAACAGACATTGGTTGTAGTAATTTTACCGTATTATGTGAGTAACCTTAGCTAACTGGGAGACATTAGCCAATTTTTTGGAGCCTCGTTTTGAAAAAAAGTTGTATAAAGTTGTATGACACTGGTTTGTAGTTCAAATAGTTTTACTATTTACTTGTTATTCTTGTTATTTCCCTACAGCGGCTAATGAAATTTTCACATATCACCTGGACATTAGTAGTTCTGTCAGTTATTGGGACACCCAAATCTTAAATATGACGATTCCCTTCAAACAAACATAAATATAAACAAATATTAAGCGTGATATAAGTTTCAAATGTTGCAACTTAAATGTATAGACCTGAACTAACAATGTTCAATTAATTTGTATTTATCACTTTTAATACTGTCCCAAGTGAGCTTTATTCTGTAAGTGTGCAAAAATATTAAGCATTTTTTTGGTAACACTTTACAATAAGGTGTCATTTGTTAACATTAGTTAATGTATTAACTAACATGAACAATGAACAATGCATTTATTAATCTTTATTAATGTTAGTTAATAAAAATACAATCATTCATTGTTCATGTTAGCTCACAGTGCATTAACTAGTGTTAAACACAGCTTGTAATTTTAATAATGCATTAGTAAATGCTGAAATTAGCATTACTAAGATTAATAAATGCTGTAGAATTATTGCTCATTCTTAGTTCATGTTAACTAATGTCGTTAACTAATGAACCTTATTTTAAAGTGCTACCCATTTAAAAAAAAATAAATAAAAAATCATACCGGTTGGGTTACATGGTCTTGTTTACAGATTTCAGATTCTGCCCAAGGTGCATAGCTCTGTTTTGCTCTAGTACATAAGCTGATATCTGTAAACGAGACTATGGTGACCCAACCGGTATAGTCAAATTTTAATGTCTAAAACAAAATAGCTTGGCTTCTGTGTAAAACATGTTACATTTAAAACTCAACACACACCCCAAGTTACGAATAAAAACCTGGCCTGGTCAGGTCATGTAACTGGCTAAAAGCTCAGACTGAAACCCTTAGACCTCTAGACGTTCTCTTTTGACCCTCATTGGCTCTACCTTCAGGTGGCTGTGTTTGTGAAAGTCTTGCTGGGGGTGGAAGTCAGCAGCCGGAAAATTCCAGAAGATATCACTGAACATCTTCAGAGATTTTAGATGGGTGGAGGAAGCGGAGAGCTCCTGCAGCAGCGAAATATTGTGCAGGGCTTTGTAGTAATGAAGGAAGGAAATGACACAAATCCCCAGTAAGCACAACAAGACTTTATGCCTTCTTATTCTCATCCTGTAACACAAAGAAACCGCTGTTAATGTACAGAATAAGCGTGTCACTCAAAATCATCTGGCTGTCGTAGTGTCCTCTCAGTTCGAAACAACAGCGGCAAGCTAACGCAATGACACTTGGCGATCATATTCTTCTCTCTCACTGGGGAGTTTTTGTCTCATCCACGAATAGATGAGCAGTGTTTTGAAACATTAACGACCATGGGAAAGACTAGCAAACTGACTCAAGTTCTGTGTGAACAGCACATTACATTGTGTACGCAAAATATGCAAATCCAGAGAATTTATCTGATTAGCTTCCAGTTTGATTTGCATTGAGCAGACTGGAATGGTGAATTTTGATAGACATGTTAAATATCAAACATTAACACAAAACAGCATATTATTCAAAACTCTGTGGTAATCTTTACGTTACAGTAAAATTTGTTTCATGGTGGGATCAGCAAACAAAAAGTACAGAGCAAGTAAAAAAGAAAACAAACGGACCAGGCCAGTAAAACAAGCACTTATTGTTGAGCCCTCCATCTTATATTTTCTTACTTTATGGCCTTACTAACAACCTGGAGCAAAGATCTGACTTGAACTGACAGTCGCAATAAAACACACACCAAGCAATGGGTCAATCCAAAGTGTTCTCAGTGCAACATTTGCAAGCTTTCTTATATCTATGACATGTTAATTGTGTCTATCAACAATTTTTACTTAAAGAGTTCATCCAAAAATGAAAATACTGTCGTCATTTGCTCACCTTTAATATGTTCCAAACCTTTGAGTTTCTTTCTTCTGTTGAACACAAAGATATTCTGAAGATTGTTGATTAGTAACAAAACAAAACTAAATCTTGTGGAGATAAGAAGAATCAAGGAAGCGGTTTTACTGCTGCAACGGTTACATTCCAAAAAAAAAAAAAAAAAAAAAAAAAGGGAGGAAAAAACAGACATTGAAACGAGTTGGGCATGAACCAGTAACTAAAACCATAAAAAACTACTTTAATTACTTATAAAGTTTTAAAAATTAAAATTTATTAAAACCATATAGACATTTAAAATATTACAAAACAAAAAAAAGCTAATAAAAATGACAAAGCACAACAAAGTTACTAAAACTTCTAAAATCAAAACAGCAAATATATAAAAAAATCTAATTCAAAATAAACAAAAAAAATGATTTTTTGTTGCTGGTTAAGGTGTGACTCAGGACATAACTGAGCTTAAAAAACATCCCAAAGCTATTGTTACAAAGCTCTTTTTAATCAATGATAATAAAATAACCCAGTCACAAACTTAACGTGAAGACAGATCCTCTGACAGGACACACAGAGAGACTGAGTGAATAATTCACCTGACCCGTGAGCTCAGTTTCTCTCATATCATCTGTTTTCTCACCTCCCAGCATTAATATTGAACAGAACAAACAGAATCTACAGCTGAACTACAATTTATACCCTTAAATATCATGTTTAAGCATGGTTTTATAGGGTACGAAGGTCAGTGCGACAACACAATAAATCTTTTTTGTAGTCAATTATTAACAAAAAAAGGTTACAGATTATGGCTGCTTTCTAAATGAGATACACTTTCAAAAATTGGCAGCCATAAGTTCTAACAATTCAATATTTAATACTACTAATAATGACCTTTTAATTTTGCATTTAGAATTTTGTTTTCCGTGTATTTAAACCATGTCATGTCTACTTGTCTAGAGGACAATTTAAAACAAAATGATACAGCTTACCTGACTTTACCCTACCCAATAAAGTATTAAAACCAGTCTGCTCATTTCCAGTCTCTTGACGCCACAAAACAGTGATTTTACATTTTCTATCCATGGCCTGAGAGCATGCTGGAAGTCAGATAAGAATCATCCCTCTAAAACAACAGGTTGCATCAAAAGCATCACAAAGTTACATTCACTGGACATGAGTAAGGACATAGTTTGCTCGTCTAAGCTTGCCATCATATGATGTTTTCCACTTAACTTTTGACTGAACATCTTGTTTTATTCATATACAGGTAGGGCAACACAATGCTTTTGGTTAAGGTGCGACTCAGGATGTACAACTGAGCCCAAAACACACAAAAGCTATAGTTACAAAGCTCTTTTTAGCAGATGAAGTCATGGAGATTACATGCCCGTTCTTACTTGTTCCACTTTTAAACTGTAGTAGTGTGAATTTCTTGAAAAGCCTCCAGTATGGTTTCGAAGTAGATATTTACTCACTCATTGCGTCAAACCCATGCGCAGTTATTATTTCTGTCACAACACAATAGGAGATATTTGTATCACAACACAAAAGGGGATATTTGAAGAATGTTTGCAGTCAAGACCCATATGTTTCCATGTACGTTTAGTGAAATTAGAAGAAAAAAAAACACACACACACAAAATAGTGCACATTTAAGTCAATATTTTCAGATAAATAGTATAATTCATTTTCTTATAAAATGTCATCATATAAATAAAATGTATTTATATAAATAAATTCATATTTAATTTCAGCTCAAATCAGTCACATAAAAAAGCATTAGATATGCAAGAACCAATGGTGCTTTCTTTCAAACATGTAAAACCTGTGGTGTGGCGCTTTGCCGTGCCATTTTTGAATGGTAATGCAAATAAGATTTTCCTTTTGTGTTTTACAGAAAAAACATCATGGCTTTCCACAATATGAAGGGGAATGGCAGAATTTTCATTTTCTGAGACATTTCAAAAGGACAAGACCCCTCTTATCTTTAGTGCTTATTTACAGAACAGAATAAACTATAATGTTGACCATCACCCTTCCATATTCACACTTCCTGTTTCACAATGTGTGTGTTTTTTCAGAGAGCACCAATGCCAGGGGCACAAAGGCTTCTTTTTTTCTGCCAGACTCTCCCTCTTCTGATTCTCAAATGTCAACTTTTTTCTCAGCATGTACAAAAGCTCTCTTCTCTCGGTTTGGGAACCACACACATACACACGCACGCACGCACACCAGCAACCTCCTTTGCTATAGTGTAGTGCTCAATAGAGAAAGAGGGTTACAGTTTCTCTTTCAGAAACACACAGACACACACACACGGTGGTTTTTAGGGGCAGCATCATCATCATCCAAACAAAGCTATGTTTGGTCATGACTTGAAGCCGCAATGCTATACATACACATACGTAATGTTTATATATTAAATACATTCAAATTATGAAAATAAATATACACATGTAAATATTTTCAAAATACATGCTGTGTGTGTGTGTGTATTTATATATACACATTATGTAACACATTATGTAATGTGAGGCGTGGCCCGAGCACCTATCAGCGTCGCCCTGGCAACAGAGGAGAAACACCTGCTCCCAATCACCACGGGCTGATCGGTCCCAGCTGAGAGGACTTCACAGACGGCTACAAAAGCCGTGTGGATGCACACATGGGTGAGCAATGTCTCCCGACGCAAGGAAACTAACAAACCTATCTTCTGTCCCGCAGAGAGCTCAGAGTGACCGATCAGCCCGACACCTCCCGCACTGTCTCCCGAAGCACCGAGCACAGCAGCACGAGGAGGAACGCGACACTCTGCACGCCCCACGGACACGGGAGTTGTTAGCACCTGCACCTTTTCTGTTTGAGCACAATAAATACACCCTCCGGGGCATTTATTGCACTTTCGCCTGTCGTGTGATCCTTCAGCCCGCTACACTGGTGGAGAATGCGAGCAGATTGCTGAAGGATCGCCGACTTTCATAACAGCCCCAAGTAATTTTTTTTTGGTTTTTCCCCCTCTTGCTCTTCACTCTGTTTCAGACAGGTATCGGCGGCCGCCGCTCCCCAGCCATGGAGGAACTGTTAAAGCATCTAACAGAAGTAAGCATTCGACAGCAGCAAATAGTGGAGCACATGGCTGCTCGCCAGGGAGAGACGGAGAGAGAGAGATCGCTGCCCTCCGCCTTTCCACTGCCCAGCGGGTTCCGCTGCCCCACCCCCGCGTACAAGCCACCCAACTTTTGCCGAAGATGACGGCACACGATGACATCGAGAACTATCTGAAGATGTTCGAGGCCATCGCGACGCGGGAGGCGTGGCCGCGGGAAGAATGGGCACGGGTACTGGCACCGCTTCTCACCGGAGAACCGCAGCAGGCGTATTTCTCACTTCCCACCTCCCTAATGGAGTCATACGATGAGTTGCGGAAGGAAATCCTGGCCCGCGTCGGCCTCTCCCCCATTTCGGCCGCCCAGCTGTTTCACACATGGGAGTACAACAGCCGGTTGCCAGCCCGTGCCCAAGCTGCCGAACTATCGCGTCTCTCCCAACACTGGCTATTGACTGGGGAACCCAGCGCCGCCCAGGTCGCCGAACGAGTCGTGGTGGACCGGTTCCTTCGAGCACTTCCCCGTCCTCTTCGGCAGGCGGCGGGTATGCGGAACCCGCAAACCATCTGGGAATTAGTGGAGGCCATCGAGCTGGCGGAAGCAACGCAACGCCGGGAGGCTGGGGAGCGAGCACCGCCTTTTCCCCGGAGGGTGTTCCCGGAGCGACGCACGCCGGAGGGCACCCAGCGCGCAGTTGGCAGGCCAGCGGTTCCCGGCGTCCAGGATGAGCCAATGCCCACAGATTCACCGCGCTCCCCGGACCGGGCCTGGCTGGCAGGTTGTACGGTACATCGAAGGCCACCCCCAGAGGGACCGCACGCCAGGGTAAAAATAAACGGCCGTCACTACCAGGCCCTCCTGGATTCCGGCAGTGCCATCAGCCTGATCCGCCCCACGGTGTTGCCACCGCCGACGAGGGCCAAAGCGCACATCCCCATCACCTGCGTTCACGGCGAAACCCGTCGTGTGCCAGCCAGACAAGTCACCATCACAGCGGCACCTGGCCAGTCGAAGTCGGCGTCGTTGACGATCTCCCCGTCCCCGTTCTTCTCGGACGAGACTGGCCAGGGTTCGACCGTCTGCTCGCCGCTGCTGCTCAGCCTGCCAGCCCAGCCGGGAACCGCCGTCGCAAGAAGCCGAGCCGAGGTCCCCGACGACGACCGGCCCTCGTGACAACCGACAGCGCCAGAGATGGTGAGTCCCTCCCTCAAACCGCTAACCTCTTCTATGATGTGTTCCAACAGGCTAGGAGGGAGGGAACCTTTGCGAAGGAGCAACTCGGGGACGATCGGCTCAAACACTGCTGGGCCCAAGTGAGGGTAATCGAAGGGGAAAACGCGCATCCGCCACCCCACCCAACGCCCCACTTTGTGGTCCAGAATGGCCTGCTATACTGTGTCGCCCAGCGGAGGGGGGAGGAAGTGAAATTGTTGGTGGTACCTCGCTCCAAAGTGGCGACGATTATGGAGTTAGCCCACTCTCATCCGATGGCTGGCCACCTGGGGGCGCAGAACACCATCCAACGGATCAGAGACCGATTCCACTGGCCCGGCTTGGATGCCGACGTTAAAAGATTCTGCCAGGCGTGCCCGGTGTGCCAGCGGACGTCGCCACGGACCCCTCCCCCCACTCCGCTAATCCCGCTTCCTATAATCGAGGTGCCCTTCGAGCGGATAGGAATGGATTTAGTAGGGCCGCTGCCAAAGTCTGCCCGGGGACATGAACACATCCTCGTCATCGTGGACTATGCGACCCGCTACCCAGAAGCCATCCCTCTTCGCAAAGCCACCTCGAAGGCGGTTGCCCAGGAGCTCTTCCTGCTGTGTAGCCCGGTCGGCATCCCCAAAGAGATCCTGACCGACCAGGGCACCCCCTTCATGTCCCGGATGATGGCCGACCTCTGCCGCCTCCTCAATATCAAGCAGCTTCACACCACGGTATACCACCCGCAGACCGATGGACTGGTAGAAAGATTCAACCAGACGTTGAAGCAGATGCTCCGTCGCGTGGCTGCTGAGGACCGTCGGGATTGGGACCGTATGCTTCCGTATGTCCTCTTTGGCATACGAGAGGTGCCCCAGGCCTCCACCGGGTTCACGCCCTTCGAGCTCCTATTTGGACGACAGCCCCGGGGGCTGCTCGACGTTGCCAAAGAGGCCTGGGAGCAGCAGCCCGCCGCCCATCGGTCCACCACTGAGCACGTCCGGGACATGAGGGAGAGGATCGACCGAGTCATGCCGCTCGTCAGGGAGCATCTCGGGAGGGCCCAAGAAGCGCAAAAACGCCATTACGACCGGGCGGCCCAACCACGGGAGTTCCAACCGGGGGACCACGTGCTGGTCCTAGTCCCCACCACAGCCTGTAAATTTCTCGCCCAGTGGCAAGGCCCGTACACGGTGACGGAACAGGTGGGGCCGGTCACCTACCGCGTCCGCCAACCCGGGAGGAGAAAAGAGGAACAAATCTACCACATCAACCTCCTCAAGCGCTGGGTCGGGACTGGGGCCCAGCTATCTGCACTGGCGACCACGAGTCCCGTGGTTGTGGATATCAGCACCCACCTCTCGGCCGCCCAGAAGACGGCGCTCCAACATCTGGTCGGTCAGTTCTTGGATGTGTTCTCCCCACAGCCCGGGCGGACCAATGTTCTCGAACACGACGTGCACACACCGCCAGGGGTCGTCGTCAGGCAGCGCCCCTACCGAATCCCTGAGGCTCGGTGGCACGCCATCGAGGAGGAAATACAGGAGATGTTGAGGTTAGGAGTAATTGAGCCCTCTCGCAGCCCTTGGTCCAGCCCCATCGTGATGGTCCCGAAGCCGGATGGCACCCTCCGGTTTTGTAACGACTTCCGCCGGCTCAACGAGGTCTCCGAGTTTGACGGCTACCCCATGCCTCGGGTCGACGAGCTCCTGGACCGTCTGGGGAGGGCCCGGTTCATCTCCACGTTGGACCTCACAAAAGGGTATTGGCAAGTACCCCTTTTGTCCCAGGCCAAGCCGAAGACTGCCTTCTCCACCCCCTCCGGGCACTGGCAATACCGGGTTCTCCCCTTCGGGCTGCACGGGGCGCCTGCGACGTTCCAGCGAATGATGGACATCCTGCTGCGACCACACCAGGAGTACGCGGCGGCCTATCTGGACGACATCGTGGTGCACTCGGAGACCTGGAACGACCATCTTGAGCGGTTACGGAGGGTGCTGTTGGAGCTGCGACGGGCTGGGCTCACCGCCAACCCAAAAAAATGTCATCTCGCTCTGCCTGAAGTTAAGTACCTCGGGTATCAGGTGGGTCGTGGCCTGATCAGACCCCAGGAAACGAAAGTGGCAGCGATTCTCTCGGCCCCCGGCCTACCTCAAAAACTCAGGTACGAGCATTTTTGGGTTTGGCGGGCTACTATCGCTGCTTTATTCCTAACTTCTCCTCCTTAGCAACCCCTTTGACAGACCTGACCAAGAAGGGGCGGCCGGAGAAGGTACCCTGGGGACCCGCCGAGGAAGAAGCCTTCCGGCTGATAAAGGCAGCGCTCACCTCGGAACCGGTGTTGTGTGCACCCGACTTTAACCGCCCCTTCTTGTTACAGACGGATGCCTCCAACACCGGGTTGGGAGCCGTTCTCTCCCAGGTACAGAACGGTGAGGAACACCCGGTGATGTTCATCAGCCGAAAGCTGTCCCCCACGGAACAACGCTACGCCACAGTAGAGAAGGAAGCGTTGGCCGTCAAGTGGGCAGTCCTGGAGCTCAGGTATTACCTCCTCGGCAGAAAGTTTACCCTGGTCACTGACCATGCCTCGCTGCAGTGGATGGCCCGGGCCAAAGACACCAACGCGCGGGTAACTCGCTGGTTCCTGGCGCTCCAGGACTTCCACTTTGACGTACGTCATCGGGCCGGGACCGCCAATGCCAATGCCGACGGACTCTCGCGGATGTGGCCAGCTTTCGCAGGTCTGTCAAAGGTTCCCCCTCCCTCAATCCCCATCTCTCCCCTTGTTCGCAGGACCAGGACGTCGCTTGGGGGGGGGGGGGGGCGTGGCCTGAGCACCTATCAGCGTCGCCCTGGCAACAGAGGAGAAACACCTGCTCCCAATCACCACGGGCTGATCGGTCCCAGCTGAGAGGACTTCACACACGGCTACAAAAGCCGTGTGGATGCACACATGGGTGAGCAATGTCTCCCGACGCAAGGAAACTAACAAACCTATCTTCTGTCCCGCAGAGAGCTCAGAGTGACCGATCAGCCCGACACCTCCCGCACTGTCTCCCGAAGCACCGAGCACAGCAGCACGAGGAGGAACGCGACACTCTGCACGCCCCACGGACACGGGAGTTGTTAGCACCTGCACCTTTTCTGTTTGAGCACAATAAATACACCCTCCGGGGCATTTATTGCACTTTCGCCTGTCGTGTGATCCTTCAGCCCGCTACAGTAAACAAACTTATTTTGGATGAGATTAATCTCAATTAATCGTTTGACAGCACTAATATATATATATATATATATATATGTGTGTGTACAGCTCAACACAACGAATGCTTCAAGTGGTTTCCCCAAATTCAACAGAAAATTTAACTTTTAATGACTTCTGCACTCTTAAAATTATTGAACCCCTTCATGGGAAGCATCTTTAGTCTTAGCAGGGAACCCTTTTGCTGTTATGCAGCAAATCAGATGCATAGCCAGACACCAGCTTCTGGCAGCATTGCTGAGGAATCTTAGCACATTCTTCTTGAGCCAAGACCTCTAGATCAGTAATATTTTTGGTTTGGCATGCTTCAACCACCTTCGTCAAATCCCACCAGAGATTTCCTATGGGGTTCAAGTCAGCTGAGTGTGAAGGCCACTGGAGAATCTTTCAGGACTTCTTGGTGAACCAGGTCTTGGTGAAATCTGAAGTATGATTGGGATCATTTTCCTGTTAGAAAGTCCAGTGTTGCTCAAGTTTCAGCTTCCTCACAGACGACATTAAGTTTTCTCCTAGGATTTCCCGATACTCTAAAGAATCCATCTTGCTTCCACACACTGCAGGTTTTTAGTGCCAAATGATGCAAGGCAGCCCCAGAGCATCACTGAGCCACCACCGTGCTTAAGTGTAGTGATGTTTTCAGCATATACTCTTCTTCCTTCAGATATACTGCTGATCCATAGGCCCGAAAAGTTCCAGTTTTATTCTATCGCTCCACAGAACAGAATCCCAAAACCTCTGTGGCTTATTTATATGATTTTAAGCATAGTGGAGCCAACTTTTCTTGTGCTTTGGGGTCAGTAGTGGTGTATGTTTTGGAGTTCTGACAAACCTGAGTTTAGTATGCACCTTATTGTCCAAAATGAAACTGCTTGTTGCCTCAAAGTCTTGCTGCAGGTCTTTTGCAGTCATTCAAGGGTTTTTCCTCAACCTGCAGTCACTGATAGCTTCCTTTTCTGCCCTGTCCAGGTAGTGTAACCACTGTTCCTTTAACTTTGAACTTGCAAACTATGCTTCCAACTGTTTCTATAGGAACATTCAGTACCTTTGCTATGTTTTTGTACAAATCCCTAGCCAGTTCAGGTATTTCATTTTCTAGCTCAAGCACACCTGGTGCAACTAATGTGCTTGTGACAAGACCGGTTTTGCATATAATGGTGTGCAGTTGTGAGGGATTCCGCTCAGAGGGATGAATAATTTTGAGACTGTAGAAGCCTTTAAAAGTTGCATTTTCTGTTTAATTTTGAGAAAAAGCATTCATTGTGTTGAGCCATTTCAATTGCTTTAGTTTGATTTGTTCATTACAAACATTTGAAAGTCTGAAAATTGTGACAATAAACCTGATTTGCAATGAGGATTGAATCATTTTGATTACAACTGCATATTGTGCTGCCAAACCAGCTCTGATGCATTTAGGTCAGCACATCCAATAGATGCTCAATCAGATTGAGATCAGGGGAATTTGGGGGCAATGCAACAGCTGGAATTGTTCCTCAAACCATTCCTGAACCATTTTTGCAATGTGGCAGGGTACGATAGTGGTATGTCAAAGTAACATCCATATGAATGCAATCCAATGTTTCCCAGCAGAACACTGCTCAAAACATTGGAACGTGGCTACTGTCGCGGCGGAGCCACATGGCGTTTAACCAGTATGGGGACACGGTTGACATACAAGAACAAAGAAAATCAGATTTGCTTACAGAAGTTGAAGACTTGCCAAAATACACCGAGACAGACAAGGAGGTAAAGGTTGGAATACACTACATGACTTTTTGAAAACACTGGGCATCATACACTTACCGACTTTGTAGTAATCACAGAGGAAAAACTGGCTATTGTAGGATATCAGAGACTGAATCAGACCATTTTAAGATGCATCAGAACATTGAAACCTGAGGAGCTGGAATGCAGAGAGGCCTTAAGGAACAGGATGTCATAAATCTAGTTTGGAGCAAGCAAATCCCAACTAGCAAGCCTCTGTCACCAAACAACTTGCAACACTGAGGAAAAAGAAACACTTATTGATAATTCCAATTCAAGAAGGAGACTGTCAAATTTGTTGCAAGTAATCAAGACTGATGCTCACACGTAAACCTGTGATAGAAAATCATTAGCTACAGACTCTTTCGGGCGTGTCTCCACACATAAAAGACCGTCCAAACCAACATTCCTTCTCTAAAGAACATGCATTCGTTCTCCTTAGAACTATACAAAACTTTCTTCTCCATATGCACATAAAATCATCCTAAAAGGACATTTTTATGTTGTACCCACATATCATGTTTTAATCAAATAATATGTATGTCTTTTTAATCATTATTGAATAGCTCGAGCCTTATAGATAAATATTGCATATTTAGTATGTATGAGCTCGAAAATTCATGCTGTAAATGTTTCTTCCAATCAATTCTTTGTCAAATGCATCATAGTCTTATTATGAAATCATGTTCAAAAAGGTATACTTTGCCAAAGCCTGTAAAATTCGGACCATGTGACTGATAACAAGCTGATTTATGATGTAAAGAACACACCCTAGCTAAGCAAGGACAGTTTCTGATTGGTCAAGACATCCAGATGGGATGGGTCCAGAAGCTGAGTTTAAAACCTCAGGACATCGTAAAATACACTCTCTTACTTTTTGCTCTCTCTGACTCTCCGACTCTCGTACCCTTGTCCCTCTCACCGCGTGCGTGCTGCTCTTTGAGCGTGCCCTGGCCCACGTGCCATAATGAGAAAGAAAACAACTTAGTCTCGTTACATCATTTTATTTGTATTATTTTACTTTAGTTTCTTTTCTTTCCGTGGAGTTTCGTGTGTTAATGTAAGTTTGTAAGTCCAGCTCCGACCCGCTTCAAACTTCAACCAGAAAGAACTCCGCATCCTCAGACAACGCCCAAGAGACATCACTTCAAAGACTACTGAACTTCCAGCCAATCAGACACTTCGGGGAACCCCCTGTCTGCAACGAGGACACAACCCCGTTACACAGGCAAAGCAAGCAACACTCCTCCAGATTCTAACAGGTTCTAATTGGTGTATTTAATATAATTTTAGCCTCATTGAGAAACTCAAAGCGAGGGTTAAATAAGTGATTGATGGTTGTTCAGGTCTATGCAATAGCACATATTGCTGTGAACTTGGGATTTCACATTTCCATTCTCTTAAACTCATCCTTTCCTCACTCTCTCTCTTTTGCAACGTGTGAATGCTGTGAATGCTTGTGTTCATGTGTTAGATTAGTTTATGTCTTAGGTTTATATAAATAAAATCTGATTTATATTTTAAAAGAGAAGTATCTTGTGTTTTCTGCTCACAAGTTAATGCCTTAATCTGTCGATTTCGTTACTGTGCTATTTAATAGTGTTTTCACTATATTTTGGATTTTAATATCCAGTACAGAGTTTGTCATACAGAGTTTTGTTCAGTGAATCGCCGTAACACTGATTCTGTTCAAATCCCTATAAAATCATAAATGATTCCCTTTGAGCTAAATTAAACTATATTAATGTAATAAAACCCCTACATTTTTTATTGGTGGAGGTTAATATTATATGTAATAACCTTACATATTGGTGGAGAATGCGGGCAGATTAATCTAAATTGTGAGCATAAACCAAGTATTTAATCTTTTCCTATTGCCGCGGACGAGAGACGAGACTTGTGTGTGTGTGCGCGCGTGCGCGTGAGTGACGTCAGCTGCGCGCGCCCCGCTTGAATGAAGTCAGCAAAAGAGCTTCTCAAACTGCAGTAAGTGAACTTAAAGTTAACATCTGAGATCGTACAATAAGGTCGAAATTGAGCGTGTTCCTCTCTTTCTGTAATGCCTTTTTTTTTATAGTTGAACTGATGTCCTGCGGGTTCCAGGTCAGTCAGTAGCTATTCTCCTGAATCTCAGTCTGTTAGCAGAACGAAGCTAAACTGCAGTGATTTAAACGGGAAATAAATCAGTGTATAAAGAATAGTTTTGAGCGTGTCCCTCAATCCTATTTATCAGAGCCATTATTATTCATAGTTTGATTAGCAGTGCGTGTTCCATTGTTAAATCATCTATGACTCCCTCAGTTAAACATTAGACAATAACGCTTGTCTGTTTGTGTAACTGTTCACTAAGTGAAGTTAATCTCGCTCCACACTGCGTGTGTCCGGGAGATTTTAATGGGAGTTTTTAAAAGCTTTATCAAGTAAAGTTTAACTTTGAACCAACAGCGAAGAAAACCTGTTGTGTTTATGTGTCCAGAGAAACTGGCACGGCTTCTAATACAGCACTGTTTCCCTGCAGCACCAAGCTGCTATTTTAATAAGTTTAACTCTGAACGAACTGAGAGTTTAAGCGCCACATCGCAGAACAACTAAAAGCGGTGTTGAGTATTTGTACAGTGTGGAAATGCGCTGACATTTCATGTAACATGCTTAACTGTACTGGCAATGCAACGTTTGTTTTGGTTTCCACAGTTACGATCGATCGTGACACGGAAGTCTTAACCTACTTCCGGAGCCACTTTGTACTGCACACGCGCAGCACATCAATGCTGATGTAAACAAACTCATGCTGTTGCTAAGCTAACGAAACGGTTGTTTACCTGGTACAAGTCTATGCTAAAGATTAGCCTCAAAGGTTAGCAGTTAGCATTAACCTCCGGTGGTTTAATACAGTGTGTGTGTTTGGAAAGCTAAAGTGGTTTAACCCTTTAAACACCTCTCAACTAATAGACTTGTTGGTCTTTCTCTTTCTTATTTCTCTAATTTCTCACTTCTTACCACTTATTTGCATTTTACTAGAAAGGGAAATACTAGTTCACAATTATTAATTGTGCCAAATTCAAAATTTAATTAAAACATTAAATTTATTTGGAATCATTCAAATTTCCCTCAGATCATTTCATATGATCGATACTTCTGTTATTCTCTTCTGGGCCTAATCATTTTAGATACAAATAAGTCTTGAACTTGGAACGTTTAAGTAAACTTATTCTATCTAATTGATTTATTACCCATATTAATAGATTCTATTCAGACTTATACTCACTCATTACTTTATTGCGTTTTATTCCCTCATTCTTCCTGTTTTGGTTATACGCTTAGCCACTATTTTTATTTACTGATTTTCTCCTTTATTTAATTTCATGCTTTTGCTTATTTTATTACTTTTCATTTTACTTTGTCTCACCTGAGCCTTAATAGGAGACAGTGTTATCCCTCACTACGAGTTCAAATAAATTAAAGAGACACATCTCTTGCACCCAAAATTTTATTTTTGTTGATTAGTTGTGGAGCAACTGACAACAACTCGTAGTCGGCATAACTGCTTGCTAGTGGACACCATCCACTCGATTTACTGTCTCTTCTCTCCTGTTCTCTCCTGCTTTCTTTCATCTTCACTTTTCACATTTGTGGGGACCTGTAAGAACCATCAATCAATTCTAAGTGAATGAGATACACAAGCTTGTCAAAAGGACTAATCATCTTTACGAATTTGATTGTAATCGTTCTTCCTAACCTCCCTACATTAAGAACGCAATCAAAATTTTAACATCTCATACAACGCTGAGATAAATTTTAATAGAGAAGTTTTGAGCAACCGTTGCCTTCGCAGCCTCCCTGGTGAGCGGTCCAACTGTAAGGTGTACGTTGTCAATCCTGTCAGACTAAAAAGAGATATCAGAATTATTATTATATTCATCTGTCGAGAACAGAGATTTAATAATATTGTTTGCCTCTTGATAACATTTAATTGAAAGAAAAAAAAAATTTTAATAAATAATTTCTCATTTGAAAAAAAAGGGAATTGTTTATTTTAATTGAATTTGCTTTTCACCTGTTTCTCTCTTTCCCCTCTTCCTCATTAGAGTGACGAAGTCTTCACATCTTTAGTCTACTACCTAGACACTCTGAGACCAACAGTCATCACCACCACACTACGCTAGTGGTTCAAAATCACTGACACAACACTTAGTTGCCTCACCACACCTAGGCTTTTACTCCACACAGATCTGTGTCAGTCTCTCTTCTCCCTAGCGTGCCAACATGCCGCAGACTGCAAACCCCTTTGCACAAGGGGAAGATGGGAACACTTGGCTGAGAGGCACGACAGACAGCCTCACCCCCAAGACCCTTGAACTGTTATTATTTTTAATAATAATCCTAAGCCTGAGAAGATTCCTGACACAAGATTCAAGCCAGAACAACAACCACGAGGAGTTAGTCAAAATCTCCAGCTCTCTAAGCTATGCCTTCACAACCCAGCTGAAACTGAGCAACAAGCACGTCGCCCACCTTCAAGAGGAGCTGACATGTGTTCAACGCCGCATAGACAAGCTGGAAGTGAATGTTCAAGATCATCTCAAAGCACCCAACGAGAGGGAGCAGGAATCAACGGAACAAGTTAAGGAGCTCCAAGCAGCCCTGACAGCAGCTCAGCTCGACCAACAACATGCAAAGGCTGCCCAGAAAGACCTGGTAAACAGACTCCAGTATGCTGAACAGCTCCTAGAGAAAGCCAAGCATGACATCAGCGACAAGAATGCTGAAATCAGTGCCTTGAAAGACCACCTTGAAAGGTACAGCTCTAAAATAGACAATCTGACCCAACAAATAGACGATACCAACGATCAGCTCTACATGGTCAGAAAAGAACTTAAACATGCTGATGAGCAGAAACAAGAGCCAAGGCGAGAGAAACAGCTCTCAGCCTCACCTCTGCTGAGCAGAGCAGAGTCCCACATTCAAGAACTCGTATACAGCGAAAGAAGCGAAGAGCCACAACCCAAAACCTCACCTGCCTTCGCCACAGAACTCTTTCCTGTCAACGAAAGAAAACCTCCCATCCAAGCAGACCTCGGAGCTGCACATGGGATGACCATATAGACCTCGACAAGCTGTCTAAAAACATCAGCAAGTTCAACCCGAACTCCACAGAGGGCCACACCATCCAGGCCCATCTTCAAGATATCGACTTCTATCTGGAAATGAGACCTCATGTGACTGACAGAGACAGGTTGTACCTCCTTAGAGCCACGTCCAGTTCCGAGGTACGAAACTTTCTAGATCGACAGCCCAGCCGAACGAAGTCAGACTACCAACTACTTCGTGAAGTCCTGATTAAAGAGTTTACAGACTCTGAATCTGAACATGGACTGTTAACTGCCTTAGAAACCAAACAAGGTCGACAAGAGGCTCCACAAGCTTACTACAACCGACTCCGACAAGCCTACTTCGGTGCACACAACGGACCTGACCTTGAAGAGGATGTGAACTTCAAAAGCCTCTTCCTAAGAAATCTGCACCCTGGAGTCAGCCACCATCTAGGCGTCATGGCCTGTCCACGCTCCATGACCATCCAACAGTTGCGTGACCTAACACAGAAGGCCTACAACAAGCAGAAGATGGCCTCAAAGAAAGGTTACACAACCTCCACACTCTTGAACTCTGTCAACAAAGACTCAAGCTTTGCACTGGACGACACCCAGTTGCATCACAACACCAGAGTCCTCTATCAAGAGCACAGAGAACGTGACCCCCATGTCCACGACAGCTATCAGCCCAACCGCTGGAAAAATCCATGGGACCACCCACGCTTCTCAAGAAACCACAACAACTGGAAACCTAACCAGACATTCAAAGCTAATCGCCTGACCCATCCAAGGGCTACTCGTGTGGGTAAGCGACAACGAAACCCACCTCAGCACCACTCAGACATGCACAGTGTTGAGTATGCACAAGAACAAGACAGCTTACCATCAGAAGACATGGAACAAGTCATGAAACAACTGAACGAGTTCCTTCAAGATAAGCTGAACACGGATGACTACAAAATTGAGTCGTGCTCGCTGTGACCAGCGACAGAACGGAAGGCCGGTGATCACATGGTACAACACCACATCAGAGATGACAAGCACCTGTTCAACAACCACCCAGAATGAACAAGTCTCTCACGGCCAACCACTGATGAAAACTGAGGTACCAGAGAACATCACCTCAGTCACCCATCACTCACTAGCAAACTGCTAAATGAACTCAAACTTCAAGAACCACATTCACGTCTGTGCAACAGCAACCACCAAAGCACAGAAGGTCAGAACGTCTGCTACATCCAGAAGGCAGCACAAGAGGAATGCAACATAGGAGACGAAGTTTGCATCCCAGCTTCACACAGCCATGCCAAACTACCTCCGACTGTCTGCTTAAGAACTTCCTGCCTTGCTGGACTGACCCCCATGAGATCATTAAGTGGTAAGTACTGACAAGCAGAGTCCTGCATGGGTCCGATTTTGTAAATCCGCACCCGCATCCGACCCGCTTAAAATAGAACCGACCACCCGACCCGCAACCGAAATAAAATCATTTTAGACTATCATATTATAGACACACTTACAAAAATGTTTATTGCCAGATCATACAGAAGTTATTACATGACCATTAACACAAGGACAACTTCAGCCAAAGCTGTCAAAAGGCCGTTACATGAAGAACATGGCTAACATTACCACGAAACTGAGTAGCCTTATAACATTTTACAAATCGAACAGACGCGGCTACAACACTATATGCCACGCAATTTCGTCTATTTCTAAATTATTTGATCAACTTGAAATACAGGCATATTTTTGTAGATGTGTTCCTAAAAATATGCATATATTTTTACGTTTGCACATGATTGTTTTAAACCCGTGTTTAGACCCGCACTGAAAAAAAGGAAAAGCAGTTTTACTGAATTCACTTAAACAATACACTTACAGTCTACTTAATAAATTTATGTTTGAGATGCAAACATAATTTTATTGTGTAAAGTCTAAATGAAATTCAACAGTCATCAAAACATGATATAATCACTTTGCAAGAAAATGTTCAAATTGATTCAGATTTCCAACAAATGGTGATCACGTAAAATTATTTTTTTCTGCTGTTTGATTTACTTAATTAAAATGAGCTCATGTCACACGATTACTTTACATTTTCTTCTCAATTTAATTCCATTGTGTACAATTAATCTAATTCAGTTTTGTGAAGTTCTCTTATCATTTACACGGGAGCAACGTGCACGAGAGCATCCGCTCATGCGCTTTGAAAAGCAGAACCGTTGGTCTGGGAAAGCACACTTGAGGGGACTGACTGACATGTTTCCAAAGCTCGTTAAAAGGTAAGAATTTCATTTTAAAAAATCGTATGATAATACTAAAAATGCATTCATTGTCAGATTAAATGCAACAATAGTGTTTTAAGATAGCTCCACACGCTTTTAAATCATAAAATCATAAAATGGGTGGTGATGGCGCAGTGGATAAGACACATGCCTTTGGTGTGAGAGACCCGGGTTCGAATCCACTGTGAGACACCAATGTGTCCCTGAGCAAGACACTTAACCCCTAGTTGCTCCAGAGGCGTGCGACCTCTGACATATATAGCAATTGTAAGTCGCTTTGGATAAAAGCGTCAGCTAAATGAATAAATGTAAATGTAATGTAAATATCGACGGCATATTTCGTCGAGTGTAATCGCAGAATTTTTTTTTGAGGTAGCTAACTTAACGTTAGGCCTATAAGGTTAAATATTACTCGTAATTTTCCAAACTGCAATTAAATCACTCACAAATGGATACTAAGTTTTCATCAGGCGATTAATAGGCTAATGCCCGTCAACATTGGCTAAAAAGTGTTCATTTCACAGCGCTTAGAGTTAACTTAGATTTTCAGAATCAGTGATTATAAATATTTAACGGAATTTTGTGCTGAGGGTTGATAGGAAAGAATGCGTACGTGTAACAAGGGGAAACCTAACTGAATTTATTAATGCTTCATAAGAGCAAGGTTTAATAATACCTTATGACAAAGAATAATTATACAAGTCTTAACTAACGTTATATCGAGATGGAGATTGACGTTAAACGTTTTTGCACTTTACATGGAACGTAAAGCATTGAAATTGGTTAAAAAAAATGTCTTAAATATGTCAACGTTGTTGTGCTTTGTAGTCAGAAAACCCGCTGCTTCCAAGTTCACTGATATGTGTTTTTAGGACCAGATTCGACAATCTGTGTTACCTCTGAGCTACCCTCCACTGACTTTAGGTTTGTATTTAGCCGCTAGGTGGGGGAGGGGTTCGTCGCCGTTGTCTTATCACAGCAATGGACAAAAGCGCTCCATGCTCCGTCAGTGTATGTAGGTTTTCTGACTCGCGCCCATAGACAGCAACGTAACTGACATTCTGCGCTTTGAATGTCAGTTACATTGCTGTCTATGGGCGCGAGTCAGAAAGCTCGTTACAAAGATGAACGGATGTCCTAGGGTTGTCAAACGACTTGAGGGTGAGTAATTCAAGGGGAAAGTTAGGTTCCAGCTGGTTACCTGCCATTCTCCCACTGTGTCTGCACAGCATATGGACAAGTTTTTACCAAAGGTTTTTACTATGCTGATAGCACTGATGTTAACATTTGGTGATTCAAATGACCCATGTGAGGTCTCTCTTAAAGTTTTTAATGCATTTTTTATTTTTAGTGAATGATTTTCCATTGGGTTTGCCTGTCAGACTGCTAAATTTATGGGTCAAGAGTATTTCATTGAATCACACAACATGATATGATAAGGTGTAAAGCAGTCAGTCTAGCTGTATTTTCTTCATTATTTACCCCACCTTAACCCATTTTGCATCAGACATGACATTAAATGTTCAGTAGATTAAACTGATTTTAAAAAATGCATTGTTTAGCTTCAGGTTAGCACACTAGAAATTATTTGCATGTATTCATACTCTATTTTTTGTACTTGATGTTAATTGCATTACGTTTCACATCATAATATCAAGCTATTATCTGTTTTCTAGAATATAACATGCATGTTTGCCATACTCATAATATAAATTATGAACTTTTAGTGAATGAGACCTATTGTGCTCTTTTGTTTAATTGTGTTTTGAGTAATGTCTGTAACTAACCTTTCTTTTTCTGCTCTGGCTTATTTTTTTAAGGATGACATTGATGCAGCTCGTGAACTTGCCATCAAAGGACTCTGTATCTATCTTAATGAGGACCCTAAAGATCTCATTCAGGAGTACGTGGTGAGTGGTTATAGTACAGATTCCATCGGTCAAGCTATGTTCAACAAGCAATACATTACTACATCTAAAAACCATGGTTTCATCTAATATGCACTTTTTTGTTTTTGGTTCTAAAAAACTACCCTTACAAAAAGAAGTATACTTTAAATTAATTTTATTAAGTATACTTAAGTAAAGTTCAAGTATATTTTTAAGCATACTTTATGTAGTAAGTATACAGATATCAGTGTACTAGTAGTATACTTGTAAGTGTACTATTTCAATACTTCTTGATACTTATTCAATACTTCTTTGGACTGGCTCAAAAGTTGATTGATTAGAGAGCTGAATCTTTGACACATGGATGATCTAGCATAAATAAGATAAATTGTTTATAGTTTGTTTTTAACAGGTTTCACACAAATATGTAATTCAAACGGTCTTTAATTAAGGTTGTCATGAAAATGCAACTTTAACCATCACTTACAGACATAAGTTCTTCAGAGTTATGAAGACAAAACGTGTAAAAGATGATGAAAAGTGCTCAGCTGTGCTTCAGGGTTGTTGCATGCATTGAGAACTACGGCAAGTCTGAAGAGACAAACAACACGGTGTAGTAATTCTTCTACCTGCTTTCTTAAAGGAGCAGCACATCAATAGTTGTGATATATGAAAAGTGCTGAGCACGTCCGTCTTTGGCTCAGCACCAACCATAATGCGAAAGCACAGTTTGAATCTGGCAGTTATGTCACATCATGTCGCGTTGTCATTTCACTGTACATTCTCTCCTTAATGGTCAGAAATCAAAATCGTTGACACTTTAAATGCAGTTTTGGTATTTTATATTTTGTTCCTGGAGTTCATAAAGTTTGCAAAGTGTTTTGCACTAAAAATATCATTTTCTAATCTCACCTCTTAAATGTGTATATATCAAGAATATTTTGATTATCCATTTCATGACTCCTTTAGTACACATGACTCCTTTAGCACACAAAAAAATTATTTTTCACATCTCCAAAGCAAAGAGAGGTCATACTCTAATGAAAATAATACTTTTGCACTCTTGGATGAAACACTGACATCTGTTTTACACAGTATGGATTATTGTATTATTTAGGCTCTCTTTGGCAACTAACTCCAAACTGTTATAATGAGAGGGCAGGACGACAGAATCACAAGTGAAGGTAGGTTTAATGATCAACAGTGGTAATGGTATCAGGTAAGTGAATGACAGAATCTGGGGTCGCTGAACGAACAGGCTGATGATCTAGGTTTTCCTTCTTGCAGGAGAAGAGAGGGATGAGGAAGCTGTGACAGACACACACCGCAGACTTGGGGCTTATCCGGAAACGATCTCGGAACAGATGTCACTGGAGCTGGGTCTGGAGATTGCCTAGGAGCGAGCAGAACAGGTAAGTAATCAACAGGTAAGTTTCTTAGGTAGGTACTGCACTATGACTGAGCGTAGTGAGTTAGTCCTCTTCGTACAAACGAGACTGGACGACTGGTGTTGGGCGGTGTGTGTCTTTATGCTGCGTGGGTAATGAGAGGGGAATGAGTGGCAGGTGTGCGTGATCAGTATTCTGGTGAGGGTGAGCGCTGTGATTGGGTAGCAGAACCTGGCAGATCTGTAACATTACCCCCCTCTCCACGGCCCGCTCCCGAGGGCCGAAAACCCCGACGCCGTGGCGGTCTGCCTCTTCCCCTAGGGGCAGGGCGATCTGGGTGGTTAGAGTGGAACTCTTCGAGTAGCACTGGGTCCAGCACATCATCCCTGGGGATCCAGGACCTCTCCTCAGGACCATATCCTTCCCAGTCTATGAGGTACTCTAACCTGCCGCCTCGGCGTCGGGAGTTCAAGATCTCCTTGATCTGATAGACCGTTCCATCCTCCAATACCAGCGGGAGAGGGGGTTCTTCCTCGGGACCAGGTTCTGCAGGGGGAGAAACAGGAGGGTGAAACGGTTTTAGCAGTGATACGTGGAAGACGGGGTGAATTCTATATTGTGAGGGGAGCTGGAGCTGGTAAGTGACTGGATTGATTTGTCTGATTATGGGGAAGGGACCAACAAATCTGGGACTGAGTTTCTTGCAGGGTAGACGCAACCTGATGTCCCTAGTTGACAGCCAGACCTTCTGCCCTGGATGATACACGGGAGCCTTGGAGCGGCGGAGGTCGGCTGTCAACTTACGTCTACTCACTGCGCGCTGGAGGTGGTGATGAGCGTTGTCCCAGACCCTCTCGCTCTCCCGGAACCAGTGATCCACGGCAGGTAAGTCTGAGGGTTCACCTGACCAGGGAAACATGGGAGGTTGGAAACCAAGTATGCACTGAAATGGGGTTAATACCTGTAGTAGGCTGGCGCAGGGAATTCTGGGCATACTCAGCCCAACCGATGAACTGGTTCCAGGAGTTCTGGTGGCCATGGCAGAAGGTTCGGAGGAACCGGGCTACTTCCTGGATCTTCCTCTCTGTCTGCCCGTTCGTCTGTGGATGGTAACCGGAAGACAGACTGATGGTCACACCCAGGAGCTTGAAGAAAGTCCTCCATACACGGGACACGAACTGTGGACCTCTGTCTGAGACTATATCTTCCGGGATTCCAAAATATCTGAACACATGATTAAACATTAGTTCTGCCGTTTCCATGGCTGTCGGAAGGGCCTTAAGTGGGAGTAATCGACAAGCCTTAGAGAACCGGTCTACAATCACCAGGATACAGGTGTTCCCGTCCGATGGTGGTAAGTCCGTGACAAAGTCAACTCCTAGGTGTGACCACGGTCGGTTGGGAACGGGCAGAGGAAGTAGCTTACCGGCTGGTAGATGTCGGGGAGATTTGGACATGGCACATTCCTTACATCCTTGGACGAATCTACTCACATCCTTGGCCATGTTGGGCCACCAGAAGCGCTCTCGTAGCAGCGAGAGGGTGTTATTGGTCCCTGGGTGACCAGTGCCAAGGGAGGAGTGAACTGACTGAATGATCTGTGAGCGTTGGTTTCTGGGAATAAATTGTATACCTGGTGGGCAGCCCGGCGGAATGTTGGAGGAGACATTGGAGGAGGTAAAGCTAGGCGAGGTCCACTGGATGGGACAGACAAAAAGGGATTCTGGGAGGACTGATTCTGGAACTTCATCGTATTCTTCACGGGATTCGAATTGTCGGGAAAGAGCGTCTGCCGCTGTATTCTTGGAACCGGGTCTATAGGAAATGGAAAAGTTGAAACGGGTGAAAAACAGAGCCCATCTGGCTTGCCGGGGGTTTAATCTTTTGGCTTCTCTGAGATATTGGAGGTTTTTATGATCGGTGAGGACTAGGAACGGATGTTGGGCTCCCTCCAACCAATGTCTCCACTCCTCCAAAGCGAGCTTGATGGCTAGAAGTTCTCGGTTGCCAACATCATAGTTCCTCTCCGCCGGGCTGAGCTTACGGGAAAAGAAGGCACATGGATGGAGTCGTGGTGGTGTCCCCTGTCTCTGGGACAATATGGCGCCCACTCCTGACGTGGAGGCATCGACTTCAACCACAAACTGTTTCTCGGGGTCTGGATGTACGAGGATGGGAGCTCGGGTGAAAGCATCCTTCAACTCTTGGAAGGCTTTGGTAGCGGCTACTGTCCAGGAGAGGGATTTGGGCTTTCCCTTCAACAGGTTGGTTAGGGGACTGGCTATGGAACTGTAATTGTGGATAAACCGGCGATAGAAATTGGCGAAGCCTAGAAAGCGTTGAAGTCTCTTTACCGTGTCAGGAGTGGGCCATTCCCGGATTGCCGTAACCTTCCCCTCGTCCATCTGAATACCACCGTGGCTGATGTTATAGCCGAGGAATTGCACTGAGGGTCGATGGAACAAACACTTCTCCGCCTTAAGGAACAGGTTGAATTCCCTCAGGCGTTGTAGGACCTCCGCAACGTGGCGACGATGTTCGGCCATACTCCGGGAGTAAATCAGAATATCATCAATGTACACTAGTACAAACTTATGGAGAAACTCCCGGAGCACCTCGTGCATGAAATCTTGGAATACGGAGGGGGCGTTGACGAGCCCATAGGGCATAACAAGATATTCATAGTGGCCTGTGGGCGTGACGAAGGCGGTCTTCCATTCGTCCCCCTCACGTATTCTGACAAGATTGTAGGCGCTGCGGAGGTCTAACTTAGTGAACACGGTGGCACCTCGCAGATGTTCCAGAGCAGCTGGGACGAGGGGAAGCGGATATCTGAACTTGACAGTGATACGGTTCAAGGCTCGGTAATCAATACAAGGTCTGAGTCCTCCATCCTTCTTTGCGACAAAGAAGAAACTGGAGGAGGCAGGAGAGGTGGAAGGGCGAATGTATCCCTGCTTCAAGGCTTCCCCGATGTACTCCTCCATGGCCTTCTGCTCTGGGATGGATAGAGGATATATTTTACCACGAGGCACTGGTTCACCCGGAAGGAGGTCAATGGCGCAATCCCAGGGTCGGTGAGGTGGTAACTGTGCGGCTTTCTGGGGACAGAAGACATCCTTGAATTCATCATAACCAGGAGGAATTTCGGTGGATAGTTTCTCTGGGGGACTCTCTACGGAGGTGGTAAGTAGCTTCAGGATCTCTGCGGCTGGTCTTGTTGGTCTAGGTAGGTGTGGAAAACACTCGGGAAAACATGACTCACCCCACTTAATGATCTCGCCCGTTCTCCATGAAATGATGGGATTGTGCTGAACTAGCCAGGGTCGCCCTAAGATGATGTCCGTAGTAGCATCTTCGAGCACCAATAATCTTATATCTTCTACATGGAGTAAACCTAATTTAAGGCATACGGGAGTAGACCATCTGTTAACTAACTTACGGCTTACCGCCTTGCCCGTCACCGATTGGATCTGGTAGTTCCTTGGGGTGATGGAGGTTGTGAGGCCGAGTTGTCTGCAGAGACTGCCCGAAATGAAGTTCCCCGCCGAACCTGAGTCGAGGAGGGCAACGACTGGAACGGAGAACGTGGGACCCATAAGAAGTGCCTCAGTGGTTAAAGGCTTGAGATTAGGGATCTCGGAATTCAAGGCACTCACCAAAAGGCGAGTTGGTCTTACTGGGCAGGTGACTCGGAGGTGCCCCTTCTCTCCACAGTACAGGCAGAGTCCTTGGGCATATCGGCGTGTCCTTTCTTGGGAGGAGAGACGAGAAGTATCCACATTCATCGGCTCCGGGATGGATTCTGGTGGGTTCGGTATGACAGGGAGATAGGAGCTATGACCCGGGTTGAATTCAGACAGACACGTCTTCATGCATGTGGCACATCGGATGGAGTGTTGAATTAAGCCCTCCAACCCCAGGGCATCATCAAAGGCGGCAAGTTGTAGACGGAGGTGAGGTGCCAAACCTTGCCGGTAGGCGGTTAACAGGGCTCGCTCGTTCCATCCGCTGGCCGCGGCTAGGGTTCTGAACTGTAGGGAGTAATCTTGGATATCGTTCTTGCCTTGGCGTAACTGATAAAGTTGATCGCAGACAGAGGAATCATAAGCAGGTTTACCGAACACATCTCTGAAGTGTTGGACGAAGGCTTGGGAGGATTGGGTAACACTGCCTCCTTGTGTCCATATGGTGCTAGCCCACTGCAGCGCTTTACCCTGGAGATGCTGGATAATGAACGCGATCTTGGCCTTCTCAGTGGAAAACAAGTGGGGCTGCATCTCAAACGCCAGGTCGCATTGTAGCAGGAAACCATTGCAATCTTCCGCCGAACCAGCGTAGGGCGCTGGTCGGACTGTCGAGTGGTTCGTGGGCAGCGAAGAAGAGATTGCGGAAGTACCTGGGCTGGGAGAGACCGCTGCTGGAGTGAGTGTTTGCTTTAAGATGTCAACCAGGTCCTGGAATGCGTCTGGATTGCTCATGTTGTTGATCGTTGATGTAAAGGTCCAGTCTTCTGTTATAATGAGAGGGCAGGACGACAGAATCACAAGTGAAGGTAGGTTTAATGATCAACAGTGGTAATGGTATCAGGTAAGTGAATGACAGAATCTGGGGTCGCTGAACGAACAGGCTGATGATCTAGGTTTTCCTTCTTGCAGGAGAAGAGAGGGATGAGGAAGCTGTGACAGACACACACCGCAGACTTGGGGCTTATCCGGAAACGATCTCGGAACAGATGTCACTGGAGCTGGGTCTGGAGATTGCCTAGGAGCGAGCAGAACAGGTAAGTAATCAACAGGTAAGTTTCTTAGGTAGGTACTGCACTATGACTGAGCGTAGTGAGTTAGTCCTCTTCGTACAAACGAGACTGGACGACTGGTGTTGGGCGGTGTGTGTCTTTATGCTGCGTGGGTAATGAGAGGGGAATGAGTGGCAGGTGTGCGTGATCAGTATTCTGGTGAGGGTGAGCGCTGTGATTGGGTAGCAGAACCTGGCAGATCTGTAACACAAACTTGTTTTCAAATTTTAATATTATCAATCTCATTTCTTACAGACCATGTCAAAAAGACACACCCAGGCATCGGAGGCACTGAGATCAAGGTCTGCATGGCACAGAAGTTAAAAGATCTGAGGAGACGAGCAGAAAGGTAATCTTCAGATGATCCAACATCAGTCTATTCCTCAGTCTATTTTGTGATTTATTCACAAATTGTCAAAAGTGCTTTTTATAAAAGAGACGCATCACTCTTATACAGTTGTTTTAAGCCAAGATGAAAACGACATTGCTGTTCACCAGCATTTTTTGTTTCCATAGCATATTCACAAAACATTTAATGACACTATTAACAATACAATTACAAATTAATAATAATAATATCACTAAAAATATATAGGCTTAATAGCTAACAGTCTTTAAATCCGAACACAGCAAATCAGTCATCTGTGAAAATCAAAAGCAGCTTCAAACACCTTTTTTTCAACCTTAAAATAAAACGTATATCATGAAATCAAAATTGACCCTATTACCCCAAAATTACCCAACACGTAGGTGGATCTGTCACCTATTTTAATGTTTAAGCCATGAATGAAATAAAGGCTTTTTAACTTTTTTCTACTTACTTCGGGTGCCTTGGAGTTCCTAAGTTCTTATATCTTAATTATCCCAAACAACCAAAGAGCACCGAGATGTTACACCCTGAAGCAGCATTAGCATTATTTTTGCATTATTTGCTCTGATTGAACCTATTTACTTTGCTTAGTTTATCAGGATAGACTTGTGTTTGCACTGCCCTAATCTTTGATTGTTTTTCTATCCCAAAACAGGATGCCTGCTGAAGGAGGCACAGAGGACTGAGACAACACACGTTCACAAACACACAATACACACACATGCCCTTATACATAATCGTTTTAGAGGCTTTTTTTTTAATGTATAATTTTAATTTGGTTTTGCTTTGTTTTAAACATTCAATTTGTACTGCATATTTTTGAAATGAAATAAAAGCTCAATTTGAATTATTTGTTTTAATGTTGGGAAACATGGCTATAGGCCCTACAAAAGAACATGGTAGGCCTACCGTTTTCTGTGGTATTTTGCTGAATGATTTTTACATGGGTTTCACATGAAGTTGCAGGTTTACATGTGGTGTAGGTTTAACATAGATTGTTGATGGGTTTCAAATGTTATTCCATGGGTCTCTAATGGGAATTTTACGTTTCACATGTAATTATATGTTTCACATGGGAATTTTCAGGTTTAACATGTGATCTCATGGGTTTCACATGTGCTTATAGGTTTCACATGTGATCTCATGGGTTTCACATGTGCTTATAGGTTTCACATGTGATCTCATGGGTTTCACATGTGCTTATAGGTTTCTCATGGGGCTCTAATTGAAATTTAACATGTTTCACATGTGATCAAATTTAACATGTTTCACATGTGATTACATGTGTTTCACATGTGATTACATGTGTTTCACATGTACTCACATGTGCAAATGTTCCAAAAGCACACATTTCCCATGTGCAAAACACGTTTCACATGTGATCCACATATTTCACATGTGCAAAATCACATGTTTTTACATGTTAAATTTCACATTTGCAAAATCACATGTGCATGTGGTCACATGTGATCACATGAGTTTTTGCACATGTGAAGTTCATGTGTTTTTTCTGTAAGGGTGGCCAATTGGTTAACGACTCATCTTCACATATATGCTGTTGTGAACGTCTGCTGGTCCTGTTGTACATGCTTAACATTTGTTCTTGTGTTACTTAAAACACCTCTGACCACCCACAATCCATTCACTGAAGCATACTGCACTTCAAAATAGCAAACATAAATTGAAATAGCCAATCCAACAATTTCTTATGAGTTTAATGTGTGTATACAATGAGAAATAATTTACTGAAGTTTGTGGCTTTAAATATTTGCGACAGAGTTTTCTTTGGGGCAAAGTTAACTGGATATCAGCAATCACATCTGTATATGGTATCTTTCATTGCTGAGTCACGCCTGTGAAATAACCTGTTTGGGATGTACAAAAATTCTGATCAAAAGTATACTTGTTTTATTGCAATGTCAACTAACTTTCAAGACACTTCCAAACTGTTGCTTGAGCACAAGAGCAGTTGATTTGACGGAAAACGGACAGTTGAAGAGAAAACACTTAAAATGCAAAGGATGAACTGAAGCATTTTGTGACTTAACGATGCACAAGTGTGTTAACATCTGAGTGTCTTGCAACACAACATTTGCACAACTTGTGGTCACATAACAGAGTTTCACTTTCACAAACCCCCTTGTTTCTCCTCTACAACTCAAAATACAAAAGATTCAAAATACAAAGTACAGTGTAAGCTTTGTCTAATGTCTCAGCTGTGTTTGCATAAACGTGGTTGCATTCACATACTTGCATACTAAACATTTCAGGCCTTTCAAAGTCACAGGCTATATCACCCTCAGGCCATCCAAGATATAGATGTTCATCCAAATACATTTGGAAAAATTTAGCATAATTATATTACTTGCTCACCAATTGATCCCCTGCAGTGAATGGGTGCCGTCAGAATGAGAGTCTAAACAGCTTATAAAAACACCACAATAATCCACAAGACTATCTGTCCATTAATTAACATCTTGTAAAGTGAAAAGCTGTTTGTTTGAGAGTCTATAATCCATCCTCTAGTTAAAAAGCCCTTGCGAAAAAGTTTATTCAAGTGTGAAAAAAAAAAAATTGGAAAGTATACTTTTAGTTTACTTCATGTACTTCACAGAAATATACTTAAAATGACATTTAAGTATACTTGACTTATACTTAGAAAAAGTCTAAATATATTTGAGCTATACTTGTAATCAGTGTTTTCATAGTTATATGGTAGAGGCCACTAGTACACATCTTCTGTAAAGAACTTCCAAAAACACAAGTGAAGACATCGAAACAACAGACGATTCCACCTGTAATCTAATGCGATCATCTGACATAAAACAGCATCAAAACTGTAAGGTTATAGAATAAAATGTCACTAATGAAGAGGTAATATTGACTGTCAAGCTTGGGGTGTTGATCAACTCCATCTGTGTTTTGATTATTCTGAATCCAATTCAAAGTCTTTCAGCCTTTTGTTCAAAATGTTAATTTCTTTATTTTTTTTATTTATGAAACTTACCCATATTCAAGTATTTTAAAAAAGAATGCATGAAGCTAGAATAAAATGTTTTTGTTTACAAGCAAATACCCTGTTCTTTCTTTGGATGTTTTGTACTTTCAGATATTCATATAACAAAATATATACAAATCAATACCTAAATAGGGACATAGTAGTATACATGTAAAGTAAGAACTATGTAAAGTTCACTTAAAGAAAACTTACGAGTATTCTTTGTATAAAACTACTAAACTAGTAGTTTACTGAGACTATACTTCAAAGTGTACTAAAATGCTACTAGAAGTATTTAATTAGTAAACTATCAGTATACATATAAGTTCACTTTTAGTATAATTGCAGTACAAGCTAAAATCATTGATGTAAACTAGTTGTGTACTCAGTTTACTACTGTTATACTTAAAGTATACTTTTATATTCTAGAAAATGGGCCAATTTAGTCCCAAGGAGTATTGAAATAGTACTCTTACAAGTATATTACTAGTACACTGATATTTGTATACTTACTACATAAAGTACACTTAAAATATACTTGAAATAACTGAAGTATACTTAATAAAATAAACTTGAAGGATACTACTTTTTGGTAAGAGGGTCCATCCCCTTTTGTTCTGTCAATCACAGGCATATGTTTAGATACGTTTTCACTTGTAAACAGTGCTTGAGCTGAGCATTTGAGCATTTCTCTCCTGATTCAGACGTGACGACTTTTTTAACTGAAGAATGCAAGATTATGGATAGAGAATTCATATTTTAGCCTGAAGCAATGGTTTGAAGTAAAAAAAACCCCCAATCTGCAGACCACTAAACCTGACTACCCAAGATTCACGTGTGACCTATGCTGCAGGGCTGCCGACTCTCACATCTTTTCTCAAGCACTCGCGCCACACATCCATTTTCTCACGCAGTCAAAAGCACCTTCAGTTAAAACGGTTATAATAGGATCATGGTGAAACAGATTTCATAAAGGCTGCAGTGCGCATTTGTGTTTGCGCTCTAGAAAGCATCAAAACATCCCATTTACAAAGTGTTTTTGTAGCACTGAGCAATGTAGCCAATCACAGACATACTTGTTGATTTCTTGAACAACTGTGATTGGCCATTGCGCTCACGCACCTCTAAACGACTGATTTTTTTCCTGCATGCTCGCGAATCCAATTTCAATGTGTGCTTTACTGGCATGACAATTTTTGCAATGTATTACCAAAGCATAGTGTTTACGTTTAATCTAGAACATATATGCCTATAGGAAATTTATAAATAAAATGAATAGCCTACTACATGTATGCTATATACGCATTTAAAAAAAATAGAACAAGTCAACATTTTAGAATTCAATGAACAATTTAGAATTCAGTCTCACTGTAACACAATATAAATAAGAGGTTCACTGATTATAAAGGAACTTTGTGAGTTTGCGATAAACCGAAGTGACACCTTTTTAGCCATTATAAAGTAAGGGCTACTCGCACACTTTCTAGGCTAAATATAATCCGTTCAGAATTTGAATAAAAGTCTTGTTTTTCGTGCTGCGAACACCCATATAACCTGTGCAAGCAGCAAAGTTTCGGGAGAGATGCATGCAGGATTCATTTTCGAATGGGAGAAAAATATGACCTCTCAAAACAGATGTTCAAGCAATGCATAGCTACTTATAAATTAATAGAAAATATTAGAATTTTCGTGTTTTATTGTATTGTTAAATTTTTTTTTTTATGCAGATGCAGTCATTTATAAAAGTAATGACTAATGAATCTTGCAATTCTTTCAATGTACATTACTGCTCTTGTTGTGGTGAAAAGTTAATAGATATACAGCAGTGTAACAGTTATTTGACATAATTCTATGATAAAACACAGTACCATCGTGACGTTAACAACTAGGCATGTCCAGATGTCAGACAAAACTCTCCTGACATGCGTTTTCTATGCTATATATTTTTGAACTCCAAGTTGAACTCAAAAGTTAGCAGCCCTGATGACATATGTAAGTGCGCAAGAAGCCATTTCAACCACAAGCAGCCAACTCACAAAGTGCACTAAAAGTAATTGACATTACTGTTTACTCGCGTCTTTGTTGCGATGCACGAGCTCTCTTAACTTGAAGCAACTGATTAGATGCAGGAACTAAAAATCCACCAACACTGAGAATTACCATCTAAACAGCATCGGCGGAAAACACAGCGAATCTCTCTCCAGCACAGCTTGAGATTGCGGTGAAGTATCTTACCTTATAGCCAGGTGTGATCTTCCAATGCTGCTCCTGCATGTGTCCGTCAATTTGTTTGGCCTCGAAGTATAAAGCGTTTCTCTTGTCTCGTGCTCTCGACTAGACTCGCGCAGGAAACTAACTGAACGCACGCGCCCTGTTGAAGCGCGAGGACTCTGAACAGAAGTAGCATGACTTTTATAGGTAAATTATATTTGAACCCACACTCACTCTCTCCTTAGCTCGGTTTCTCCCTCATTAGGTCTCAATTGTTTCGGTGTGTTTTACTGGTGTGTCAAAAAACGTAAGGTGCTGTAAGGAGATGTTTCAAAGCCCCCAAACACAATGTTTTCACTACACACTACACATTTGCACAATACAAAATAACAAGGTCAAACATGCATACAACAGGCAACAAAACCCATCTCTAAGTGAGCAGGTGTGTGTAGGTGTAGGGGTGCAACCTAAGAGTTTCTATAAAAGTATAACAGATAAGAACAAACAACAACAACATGTAGCTACTTAACACAAATAAAATGAATAAGGTATAAGCCATCTAGATATAATATAATAAGATAAAGCAATAGTAGAAACAAATAATGGCATTGATAATGCCAAAAAATAAACTAATTACCTCAAGACTTCCTCAAGAGGGGGCTGGTGGACCAGGAAGAGGGAGAACGATAATAATTGCTGTAATTGTATAGTTAGCAGCAATAATACTAATGCCATTTTCACTACTACAACTAATAATACAAATAATAATTATTAATAAAATAAAAATTGTGGCCATGGCACAATTTAGTCCCAAGATAGTCCACTGCCCCCATCACCACACAGAGTCCACCCCAGACCAGTACCCACATGCCATGCTTACCTTGTGTGTGTGTGCATGCTTTTTGTGATGTATGAGAGTCAACTAATGTGTGATGCATAAAAAAAAAAAAAGGAGACTAACCAGCTCAAAAGGCCAGGCCACTTATCCGGTGTCCTGTGCATCCCTTATTAAAGATGTAATAGATGCGTTTGCATCTTTGCTAATATGTGATGCATTAAACATGCGTGAGGCATGCCTATAAGTAAGGAATAATTGACGACGGGCCGTTGAATTATGCAAGTTACACCATGGGTGTGCATTATTTTTCTAATAATTCAACAGACCTTAGTCAATTATTAAGTTTATAACGCCTCCCTTGCTAATCCCAAAACGTCGTTTTAAACCGTAATGGAGGCTTGAGCTGTTGATAGTAGGTTAATGCAGTTAATAACTAAATTATGAGAGCGAAAGAGACCGATTACCTCTGTGAGTCTGTGCGTCTCTCAATAGTGTTCGGCAGCAATGTCTCTAGTTATAGTGAAACTTAGTTCAGTTTCTTCACGAACAGCGCCGTTGTTGTTACCTCGCTTGTAAGAAGTCATGTAGTTTTTAAGTTTAATTTTTTTTCTAATCGTCAGAGTAGCGCTAACTACATTGGTGCTTATGTTTGTGTGTGTGCAAACTGAGAGGGAGAGATTACCCTATCGTAATCCTAATATCAATACCAACGTTGGTATTGGTATCGGACCGATACTAGCCCGATAAGACCGATACTTTAGGTTAATTTTTTCTCCTATACACATTATCTCCTAATAACATTGCTTAATACATACAACTAAGTGTAGACATGTCTGAGGGTGTATATTCTACTCTTTTCACATCTTGTGTAAAAACAGAGGGAACTGAACTTCGAGCTACAAAAGAAATTAAAAGGGGAAGGAAGGAAATCCTTCACATAGTAAATAATTGTATATACACCTGTATACCGAATTTGTCCTTTTTATCACTGTAAGGTGTCTACTGCGTTTTGCCTTTTAAAATAATTTCTTAATGCATTAAGACTATTTAAATTTTCGGTTTTCTATGGGAGTAAAATGCTTAACATGTTGTTTAGCGTGTTCTTACATGCAATAAGCCACTTACGTTAAACTTCTCTTTATAATGGTTTTCTATGGGAGGAAAATGCATAATGTGAAAACTTTTGAGTGTTGCTTTCATATTTTGGGCACATCCGTTGCCTTGAAAAATCGATCAGATGAAGGCATCTCATGAGACAGGAAGTGAAGCTAACTTTGGATTCGGACGTGCCTTGATGCCTTCCTGCCTCGAAATGCATCCTCCGAAGGCAGCATTTTTCAGTTTTCGGATGCAGCCAATATGGCGACCGACAGCGGAAGTAGGGAAGCGGTACGTCCAGTCGCTACGACTGCCTGGGAATAGTTGTTTTCTCGCCGTCATTACATTAATTTATTTTCTTATAAAATAAGAATAGCCAATGTTGTCCGTTTTGTGTGCCGTTTTTAGGGAAAGCTATATTTTTTGGAGAAACTTTTTATTATTATTGTCAAGGTATGTATTATTTGGCAGTTACTTATTTTATTGAATGCATGAAAAAAACAACAATAGTCATCGTCAAATCACAACAACAGTCCAGGGTCATTCAGTTTTTCAGTCCAAAGGAAGTGCGAAGTCCTTCAACAAAGCCACTGCTCTTATCGCTTTCAAGTTCGTAGACAATTCAATAGATTAAAAATGCATTTTCATTTCAAGTTTGAATCTTCCAAAAAGAGGTTTGCATTTAGAAAGTTAACATTTATGAATATGATATTTAGCTAACAGGAAAATAAGGTTTATGAAATAAGTATCACCTTTTTTTTACATTCACGAAAGCCAAAAATGACATTTCTAGAAGTAAACTCAAAATCAGGATTCACATAACATTTGATCAAGTCAAGAATGTCACACCAAAATGATGATGTGTAAGAGCAATTCCAGAATACATGTAAATATGTTTCATTGTTTTCTAAACAGAAAGAACAGTTGGTATTAATATCATTCTTAAGTCCTTTAAGCGAGCAGTTATCCGGGGAAATTCTATGAAACAACTTATAATGCAATTTCTCTCATTTTGTTAGTAACCAAACTTTCTTCCAGGGAATATCCAACACTGTAAAAAATGATCGTGATTTTAACGGTAAAAAACTGTGAAAATGCTACGGTAAAAACCTGTTACATGGTTAACTGAAAGTTCCTGTAAAATTTACAGGGAAAAACCGTAAACTGACGATCCCAGAATTCCCTGCGTTCCATTTCAAATTCTGTTTGAATTTGACGTTTTTTCTTTGAAATAACTGTTTCTTCTTAGTTTTTTCTTATCAGTTATGTTTATTAGGGTTGTATGTTACATCTAATGTTGTTAAATTAATGTTTATAGCATATTTCAGTTTAATGAGTCTCACCATGATGGTGTTTAGTGCTTGTGTGAATGAGACTGTGCACCTTCTGTATGTGCTATTGTTTAAAAGTTGCTTGTGATGGGCTTTGGCTCATCATGTGAATTTCTCATCATCACCTGCATTTGGTGGATATCAGTGTATTTCAAAGGAACAAAACAGATTTCAGTACTTTAATAGGTTGGTATATTAAGATTATATCAGTTAAAGAAATTACGGTATTTAACTGTAAATTTAAATTAAAACCTAAAACGTTGCTACCGTATTTTTACGGTAGAATTCTGGCAACCACAGCTGCCAGTTTTTTTACCGTAAATTTTACGGAATTTTTTTTACAGTGAATAAGAGATTACATAAGGCACAGAAACAGATATTTGGCAGTTCCTAGAAACTGCTTTGTTTATACGCCATTTTGAGAGGATCGTGCTGCCTTTCCGCTATTGAGCTCAGGGCAGTATTTTGATTTTCTGTCGTGACTGTTGAAAATTTCAGCACTGCTTGTCATTCATTCTGCATCGAGAATTGCAAAAATAACTCCGATCATCGTTCTGAGAGAAAACTGGACAATTGAGTGTAGTTTTTTTGCCTTTTCTCTGTGTAAAAACACCAAGGGAAGCAGGTCGCGGAGATGACAAGACGACACCTGATAGTAAATCTATTAAATCACTGATTAAACCCACTGCCTGTCACTCAGTAAAAGAATCATGTTGCTGCATGTTTTAAAGGTTTTGATTTTCTTTGGTTTAATAATTAACATCACCTATGCGAGTATGACTCTCACTCAGCTTGTGAATTAATGTTAGCAGAACTTGAACAGGGACATTAAAACGATTAACATAACGCTTCATGTGCCTTAATGTACCAAGACAGTGAAAAAAACAAAAATTGTAAAGCATATACTACGTGCAGAGACGCACACAAATGTAAACGCAACGCCTTACCTAGACAGCAACATAGTTTTGGCCCACATCTGGCCCGTGTGAAATCCATGCGGGCCAGATGTGTGCTGACACTGCTTGCTGTCTGGGACACATTAAGCGTTTTCCTCTCATATATAGAATGCTTAATGTACTGGGACAGTGATATTAAAAGACCACATTCTGTACATGCCTTAATAAAGTAGAATATCTGCAGAAACACTCCAAATATGAACTTTAAATACTGTCTTAAGCATTTTCTTCTTTATGATTTCTAAAGGGACTAAAACGCTAAATGTGCAAGTAAACAAGTACATTAATATTTTGGCCTCATCTGCATGTGTTTTTAGCATCACTGTCTTACTACATTAAACCAGTATTTTAAAATGCTACAAAATTGTTCACAAACTTCCAGGGATTTAATTCTAGTTGTCATTTGTTTAAATTTATATAAAGTGGGCTTGCGTCTGTCTGCTGAATGTGACCCACAATCTCTGAAAAAAAATCATATTTACAGTTATACTTCATTAAAAACTTTCCAACAAAGAAATGGACCCACTTCTGTCAGCTTGTTGAACAAACACTTTGTTTGGATAATCTATAATCTGATGGCTGAAGCAGCAGTGAGGGTCCAGCGGGCAACACTGTTTTCAGGCTAATCAGATCAAAATAAACGAAATTCTACAAAACTTAAGAGAAAAAAAAAAAATCTAATCATGTGAAGCGATAAAATAGCTTCTCTTCCCTGCAAACAATCTAATGAAGAATGTGAAAATTTTACTTAAAGGTACAAACAAAACACAAGATAAGCAGGTATCTGTATTAAGAGCTTGCAACGCGGCGTGAGGTAGATTCACATTCTCTTTAGCTAATTTCCAATTTATCACTTGTTGGATTTATGGATGCATTTCAAAGTGGTTTAATAAAAAAAGTTAACTATTTGTATGTACATGGTTTAACTATACTTAGATTACCAATTTTCCTCATTTATATAGTGAGATATTATGACAACCGATTACTGGGCACATTTTACTGGTCCTTGCTTGTTAAAAAGGCTTATAAATCAGCCAAAACATGTTTTTATTTATTTAAATCTAGCGTTTCGCACGTTTCTATAATAAGTACGTTTAGTGGTAATGGTTGAGTTATAAAAGATATAACCTGATAGAAAATGTATGCAAGTCTAAGCGATGTCTTCACTAATACTCACACAAACGTGTGTGTGTGTGTGTGTGTGTGTGTGGACACTAGTCTCAAATAGTACTGCAGGGACAAGTGGTAATTAGGTCCAAGTGTTGTCAATAAGAAAGCATGAGGTGCCACATCATGTGATTAAAAATGCATGTTTTCTGTGCCTACCGACCTATCTTTTATATTATATAGTAATGGTCATTTTAACCATTTCACCCTTGTGCATCGTTAAGTGTTTTCTCTGTCAAATCAACTGCTCTTGTGCTCAAGCAACAGTTTTGAAGTGTCTTGAAAGTTAGTTGACATTGCCATAAATCGAGTATACACTTTTGATTATTTGACAGGCGTGACTCGGCAATGAGAGATGCAATATACAGATGTGATTGCGGATATCTATATTTATGTTTGCTATTTTGAAGCGCAGTAGCTATGCTTCAGTGAATGGGTTGTGGGTGGTCTGAGGTGTTTTAAGTAACACAAGAACAAATGTTAAAGGCACACTCCACTTGTTTTGGAAATAGATCTCCCCTAGAGTTAAACAGTTGCGTTTTACCGTTTTTGAATCCATTCAGCCGTTCTCCGGGTCTGGCGGTAGCACTTTTAGCTTAGCTTAGCATAGATCATTGAATCGGATCAGACCATTAGCATTGGGTCATCAAAAACGAGAGTATAGTTCCTAGACATATCGGCCTAGAAAATCGCAACTTTTAATTTTCCGTCGTTCTTAGTACACAGTGTAACTACAGAAGAGTCAAGCTTTAAATGGGAAAATGATCGAAACTCTTTATATCACGCACGGACATTTCAGGCCTCGCATTTGGAGCTGAATCACCCGAGACTCGCAATTCTTGACGGCCGTGAATCGAATCTTTTCGGAATCGACTCCTCCGAGCATCACTGTTCATACATGATGCAAAAAAATGAATAAAGGGGAAAAAAAATCATAGACATAAGGAATATAAAAATATAACCAACAATAATAATATACAAATTTTATGGAAAAAAGATTATCAGTTCATGGACTTACAAGACTATGGGATGGATAAAAAATGTTTTCTTGTAGGCCTATTTTATTTTATGTGCTGTATGTAACATAATAAACTTCTTTCGAATGCTGTCCACATCGTGTGCAATACAGTCACTAGGCCTACTTCATTAAGAATAGGAAAAACTCATTTAGTGATATTCTCCTCCTCAATTACACATCCACCCGTCGCTCACAGAAGTATTTCAACAACTAGACTTTATCATTATTATCGTGGGGAGAATTTTTACCGATATAGCAAACGATAAGATATTGCCCATCCCTACTTTCCAGCAGTGACAGTCTGATTTCAGATCACACTGAGGACAATCGAGGGACTCATAACTATTACAAAAGGTAAACACATTTACTGATGCTCAAGAAAGCATGCTCAACACAATGCTTTAAGAGACGCTGTTTTAATAGGGTGATCAGGGTAAACTACTTATTTTGTCTGAAAAGTATATGTATAAAAAAAGTATTTTATGTAGCTTCTTACTAAAAGAACAAATATGTTTTACTCATCATTATGCTCATGTTCAAAAGTTTACACCCCCAGCTCCTAATGTATTGTTTTCTTCTGGAGCATCAGTGAAGGTTTTCACCTTTTATAATAGTCAAAATCATAAGTCATTGTTGGACAGGGGCCAAATAGGCAGAAGATGCTGGAAAACCAAAGAATTTGCCGGACTTGGAGGATTTTTCTGAAGAACAGCAGACAGTTGAACTGCTCTGGGCTGCATTTCCAAAAACATTTTAAAGCGCAAGTAAATTGTAGAAGCTGCAGTCCAGGACAATCAAGGGACTCATGAAAAACTATCACAAAACATAAAAACAGCTGCGAGTCATCCAGGTCATGACAGTATTAAGAATCAAGTGTATGTAAACTTTTGAACATTTTTATAAATTATACATTAAATTTTTTATAAATTCAGTATATGTAAATATCTAAAATTGCTTATTCAGGACAGTACTAAATGAAAATAGCATGGAATGTTTATGATCCCTCTCATTTTGTTATTTTATTCTTATTTTGATGGTGCCATTAGAGTTGTAGAATATCTGTGTGTAACTGTCTGAGATGGAGCGGTAATCACTGTCCTGACTTGCAGTGTCCATTGCAAGTGTATTCATTATTGTGTTTGTTATCGATTTGTAATTTTTGTAATATATATATTTTATTGTTTAAACAGTTTAATGATATACTTGAAGTGTCTGTGTTTGTAAAATCTTTTTCTCAATCGAAATGATTACTTAAATGTTGCATTCCTGTTGCGTATGTTGAATAATATTTGCAGACAGTCCTGTTAAATGTTTGCAGTCCTGCATTTGCTGAAAAATAAAATGGAATTTTGTTGATACTTTGCTGTGTTTGTTATTTTAAGTAGTCGAGTTAATTTAGAAAATGAATAAAGGGAAGAAATATTAAAATCAGTTCGTTTGCATTCAGTGCACACTGAATAGTTATACCAAAAACAAGAATCCATTTGATCTCCTGTAATATTCATGCTAAGATTATTGTGCCCACAGTCATTGATAAAAGGCATTGTAAGATGCATTAAAATATTAGATGTGACTTGTGAACTGACCCAACCCACAAATTAGAATCATTATACAAAAGAGTGTAATGTTGTTCAAATGTTATAGTTTCTTGACGGGGCTTAAAATAAATGCGGGCTTGGGGTAGAAAAAATTCCACCATTATAAAAAATGACTAAAATATGGTCTGTTTTCTTAGGTCATCGATGACCACTTGTATTACACATTGATCTGAATGTCCCTTCCACACTTTTAAACATACCTGCAGCTTCAGTGCCCTCCTCTGGTCTGACACCCTGCATGGCCAAATGCTCAGCTGTTGCCAAACATTTGCATATTGGCTGCCAACGATGAAAATAGTGCAAAATAAGCAAAAAATATAATAACTGGGACAGGTAGATAACATTTATATTGCAAAATAATAAGAGTTAGTAATTGTAATAAAAATAGCTTATTGAAACTAATTTTGATGTAGGCTTGGCCCCCAAAATACAATAAATACATAATTGTACTTTGAAAACACTGAGGTCAGACAGATAGATCTAAGATAAATGCACATGATTCAAAGATCAGTGACACAACACAAAATGCTTTGTCTTATAAAATGCATCTAATGTGATCTAAGAGTTTGCGAGAAATGCATTTTTGTTTTTTTGCTTTGGAAACAGTCAAATTGCAACCAATGGCAACCAGCGGTGTGTTCTTTAAAGAGAAAATAAAAGATCAGAAAGTAATTAAGTAAGGAATAATTGACGACGGGCCGTTGAATTATTAGAAAAATAATGCACACCCGAGGTGGTGATGCGGCCACGACGCGAAGCGGAGTGGCCGTTACACCTCGGGTGTGCATTATTTCTCTAATAATTCAACGGTCCGGAGTCAATTATTCCGCTTATACTACGGTTGCCACACCTCAAGACATCGATCAGATTATATATTTCAAGGGATTCGTCCGGTTTTTCTACTTAAATCGCTATTGTGAGTAGGATTATTTCTTCCGCATCTCATCCAACGACTCTTTTGCTAGTTCCAAAACGTCATTTTAAAGCTGGCAATGGAGGCTTGAGCCGTTGATAGCAGACTAATGCAGTTAATAATGAAGTTATTAGAAAGAGAGCGAGAGAGACAGAGACACAGAGAAAGAGAAACAGAGAGAGAGAGAGAGAGAGAGAGAGAGAGAGAGCTTGTATGAATTAGGCTACCTCTGTGTGTCCCTCAACAGTGTTCTGAAGCACCGTCTCTAAACTGTTGTAAGTCTGCTTTAAGATGCAGCGCTGTTATTACCTCGCTAGTGAGAAATGTCATGTGTAGCCTTTAAGTTGCTACACTAGGCTAACTGATAAAATCGTCAGGGCAGCGCTGACAACACGTTTTTGTGTGAGTGTGTATAGGTATATATATATAGGTACTGTATGCTAATTTCCGTTATTACAGTTAACTATGCGAAGTGATATGGAACTGTAATGCGGTCAAGAAAGCTGCCTGGAACTACGTTCGCCGTGCGTTTCCCTGAAAATAATTGCACACCTCAGAACGTTCGTCAGCCAATCAGATTCAAGCATTCAACGGCCCCGTAGTATAAATAATGCTAATGCATAGAATAAACACACACACACAGCCATATAGCATATGTTGATTTTTAGTTTTATTCTATCCGGATACATTGTTTCTCTTAAATCTTAAAAATTGTGTCGGTGTTACATGCTTTGACACGCACCAGATGAGATCCTGTGTCAAATCTGAACACTAAAACTGGAACTACGGCCTGTGAGCTGTCACTCATGACTGAGTCTGTATGAATCCGCATTAGTCAGTGTCAGACGTTTGTGCTCATTATGGGCTATTCTCCTCACTAAAGCCTTCTCAAACGTGTTCTTTGGTTCGACAGCGATGAAAAATCCCCCCCAAAAATTCAATAGAAATTAAGCAATCCAAAATTAACAATTATTTTGGACACTTCCAATTGGCCGCCCCCCCTGCAAAAAGTAAATTAAAATGTAAAATTACTCTATTTGAATGTATTTTGAAAGGTCACATCCTTTAGAAATCATTCTAATATGCTGCTCTAGAAACATTAATCAATGTTGGAAATCACTACGCTGCTTAATATTGTAGAAAACATTTAAGAATTTTAGCAAAATTTTAAATGTTTTTCCTTCTCATCGTCAATGTTAAAAACAAGTTGTGGATAAATGTCACAGGACGATGCTGTTCAATTGTGCACATGAAAACATGGTCACTGAAGTGGTTTAATTTTGAAAAAAACAAACAAAAAAAAAGTCCTCATGAAAGAAGCTACATTTGATTTGTAAATGTTAAACTGAAGATAGAGATGACTTGGAAGCTTTTTGAAAGTCATTTTTTTTAATGACCCAGTAATTAGAGAAATACATCTGTTAAACAATCAGTTAATACATGTATACAGTACATAACAGAATTGAGCATTAAACTTGAATAGCCACTTAAGATTTGGTGCCATAACTATAAACAAGTGACTTCCAAAATGTATTTAAAAGGTTTCATTCCAGTAATATTCAACATCAGTACCCACTGAACAGTTATAATTACCAAAACACAGAAGTTTCTTTGCTCTCCTGCAATATTGATATAATACTTAAGAAAACAATATAAGATGCATTAATATTCAGAAGTACCAGCTGCAACTTCTACTCACAAACAGACAGACACAAAAGCCACTTTTAATATTTTATTTGAGGACCATGCAATGGCCATGAATGGCCCTTGACATTTTTACAAGTGTTGATCCTTCATTACTTCTAAAGTACAAAATAACTTTTTAAGTTACTAAAAAAAAAGAAAGATACATCTAACGAAAAAGGGAGGGAAGAAAAAAAAAAAAAAAAAAAAAAAAAATCCTGCACAGCAGACTCTGGGACGCTTGTGACGGCATGTACATTTTACAACCTGTTCTGAAGAAATAAAAGTTACACAAACGGAACAGTTAAAGATTCAGATTTGCAAACGAAACTCGTTTACTGAGGGAACGCAGGTGGGGCCATTGGGAACGGCATGGACTGTGGCATCTGTTGGGGGTTGAAGGGGAACGGTGGAGGGTGGTTCATGCCGTTCTGGACGGCCCCTTGGTTGGGAGCAAACTGCTGGTTCTGATAGCCTTGGTTTCCGTACCCACCAGACTGATTGCCGAAGTTACCCTGTCCGTTATTGCTGTAACCCCCGCTAAAGCCGCTACTGCTGCTGCTATTGTAACCACTAGATCCGTTTTGAGTTTTGTTTCCAAACACCTTCTTCTGCCCGTAAGAGTCACCGTTGCGGTTATCCTGGCCGTAGCTGTTGAAGTCCCGTCTGCCGCCAGAGTGGCGATCCCGACGGTCATCCCTATACCCTCCACCTCGACCTCCCCTTGAACGACCTGGAAGAGAAACCGGAGTTACACCGGGATTGACAAACAGATCAGAACCAAGGGAAAAAAAGCCATACCCTTAAAAGAGAGATTATGAAGGACAAAACTGGCTGAGGGTAAAGCACAGCTCTTGTATCTCACCAATTGGATTTACCTCCTCTGTCTTCGGCCATTTGGATGAGCTTGGGGTTTATGGCTTGGTTGGCCTCACGGAGGACCGAGACGAGGTCGTGAGCCTGTTTCATGTTGTTGGGTGTAAAGAAAGTGTAGGCTGTGCCGGTTTTCTGACTGCGAGCCGTACGGCCAATGCGGTGAATGTAGTCCTCAGAATTGTTGGGGTAGTCATAGTTAATGACAAATTTGACATCCTCCACATCTGTTAAGAGAAAACGGACGCGCCATGGCAGGAGTAGAGGAGTGCGGGTGCACACCGCCATAGCAGCGAGGATAGCAGGCGTTAGCAAGGGAAACAATGAATGATAGGTCATCGACTTACCATGCTGAGGAAAGGATGGTTAAAATCAGGACTTTAAGGATCCAAATGACAATTTACAATGTCCTCTATTAAAAGCGACAGGACAAACTGCTGCATCTTGCCAAGACTCAACTCGCTCAAAAACGAGACCGATTAAGTGTCTTAAATTTAAGGCTGACGCAAGCTTTCCAACCAACCGGTGCTCACTTGAAAGAAAAATGACTCTCTTTGGCAGGACTCGACATGACTGAAACCAGCAAAAGGAGGGCACGCATCGACCAGCCGGGTAATCGCATTCAGTGTGGAGGCATGTAGATTAAAGCAACTGCTCTCGACGGAAAACCACTAAAATTTCATAAGACGCACTTCCTTTGGAGAAAACTCCCAGTCCTTAAACTTAAAGTTCAACAGTTCAAGCTGTTGCGCGAGAGCAGATGAGAGCAGGACGCAAGTGCAACCACTCAACGGCGCCGCACACCTCCATGGTATGCCGCCCCTTGGATTACACCCCAATCACGGAGCTCCGAACACCTCTGAATGCAATTTGATTGGCTGGCAGACAAGTAGAACTCCACAGAGGAGCTCCTTACCCCCTCCTGGTGAACCTGGACGCGTCATGCCAAGGTCCTGCCTCCAAGACTCCACCTTCAGGTGAGAGGGGCTCAGAAAGGCACAGCAGTTAAAAGGAAACGGCAGAACTGTATAGTAAACAATATGAAGTGATAAAGGACAGATAAAGGAGGAACAAACCTAGTCCTCTGGAGGCAACATCTGTGGCAATGAGGATAGGCGCTTTGCCATATTTGAACTCTGTTGAGAGAGAGAGAGAGAGAGAGAGAGAGAGAGAGAGAGAGAGAGAGATTCAAATCGTGCAGATTAACCAAAACGGCATCAATGATCCAAGACCTTCACAGCGAACACATACCATTGAGCACCCAGTCTCTTTCCTGTTGGCTCTTGTCTCCATGGATGCCCATTGCTGGCCACCTACAACATGGAAAATCCTATGAATTCCCTCCATTTCAGACCAAAACAAAGCAATAATGACACAGCAAAGCAAAGTAGGTCATCTTACCCATCCCTACGCATCCGCCTGGTGAGATCGTCACACCTTTTCTTCGTCTCCACAAAAATAATGGTCTTGTTCTCCTTCTCGCTCATGATTTCCTCCAGCAGACGCATCAGTCTGAGGAAAAAAAAAAAAAAAAAAAAAAAACAGGTTCATTGTCATGCGTTCCCCCACACAACCAACGGAACCAAACTTTTAACGTTCCCAGCACTCACTTGTCTTCCTTTTCGCCATCGTTGCAAACGTCGACAATCTGTAGGATGTTGTGGTTGGCGCTGAGCTGCAGAGCACCGACGTTGATCTGTACATAGTCCTTCAGAAAGTCCTCAGCTAGCTGCCTCACCTCTTTGGGCCACGTAGCGCTCCACATGAGAGTCTGTCGGTCTGGCTACAGTAGGAAACAGCGAAAAAAGATTTTTTTTTATTATTTTTTTGAAAGAGACACGAGAGTTTAACTAAAAAAAAAATAAAATAATGCATACTCTAATTTGGTCCACGATTTTTCGAATCTGAGGTTCAAATCCCATGTCAAGCATCCTGTCAGCTTCGTCGAGCACAAGATACGTGCATCTGCGCAGATTTGTCTTTCCAACTTCAAGGAAATCGATAAGTCTTCCAGGTGTGGCGATACAAATCTCGACACCTGACAACAGCGAGGGAACAGTCAGACATTTACCACACAACTAAAAAGCATTTCAAAGAGAGTAGAGCTTTGGTCCACTCTTACCCCTTTCCAGGTCCCGGATCTGTGGTCCTTTGGGAGCACCTCCGTAGATACAGGTGGATTTGAGACGAGAAGCTTTGCCGTACTCTGCCGCCACCTGCTGGACCTGCTGCGCCAATTCACGGGTGGGAGCCAACACCAGGCACTAAAGGGATAAAAACATCTGATTAAAGCACTGATTTTAAGACAAAGATGGAGATTTATACTTGACAGTTAGCTGAACTTACAATGGGACCGTCGCCACGCTCCAGAAATGGTTGGTGGTTGATGTGAACAATACCAGGAAGCAGATACTGTAAAAAAAAAAAAAAAAAAAAAAAATCATTAAAACCAGGTCAAATGAGTCACAGCCAGACAAGTTACGTCAGGATGGTTTAAAAGCATCATACCGAGAGTGTTTTTCCAGAGCCAGTCTGTGCAATGCCAACCATATCTTTGCCACTCAGTGCAACTGGCCACCCCTGAGCTTGGATGGGAGTTGGATCGGTCCAGTTCTGTTTACCGATCACATCCATCACGTAGTCTACAAAAAAATAAAATAAGTAAAATAAAATAAAATTCCAACAGTTAGTTTAACCTTGCAGAGCTCAAGATTCAATTTCAAAATAACACCCTGTGATTTACTTACTTGGAAAGTTTGCTTCATGGAACTGCACAATGGGTTTGGGACAGTCTCGACACTTCACTGTGATCTCCTTGGTTCTCCTGTAGTGTTCAACATCTTGCTACAATAAAAAGGACAAAACATCTTTAAAAACTTTTTTTTCTCTCTTCTCGTCACACACTCCCAGCTACATGGCAAGTTTACTTACAATTGACCTCCGAGCAACTTCAGGATGCTCCTGGTAGAAGTTCTTCTCAAACTTGGGGAGCTCATCCATGTTCCAGTGTTTTTTCCGCAGGCGCTCACCAGGATTCCCAAACTTCTTGCCCTGTGGAGGTCCACCTCTGCTGCCTCCAAACCGTGGGGGACCACTGCTGTAACTACTGGCAGATAAACCAGTCATTTTTAACATTGAGTCTCAATGACAATTAGCTGGCCAGCATTTCTGTGTATATAGGTCAAAAGGACCATAATATCGGCACTGCCATGGTACTAATGCGGCACTTCAAGTGTGACTCGCACCATTTCAGCGGCTTGGTGGGAACATCATTAAATTATGGGTAGTAAGTTACACTTACAAACCAAAAAATGAGTATCACCATAGTACAGTAACCTGTCGGATGGCACTGTCATGACACTTTGGATAAACACTATTCAGCTATGTCGCAGTTCAATGGTTTAACGGCTCTAAAAAAAAAAAAAAAACACGGTACATGTAATTTTGTACCCATCCTCAAACAAAAACAACAAAAAGTCAGTTAAGCAAAAGGTCTGAATAATAGATGACAAAAGCTCAGGTTTCGATTCACATCGAGTTCTTGTCTGCGCCACGTTTTAAAGCCGCTGCCATTTTATTTCCTACCGGCAGGAGACAAAGAGGGAAAAACCGGCCGGCATTTTACAACATCACAGCCACATGGGCCAACGAGGTCTTTAAGCGACAGAAACCGACGACATTTACGTGGAATTCCAATTAAACGTGATTTGTCGACGTTTAAGATGTGTTTCTCGCGTTAGATTAACGGACACTCTTTTATCCGCGCGATTTCTGTCGTGTGAACGGATACGCAGCTACTCATCCGCCTAATACCCGACGCCCTCGACTGGATTAATCTCACGACGAACACGATAACCACTTTGTTTGTTTTGTCGGTGAAAACAATCGATCAACGGCTACTTAATTACGAAAATCGCATCGATTAATATTTTAAATTATCACAAATTTTTCATCGAAAAAAAAAAAACGCAACCAACTTACCCTCTGTCACGACCGCGATCTCTGTCTGAATATCCAGGCATGTTGTATTCTGAAATGATAAATTAAGAATTAAATACTCGGACGTGTTTTCCTCGGTAACGCGCAGTGATGGTGCTGGTGAACGTCGAGCACAGCTTGAACTCGACGGGTTTTATAAGAAGAGGAAGTGACTTCCGGAAAACCGCTGACGTGCAGGCGCCGCGCATGCGCGTTTGGAGACTAATAGCTGTTGAATCTTTACAACACATTGGGAGGGTAGTGTCATATGATAGTGGTATCTGATGACGGTAATACATATTCATATATCAATATATTTACATTGATCTGAAAATAATACCTTTTTTTTTGCATTAGTGAACACTACTATTTTTGCTAACAATGCAAAACATTGCATTTGAATGTAATTTAGAGCTTCAACAATCTTTTAAACCCTGTGAAAGTCTCTTTAAGCCATAAACACAGAGTTATTTATACATTGATCTTATTTATAAAAGCAAAACGGCTAGTTTAGTAACCTACGAGAGAAACTAATGGTTTGAAAATGCTAATCCTATTGGAGGTTTTAGGACAAGTCCAATTTTTTTCGATTTTGTTGACAACTAAAGATTGCTAAAATCATTCAAATGGATTTATTTATAATCATTTATTTATAATTTATAATCATAATCATTTATAAAGCTGTTTGAGAGAATGAACAAAGCAGCTGCTGCAATCTAGACAAAGAAAAGGCTAGAATAAATTCATTCTCCATCTCTAATTATTGCCTCTCTCTCAAGTACTCTGTAAATACATGGGCATATTTCTATACAGCTGTATATATATATAGAGTAAATAATGCACATACATCTTCTGTTCCAGATTCATATGCATTAAGTCTTATTTAAATGTTTCTGTTCTCATGTCAGATATGTATGCATGTATATACCAAGAGCTTCTTAAAAAAAACCACAACAAATTCCTCGTGTGTTTGCACACACTTGACGAATAAAGTGGATTCTAATTCTGATATATATAATAGTTCCAATAATTTTAAGCTTTTTTGGTCTTGAAAACTTTCCATGTGTGATTTCATAGTTTTGATGACTCAAATGTGTCTAGAAAGTAAAAACAAAGCATGAATGTTCAAACTTATGACTGGTAATTTAAGTAATGGAGTACACCTCTATGTAGTGAACCAGCACTCTATTGGCAACGCTCTTGTTTTGGGTTCCATATTACCTTGTTTAAACGGTAAAAGTTCCCATACGGTCTTTAGATTTGGTCAAATGGAGTCCGATACCTAGAAAACTTGGTAAAAGGGGAATATTTTCACCTACCCCCATTTTTTCAAGAGTGAGAGAGATCAAATTCTTTCTTATTCTAATAGGGGCATCTGCCCCCTTTGTTCCAAGACGATGCTTAACAGCCCACCTTGGTGTCACAAAAGGATTGTAAAGCACTGTGATACTCTTTTGCCAGTTGCCACACTATTGAACCTAATGCCAAGTATTTGCAATTAAGTTTGCAAGAATGTGGTAAATACATGATGCAACCAAAGATGTAACCCATTAAAACAGAATCACAGTGATGGAAATGATCCCCTCTTTAACTCAATCACTGAAATGGTTGATTGATACATCAATGAAAAAAACAATTAAAACAATATATGGATTATTTGGACAAAGTCATACAGAAGCAGGCAGCCACAGTGATCCCATCAGGAAGGCACCTTTAATCAGATCTAATTACACACAAAAATAAAACACTCTTACAAAAAATGATAGTGCGTTACATTTAGCAAATTGCACTGGTCAGCTATGAAAGTTAAAAGTGCTGCTAGTAAATCATGCTGTAAAGGAACGACCCTCTCAAAGCCTAAAGTCAACAGGGCATCCAGTCCATATGGAGGTCTATTTAACTATACAAATAATAATAAAAGAAGAGAAGACGAAGAGATCTTTGTGTGCACCAGATTTAAATGAAATATAAAATCATTCAGTCCATAAAGAGTTTGGTAAATATACATGTTGGCCTATTATGTACAGCCATTATATAGTGTGTGTGCAAACTGTATTTTTTCCCCCCAAATCTAATTAAATTAAAGATAAATGACAGTCAGTGACCCAAATATAGGAACAATACTCTATAACTATACAAAGCACCATCTCTGAATATTTAACTGATAGGGGCTTTTTTATTTGTTTATTTTTTCACACTCAAATTTATAAAAAAGTAACAAAAGATGTATAGCTCATTTTCAGCGTATGCAAACTCTTAACAACAGTCCATGGTCATAGAGGATTGCTATAGACAGGCAGCATCTCAGAAACATTCAATGTGTATATATATATATATATATATATATATATAAAACTGCATGTTTATTTACGCAGTTTCTTTTAATAATCCTGAAGGAACAGGTTTTCAAGCTGTGCATTTTGGAGGCTTACAAAGAGCACACAAGACATGCTTTTGTTGTTTTCTGCTAGATTTACTCCTAAAGCTGATGTATTTGTATAAAAGATAGAATTGTTTCTTGTTCTTTAGTACAGCAATCCTCCTTGCAGTTCGCCTGTAATGCTCACTGAAGGCCAGTGACATTTTTCATTGTAAAAAAAAATAAAAATCAGTAAATTGGTACTACAATGGGTTAATAATGAATTACAAAAATAACAAGTAATACGGACACTTCTCTCCCTTGATTTCCATGAGGGGTAAACAGTTGTATTTCTTCTTTTAGGAAATAATAATAATAATAGTTCTAATAAAAAAACAGGCCCAGAAAATAAATGGTTAGAATATAATGAGAAAGTATGAAATGGAAGACACTTCACATCTCATTAACATGCTCATACATATGCATCATATTTAAATCTATTAAAGGGTTCGATTGACATCAGAGACCGATTAGAATACAGTTTACCAAAAAGTTGACACCAGTAATACAACATTAAATTGTTTTTCTTCGCTATCTTTCTTAAAAAAAAAAAAAAAAAAAAAAGGCATTTGAACATTCAAAGCAAGCCAAAGCCAACCTCACTATGGGCTCAACTTCATTTTCTGCTCTGGAGACATCGGCAACGCTTCCTGCGACGATGCCAATATATTATATCTGTATAGTTTTACTCTTTTAACCTTGTCCTCTCATGCCTCACGTATAAAAATAAAGCTAGACTACCTACCTACCTACTTAAGAATTCATGTATTCGTTCGTTCACTTTCAACAAGCTTATAAGTCAGACTGCGGATGACACCAGTCTTGAGGAATGGAGCACAGGTATTCAAGATGGCATCTGGTGTGGGGCAGCCCAGAAGAGGCCAGTGGAGCAGAGTTCCCTGACTGAAAAGAATTCATCTCAGGGCTTGCTAAGGTCCAAGCGGCCCGAAGATCAGGTCCCAAATGACAAACTTGGTCTTTTGTTGACGTTTGCGTCTTCCTCTCGTCTAGTTTTCAGTAAAGACAGTAGTGCTTCTGCGTTAGCTCATGCCGGAGTGCTCTTGTTCTGTGTGCCGGCCTCTCCTAAAGTCTAGTCTGTGAAAATGCTACATGGAATACTGTTAACATGTTGTCTTAATGCTAAAACTCAACGTATGGACTTGAAAAAACAAAAACAGGAAGTGGAGGTTCCAAAATAGGAAGTAAGAGAGTTACTAGCAGCTGAAAAGATACGTTGTTGTTTTCTTCTCTTCTTTTCAAATAATGCAGAAAGATCTGTGTAGCAGCATCAGGCGTGGAGTGCTGCGGTATAATCCACCCTTCCTCAGCCCCTCCGTCTGAGCTGCTCGTGAGGCCCACACGTCTGCCGGCTGACTGACAGGTCTGTCCCACCTGGAGAAAGGTTCCTCTGCGAGCGCCGGCGGCGGACCATCATTCCACAGCGAAACCGCAGGTCTCCTCGATGGCCGTCAGCAGCTTGTCGTAGAGTTTGTCGTAGCTCTCATACGGAGGAATGTCGATACGGTTGAAGCTGAGGCGAAATTAGAGTGGTGAATTAGTGCAGATAATAGTTTGTTACTAGAGATAGCCTGATTAATTGGCTAATATTTAACTATTGTATCTTATTATTGTATTTTGACAACCTTTTAACACAAGCATTAGCTGTTCCTTGCTGCTTTGTTAGCACATAACGCACTTTTTTCTGTTTTAAAATATTTATACTCCATCATTCAAAAAAATTGGGGTTGGCTAAATGTTATGCTCACCAAGGCTGCATTTATTTGATAAAAATACAGTAAACAGTAATATTGTGAAATACTAATAATATATTTTAAGATGTAAGCTGAATTTTCAGCATCATTACTCCAGTCTTTAGTGTCATACGATCATTCAGAAATCAGAATATTCTGATTTTGTGTTGAAGAAACATTTTTTTTATTTTTAATATTGAAAACAGTTGTGCTTCTTAATGTGTTTGTGGAAACAGAGTTTTTCAGCATTATTTTGTGAATGGGAATTTCAAAAGAATAGCATTTAATTAAAACAGAAATCTATAACATTACAAAAGTCTCTATGGTCACTTTTAAACGGTTTAATGTACATTTGCTAAATAAAAGTAATAATTTCCTTTACAAAATCTTATTAATAGCAATTTTTTAAATGGTAGTACATAATATTTTAAATATTTCTGTAATTGAATAAAAGGAAATATAGTAAAATCATAAAAAGAAAAATACAAAGATGCACATATATACACATATATTATATACACATACATACACACACACACACACACACATATATATATATATATATACACGTGTGTGTGTGTGTGTGTGTGTGTGTGTGTGTGTATACATATTTATATATGTAAAATACAAAACAAAAGATGCAAATACATTTGAGCTCATACTTTTGAGCAATAATGAATTTGCTGAGTAAAAGTATTCATTTTCTTCTAACATTTTAATGGTAGTGTATAATATTTTAAATATAAATACAAAAATTAAGTTCTGTGCAATATCAGTCATATATTATGAATGGACATATTTATTTGCATTATACTGACCATTGACTACACTGCTCTTGCCACTGTCCTTTGAAAAACCCATATTGGTTGATTGGTTGGTTAAGTCTATAGAAATGCTCACCAAGTGTGTGCTTTGGGCAGGTTGTTGGTGCTGGCGTCGATCTGATGGATGGTGAAGAGACGTGGTCCAGCAGCACCTGGATCATACAGCGTTTCAGAGCAAAGATATATCTATGATTATCCTTTCTAGATCCTGAATGAGAAACTCATGCTAAAGGACATCAGGTACCTTGCAGGGCTTTGAATCCTTGCAGTGGGACTCTGGAGGAGCCGGTGACAAACTGCAGCAGTCGGGCTCTCCTCTCCTCATCATACGACTCCACGGCCCGCCAGAACCACTTCACGATGTTACTGTCAGGTGTGCAGTGCTTCAGACGGGTGTTTGACTTCCAGTCGTTGATGTCGATCTTTCCGAGTCCACACACAATAAGCTGAAATTGAGAAACACTTGAATCATTAACCATGCTCTGATATAGCAAATTAAATGTGCCCTATAACACATTTATCAAAACTAAAGAAGTCAAGTCCATTGCCTGGTTGAAGTGGATTTATGTTTCTTAAAGTAAGTTTTCATACCTCCAACTCTTTCTCATCAAACGCCTTGAGTAGGTGTTGTGGGATGACCTCATTAAAGCCTTTCTGCAGGGCCAGGAACTGAGCCTCGATGCCCCTCAGGAACCGCCAGTTCACATACAGCCTGCGGAAAAACACGAACAAGATGCTTGGACTATGTTCAGACTGCCAGATTTTTTTTTTTGCATATACAGATATTATCCAGATGGATTTTTGAAAGTCTAGACAGCAAAAAAAAAAAAAAAAAAAAAAAGCAATTTTTTTCTCCCAAATCTGATTCAAACCACATTTGAAGGTGCAGTCCAGTCAGATTTTTACAGATGCATCTCAGTCTGGACGCTTTGGCTACTCAAATCAGATTTCAGATAGTCTTTTGCGTCACTCTGAACATGACATGCAATGATAAAGTCAAACCTGGAGACAGAAATGCCGGAAGTATTCATACAGTATTCAAACGAACGCGAAACCAGCCGTGACTACAAAAGAGAACATCACAATATAGCAGGGATGAGGAAGGTGAAAGCAGCTAAAGTCCACACTCACTTCACATACTCCTTCTTGGTGTCCTGTGTGACTGAGATGCTCTTGCCGTTGGGTTTGAGCTCGTGTTGAATAATCTCTCCATATGCATTGTGTTCGACGCAGAACGTGTGGTCCAACACCCCAGTGATGTCATTTTCCCTAAACACAGACAACAGAAAAAAAATCTAATTATTATTCGATTAGGCATGCATTATATATTAATAGCTATTCTATTTTATTATATCATTTTAATTGAGTTCATTTATTTTAATATTATCGCGTGATTCCATTAATGATCTAATCATAATGATAATGAAGACCAAACAAGATTCAAATTGATTACAATTTTCAGTTATACTGCAAGCAAAAATACATACTTTTCCTTGAACATTAATATAAATGAAATTAAGATTTGTTGTGTCATTATTTATATATCTCTTTAATCCCACCTTGAAAGAAGAAAATGTGTTTGGCAATTCAATATGAACAAACTAAGCACATTTTATCTTAAAAATTAAAAAAATTTTTTTGATGAAGTTCATAGTAAAAACAGCCAATATTAAGTGGGACCAACTCTCTATAAAAAAAGGGAATACATTTAGTGCATCTCTCTTTTTATTTCCCCATGTATGAAATTAGATGAAAAGAATGGATAAAGAAACTTTCTTGTATAATTACAAGAAAACTACAATTACATTATTGTTAAAATCATGATAAAATAATATATAAAAACATTTACTGATGCTCAAGAGGGCAACACAACACATTAAGAGACGGGGGGTGTAAACGTTTTTAAATCGGATGATCATGGCAAATTGTACTTATTTTATCTTCTGGGAAACATGTATTTATGTAGCTTCTGAAGTCCAGTACTAAATGAGAAAATATGATCGTTAAACAAAATGAGAAGAATTTATATATCCTGTTCAAAAGTTTACACCCCCTGTCTCTTAATGCATTGCGTTGCCCTCTTGAGCATCAGTAAATGTTTCCACCTTGTAATAGTTGTGTATGAGTCCCTCAGTTGTCCTCAGTGTGAAAAGATGGATCTCAAAATCACACTGTAAAAGGTACTGTTGTAAAGGGTTCAAATATGCAGAAGATGCTGGAAAACCAAAGAACTTGGTTGAACTGCTCAGGACCAACAAGGGACTTGAACAACTATCACTAAATATAAAAACAGTCGTGGATCATCCAGTGACACCTGGACACTTAGTATTCAAGGTTATGTGAATGGGGTCATTTTTATAAATTCAGTTATTATTTTGTCTCGTGGAGAATGTGTCAACATCTGTTACGTGAAATAGCTTATTCAGGACAGTACTAAAAAATAACATGTAATTTTCATGATCCCTCTTATTTAGTTTCAATTATTAACATTTTGCATATTCTGCAAGGGGTATGTAAACTTATGAGCACAACTGTATTTATTTGTTTACATATATTTATAATTGTATAAATATATAAAATTATAATTACTCTGCCTGTATTTTCAGCAAAAGAGGGTCTGGAATGATGCATGATAATATGTCATTACACACACACACACACGCCAAACTGGAAATAATTATATAAAAATCTGAATATATAGATGTAAATTTGAATATACAAATGTAAATTGTGAATATATAGTTATAAGTCTGAATATATTGTTATGTCTGAATATATAGAAGTAAATATGAATATATTGTTATAATTCTGAATATATAAATGTAAATCTGAATATATAGTTATAAGTCTGAATATATAGAAGCAAATCTGAATGCATTTTCACAATAGGGCTGCCACTAACGACTTTTTATTTCGATTAATCTATCGACTAATTTTTCGCTTAATCGATTAAACTTAATTTCCCGCAAAAAAAAAAACAATTTTACTTAAAAATATTTTATTAAACCAAATGAAATCCAAATTTCTATGAAATAATTTTTTAAAGCAAAAGTGAAGTGCAACAGAGTGCAAGCAGCAAGTGTCCATCTCATAGTCCAAATCACTGAAATCACAGTTCAGTATTATAGTGTGAGAATGACAACATATCCACGCGTTCTAGTCTACTAATAATAAAATTATACTCCTTTAAAAAGTGTTTTTTGATTATTTACCAGAAATATTATTTACCAGAATGTAAATGTGCAGTATTTCTGAAAAAATACTTTTTTAAAATATAAAATCAATTAATTGGAGATGCTTTTTATTATTAAAATTTAAATGGAACAATTAAAATGGAATCCAGAAAATAATGGAAAACAGAATTTGGTAAAGATAAAACTGTAAAACTCAATTAATTAGACAGGCTTTTTGATTAATACAATTTAAAAAACTGAATTTGGAAATAAAACAGATTTCATAGAGCCCTATAATTATATATTTTTTTGTGGTAATAAAAATGGATTTAAGTGAACAATAGCTTTTAAAATGACTTAAAGTACATATATAATAGCAATGATGTAATAATAATTAGTTCAAATAAAGTATCAAAAGCAAGAAATCATATGGTTTTATTGAACAAAACTGTTCAAATACATAATGTATTATAAACAATACAGCTAATGTAGATTACGCATTACAACAAAGGCCTGCAGGGGACGCCGACGGCCTGATGATTATTTTTACACATTACTGTTTAATATTGACCAAGCACCATTTAATTCAAACGTACACTTAATCTTTAATATTTGTCCATTTCTTTAGGACAGAAATGCTACAGCCGCTGTAATTACATGAATATGTGGACATCAAGTGTAAACTCAGAGTGAGGGTTTGAGCTTTTATTTTGAAATCTCGATGTATTCTCCTGTGTTTCTGTAGATTTACAGTTGGGCAAAAAAGTATTTAGCCAGCCACCAATTGTGCAAGTTCTCCCACTTAAAAAGATGAGAGAAGCCTGTAATTTTCATCATAGGTACGCTTCAACTATGAGAGACAGAATGGGGGGAAAGAATCCAGGAAATCACATTGTCTGATTTTTAAAGAATATATTTGCAAATTATGGTGGAAAATAAGTATTTGGTCAATAACAGAAGTTCATCTCAAAACTTTGTTATATACCCTTTGTTGGCAATGACAGAGATGTCAAACGTTTTCTGTAAGTCTTCACAAGGTTTTCACACACTGTTGCTGGTATTTTGGCCCATTCCTCCATGCAGATCTTCTCTAGAGCAGTGATGTTTTGGGGCTGTCGCTGGGCAACACGGACTTTCAACTCCCTCCAAAGATTTTCTAAGGGGTTGAGATCTGGAGACTGGCTAGGCCACTCCAGGACCTTGAAATGCTTCTTACGAAGCCACTCCTTCGTTGCCCGGGCGGTGTGTTTGGGATCAATGTCATGCTGAAAGACCCAGCCACGTTTCATCTTCAATGCCCTTGCTGATGGAAGGAGGTTGTCACTCAAAATCTCACGATACATGGCCCCATTCTTTCCTTTACACGGATCAGTCGTCCTGGTCCCTTTGCAGAAAAACAGCCCCAAAGCATGATGTTTCCACCCCCATGCTTCACAGTAGGTATGGTGCTCTTTGGATGCAACTCAGCATTCTTTCTCCTCCAAACACGACGAGTTGAGTTTTTACCAAAAAGTTCTATTTTGGTTTCATCTGACCATATGACATTCTCCCAATCCTCTTCTGGATCATCCAAATGCTCTCTAGCAAACTTCAGACGGGCCCGGACATGTACTGGCTTAAGCAGGGGGACACGTCTGGCACTGCAGGATTTGAGTCCCTGGCGGCGTAGTGTGTTACCGATGGTAGCCTTTGTTACTTTGGTCCCAGCTCTCTGCAGGTCATTCACTAGGTCCCCCCGTGTGGTTCTGGGATTTTTGCTCACCGTTCTTGTGATCATTTTGTCCCCACGGGGTGAGATCTTGCATGGAGCCCCAGATCGAGGGAGATTATCAGTGGTCTTGTATGTCTTCCATTTTCTAATAATTGCTCCCACAGTTGATTTCTTAACACCAAGCTGCTTGCCTATTGCAGATTCAGTCTTCCCAGCCTGGTGCAGGTCTACAATTTTATTTCTGGTGTCCTTCGACAGCTCTTTGGTCTTGGCCATAGTGGAGTTTGGAGTGTGACTGTTTGAGGTTGTGAACAGGTGTCTTTTATACTGATAACGAGTTCAAACAGGTGCCATTAATACAGGTAACGAGTGGAAGACAGAGGAGCCTCTTAAAGAAGTTACAGGTCTGTGAGAGCCAGAAATCTTGCTTGTTTGTAGGTGACCAAATACTTATTTTACCGAGGAATTTACCAATTAATTAATTAAAAATCCTACAATGTGATTTCCTGGATTCTTTCCCCCCGTTCTGTCTCTCATAGTTGAAGTGTACCTATGATGAAAATTACAGGCCTCTCTCATCTTTTGCAACAACATGCAGAGATGGAGTACGCGATGCTCCACACATGTAAATGATAACAGTTTCTGTGAGCTACTGTGAATGGAGCCGCTGTGAGACGCATGTACTTAACCTACACGCATGTAAATAATTAAAGAGCATATACTGTGTTAGAACTGCATCGCATATAATTATTTAAATCATAGCGTTTGTGAATTCACAATTATGCTTAATTATGATTTTTAAATGGGTTTAATATATCATGCAGCCTTGGAAAATAGCCTAAAAATGTGTTTTATGGATTCACGTCGTGAAATGCGCCATTTCCTGTATTTTGCCGGTTAGTCGTCGCGAGCAAAATGAAGTCGACGATTTTTTAAAATCGACTAGTCGACTAAAATCAACGAATCGCAACAGCCCTAGGTTAATATGCTATTGTTTTCATTTCTAATCAAGATTTCCCTCATTTCCTTGTAGAGTAAATCTCATTTTGCTTGTACTCATTTTACTAGGACTCTAGCTGTTGTGCATACTATTGAAACAATCAATAACTCAAGCTTACTTCTGGGTGTGCGACTGGGCTACTACATCTGTGACACTTGCTCTGATGCATCAAAGGCCATTCAGAGCACTGAGCAGCTTCTCTCTGTGAATGGCACACTGCCTGTCCAATGTGAGGTGCTTGAAAGGCCTAAATCTATATATTCACAATTTATATTTATATATTCAGAATTACAACTACATATTCAGATTTACTTCTATATATTCACAATTTACATTTATATATTCAGAATTACAACTACATATTCAGATTTACTTCTATATATTCACAATTTACATTTATATATTCAGAATTATAACTACATATTCAGATTTACATCAGGCTTATAACTATAGTCTGATTTACTTCTATACATTCAGACGTATAACTATTTTCAGATTTATATTTATATATTCAGAATTATAACCATATATTCAGATTTACATCAGGCTTATAACTATAGTCTGATTAACTTCTATATATTCAGAATTATAACCATATATTCAGATTTACATCAGGCTTATAACTATAGTCTGATTAACTTCTATATATTCAGACTTATAACTATATATTCAGATTTACATCAGGCTTATAACTATAGTCTGATTAACTTCTATATATTCAGACTTATAACTATATATTCAGATTTACATCAGGCTTATAACTATAGTCTGATTAACTTCTATATATTCAGAATTATAACCATATATTCAGATTTACATCAGGCTTATAACTATAGTCTGATTAACTTCTATATATTCAGACTTATAACTATATATTCAGATTTACATCAGGCTTATAACTATAGTCTGATTAACTTCTATATATTCAGACTTATAACTATATATTCAGATTTACATCAGGCTTATAACTATAGTCTGATTAACTTCTATATATTCAGACTTATAACTATATATTCAGATTTACATCAGGCTTATAACTATAGTCTGATTAACTTCTATATATTCAGACTTATAACTATATATTCAGATTTACATCAGGCTTATAACTATAGTCTGATTAACTTCTATATATTCAGACTTATAACTATATATTCAGATTTACTTCTATATATTCAGACTTAACTATATATTCAGATTTACATGTATATAATCAGATTTACATTTATATAATCAGAATTAACTATATATTCAGATTTACATTTATATATTCAGAATTATAACTATATATTCAGATTTACATTTATATATTCAGAATTATAACTATATATTCAGATTTACATATATATTCAGAATTATAACTATATATTCAGATTTACTTCTATATATTCAGAATTATAACTATATATTCAGATTTACTTCTATATATTCAGACTTAACTATATATTCAGATTTACATTTATATAATCAGGCTTATAACTATATAGTCTGATTAACTTCTATATATTCAGAATTATAACTATATATTCAGATTTACTTCTATATATTCAGACTTAACTATATATTCAGATTTACATTTATATATTCAGGCTTATAACTATATATTCAGATTTTTATAACTATATATTCAGATTTACATTTATATATTCAGAATTATAACTATATATTCAGATTTACATCAGGCTTATAACTATAGTCTGATTAACTTCTATATATTCAGAATTATAACTATATATTCAGATTTACATTTATATATTCAGACTTATAACTATATATTCAGATTTACTTCTATATATTCAGACTTAACTATATATTCAGATTTACATTTATACATTCAGGCTTATAACTATATATTCAGATTTTTATAACTATATATTCAGATTTACATTTATATATTCAGAATTATAACTATATATTCAGATTTACATTTATATAATCAGGCTTATAACTATATAGTCTGATTAACTTCTATATATTCAGAATTATAACTATATATTCAGATTTACATTTATATAATCAGGCTTATAACTATATAGTCTGATTAACTTCTATATATTCAGAATTATAACTATATATTCAGATTTACATTTATATAATCAGGCTTATAACTATATAGTCTGATTAACTTCTATATATTTAGACTTAACTATATATTCAGATTTACTTCTATATATTCAGAATTATAACTGTATATTCAGATTTACTTCTATATATGCTATATAAATAAATAAATAAAAGACACATCATGCATCATTCCAGACCCTCTTTTGCTGAAAATACAGGGAGAGTAATAATTGTATTAGTTAATTTTTGAGTGTATATAATACAGCTCTATAGATGGATGTATAAATCACACTGACAGGATCCAGACGAGGCTGTTGTGGAGATCTGGATCCACTGACTCCATGTCGTCCAGAGTGATGGGTTTCCCTAGCAACTGCTTGTAGAAGGGTAGAGTGAAGCCTCCGTCTATGTAGTGCCCGTGGAAAACAGCCATTCCCATAATCCTCCCCACAAAGTGGAAATAAGACAAATGCTCCTAAAAACACAAACAAATAAAAAGAGATTAGCGTTTCTGGAAAATACTAACATTTGTTGCAGTAAATGGGAAGCTCATAAGGAAGATCCAGGTCCACTTACCGGATTAACAGCAGAGTCCGGGTTGATCTGTAGCGTGTAGATGTCATCTCGTGAATACTGGAACAGTCCATAGTATGGATTTAACATCTCATGCGACAGCAAGTACAACCACTCCCTATGACACAAAATATTGACAGACATTCAGTCTATCATCATGACCCACTTTGACACTGTTATACTCTAGTTTTACCACTAGATGGACACACAAGAGTTAAAAGAAAAGCAAGTACTCCAGAGTGCAATCTGGATGATTGGGGCGGGGTGACACATTGGGGCGGGGCCACACGTCGCGCCACCCACCCCCAATTCCATTGGTTTATAACACGGCAAATCTTATTGGCGTAGACCAGACGCATACAGACGCATCTTATTGGCGCATACATTTGTGAACGATTTTGTAATTGATTTGGCCATATCACAGAAATATTATGTGCCAAATCTAGAATCATAGGCATATCTTAATTATTATCTGTTTAGTAACCATGGTAATTTTAGTCAGATGAAGTCATTGTTTACAAAAACTCTTGATGACAGCACCTCCGGGTTCTTCAGGCTGAATAGCGCTTCATTCTTATTTCCTTGAGGATCGGCAGGCTGCGGATCAGCACTAAATTGGGATTTTATACCCAAATGATGATAATTTACTGTATTTTAGAAATGGACAAACACGAACATAAGCGGCTGATTTTATGTTGCACAACCGTTTTTTGTTGTTCTGTAAAGAGATGAGTTATAGCCTACATTGCTCAATGCGTCACAAACTTGTAGGTTATAAAGTGCTAACAATGTTTTCATGGCGAGCTCAATGTTTCCTTGTTTATATCTTAAAAATATTTGAGCCTATTTGATTCTCTTACAGCTTTTAAAGGTTCCTATCTTCTAGTAAATAAGTGTCCGCGACATCAGATAATAAAAATCCAATTATTTATGTATCCACACCCTCATTGTGTGTTCTAACCAGTGTACGGGATGAATTTAGATTCAGTTATTAACACCCGATCATTGCAGCCACATAACCATCGAATATTAAATCACTCAGAGCTGTAAATATGTGCAATAGGTAGGCTACGTGAGCACTTTTAATGAGTAAAAGAGACCTTCTCTGTGATTACTATTTTTTATTTATTTATTAATGACTATAATAACTACTAAAAATCTAAAGTCAGGCAGGCCTAATATAGTACAGTAATTCCTAGTTCTTTTTAAAGGATTCAGCCACAAAACCAGTTTGTGCATATAGCCTATATATAAAAGTATAAATAAAAATGTTGCAGAGAGAATATGAACATTTAGGCCTATTGCTTAAATACGCACTAAAGCACATTAATAATATTTGATGTAGTTCAGATTTAATAATAGCTGTTTTAGTAAACAAAAACATTTAAAATAGGCCTATATGCAAAAAAAAAAAAATTGTTTCAGCAAGGTTTTTATTCCCATTATCCGCACATAAAACCCCAGTTCACACTGATGGAGTATTTGGTATTATTAGTCTTATTCGTCACCGCAGTTGTTGTTTTTTTTTTTTTTAAATAAAAACATTTGCGGGTTTGTCCTATGTGTCTTACTGAACTACAGTGAATTATCATAATAGTTTTTGCTTATCCACAGATCCTAAAATAAAGAATATAGGCTACATATAAATATACATTATACAAAACAGCTAAAACAGTGGATAATTTTTATCAACGTCGCCCAGCTAAAACTGCTCAATGTTAAACTATGTCTGCTTTTTGTACTGTGAAATGTGCAATAATATCGGACTTCATTTAACGTGCTATAGCATAGGTAGGACTACATCATGGCCACGAATTAAGAATTTGTTCCCCAGACTTAATTCGTGAACCGCTCGTATTACACAGCTCTGTTCTGCCCGAAGTACTCGGAGATGCCGCCACCATGCGTTTGATAGGAACTTAATCTAACCAATTTGTCATAAGTAAAAAAAAAAACTAAAAAAAACAACAACTAATTGATTCGAACTAAAATCACTGTTGATAGCACTTAATATTTCTCTAGTACAGCCAAACAGCGTAGATCATTCACATTAATAATAATAATAATAATATTTAATGTGTAACGTATATAAAGAATGCTCATACGCAAACATCAACTGGAATTGGGGGTGGGGTGCACTCTGGGGCTACTCCAGAAAAGTGCTTTCATAACCTACTTTACTTCCCTATTGTGATGCATTTATTACCGAAATAGGATATCATTCAAAAATGTATGCCAGGAGTTGATTTTTATCCATCGGGAATTGATTGGATTGTGAAAATTGATAACAGATGGTTCAAGAAAGTGGAGAAAGCTACATATTATTGAAATGTACATGTTTCATCCAAATTACAAAGATGTGTTTTTCTGTTGAATGATGTTCACAGATGAATCATTCATAATAAATGTCTTAAGAAAACGGGGCTTATTTTGATTTCATACTCCGCTTTAAGTTGTCAAACTCATACCTAGCGACTCCACCATAGTCGAGACCTTCCTCTCCTCTGAACTTGACCATCAACCTCTTCCACAGGTCCTTTGGCCTCATCTTCATCACCTGCCGGTATGATTCCTGAGGAAACATCAGAGATGTGGTGTTGAAAAACGCAAGAAAGATTCCAGAAAGATCATAAGAATGCAAGTCCGTACGGTCATAGTTCAGTTAAGATGACAAGTTCACACAACGGGCATAGTAACTAGTTTCAGACTTATTTAGCTTTACATAACTGTCAAGTGTAATAAACCATTTTCTTCAGTACATGCCTGTTTTTATTGCTACATTTTTTGTTTTCATTTTTATTTTTTGTTCATTTTAGTAATTTTGGTGCGCGTTCATGTCATTTTTATTAGTTTAAACTATTTTAAATGTCTATATATTTTTATAATTATTTGATTTTTAATTAGTTTTAATTATTTTAGTACATCAAGTTAAACTAAATGTTTCCTTGGCAACTAATTGAAATATAAGTTTAAGTGTTTTATTTCAGTTAACGTTTGAGGCAACAAAAGCTTTTTTTGCGGTTTTAGTTTTGGTTAAGTATAATAAGTCTGGTATATGCACAAAACAAACTCAGAAATTATTATACATTCTTAAAAAATATATCTATGATATTAAAGAATGGTATAAAACTAAATCACAGAAAAAAAAATCAATATAATAAAGTAAGTAGTATTTTCGTCAAATAGTTTCAATTGAAATGAAATGAAACTGCTCTATATTAAATGGACTGGCAAATTTCTTCACCGAAAATACAAAACTGATCCAATTCACCTGCCATTTCTTCCCCACCTGATCGTAATTCTGTTTTCCGTAGATATTTTGATAGCAATTTTCATTTGATTTGATTTCACAAGATAAACTTGCATGCATTAACTATGCTTAAAGCAACACAAATCTGAATTGCTTAAGTTAAGCCTTTTAGCTGCGACCAGCCCTTGGAGATGCGTCAATTTATTACAGTTGATCTGTCATCTAATGATCTTGCAATTGAATAAACTCAAAAGGACCCAAACTCATGCGAAGGGCTCATATAATCCGATGTTTACGGTCAGACTCGTCCGTGGGGAGAGAGCGCAGCATGTTGGAATGCAGCATCCAGAAATGTCTGTGCGCATCCAGCTCAACACCCATAAACACCCTAAAACAGATGACCAAACAGAGCAAAAATCACTTCAAGCTGAGCAAAGAGAGAAGGGGGGTATAAAAGTTTTTCTAACAGGCCCGAGATGAGGCTCAAAAACATGTGCAGTACATGTCACACGCGTTAGCTGAGCTCAGCATGCTAATGAAGTTTAACGTCATGGCTGATGCATTATGGCTTGTGGGTAACATCCAGCAGAGCTCAAAAGCCCTCACAGTAAAGGTTAACCAGGCCTCTGGGCTTGTTAAGCGCTACTAAAGGCAATTCAGATGGACAGGTGTTACAGGTGCAACTAACAACCTCTTACAACAACAGAGTTCCCATCTCAGAGCTGACAACGGAGTCAACCTCAATGTGGATTCTGCTGCTTTGTGATTGGTTGAGAGGAGTATGCAAACAAAACAAAACAAAAACACAAGACCAAAACAAAAAGACAAAACAAAAATGGCCCAACGAAATTAAGAAATGAGAGTTATTTATTTTGGCCATGTGCCTCTTTATTGGATAGACGCAGTAGAGAGAAAATCAAATTTATTTTGGGAAGAGGCAGGAACGGGATGGTAGAAAAAGAGCATTAGGTGTTATGTATAAGCATTAAGACTACTAAAACTATTTAGTATTTTTGTCTCATTTTACATGAAAAATATCTAATATTATACATTTACTTGATTTTGAAACTACTTGCCTGCAACGGCTGTTTGGTTGATATGGTGTTTATTCTGATTGAATTTCCTGCAGGTAAAACAATCCAGGGTCTCACCTCAAAGATCTCCTCACGCGAGACCTCGATACGGCAGTGTCCCGCCTGCGGCTGCTGCTGGGACAGCTCCTGTCGCAGGATTTTCAGTTTCTGCACCAGATCTCGCTTGTACTTGGGCACCGTGAGACATTCAGGGTCCTCGGGGAGATTTCCGGGAGACATGACAGTCTGAGGCTGCTCCTTCAGCTGTCCAGGACGACTGCGGAGAAAGAGCGAGGGAAAAAGAGAAACGGAGTATTAAAGTGAGATGAAACGTTCTGTCAACATGCACACAAACACTGTTGCCTGACCCCATCTTCACCCCGATGCCAGAACAGCGTCGCCCTTTCAGTGCCAACTCACAGGTATGTGTCACGCCAGAACCGAAAAAAAAAAGAGCTTCCAAATACATGAGATGAGGACACAAGTTCACTTCACAAGCTCCTGAACTGATATAATGCTGAATACACAATCGGCCCAAAACACCGGACATAAATGTTTAAATGTCACTGCATTAAATTACAGAATGTCAAACAACGTGATATCTGCAAACAAATGCTGCTGCTTGAGCAAAGACTTCATGCTAGACAAATAAAGATGGAGCGAGACACATTCTTTAATATTTATCCATGTGACACGGCTCCTTACAATCGTTCTCTGTCTGACCCACATTCCTCAAATATTCCCTTCCTCCCGTTCACTTTCCTTGACACGCAGAAGCTCACTTCTCTTTGCCTGCAGTTTTCCTGCTTCATGCTGCATTTAAGGACTTACAGTAACTGCTCTAAGATCTGGTTTGAATCTGAATCAATGTAAACACAATCAGTCTAGATGGCTTCTTACTGCTGCTTTGTAAAAACAGCCTGAGGTGCATTATCCGAACTTTGATGCATGGGTATGACAAATATGGATATCCGAGAAGATATAAAAGGGGAAATGTCAGCTAAATTTTTGCAGTAGAGTAACTATCAAGAAAATAAGCAATAAAGATTTTTCATACACCATGAATACACGTGTATACACGCTAGTCATTAATTTAAAAATCAGTTTTAAGCTTATATTTGAATGTATAATTTAATTAATCTTGTTATTTTTTACAAATATCATGAACAGTAATCCATTTGACATACTAAAAAAAAAAAAAGAGCAAAATTTTATTAAATAGAAACACATATGGCTTCCTTCATGTGACACTGACTTATGTAGGTAGATACGTTTTTCAAATCTTAATATCATTTCATAAATAATATTTTATTAATAAAATTATTTTTTATTATTTTATTTTAAAAACTCTTATCCAGCATCACACATTATTGAACAATAACGATTATACCAAACAACTTGTGCCGCATATATATTTTTACAATAATTTCAGCCTATATGCATGTATGTGTGTTTTTATATATACACATAATAAATATATACAGTACACACACATATTATGTAAACAAAAACTTATTTTGGATGCGATTAATCATTTGACAGCACTATTTAATATATTTTTTAATAACAAGCTTCATGTTATTTACCGAAACACCTAGCTAGCACATTTTTAGAACACTTTTTTGCCATTAGTGACCATTAGTGATCCTTGAAATGTTGGCTGTGGATCAAGAGGGTGGATCCATCAAAAGACAGCAGCAAGTGAACATGCACACACGCACAGCCACAATCACCCACCCATCCGAAGCTCCCAGCACGCACTTAAAATTACCGACTGATCGTGAGATCATAAACCCATCAAGGTTGAGAGGAAAGCACACAGCACAGAGGATTTTTGCCTGATGACAGAGAGGTGAGATTTTCTGCACTGATAAAAGGCAGATGTTTCGACAGATATCCACATAAACTGTCTGATGCCTTTTCCAAAAGTGAGACTACTGCAGCGCCAGGAACGTTTAGACTGCATCAAGACTCGCCTTGACAGTTGCTTCGCTTGACGGATGACATCTCAATGCAAATGATCTGCTCGGACTTAGGTCTGGTATCTCAGTGTGGAAAACATGGCAATGTGATATAAAATTGAAATCTAGGTAATTAACATACTGTGATTCTGTCTAGTTTATAATTATTTTAAGCTATATTGTAGTGTATTGCACGCTTTTGTTGCTCTATTATCTGCAATAGTGATGCACCGATCAGGATTTTTCATGGCCGATTCCGATACCGATTTTGTTTTTTACAAGCAAACTGGCCGATTCCAATACCGATTTCCGATTTTATTCTTTAAGCAAAAAACAAGAAAGAATGAAAATATACATAAGATGTTTATTTGGTATTTAACAGGCCAAACGGGCTTTTGGCTACAGAAAACAATAACTGTAACCATCTGAAATTAAAGGCAGTAACTGCGCATTAGGTACATTCAATAGAAACATAGACGGCACTGACATTGTTTTTAAATTGGGTTGAAACTACATAAAACTGGTCTTAAATGAAAACATGAACTGTAACCATGTCAAATTAAAGGCAACAATTGCATAGCTACAATCCAAACAACACCATCACACATTCAACAGTCCAAACACAGATGTTACTTAATCAGCATTTGTTTTCATTTTTAAATTTGCTGTAAAAAAAAAAAAAAAAAAAAAAGGTCTTTACCAGTGAAACTAAATAAAACCAAAGTAGGCTATATAAATAAATTATTCCAAAATGTTAAATCAAATAATGTTTAGTCCAACGAGTAAAACAAAGATGCTACAGCAGGCGCTTTTAAAATCAAATCAAGTCAATGTAATTAAGGTAAAATAAAAATAATCATCCTGTACAGAACTGACATTTACTTCTGGCTTTTAAAAGTGCATGCAAGTTTTTTTTTTTTTTTTTATTAATTTACAAAAAGAAGCATTTCAGTTTTGTCACAAGTTAGTCTGTTTTGTTTCTCATCCAACATGTGAGAAGCTGCGCTGAACAACCCGTTCACGGTCTACGTTTGTGCAGGGTGCGGACAGATACGCTCGCCCAACTTAAACTTTTTTTTTTTTTAATATTGTCTAAATATTGGCAGTGCTCATTGAAAAAGCCATATTGATCTATCCCAGTTCAAACATCCCAGCTGAAAGGTAGATGCTTTGGGAAAAGATACTATGCAGGTGCAACGCCTACTTGAATTTATATTCCCCGACTTGTGAGTTTTCACCCATGCGTGCTGTACCCCACCGAATATTCTGGTTACTGCAAGAACATTAAGTGGGAAGACGGAATGTGGGACACGTCCTTTGATCTGTTAGGACAGGAAAAGGGAAACTCGATCTCTCCCCATTAATGCATTCCTCTGGCTCACACGACTCACACAAGCTCACACGCATACAGATAAAATAGATATAAAATGCTCCGACTGCAGAGAATCCGATTAATTCCTTACCTGCTCTGAGGCTCAACAGCACCACGGGAGCCATTCGGACTGGGACTGTAGGAATAAACGTGAAACATGACGGGATGAAACTTCAGCAATATCACAACATCATGCACACTGCACGGCTAGTTCTTGTCTCTAGTAGTTTTTAGGTTAAATGGGGCCTGGTTCTTTCTGATGATGTTGAGTCTGACTCACTTTAGGACGAGGTGCAGGTTAGCAGAGAGACGCGGGTCTGTGAATTGTGTGGTTCGGTTGTTGTGGTCCACAAAGTACACACGTCCGGTGGCTGTGTTTCTTATCTCCCAGCCTGGAGGCAATGGGCCCAACTCCTCACAATTCACATTACTGAGATCCCTGCAGAGAGAGGCAGAGAGGAATGATTACAGTTGCATTTTAGTAATATTATTATACATATTATGATTATTGTAATCATTAAATTAACGATTTACACACATACATACATACACACACATATATATATATACACATATATATATATATATATATAGAGATTTGACCTTTGTCTTTAAGATAAATTAAATTATTAAAATACCACTATAAAAATAATTATATTGGTAATATAGAAACTTCAAAACTTAAATTCAATATTATTGTGAAAATGATTTATCATATAATCATGATTTGATAGTGGAAATGATATTAGAGGAAATGAAAATGCCTAGTATTCATAAAATCTACATTTTAACAGGCTTAGACTGAAGTTCAAGTAAACATGTGGAGGGGAAGACAAAAAAAAAACAACAACAAAGTGAGAAAACAGACAATACAAAAGATCAAAATGACAAAGTTAAAGAACAAAAACCGAGACAAAAACTTCAGGGATGTTGCTTTCAGGCTTCTGCCAAATATCATCAAATAGAGTAAAAAATGTGGAGCACTGCAAAAATGCTCAATGTCAGCTCTGAAAACCTAATTTTTTCAATCACGTTCATGCGCTCGGATAAATGACAAGCAGCTTTGCCTACACAAATACTGGCTAAACGGTTCCCGCATAATGTTTCCAAGTTACTCCAAGTTCACGTCTTCTCAGTTTTTGCCCAAACCAGTTAACAGCACTGAGCTTAGAGGCATTTTTCGCTGATAGTAATATCTCATTGGTCAAAAACCAATAGCTGTATATTACACATTAAGGTTGTGATTTTGTCTGTAAAAATGACTTAATGCGTCGCATTTGGTTAGGACAAGGCACACGTTTCCAAACAAATCCAGTGTAAAATAGAAGTTAAACAAGTGAAATAATTTGAACAGTAATATAACGCGTAAAAAGGTAAAGGAGGTACCTGGGCACTCTGGGGTCGTGCCATGTGCTGACGCCCGTCTGCGTGTGCAGGAAGTACACCTGACCCTGCTGCGTGGTCCTTTGCTCTGTGAACAAACACCAGGGGGCACCATCGGTCATTCACAATGTGAAAAAACAACAAGAGGCTCAAATACAATCATTGTTTATAAGTTTAAGCGTGCACAGTAGTGATACTTTCATTCTTTCACTTTCACTTTGATTCACTGCATCTGATCCATCTCTGTAATCTATGACCGCATCACACAAATTAATCCACATTAGGAGAAAATAATGGATAAAAATAAAAAAGAAGTTGCATTCTATTTGATGTGAACAAAACCACAAAGATCGTGTTAGCCTTCCATATAAGGCTCTTCTTTCTTTAATGAATGTGTTGGAGTTAAAGGAGAAGAGAGCATCATGAATCATTTAAATGATGGAGATGAAGTCACATATTCAACCAAATCACCTTCAATAAACTCTCAAAGTAAGGCTGGGAGATCTGGCCAAAAATAAAATAATTACCACTATTAATCACAATATTATCACTATATATTTTCTCCCATATCAATTGATATTTAACATGATATTCATAATATTAATAGGGAAGAAAGTGCATTTCACACGAATGTAAAAATAAATTTTTAAAGTAAACTCCACAGAATAAACTACCTTTTAATTTAGAGACCCATGTGTTTTATCAATTGATACAAAGTTATTATGAAAAATGTTGTCTAAAGAAAGTAATTCGTAGAACTTTAACAATTTAATCAATCTTTTAAAACATAATTTACAACAAAACTGCATTTTTATTTAAAGAATTACATACTGTATTAATTAAAACATGGACAAAAAAATATCTTGGTTGCATGATAATCCTTAAAATAATAATGCAATTTATTAAAACATTACATACATTATTATTACATTAAAAAGTACATTCTACTATACAATAGTAATATAGTTTAGTCAGTGACTAAAGTTAAACCAAGTTTTTAATCCAGTGGTTTATGCTGAAGATCTTTGTGTTTCTGTGTGTATTTTCAGATAGTTTTACCAAATAAAATGGTGAAATGTTTGCGAGCATGTAAAGTAAACAATACCGTAGATGAAATTTGGTCACTTTATTTTAAGATCCAGTTCTCAATATTAACCAACTACGACAAATTCCTAATTTGTTGCTTAATAGTTCGGAAGGTAATTGTTAAGTTTAGGTATTGTGTAGGATTAGGGATGTAGAATATGGTCATGCAGAATATGTGCTTTATAAGTACTAATAAACAGCCAATATGTTAATAATAGGCATGCTAATGCTTTTTTAGCCTCTCACAACAAACCATTTGATCAAGATGTGGGCTAAATATCAGAAAAAAATACTTGAAAGTTTATTATTGATAGTGAATGGGTTTATTTTTTATGTGTACTGATATATCACCCAGCCCATCTCAAATTCCCCGTTCCACACATGAACTTGACTTGCATGTCATGTCTACAGACCCACATTCAGCTACCGGAGCAGAGAGCACACAGAGCTCTGTTTAACCTGTGTCTATAACCTCTGCCCTCTCCACGGACTCACACACACACACACACACACACACACACACACACACACACACAGACATAGCGGGATTTCCAGGTCACCCGTCTGACCCTGCAGCTGGCGCTGACGGCACGTCGGAGATATTTCAGACGAGCTCTTTTTCTACAGCTCAAGAGACATTTTAATTACTCCTACTGCAGCACAAATTTCCAGCACAAGTGCATGTGTGTGTGCGCAGGGTGTATTTTTGACCTTGGCAAGCTGGTCAGTATTAATGGAAGAACTGGTGTGTGTGTGTGTGAACGAACCGTATCCCTCGGGCAGGTCGGGCGGTGTGTGTAGGTGAGTTCTGCTCATGTAATTTCTGTGTCTCTGAGAGCGAACTTTTCGCTCCTGTACCCGTGGGTCATCCGCAGGAACGCCCGCTGCCCCGTTGGGCGTCATGATGGGTGTGTTCTCATCCACCAGGCAGCTGAGCGGCCGGCCGGGGCTCGAGTACTCAGACGCAGGCCTGTAAGTGTGAAAGAGGAAATTAGTACATGAGGGACAACAGACTACATTAAAATAATTGGAAGGTTTGGCGCTAGCAACTTTAAAGGGATAGTTCACACAAAAATTAAAATTTGATGTTTATCTGCTTACCCCAAGGGCATCCAAGATGTAGGTGACTTTGTTCCTTCAGAAGAACACAAATTAAGATTTTTGACTCAAACCGTTGCAGTCTGTCAGTCATATAATGCCAGTCAATGGGACTCACGGAGTTTGGTATAAACGGAGGTTGGAGTCAGTTCTAAATGGGCGGGTCCACTGCAAATGGGTGGGATTTGTTAATATAGTCTACACCAAACGCAACTCTAAACCTACCCTCTCCCAGACTATTTGCGGCGTAAGTCACTTGCAGGTCTCCAGGCTGCAGCGATACATACTTGGAGAAAAAAAAAAAAAAACATACACAGACAAAACCAACGAGTCTGCAGTCTGTCAGTCATATAATGTCAGTCAATTGGACTCGCGGCGTTAAAAAAAAAACAAAACATACAAACATACAGGGTTTAATTTGGTTTTGTCTGTGTTTTTTTTTTTTTCTCTCTCAAAGCGAGTCCCATTGACTGACATTATATGACGGACAGACTGCAACGGTTTGAGATAAAAATCTTTGTATTCTACTGAAGAAACAAAGTCACCTACATCTTGGATGCCCTTGGGGTAAGCAGATAAACATCAAATTTTGGGTGAACTATCCCTTTAAGGCCATGGATTCGATTCCCAGGCAGTTTTGATCGCAAGGTTTTGAGTCCCTTGAATAAAAGTGTGTGCTAAATGTGCAAGTAAAATCTTAGTAAACATCTTGTTCTAGAAAACACCTAATTTCCAGATTGAGTTTTTTTTCTTTCTGAAATTACAAAATGAAGTCCATTTCCATGGCCCTATCTACATGGTTTGGACTTTGCCGGCCAAAAGAAATAAAAATTAAACCAGCCAAATGTTAGTTTGCTGATCTTAACTGGTTTAAAATGGTCTCCCAGAGAGAGTGGCTAAGTTGGTGATTGGCTTGACAAAATAAAAATAAAAATCCCTTTAAAACCAGCCAACAGGCCAGATTAAGACCAGCAAATCATCTTAGGCTGGTTTATGCAGGTTCATGTAACAATTTGGTTGCTCTGATGGGTTACAGATTCATATTAAAACAATACAAATAGCTATTAATTGTGGAAACCCAAGCACACAATAGTGTGATCTTTTGGTGTGATGCTCAAATCTCAGTAGTACAAAATGTACAGTTGCTTTGGATACTAAATGAATAATGTAACAATGTCAGCACCCTGCGGTCTCCGTAGACAAACACAGACAAGCAGAGCCGTGAGGAGCTGAGTGACTTTAAACGTGACAAAGTCGCAGACCTGCAACCTCTCCAAACAAGGGAGTGAATTTCTGTCCGTCTCCAGCTGCCCAGGTTGACCGTAAGTGCTGTTATTGTGAAATGGAAACATCTAAGTGCAACAGCAGCTCAGCCGTGAAGTGGCTGGCAACACGAGCTCACCAAACGAGGACAGAGTGCTGAATCACGTAGCGCATAAACACAGCCTGTACTCGCGTTCAATATTCCCTCTGTTCCACTCCGTTTCAACACATCCGAGCCTTTGGAAGCAACGTCAGAACCAAAATGATGTTTCAAGAGCTTCCGTGGCTGTGAATTGTAATGTGTGCTGCACACCAGGACTAGTTGCCCAGTGTCGACATTTAACCTCACTAACGTGCTTAAGGCTGAATTGAACCAAATCCCCACAGTCTAGAGGAAAGACTAGAAAAACAGAGGCAGTAGAGTAGAAGCAAAAGAGTATATGGGTGTTTTTGGAATAAAATAGAGTACAGATTGGCTAATTTTATTGCTAGCATTTTAGGCACTAGGGGTCGCACCAACTACTTTAATGCTCTGCCATGACGCTTTAAAGGGGTCATCGGATGCAAAATTTACTTTTACATGCTGTTTGAACATAAATGTGTGTGTTGGCAGTGTGTGTACACAACATCCCTATAATGATAAAAATCCACCCAGTGGTTTTTTAAAAATCTTGATAAATCCAAACCCCCTTTCTCAAATCAAGCCATTCTCAGCTTCTTGGCTGAGCGATGTCACACAGACCCAGGCCCCTCCCACGATTGTAGATTGACACTAGCATCTTACCGTAGACTCGCCCTGAGTGAGCTGTAGACAGTCCTTCATTGTTTCACTGCCGGAGCAGTAGAAGACAAGAATGTCTCCTAAGCGATTGAGGTGTTCTGTTGTTGGATGTAATAATGAAAATAGCAGTCGTCATTAACTCCAGACATCTGAGCCGCTGAAGATGCAGTGGATTACTTTTGTTTTTGAAGCGAATGCGCCTCCCAATCTACTATTATATCTACTAATTTTATCTACTACTTTATCTACTAATCATTCGTGATTCCACTTCACCTCCAGAAGAAGAGAGTATAAGTTTTTTTTTTTAATGAATCTTTGCAAATCACCTTTCCAAATAATGTCCTAGTTAACAAATTCTGCAGCTAAATGCGGCTAAAGTTAAAGGATTAGTTCACTTTTAAAAAAACTTTTTCTGATAATTTACTCACCCCCATGTCATCCAAGATGTCCATGTCTTTCTTTCTTCAGTCGAAAAGAAATTAAGGTTTTTGATGAAAACATTTCTCAATATAATGGACTTCACTGGGACCCAAACGGTTCAAGGTCCAAATGACAGTTTCAGTGCAGCTTCAAAGGGCTTTAAACGATACCGGACGATGAATAAGGGTGTTATCTAGCGAAACGATCGGTCATTTCAAAAATAAATAAAAAAGTTTGTTTCATAAGCACAAACGCTCGCCTTGCTCTGTTCTGTGATGCGCGTTCGTGACGTCACGTAATACGCAATTACGTGGATAAGACCCTTATTCATCGTCTGGTATCGTTTAAAGCCCTTTGAAGCTGCACTGAAACTGTCATTTGGACCTTGAACCGTTTGGGTCCCAATGAAGTCCATTATATGGAGAAATGTTTTCATCAAAAACCTTAATTTCTTTTCGACTGAAGAAAGAAAGACATGGACATCTTGGATGACATGGGGGTGAGTAAATTATCAGCAAAGGTTTTTTTTTAAAGTGAACTAATCCTTTAACAGTCTCATGAGAACGGCTCGTCACCCCATGGAAGAGAGGGGGCGGGCATAGCAGAGCTCATTAGCATTTAAAGGGACATGCAAAAAAACGGGTTGCTGTGAACAGAGCTGTTTTTGACAAGGTCAAAAAGGGTGTTGTTTTACACTACCATAGAGAAATTTTAACCAAAGTATGTTATAGACTTTAATTAAGACCCTAAAGAATCATATCAACTTGTGGAAAATGGGTATCCGATGACCCCTTTAAGCTTGAGGTTGACTATTCGCCGGCCCTATAGAGGGTGCAACAGGATAAGAAATCTTTGAAGTCAAATTTTACGCTATGATTTTTAACAGTTAAAATGACAAATAAATGCATACTTTGAAAGCGCTCCACAAGACGTGTGATTATACCATCTGGATGCTCAAAATTGAACGGGAGAATGCAGGCTTTAAACAGCTTATTGTACAGGTAAGTTAATCGCCATTCCAATCTAATGCGCTGCCGCATTGTAACACACACATAGGCTACAGACAGTAACTCGTACATCACGTGCAGATCACGTGCACACAGAATCATTAAGTAGCGTGGAGTATTGACAACACTGTTCTTTGATTTCTCAATAATATAGCTCAGAAACTGAAAAGTTATAGCATTTTTTAGTAACTAGAATGCACAGCTTCACTATTAGTAGAGAGACGCTGCCAATAGACATGTGGCCAGTGCTGTGTCAAATGCCATAGCTGTGAATAAGGTGTTCGAGTCTCAGCTCAAACTTCAGGCTTAATTCTTCATTAATGACATCATCAGCAACTTTGAAAAATCTGAAGTCATTCAACCCCTATTTTGCACCCTAAATACACTCAATGAAAAAATATTTTCACACGCCTTCTATTATATGAGGTAAATTCATTTACGTTGGAGATGCTGTCCTGGGCAGAGTTCCCCAAATAAAATAAAAAAAATATATAAAAAAAAAAAAAAGTAGATCGTAGAGACCAAAGGGTTTGGGAATCGGAGTCCAGACCAGCGTTTTTTCTAGATCTTCGTCTTGGAATGTTGCCTGGAATGTTTCTCGATCTTTATGGTTGAGTGTTTCCTTAAAAATTCATGAAGTGGGGATGCTCCCCGACATGGCTTTATATCTTTCAGCTGTATTCTGGATAAATTTGGGTCAGTGTCTGAGATGGCAAAGACGACAGATGTGGCCGACGCACATTTTCCTGTTGTGCGGCACACGGGTACACACATACACAAGAATCACTGTCCTATTCAGCAAAACCACCTCAAACCCAATGACCTGGACAGTAATTTGGGGTAAGTCAAAATGCCTTTATCCTACAAGACTTTGCTTCAGTCTGCAAAACCATTTGGTTGTCTAAAATAAATAAAATTAGAAAAAAAATTACTAAAAAGTAAAATCAAAATAAAACTAATAAAAAGTAAAGAAACTACAAAGAAATCAAATAAAATAAAATAAAAAGTATAAGTATAAAAAAATAAAATAGATTATAAAAAGTGAACTGGGACTACAAAGGAAACCTGACCCCACCTGGTAGGTCTCTCCCATTGGGTGCTGCGTGTGATATGATTCAGATACTGGATCCGGCCAGATGCAGTTCTCCTCTCCTCCCAGCTGCAGAAAGAGCACAAAGAGACATTCATACAGACGAACAAACAGACAGACAGACAGACAGACACACGCACATGGCGCAGGAACAAACACAGGGGTTGCATAAGAATGCTGGCTGTTACTGTTCAGTTGATCCAATACTGAACACTGTTTTATATTTAAGCACTCATTTAGTTGCTTTTAAAGAGTTATTTCACGTACCCATCAGGCAGGTCATTGTCAAACAGACGACTGCAGTCCACGACTGGCCCTCCGGTGCCTATCCTGTCCCTGGACTGAAGACTAACTGTCGATACAAACACACATAAATAGGCTGTTAGATGAATCCCATCTGTGATAGTTTTGGGTGTGACAATGTGACAGCAATGTTCAAGATGAGTGACACACATAGCATAGATATTTTGCTATTTTGGGGTGTATGTATGCATGTGTTTTTGAAATGCATCATACAAAAGTGTAATTTTATTAGATACGGATATAGCCATGCAATATGAAAACTGATCAATAATAATAAAAAAAAAACAGGACCTCAATTGAGACTGTTTTAGAATTTGTCATTAAAAAAAAAAAAAAAAGTTCACAAGGGATAAAAAAAAAAAAATGCATTTAATAAAATAAGGCATTAAAAAGATCAATTTAAAAAATATATATATGGTCACATACAAATAAGGCATTTTTTTTTATAATTGATCCATTTTAAATAGAAAGTGATCTAAAAAAAAATTGTAAAAAAACAATATTTGCAGATACAGATATAAATCATGGATAATTTTTTTTAAATAAAAATATGCATTTAATAATAATGCATTTTTAAAAAATTAAAAAAATGCATTTAATAATATAATGCATTTAAAAATATCAATTAAACAACCCAACCCAATAATAATGGCGGCAGACACAAATATACCATGTTTTTATGCAAATAGTGTGCAAAAAGACATTTAGGGTTAGGGGTATGTTCTAAGTGTTTAGTATAAGCTATAGTAATAGTAAAGCTTGCTTTAGGGTTGGGGTTAATAACTACTTGCTTATATTCATGTGACTCATCAAAACGCATATGAGACAAATCTTGACGTGACATGAGGACATACAGCAGTGGTCTCAAACTCAATTCCTGGAGGGCCACAGCGCTGCAGAATTTAGTTCCAAGCAGCTCCAAATCACACCTGCTTGGAAGTTTCTAGTAATCCTGAAGAGCTTGATTAGCTGGATCAGGTGTGTTTGATTAGGGTTGGAGATAACTGTGCAGGGCTGTGGCCCTCCAGGAATTGAGTTTAAGACCAGTGGCATACAGGCATATCAGAGGGTTGTTTGAAACTCTCGGCCATGGGAAAGCATTCATCTTCTGATGAATGGCTGCTTGTAAAAACTGCGGTGTGGCCATGGGACGTGCAACCCGGGGCGCAAATACATCAGCACCCCACAAACCCTTTCTTGATGAAGGAAAAATGCGGCATGAAAGAAAACCACAAAGTAATAGCAAAACACAACAGATAAATCAGACAGAATGAGCACGTTTTTCCTCCTTAGCTCCCAACCTCGGGACATTTTTAGGGCGTCGAAGTTAAATGCGTGGGTTTAACCATCATTAACGACAAGCTTTGAAGATGGTGTGACTCACGGGATAAATGGCAGATGTGGCAAATTCCTGACAGGTCTATTCCTTGAAACAAGTAAAGCTTGTGACTCACCTACTAGCTGTCCCCTCACAGTATCGCTGTCATTGGGCCCCAACTTGTTCAGGTCCAAACGCTGATCTGTAAATGAATGAAAGAGGAAAAAACAAACAAACAAACAAAAAAAAAGTGTCAGGAAAAAGAAAAAGGTTGAGAAACCAAAGAGCCTGCGTGTCATAACCTCTGACCTCCTCGCTCGGCAAACCATCGGAGACTTAAAAAACAGCCTAAAACGCTCCACATTTCATGTGAGGTCACATACACTGCAGCACTCTGTATCAGCGTGTGTGTATACAGAGGCTGCTTTATTCCTCTCAGACTGTAGATGTGCTGATAGGAGTGAGACGCTTCCAGAAACACGCTGGGGCTCTCTGTCATTGCCGGAAAGAGGGAGACAGGAATAACAAGTAGCCTGCAGACATTAGAGAGGCCACTATCTGTTCTCGCTCTCACATAGATACACACACAGTCAGATCAGGATGCACAGCTAGACTAAACAGGGCTGGAGGAGCGTTCATCCATCCCAACACACTCCACCTCACATGTAAACCTCTTCATATGGTCAAACACCTGCAAAGAATGAGGACCATGATTTTATGGCTGAATGTAACTTTTACTAAAGACTAGGGATACACTGATAGGGAACAATGACAATTCAAAAATAAGCTCAAATGATTACAAAATACTTTAATAAAAATAATTAATCAGACCAGTCACGATAACCCCCTTTTTTTTTTTACAATGAAAACTATCTAATAATATTTAATAATGTAGCTGTCACTAGTACATCATGCATTTAATGTACTTTCATCACAATAATAAAAACAACTGTACTATTGACCGATATTGATACAGTGGTCACTGGTACATTGTGCAGCTTATAATTTTATCATAATATAAAATAGCCAAAATTGATCTGATATAGATATAAACTTCACACACTGCTCACAAATTTATCTTCAACTTGAAAAAAAAAAAAAATTGATAATATATATATTTGCTTGAAATAGATAGACATTATTGAAATGTATAGAAACATAAAATATATATACACATTTAGATATATTTATATATTTAGATACTCATTTCTGCATATTTACCAAATGTATACAAATATACAGAAATTTATAAATTATGGAAAACAATATTACAATAACAAATAGACTATTTCAATATCTATATTTCGATAGATAGAAATTTATGTTTCTATATAAAGCAAGCAAAAGAAAAGGAAAAAGAGAAAGAAGTTGAGGACGATTGAGAGAAATAGGAAGAGGAAATATATAAATGAATAGGGAATTTTCTGAGAATTTACATTAGCTAAAAAAAATTAAAAAAAATATTTTGCTCTTAACTTTTTTTTTTATATTAAATAATTTCCTATTTAAGACCATGCTTCTTACTGACAGACTGAACGGGAGACTGATGAAGAGAGTAGGGTTGTAAGAACATATCGATACACGCGAGTATTGCAATATTTTATTTGGCGATACTGTATCAATTCCCAAAAATGGAATATCGATATTTAAAAAAAAAAAAAAAACATACAAGATTCATGGCGGCAGTTTGGTTTTGAGTTCATATCCTGACCGCTAGAGAGCAGTCTTCATCTCTGAACTTAAACAGTGACAGGAAATACTAGCATCAGGGCACGCAATGTTAGCGTTAATATAGTTTGCTGCCAGTAATGGAGGATGAAAGAATTGTTCCAGTTCTCGTTTCAGTGTGGCATCATTTGGGCTTTTGTGGTTTCCGCCACAAAAAAATAGATTTTGTACATATACATTTAACTAAAGAATCCTGCAAGCACTTGAATTTCCCCCCTTTACTCGCACTGCACAAAAAGTGGTTCAATAACGTTAAATGTTACAGGGACTGATTATTGCAAATGCAGATCCCAGTGTGTTCTGGTTAAACAACTTATTTATTGCTAAGGTTTGCATATGGTGGTGTGTCCTTAATGACAGCTTTCCTAAAAATATATCCTATTCCTAAAATAAGAAATAGCCCAATATATCGCTTTGCTTACAATATCGCAATGTATCGTATCGCAACCCCTGTATCGTATCGGCAGATTCTTGCCAATACACAGCCCTAGAAGAGAGAGAATGAGAAAAGATAGAGAAAGAATGATGGCAAAGAGACAGAAGGGGTGCAACAGGAAATGGTGAACTGAATCACTTCCAGCTGTGGGAGCGGCTGCGGGTTTCCTGTGCTTATCCAGGACAGTGGTCACGCTGGAGGGTTTCTATTTTCTTTAAAATGATCTTAAACGCAAAAGTGGGGCTGGAACGCAGCCAGACAGACTCGCACCCTAAACATACTGCAAAAAAACAGGTTCTTGTGCAGCCAACAGGAAAGTGACGCACAAATAACAGGACATCTTCTACCTGAGACAGACAGGGGTCTTCAGCCAAAGTAAGACATATCATTGTCCAAAAACATTGTGGCGAGTTTTATTTAAAGGTTGACCACTTAACACACACAGCAATTGTAGTACATACTGGCTCTGAGCCAATTATACACACACAAGTACACTTGAAATCTGCCTGAGCCAGTTTTACACACACACGCGCACACACTTACAGCCCGTGTCCTTGAGTTGGTTAATGGAGTTGGAGAGGAGTCGTACGCATCCCAGGAATCCCGCTCCCTGTTTCTTATGGATCTTCTTATGGTTCCACACACTGATGGTGATGGAGTCCGACTTCCCGATATACCTGGAGACATAACAAGACATCAGATTTCTACATTTTCTATCATGTCTCCTTTAAAGCAAACCAGACTCGGAGCATAGAACATGAATTATGAAACATGATTACACACAGCGGCTCAGAGGAGAAGATCTGTTTTATGTAGAGCAATGAGGACTTCATTAAAAAAACTATGAAAATGTCAGAAAAATGACAGGAGAACAAGGAAGACAAAAACATTGAAGATAATTATGAAGATGAAAGAAAAAATACTGAAGAGGAAGAGAAAGATGACAAAGCAGCGCAAGATGGCAACAAAGAGAAAGTAATGGGGGAGAACAGGAGAAGATAAAGATGAGCGGGAAAAAGAGAAAGATGGCAGACTTTGAGGATGAAGATAATGAAGATAAGAAAAGATGTAAAAGTAGATAGAATACAATGAAGACGGTGGTGAGGAAGAGGGCGACAACGACAAGGAATAAGACTGTGAAGACAAAGGCGGCAACAAAGGAAGTAGATAAAAATCGTAATTAGGAAAAACAAAACATGACCACGAACAGGAAGAAGTATGAGCGCAAAGAGAACTGGGATCGTTTTCACTTCACTGACGTCTTGGTCTAATTTTGTTTGGTACTTCTAAGGTAAAAACACCTCAAATCTTCTCATGCCTTCCGCAAAACTAACAAAGCAGCTCAAGAACTTCAAGCGATCCCATGCAGTTCTCTTGTTCTCTCACCACCGCATGCATTTCATCAAGTCCAACATAAAACTCAGCTGGTTTGTCTGAATGTTTTGGCATGTTGTTAGACAAAACAAATGATTCCCTTAAATTCGGGGAACAGAAACACCTCCAGAACTGGACATCAAACGGAGCTAGGCTGTCAAAAAATGTCCAAGCAAAGTCTGAACGTTCTGTAAGCCTGCCAATGGAACAGAATCCCTGGGCAACAGGCCTTGTTTGGACTCAAAACCAATCGAAGAGGTAGAGGAGTAAAGAGAGAAAAAGGCAGAAAAAGGGGTAGGATGAAAGAAACAAGAAGACAGAACGCCAATGACTTGTGTGGATGCTCTCACCAGAATGAATCCAACCAAACCCAAACAATCAGAGTTCTTCTCTCTGATATGGAGAACGTTTATCAACCGTCTACAAAGCCAAAAAAACAGCTCTGAAGTCTGAGCTCACAACAGCCTTTCTACACAAAACTTATACACAAATTTTACTTAGACAAGAGCTAGTAGCAACAAGTTACCCAACCAGACCAAAGGATGACAGAACAAAACAAAAGGCAAAACAATTAACCGAAACCTGCCCTGTCAACACTTAACCACAGATAATTACAGTTTAGTGCTTTTTAGGTTTCTCTGATAACCCTACATCAAACCTCACCGATTGTTTCTGAACTTTCCCAGGAAACTCCAACAACCTTAACTCGGTAAATGGGGTAGTAACAAATAGATGTCCAATACGATGACAATATTTTATTTAAAATCTAATTTAAAGCATACGTGGCAAGCTTATACAAATGTAATCTTTGAATTCATTTTGAAAAACTTCTAACCAAAATCCTTCATTTAACTGAAAACATACCGAAATCCTCAAATAAAAAAAATTTGTAAATATAACCATCAACTAAAAGACACACGCATATATACACTGCTGTTCAAAACTTTGGGATCAGTAAGATTTTTAATGCTCTTACATGGAGTCTCTTATGCTCATTAAGGATGTATTTATTTGATTAAAAATACAGAAAAAAATATATTGTGAAATATTGCAATTTCTAATATTGGTTTCTCGTTTTAATATACTTTAAAATAATTTATTTCTGTGATGCAGTGCTGAGTTTTTGTTAGCCATTACTCCAGTATCACATGATCCATCAGAAATACTGGAATATTACATTGTTATTTCCAACTAAGGAGATTCCACTTTATCTGCCTGATCATTGCCGACCAATCCCATACGGCCAGGCATCCAACAACAACAACAAAAAACTCTTTAAAGAGTCAACTTTTTTTTGTATCATTAATAGTTTAGTTTAGTTTAATACTCCACAAGTAAGAATACAATAAATAAGAATGGCTACTTATAGCTACTACTAATTTTGCAACTTAATTATGGCTGCTTAATTTCTATATTTTCCCACTTCAAGACAGTTGTACAACATTAATGAAGTTTCCATCCAGATTTTGTGCTGTTTTGTTATCGACAAAGAGATACGTGTTAAAAAATATGATATGCGTCATAAAAGATAAAGATATGTGTCATGACGTCATGCCTAAAAAAAACGAATTGTCGCATAAGTTTTGGTGTATCGTAAAAAAATGTTGCCCTTGAGCTGTTTTCATACATAATTTATCCTATTGTGTGAATTACAGGCTAGGCTAGCTGTTCTTCATCCATTTGAAACAAACAAAAAAAAAAAGCCTATTAAATTGTAATAAAATATTTTTTATTAAGTGTCACGAGTTGTTGTTTTTTTTTGTACTTTGTTATAGACTAGATAGATAGGCCACTGTTGATAATCAAGCAATGATCATAAACAGTTGCAGTTGTATTATCATCATTTCTCTGATTAACGTTTATAGGAAATATGAATGTTCATTCCGGTTATTTTATTTCTCCTAACCGACGGTCGTTAAACCATATTAACCGTTAACCGACAAGATTGTTAAATTAAATTTAACTTGATAGGCGGCTTGACCCATTACAAAAACCTAAATTTGTTTTCCAGGGATTCATTTTATATGTGCAAAAAGCAGCATAAACAACATGAATGTGAGGATTCACGCACCTGCAGCGCTTCTGCAAACGGAGAAAAACATAAGCTATTATATATATATATATATATATATATATATATATATATATATATATATATATATATATATATATATATATATATATATATATATATATATATATATAAATAAATAAATAAAAGAAACACGCCCATATGCAAAATATATTTTTCTAAATAATGAATTAAAACAAAAGGAAAGCAAACCTGCAACAATTAGCAGCCTATATGCAGTCTTGAGAAAGTTTATTTTCTAGTTTCTTTCCTTTATTTCACAAAAGTACGTTTTGTTTTTTATTGTGAATGTACACAAATAAAAAATATTTTGAATAGTTTGGAATAATGTCTTACTCTTATATGACCACAAATGAAGGAGTAGGCTAGTGCAAGTTGTTTCCAGGGAGAAAAAAAAAAACAAACAAAAAAAACACAAGCGATCGTGCCGGCGCCTCACGCGCAGTTAAGCATAGCCTACTGACTCCACAATGCAGCCTGTTCATGTCATAATAAAATACAGTCAGCCAAAAATATTGAAGAAACATGAAAAAAAATATTTTATTTCCCCTCACTCCACAACAAATCATTTAAAATTGAACAGTAGAAAGAACTCGGAACAAAGCAAGAATAAAAATATAAGAAGCTAACAAGCCAAAACGAATTAATTTAAACTTTTGTACTTCACGTTCATGTAAAACAAAATGTGCTTGGCATAATATCACGGGGTTATGGTGGTCAAGCTGAAAGGCACGGACTACAGGCTATTTAAACTGAACTGTGCACTGTAAAAAAAATAATAATAATAATCATGTAAACAGGCTAGCCTACTAACATTAAATTAAGATAAGTATGTTTGAGAGGTAACTCGTCTTTCTTACCATGTATAAAATAATTTTAGATACAATTTAATAATATGAATGATTTAATGCGCTTTAACTACAGGGAAACGGTGCTTTAACATTAACAACACCATGAACACGGATGCTGCCTATAGCCTAATTCTGTCATGTGACACCACATTTATTTGCGTTAAAGCCCCTTTTCTCGTCAAAAAATGTTTCCAAACTAATTTTTAGAAGAGATACTCTGTCAAAGCATTATATATAACGAGCAGGTCACCTAACCAACCAGGATTTAAGGACTAGTCAAGCTTGGAGCTCACTTCATTCATTGTGTTTGTGCATTGTTCCCTTTACCAATCAACATTTCCTAAAGTCCATTTCTCTTACTTTTAAATCAATTTCTACAGAAATCATCTCCCGAAACAGATGTTCTGACCTAAATATCCAACGCATCTTCTCCCGCTTTCGTTTTTAAGTCTCCTCACATCTAGGTTAATGTTTTAACCTTTTTACTTATTCCTCTATGCAGAGCAATTTGCGATAGAAGCGACTGCTAAATGCATGACTATAAATGTAAATCTCTGCTGGCACTGTTTTCGGTTATCAGCAAGTTTTTCTTCTGTGCTATTGTTCATTACACACATTAGCAGTTATCTTCCAGTTAAACATGCAGCCCTAGGAAGTTTTCGGCCCTGTCAATCTTTCATGAAATGATTTTGACATTCTGTTAGGCCTGACATTCAACAAAAATAACAAAACTACCAAACAGCTCAATAACCTTTCAACAATGAGAACATTTCAACTGTTTTCCCTGCCAACAAAGAGACAACAACTGTGATGTGCATTACGGGAATTACAGATTTACTAACTTATAACTTGAGTTCAAAGCACTTCTTAAAACCCAGATGGCAAACAGAAATCCCTCCGTACTTCAGATGTAGGATTTAAGCAACATCTTCTTGGTTTTCTCTTCCCCACCCATTATTCTGGGTTGCGGGGTGGGCTGTGGAAACGGCGCCCTATTTTCCGCTGACAGACGTGACATGTTTGGCGAACTCGACGGTCATCCTGGGGGGTGAGGGCTAGTCTACGGTTGCCATGGCAACCAAACAAACGGAGACGTGTGCTTCCTCTAGCTGCCGACTGTCAGCGCTACATGAGAACGGGACAAGTATTGGAAATCTGCTCCCCTTCTTTTGTTTTGCTGGCCTTTCCTTGTATGTGGGTTTTTAGTGCTTTGCATCTTCTCTTAAGTTTTGCTTTTGGTCTGAGGGAAAGTTTCTATTTTTATTCCATGCTGTGAAACTGCTGATACTCGTAGTTGGAGATAAAACCTCTTAAAAAATGTAAATAGAGCTAGAAGCGTACGGTGTAACGAAGGGATATGGGATTTTGCACCATTGGAAATCCGTCCTGTGATCTCCACAGATAGAGCCGTCGACTCCAGAGGAGGTGACCTAAATCCTCAAAGCCTGAAGGATGCTGGGAGCTTTTACTGATGGGCTACACTGATGAAGAAATTGAGAGATTGGAAGAAATAGTACACCACCGGTTCAAGAAAAAACCCCCTGGGCTTATTTGAAAGTGCATGTTAATGGGGTAGTTCACCCACAAACTTTAATTTTAGCATTGTTTACAAACCCTCATGCCAATCGTGATTTCCTTTCTTTGGATGAACACAAAATTCTGAATGGAAATGAAAAATATTTTCCATACAATAAATTGGTCATTTTAATGTTGAGCTTAAATGAGAGAGAAAAAAAAAAGCACCTTAAAACCATCGCAGCATTCAAATCTCAATTGCGTAAATTCAAATATACTGTGTGAAGACCAGTCATGCTAGGTTTACACATCAGTAATGCACAGTGACATTGGTTCCTGAGTGTGACATTGCATAATATACAGAAATGCTAAAAAAGAGATTGGGGGAGGATGAAGTGAATCAATTTTGGGGGTTTTTCTTACAGTTGGCTAACGTATAGTTTCAGAAGACTTCGTATGAACAATTAAGTCGTATGAACAACTTCTATAGTGTTTGTATATCTTCTGTAGTGATTCTTTTCTGTTGCTTGGAATAAAATAAAATAAAAAAATGAAATAACAGCATCCTCTTATTGTATGGAAAACACTCTCCAAAATATCTTTTTCACAGAAGAAAACAATATACATATCTGAAAGGCCATGATGGCAATAAAATAATGGCAGAATATTCTTTAATGTTTGAATATTCCATATTATGGAAGCATACTGGCTTGATTTGTTCGTTTTCTTTAATTTTCTTTAAAATTTTTTATTTTAAACCCAGTTGTAAGTTAAGCATAATCCATAAGCACAATTAAATGTGATGTCAAAAACAGGATCAATCGCTCTGAATGACTCATGCACACAAACAGCCGAAATGAACCACACACACACACACACACGAGGCATCTAATGACAGAGTCTGACACTCTTAAGGTCTCTGCACACGGTGTCCGAAATTGTTGCACGTTAAAAAATAAAATACCACCTCACGTTGTGTTAATCACGTTTCCACACTGCCTCCAAAACGTTCGTCCGTCAAAAAAAATTCAGATCAGGTTTGATTTTCTGCGTTTTAGCATCCGTAGCATTGATAGGAAAGGATGTGGAAGCGGAAAAACGCATGCAAAAATTTCGGGCTCAGTGTGCAATGACCTTTAAGCTCCAACAGAAAAGAACTGCAGCACTGAAAGCCAAATCTCCAAGACTCAAACAAGTGGACAGATGACCATGTGCTTCGAAATGAGATCTGCTTCTGAGTGGTGGTCTTCTTGATTCTGGTATCTAAACATTATTGTTTCAGGTTTAAACTGAGCTGGGATCAGAGCAAAGGGAATCAAGATGTGACACTGGCTGTGTGTTTGAAAGCAATCAGAGCAGGAAGAGCTCTTACAGGTCATAGTGCTGGTTCCATTTGGGGTCCAGCGTGTTCCTCACGGTGTCTGTCGAGTGGCACTGCCCTGAACCGTCCACCACCACCTTAGCAAAGGGGTCTGGCAGTCCTGCAAAATACACAATGTTTACCGAGACGTATGAGCAGGAATTGAAGACAGCACTGAATACAAGATAATTTAGTTCATAGTGTGGCCCAAAAATAATAAAACTCCAAATACTACAGATCCACTAATATAGGAAATGGTGACTATCAAGTCATTTGTCTGATTCCGGTGTTACTCCCACACAAAATATATACTTATACATTACTGTGCATTCAGAAAGTATTAAAGGTGGGGTAAAAACGCTTTAGAAAACTGAGTCGGGGCAGAGTACCAAAACAAACTTGTAGCCAATCAGCAGTAAGGGGCGTGTCTACTCATGATGTGGAGGAGGAACGATAAGGCAAGAAGTAGGACCTGTGTAAATATCGGGGTCCAGCATCCAGTGTAGACAGTTGATTATAATGTCACTGATTATAATGACTTCTACAGAACTAATCGTTGCCTGGGTTGCATAGGTTACGTATGTGTGGGGCGGAGCTATCAAAATAGGGGCGAGACCTATAATTAAACTACTTGTTTGTTTTGGTGATTTCACATATCAATATTGGCTGCCAGAAATCGCTTACCCCACCTTTAAGGTCCTTTCATATTTTTGAAAATGTCACATTTTATGTTCCAGCCTTGTGATAAAATGCTTTACAATATTTTATTAAAAATTTTATTTTTTTTAATTGCTACATTTTATGGTTTTTAATGATCCGATTTATTTTTATTACAATGAAAGAGGAGTAGTGGTAATAATAATTTATTTTTATTGCCATATCAGCATCTCAGGCTATCTTCATGACAAAAACCGAGTTGCAATAATACAAGGGTTACATAAAAGCAAAACCAAAAATACAAGATTTTTAAAATTAACATACTGATAAAATTTCTAAAATCTTTTTCAGTAAAATTAAGTAAATGTAATTAATGTGTGTATTTGAAGACAAAGCAAGTTTCCAAATTTCTTATTCTTCTCGCTAGTTTTAGAAAGGATTTTTCCAGCATGGTGGTCATTTAAATATTAGCATTCGTAAAAACAACTGAACTGCTTTGATTGCACAAGCAACATTAGAGATAAAAGCTTCAGCATTGAAAATATTTCAAAATTAGCAGATATCTAGATTTCACAATTTCCATTATAATATTGTGACACTTCAATCCATTTGAGCATCAACACGTTTGCAATGACAAAAACTAAACCCTTTTTTACCTTTTAGTATGTATCATTTTATTTATGAGACAAGCTAATCTAGTTCTAATCTAATCTAAAACTGGCCATGTACTATAAAAAAATTAATTATCAGTACGAGCCAGAATTATAATATTAGTATATCCCTATTCCTAACAAACACAGTTTTTCTCTCACTTTTATTTTTTATATTGTTATTTGTGATTATGAATTCAACAGCAGGCTGAACAGGAAGGGAAAGACATGCATGCAGGTTTACAAACAATTGCAGAGGGACTGTAGTCTTAATTTAACCACATACAGTCTGCTAAACCTCATTCCTCTACCAGCATCACATTTTTGACTTTCTCCTCTTTTTCTCTCTTCCCTCCTTCCAACACCATCTGTCTCTCTCTTTGATATCTGATCAGCGATTCAGATGTGGGCTTGGTTGTTTGTGTTTGTCAAGGTAGAGAGAGTGGAGGCAGAGAAACCGAGGCAAATATACATGTCAACCAGCGGTTGCTTTGTCTCCCCGAACTGACCCACATTTCTGGTGTCTCGTGGGGGAAGAGCACTTATCTCTCTCTGCACACTTTTAACAGATGAGCCTCTGCTAAAACACTGCGCTGAGATATGCTGCTCTCGCAGTTCACTCGATTTCAGAAAAACGGTCTCAGTATTTATGAAGGTCAGATACTTACGGAAGAAGTCTTTCTTCACCAGGTTCTTTGCGCACAGAACTGTAGAGAGAAAAAACATTGTTATTTGGACGTTTAGGATCAAAATGGATATTTGCCAAACATGTAAATCACAACAGTGATTTATGTTATAAAACAGATTTTTGAATCATTTTTATTGTTTTCCACTGAAAATCTCAACATCCTTAAAACAAGACTGACTTAAAATAAACGGCTAATTATTATTATAATTATCACTTGAATTAAGCTATTATTTTTAATACATTTTTATAATTACTTAATATCCCCTTGATATTTTTTTAGTTAATAAAAAAATTATACATAATTATTTATACTTCAAAAGAGACAATTTACCAATGTGATGGGTACAATTAAACCCGATTCAAGTCATTCTCTGAAAACAAATACTAACATCTTAAGCAATTTTGCTTCTCAAATAAACTTATTTTAATGCAAGAAAATGACTAATAAAAATGATTTTCTGCAGTGCACAAAATGAGTCCAGGGGCATTTAGGTCTCATACTGGTAGATTTGTTTTTAAATTTCAGAGTTCTGTATTTTTAGGATCTCAGTGTGTTCAAACCGCAGAGAAAATGTTTAAATCCATAGCACGGCTCTTACGGCGCTCAGCACTCCCAGATCAAGCTCACAATGTATTAGAGATGCAAAAATATATATATATATAAAAAAAAAAAACCTCTGATTCACATCCCACCACTGGCCTACATTCAGCTTAACTAAAAAAAAAAAAAAAAAAAAACTCTAAACAAGTTCTTCTGACTTCAAAATGGCCTGAGCTGTCAGTTAACAAGAGATTTCAGTTTAAAGCTTCTCATGCGATACCACAGGCAACTCCAGGGGGATATTTATTCTTCCTTTGACATCTGTGAGAATGTCAAGAGGTCAAGGAACACTTACACAAAGCTGAAAAGTGTTCACGAACAAAATGATCAACTTTTGAGGTTCATCACAGAGTAAGGGTGAGAAATGCCGTTTGTGACAGAGGAAACTTTCAAAATATTAATTGTTTTAAATGTCTCAGACACAACACTGGGAGCATTTGGGGACAATTACAACAAGAAATGAGACTGAAGAGGACAAAATGATAGATGGAAGTAGGGATGCTGAGCCGGAAACCAATAGATGGCCTAAAATAAAATTCTCTTTTGTATAAATAAAGAAAACATTGATTTCACTTTTTAATGGAATTAAATGATAAAAGTGAATGTATGCATCTCAACTACGGCTGGGCGATATCGAACGTGATTGTAATGCGTATCTCGTCAGTAAAGCCGGTTCCGTGACTGACGGTAAATCTCCATCACCTGTTTTCAAATGGAAAGGCATTTAACACATAGAGCCGTAGTTAACTGACAAGCTACGCAATATCGCATTCATTATCGAAGGCGATTCATCTGCGATAATGAATGCGATATTGCCAATAATAAAGAACCATTTACTTCACTCCTGAATTAATCCGTCATTTGAACGAATCAAATGAATGAATAAATGACTCGATGACTTAATCATTACATTTACCACCACCTACTGGCAGTTTTAGTTTATTATTTAGAGTATCATTTAAAGAAATAGTTTCATATTTCAATAGTAATAATATAATTAATCAAATAAATTATTAAAGGTATAGTTCACCCACCCAAAAACGACAATTGTTATCATTTACTCACCCTCATGGTTCAAAAGAGTATATGTAATAAATTTTATCAAAAAAAATATTTCTTGCTGAAGCAATTTCTCAGCCAAATTTGATTGTGATTCATTTGCGATTAGATTTAATTAAATCGCCACATCGTGTAATTAATTAGACTTAAAAATGTGATCGCTTACCAGCCCTAATAAAAACAAAAATGGGAAAATGAGCATGAGCATTTAAATACCCAATAACAACTGATAGGTATGCAATACTGATCAAAAAAAAAAAAAAAAAAAAAAGTACCAGGAAATAAATATCACCATTACAAAACGAAAGAGAGGTTGAGTGTTATATATAGAGAAAGAAAAAAGAAAACGAGGGCAGACAGACATTTGATTTGAGAATAAAAACTAAAAAGGGAGGACAGACTGCAACAGAAAATGAGACGACAGGAATGAAGGGCGACTAGAGAGCAGGAGCACAACATTTGAGGTATTCATACAAAAACTACAGCAGTTCGCCACTCCAGATGTAAGGAAGCTGAGACGGCAAGAATAACTGGAATGTGTGGAGAAAATGTTGATGTGCAGGTGAGCTGCAGACTTTACTTAGAAAATCCAAACAGACTCGGAAACACCCATACTGAGACTGCTATTGATTCTGTCTGCGGCACGGCCACGGCTGTTCCTCAACTCACACACGCGAGCACACATGTACATATATAGACAGTCAATACTAATTCTAAAACCTTTTTTTAAAATTAAAGAGTAATAAAATTAATTGATCAAGCCAGTGTGTCTGGAAAAGCGAAGAGACTTGTGTGACGGGTTCAAACAGTTGCAGCAGGTGATGACAGCGACGGTCCAAGAGAAGGGAGGGAGATGGCGAGAGAAAGAGGAGAGGGAGGGAGCGGATAAAAGGAAACATGCTTGCTTCGCAGTAGAGGAAGAATTTCTCTCTGCAAAATCCCTGGGAATGTTTAACGTTCCAGTGAAACCCACCTCATCATTCCACCATCTGGAATGTATCGCCCACTCTCTCTCTGTGTATGGAAGTCTCACACACACACACACACACACATAACCTTCAACACCTCGTCTGCACTCAGCTCTATCAATTATTGACATTAAGCAACAGGGTCTGTATCAGAGACGAATTCGAAGAACTAGTAACAGCATTTAGGAACGAGTACAAAAAGAAATAAGCATAAACAGTGAAAACAACTGAATTATGAACACAGTAGCAGTTAGCATATGTAGCAACTGCCCTGCTAATAAACTTGGAGTGGGCACTATACTTAAAGGAATTCTCTTTACCCTCAAGATAAGTTTCTTCATTGGAACAGATTTGGAGAAATGTAGCATTAAATCATTTGCTCACCAATGGATGCTCTGCAGTGAATGGGTGCCGTCAGAATGAGAGTCTAAACAGCTTATAAAAACATCACAATAACCCACAAGTAATCCACACCACTCCAGCCCATCAGGTAATAGTTTGTGAAGTGAAAAGCTGCAAGTTTGTTAGAAACATATCCATCAAGATTTCCAAGAGAAACGATGTTCAACAAAACAAATGAAGTACAATGTTATTTGATTGGATTGTGAGAAAAGTGGATGCAACGTATCCAGTTAAAGGGGAGAACTTATATATTAAATAAATAAAAGCTTGGTGATCTGTAAGGAAAGTCATTTAAGAGGCGGAGCAAGTTATAATAAATTAATCATTTGGAATTTATTTTTATTTTTTTTATACAGTATATACAGTAAGACCAAGACTATGCATTTAAGCAAATATGTAAATAATTCTAATTTAATTTTGACTATAAATATGGCATCTCCTTTTACTGAAGTCATTAACTAATTGAAGAGGTTCCTAAATCAGGAACAATGCCAAATTCCCTGAGTGAAATGCACTCAAGCAGTTAATGAAACACATCAGTACTGCAGCTGAGAAAGTCACAGTACTAGCTCATAAAGCACCGTTCCTCGTGGTCTGCAGTGACAGATCAATATTTCTGTAAGATGTATAGTGAACTGGCAGTGTGTAATGCTTCCAGTCTTCATTCCTACGTATGAGTTTCATTGGTCTGGCTGTGAATCACTCGCAAAGGGAAATTTCGCTGCATCTGTCCTCCGAGCAACAGCATCTGCCACGCCACAGATGTTCATTTATGAATGGAGTGATTCACGGCCACTAACACACACTTATCAATTCATCAGATGTAAAAATGTGTGAGCTCATAAATAGACGTGACAGCGCTGTACTGGCAAGTGAACCGCAGTTAAAAACCTGGATTCTGTCAATGTTTATCTGCTTCCTGTCTTAAAAGTAAACTAAAAAAAAGGTTTGACTGGTTTCGGTGATGCTCTTGAAATTTGCGACACTAGTTTAATGCATCATATAACATCAGCTACTCAAAACCAAAGACACTGAACACTTGACAGCAATGCTTTCTCTGCTGAGTGTCGAACACAAAAGAAAAGAACGCTGTAATGCAATAAAGTTAACACTGCGCCTGAACAAAACTTTTTTTAAAAAAGGTAAAAACTAAATTTAGCATTTATTAAATACTAGGGGCTTGTTTGGCCTTATAACATACTCCTTTTAAGTTACAATTTTAAAATGCTCTAATTGTACAAATAAAATGTGTTGTTTCTAAATTGTTACGTTTCCAAATTAACATTCACAAGATGCCGCACCCTGCTGATATTCATGAGTAACACTTTACTTCAAGCCTTTATGTATAACGCATTGTACAGGGTATATCATTATGTGCATTGTACATTAGATCTTGTCGTAAATAATTAGATCAACAATCAATTGATGAGTGTTATTTTTGACTGTGGTTAAAATTATTCATGAGACTGTACAATACATTAGAAGGTGTATTCCAAGGCAGAATTCAATAAAACCACGTTTATAATGCATTATACATAAAGGGTTTATGTAAATTGTTACAAAAGGTTTGCAACAAAATCTGATTAATTACTTCAGACTAATGAATTTACATGATTTATTCAGGGATAAGCATTTTTATAGCCAAACATTAATGCATTAAGTGTCTTGAAATAACAAAATTATAGCATATTACTTATTAAATTCAGTTAATATTTATATACATTAACCCAGTTTTACCATTTTAAATTGTGCAAATTAACATTAGTACATAAACATGAATTAAAAATGAAAAGGTTATTAAGTGAGATTTTTTTTGCTTGCCTTATAAATACCATTAAAAAAAAGGCAAAAAATGAATAAAAAAATTCAGACAATTAATATATGCATGGAAATGTATCACAAAACATTGTGAAGAGGTAACACGCAGTGATGAAATTGAGCTGCAGTTTCTGGTTTCCCACAGCTCTTGGATAGATGATTAGGGTACTCGATGTAACTGACTCCCTGAATAAGACAAAAAAGCCATTTTCAGATGCATTTTCAACTTGGCAGGAGTCAGACAGCTCTGTTTGTTCTCCTTGGACTAACTGTGTGTGGCTTTGTGTGTGTTCCAGAAGGCAAGATAGTAGCTAATTTAGGCCGTGGAAGCAAAAAGTAGCGGCTTGCGGGTGGCAGAGAGCAGTCTGATACCAGGAAAAGGAAGTGACACGGTCAGTACCATCAGCCGTCGCTCTGCCCTCATCAAGGAGTCGGAAGAGTAGGACAAAGCGGCCTCAACTTGCATCTGTGTCCATCACAAACACCTTCTTTGCGTCAAGAATGGCTGGAAGATAAAGATAGGTTTGCAATGTGATCTGTAGAGCTCAATGAGAGACAGAGCGAAAAAACCCAGAAAACATCTACATCGAAAAGCGGTGTGAAAATAGCCAAGGCACACAAGAGCTGTGAAGGTCTCAAAGGACTTCTGGAAAAGTAAGGACTTTCTAAAAGGCTTCGTTCCAACAGAAGACGAGCTTCCAGCTCTACAGGATGCATACATTATCATTCCCATGACACGTGGCCCTTTTCTTCCATTCTGCTTTTCTTTTTCTGTGTCACGTTCGTGCGTTCTTGTTCTCTGAATCACACGCGGACTCTGTAAGTGTCGAAAGGACTGCTTTTTTGATGTTTTATCTTCCAAGTAGTCTTAAAATGAGACAAAAGCAAACGTGAGAGGGAAAACCAATTTAACGAATCCCAAATGTGACAGCAAAACTAAAAAAGGCAGTCTAGATACGTAACCAACATGCTGCGAAAACGAAAAAAAATCTTGCCAGAGAAACTCTATGTACCTCCTCGTCTAAATAAACATTTAAACAACTGAAAAACAGGACGTACTCGGCGGTTTTGACTTTAACCCAGATACCAAGGAGCTCAAAATAGCATTGAAGTTTAGATGCTATCGCTCTTCATGTCTGGTGCAGTGGACGCCTCGTGAATGACTAGGCAATTTCCTGAGAAGTCGATCACGTCTTTCTTTGGGAAAAGAAGACAATATAGTTGATCACACGTACAGGGCAGCACATCAATATTTCATTGGTCATGCTGGGGAGTCTTGTGTCATGCTTTCTGTGAATACATGTACAAAAACAAGAGAGAAGAAAAGAAGTGGATATGACTGGACCCGTTGCTTGAGCAAAAATACAAATATTAGCTGTCAAAAACACTTTTGTACACTGTCAAAACACGCCAACTATGGCACAATGTTCATTGTTCTCGGCTAATCCCGATTCCTAGACGTTTGTGAAGAGAATTCGCCATACACTAATCCACCAAATCCCATCTTTCCTTTGAGATGTGTTCCCCAAAGGTTTACAAAGCTCAACTACTAACAAGCTCAACTGGTTTAATGTGATGTAAGATTGTCCTTAATGTCTTCCATCAATTGAGGTTCGACTACAGGGAACCTCTAAAGAGATGCACTGTCTCTAACAGAGGAGGAACAAAAAGAAAATGGAAGGCCTGATATGCATGTATTTGTCTACCATGCTATGATGGTGTTAAATAATACCTAAAACATTAAACTCAAGTCTAATTTCCATCCAAACAGCTCATAAACAAAAAAACAAAACAATGATGTGACAAGTCATCAACCACCAATGGACTGGAAAGAAGTCTTTTCCCAAAGAAGTTTGATGGATGGGAAAGGACACAAGGAATTGTGGGAAGAATTGGTGGTTGACAAAAATGGGGTTAGTGGTTAAATAATGGGAAAGCTGCATCGTGGTACACAATACTGGAGAGGAAGTGGGGGTGTGAGAGAAAAGGCACTGAAAAACCAAACACTGTTCAGATAATTAATGCTTTGGGATATAATAAATCTGAGATGGAACAATAACCCTTACGTTTCCTCAATAAGGCTGCACTATAAACTTTTTGATGCCACAGATGCTGAAATATGATGATCCCTCTCTAAAAATACAAAAGGCAGCTATATTTTCTATGAATAAAGACTCATAATACCTGAAAATAAAGTTTAAAATATTGTCTAGGAAAAAATAAAAATCCATCCACAGAATATTTTGAAATCTATAAATAAGAGCTAAACCATTAATAACTATAGCTATTAATAGAATAAAAAAATCTCACGATTTCCAGCCAATCTTTAGCAGCAATAATGCTCAATTTATAAAATTTTTAACAACAACATATTTGCAAAAAAAAAAATCATATTTTATATAATTCAATTTAAATTGAATTCGATTATCATGCGCATCTAGTCAGTAAAGCCGGTTTCTTTATTAGTAGTTAATCGCCATCACCTGCTTTCCAATGGAGCGGGAATTACTACACAGAGCCGTAGTTCACTGACAAGATATCAATATCGTGTTCATAATCGCAGATGAATTGCCTTCGATTATGAACATGAAATTGCCTAGCTTGTCAGTGAACTACGGCTCTATGTAGTAATTCCCGCTCCATTTGAAAGCAGGTGATGGCGATTAACTACTAATAAAGAAACCGGCTTTACTGACTAGATGCGCATGATAATCGAATTCAATTAATTGCACAGCCCTTATTACATATATGTGTGTGTGTGTGTGTGTGTGTGTCCCTAGCATACAGCTAACAAACATGGGCTAAAAGCAACAAAGCTTTTATTTTGTTTTCATAGGGTCTTTTGTGATGGAACAAAATGGTCGTCTGACTGAAAGGTCTGCTCATGAGCTCATCCTTGACTTTCTGAATGTATAATCCAGTCACTCCAAACAGGCTGAGGCATCTCACTGGAATGCAGGCCTCCTTCCGCCCCATCTCTCTCCCTCTCTTACACTGCTTCCCCTCACACTATCTGCGGACCGGCCCAGCCTTGCCTTGCCCGTCTGCAGCCATGTTTTGTCCCCAGCTCTAGGGCTGCACGCTCTTGTTCGCAGCATTGTTCGTCTGTAAACAAAATGCTTCCTTTCTCTCCGCCACTCCTTCCTACTTTGCTTCTTAAAACAGTACGGGAAAGACGACGGAGGAAAGGAGAGAAGGGTGGAGAGGTCGTCTCGTTGTTAGTGGAGATCTAGGTGTAATCTCGAATTTGCTTCCTGCTACCGCACTCTCCGGTTTCCCCCCTTTCGTGATTTTCGTGAGTAAGGAAGGATTTAGTTTTACTTTCTCACTCACTGGATTGGTATCTCATTCATTAGGGCTGCTTCTTGGCATCCTGTTTGGCCAAGCTCACAGCTGAATCAAGATGTGCTCTTATCAACGGAGAATTCTGTGACCAATCGAAATAAGTGCTACAGGAGGCCAATCGGATTGGATCGGAGACCTGGAATCCATTTTCCACCGCCTTCTTTACAATGCCAAAGGTCAGTCTCTTAGTCAGATGTCTGAGAGACCACTTAGTCACAAACTGAATTCCACATAAGACTGAAAAGAAAACACAAGATACTTAAGGACCATCAATGGCTATCCCACAATTCCTCTGTGGTTTCAATGTCAGACTGTGAATAATTTCTTTCAGGTTGCAAATCAAGGGATTGGCCAATGCTGATACCGAAAGCTTGCTTGAAGGAGAGCATTTTCACCTTTAGTAAATAATTCACCTGGTGGAAAAAAAAAGTATCTGAATCTGAAGTGCATTTACCTTTGACAAATCAAAACAATAATTCACTGATCCAGTGACAAAAAAGCAGAAACACCATAAAATGTGGTTTAACTGTAGAGAACTACATCAAAATTAGTCACAAATAGGTTGACTGTAACAACATAACCTTTCTGCAATGCTTTTGAATCACCACTGCAAAAATAAATGAATCGTTAAAAAGTAAATTTTAGTCATAAATGTAAGTTTGCAATTTGAATTGAATGTGACAAGTTAAATGACAATGTTTTCAATTGAGCTGACAAAATGAAAAGTACATGAACAAATGAGTTCTATGAATCGGTTCTGTAGAGAATAACATGAAAAACATGTAGCGCAACCACAGTAGTCCAATTCATGAAACAAATGAACCTTATGAACCATTTTTGTCTAGCAAAAAATTTGATAAGCACATGAGCTGGTTCTTTTTAATGAATCAAATATATACTGCGCAACAAATGCAGTCCGATTAACGTAAAAAAAGATTGTTATTTTTAATGAATCACTCAGAAAGACTCACAAGTTTGCTTTAGAAGTAATTGCTTCATTTTAAAATGGAAAGTAACAAAACTTGCAGTTAAGTAAGTGTGTGGACAAGAAATCACTACAAGATTTGAGCAAGCATTTTAAAACATGAAAAGTTTGCATGATCAATGAAAATAAAAAGTTACTTTGTTTGCTTTCAGCACATAAATTCTCTTAAAGGGTAACATTTACACTTTAGTTGAAGTGAAACCTCCAGGAACAAGATTTCATTGAACCAAAACGTTTTGGGAGGACTACACAGGACAATCTGAAAAAACATTTTCCTGATTGTTCACACTCAGGTTGAATGAAAGTTTAAGTATAGTTATCTTATGATTACCTTGATGACTCAAATTAATAAAGATATGTGGGATGTTTCATCTAATCACAGCAGGAAGGATTTCATCAAATTGAACACTAAATCCCAACCCACAACAACGTCCTTTGCTGCCGATACGGTATTAAAGAAAAACAAACTGCTTTGGAGACAATATCAACCATAACAACAAGACATATCTCTTCTCCTGAGGTACGTGGCTCCAAAATGTGAAGGGGAAACCCAAAGATCCGGGCCATATAACCCAGACCTTTAACACTTCAACAAAAAGGAAAAACCACTATGAGCAGACGTGGTGAACTGGTGGAGGAAGGTCTGGGGTAGTGGGCTCAGACTAAACAACGCAGACCTCAGGAAGCCTGGACGACTGCCTAGGTGCACTTGGAGCTGCTACAGGTAAACAGTAAGATCTGTTCCCGAACGGGACCACCGCTGTGTGTGGCTCGGCCGACGGCCCCCGAATTTACCTTTGAGCAGATATTTCACATCTCATCTGCTCAGCCGCCGCTGGAGTGAGAAGTTCAATAGAGCAGAAAAATGAGATGTGGTTTGGATCACTTTTACACAATCTTAATGATGTATTAATTTATGAAAACAAATAATTACATAATTAGCTAGAAATCTAAAAAAAAGTTTCACATATTCTAAAGCAACTATGTGAAAAATGACTTGATTTTTGGGATATGTTTTACAAAACACTTTCAAAATGTTATATTTATTTCAATGTTACTTGCGGTTTCTTCATTTCACACACACAAAAAATTGGTGATTTTCCAGCAGGGAAGGGTTAATAAAATCTACTGTTTGTCAAATGAAGACATGTATTTCAGTCTATTGGCATTTATCAATTTAATTCCCAGTAGAGCACAACCCTGGCATGCTTTTCCAACTGTAAACTATTAACCGCCTCTCTGATCAACACAGCAGTACGTTCCCATCTGAATCACCCATAAATAGCATGAAGTTCAGCAGAATTCATTTTCCTAACAATCCATCAGTGTATACTATAAACAGCACTGCTTTTAAAGATCCACTGAATCCAATGAAAGAACATCATACCGACCATAAAGGACCAATATTTGCCTATTTTAAACTATGACCATTGGACAATCACACTACGGAAGGGACAAGGTGGTTGACTCACCCAACAACTAAACAGTAAATTTTCCTCAGTATTTTTGTCTTGTTTCAAGTAAAAATCTTAAAACAAGCTAAACTGACTTGAAAACCTGTGTAAGGTATTGCTTTCAAAGAACATCTTTAGCCTATATATTTTATAATCCATTGGCAAATACATTTTATTCTTGTTCAAAGTGCAAATCTAACCAAATTAAACAGACATATAGGCTAACTAAAAACATTTACATGACTAGTTACTTGACATTTAGCTACTGACGACATGGGTGGAACTCACAAAACCTGTCTAGATTAAGTCTACGTCACCCCAGACTTACACTAAAAACAGGAATTATACTGTGCTTAAAAAGAAACAATTGGCAAATTATTCCCAAAACAAAAAGCACAATTTGTAAATGGGGTAAGAAACTTAAACCATGATATGTTCTCTAAAAACGAGTCTTAATAGCCAATACAATTTAAAATTGAAATCCCCAAAGGTTGAAATAGGAAATTAGGCCAATATTATCAGACAAATCACTAATGTGACCCCCCAAGACAGCTGTAGGACTTAATACAAGATGAGAAACAGACATTTAGTTGAGGTGAGCATGTTAAGAGATCATGCAGAGATCACAACTCTGCTGTCAAACACAGACAATTAGATTAAGCGCGCTTACACTAGTTGGCATGACATCATAGTTTAAAGCACGGGTATTACACTCGCATTAGATCGAGGGCCGGACACCTGCTCTTCTGGGCCTACTAAAGTCCAGAATCACGTTCATGCGGCTTTAATGTCCAATAGTGAGGTCAAATTAAAGAAAGCACTTAAAACACACTTGTTTTATTCATAAGAGGTTTTTACATATACACAAACAAAATTGAAAGTTAAAGGAATATTAAATCAAACTACTCATCAATAACAAAAAGTGAAACCCTTGCTGCTCTTGGCTGGCAACATTTTAGCTTTACAAAGGTATCTAAAACCAAAAAATTAATACAAAGATAACCCTAAAAAGGCATATAATGTACATATAATTCTCCAAAAAAGGAGTTTAAACTTTTTTACCCCCATTAACAACTTTCAGAAAATTCAAAGTGGGATTGAACTGGGTTGCTGTAGGAATTTGGCAAAATGCTTAAAATAAGTTTTTTCCACTTTAGGATGCAAGCAATAATGTGTATAAACAAAATTAAGTGCTAAAACATAATATCTCGTATTGACAATAAAGTGACTTAGGCCTAAATCTTTCTCCATAAGCTGGACTGCTTTCCTCAATAATACTGAGACAAACAACCAGGGAGAGACAGCAAAAAGAGAGAAAAAAAAAAACCTACCTATAGCCTGTAAATAAAAACCAGGCCCAGTGCGCAGTTATATACGTTATACACCCAAATGTTTACTATTAAAAATCGTCCCACCAGACCACAAAACCGTGTGAAATGTCTTGAAAGCTGTTCCTGATCTACAGAATTAAAGAGTGCTAATGAGGAACGTCTCGCCAAATGTTTTCGTTTTCAGCCAGACATGCGGTGGAAGTCATACGCAGACTTGTCTCAGCTGGCATCGGACCACAAACCGGTTCCTGATCCTGGATCACATTTCCCCCAGTCCAATCTGGTCAATCAAGGTTTAAAAAAAAAAAAAAAAAAAAGAGACAGCATTAATACTCAGAGACGTGAAAAACAAACCTAAACGCTTCTAACATCGTCACACCTGGTCTGAACTATTGCACAGCGCAGCGGTCAGTGCAGTCGGGTTCTTATTTAAACAGCCTGCATCTGCATTTCTGTTGCAGCTGTCCTGCTTATCTGGCCGTTGCAGTTCAGATGCAATGGCTTGTAAGCACAACCGTCTCTGCCTTTGCCTTGCAGCAGAGCAGCTGAACCAAAAGGAATTCCAGTCCCAGTCTATTAATTGGTGGAACAATTTCAATCATTCGAGGGCTCTCAGTCGGAGAAGGCAAACATTTACCAATGGCGTGCAATTATTGCACTTTCTTTTCGCCTGCTTTCGATTTGTTGGCTTTTTTCCCCTCCTGCCTTTTAAATTCTCCGCTAGAATGCAGTTTGGAAATTTGGCAGCAGAGTCAACAGCCATATGTAGCTAAACATGGAGTTTTTACCAGCCGTTCCGTCTGGAGACCCACATGACTGAAATGACTTCCACAGCATTCCATTAACTATTACATCACAATTAGACAAGGACAACAGTCTGATGCCGACAAATAAACACTCTACTCTGAATTTTCTCAACTAAAACCAATGTTTGAACCCCAGCTATGGATAAGAATTTCATGCTGGACTAAGATTGCACTGCGTGCTTGCAGTCAACATAACCCAATTTACTCCAGCAATATGACGTATTTCTGAGAGAAACATGAGAAAAATAAATGTTGTTAGGGATCTATGATTTCTGCGATGCAGAAAATGTGGATGGAATCGCGGAATCCAGTCATAAAAATGGAATTTATTGTATTACACGGAATGTCACAGAATTTAGCAAATTTTGGATGAAAAAATCAGAAGTAGGTCAGTACACTAAAATCAAAACGTGATATGGACTAGTGTCTGTGAATATCAAGCCACAAAATACTATTTAAATATGAATTCTGCATATTCTGCACTCCTCTGCGCAAATGAATGGCGCAGACGAAGCGTGAACGATCTCTAGAACTGCTCAGAGTCACTTCATGAGCATTTTACCAATTCTTCTGAGAAAAACTATTGTCATATCATTCAAACTTAAAGGACTTCACAGCAATCTGTCAAAATATAAGTTTGGTTTAACTTGAAGAAACTGTAACAGAAATATATTACCTAATGTAATGATAGTACTACTAGTAATAATATTGTTATTAAAATATTTTTTACAGAATATTTACCAGAAAATTTAAGCAAAAACTAACTGTACTTGAGTGTTTAACAAAGCATTGGATTAACCCCCCCCCCAAAATTTAAATTCGGTCATTGTTTACTCACTCTTTTGTGTCTTCTGAAACCTGTACAAGTTTCTTTCGCATAACACAAAAGGAGATATTTATAGCAATCTGCTCTTTTATAGCAATCTGCTCTTTTATATTCAAACTGAATGGCTGTTAAGCAACACGTTCAGTGAATAATAAGTTACATTTCTTTCAAAGCTATTGTATGGCTTCAGAAGACTTGAAATACAACACACAAGTAACTTTAATGGTGCATTATGGGGATTTTTGTGTGTGTGTGTTTTTGGAGCTTGTTATTCTCCTTTTGTGTTTCACAGAAGAAAAAAAGTCATACAGGTTTCCAAAAACATGAGGGTGAATAAATGAATTTTGATTTGTCTAAACAACCCTTTTAAGCAAGCATAATGACAAAATTCCCAAGGGCGTAAGATCACTAGGAAGTGGACATACTTAAGTGGACTCAGGAATCACAAATTATCACAATAATCCAACAATAATACTGCATTAAAGCAATTAGCCTGGAAAAGCTGTGCATTATAGTGATTTTTCCTCAGTTAAATGGCTTGCACTGCACATATAAAAAAGGTTATTCGAAGTTGTTATCAGAGTATGTTTTATATGAAAATAACTTTTCAGTTTTTCTTCTTCAAAACCGCATCTAATTCAATAAGTTACTTACATTTCATTGTAACTGTTTGTGAAACATAATAGCAATTTCCAAGTGAAAACTGTTTCTACACCAAATTTTGTTCGGTGTACATGTACAACAGCCACTGTGAAATTTGTAATACTAAAAAAACATCAGAGAGACATTAAAAGGCTTTTAACCAATTAGGATGCCTTGATTCGAGAAAACTAGGTTAATCTCGTATATAGTGCAGCACAGGGAACCTGCGAGATGACAGCAGGTCAGTCATTGTAAAGGTTTTATCCTCATTCCAACCCACGGCGCAGTGAAAATAGCTCATTTAAGGGTGCAACAGCAACCAGGGAGAAAATGAGCTCTTTCTATATGCGAGAGCCAGACATCTCCACAGCCCCACAGACGAATCTCCCAGTCTCACAGACTGCCGCTTCCTCCCACAACCACACTGCTGGGTCATGATGAATACTACAACATCCTGCTGCATACTTCGAGGTTGATTTCACTGCACGGTATGCTTCATTGTGGATCCCATTCCCTGAGGTCACCAGCAGAAACTTTCATAGACACAGACTGATCATTCGGCTGACTAATGTTTTTTCCACCGGTATTCACGTTTTTGATTCTTCGACATCGGGTCTTACTGCCATTTGTTGGGTCTTTAAAAGACATCACACAATGACAACTAAAAGTTCAACAGGAAACAGCAGCTTTCACAGGAAACGCAACTTACTTATTGTTTGCATAAATCACTCATCTTATGCAACAACCATTCATTCTGAAGTAAGAAATGAGTAACATTTAACAGTCACAGGCAAAATAAAATATGTCCATAATCCATATCATGTCTTTAACACTGCACTAAAAATAATTAGGCCTAAGCTATTTATTACTGTAAAAATAGTAATAAAAGTGATCATATTGGACAGGTAAACAAAAACAAAAAAAAAATTGTATATTGATTGTTAAAACATGTAAACATCTTTAATATTTTCATTATCTAAAGAGAAACCTGTACATGACGCAATTGCTGCTAATATTGTGAAGATTCATAGTACTACGATATTTTTTGTAGGACAATACCAAATTCAAAGATTTAAGTTTCAAATAATAGACATGTAGAGTCGATTTTCTATTATTTTACTACTTTTTGACAACTTGTTAGGAGTATAACAACAAAAGCATACACGGTGTGGTTATTTTAATAAGTTGAAAATATAAACAACTGCAAATTTGTAAACAAATTTCAACAACTATAAAACGGACAAAGTTGCAGAAAAAATGCCATTTATCATTATACCTATATTAACCATTTAAGTTACAGTATCGATGTACAAAATATCGGTCAAACCGACTGTCGGTCAACATATTAACACAAAGTTATTTTTAACAGTACCGTTTATTGGCATTTATGTGTGTGTGTGAAATTGATATTACTCTTTATCTTCAAAAACACGAGTATATTTGGTTAATCCCCGCTAACTAGTAGCCTAATTAGTTTAATAGTTTACAATGCCACATGGTGCAAACATTTCAAATAAAACGCCATTCAAATAGCATTAATGTCATTAACGAGACACTATCTCTTAAACCCACATTTTACATTTGAGGCAAATGACTGCATAAAAATACAAGCTTTAAATTTGCGAATTTGTAAATAACTACACCGAGTTTATGTCAATAAGCCATATTGTTCGCTATTGTTAAAATCCCTGGATCAGTGTATTCGCTTTAATAAGCACGATAACGATAGTCGCAACGCAACTTGAAAACGTAAACAATGAAGGCAAAAGAAATGTAAGTTAATTGTTGCGTTCGCGCTCCGTTACGACAGTGCCCCAGCCTGCAACAAAACAACAGTTTCGGTCGTACATTCGCCATAATAAAGCAAAAAACATGTATTAAACACACTCGAGTCCTTTTAAACGTAAAGCCAGAAAACCACAATGACTTACAGCAATAGCTGTTAGCTAGTTAGCCAGTTTCAGGTGAAACTGTGTCGATGTCGCAAATTCCTTACCTGTTAAACGCAACTTAACGGGTCCATTTCTTCTAACTCCTTGATTAGACATGTCCTTGACCCTTGTCCAGGCTGATTACTACAGAAAACGAGTCGAATGTGATATAGAGATGCTTTTTGGTTGCCCTCAACGCCAGTTTCACAGTGAACAGAAAATAATGGAGTCACGGTCCTGTGGCCCGGATGTGCACAGCCCTGCCATGTCTACATACATACACGCTCGCGCCGCGGCTTTAACGCGCTCCTCGTGTTTCTAGCGTCTGCGAAAGTAAACCCACGACGTTCCCTCAAAAGATCGGCTTACAAAGAGCTCCTGAAGATCTCCGCGTTTTCCATGAACGAGCCGCGCTCGGCTTCCGCTGCCATTCCAAGGAGACCTTGAGGGAAAAGTTGTATGGCTACAGGCGACTGAACTGAGGAAATGTGGTTAGTAAGGTGTCTGGCATCTGCTGAGCCACTAAAACCACCCAAACTGTGACACCACACCCACTTCTTCATAGTGCTCTGTGATCCTCACCTATCTATCAAACAGGTAAGGGGGAAAAAGGTGAGAACCGGGGGCATGCTCCACATGGAATTTTTTTAAATAAGAGATATTGGTTTTACACGCTCAATTGTAGTTACTTTAAGGTATTTTTTTTTTTTAAGTTTTTTACCTTGTAACTAATTTTTCAGACACAAATATCATCTTGTTGCAATTTGACAAAAATCAAGTTTTAATACATTGTCAAAATCCCATGTTATTAAAGATGAAGTGCTGTGCAGGCTATTTAAGACTATATTGGCTGATTAGACCTAAAATACAAAATGTTTGCACGCTCTTTGTGGTTCCGTCGCAGACCTCAAATACATAAAAATATTATTTTTAGATAGTTTAGTAAAGAAAATACTATACGAAACTTATAGCAGTTGCCAAGTAGTTATCGGTTTTTATTTTCCAACACAAATAAGACTAGTCTCCCTTTTCATAGCCGAATATAAAAATTTATGACCAGTCTGCAACCTGCCCCAGTTCTTTATTTACCCTTGTAAGACCCCGACCCCCATAAACACTCTCATAGGATCCAAGCAGGCTACTGGAATCACTTACTTTCCCATTTTATTTAAACTTACTTCGAACAAGACACTAATATAAGACACACGAAAAAACACTTTTCCATTTTTTATTTACAACAAATAAAATTGAAACGGATTCGTATGTACAACTCGAAACATGAGGTCCTCACAAAAGACAGACATGAACAAGACAAGTGGTGTGCAGAAATGTTCAGAACAATCATAGAAAGATACCACAGTTTAGATATTTAGAAGTTGAAAGCGCTTTGGTTTTCACTGATCTGGAACGCATAGCCATCGGTTGTCACTTCGGGGGCAACGCATTCGTCCTCTTCCTCCTGAGAGACGGAAATAAAAAGCAGGAATTTAGGAAAAGCAGGGTTTTCTAAGTATAAGAAACAAAGAATGCACAAGGACAGCTAGTCAAACCACTTTCAAGAAGCCTAGTATGTGTACATTTGTATGTATATAGCTCACATGCATATTTTTCTAAATTAAACTACAGATTTAAGTTCAACTGACCTCTCCAGAGAAATACTTTTCGATGAGGTTGAGGGAGGCCTTGTAGACCATTTCATTTTCATGGGACTGCAAAGCTTCGATTTTGTCCAGGCCGCCACATTCCTCAATCATCAGGGACAGCTTTTCAACCTCACCAATCTTTTCACCAGCCTAAATTACAAATATAAATAGATAGAAATAATTAAAAATAAAATGGCATGTTTGATGAAAAAAAAAAAAAAAAAAAAAAAAAAAAAAGTTTAGAACAAAAAGTCTATTTAAAAGTTACGAGGGAACTCCTGTCATTTAAATCCAAGTAAAACATTACATAGAAAACAAGTAGGTTCTATTATGCATCAGTTGTTGCACGTCTCAAGATCTATAACATGCATTCAGAAAATAGATTTCATGTTTAGCAAAATCATACCAAAAAGATATTGCTGATTGCATCCAAGATGACAAGAATAGTTTTGCTGTCCTTGGTGGAGAGCAGGTTCAGCAAGGGTTCTAGTACGTTGGCCTGAACAAGGTAAACCACTTGGTCTACTGTGCCTCCGCTGGTGTAGTTGGTCACTGCCCACACGGCCTCCTTCTGGGTCTTGTAGTCACCCTGCATTAAGTATGAGAGAAAAATTAGTTAAATTAAACATGGTCACAGCTTCACAGACAAGTGTTCTCCTGTGCTCTTGTGGCAACGCACCCGTCGGAGAACCTCCACCAGGTAAGGCACAATGCCAGCATTGATGACCTCCTGAATCTGATAGTCCCTGCCAGCAGTGATGTTGGACAGGGTCCAGGACGCCTCCTTTTGAACGTTGTTCTTATGGTGGCGCAACAGAGCAGGGAACATGGAAAGAGCACCAGCGTTGATCACCGCCTGGGTCTGGTCATCTGTACCAGTGACGATGTTTCCGATGGAACGCAGTGAAGGGGTCTGTGGGAAGAGGAAAAAAAATAAATAAAAAAAAAAACACATAAAAGAACACATGAGTGTCACAATTTTCCACCAACTTACCACGATGGAGAGCTCCCCTGATCCCAGTAGCTGCACCAGTTGAGGAACCACGCCAGTTTCCACCACAACCTCGATCCGTTCATTGGGCCCATCGGTCAGGTACGAGATTGCCCAGCAGGTGTCCGCCAGCACCTCCTTATCATCATGATGCAAAAGACGGACAAGTGTTGGCAGCATCTGTTTCACAGTGTCCAGGGGAGGTGCAGGGTTCTTATTGCGGCACAGGTTTGACAGGGTCCAGGTGACGTTCCTCAGGTAACCAGACTGCAGAAGAAAAACTGGTTGGTCAGGAAATATTACTGAAGCTCTGATGCCACCTACTGGTAAAGTATGCCCACTACAATTTAAATAGCAGTATAAAAAAAAATAAAAAATATATATATATAATCTCATTTTAAATAATTAATAAATGAATAAATTGGTTTAGATTAATAGTTGGTTAATGTTTTTTGATAACAAAATCAATTTAATAAACGGTTATTTTGTCATTTCTTTTTACAAATGTAATTTAATAAATATTTAATATTAATAAAAACACAATTTAATAAATATCTAATATTTTAATCATTAAAATATATTTTATTACCTATTTTGTTAATAATAATAATAATAATAATAATAATAATAAATCATCATCATCTTACAGGAAATACAGAGAAATCCGGAACAGCCAGCAGAGCTAAGAGGGGGGCAACTGCACCATGCTTAATGACTTTATCTCTGTATGAAGAGCCGTCACCTACAAAAGACATGCAAAAATATATTCAAGCAAACATGTTAACAGAACTCCTTAAATTTCACTGAAAATAAAAGCTACTGGCCACCCACCAGCAATGTTTCCGAGGGCCCAGACTGCCTGCTCACTAATATGAGCGTGTGGTGAAGCGATGAGGCTGATGAAGGCTGGAACAGCCCCTCCCTGAACCACAGCGCTGGTCTGGTCAGATGTTCCAGATGCAATGTTAGTCAGAGCCCAGGCTGCCTCAAACTGTATGGGAGGAGATTCTACCAAGCTCAGGAAGCTCACGAACTTGGGAATCAGACCAGCGCTGATGATACGGTCAATAGGGGGATGCCTCTCTCTTGACAGCAACTTCCTGTGTTTCAATTGGACAAATCATAGTACGTAAAACACTTGAAATAATGAAGTTAAATTGAAATCCCCTTGCATGCAAATGCCATCTTTTAAGCATTACCTGGCAGCTTGGGTGGCCTGGAGCTGAGTCTCCAAGTTATTGCTGTTCACACCATTTACAATCTCCTCCACCGTCCAGTGCTGAGCCTGATTAAACACCACATGTCTATGACGCCTAATACCCAAATATCACGTGTCTATTCATCAACTAATGATTATGTTTTGAATATGGATAATCTACACACCTGACAGTTCTGGCTTTTCTCTTGAAGAGGAGAGGTGGCCTCATCCGGTAGACTGCTCACGTTTCTCCTTTTCAAAATCTGCTCGTCTTTCTTTGCTTTGCGGAGTTCAACATTGACTTCGATCCTTCGACGCCTCAGCTCCTGCGTTAAAGTATTAAACATCTCTATGAACTCAACTGGGCCGCATTTGAAAGAAAACATGTGATATCAGCACTTTTTTTGTATTGTTTTGGAAAACTGCTTACATTTGCATCTTTTCCTTTGTTTTTGAACTGAGTGAGTCGTGCACCGTTCTCATTAGCAGCAGACATTTTAAAGACTTTTGATTAATCACAGTATATCGCAACCTGAAATAAAGAAACACGGTCGTGAAAATATCAACATAAGTCATATCACACTCAGTTCAGAAAGTAGAAATGCATACTTACGAATATATAAAACGAAATTATAAAGAGGACCTCACCGCTTTCTAACCAAAGGACTATATGGCGCTAGAAGCACGAAACAGACCTTTAAACGCGTGCTACGAAGAATCTCATTGGTCCGTTCGAGCAAAAGCATTTTCCTATTGGTCCGTTTTGAAAAATCACACCGTGGGACGTAGCTTACGTATTATCGCGAGATCTGGCGAGAATGCCAAATAAGATTTCTGGGAATGAACTTCAATATTTAATCCTTTAAACAGAAATGACCTTCAAATGAACATGTTCACAATTATATTTAAATGTGTATATTTAGATGATCAATAAATATATATTAATATTTGACCTTTTTATTTTATGACATCTGATCGTTTTATTAATTTGATAATCTGAATTATGGTTTCTATAAATATAAATTGTTTATAAAAACCTGTTCATTTAAAATATTTTCAGTCAAATCTGGAGAAGTGGTTTCAAATAGTTAGTTTCTGTTTATTATTAAACATGGCTTTAAACAACACTGCGTCGTTTTTATAAATGTAAAGGCTATTAAATGATGTGCTATTATGATTGTTCTGCTAAAATAAATCGGCAGAAAGCACTTTGGTGAAAAGGAACGCGCGTGCGATAAGGGGGCGGGGCCTAACAGCTCTAAGTTGAATTCTGATTGGTCAGCGGCGACGATGCTGGGCTTTTTCATATTTTAAAAACCACGGTGGAAGAATGGCATTTGACACCACGTGTTACAGTATACAGAACACATGTAGCCATTGTATGCTCAAAAAAACTCAACATTAACAGTAAGATATATCGTGTCTCCCACTCCAAAAAAGCATTTAGTATTTCTGTAAATCAAACAATCCTTTTATGGCGTAATTATCATATTTATAATAGGGAATTATTTGAAAAGCAACTCAGTAACTGGTTAATGTTAACACACAACTTGCCAACTGTTAATACAATTTTTAATTCGTTAATGAATTAGACTACAATTTGAAGATCCTAAGTGTATATGCATAGGCTTGAAACAAATGATACCAAGTATACAAACAAATAAGAGAAATAAAAAGTTTTTATAGAAGTGTAATTCTATTAAGATCAGAGATAGGAACAAAACATGGTTATTGCCATACAAATTCTGTAAGATGGGAAAAGTGCACTTAAAAATATAACACAAAAGTTTACTGTCATTAGTATATCCTTAACTATAAACGTGTGGTTTATTGTGTGCCTTTTAACACAATTATCTAGACAAAACATTAAGAATTATGTTAGATCATTTATATATCTACAAATACACCATCTTTAAAAGAAATCAAATATGAACTGCCAGATTGTTTAGGGGTCTATTGATTTTCAAATGAAGAGAATATAAAGACATCTTAATCAATGTAGAAGAGAGAAACCCGTCCCCTCCATTTATTTGTTTCATATACATCAATATTTCTTCAGTTGTAATAGAAAAAAAAAAAAAAGTTACACAAACAGGATACTTTCTTGACTAGCACGTTCATCAGTCCTCGATGCATTTTTAGAGCAACGCTTCTTAGTTTAGGTAACTTGATCTACCCCACTGCTTAAAAACCAATTAGTAGATGGAGTCCACATTCCACCTCTGAAGTAGTACGATGAATCATAAGAAGGGGGAAAAACAAACCAAAAAACAACAACAGGTGCACCCATGATAGACTCCTGCTTTCCTGGAAAATGCGAACATGATTCCGGAGGGTTTTAAAAACTCACAAAAACATTTCTGTAGGCATTTAATCCATAAAGAAATCCAATAGGAGAGCATCCCAGTCTAAACTCATTGCTTTAACAATCAAAAATGTAAACCGTCCATTCTTGATCCGAACCCACAGCTTTTACGTCCTATATTCCACCAAACGCTGTGGCTATGTGCGATGCTGGCTGACTGGGATAGAGTTCCATCTTGAATTAAATGTTCAAAGTTTATTTAGAACAGCATGTGGTTGTATTCTATGAGGCTGATGACTGTAGTTTGTTGTTATGAGACCTAGAGAATACAGAGAGAATGAGGTTAAAAGCCCTTTGGTTTTATTGAACATTCACAAATGGAAAATGAAATCTACAGCACATAGAAAAATAGCCTCGGGGGTTAAAGGAATGGCAGCCATGTTGGCATAATACAACGGGAATGCCTTCAGTCATTTAAATTGGTGGTGGTTTCAATCTAAATTTGGAAGAAAAACAAAACAAAAAAACATACCATTTAAACATCTTTTAAAGCATGGTCCTTTTATTTCAACATGGAAATCCTAATAAAAGGATTTAAAACTCTTTATTTTGCTTCATATTCAAGCCAACAGAAACTGCGTAGATTCTGTGCAAGTTATAAACTTGCACAAACTATCAGCAATTCACGAGTCCTCTCAATGAAAACCTGGACAGATCGGCGAAGCAGCTGAAACAAACACGTTGTGAAGCACATTACAATAAAATTGAACAGAAAAGTCTTAAAATGTCTTCAAACAGCCAATCCACGTGATAAATATGATCATGCATCCATGTAAACATCATAAATAACATCATGTGATCAGCAAACGTAATGGGGGACAAAAAAAAAAAACAGGATCATAAATGCACAGACAGCATTTCCCTTGATTTCTGCGTGTTCATAGTGCTTCAACATGGCTGCCGCTCTCTGATAGTCAAAGGCTTCACTGGAGTTTTGGCTTTTATTGACAGTTTCTCATTTCACTTAAATGTACATCAGTTTCCACTGTAAATAAAACAGCAAGTTCCATGATTCTCTAATACAGAATGACTCCGCCCCTTCAGCCACTATGACTTATGACAATCTGCAAGAAAGGATAATGGATCGTATGAATGACATGCATGAAGCACAAATACTTATGTTATCAGCATACAGTCAATGAATTAAGACAGGAATAAGAGGATGAAATGCCAGTCAGAGAAATCTAAGGATAGATAACCACTATACTGCATCGGAGTTAAAAAGTATATTCAAAGCAGAAACATTCATAGTGTGAAAACAATATACATGAAGACAAGCAGACACGAAACAAAATGGGATGCGTGTAAGCTAGGGGTGACCCCGAATAGTAGACGATTCGATGCTTCGATAGGAGGAGCCTGATTCGACTCCCAATCTCAGTCCAATATTCGCTGAGGTGTTATGATCATGCCATTTTGGCTATATGGGGGTGCTCAAATGTCTGATTTCACATAGCACTACCGGTTTTCTCCCAATGGGGTTTCGCTGATGTTTAATGTTAACTATCTTTTAATCAAAACATAAAACATTATTTTTGTATCTGCGAGGCGTCCGTTACACATTTTGCCTGTCTGAATTGACTCTTGCATTTCCCCCCACCCCAAACATATGATTCGACTATCGGCAAGATTCGAAAATTCCGATTCGACTATGAAAATCCTTAGTCGGGGACACCCCTAGTGTAAGCCAATCCAATGGAAAAGACTAATGAAAATTGTGAAATCAACACGAGAGCAAACTATACAGTACATTGCAGCGACAAATTTAGGACGAAAAAACTAATACTATGGATTAAAAAAAACTTACCTGTGGTAAAACCACTGTAACAGCCTTTTATGTAAACCGATAATCGGTTTGACCAATTCTTAAATCGATATTTATGATATCTGGTTAACAGTACTTTTGATAGATCACAAAAACATTTAATGTATTTTCTGGATAATTACTCTAAATATGCAGCTTAACGTTTCTAAAAAATATGATTTTGAATTAATATTTATAAATAATTTAAATTTAATTTAAATTAGATTTACAAGACAAACATTAATCTGTATCGGTTTTAAGGTCCTTGCACACTGAGTCCGAAATTTTCGTTTTTTTCGTATTCGTCATCCTTTCCTATCAAAATGATTGCTACAAAAAAACACAGAAAATGGAACCTGATCCGATTTTTTGTTTTATGATGGATGAAAGTTTCGGAGGCAGTGTGTAAACATGATTGACAACGTGAGCTCATATTTATTTTTCAACGTGCGAAGATTTCAGACTCAGTGTGCAATGGCCTTAAAAGTAATGCTGGTTGGTGAGTGAATGACAGAATTTAAACTAATCTTTAAATATCCAAAAAAACATCCTATGTTGCTATACTGTATGCACAGGAACTGACGTTACCTGCTTGCTTTGAAAGCTTTGAGTTTCTGTACAAAGAAAGACTCCAGGAACTCAGCACACTGGTAAAAAGGCGAGTCGCTGGGATTGTAGTAGCGGCAGTTGTCAAAGATTTTGGTCATGTCCGCTACGAACTCTGTGAGTTTGTTGTAAAAGCGTTTCTGTATCCTCTCCTCCATTGTAGAAAGGTCTGCAGATAACAGAATATAATGAAAATCACTACTAAAACAGACATAAAATGCTAATTCTTCAGAGCATCACTAATAATTAACTCAAAGATATAATATAATATAATGATATTTTAAAACTTTAACAGAAATGTACATATAACCAAACAGAATATTATAAGTCACAAAATACTTCTGGTCATACAAAAGAGGCAAACAAATCGTCTTACCCATTGGTTCCTTGATGATCCCATAATAATCTGGAGCATCATTCGGATCCACTGGTTCCAGGAATGGCCACGCCATCTTATGGGACTAACATACAGAAAACATATACAATGATTATGAGATTCATATGATTTCTGTTCCTACTGGCTTCCATTATATTTTTTGACCATATAATAAAAGACCTGGGAACTGAAACAGTTTGGCTACTCACATACTTCAAGATATTGTCTTTTATGTTGGACAGAAGAAAGAAACTCAGTGTCTTGTAACAACATAAGGGTGAGTAAATGATGACCGATTTGTCATTTTTGGTTGAGCTATAATTTAAATATTGTGCGGTGCCAAACAAGTGTTTTCTTTAAAGCAGCTAATGGTGAAGTTTATTAAAACCAGACAATCACTTGCTTTTATTATGATTATAACTAAACCAATTTAAGGATTAAAATCAATTAAACACTTTTGCATTGTGTCCCATTCCAAACCAAACCACAGCTCTAAAATTCCAAACAGTCAAGACACCATACGAACCTGTAAGGAGCGCAGGATTCGCTTCAGCCCCTCATAGTCTTTATCTGTGAGTGGAGTCAGGACCGTCATGGCATCCTCTGTAGACTGGCACTGCGGACACACATACTCGTCGATATGTGTGGCTTCGCTCTGTAGGATGCCCACGCAGCGCCCGTGATACCAGTTCTGACAGCGATCACAACCAATATAGAACCTGAAGAAGCAGCAGGCATATCAGAAAACATACCAACATATCAGAAAACATGCTTCTACAATTGAAGTAGATGTGATGAAACTGCAGGCGTGTGATTACTGTGACTCGTCGTATGGAGTTCTGCAGATGCAGTAGAGCTCCTCTGTGCTTCCCTCCTGAGCTCGTTTACATTCTGAACAGATGTAATCGTCCATCTTCTTAGCCTCTTTCTCGGTGATGCCCACACACTCTCCATGATACCAGTTAGAGCAGAGGTCACAACCAATGTAGAACCTGCATCAACAGCATACCAACAGTAGATTCATCTCACATCCAATTGATTTTCATACATCTCATGTCTTTCCTGAAAATTCATATTCATTTTTACAGCTTCAGTAGCACTGGCAGGATTTACATTTAAATTAATGCATTTTGCCAAATGCCCAACTGTTTGAGCTTCAGAAACAAATTAAACTGAAGAGTATTGCTTTACCAAAATTGTGAATGTAAAGTGAATTATCTTGTAGAGCATGCAAGAAATGTTCAAACAAGTCTTGTACCAATTGGCAATTATTTTCAAAATAAAAAAAAAAAAAAAAAAAATAAATATATAAATATTTATATATAAAATAGGTATATTGTTTCCTTTTCAAAATCTTAATGTATGTGCTTATGTTTTAAAGCCAAAACATTTAAAATATTAAAATAATTTATATATAAAAAAAAAAAAAACCCTGATAAATAGGTGTCTCAAAAATCTTACTGAATGTTGAGATTTTTCATGTCAAAAACTTCTGGTGTAAATATATATAACATACATATACATATATATTTCAGTGCTGTCAAACGATTAATCGCATCCAAAATAAAATTTTTTGTTTACATAATGTATGTGTACTGTATATATATATATATATATATATATATATATATATATACACACATGCATGTATATATTTAAGATAGATATGTTACATTTATATATGATATAATTTATATGAATGTAAATATACACACGTAAATACATGTAAATATTTTCAAAATATATGCTGTATGTGTGTGTATCTTTATATATACATAAATATACACAGTACACACATATATTATGTACACAAAAACTTTTATTTTGGATGCGATTAATTGCAATTAATTGTTTGACAGTACTAATATATATTTATATTTTATCTTGGAGTATGTTTATATTTTTCATGCCAAAATACTATTTTTATTATTAAATTATTAAAGAAAATAACTAAATCTAAATGCAAACAGATAAACACCTGATCAAATAGGTATATTTAAAATCTTAATGCATGTTTATATTTATATTTTTCATGCCAGAACTTGTGGTGTAAATACTCATAACAGTGTAATTAAAGAAAAAATTAATAAATTATTGGCACCTAACAAATACATATATAAAAAGACACACGCGCGCACACACACACAACTAACAGGTATATTGTTTCCTTTTAAAATCTTATGTTTATATTTTCAAGCCAAAAATGTTAACTTCTAGTGTAAATATTCAAAATGAAGTTATTTAAAAAAAAATATATACTGTATAATAATACATGATATTAATGATAAACACAAAATAGAGACAACCCTCTAAAATTGTAGGACAGTAAAGTCGTCATACTTGGACTCATCGTAGGGCGTCTTGCAGATGCAGTATAACTTGATGTCCCTCTTGCTGTCCTTTGAGGTAGTGGAGATCATCTTTTTGCGTTTGGACTTGGAGGCGTCTCTCTCCTCATCCCGCTTGCGTTTGTGCGCGGAGGAGGGGGACGTGACCGTGGCCGTGTACGAGGAGAGACCGCTGTGCACGTGAGCGCTGGCGGCCGCGGCAGCCGCTGCAGCTTGTGCAGCCGCAGCCTGAGCTTTCTCCTTCTCCCGCCGCAGTTTAATGAGGTCGCGCTTCAGCTCCTCCTGCAATGAAAGACAACATGCAAATGACCCAACATACGCAATGTAGCTTCAGCGGTCTCTTTGGCAAGTCTGATGTGGTGTTAATATTGTGTGAGTAAAGCTGAGATGTGGGCGTGAAATGAAAGCATTCGTCTCTATTGCCAAAAGCCCAGAGATAGTCATAAACGGGGAGAAATGGACATTAATCGATATTTAATTTTTTCAAAAGAAGTCTCATGTACTCACCTGGTAATAACAGTAATATTCTACAATATTATTTCAATTTAAAATAACTTTTTCTATTTGAATACGCTTTAAAATGTAATTTATTTCTGCTATGCAAAGCTGAATTTTCAGCATCATTACTCCAGTCTTCAGTATCACATGATCCTTCAGAAATCTAATATGCTGATTTGCTGCTCAAGAAACATTGAATATTAATCGTATGTATTATTTATTAATCTGTTAAAAACCTCAGTGCAAATCAAACATATTTCTCTCTGAGTAAAGTCTCTGCACTTCCTGTTCCTTTCACCTGCACTTGCAGCTGTAGTTCTTTATCAAGCAGAGCTCTTTTCTTCAGGATATCAGCCTTGAGCTGCTCTTTGTGTTTGAAGAGAAGAGCCGACAGCTTGCTGGCGTTCTGCTTGCTGCGCTTTTGCTCCACCGACTCCTCCCGTTTCCTCTTTTTGGCCGCCTGCCTCTCGTCCTTATCGATTTTATCCAGGATGAACTTCATCACCTGGTTACAGACAATCATCCTGCCCGGACAGACAAAAGACAATGGATTAGGTTGATCAAAGTCAGTCTATTCTTAAATGAGACTCCCGTAAATACAGCTTCAGTGGCTTATGGATTATCTAGGGTGCACACGTCACAAATATAATGAGCCTAAATAATGCTTCATGTTAGTTGGAATTTAAAAACTGAAAAAGTCACTTGGAAAGTAGGAAAAAGGGAGCTCGACAACATATAGAAAGTGTTTACCTCTGGTTCTCCTCTCTTTCAGCAGGAGTCATGGTTTTCTTCTGTTTTAACTGCTCTATGGCCACACTCTGCTTCTGAGCCACCTAAGCAAAAACAAAAAGAAAAGCGTTTAAATGTTAACTATGCATGCAGATGGAAAGTTTCAAAACAACAAGAAACACCATCAGTCAAGATTGTAACCTAGTAAATGTATACATTTAGAGGGAAATCAAGCAGGACAGGACTTGCACTTCTAAATCCATTAGGATCTGTATGGATAGTAATCATGTCTGTGAGGCACACATTCAACTGCAAAACAACTACTCATTTAAAATACCTAAATATCTTGTATTATGCACACACACACATGCATTTAATTTGGTTTATGTACTAACATATCAATACATATGAAATAAATAAAAGGTTGATAAAAATTGGATTTATTATTGACAATACAATAATGTGTTTCAAGAGTTTGAAAAGTACTCTTATACATGTATATATATAAATAAGAGTGCTGCATTTTTCAGACTCTTGAAACACATTATTATATAATGTATGTATATATAAGACATTATATGTACAATATATAAGACATTTAAGAATTTGAATTAAACCTTTCATTCCAAACAAGAAGCACTGGAATAAAATTAACATAATAAATTAACAAATTAGCATAGCCTTATATTTTAATAATTAAATGTTTCAATTAACTACGGCTCACTGCAGTGTATCCATTCACACATGCATAATCAACTATTGAGTAGCACCTCTAACCGTAGTGAAAGATCAGCTGAACTCTTTCTTAAAATTTGGTTGCAAAGCCTATAAATTTCAGAGCAAAATCATCTTGCAAAGAGCGATTCTTAACATGCTCCATCATGACCAATCGTATGTTGCTGCTGTGTGAATGTAGCCTACAGTTTACATAATATCCCATGTTTCTTAAAAAAAGTCATATCGATCCACCCAAATTATTCTGGAGTCACATACTTGGGTCCTGACCTGTTTCTGTATCAGCTCGCTCTGGCTGACGTGCTGCTGGGCCTGCTCTCTCTTAGCGTCCTGCTGTTTCTTCTTCTGCTGCTGCTGTTCGCAGAGCTGCTGGATCCGCTGGAGCTGCTCCTGTACGCTGGCCGTCTGGATGGTCACCAGATTCTGGATCTGGTGCGCTTGGTCTTGCCCTCCGCCCTGTTGCTGGATCTGAATGGGCAGTTGCAGTTTGATCTGCTGGGGCATCCCGGCCGCGGTCCCGACCTGCTGGACCTGAGCTTGAATCTGGGCTGCTACTTGACTCTGGATGTGGGAGATGACCTGCTGCTGGAGCCCGGGGACGCTGAGGAGCTGCGGGGGGAGCTGGATCTGGGGCTGGACTTTGGTAACGGTGGTCTGGGCTACGGGGAGGGTGGTGACCTGTTGTAGGGGTGCGGTGGCCGTCACCTGTGCTATTTGTGGGATGGGGGCAGGGACTGGTGTAGGGGGTGGGACTGATGTTTGAGGAAGGACCTGGGGTTGAGGTCGGAGCTGTATGGGCGGGTGGGACTGTACAGTTGGAGTCGGTTGGGGAACGACTGCGTTTGGGACTGGGGTGGGTGGTTGCTGGGCAGGCTGTGATGGAGGGACAGATGACGTAGGAGGAAGTAAGGTCGGAGGTTGGGGCTGTGGAGCAAGACGAGCAGCTGAAGAGAGAAAGATAAAACAAATTGGAACTCAGTTATTGAGAACAGCATTAATACAGGCAAATAATTAAAACTGGTAGATTAATACAACAGGGACTGACAATAAGGACCGCAATAATGAAACGGGTGTCTTCTTGCACTTAAGCAGACAAATACAAAAAAATTGTCAAAACGCCCATTTTGGTGAGTATACTAATAAGAATAGTCCGTTATGTCTAAAGTGATGTAATCAGTTGAGAGACAAAATGCATATGTATAAGAACATTAGATGTGTCTTATGTTTTAAAGTGGCAGTAGCATGTTAATCAAGTATTTTATATTAAGCATACATGTATTAATTCAATACATCAATAATTAATTTATAATAAATTATTAAATAATTCAAACATTAATTTAATACTTACAACTTAGGTTCTTCCATTGAAATGAAACCCTTTTTTGCAGTGAAACTGCTTGGAGAATTATGGTGATAAACAGAAGAATGTGCCGTAATTAGCCTTTTTCACTCTTCTGTGTTTCTGGCTTCCGGATTGGCGCTTGCAGGGTAAAAGTTTTTTTTTTTATGGCCGTACTTCGTACTTGACAAGAATGAGTTCGAGAATCAAAGTCTTTTTTTTTTTTTCAAAATTAGATATTATGAAAATGCTTGAACTGCTGATACTTTACTCTACAAAGTGCAAACATTACACAATTAACTTTTTGCGTCAGCTCAGGTCATCGCAAATAATAGTTTGTTTAATTCTAAATAGAGGCAATTATAATTCAGTTAGTTTTGCCATTCTGTCCATTTGGTGCTGGCTGTGCATTATGACTGTCCACATGAAATGTTTTCACTATTATTATTATTAAAGTAATATTGTATTTTCTACTTGCTCTACTTTGCATTATTAACATGATGGCTTAAATGTACGTTGTATAATGTGCCCTGGGAAATACATATTAAACAAGACATGACTCGGATTCATGACTTTATTCCTATTGTATCGGATTACGTTGCTGTGTTGAGTTTAATATGCTTCAACTGGACTCAGAATTGTTTAATGTATTCTTGGAAAAATGTGCATATGGACATAAATGTTCTCATTTTTAAGTAATTTTGACTTTGCCAGAGCATATTGAGCGTTGAGCATATCTCAGCGGTCTGAGTGGCCATATAAGTTACAAACAAGTCAAATGTTATTTCTTTGTAGATTATATAACAACAACTTGGAAAACAGACAAAACAGAGAAGGTAAGAAGCATTATTTGAGAAAAGCAATCAGAACGTGAATATTATGTGCCGTCGTTGCTATACGCCATCTTGCCCAACAGCTAAATCTAAAATATGTGGAGGGTTAAGATGTGCTGTCGTTGGCTGACACAGTAACGGCAATAAGCTAAAAAAAATTCCATTCATGTACTTGTTTTGCCTCCCAGATTTGTCGATGTCCGGCGCTGTATGTATGGCTTGCAGCACGTAAGTTAATTATGCAATCAGCGCTGTTTACGTTCAGCATGCACGCACTTTATCCTGAACGTAAACAACGCTGATTACATTGATTGCGTAATTAACTTAAGCGCTGCAAGCTCTCTAAAATGGCAGAATTGTTGAAGAAATTATGTTATTATTGTTTTCTTTGCGCACAAAAAGTAATCTTGTAGCTTCGTAAAATTACGGTTGAACCCCTGATGTCACATGGACTATTTTACCGAAGTCTTTGCTACATTTCTGGACCTGGGAACATTACGGTTGCATTGCTGTCTATGGGAGGGTCAGAGACCGCTCAGATTTAATCAAAAATATCTTAATTTGTGTTCTGTTGATCGAAGGTCTTCCAGGTTTGGAACGACATGAGGGTGAGTAATTAATGACATAATTTTCTTTTTTGGGTGAATTAACACTTTAAATGTTATATTTTATAATATTGGCGTTGTTTTATTTTTGTACTATACATTTTTTCTCATCTCAAATATTTTGAGGCGGCACTGCCCCCTTTCCTTCTCGAAGGAAATGCCCCTGAAATAAATAAATTATAATATTTTTGATAATATATTTTTTTTTCTTGGACAATACCAGTAGGTATCCAGGTAATCTGAGCAGGAAGTTCAAGTGGCATCAGTAAATTCAACGCCTTTTTTTTTAGAGATTATGCAAATCAACTTGTGCATTTTTCTGCCTTAAGAATTTACATTGCTGGCCAAGTTCCATATTGATGCATGTATTAAAAAAAAAGAAAAGTGTCTAATAAACAGTCTGACCTGGCTGAATGGGTGCTGGAGTTGTGATGGTTGCAGCAGTTGATGCAGCTGTGGCTGGGACGCCTGGTGAGGCTGTCGTGGAAGGGGCAGCGGGGACAGACACTGGTGCAGGGGCCATGGGTGTGAACAGGAACCGCTGGACTTGGCCATTGGGCATGGCTGCCTGCATGAGCTGCTGACCAGGCCCCGGAATGACCGTCACCCCCTGAGGAATGACCTGCAGCTGGCCTGTGGTCTGACCTTGCCCCTGGATCACAACCGTCAAGCCCTGGTTCCCTCCCTGAAGAGCGAAAGAGTGAGTTTATTTCAATATTAACTGTAACCAATGACCTGGGTTAGGTAAGTCATTAAAATAGTGTGCTACAAGGATGATGTATTTTTGTAGGCCAAAAACCCAGTTCTAAGTTAATGGGTTTTTTTTTAATGGATTTTTTGGTTAAATGTTTGCAATAGTGTCTGTGGTTAACACAAGCTCAAAATATTTTACAATTACTATTTTTACAAAATAGTAAATACCATCATCAGTAATACCATGTATAGCCAATATTTAGATTTTTAATTTTGCTGGGATTCAGAATTCATAATAATTCATTTGTGAAGAATGAAAAAAAAAAAAAAAAAATGTAAGAGTCAAACTTTTGTTGGTCACAAAGCTTATTTTCGGCAATAATCCAAAAGCCTATGGGTTTTTGTGAAGGGAACCAGGTTGATACTAACTCACTAGCATAAAGCGCACAATTGAAGCGGGCACAATAAAAACATTAAAACAGGCTGATTTAAAACTAGTACACACCTGAGCCCCCTGGGTGAGCTGTGTGAGCTGGGCCAGAGTGAGCTTGACCTGACCCTGCTGTGGTCGGGGAGAAGAGGGCGTCTGTGGGATCTGGGCTGGGTTTGGTGTGGAGAGGCGAGGAGGAGTGCCCACCACCTGAGCGCCTGAACTCGTCTGCACTGTCTGTTGCACTTGACCTGTGTGATAAAAATCACATTTACACTCTAAAAATGTGGTATATTCAACAGAACTAGCCATTGTGCAGTCAAATATGTTTGTATAATCAAATCAACTGACATTTATTCATATAGCGCTTTTACAGTACATATTGTTTCAGTAATAAACAGGAAAATAACAGTTTAAATGTTGTAAAACCCATCAAATATGAAACAAATTTAAATTTCAGCTGTCATTATTCAGCTCAATTCAGTTAAATAACTAACAGTTGCAAAGCTGGTCAATTATAAAACATCAATTTCAGCTATAAAGCAGCTCTACAGAAGACAACAGTGTCATTATTCAGCTGAATTTAGTTCAACAGTTCAGTTCAGTAACTGTCAATGCTGCAAAGTTAGTTAATTATGAAACCAGGTCAATTCAGCTATAAAGCAGCTCTACAGAAGACAATAGTATCATTATTCAGTTTCAGCTGAAGACAGTTCAATGCGGAGTTAATTCAGTAATAGTGTTGATGCTGCAAAGTTTGTGTCATTATGCAGCTCAATTCAATTCATATTTTGTTCTCATTATGGCAGCACAGATAAATCAATAATATTACTGAACCTCTGGGGGTCTAAGGGTGTTTTGGGGGCCTGGAGAAGTTTTGGCATACCCTGACATTTGTGCTTTTTCCAGTTGCTTATAAACATATAAATGGCTAAAGTCTAATAACACTGTAAGCAGCACAAACTGGGCTACAATAATATGTTAGCAGCATTTATGTACATGATTGTGTTTTTGAGAAAGCAACGTTTATGTGTGGTTAGTGAAAAACTCAAATTTTGAAGTCACTGAAATAGGGCCATAAAAAACAGAGAAGTTGTTTACAAGACTTTTGAGAACTGGATCTTGTAGTCTACAGTTTTTGCTTCAAAATAATGTGAAAATCATCTTGTTCACAGAAAACAATATATTGATTTCAATTTTCTAAGTCACTTTTTGAGTAAAAAGGGTCTATGCGAGGAGGCGTCAACCTTCACATTCACACCTGAGAAGATAAAGGCCCTCATAATGAGCCATTCAGCCAGGTAAGTGACTGAGAGGGAAGAGTTACAAGAAAGAATATGAGGACAAAATCAATTTATATATTTTTTGTTTGTAGTTTATTTAGAATATATTTAGCTATCACACAAAATAACTTGAGATTCACTTGCGAGTGCAGAACATTTTATTAGGAACAATCAAAGCTGACTTTTTAGCATCATTACTCCAGTCACACAATCCTTCAGAAATCATTCTGATTTGCTGCTAAAAAAAAAACAAACAAAAAAAAACATTATTATTATTATTATTATGTTGAAAACAGCTGAGAATAATGTTTTTTGATGAATAGAAAGTTCAGAAGAACAGCATCGTTTGTAACATGATAAATGTCTTTATCATCACTTGTGTGCTAAATAAAAGTTTTAATTCGTATATATACTGACTGCAAGCTTTTGAACCTGGCATTTTCATAGTGTGTATTGTTTATGTGCTCTGAAGGAAAAAAAAAAACATTTTGAAATTCTGGGTTATTTCTCTCAACAGATCTTCTTCCAGAAGCAGAAAGTAGCCAGGATGAACTTGTTTGTTTACGGCGCGGAGACGATGTGGGCGTTTACATTGAATGTGAAAGGAGCGATCGGCGCGTGGGCGTGACCGCATTAGATATAATGAGTTGAGATCGGAAAACTGGATGGTTTCATACGGATTACTTTAACATAGAATATTTGTTTTGGACGTGACTTACTTCACTTAAAAGTAGACATTTCAAGCTTTCTATACATATATTTCTCATGTATTTGAGGATTTTTTTGCATCAAAGAAAATGTGCGGTGCGGGCTTCGACCCCAGGGGGTTAATTGTATCTTTTAAATACTGACCACTAATTAATTCCAGTCTCTATTACACTATTGAATAAACATATAAATAGTGTAATTCAATGTAAAAATGAGCCATTTGACTTCCAGGAGGAAACCTGGTTGAGAATACCTTGCTGGACCATCAGGGGTGTGCGAATGATAGTCTTGCCCAGGGTGGTGGTCTGCTGCAGAGGAGAGCGTATCACAGTCATCCCTGGTCGGAGAGCGGTTCCAGTCGTAATAACCTGGGCAAAAACCATTACATAAAACGTTATTGGAAGAACAAAAAATGCTGAGTTTACCAGAATGGATCATTTTACTGAGAGCTCATGCCTGCTGCGTGGAGGTGGTTGTGTTGGGTCTGATGTTGATGGTGGCTGTACGGGGCTGGAATGCAGGGAAGGACTGTGCGGTGCCCGCTGTGCTTGATGGAATGATGCCCACCACCTTCTGCTGTACCTGCACCAAACCTGCCGAGACGATGAGCAGAGTTAGTTTTCTCCAAGAAAACTGCATTACATAGATAAATATCTGGTCAAAAGTTTAGAGTTGGTAAGATTTTTTTTACGTTTTCGAAACAAGTCTCAATATTTATTGAGTAATTTCAATACAGTAGTTTCATTAAATATGGCTTCAGTTTAAAAGACGTTTACTATTTTAATCTATTGTAAAATGTAATTTATTCTTGTGTTGTAATTCCTGGCAATTACTAATCACTGCAGTCTTCAGTGCCACATGATCCTTCAGATATCATTCTAATATGCTGATTTGCTACTCATTACCAAGGTGGTAATACCTTTTTCTGTGATTCTTTGATGAATAGAAATTTGAAGAGATCAGTATTTATTTGAAATGGAAATCTTTTGTAACATTATAAATGTCTTTACTTTCACTTTTGATCTATTTATGCATCCATGCTGAATATTAAATATTGATTAAAGGGGGGGGTACAATGCTGTTTCGTGCATTCAGAGTTGTTTACACTGTTAAAGAGTTGGATTCTCATGCTAAGCATGGACAAAGTTTCAAAAAACTATTTGGACGTATAACAGAGTATTTCTGTGCCAAAAATCTCACTCCGGGTTCGTTTCTGACAGTTTTTTTCGATCGTGGTTCTTGCTGACGTAAACGTCGGTGGAACTCCTTATATGGGCATTTCTTCCGGAAGAATGCGCCCGTGCACGCATCGACCAGAGCTAGAGCGAGCCCATCACCGCGCTTCATTCGGCTGCACTGCACAGGACTCGCTCGGGAAGAATGTCTCTAAAGAAGTGTGTTTTTGGTTGTAAGGGAAAGATAACAGTGTTCAGCTTCCCAAAAGAATCCACCGTTACGTGAAGAGTAGATACAGTTCGTTTTTCCGGGGCAGCAATGAAGTTTCTCAAGTGTTTTGTTGACGAACGTTTTATAAACAAGGCCCAGTTCGACGCTGGATTTGCACATTGTTTGAAACTGAAAGATGGAGCTGTCCCAGCAATAAAAGATCCCGGTCATGATTCAGAATTGCAGATAGTAAGTGAAATGGCATCAAATGTCTGTATTTTGTTGGCGATCGGCGCAAGTTCCTGTCACTCTTTAGCTCCGCCCACACGGCACGTCTCCAGGAGCTTGGCTTTTTCCGGAGAGAATCGTAAAGCTGTATCTTTCTTATATTAATATGATAAAACTAAAGACTTTGTGGAGCTATGAAGGATGCAGTACTACTCTATAGGTACTCAAGATTAACATGAGATTGGGTGAAACTGCGTGTGTTAGGTCCCCTTTAAGTATTTTTACTTTCAAAAGAAAAACTCTCACTGGCCCCAAACTTTTGAAAGGTATTTTTTATCAGAAACTGAGAGTTGAAAAATGAAGGTTAAATAAGAGGGAAACAGAACAACAAAATATTTCAGCATTAAAAAAAAAAGAAAGTAATCCGTTGTATTAAACAAGGATAATCAACTGAATTAAATCCAAAATAGTAAAGCCATAAAACAGATGTAAAGCTTGAACCAAAATTTAGTGGATTCACTATGACAGCAATCAAACAATGTTTCCCTGAACCGCCACCTCTCGTTGAAATTAAATGACTTTCGATTGCTCCATTGCAGCAAAATGCTGCCAGTCTGAACACCCTTTTAGACAACTAAAAGGCTGTATTAACTGACCCATGCTCATATGTTGTCCATTGTTAAAAACAAAGTAAAAATATGCCATTTAAGAACTGAGCCGATATTTTGCCTCTCTGCATGCAGGCAGGCCTAACTTCAAAAAAAAAAAAAAAAAAAAAAACACATGCCAATGATGTTGGAGGCCTGCCGTACCTCCTTGAGTGGTTGGCACGTTCACTGTGACTATCTTGCTGTTGGCTGGAACAGGCAGTTTAGTGGCGATGACGCTGCCAGCCATCGACCCCGCAGCAGTAGCGATGTGGAACGTTTGCCCAGATGTGGTGGCGCTACTCGCCGCCACAGTCACAACCGAACTGGTAGAGACTGCAAGACACAGGTCTGATCACCACCCTAACACATACATCTCAATCAGGAAATACAGCAGCGGTTGCATCCAAGTACGCCACGGACAACGAAACGACGTCAAGCACTAAAAACACCACCACAAATAAGCTTACCAGGAAAAAAATTTAAAAACTGGACGGCAAAAAAAAAAACAAGCTAATTTCCAACCAAATACACAAACGTGCAAAAATACCAACATCTAAAATAACAGTCATCAAGCTACATTATAACCCATGCATATTCATAACACTGTAAAGACTGACCTGTGTTGCCTTGTTGGCCCTGCTTGACCCAGGAAGCAAAGGACTGCTGGAAATTCTTGTTTTGCTGGAATGTCACCGGAGAGCCCAACTTGGTGGTCATTACCACTTTTGGTGCTGAAGTTACCTGACCGCTAATAGAGCCCACCACCACCTTCTGAGTAGTGGTCCCAGGGGTCGTAGGAGTGCTGGTCAAGGTGGATGTGTTGCTGGTGCAGCTAGGTTTCTGCTGTTCTAGCCGTTTCTGCAATACAATCATTGCACTGTTCAACTTCACAGTATGAACAAAGATACAAGGCAATAATAAAAAAAAAAAGCACAAGATAGTCAGCCATGGGTGAGTATTTTGATTAAAATTAAGATTAGTAAATTATGAGAACACACTCAACCAAAGAGTGAAATGATCATTAAAAGCAAAATAAATAAATAAATAAATAAATAAATAAATAAAATCAAAGGGCCCATTGGGAAGAACACGCAATTTCTTTCAATATTGTGCCCCTGGTTAATAAAAAGGGGCGCCCCAGGTGGGCACATGTCTACATTCCCACCTGCTGGGCTGCCAATCTCTGCTGCTTTAGCTGAGCTTCCAATTGGGCCTTGACCTCCTCTGCTTTCTTCTGCACACTAACCTTAGTTGGGTCAGCTGCTTGCGACTTTTCCCTCTCGACCCTGTGAAGTCAGAAAGTTTAAAAATCTTCCGAAATCTTACGAAGTATACGAATGAACAAATAAACTTTGATGAACTGGGACATGTTGACCGTTGGGAAAAATACAAATTGGAAAATTAGTAAATGAACACAGGAAATACCATCCTAATATATTGTTATCATTAAAACAAATGAGCTAACACATGCAAGTATTAATGTCTTATCTAAAACCTTTCTTTGTCCAAGATCTTTCACACTAGAGAAAGCTTTGATGGAACATTTCACAAACGAATAAGGAATTAGTAAGTTGGGTTTCAGTGTGTATACATTCACAGAAAAAGAGGGAATTCCCACCTTTCGGTAAAGGCTCGAATCTCCCAGAGTTCCAGGTCTTCCTCGGCCACCCAGGTTTCGATCACAACAGGCCCAGTCTGCTTAGCTGGTTCTGGCTTCTTTGGTCTCAGAGCACTTGAACGCAGGCCTTTCCTTTGAGGTGTGGGAGTTTCTGCTCAAAGGAATGATGGACAGATCAAATATCAACAGTGATTCTGGTCAATCAAACCTTGCATGATAGAAAACTGTACATATCTTAAAAACAAAGTCCTGGCATATGGACTGTCTGAGTCACCGTTACCTTTGGGAGTCTCAGGCACCCCAAGGGGACAAATGATCTTCCTGATGCAATACTCAGAACGAATGCCGTAAGGACCGACATCTCTCCGCTTGATGATCTCAGTGGTGGTGATATCGGTGTCAGATGTCTCTGTTAAGTTACACAAATAAGGTTGAGTGCTGAATACCAAACAATAAAGCGACGTGATGAGCAGTTAAGCGCCAACCTGTTCGCGTTGTTCCTCCTGTGGGTGAAGGTTTCACAGACATATCATCCCATCTGAGACAGGCCCAAAGTAGCCGCAGCGTTAGGCTCACTCCAGCCAAAGACCTCACCGTCTGGAGTCGATATCTGTATGAAAGAACCTCCAGCTCATTAGCATTACAAAAAAGGCTTAAAAGAACTAGGTATTCATGCTGGCCAATCTTGTAGGCCAATTTGGTCTTTTGATGACTATAATTGTTCTTAAATATGTTTAAAATAAAAAAAGGGCAGCTAGCATATATATTTTTGACAACACCAGTAATTGGGATGAAGGACATAATACCACAAGAAGGAGCTACAAAGATCCTTAAGGAAACTAACATATGTTAAACTTGATTACTGCATTCTCTGAACAAAAAGTGAGTGGTTCTTTAAGCTAAATCTGCCACCAATCTCCTAGGGGTTGCCAAGGTGTTGCAATAAAATTGCCAAAATTGTTATTGATGCATGGCTAGATGGATGCTAAGATGATCTCGATGGATGCCAGGGCACTGGTAGGCAGCTGGTCCAAGTCAAAAGGACTACCCTCTATGATATTCTGGTTTTAAGGTATGGGTCAGGACAAGCCTACAATGTCCATCAGTTTTATTATACAGCAGGCAAAATTGTAAGTTTGATTGCCTAGAAAAGTGATGGCATGCATCCGTTTAACAAGCCACAAAGTTTTCGCATGTAGAACAAACTATTAATACTCAGTTCAGGTGTGTTTGTATAGAGTTAAATTTTGATGAAAGGTGGCCCTCCAGGAGCAGGAATGGACATTCCAATGCTCTGACTCTAAGTATAAGCTATAATAATACTGATGCTTGCTTTAGCGTATTTAGATTAAATCAGGTTTTCAGAAAGACCAAGTCCAAAAGGAAGACAAAAATCACTAGAAAAAAAGAGAAGATGCAAACCTCCATGTGATCCCAAACGTCGGTCGTGGAGATGGGTAGGGCCAGATGTCTAGGGCTGGCTTGGCATTATAATTGAAAATAGGAACTTCACGGATGCCACCACGCCTTGCGAGTTTCTTAAGTTCGTCATTGGGAAGTACGAAGATACTTTTCTTGCTACTCTTGGTCACAAACTTGCGGTACGAGGGCAAGGCCGTTCCGGACCTTGCTTTCTTGGTGCGAGAGAACTTTAACAGTCGTACCCTGTCCCTGGTGGAATATTCTTGACTCACTGTCATAGATTTTACAGTGGAACCACTAGGACTCAACGTGGTGTCAGTCAGTGTTTTTGTGACAGTGGTCTTGCACTCTTTTGTTAGAGTGGCTTCCTGGTCCGATGAGTTCATAACCTTAGTAACAGTAGTGGTAGTTGAAGTGGCGAGTGTTGAGACAGAGCTGGTCGACTCCACCTTAGAATCTGCTGGTCCGGATGTACGGCTCTCGTTATTGGAAGCAAGGCTGTCACGTGAGGTCAACACCATGCGGGACTCTGTGGACACTGTGGTTGTAGTTGTGGTGACTTGAGTAATGACAGTCGTAGTCTCGCTAACGCTGCTGCTGTTTTCAGTAAGGTCACTACTCAAGCTGGACTCTTCCGCTGAAGGGACGGGTGAAGGAACAGGAGGCTTTGCCTCCTCAACTTGCATCGGCTCCACCTTTGAGCTATGACTAGGCACCTGGGATTTTGTGTTTGGCTCGGAAGCTACAGAAGATGGTTCAGGTACAGAGGAACTTACCGAGGAGTCTACAGGTCCTTCGATGTTGTTTTCCAACTTGGCCACTTTCTCAGGTGGTGGATAATCTGGGTCAAGTTTGGTAACTCCTTTCTCCTCATCTGAATTCTCCCGAGGAAGCGCACTATTAGTCCATTCTTTAAGACACTCTTGAGTGGCGTCACCATTCATAAGTGACTTCAGTGGTTCCTTTGGTGATATTGCTTTAATCTCCTCCCCAATGGTATTGGTTAGCTCCTTTGTGTTAACATTATCAGTCAGATTCTTACATTCTGTGTCAACAAGACCATCCTTCCCATTTACTTGCACAGGCATTGTTCTCTTTACTAGATCATTCTCATTGTTTTCAATGACGTCCTTTCTCTCCAAGTCTTCGGGTGAACTTGTAGTTTCTGTAACAGTTTTGTCAGGTTTAACGTTCAAGCTTTGATCCAGACTTTGAGAGTTTCCATTAAGTTCAGACATTGCTACCCTATTGCCAGTTTTGGGTTCTGGCTCAGGCAACTTCTGCTGATGTTCTTTAGGGGCTACATCACACGAGTCATTTAATCTGACATCCAGGATGTCCTTCTGTCCTGAAGTGTTTGTCTTCACCTGTTCGTCCTCTTGGTTAAAATCAAGCTTTTTGACCACATTGTCTTTTTCTTGGATCGCTAGACAAGCTACCCCCTCGGTCTGTCTAGACTTTGGAGTTTCAGAGATAGTTCCTTCAATCTTGACCTTTTGGTCTTCAGCAGCAACGGTTGTCTCCTTGTTATCCATTATCTTTTCAGTCAAGGGTTTAGAACTGGTGGTCTGCTTGAGTTTCTCAAGCCTCTGCTTCTCTTCTATGGTGAACTGTTTGACCCGTCTCTCCAAAAGGCCATCAAGTTTTGATGCCTTCCTTTTCTTGTATGCTGTGCGTAGCAAGAAGCCTTCACTGACATTCACAACATCATGCCAGAAGGATTGCAGGGGCTGATTCAGAGCTCTATCCTTCGCCACCTCACTATCCGAAGGCTCTCCTTTCAAAGGGGAGTCATCGGATGAGGCATTTGTGATGTTAGCTGCAAATATGAAAAACAAAGACATTAGCAACTACGTTTAGTGTTTCCCATGCATTAAGTAGACTGTGGTGGCCAACCATAGTTTCATATTAAACTGAAAATATATTTAACCATCTCATTCTAACATGAAAAGTATTTAAATCTGTGTTTTGCGCCATTGCTTTGGCAAAGTATCTGTCAAAAAAAAACTAAACGGAAAGCACAATATGGCTTAATCTCTTCATCAAGCCTGTTTTCTCTGCGCTTTTCAAAGCAAAGCATGCACTTTGTGTACGCAATCAGCTTGTGATCTGGAGTTTTCCATGCCTCAAAAAGCCTCAGCTCACAGTGAACTCCATTTCTGCATGTGCTGTGAGTTTAGCATGCATTTGGGAACACAACTGCCACCAGTTATGCTTTATTTTCACATTTGCATATTAAAATATTAAATATTAATAAAATATAAATAAAAATATTAATAAAATATTCCAATATTTTAATAGGCAAATTATTAAAATATTTGACCAGATTTGTAATGAGACGTGTTTGAAAACATGTTTCACTGAAGCTCCATTAAAATAAAAATCTGAACTGCAGTTTCTGTCAAAATAAAAGCTTAAAGTTCAGTATGTAATATTGACAGCTAGCGGTTTAAATAGGTACTCCAGTCCAAATTCAAAATATATCTTGCAAGAGTACAAATTAGGACAAAAATATTGTAATTTCCCTACTGTAGTATAAAGCAAAATAATACACCTATGAAATATTCATTTTCACTTATTTTACAATATATGGCTATTAATGTCATAGGAATAATAATAATAATAATATAAAATTACTATTATCATTACATTCTAATTGTTTGGCTTCCTAAAACACCAGTGTGAATGCCATTTAGACTGAGACACTATATCACAATTAAAAAGAGGGTTGAGTCCCCTTTAAAGTATAATTTCTGATAAACCTCTGTTCTTGGTACAAGAAAAAGGAGAGTGAAAATTAAACTTTGCAAATACCCGCTTCATCATTTGCAGAGTTAAGTGTGCTGGTGTCCATTTCTTCCACAGACTCATTCTCCTCACACTTTTTTTCAACCGTTTCATTCTCTTTTTCTTCATTTTGTTCCTCATCTTTTAACACATGATCTTTCTCCACAGATAGCTTTTCTTCCGAAGAATCCAGTGCTGTGTCCTGGACATTATCTTTTTCAGGCACATTTTGAGATGAATTTTCATCTGTTTTAACCAAAAGTTTTGGTGTTTCTGGGAGAACTGCCTGATTGTCCATTCCAGTTTTAGCTGCTAAAAAATATTTTTTATTAGAACATTTCTGCCAATAGAAGACTTCTCTGTGTCCCAGATTACATTTTTTAGTATTATAAGCGAGCAAACAACATACCCTCGAGTGCTTTCCGGTAATTGACATTTGTGTTTCCAGGTAGCTTTGGGACAAAGCGATGGACGTGTGTCTTGCTCACCCAGCTCCAGCCTCCATACCCAGTTACTCTGTACTCCTCACCCTTCTGCTTCCATACCTACGGATGATTTTTAAACAGTTACTGAAAGCCTACAAGCTTGAAGGCTAAAGCTGGTGTGATTTTCTAAAATGTTCAAATGAAACACTCAGCTGCCAAGTGTTCATACGTACCTGGTGTTTGATGGGGAAAGTATACTTCACCCATGTGGCCTGCTGCATAGTCTCTTCATCTTCTAGTTTTTTCTCTCTCTTTTTCACCTTCTCCTTCTCTTCCCGCTCCACAGAGGTCATGCGATGAAGCCTGCAGAAATATGAAGCATGAAAAAAGAAAGCTCACCAAAACTGGGACATAAAGGTGACTCACTCTACATTTCCGTAGAGCCCCCAACACAAAATTTGTTCAAGTACACAGAAGGATGCTTTCGTGTTTAGAAGCAACAATGTGCAGAAAGTCATTACAGGATTAATGTTTCTTAACAAAATCCCTAAGCTCTTCCTGACTGCAAAACCTTCTAAAGCTTTCAAGCTACATCCATCAAACACAGCCCAGACATGACTTGGGTTATTATGACTTTCTTACTGATCTGAGATTTTTTCCTTAGCAGAATATCAAAAAAGGCCAAGATCCCACAGACTTGTAGTGAAAACCTCTGACTATAACAACTCTTAAAACTTGAAATCCACCAAAACTCGGCACAATCCTTAGCCTATTCTGATTGATTCAGCTTTATTTTTTATCTAGCTGTAGATCTCAAAAAATCCCAGAGACGTAAACTGAATGTACTTGACCACGCTCAGATGATTTCAAACTCAGCTTAAATTTAATCACATACACACTTTAAACTGCTCATCTATATATTTATTGGTTTTTATGACCTTCAAATATAATTTACGTTTTTATTTATACTAAACATTTTATACAATTAGAGAACTTTTAATGGCTCCTTTTATAAGAAACTTTCAAAACTACTGACTGCTAGCTATATTTTTTATATTTTCTATCCAATCAAGCTCTAACAGGCAACAGATTTTGTAAGCTTCACTGCAGTGTTAATTTTGGCAGGCATTTTTGATTTAGTCTTAGTCTTTATCTTGAGACGAAAATGCTTAATAGTCTTAGTCACATTTTAGTCATTTGAGTCTTTCATAGTTTTAGTCGACGAAAAGTCATTGCATTTTTGTCAACTTTTAGTCAAACTGCAGTTACCAACATTTATTTTGGAAGCTATAATATATGTAGTATTCAAACAAAAATAGTCATCAATTCTTCTCTCTTTAGACCAAATCAATTAAGCTTAGTTATGAGAAATTTGAATCAAGGATTGAATTTGGAAAAACTGGAATAAATTTTCATTTTTTGGTAGAGATATAAATTAAACTCATTTTTCAGATACAGTAGGTTTACTTAACAAGTATACATTAATTTAACATCTTTTGTTGGTTAACATTTATGACAGAAAATTAGGAATGCTGTCCATTTAAGATGGAAGTATGTATGTAATAGCCTACTGACATACATTCAGTTTTCACCCACCTGTTTCAGCTCACTTAAACCATAACGGACTGTATTTCCGTGAGATACTCTACATGAGAGACATGTGGACTGCTGTGTGAGTATTTGAGCACTTAGAGAACTGATCGCGCGCTGTATGAGAACTGAAGAAGTGGAGCGTGCGCGAGAGAGAGCACTTCTATTCCACCTATCGCACCTTCACTGACTTTAAGTTAATCGACAATGAATTGTGACTCCCGGGAAAAACGGGACGTCTGGTCACCCACTCCCTAACTCTTCGGGTGCTGAGGCCATTGTTTCAGATCGCTAGTTCGCGTTTTGGTAGCCTATCCGTCCACCGCGGCTGCCATGCAAACGCACCTTATCCAATGACAGAGACGCACATTTTGAAAGACAAGGCACTTAGCCTATAGGATGTATTTTGAACATTTTAACAACTAACAAATAACATTTTAGTCTCGTTAACGAAGATGTGGCATAAATTTCGTCATAGTTTTTATCAGCAGATATTAGTTTTAGCACGTCAACGTCTCGTCTTAGTCACAGAAAAAAGGTTTGTTGACGAATATTTTTCGTCGTCGTCTTTGTCAACGAAATTAACACTGCTTCACTGTCTTCACTCCCACTGGTAGTCACCATATTGCATTTCTATACATTTGCATACATGTATACTCCATTCAAATTCATTGCATGGCTTTTTTCGAAGAATCAAAAGATTGCAGATGACTGTTTTAATATCTGTATTAATTTAAACTGACCTCGTATGACCTAGAGAATCCTTCCACATAGGGAGCGTGACCACTGGTTTGATCGCACACTCCAGAATGGCCAAAGCTAAAGCAAACTCTCTCGCCTTACTGCACATCTGGACAGCCTTTATCCAGTTTGACCTACAACAATGGAAATGTTACAGGATGACATGGTTAAATGCTGCTTCCAGAAACAAATACAAGTCCTACTGGCACTTGTGAGACTTTTACCTGTGTGACGCCCAGTTGGGATGCAAGAACGGAGCAGGGATATTGTTCTCCAGCTGGATGATGGTTAGTCTCAGCGTGGACACAGTCAGGGCTTTGGAGCCGTACAGCGATCCATTCCACTTGAACTCACCAGCAGGGGTCATGCAGAACTTGTGGGAGAGGTGTCTGCGTTTGTCGTGGTCCTCACGGTGTTGGTGCTTGTTCAGTGCAAGCGTGTTAGTGCTATACTGGTTGTGGTAGACGCGAAATTTGCCCTCTTGGCCCAGTTTGAAAAAGCCACTGCTCTTGTTTGAGTCTCTCTTAAATGAGCCAAAGGATGATAGTGGAGGAGTCTGAAATAAAATTCACATGATTTACAGAAATACAAGCATAAATTTACAGTGTAATTTAATAGCACCTTTGTAACTTTTTTATGCTGAAAACCTCTGGTACCTATTGATTAATATGAACATTGGTACTATTAATTCATGCCTTGATAAACACCACTTGTGACCATCAAAACATAAATAACCTCTTTACAAGTTATTGTTGGTTTCCATTAAAAGTATAGTTCACCCAAAAATGACCCAAAAATTCTGTCTCTCACCCTCATGTCGTTCCAAACTTCATTCAAACCTTCAAGCTACAATACTTTTTGCGCTAAAAAAAACCCCCAACAAAAAATCACTTTCTTCTCTTCTTTGTCAGACTTCAACACCTTGTTCATGAGCACAAAATGTATTCTTGTAGCTTCATAAAATTACAGTTGAACCACTGATGTCACATGGACTATTTTAACAATGTCTTTACTACCTTTCTGGGTCTTGAACATGTCAGTTGCTTTGCTGTCTCTGGGAGGGTCAGAAAGCTCTCTGATTTCACCAAAAATATCTTAATTTGTGTTCCAAAGATGAACGAAGGTCTTATGGGTTTGGAACGACACGAGGGTGAGTAATTAAATGACAGAATTGTAATTTTTGGGTGAACTAACCCTTTAAGAAAGACAATAGTCCCACCTCTTTAAGTGCTCTGCTACCATCTTGAGAGCTGCCATCTTTGTCCTGCATGACCTTGCGTTGGCTTAGCTTGCTATCAGGGTTTCGGAGTCGTGTAATCATGCGTGAAGATCCTGTTTTTGTGCCATCTCCATTAGCTTTACCCTCACCTAAAGATTAAAAGTGTTAACATATATAAATGCATAAATTTATATACAAACAAATGCAAAACTTTGTTATGGGCGTGTACACGGGTGCATAGATACCTGTATCATCTTGGCTGTTGAGAGAAGACTGTGAGGACCGGTCCACCAGGTCAGGCTCTTCAGGACCTCGCAGGCATTCAGAGATGGAGAAATGACTGCTGCAGCTGTTCTCGTCTGCAGTCTGCGCAGGTTCAGTCTCTAGTACAGAATCTCCATCTCCGTGACCAGCAGACTCTGAGCTCTTAGCTTAAGGACAAACAGTGACAAAAGATATATTGAATACATTAGTGATGTGTGACACTACGGCCATGTTGAGAGTAAAAGACTCGCATAAAGGCCTTTTCACACTGAATGCGAAAATTCGGCGCGATGCCGCTTTTGAATCAAAACAATAGATCCCTATGGAGCTATTCAGACCAGGCAAGATCATTCACGGTGCAAAAAAAAAAAAAAAAAAAGATGCCACACAGATGCTCAATAGGGTTTAGGTCTGGAGACATGTTTGGCCAGTCCATCACCTTTACCCTCATCTTCTTTAGCAAGGCAGTGGTCGTTGTCATGTTGGAATACTGCCTGCGGCCCAGTCTCCGAAGGGAGGGGATCATGCTCTGCTTCAGTATGTCACAGTACATGTTGGCATTCATGGTTCCCTCAATGAACTGTAGCTCCCCAGTGCCGGCAGCACTCATGCAGCCCCAGACCATGACACTCCCACCACCATGATTGACTGTAGGCAAGACACTTGTCTTTGTACTCCTCACCTGGTTGCCACCACACACGCTTGACACCATCTGAACCAAATAAGTTTATCTCAGTCTCATCAGACCACAGTACATGGTTCCAGTAATCCATGTCCTTAATCTGCTTGTCTTCAGCAAACTCAATTTCAGGGTCTTGGCAATCTTCTTATAGCCTACGCCAGGGATGTCTTTTAGTACGGCCCGCTGGATTATATTAATCTCGGATGATCAAATTTAAAACATTTGAAAAGTAAATCACGTAAAGATTCCTTTCAGTTTATGATGTTAATACGGTCTCCAAACAGGAGAGGTCGCTATTTTCAACCGCTCGTCTATTAATAACAGCGCAGTAGGACGTGCACTCTATCATAAATATTTACTAACATTAGCAAATAAAAACTGAAAAACTGGCCATGAAAACAGTATTTTCCAGTCAAGATCACTCCACTGCTCACAAACAACGGGGACGCCAGATTTGCACTTGCATCAAATTTCAAAGGTAAAATGCATAGTAAACAAAACCTTTTTGCTAAATGCATGACAGAAATGTTTTCACTGAACTGTGGTTTCTTAGGGAGTTCCTGTTAAGGGTTTCCGCAGGTTTAATTGTTTAAATTTAAGGCCATGAAAACTCTTAAATGGTACGAAAAGTCTTAATTTTAAGAGGTCTTAAATTTGGAGACGGAAAGACAAGAATTGCTATGTAGATTAATATGTCGATTGAACTTCAAAAGGCTGTGATTTCACTGAATAAATATGAGCGCTGCAGTTTCAAAGTCAGGCGCTGCGGCTCTGTGTACTGCTGTTACTGGGGAAACCGCTATATTCTCCCGTTCTGAAAGTGAAAGTGAAACCTGCTGGCAGAGAACGAATTTGCTTTTTCAATAAACCTATCTGCTATTTTTGCTACATATTTTTAAATGTGAACCAGTGGATCGACAAGAATATAATGCATTTTAAAAATATAAACAATTAAGAGACTAAGATATATGTAATTTAATATAATAACTGATTGATAATAATTGTTTAAAACCTGTTAACTGTCACCCGTCCCCTCACCGGGACACCTAAATTTACTTCACTATTTTACAATTAAATCCTAATCTAATCAAACTATACAAACGATATATCATTGGAAAGGTCTAAGACTCCTAAATAGATATTGTTCCACCTTTTTTGTTAAAAAATTATGTAGGAAACTAATGGATTAATTTATGACAAGAGTGCACCTGAAAAATCGATATCATAACAGGAGTTCTGACATTTTTCCTAGTTGCCTTTTTCCCTATCACGCTTTAGAAATCATAAGAAATTATATAGTTGAAAACTTAAAATCTCAAAATTCATCATTTGAAACCCATTTTAAAATCAGACATTGCATTACCATGGAAATGGTACATAAAAATCATGTTACAAAATGTTTTCGTTCATGAATTATAAACATTTAAGTTTGAATAGTGCTCTATAATCTCTATGTTCAAAACTGTGAGTGACAGTTAAGGGTTAAATTAATATAATAACTCATACTTGAGTTTTTCCTTTTCTTAAACATTGTTTAAAGACTGAAATGTTAAATTTAGGTCTTAAAAAGGTCTTTAAGGGTCTTAAATCTGATTTTAAAAAGTAAATTTGGAGTATTATTTATTTTAAATAAGCCCTTTTTAACTATACTCTTAGGTTGTTTTGAGGTTATTCTGTAGGCCACTAATAAAAAGACCTCTGTACATTTGTTTGTTGCAAATTTACAGACAATACAATTAAGATGTTTACATTGGCTTGTTGGGGTAATATTGCTGTCAACTGACAGCAAAGTTTCGCTTCTGAATTAGTATAACTGCACACATTTTACAGTTTATAATATCTTTAAAAACGAATTACATTAATTCAACTTTGAATTCCTTCAATAAAAACGAGATTGAGTAAAACGATGTAAAAGGTGTGTAGATGTGGATTAGTAATCTGGCCCCTTGATATAAATTAGAAAAAATTCTGGCCCTCGTCACCTCGTCATCAAAGTTGCCCATCCCTGGCCTACGCCATCTTTATGTAGAGCAACAATTCTTTTTTTCAGATCCTCAGAGAGTTCTTTGCCATGAGGTGCCATGTTGAACTTCCAGTGACCAGTATGAGAGATTGAGAGCGATAACACCAAATTTTACACACCTGCTCCCCATTCACACCTGAGACTTTGTAACACTAACGAGTCACATGACAACGGGGAGAGAAAATGGCTAATTGGGCCCAATTTGGACATTTTCACTTAGGGGTGTACTCACTTTTGTGGCCAGCGGTTTAGACATTAATGGCTGTGTGTTGAGTTATTTTGAGGGGACAGCAAATTTACACTGTTATACAAGCTGTACACTCACTACTTTACATTGTAGCAAAGTGTTATTTCTTCAGTGTTGTCACATGAAAAGATTAGGGCCGGGACTTTAACGCGTTAATTTAGATTAATTAATTACACAAAAATAACGCGTTAAATTTTTTTAACGCATTTTAAATCGCACTTATTTTTGCACCGCGGAACGTTTCTCACTGGATGGGTTTCGGCGGACCGATTATACTGGAGCACCAACTAGCGTTCAGAATTCCAAGAACGCAAAGAACGGACTTGCGTTCTCGTGGAGACCGGTCTTGCCAAGCTTCCTTGGAAGAACGAACTCGGAACGACGCGAGAACACAGAACGCACACTTATGAGAACTGAGATGTACTGCATTCCTGCTTAACTGACCGCATAGTCTCAGCATAAGAAACGACCAATGAACAATCAATATTACAAAATGTCATAACTTATTAAAACATTTCATACTATTATAGATATTACTTTCATATAATTGTATTGTTTTGTTTTATTTTACAGCGTTATATGTTTTACTGTTAAGATTCATTTTAATATGCCAATAAAAATGCAGACTTTCTCCGGGTCTTATAACTTTATTAAAATTAACCAAAACAAAACGATAAATGTTTACTTTCAACTTGAAGAGCCGTTAAGTATTTGTGAGAGCGACTTTAAAGCTTACAGGCTTCCGTACACCGGCCACCCACAGCGTTTTCTGGGATTTCTAACGGCTCGATTCTCTCAAGTCTGCACTCGATGCATCCTCAGTTTCAAGAACATATCCGGGCACTTTCATGCATCCTCTGTATTTGCGTTCTTGAGAATTGGAACTGAACTTCGACGGTTAATGATGACGTAGAACGAGAACACAAGGACGCAAGATCGCTGAAGAACGCATATTGAGAAACAGCCAAAAACAAACCACAGTGAACATGGACAAAGAAGCTGATGAGACCGCTTTGGTTGGCCCTGTGGATGGGAAATTTAAAAATCCATATAAAAAAAACTTACTTCTCACTGTTCTCAGGTCAAATATTTATATGCGATTAAAATGCGATTAATTTCGATTAATTAATTACAAAGCCTCTAATTAATTAGATTAATTTTTTTAATCGAGTCCCGGCCCTAGAAAAGATATAATAAAATATTTACAAAAATGTGAGGGGTGTTCTCACTTCTGTGAGATACTGTATGTTTGTATTTTAAGATGTTTTCTTGTGAGCATTACAGATGGTTTGTGTTTATTTCTGGCATAGAACCAAACTTTATTTATCTTAAGTTAATGCTGTATATGAAGCAGCGGACTTGTTAAATCCTTATACGAGACAAATATCTGAGAAAAAATGCATTGCTGGTCGGTGCCACCTAGCGTGCAGGCGTGAATTAGCAGAAGGTGTTCAATCGTTTCACGCTCTGTGTGAAAGCAGCAATCGTCGGCGAGTCGCCACGCTTTTTCGCATCGCGCCAAGTGTGAAACGGCCTTAATACAACATACTACTTTTTGCATACTATGAAACCAAAAAATAGTAAGTAGTACACTAGCATTACACACCAACCTTAGCCAAAATAATATTGTAGCACAGCATTAACACTAGGGCTGGGTATCGTTCAAAAATTTGATACCTTGAGTTCGATACCAGTTCCTGAACGTTACTTTTTTCAATACCAATTTTATGAAATCGGTTTTAACAAGATTACATTATCTCAGAAAAACTATTTTTTCAGCTTGTTGACATTTATACAGACTCAAAGCCTCATCTCCTCAAAGGAACAAAATATATCCAACACAATAAATCAAATAATTTTAAGAAAGTTAAAATAGTTTTCAGTTTACACATCTGTTAGGCTACATTTACACTAGTGCATGTTTGTTTTAAAATGCATAGCTCAGACAAAATCCTAATTTCTATTCATTTATTCTAGGTTGTTAAAGACTTCAAGAAATTTAAAATTTTTATCCACCCCATAAGTGCGTGTTTTATTTTCTTTCACCATATGATTTATTGTTATTAAATGATAGTGTACTATGTCTAATTATTTGAATGCATAAATACAACTTAAGTTTATTAAAATTTATTCTAAAAATAGCCTTATGAAATGTTTTACTCAGAAATTCTGAGTTCTGTATCTGGTTTTCAAATGAAGGCATAAATTAATATAATTAATCTTTAAATTATTGAAAATCAAAGTTTATGTATTTATTTTGGCAAACAAAGGGGCTTTACTATTAAAATTAAACTTTTATTTTGACAAATCAAATGGTAAACTGCTCATGGATTGACTCTCAGAGCAGTTCTGGAGATGTTGCTCATGTGTTGATGTCCTCATTTAGTGAGACGGCAGATGCTGAAATCACCGCGAGCATCACGCGTGCTTCAGTCTGTGTGATAAACAAAATCGCGCGACATAGAGAGCAGACTGCTCCGTGCGCGTACGAATCGCTTTCGCGAATGTCAAACACTGATCAATCTGCCGTGTCGCCGTTTCTAGTCGAACACATCTAGTGCTGCAGGCTTATTGGCTCACTGACGTTGATGAGATTAACTTGGGTATCAAAATTTGGTACCGAACGACAAGACGTTTTTTGATACTCGGTGGTATCGAGGCAATTCGGTCGGTGCCTAAAAAGTATCGAACTCGATACCCAGCCCTAATTAACAATGCGGTATGTATCAGTATGCCAGTATATATTTTGGTAAGTCTAATTCAAAACAATCCAGACGGGCTCTACACTACCCCGTAAACACGATATACCTAAGGCGATGGCAAAGATCCAGTGCTGCTCTATAGAAGGCACTATTAAACAAAGGTTTCTGGGAAGAGTGGATGGACTCTAGTGCCAGGAGGATCTTTGTTTCAGTACAAGAAAACAGCAGATCTGTTTTTAGCTTGAAAATTAACTGCAGCTAACTAGTTAGGCCTGTCTTAATGTAAAAGCTTGAACATTGAGAAATACGGTTGCTGTACCTGCCAACTCTTTCATCCCTTCAGTCCCTTCCCCTTTCTCCTCACCACTGGAAGACGATGTCACGGCATTTCCCGTGGGATCCTGGGAGTCAGATTTAGCTGGTATGGCTGAGCTGGGTGCAGCGAGCTCAGGAACATTAGTGCTGCCCACCTCAACAGTCGGGACAGCTGAGACTGAGGCTGAAATATCAATGGACAAATGTCTTTAGTGTTTTAACACCAACAGATGAGAGATGCAATGACTGGCCTGTCCAGTCAATTGTGATTAGCAGGTAATAGATACACTACTATTCAAAAGTAAGGGGTTGGTAAGATTTTTAATGGTTTTCAAAGAAGTCTCTTATGCTTACTAAGGCTGCATTTATTTGATTAAAAATACACTAAAAACTGTAATATTGTGAAATATTTTTACAAATTAAAATGACGGTTTTCTAATCAAATACATTTTAAAATGTAATTTATTCCTGTGATCAAAGCTGAATTTTCAGCATCATTATGCCAGTCTTCAGTGTCACATGATCCTTCAGAAATCATTATATGCTGATTTGCTCATGAAACGTGTCCTATTATTATCAACGTTGAAAACAGTAAAAAAAAAAAAAAAAAACTCTACACAACGGTCATACCGTAAAATTTTATGAGAATAAAATTAATTAAATTCCCATTACTTTTTCAAGCCAGAAAAACTATTTTAATATTTCCTGATATATCTAGGTTTTCTTTGATTCGCATCCTGTAGAAATTCATTAAAACACAAGCTGAATGTTATTTCAACATTTTAGCAATATACTGAAAATGACCAACACAAACCAGTCAAAAAAAAAAAAAACACACACACACACACACACACGCAATTCGAATTAAACTGAATCACATAAAATATCATGAAATACTGCTACTAGATTCACAGAAATCTCTCTCACCATCTGCAGAAGGTTGCTCATTCGTTGCATTTCCGTTACTGGAGTCTTGTTGTGGACATGATCCGTTCGAGTTCATCTGATCAGCCGCAGCTGGTTCACCAGCCACAGATTTTGATTCCAGTCTGGCCCTCTCGGCCTCCTCTGCCGCCCGTCGCTTCACCTCCTCAAGCTCCGCCTCCTGCTTGGTCTTCAGACGGTCCAGGATCACATCTGGAGGAAATGGACAGAAGAATACTCTCAAGACACTGAAACAGCACAACAGCTGTCCAACATGTTTTTCTAAACAAAACATTCCTGCTTCCTATTTATTCATGTTAAATTGGTTACAGGGAAACTCCTACAGGTTTAAAATAACTTGAGGAGTAAATGACAAAATTTTCATTTTTGGGTGAACTATCCCTTTACTCATGTTATGTAGTTTTAAAATAACGACTTTCTTGCCTCGAGTTAGCATTTCAAAATACCACATGAATCAAAGTTTGCATGCAGGAAGCAAAACGAATGCATGAAACATCTGCAGCTTGATAAATACTTTCCCACAAAGCCTCTACAAGACGAATCTCACTCTAGTGCAGGTGGAGCTACTTTTGCACTGCTAAAAATAGCTGAGCGGAAAGACACCTTACAGTGATTTACATTACAACCAAATTTATTATTTTATACTCCATCACATTAACTAATATTGAGTCAGTTATAGTCACTGTATACTATGGATGGAGTTTTGCAACATGGTTTGCATCTTAACATAGTTAAATAAAATAAGGTAATCTAACAATTCTTTACATTTTCTTTTTGACAACTTCACTGCATGTTAAATCTGTGAAATGGAAGTCAACTTAAATAATGTTTATTGAAAGGGCTTAATTTAATTACGTGTAATTTTAATTAAATTACCTTCACTGAGAATGTTTTGAGTGCATTTATTAAAGCTGGGCCTTAGTCTTATTATCCTAAGCTGCCATATATACAGCTTAGGATTTTCTTAAATACTTTTAATAAATAAAAATGCCCACATACGAATGGAAAATAACTGCTGTCATTTCCATGCAAGAACGCTGAAGTCTTAACTTAAAGAAATTAAATGGTCCCTCTTCCACAGAGCAGACAAGAGACCAGCAGAGTCAGCAGTGTTGTGTATTATTTAAAAAAGGGGAAAAATGAGTGTGGGTTGCTAAAATGATCAGTTTCCGAAAAAAATATTGTTGATTCAGACAACCTGCGTGTATAAATAAATACATTCTTCAGTTAGTCAGACGTTAGGAATGATCAGACATCTGCTTAAAAACTTAGCAACTCAGAAATGAAACAATGAGGAACATAACGTTCAGTGGTCATCACTGGTCTCATTAAAACAACAGCTAATATTCACAAATCTCTAAAAAAGGGGGCCTGCACACAACAATTTAAACCAGTAATACACAAGTACAGGATATCAGCATGCATTTTTTTAATAAATCAATTTAGAAGCAATAAACTTGAATTCATGCTTACAAACAGTTTTAGAAAAAACTGACAAAAAAAACAAAAAAAAAACCTTTAATGCATATTATTGTGAGTAAATCCTGCAAAAAATAAATCTAAAGTTAGTATTTGCAAAAAAATTAAGAAAAATTGCAATATATTTAAAATTGCAATATATATAAAAACAAACAAACAACATTTAAGGCCATTGCACACTGAGCCTGAAATTTTCGCACATTGAAAAATAAATACGACCTCACGTTGTGTCAATCACGTTTACACATTGCCTCCGAAACTTTTGTCCGTCATAAAAAAATTTGGATCGGGTTCGATTTTCTGTTTAGGATGACGAATACAAAAAAAAACACACATACGCAAATTTCAGACTCAGTGTGCAAGGATCTTTAGATTGTCAAGTTGAATGTGCATGCAATTTTTTGTAACCATCTTGGAATGTGCATTTCCAAGCTGGCAATAAAAAATGAGCTATATGATCTGTGTCTTTTCTTACCATTGGCAACGGTGAGGTATGCCTTGCTATTCCCCCGGGCCTTGTTAGTGAGCTCCTCGGTAATGTCCATGTGAGAGTGAATCTCCTCTCTCATCTCCTCCAGCACAGAGCAGAGGTCATTCTCCCAGTAGTCTTTATCCAGAACCTCCAGCATCTCGGCCAGCTGGACTTTAGTGCTGTAGTACCAGGTCTGCTTGTTTTCATCCTCACCATCTTCCTCTCTGAAACAGATCAAAACGCACAGGTTATGTACATTCAATAAAGGCACTTAATGGACTTTAAACCATATTTATACGTTTAGAAAACCTTGTGTGAAAATTAAGTTGATGCAGGACCAAATCATTGAGTGAAACTGCTTTTCCGATGCATTTTAAACCATGTCAGTAGCTGGCTTTCTATTCAAACGTGAAGCAAATCTTTTCAAAGTTCACAAAAAAATTAAAAAATAAATAAAACCTAGTCTAACCTAGTAACCAACAGTAACTAAAACAAAGCAAGCACAGAAATTGGAAACAGGACTGCAATTTGTTACGACTGTTCAAGTGGGTTTGAATGGTCGTAATTGAATTACTCGCATTAAATCTCAGTCAAAAAAGTCAAAAACCACCTCAAGCGAGTGTAAAAAGTTTTTTGCAAATTAAAGGATTTTTTTCCCTCAAAATTTGATGTTTCTATCACTCGTTTCTGTTGTGATCCTTCAAAATGCTCATAAAAACAGGGCGATGGAAACCTAGCTTGTGTGTATTTCATGGGCGCAATGTGGAAAAAGGCAAACATCCAGCAGTGTAAACATGCTTCTTCACCATGACCAAACATTATGCAGGAGTGGCAATATGTCAAATTTGAACTCACAGTGTAAAATTGCATTTGTAAAATTTCAAAAGGAAGCTTCAAAAAAGCTGCAAAACTTTACTACAAATGGATTATCATATGTGAACACCATGCCCTGAAGATCACTGTGAGTTCAATTACCTGTTATTTACAGAAACTTTCCGTTTCTGAATAAAAACTTTAATTTGGGTTTCTGTGTTTTGCTAAAAAATAGCATTTCGGTGCAGCACTATAAAATATCATACGTAACTAATACGAAGTTGAAATATAATTAAATAAAATATTGTTAATATTTATAAATATTTGTAATAACGCAAGTAATAAAGTTTTCAATATAATTAAAAAAATATTATAACTTTCTCAAAGATGTCAACACATGAACTACATTCCATAATATATATATTATATATATATATATTATGGATGCTCCGATTGATCGGCCGGAGATCAGTATCGGCCGATCATCGCATTTTATGACTCGATCGGTACTCATACATTTGGCCGATCTAACGAACCGATCGCAATTTGATGACGTCAACGCGTGAGGATGTATATATGCGTGGGATGCTGCAAGTTATCGCCGGTGTGGAAATGCTATGACATTTCGAGCTAATTCGTGTGCGTTTTGCATGCTGATATGATGAATGGATGCTTCATTTTTAACAGCAGATTCAGTGGCGTTAGAGCTGATCTGCGCATCACTGCACGTCTGCGGAGCGCAGGCTTTACGGCTCCACGGGCACCGGAGCTGATCGTGGCCACTCTATGAACGTTTATTTATAAAACAAAATATCTTCTTTGGCCATATTAGCCTACTCAATAGCATTAAAAGAGGCTTTACTCCTTTTAAACTTTATCTAGAATGTCACCGTTTCTGTCACTGCAACTTCCCGATCAGACGAACACACACACACAAATGAAATCGTCTGCCGATTAAAAAAATAAAATGTAGTTAATATTGCATTATTTATGATTTATTTTATCCACCCGCAAATAATCATAATGCATTTTTTATTACCCGAACCGCAGATTATCTGCAGCGCCGTGGATAACTGTGATCAAACCACTCCGTTTTGTTCTTTCAGTAGTTTAAATGTTTCAATTTCATTTTTCCTCTTGAGTCTTATATTGGACGGTATTAAACCTTATGAGTTAAATTAGACTTCTCCATATTGGAGTTTAAATGTATCTATTTATTTTGTCCTCTCTCTAACATTGGACAATCAAAATGTTCTCATCTTGAGCAGAAAAGAAAGATTAGTTTCAAAGTTTAAATTCCAACCTAGACTTCTATCTATCTATCTATCTATCTATCTATCTATCTATCTATATATATATATATAGGTAACTTTACTCAATTTATACTTTAAAAATGAAACTGAAACTGCCAGCAGGTGGCAGCAAGTCACTATCTTTGTCACTGAATCATTAGCAGCTGATTCATTTAAGAACGAAGCAACTCTCTTTATGAATGGGTCATTGAATCATTGACTCACTAGATTTGTTCAAAAGCAAAGATAAACAAAACAGCGCTGTGTTTGCTTGGAGATGCGCAGCTGTTAATCTGTGATTTGTTTGGAACTATTTTCGTTGACAAAATAGAGCACAATCAGACAATAGTGTTCCTAAAATGTAAGTCACTTAATATTAACTTTTGTATAAAATCAAAAATGTTTAAAAATTTAAATTCATATTTGCAAACTCCCTTTAAAAGCTGTCACTAGTTCATCGCGATCTCACAAACTTCCCTTTTAATGAATGAAGCTCTCTACACTGCACACTAAATCTATTATTTACATCCTCTCTACACTTTGTTTGTTATAATGAATGACAAAAGCTGCAGTCTGCTTTCACAATATGTGCTGAGAGGGGCAGCACGCGCACCGATATGGCGCTTTTCCTCTGCATTGTACGGCACGGTACAGTTCAGTACGGCACACTTTTGAGGGGTTTTCCACTGGGTACAGTACCTAGTACCTGATACTAGGTACTGTATCTTTTTTTTTTAGTACCACCTCGGCCGAGGTTCCAAGCGAGCCGTACCATTACCAAAACGTGACGTGTAAACGCTTCTGATCACTGATTGGCCGGAGAGAATCGCCACTGCCTGCGTCACTGAACTTCCGGCACGAGACACAGCAGACTCGCTAGATTTAAATCAGCACAGCCAGCGAAGGATCGAACGCAACTGTTTTGAATGAGCGCACCTTTTTTAACAACCAAAAATGGCTGTTTCGTTGTCTGTTGAGGAAGTTGATAGCCGAGGAGTGGATCCAGCGAGAGCGTGTTGGAGAGACGCAGAATTAAAAAGTTTTTCAGGAGTCACAGCAGTATAGGCGGTGCAACTATAACGACACGTGAATAATCCCGCCCACTCTAAAGCGGTACTAAACTGCAGTGGAAACGCAAACCGAGCCGAAGTGAGCCGTGCCGTTCTGAACCGAGCCGAGTCGTACCACACAGTGACGCCATCCCCCTCGAAATTCACTCCCCGGACTCCGTCCCCCGCATAAAGAAAATATTTTCATAACAAAATATTAAAATGTTCACTGTATAAGGAATAATTTTTGTGATTATTTATATAACATTATTACATGTTATATAAAGCTTGAAGCATCAGAATCGGCATCGGTCGATCACCATGACAAGAAATCTGTACTCCGTATCGGCTGCAAAAATCCTGATCGGAGCATCCCTAATATATATTAAAAATATAGTACATCTCAACTAATTGATTGCTTCTATTGTCACAAAATGCAAACTATACGATCGCCAAACTCTTTATATAAAGTTTAAAATATATAAGAAAATCCCATTTTATTCACACTCAGATAGCAAATCTCAACTGCTTGATCGTTTATATCATCACAAAATGATATAAATGTAATGTAAATGTAATTTGCAATCTGAAAGCTGAATAAATAAGCTTTCCATTGATGTGTGGTTTGTTAGGATAGGACAATATTTGGCTGAGACACAAGTCGACTCCCAAGCTGTTTCATGTTGACGTCAACATGAAACATTAGCATACTGCCCGCCCCCTTGTTGACCATCATTCCATTTTCGTGTTGGTCTGCATGAAAATGCAAATTCATTCTTTGCCCCTTGATGCCACTTTTGGAGCGTTAAAAATAACTGTTTCCGCGGTAACACTGTACACAAAGCAGCACTGCGCTCACAAACGCTGTTTTAAATTAAATCGACCAATCGGACCAATCACTGCAGATTAGTGTCACGCAAAGGAGGGGTTTAGAAAAATGAATCATTGAGCGAATCGTTTGGGAGTCATTGAGCAAATAAGGTAAAAATAAATGCATATTTTAAGAAAATTAAAGTGTTTTTTGACCTTGCATGCATGTCAACATGTTGTTGGGGACTCCCAAAACCAAAATATGGACCTTTCATAACCTATAATAGGGGCACTTTAATATCCTAATGATTTTTGGCATAAGACAAATTGATCACTTTGACCCATACAATATATTGTTGGCTATTGCTACAAATATTTTGTGGTTTTGTGCTCCAGGGTCACATATTATAATCCAGCTTTAATCTGCCAGATGCGACTATAAGGCATAAAGACATTAAGACACTACAAACATTACCATATGATCTTCTGTAAAGCTGCTATACAAATAAATCTGACTGTAACAAGGTTACATGCATTAGAAATGGCGAACACGACACCTTTTTTCTTATTTATGCCAGTAGTTTACATTGCGGATACTCACATAATAATCCTCCTGTTGAGAAACCAGTATTTTCTTTGACGCCGGTCGTAACCAATGGGCTCCTGGCGGATGTACGGCCGACTCTTCTGGAACTCGGTCAGACAGTCTGTCACGCCGGGCACTTTGTGTGCCACACAGATCTCACACTGCCACTCGTCCTCGGGCACCTCCTCCAGAGGAGGCTTGACGCACTCCAGGTGATACACGGCCGAGCAGGTCTCGCAGCACAGCAGGTCGCCGAGCCGATGGCAAACCCGGCAGTGGTCGTCGTACTGGATGACGCCCTCGGACATCAGCTCCTCGCGGGCCAGGTTAGTGGTGAGGAACTGGTCCACCAGGAACTGCAAGACCTTGACTTTGCTCTCCAGCGGGCTAAACGGATAGTCTTCACCCTCCAGGTCAGGGAGCACGTGGTGGTACTCGGGGTCGCTTTCGCAGTACGCACGCACCACTTCTGGCCAGGTCATGCCGTCGATGAAGTAGAGTGTGGAGTTGACGCTGTCCTTGAGGTCCGCCGGACCAAAAGTGGTGTTGGAGGTGTCCTCCTCCCTTAAAATGGCCTTCAGCAGGCTGATGTGCGTCTCCGCCATCAGCGTGCATTGCTCCTGTCCGACCAGAGCGGCACAGAAGTCCTCGAAGCGGAACGGAGAGAGACGCAGGACAGTGCTGAAACTGCGAAGCACCTCGTAAATAGCCGAAGCGTTGAGTAGCTGCTCGTTGGGAATGAGAAGGTCCTCAGAGGAACTGGGCAGTTTCAGAAGAGGAATCTCCTTCTGCTCCAGAATAGGAGAAGGCGGTCGTCTTGGTCTTGGTCTTTTACGACCTACTAAAACAGAAAGAATCAGAATCAGTTTTTTGATTGGCCGGAAGAAAGCCAACGTTACATTTTCATGAAGGAAAATAAAGACTCAATGCAATTTGCAATTTTACTAATGACTCTAACTTTGTTATGGCGTGTCTGTTTATATAAGATTTGACTACAGATTTAACACTGATTAAAATAATACATGTATAAAATGTTCAGCTTCAGTAAAACACATTATTAATTCAGACAACCTGTGTGTGCAGTTAGACATGAATGATCAGGCATCTGCTTAAAAACTTAGCAATTAAGAAATAAGACAACAAGTAACGTTCAGTGGTCGTGTGTGCGGTATTAAAACAGCTAATATTTGTGATTCCCAAAGGAAAAAGAAGATTGTTGCATTACATTTGTCTGCATAGAAAGGTTTCAAACAAAATCACAAGAATTGAGTATCTAATGAACATGTGTAGGATATCAGCCTGTGATTTTTCAATAAAACAATGAAAGCAACAACACACTTGCATCTGTAAATGGTAAAAAAAAAAAAAGAACAGAAAAAAAAGGAAATGAAATGAATATTTAATGACTGAAAAAATATTGTAATATGCACACACCACTATTTAAAAATCTGGGGTAAGTTTGTGTTCTTTGTAAAGAAAGACATTTAGAATGTTGCAAAATATATATATGTCAAATAAATGCTGTTCTTTTGAACTCGATCAAAGAATCCTGAAAAAAAGTGTCCGCTTCCCCCAAAAATATTCTCAATTGGTGTGCAAGGAAACACTTCTCGTTACCATCAATGTTGAAAACAGTTGTACTGCTTAATATTTTTTAATTAATTGAAGCGGTTTTCAAGGCTAATGTTTTATAAGCAGCAAATCAGCATATTATTATGTTTTCTGAAGGATCATGTGACTCTGAAGACTGGAGCAATGATGCTGAAAATGCATCAAAGGAATAATATTTGATGTACCACGTGATGTGATGTTGAATAATTTCATATGACATTTTACAATACGTTACAATGGAAAACAGTGTAACTGTCACTCAAAAAACCTCTCAGCCCTAATTATGTCCCACAGGGCGGGTAATTAATCATGGCAGCACCAAAAGCTACATCACAAAGTGGCACTATGACGTCACGTGCGAGGAGGACACAGTATCGGGACGAAATTAAGCGTCCTCCCCGCGTCAGGTGCGACGGCGCTGGCGCTGGATTTCAAAACAACCGGCCGCATGCTGCCCTGTCATTAGCCGCACTCCGCTCCTAAACACCAGTCAGACCGCCACACACTCATGCTAATGAAGTGGATAGCAAGAAAGACACTCCAATATAAGATTCGGCTGAGCTTTAATGAAAGTTTACGGAACATGCTGGTCATTTTATTCATAAATTATCTTATCAGCTCGAAATCAATTAGCAAGATGATGGGCTAACTAACGTTAAGTTTTGTTGTGCTCATGTGTGAGACTAAAAAGGGTTCCCTTTACAGTCCAACCTCAATAAAAGTGCATTCATACAACAAAAACGCATGATTTAGTGAAGTTCATATTTAAAACACAACCCAGAGTGTGTCTGGATTTAATATGCTAACAGGCTAACGTTAGCAAATACACAATTGAACGGTAAACCGAACTTTTTGTTGATATTCAAAACGGCTTTGCTTTCTACAATGGGAAGACAGGACTTTTAGGTTCAGTGCTTGATTATGAAGCTCATTTTATGCTAAAAACGTCCCGCGGTTGCAATTTGTCTCAATAAACCCCAATAATCGTCTACCGCGCTCAAGCTAACTGCTAACCCCGCGGCCTTTGCCAGCACAGAGGAGCACCAGGATCCATTTTGAGCGTTTCGCTCAACAAAAGAGCGATCGTTTGAAACGGACCCCGCGCTCATCGTGATTCACGGATCGGTCGCTCGCGAGGTCGCCGAGGCGTCCCGTACCTGCGTTGCTGCCGTGGCTGCTCTCCGTGCAGAAACTGGCAGCGTCTTCCTCCAAATCGTCCAGCTCCTCCAGGTAGTCGGACTCGTCGTTGGCCTCCTCCTCTTCTTCTTCCTCGTCGTCGTCCGTCAGAGGCTCCTCAATCAACTCTTCCTCGTCCGATCTCAGGCTGACCGCGTCTTCATCCTCCTCGTCGTCGCTCTCGTGGTCGTCGTAAACCACCCCGCTCGCGGTGCTCCGCCGCCCCCTGCCTCTGGCCGTCCCCCTGCCTCTTCCTCTGCCCCTCGACGCCGCGGATCGCACTTTCCTCCGGCCGCGTGTTGAAGGATGGTGGCTCCCTCGTTTAGGTGTGACATAATCCTCATCGGAGGTCTTCGGCTTCGCCCTCAAGCCCCGGCGGGGTCTCAGACCGCGCACCGGCCCCGCTGTGGGCTCCTGCGTTAGCTGGGCTTTGGGCGGCCTGCCTCGTCTCCCCCTCATTATGGATAAAAACCTATTCTCCTCAGTTTCGCGTTTTGCCTGCACTTTACACGCACCGAACCCGGAATTTCGGGCACCACTGCAAAGTTGATCTCACGCGGGTGAGGATGCAATAGTCCCGCGGAGCCCCGGTCTCGGTTAACGCGAGAAAGCTCAAAACGAAGGGCCGGCGCGCCGCTCGAGCTCGCTCGCAGCCGCCATGTTCTTTCCTCCTCTCTGTCCGCCGACAGCAGGCCTGTGCGGGAGTCACGTGACCCGCGCTCCGATGAGCCGCGCCGCTCAGCGCGATGTTTGTTGCGTTGCGCGTTTGTCAACACGCGTCCTGAGCGCCTGCTACTGACTTTAGGCTCTTGCGCTCGTGAAAATGCGCTTCTGCGTGTAGACGGCTCGGGGTTAGTCTTGTTTCGGAGCAGCGGCTCTTGTCATCGGTTCTCCATTTTCCTCGCCGTGTTAACTTCATTGAGATGGAGGCTTGACAGAAACCGATAGATTTAAGTCACCACAGCGAATAAAAACAAGCATGTAGTTTTTAATGGTTTTACAGAACATGTATCTTTCCATAAATGATGCACTGTTTGTGTGCGCGCGCATCAAGAAAGTAGCCTATTTTGACCTTTTCTTTCTTTCTTTCTTTTTTTCTTTGTTTATTTTCTCTTTTTATTCTTTCTGTTTATTCTCTCTTTATTTCTTTTCTTTCTTTTATTTTCTCTTTCTTTTCTTTGTTTTTTTCTTTTTATTCTTTGTTTATTATCTCTTCCTTTTTTATTCTTCTTTCTTTCTGTTTTATTTTCTTTCTTTTTATTCTTTCTTATTTTCTTTATTTTTATTCATTCATTCTTTCTTTCTTTCATGCTGGTTTCATATGTTTAAAAAAGCTTTTTTCAGTAAAAAAGTAGCCTACTGAAAAAAACTTTCCTTGCACCTTGAAGACAACATTTCCTGTATGCAACACTTTTCAAAAATAAAAGTTTTCAAACCTATTTTCAGGTTTTAAAAAGCAATAATAAAGTGTGTGTTTGTGTATGTTTATTTAATAAATAAAAAAACTATTGATACAGTTTTATGATTTTCTTGTTAAATGGAAACAGAATGGCTTCCTGCATGTCAGCTGCAAAGCTTACTTTGATTTGCCAGATAAAAGTTTTCCAACAAAATTGTTTCACTTATGTTAGGTTTTTTAAATGTAATACAAGATTAGGCCTATGCCAACACAGTTTTGTTTGTTTGTTTTCAAGAATGTCAGCCGTCAGTCTTTTTGGACATCTCAAAAGTCATATCAAACTAAATAATAAAAATACTTGTATCTGATGTTTTTGTTTACTGTAAAGAAACAACATTGTGAAATCAACACTTCAGTTCCACTGACAGTTCCACTGACATTCAGTTCCACATTTTTATGCTCTTACCTCATGGTTATCATTTTATAAATTCATCATAAAAGCCTGGAAGACCTCATATAGCCATTTACTCTTCAAAAAGCATAAATTTTTCGTATTTACAGTAGACTACCTGTATGTGCATGCAGGCCGGGCCACCGGCTTGTTTATATAAAAGTGATCAAGAAAGTGGCAAAATTTGCAATGCAGAATCCCAAAATATCAAGATCAAAATACAAAAAAGGAAATCCAACATACAGACTTGCTAAAACTAATCCACAAAACACAGGTCTTGAAGAAGAACCAGTGCTGATCAATACTGGAGTGACAGTGACCTCTGATGGCTAGCTCGGGATTGTCAGGAGTGAAAAATATATACCTAGTAAAATCACCTACACAATGTCTGAAGCTTCATTTAGTGCGTGAGACCTGAATCTAACCTGTGACCTTGATCCACAGTCGTTCTCAATCTTAAAGCCGGTTATGAAGTAACTCGCTCGAGCTTCTCTGTGTTCTTCCTGAGGGGGTGTCGCGAGAAGCAGCTATTCTTCTGAACCGTGTTAATGAAACAAATAAATAAATAATAAATTTAATAAATCTCCGCACAGACAGCGGAGTCTCAGGTAGTCGTGGCCGAGTGGTTAAGGCGATGGACTAGAAATCCATTGGGGTCTCCCCGCGCAGGTTCGAATCCTGCCGACTACGATATTTATTTGTTTTTGCAAAAACACAGATTCACTATATTAAGATTGAACGATACGAGACGTCCAAAACATGTCTATTAAACAAACATAAAAATGAATCTCATTCTTAAATATCATATTTTATTTTAATTGAAAATGTACGTTATGTATAAATAACTTAAAATACGTTTTTGTGTGTGTGTTATTTTAGCAGTAATAAGATCCTTAAAATTATTTGCAGCTTGCTTGCACAGTGAAACTTGCGCATTTAAGAACAACAGATTTGACTAGTTGTAGCTGTTAGGAAAAAAAATAAATAAATAAATATATATATATACTATATATAGTTGCCAGCAGGTGGAGCCTTCGTATCATTTTACTGCGTTAAATCCGTGGAAGTCAATTTTAAGATCATGGTTCATATTTCTTATTATGTGTTTCAATGTTTATATCTGAATTTAGCCTGTATCAGCAAACTGTCCAAATAGCCATCATTTCCTCACCCTCATGTCATTCCAAACCTGCATTTCTTTCTTTCTTCTGTGGAGCATAAAGATGTTGGTCAGAGCACCAGACTTTCATAGCATCTTTTTTGTCTAGGCCTATACGTAATAATAAAATTTTATACAACATGATGGTGACTAAATTGCTTATTTTTTCTTTTGTTAATAGCAATGATATCTTTTGTTTTTTTCTCCATCCGACCACTTTGGAAGGAAAGAGATGTGGCAAAACAAACGGAGCAGCAAGCTGACATTTAAGATAAATGTGTATGATATGGAAAGTCAATGTTCCAGAGATCAGTGTTTGCATTTTTGGAACACATTTGCATAGGGTGCGGCTGAAAACAACAGGGGTTTCTTTGTCTCACCTAATGGCATCACACAATTCGGAAACTGCCTTTGAACACTTTGCCTTCCAAGATACTGGATCACCTGCTGTGACCCTAAAATATCTGTGTGTCCTGCACACGGAGCCCGTGCTATCAGGAGGAAGGAGACAGGTGACTCCATCACTGGCACCGTGCAGTAAGACCGGCTTCTGTCTGCTCTGTTCGGTAATCATTATGTAATATATCTGGACAGGTTTTTAAAATTTTAAGATCATACAGAAATGGTATGGTTAATAGTTATTGACATGACCTGTAAAAAGTTTGGGGTCAGTAAGATTTTTTTTAAAGAATAATAAATTTATTCAGGAAGGACACATTAAACTGAATAAAAATGACAGTAAAGACTTTTGCAATGTTACAAAAGATTTCCATTTCAAATAAATGCTGTTCTTTTAAACCTATTTGTCAAAGAATCCTGGGGAAAAACATGTATCATGGTTTTCACAAAGTTTTCAGCATTTATCATAATAAATGTTTCTTGAGCAGCAAATCAGCATATTAGACTGATTTCTCCGAATCAGAATTAGCTTTATTTGCCAAGGATTTGTTTTTCTGAGGGATCATGTGACGCTGAAGATTGGACCAATGATGCTGAAAATTCAGCTTTGCATCAATAAGTTACGTCTCAAAGATCATTAAGATAGAAAATTGTTATTTGAAATTGTAATAACATTTCTGTTTTATTACTGTTTACGGTTTTGTGAGCACGAGACGTTTGAAGGGTAGTGTAGGTTTGTCATTGTAAGAACTGTTTAAATTCCTTTTAGAAAGCGAAATAAATAAAAATGATTGGTTGTATATTGATGACTCCTTCTCTTCAGTACAAATGTGATGCTTATTTTTAAAGGCAAACTGTGAACTTTAAATTAGTTTGGCTTTTCTGTGCTTTTGTGGGTCACGTTGACCCGTTTTAGACTCTAACACCGATTTATTGCAGTTGAATGACAAACTTTTAGCCTGAAACTTCATGTCATCCTCCGCATATGTGATTTAAAATGCTTTAACTATCGCCATGTTTCTCAAATACTCAGAAAATTGATTTTAGAGCTTTAATTTGTCATGTTAGATCTTCAGTTGAGTGTAGCTTTATTCGATTTGGTGACTTTTTGACATATAAGTGGCCAACAAAGCAGGACATCCCAGAAGTTTAATCAATACATAGAATGGCAGTTCACTTTTGAGCCTTAATCACTATATATTCTCAGAAGAGTCCAGCTCAAGAACACCACAGATCTTCCCCAATCTGTCGGACCAATGTATATTCTGAGAAGCAATATAGTTGCTATACAAGCTTAACACACACATCCGCTACAATTATATTAAAGCTCACTGATATCACGTAAAATCGCAAAGGCTGCAGGTTAAATGGCTGTTGGCGGCAAAGGTCACTGGCTTAACTGTTTTACAAATCTAATAGCAGCAGAGATAACTTCCTTTAACCAACCAACCGATAGCCAGAAGGGCTGCGACAGCACCATAGATAGTGTGAATCACAGATGCCCTGTATGTCACCCTCAGCAGGAAGTGGGGGCTTCGGCGAAGTATGTAAGTATGCAATTACCCATAGCCTTTCATTATGGCCAAGAGCTGCAGAAGTGCTGCAGAGAACAGGTCTTCATAAGTTCAAGTGCTTCTGAACATGAGGGGGACTATCTGATTGGTTCACTGAGCACTGGATAATGCCTTCATATTCCCACACTCTTTATCGGCTTCACAGCAACTATTTGTAATTTTGTATATTTTTGCGACTTTGGAGCTCCCTACAGTTAATTGAGAGGAATTCACTGTCGTAAAAAAATGCCACTTTCGTAATTAAGGTGGACATTTTTGTTAAAATTGAGTTATTCACATATTCTTATTCTATGCCAATTTATTTACATTATGTGATAGATTTTTTAAATGTTGTGTAGCCTACATTTTGGGGCCATTTACATTTACTCACCATCAGGCTGTCCAAGATGTAGATGAGTTGGTTTCTTCATTCAGAACAGATTTGGAGAAACCCATTACATCACTTGCTCACTAATGGATGACCTGCAGTGAATGGGTGCCGTCAGAATGAGTCCAAACAGCGGATTAAAACATCACAATAATCCACACCACTCCAGTCCATCAATTAATGTTAAGTGAAACAAAAAGCTGTAACTAATAAATTCATCATCATAGCATTTTAACCTAAAATAAGTTGGTATTCCAGAACACCACCAGTGAATAAGTCTATCCCGTTGTCTTCACATTAAAATAATTCTAATGGTTTTCCTGATTCAGGTGAGACGATTTATAAAAGTCAAAATTAAGCAATATTATGGACTCATATTATAGCCAGCAGCAGCAGCTTGAAGTTATTGATGGATTTGCTTCTTACAAGCATGTAGCTTTTTGCTTGTTTGGACTCTCATTCTGACGGCACCCATTCACTGCAGAGGATCCATTGGTGAGCAAGTGATGCAATGCTACATTTCTTAAAATGTTCTGATGAAGAACCAAACTCCTCTACATATTGAATGACCAGAGTATATTTTCTACAAAATTTTTGTTTTTGTGTGAACTATTCCATGTGAATAGAGTCAATCTATAAACAAAGAAACAAACAAAAAACTCAAAACTTCATTATGATGTAATCAATAGGAGTGTCAGTTTTATTTTAGTGTAAAACTTCTTAAACCGGCATTGGCAAAAAACTGACCATAAAAGGAAAATGCAGTATATAATATGAAGTAAATAAATAAATAAAAAACACATTCACACAAAATAAAGCATCTGACACAACACGTGCTCTCTTTTTTTTATAATTTTCTTTTTATTTACTCAAAAGAAACAAGGGAAAAGGCAAAAAAAAAAACAAACAAAAAAAAAAAAAAGTTAAGAAAAAGGTGAGACATTTAAATAGGAGCGACTGTATGCAGGTGTGTTCAGGAGGAGAAAGATTTCTCACTGCGGGTCTGACGAAGCCCAATACTCAGGCTAAAGCAGCAAGCCGGAGACACTGTCACACACCAGAGAAAAAGGCACTAATCCAGAGAGAACAAAAAAAAGTCACAGAGAAACAAAACAAAACAGAGAAGGAGGGGGTCAATAATACACGTGGAGGAAACAAAATACAGTAAAACATACAACACTGAAAAGATAAAAGAGGTAAGAGAAACCAAAAAAAACAAACAGAACATATCACATTAATCGATGTGACAACTCAAATATAACAAAACTCTCTGGTTTCTTACTTCTTACTGGCTTAACTGGCATCCGCCAGCTTTTCCACACCAAATCTCATGATTTTAAATCATTTAGGTACTTGAACAGCTTTTCATCATGGACACCGTGAACTGAAATCATACAACTGTGGTTCAGCGCTCCAATCTGACGTCCCTCATGAGGAGAGGGATGTCGGCTACATTCACATCCCAAGACAAATAAAAAGGGGCTGCAATAAATACATTGGCTTAAAATGGTGGCTAGCCGTCTGGTTTTTCACATTAGATCAACTCCTGCACGATTGGAAGCTCCTCGACGATGAATCGCTATCGCCAAGGATCCGCTCCACTATTGGTTCTAAAAGAAGTAAGAATGATGTCAAATGGAATACATGATGTGTTAAATAATACGGTGTTACATCTGAGATGCTCATAAAATTAGCATGTCTCAGAGCCACTCAGTTTCACCTGCCCTCCCACAAAAAATTAACATAATTTACAATTGAAAAAAAAAAAAAAAAAAAAAAGTGTTGAAAGGTAAAATAGACAGACACATACAAATATATATATATTCTTAAAAAAATGGATTCTCTCTATAGGTGATTTTTTTCCACAGCCCAGATGTACAATGCGTTTGCAAGTTTTTAACGCTTACATTTTTATATATTTTTTAGAATGTTTTTTTTTTTTCCTTATTAAAAACAGCTTCAGGATTTACTATTATAAAGAGATTTAAACATGCAGACAAAACAAACAAAAAACATTAACCAAAAAAAAAAAAAAAAAAAATTCTATTCGCAGACTAGAAAAGAAGCCAGAAGCAGCAGGATGAATCTACAGACAGAATCATTGTTGTTTTAATTTATGTGTGTTTTACTATGCTAGGATTCAGCCTTTCCTTCGCCCTAACAGCTCAGTCTGGACTGTAAGCGTTCATGAAGACATCACGATTCTCAGGAATAATAGTTTCGCCCGGGCACCACGGCAGAGGTGGAAACATCCAGCCTCACTGCAACGTTCGTTTTTTTTTTTTTTTCCTCTCCTTGTTTTCGGTCATGATTTCCATTCCTCTGTGCCGCTTTAAATTTCACAGGACTTTACGGGTGTTGACGGGGAGATTTAGGGTAGTCTGATTGTATGTGAATGTGAGGGGCCGTTAATTACAATTTATTCACTAATCACTTGGTTTTTTCCTTTACATGTTCCGATTGACAGGCGTGACATAGTTGCGTGGGAACATGCCCGTCTGGCCGTGACAGGCGCCCTTCCACCAGTTGGGGTCAGAGTTGTCCAGGACCTGAATGAAGTCTCCGCGTCTGAAGCCAAGCTCGCCGTCTTCCTGAGGGTCGAAGTCGAACAGGGCCTGCACGTATGTTGGATGCTGCAGATGCACAATAGACATGTAAATAACACCATGGTCTAGTATACACACTACTGTACAAAAACTTCAGCTCTGTAAGATTTTTTAAATGTTTTTGAAAGAAGTCTCTTATGATCACCAAGGCCGCATTTATTTGATTAAAAATACAGAAAAAACAGTAATATTGTAAAATATTGTTACAATTTAAAATAACCGTTTTCTACATGAATATATTTTAAAATGTAATTTATTCCTGTGATGAGATATAAGAGAACTTATGGAATATAAAAAAGCAAAAACCACCAACACCAAAAATATTGAGAAGGATGTTGGATTATTTTCCACAAATCAGTTCTGGATTGTTCTAAACAAATCTGTTTGGCATTTCATATGCTTTCAATTTTTTTAATAATAAATTAATATTAAATGTACTATTATAAATTGATCAATATTTTCTTCGGCTTCATTCAGTGTGTACAGCATGCCTTTTTCCCTAGTGCTACTGTAAACAACTATTCTAGTGCAGGTTATTCCAAAGAAAATGTTAAATGTATCTTTAATCAAAACATAGTAACTTGCTCTACTTTCCTTCTCTGTGGATGTCCCTTAGGCCAAATATCCTGTATCTCTAGGAAGTGTGTCGCATTACAGAAGTCAGGGCTCCAGACCAAAAAAATCAATTAAGGAGCCATTGGCTCCTTTAAGAAACAAAATTAGGTGCCAAAATATTTTTTTAGGTTCCACAGAATAAACGGGTTTTATTTATTTAACACTTTAACATTTCAGTCATACTGTCATGTGTTTATGTCTCCCCACCCCTTACAGCATCAGCATTTGAATCCATCTTGCAGATGTCCTGGGAACTAAAGCCCAAAACACACTGCACGATTTTAGCAATCCTATAAGATCACTGCATGTCACACTGTGTGACATGGATCTAATAAACTTGGGTACGACGTGTGTGTAGACTGCACATAGAGGACACCTGTTGACTCGTGCACTACGATGCAAGTTAAACCTCATCAGCATGCACTAGGAATAAACAAAAAGAGCATGGTAAATCACACTATTTTTTATGAGCTGAAAAAAAGTGGAAGCGGAGAAAGAGGAAGGGATAAGAGCTTGAGGTAAGCAGTTTTGTGTTTTAGCGCCATCTTGCATTGATTTAATGTCACATTTTTATCGGTTGGTCAGTAAACGTGAATCGTTCCAGCGAACACACTGTGCGATGATCATGCTGTATTGTAGACTATCTTTGGTCGCAAGACCATGACAACGGCCGTCTTTGAACCTCTCTCACTGACCCACGATCACAGAAATCCCCAAGATTGTTTCACGATGCCAATCTTTCGTCTGGGACAGCCAGAAATCATGCAATGTGTTTAGGGCCTAAAGTGCCCCTATTATGGGTAATGAAAGGTTCATATTTTGGTTTTGGGAGTCCCCAACAACAGGTCGACATGCATGCAAGGTCAAAAAACACTTTCATTGTCTTATAATATGCATTTATTTTTACCTTATTTGCTCAATGACTCCCAAACGATTCGCCACTTGTGTTCTTCTGTGCCACCTCTGTAGTACAACTTTATTTCTTAAATACTGATTTCATTTGATTGGTATCTTAGTCTACTTGTTTTTATTCTGTTGTTTTAATTAGAAATGATAAAAAGTTTATTAATATATTTTTTGGAATTTGACATAAAAGATGACACACTTTTAATAAAGTTAGAAAAATGCCATTACAAAAGTAAAAACAAAATTCCCTGTAAATCACTTTAAGGAGTCAAATATCACCTCGTAATGGGAAGGTTAATTTATCAGAATTTTTGATTATTGATTTGAAGGTGCTCCTAAATGTTTGACCGTGCTCCTAAATTTTTTAAGTTAGGAGCACAAGCGCTCCTAAAAAGAAAAGTAAGCGTAGAGCCCTGCATTTAAAGCAGCGTTTGTGAGCGCAGTGCTGCTTTGTGTACAGTGTTAACGGGGAAATAGTTATATTTTCCGCCCCAAAAGCGGCATCTAGTGGCAAAGAATGAATTTGCATTTTCATGCAGACCAACACGAAAACCAAGTTTTCTCAGGTCCGCGTGGGCGGGCAATATGCTAATGTTTCATACTGACGTCAATATGAAACGACTTGGGACTCGTTTTAAAAGTCGACTCTTTCTTTTGAGAGACAATAACTTTATACACGGTGCACTTTCAGATTTAAAATTTTGCAGGATGTTTTCATTCACTTAAATCTGTGTTAAACACTGCATGAAAGGTCATTTTCAAAAATCCCTAATAGGGGCACTTTAAGTGGCCACTGAATGTCTTTTCCTAATTGAGAACTATATGCAGTCACAAAGAATTGTTTATTACACAGAATCTGTGGCAATATCATGGGCCATAACTATGTCAGCATCAGTTGGCCACTGAGTGTACTTTGGGCTCCTGCTCAATGCATCTTATAAATGTTGTCACGTGTCTTGCACACATCCAGTCTGTTTATCTTCATTAGTAACATGCCATCTTATAGGAAGTGTTGAATTTCATCTTTAGCTCCTTGCATCGTTTCATATCATGTAGACAACAGGTTAAGTAAAAAAACATGAATATGCAATATAGCGCATTTAACAAAATGCTCCTCTTCACAGTTAATTTATCTAGCTGACTGATGAGTTTATGGACACCGATTGGTTAATCTGAATGAAATGTATTGTCACATACCATTGTTTACAAGATTTACGCATTTTCCACAGTTTGAAACAAGCGATTACATGAGACATTTCAGTAAGTTGTACAGTGAGCTATCTTGTATTATACCTTCTGATGTTCATTCATGTTTATTTCGTAGTATAGAGAATTATATGATTGGTTCCCATGCCGCTTGAATTGAGGACGCTAAAGCGATCGCTCATGCCGCATTAAGGAGCGCCAAAACCATATTTATTGTTTGCATTTCAATATGAATTTGGCTGAATTTTAAAGCTGATACTTTTATTAAAATGTAACAAAGCACAAAGCTCATTGCGATTATTGGACGGCAAGCGCGCAACAAATACGTTCCCACTGTGCTTACAAAGACGTTCACACGTTAACAGAACACAGCATATAGATATAAACATCTTTATAACAAGAAGCCATATTAGTATCGATTGTAAACGAGAATTGTTAATGATATTGCGAATATCCACACAGCTGTCAGCTTTACCTGTTGTGGTTTGTTCAAGTGCATGAAATAGACACTGCTTTTCTGCACTTTTACTTCACACGTCTCCGTCATTTTCGATCTCTCTCTCATGCCGTCACAGCTGGAGCTGTGTTTAGCAGCTGTGCAGTCACCGCTGGTGTTCGGCAGAGATGAGGACAGTTTGAAAGGCTTTTTTTCCACTAAAACTTTGATGCGCATCGTCTCACTCAACATAACAAAAGTTTTGATAGCAAAACAAGCAAGGAAAAAAAAAAAAAGGCATTACGTGCAAATTTTAAATCATAACATGTAAATTTGTATAGTCGCCAGTGGTGATCTCGCAAATTAACATTTTTGGTCGCAAATGCGTCTGTTTTAGGCACAGTCTGGAGCCCTGAAGTAAACGTGTAGCTAATAGTGATTCACAAAGGCTTTAAGGATTACAAAGGTAAAAACAAGCATACAGACCTGAGGCACCTGCTCGATGTCTCGTAGAAATATCTGTTGGTTTCGGGAAACGGAAGTGGTGCGGTGATAGTCCACCAGCTCGTTGAGAGAGTTAAACTTCACGACCCACAGGAAGTACTTTCCAGCCCCGTCACGCAGCACTTTGAAGTGCTGTACATCATTTCCAAACCTTCAACAACAAAAAAAGACTTGAATATAAACACAATACCTTGTAATCTGCCTGACAACTTCAAGCTTTATTTAATACTAAAGAGACCGAGTGCACTCCTCCTGTGCCATGAATCATAAATAAACGTTGCAGACTGGGCGGCAGGTTACGTAAGTGAACAGAGATCAGAGCGCATATTAACACATGTATGCAACACGGGCGAGATGGACAAGATAGACAGGGTATGAAATGTGTGATTGCCCTGATGTCTATCAGAAAACTGATTGAGAAGAGAACAGATGTGATTCACACATGATGACATTCAAGCTACCTGTCTTTGTATCTGCATTACTGTACAGAAGTCTGGGGTTAGCAAGCCTTCCAGATTTTGTTCACCAAAGCTGCATTTATTTGGTAAATATACAGTAAATACTGTAATATTGTGAAATATAATTACAATTTACAATAAATGTTGTCTATTTTAATAAATGTTAAAATGTAAATTATTCCTGTGATGCAAAGCTGAACGTTCAGCATCATTACTCCAGTCTTCAGTGTCACATGATCCTTCAGAAATCAATATGATGATTTGCTGCTCAAGAAACATTTCTTATTATCATCACTGTTGAAAACAGTTGTGCTGCTTTGCAGACTGCTATTTTTTTTCAGGAGTTTGATGAATAATAAAAAAAAAAGCATTTACTTAAAAACAGAAAACATTTAAACATTTATAGTTTAAGTGGTTGTTCATTGGTGAAATACAGGTAGAACCTGAAGCACTCTCTATGTAAATGTAAATGCTTCTAGCCTCACGAGCTGGATCTTGGGCAAGTCAGGACTCTGACATGATGAAGCCTGCCGTGCACACAGCAGTTAATCTGGGAATAAGGAGAGGTGGATTTAATGTGCGTTGACATACTTGACGGACAGGGAGAAGTCTCCAGGCGCGCTCTCGCTCTCTCTAATGAGGAAGGCTCCGTCGTGCCTCTGTTTGTTTAGGATCTCCTCCGCTCTGGCCCTGGGGATTCTCCCAAAGAACCACCTGTGAACACACACCCGACACAAATGTTACCATTATATAAGACATGATATTATACAAATGATACCGCGGACAGATATCAGATAGTTATCAGCTGATTTTCACTGATTTACATAAAGTGTGGATGAATAGAAAGAGGAAACATCTTTTGCAAAGCACTGGTGCTGAGAGTAGCAGCTTAGGAAAATGAGATGCCAGGTTTCTGTCTGATGGAAAGCCAAGAGAGCAATTAAGTCAACAGAGAAAAAAAAAAACAGTGTAGAGAAAAATCAGCTCAGAAGTACAGCCACATTTAGAAATTCAGCAAAACACAGAAGTTCGGATGATCAGCACAGAATGCTTCATTACAGCATCTATGTGAACAAAATCATGCAAAACCGTGAAAAAGGAAAGCTGGTTACCATCTAACCATCAAACAATATATGTGCTGACTGAATGAAATTGAAGTTTGAAGTCAGACTTCACTAAGGCTGGCTGTGTTTGTGGATGTGTGCAGGGTGAGGTGAACTGACAACCAAAGGCCTTTATTTACCGGAGAGACGAGAAACAGCTGACAAAGCCAAAGTTTAATTACTGTGCGCTATTATAAATGATAGCCAGTGTCACCACTGTGCTTACCTTGGAATAAATGCTCACATTTAACTGGAAGTATGAAGAGAGTTTCATTTTTTTAAACAAAATTTAAATGTAAGAATAGTTTTACAAATTATTTACAGTTCTGCTTGTGTTGAATTATTGAGATCTAATGACATTATTACTGCTCATTCATAAAGTTCCAGTGGATTAAAAAAATGATAAATAATAGTAAAAGAAAATATAAAAATGATATATTTTGCTGTATGTTAATTAAACATGATTTAAATAAGAATCATTTTGGCTTTAATGTTTCATTAATGAGATCCAGTGTCTCATTCAAAGTGTTAAATAAAATAATAATATAATGTAATAATAACCTGAAAAAAAAAAAAAAATACAATAACCTTAAAAAGTCACACTGAACAGACTATTAACCCAATCGTCATATTTTCATTCAAATCAAATTAAATATGTAATGGACATCTAGTTTAATCAATGATAACGCTAATTTTTTTACTCTTTACTTGAAACAGAACGTCATGTGAAATTATAAAACAATTCTGCTCCCAGAGGGTCTGTTACGTAAGGCCAGGAATAAACCACAGGCTGTCTCCGCTGTACCTGCCTAATCTCTCCTGTCCACTTTGATGTGGACGGCACAAGCCACAGACACACAAACACAAAGAGCATGTGACCAGGAAGTGGCATTAAAGCACTCGAGGGCAAATTCCACTCGCCGCATCCCGCTCGACAACCATCTCTCTCCGCTCAAACACGTGGACGCCATTTACATCGCCTGTCCTGATAAGAGGCCCCTACCATAAACCTGGCCAGTCTTGTCTACCTGATGGTAAAAAGCTGCTCTGTTTTCTGGGATGTCAAAGCAAAGTGAGTCCAAAACGCTGACGACAATTACTTCCAGTGACGCAAATGATCAATATTCAATTATCTGTTAAAGAGAGGAACTTATTATAACAAAGAGCCTCACACCACAGGGAAAAACTAATATTACTAACGCTCCTTTATTTAAAACATTACTTATTACTGTAAATATCAAACTAAATTAAAACAATGGAATGTGGCCTTCAAATATTTTCATCTGAAAGTGATTCTTCAAGTAATTTTAATTTTAGGAAAAGGGACTTTGAATGGTGGATCATGTTCCTCAGCCTCATTGTGTCTCATTACATGGGTTTTTCAATTCTCTCAGGCAAATATTAGTCAATTATTCATTCATTTGTCCTTCCGCCTTCGCCACTGCACACAGGACAATAATGAATCTCCAATGAGGAACAAACCAAACCATCCACACGTACAAACACTTTGAGCTCACACAAGCTGACTGGTATCAAAAGGGCAACAAAGAGTTCCCACGAAAATCATCAGGAAGTCAATCGACAGAAAATAAGAGATTCTGCAAAATGCAGATTAGGGATTAGGAAAAGACCTGAGAATCTGTGATCTGAGAGCAGAAGTAATTGCTGAAGTGTTCACATTAGAGCTCACACAACAGCCTCAAGGCCGGCACAGTGTAAAGCACACTTGGTGTGCTGTGAAAGCTAATATATTAATCAACTATACAAATTAGAATAACTACTAAAATATTGCACTGACTTAAATGGGTTTTTAGTTGATTTTTTTTATTTTTAAATATGCTACCATGCAAAACATTTGGGCAATGTAAGTTTTTTTTTTTTCTAAATTAATTATTTTATTCAGCAAAGATGCATTAAATTGTGAATATGAGAAACAGCTGACAAAGCCAAAGTTCAATTACTGTGTGCTATTATAAATTATAGCCAGTGTCACCACTGTGCTTACAGACCTTGGAGTAGATGCATTTAATTGGATGTAAATAGTTTCATTTCAATAAAACAAGATTTAAATAAAATAATAATTTCTGCTTTTATTATTTCATTAATGAGATCCAGTGTCAATCACTGCTCATTCAAATTGGAAAAAAAATATATAATAACCTGAAAAAATAATAACCTTAAAGGGGACCTATTATGCAAAAATCACTTTTATAATGTGTTAGAACACAGTTGTGTGAAAACATCCAGCCTATAATGGTAAAAATCCACCAACTCATTTTAATATAATCTAAAAAAATTATAAACAGTCTCTCAGAACAACCCGTTTCAGATTATCCCTCTGTTCACGTCACCGAGGGGAAAAAGTCCCATCCATTTGTGACGCTGTCCTATAGACACAGCCCTGAGTGAGAAGCTGCGGTCTGCCTCCGCCATTAACGTTACTAATTACTGTAGCTGCTGGAGATATACAATGTCAGCGCCAAAGAGGCTTTTCAAGTGTTGTGTTTTGAGATGCACTAACGAACATAGGAGTCTCCATAGACTCCCTCCATCTGAGCAGCTGAGGACACTGTGGTTAAGTTTCAAATGTCCCTGAAAAAAATCTGTAAAGTCTCCAATACGTGTAGGGATCAATACCAACTGCGTGAACGTCAGCTCCAGACAAAGTAAGTATCACGTGTTTGTTTTCAAATTGCCTTTCTGAAAGAGCTTCTTGGCACTCTGTGAGGCTAATGATGCTAAAGCTACCATCGCCTCTGTCTGTTCTCAGTGGTGCGGTCTTCATGAATGTTCGTGAATAGGAATGTGGTAGTTAAAAGTTGCATATGAAAGCAATGCGAGTCGATCGCTTGAGTTTGTTGAGCTCATAATCACGAGTGGGACTTGTAAAGTTTGTGAAAGCATGCCATGCACCATGAGACCATGTTGTTATTTTTAATCGCACTGTGCTCCCGTCTGTGTAATTCATAAACGCAAACTTATTATGCACAGTACAATCAGATGACTGACTTTGAAACGGAGTATGTTTTCTGTAAAGATAACAGGCTTGTACTAATAGAGGAATGTTTATTTGCAAAGGCTAGCACTGCTAATGCGGGAGCGTGAGCTCTTGAAGCTCCGCCCTCTTCTCCGGGAGCACCAGCTCATTTGTATTAAAGCAACATACTCCAATACAGCGCGTTTTGGCTCATACCCTAAAAGTGACAATTTTAACAAGCTAAAAAAAATTATCTGTTGGGTATTTTGAGCTAAAACTTCACATACACACTCTGGGGCCAACAGAGACTTATTTTACATCTTGTAAAAAGGAGCATAATAGGTCCCCTTTAAAGTCACACTGAACAGACTATTATTCCAACCCCCATATTTTCATTCAAATCAAATTAAATATGTAATGGACATCTAGTTTAATCAATGATAAAGCTAATTCTATTACTCTATACTTAAAAGAAAATTGTGAAGTCACAATAAAGACATTTTTAATGTTATAATAGCTTTCCATTTCAAATAAATGCTGTTTAGAACTTTCTATTTTTTAAAGAATCCTGAAAAAATTAGCACTGTTTCCACAAAAAAATGTTAAGCAGCACAACGGTTTTCACCATTGATAATAATAATACATGTTTTTTGAGCATATAAGATGTATAGCATATAGAATATTTCTGAAGGATCATGTGACACTGAAGACTGGAGTAATGATGCTGACAATTCAGTGTTGTCATCACAGGAATAAATGCCATTTTAAAATATATTAATAGAAACAGTTATTTGAAATTGTAATTATATTTCACAATATTGTTGTTAGTTTATTGTATCAAATAATTGTAGTCTTGGTGAGCATAAGAGCCCCCAAACGTTTAGACAATAGTGTACATATATTAGGGGTGTGCGATATAGTCGGCAATATTGTAATTGTTGTTTCAACGATGTGCGATTTTTTGCAAAAACCATTGATTCAGTCTATTAAAATACATTTAGAAGGATCTCAAATTCAAGATATGGGGGCAGAAAATGTGTATAGTTCATATAGTTAATCAATTTCACACGAAGAGTGACATTTTTCTCCAACAATTACCATGATTACAAATGTGAAATTGAGTTTTTTACAACGGTTCAATAAATAAGTAGTTAATTAAGAGGCTTAAGTTTTAGACACCATATTGCCTGTTTTTGCGCTATTTCGACAACAAAAATCACTCCAAAAACAGCCACAGCACTGTTTTGCGTCTCTGAGCAACATGACGGTGTTTCGTTCCTGAATGAATCAACCGTTAAATGAGTCGGTTCAGTCGCAACGAACCGACTTTCTGCCACCTACTGGTGGTTTTAATTTCCCATTTTAAAGCATCTTCATTTTTTAAAATAATTTCAAACATCAGTTTTCAATGTTTTATGTTTCAAATATCAAAACATTATTTATGCATTTGTAACTACAGGTTAAAGCGTTCATGTCCTGCATTAAACAGAGTGTAAATTTGTCTAAATGCCACTTCGGATGCAGCGCCTGTGTTTCCTCTGCACTGCGACGATGAATTTTGTTGATAAAGATTGGTAACAGACCAAATGTCATCTTATTCTAATTCACTGTTTAAAATGAAAGAATTTGACTCAAAAGGTAATGTAATCTTTTAGAAAAAAAGGGTTTATAAAGGTAAAAATGCACATAAAATGTAAAAATCAGTTTAAACTTACTGGAAAATAAGTGTGAACGGACCACCACATAGAACAAAAATAATATCAAAAACTTTAGGAGTCAGTTGTCCACACTCAGCAAAATATCGTCTAATATCGTTATCGTAATCCCGAAAATATCGAGATATTATTTTGTCAATATCGCACACCCCTAACATACATATTAACAAAATCCCTGTTTCTGCTATATAAAATAATTCATTTGAAATATAAACTGTGCAATATCCATTTGCCAGTGCTGTCATTATATTTTGAAACTGACACTAGGGCAGAATGGCAGGGTTTGAAAGTCTGGGAATCAGTACAAAACACTGATTCACTGGTCTGTGTGTTATTTTGAGCTGTTCTGATACATAAATATGAAGATGTACATTTTGAAGGATGTAATAAACTAACACCAACTCTTCGCTTTGGCTTTCATTTTGCTTCTGATGCCAATTTGAATTCTTGCACAATACTTGAGTCCCTCACTCCCTTGTTTTATAACAGCTGTACACAGCTCTGTTCAAAGATTTCCAAACATGATTACAGTAAATCTCCTCAATAATACTGACAGATTCGTAAAACAGATGTCTGCAATGATGGCAAACACAGAGCAGAGGAGTTTTTCCCACATTAGGGAAGTGAAGTCATGTCAGAGAGGTGTTAGATTGAATTGATACAATTCTCTGTAAGCCTGAAAGACCTATACAAGGAAATGACTCACGATTCAGCAAAGTCACTTAAGGCGAGACACGGCAGGCAAAAACATCGTTTTTTTTTTTATTGGTCAATTTTGAGATTTTTGGATATTTGTCTTCAATAACATGTCTTCTTTTAGACTTGTGGTGAAAAAAAGTCCGAAATACACATTTAGGTCTTTATTTTACTGCACTTTGTCTGTTTGCGTCTGTAGATTTCTCATAAATTCAACAAAAGTTGGCGTTCTAAATCAACATGCTGCTCCGCGATCTCTGCCTGTACCCAGTCATCACGTATACTGCTGGAAAGCTCTCTCTCTTCTGTACAATGCTGTTGGATCCAAATATGGTCATTTCCTTTCGTGAAAGTAAAACAGGGGATTTAACTCTAAATGCGCAATCTCATTGGCTGAAGACAATTTCTGACAACGTGATTCGTTCAGAATCGTCACATGGTATGCTTTGACGCTTCCTTGTTTGGTTTAGCTTTCCGCGGGATCTTTTGAGTGAATGAATGAAAATGACTTTGCGTCAATCATCGAAAAGAGTACAGCAGTTGTCACTTGCAAGGGGGAAAAGGAAAATTAGTGATGGATTACCCAGTGAAATGCCCTCGGGAAGCGCATCTGAACGTAAGCTGTCGATGGGAGGTTTAGATATAAGCCAATCTATAAATAAAGTGCACTCTACACAACAGTGACTGCTTGTTCATGTTGCGCGACTGAATGAGCTGATTGGTGATTTAACTTGTCCGAATTGTGGTATGTCAGGGCTAAAAATTAATATAGATCCACAGAATCAAGGGTTCTGTAGCAGTTTGTTGCTCGAGTGCTGTCTGTGTAAAGATGACAAGTACCGCAGGAGCGTGTCTGAGAGTGTAAAACGTTGCAGAAAGACTCTGAGCACAGCTAAAAAGCTGAAAAGGCATCAGCAAGAGAGGGGTGAGGGGCCTACATATGGTGCAGGCATGGAGAGCTAGGCTCTCAACCCTCATGGGTGAACTTTGTGATCCGATGGACATAGATGACTAGAGTTGCAGTTCTGATGATAAGTTTGTGTCTGTATTTGTGCTTCTCTGTGCTTAGTTGAAGGTCTTATTTGGCAATGTTGTTTTATTCAGTTGTCATTGTTCATGGTCTACATTGTTATAAACAATTACTTGGCCAGTTGTTTTGCTTGTTAGCAATGTTTTCATATAAAAATGTGTGGATTTTTACAATATAAATCTTTAAAGCCCGTTTTCTCAAAATGACTTTTCTCTCATACTCCAAGTCCGAAATCTCCCCTTCAGTAGCACCTATATACACCAAACTTTCCAGTCTTGTACCTAGTTATATTATGAAGACAATTACAGAGGGATTTGTAAATATATTATTCCTAGCCTGATTTATAAAACCTTTTATTCCAAAAAACATGGCGAAAATAAATTTTTTAAGGCTATTGACAGTATATTCTGATTTACAGGATAACAAAAGTAGATATCCATAAATCCCTCTGTAATTTCTTTCCCATCTAATATGTGAACACAATGAAAAAAGGGAAAGTTTCATGGTGATATCTGCTAGTTAAACATTTTACCCTATTCACCTGTAGTGTCTCGCCTTCAGAAGAAAAGTGATTCTGAATAAAAACAATTGAGCAGAAATTCAAGGTGGAAAACGAGGAACTGGGTGTCATTTAGTTTGGTGATACTAGTGGCACAGAAATAACTCACACTTCACCTTTAAAGTTGTGAATGATCTCATGGTGCTTTGAAAGAGGTGTAATTGTCAGGTTGTGGTGGCTAAATATACTTACGGATGTGCCTTCATCTCGATGTAGTTTTTAGGAATGAAACCGTCTTTGCCGTTTAATTCTGCCTTATACCAGTTCTGATCGCACTCTTCATTTAATACCTGTGGATAGAAGAGAGGACGATTAATATTGATTAAACATGACTCTTTATCCCGCTGTAATTGTACATTATTGCATTACACTACAGCATTATTCTGTTACGCATATGAGATATCACAAGCACGTGAGTTATTTTAGCCAAGACCGCTATCAAGAAAGCAAAACATCTCCGCAGCATTGAAGAGTTCAAACATCTGTGTGAAAGTGTAATGCAAGAGTAATCATGCTAAGGCACACACTAAGCACCTGCATTCTGGTCACTTATCTTATTTTAGCATCACAACATGTGTGAAGATGGAAAAAAAAAAAAGTGCGCGGTGAGGTGTTTGAATTTGATTGGATGATAAATGTGTGTGTGGACTGAGGCTTTTTAAGTTTAGGATTAAGACAACCACCAATCTGAATAAAGGTACAAAGTATTACATACTCAATTCCACAAGTCAAAAACTAATGCAAAATGCCTGAAAAACTGTTTCTTCTTTGTCCAGTATTGCAGCTCTTAATTTAAACAACAAAATGTGAAATTTAATTGTTTTTGTTAATGTCTATAAACAATGCCGTTGGAAAATATTAATTCTGAGAAAAGTGTTCCCCAGGGGGGCGCCAGCACCTGTCAAGGGGGGCGCGAGCATCAATTAATTCAGAGACATTGCCTTGAAGATTTATGAATACAAGCTTTCAAATTAGACAAACGCGAGTGAAATTAGACAAACTTGGGGGGGGGGGGAGCATGTCCTAAAAGGTTGAAAACCCCTGCTCTAAATGGAAAAATTCTCATAAAATAGTGCTCTTAAATCGAATATTGTCCCTTTAAGTTATCTGTAATTGAAAGCAAAATATGAAAAAATTAAAGCAACATTAAAGCAAAAATTTTAAAATAGGACAAATAAATATCCAATATGGATAGACACTACTGTTTTAGTTGTTTTAATAATTTTCTGTAAAAAACAAAACCAACGAGACCACTAAATGTGAAGACTACTCAAAAAAAAAAAAAGTGCTCATAAAGGGTTAAATCTTTGCTGTAATCAAACATTATCCCTTTAATTTGGTTGTAGATGAAAGAAAATATCTAAAAAACAAAAATATTGGCTGATCGATATCTAATATGGAAAGATTCTGATTTAATAATATATTTACTTCAAATTAAATGATATTAAATCAATATAAAATATTATAATCTTTACAATAACCCATAATATTAGCTGATAATTGATAACATATATTGTGCATCCCTAAGCATCACATTATGTTGACTTGACTGTCACAACAGATCAGCTTTCAATTCAATTTGTTTCAAAAGGAAAGTATTCATATTCTACGGAAGCGTATTGCATTCACTTGAGGAAAAAAAATCTACTCTGTTTTTCTGAATTAACGAGTTAATTATCTCAGAATTACGAGATAATTTTTCATGAAAAAAAGTTTTTGCTCCATTTTTCAGAATTAATGACTTAATTATCTCAGAATTACGAGATAATTTTTAATGAAAAAAAGTTTTTGCTCTGTTTTTCTGAATTAATGACTTAATTATCTCGTAATTCTGAGATAATTAACCCGTTAATTCAGAAAAACAGAGTAGATTTTTTTTCCTCAAGTGAATGCAATACGCTTCCGTAATATTCTCTGCATTGGCCAACATCCTTTTCGACAGCAGTCAAATGTGAGAGGGAAGGTGGGGACCAAATATCTGCCAGAGAACAGACTCAAAACTGTGGTTTGGAGGAAACCGAGTGTGCAACATCCTTCCGCTGCAAAGATTGATGGGTAGACAACCAAAGGAAGAGGACAGAAAGAGAAAGTCTGACGACAAGGGATGGACCACTGACCAAAAATGGGTTGGGAACCATTAAAATGTGGGAAATATCCACTAAATGCCCAAGCTGATGCCCATTTCCACTCTATATGGCAACAACACGATCACAGAAAACCCTGCTGGTGGTTTCCATATGTGGTTTCAACATATGGTTGACACCTTTGTGGTTCACTTTTACTTTGCAATTTTGTTTGTTAAGAACATATGAGAAATACAGCCATCCAGCTTATCTAACAGTCCCAATGCAGGACTAATTATACCTGCTGCCAGCAGTTCAGAAATACGCCAGTTTTCATGCATGCAAACATTGCGGGATCGTTTTAGTCAATCAAGATGTGAAATAAGTCATTTTGGGCTAATGCAAACTCTGTCCTAACATTTAAAACTTCATACTCCTTACTATTTTTGCAAACAATGATTGTCTTTTTTAGACTCTTACATACAATTTGGCGCGTTCATAACTGGAATTAAGTGGATGCACAGGCAGAAGACAGAATGACGTGTTGGGCGGTTTACAGGACGCTTTCAGTGCAGCAACAAAGCCACAAAGAGAAATACTGAGAGAATTGATTGCGCAGTCCTCTTCCTGGTGCACATTTAAAACATAATAGGGTGCTAACAGCTCTCAGCTAAACCCAAAAGACACCGATGAGATTGACACCATCCACTCAGCGGCTTCAATCTGGAGTGAAAGCTACAGATGGCCATCATTTATTTATTTAGAGTGAGAGAGCGTGCGATCTCACTAACTGTATGCATCAAGCTTGGACCTGATCATTTACCCAACCTCATGCGTGATAGTTTATCTGCACTAAAGGCCACATGGTAGAGAGACTTTCACAAAGCCGGTAAAAACGGATTTCACAGCTGATGATAATTATTTTAAAATTACATCAAACTTGCATTACATTAAAATAAATGAAGATTGTCTGCATTTTAATTCTCAACAGCCTACTCTAATGCATAAATAACAAATACATACACTGCCATTCAAAAGTTTTTTAATGTTTTTATTTATTTTATTTTTTTTAAATGGAGTCTCTTATGCTCATCAAGGTGGTATTTATTTGATTAAAAATACAGAAAAAAACTAATATTGTGAAATATTATTGCAATTTCTAATATTGATTTCCTATTTTAGTATACTTTAAAATGTAATTTATTCCTTTGATGGTAAAGCAGTATTTTCAGCATCATTACTCCAGTCTTCAGTGTCACATGATCCTTCAGAAATCAGTCTAATTTGTGACCCTGGACCACAAAACCAGTCTTAAGTCTCTGGGGTATATTTGTAGCAATAGCCAAAAATACATTGTATGGGTCAAAATTATTGATTTTTCTCTTATGCCAAAAATCATTAGGATATTAAGTAAAGCTCATGTTCCATGAAGATATTAAGTAAATTCTTACCATAAATATATAAAAACATTTTTGATAAGTAATATGCATTGCTAAGAACTTCATTTGGACAACTTTAAAGGCGATTTTCTCAATATTTAGATTTTTTTGCACCCTCAGATTCCAGATTTTCAAATAGTTGTATCTCAGCCAAATGTTGTCCAATCATAACAAACCATACATCAATGGAAAGCTTATATATGCACAAATCTCAATTTTGAGACCCTGTGATCCTGGTTTTGTGGTCCAGGGTCACATATGCTGATTTATTATCAATGTTGAAACTGTTGTGCTGCTTAATACTATAAAAAGTGAAAAAGAACAGCATTTATTCAAAATAGAAATCATTTCTAACAATGCAAGTCTTTACTATAACTTTATCTATTTAACACATCCTTGCTGAATAAAAGTATTAAATTCTTAAGAAAAAAAAAATGTACTGAACAAACTTTTGAATAGTAGCGTATATGAAGAGTTTATTTGCAAAAACAGATAACGCTTTAAATAAATAAAAAAATCAGTTTTTGTTTTTATTGTGTTTTGTGTAAGTTAGCTGTATTTTATTTTTTATTTTTTACTTAATCAAAATAACCCAACTGCGGTTTGAGTTATCCGTTTTTGCAAATGAACTCTTCATATTGTAACACAACATTTCTATTTTGAATAAACTCTGTTCTTTTTTACTTTTTATACATCAAAGAATCCTAAAAAAAAAAAAAAAATATGAAGCAGCACAAATGTTTCCAACATTGATTATAAATCAGCATACTAGACTGATTTCTGAAGGATCACTGAAGTGACACTGAAGACCGGAGTAATGATGCTGAAAATTCAGCCTCGCTTCACAGGAACAAATTATATTGTAAAGTATATTAATATAGAAAACAGTTCTTTTAAACTGCAATAATATTTCACAAAATTACATTTTTGTTTCTGTATTTTTGATCAAATAGATGCAGCCTTGATGAGCAGAAGAAACGTCTTTTAAAAAACATTAAAAATATTACATAAAAGGACTGAAATTTCAGCCAATGGAACTAGATGGAAGATCATGAGCGAACAAGATCAAGCGAACAAGCTTCAGGGAAGTGGCCTCATTCTCTCGTCTGAGAGGGAAAGATCGTAGAGAGGAAATGAAAGTAACCTAAAAAGAGCATCACAAGAACTACACAAGTGTTCTTGGCATAACTGCCATTATAAGCTTCAAGCAGCTTCAACATTTCTACATAAACGCATGTGATTTTTTGTTTGACATTTTGTGCCATCGTAAAGGCCGACTATCCTCAGACTGTGTTTGTTACAAAACCGCAATCAAGTCTGTTTTCAGAACACTTTCCAGCAACAATATTCCAAATTAGACATTAAAAACAGATTTACATACAAATGGCAATTATTCACCGTTATGATTATTATACAAAATGTTTATAATTTCACTGACAATACTGCAAATATCAGCACACAATATTGCATACTGTGCGAGTTTCTATGAGAAATACAAAAGCAAGCAGTTTATCCCCCAAACAAGACATTTAACAAAACGCATGTGTTTTTCAAACAGCAATGCTGGGAGCTAATCATTATTTGCACTTCTCACACAGAAACAACACTACGCCTACATCGCGACTGATCAAAATTAGATAGTGCCAGTTATAATCAGAAGAGATGTCATGCATCAGTCGAGCCACATCTTGATGCCTTCATTTGATAAACACCACTTTCCTATTTCTGATGCGCTGCACAGCCACTCCAGCTAATTTACTTTGTCTTGATTGCCAGTAATTATTTGATTAACAAATATGTGAACTGATTGACACGTCTGTGAATGTGAATTTTACTTATTATATATTTAATTAAGATCTGTCCATCAAAACAGCCGGCTTGTGATGTATTTGGTCTCTTGCTGGAAATCGTCTTTTCTTCTTTTAGCATATTTATATAAATAAAACTGGTCTATTCCAGAAAATCACTCACAAAGCAATGAATTTCACTGAAAAAGTAAGAAAATCAAAAGTAACTTATTTACTTGTTCAAAGCAGTCAATCTAAAACACATGGCTACAAAACATATCCGCTTATGAATGAAAATAAAAATTATTAAAATATTTTTTTTATATTTTTAAATTATATATACAGTGCATGCAAGTACAGCTCCCATTTACATAAATATCCAAAACTGTAGGTCAAGATTACTTTCAAATAACAAAATCTGACAATGTTATTATAAATTGTGCTTTCTTAGCCCAGAATAGTTTGCAGCTAGTCGAGATAATGAGCGTGCAAGAGTAAACAAATGCAATCTATATCAGAGATACACTGGACAAACTCGGTCACTCACAATACCCAATTTTCACCCAACACACACAGTTGAACATCTGATCAGAGAGAAAACGATTTGCTTTGTTGGCAGTTTCATCAGTGGACACAAGCGCGTTCTTGTGATGGCCCGTTCGCTGTGGCCTACACTTTTTCTCTCACTTACAAACACAATCTCGATCCATTGTCAAGTCTGTGCTGTGTCAACAGCTCCCAGCGCTCACCCCCACTTTTAATCAGACATGGCACAACAGTAATGGCGCTTTCGTTTTGTGTGACAGAGATAATCTCATCCACAGCTGTCGTGGCCTTCTGCTCCAACCAACAGCCGCTGCTTCACAGTCCGAGATGAGAAGACACGTCGGGATACCCACAACGCACTGCAACCACTGCTACTTGAGCCAATACCATGGGTCAAAGCTGGACGGAGGGCTTGGAATAAGAGCGCTGATGGAAATGACGCATTTTGCGGTCAATTTGACATCATCAGATGAGTGTCAAGGCTAAAGTTCATAGACTGACAGAGACAGGAGGGCGGCAATGCAGTCCGGAGAGGATGAAGGCAGTAGATTATCTGAATGTGTGGATAATCTGGTGTGCGGCACATCATCTGCTGTTGTTGATGGTGACAACAAAAATTTGTGATTAATCGCATCCAAAATAAAAGTTTGTGTGTACTGTGTATATTTATTATGCATATATAAATACACACACGCATGTATATATTTAAGAAAAATTATATGTTTATATTATATATAAATATATTTAATATAAATTATATGTATATAAATGTACACATTTAAATCCATGCAAATATTTTCAAAATATATGGTATGTGTCTGTATTTATATACACATAATAAATATACACAGTACACACACATATATATTATATAAGCAAAAATGTATTTTGGATGCAATTAATTGTTGCCCAGCACTAAAAAAAAAAAACTAATTATTAAAGGATAAACTTTATTTGTCCCCGAAATGAAATTTGTCTCAGGCAAAGTGCTACAGTGCTCTAAACAACAATACATACAATAGTAATAGACAAAACAAATTAAATCAATGGAGAGAAACAAATTAAAATGTGAGGACTTAATTTAAAATAATACAACTAAATAATAACACAAATAAAACAAAAATAGAAGTTAAATTCTGAAGTTTAATATTTAGGGTTAACCCTAAGTACAAGCAGTATTAAATTAAAATAAATAAAACAAAAAAGCAACAATAAACATAAAATAAATTAAATTAAAAGATCAAATTAAAATAAACGTTAAAATTAAAATAAACGTTAAATATTTAGGGATAACCATAAGTATATGTAGCACTAAATTAAAATAATAAAACAAAAGTAAAATGGATAAAACAAAATATTAATATATACACAATACAAAATAATAATAATAATAATACAAAAAAAAGAAAGCTCAAGTTGCTGAAGTTTAACGCTTGAGGTTAACCATAAGTATGGGCAATAATATAAGTGATGCTTCCCGAAGCATATGGAAACGTGTGCAGGAAAAGAGCTTTGAAATCATGCAAGCTATAAGCTTGCATAATAAAGGCCAGTCGTTCATATTAAAACTCATGCGCTGTTATCAACACTGCCATCCACGACTTCACAAAGGGTCAGGGCACGCTACTCCACCATAGCCACTGATGCATGCTACAACAAGGCCTCTTTTCATCCCAGACCTGCTTTCACAAAGACAGCAGTGTGCACGCTAGTGTCAGTCTCTGCTTATGACTGACTGCACGACAGTTGTACAGGCAAGACGCTGTCAATCTGTCAAACACACACAAAGCCCTGACATGTCACTTTTTAACATCACAGCCAGAGAAAGACTGGTGAGGAAGGGGAACGGATAAGAGACAGCCTCAATAAAATAAATAATACAGAAACAATGGACACATGCAGCATCTCGCCATCTGTCTCAACCCAGTACCTCAGGCCTGACCCTGGGACACAATGTGAACACATTAACCCTCCGAAAAACAAACAAAAAAATCACATCCAGCAGAGCATCTGATCTAGGTAGCTTTTGGTGTTCAGTTCTGATCATGCTTCCTGAAGAAAGAGGAATGGAGAGAAACAGCTTGATTAAAGAATCTGATGAATACTCGTATACATCAATAAACCGCGAGAATCCTAATCTTAAACCATAAAGATCAAAACGCAAGATATCTAGCACTTTTAATGGCAGCAATTTATTCAAAATGCCTCCATTACTGCAGGCAGCAAGACAAATGGGCAAAACCCATTAAACGAAGCTGGCGTAATTATAAAGTTTGACCTCATTATGGAAGCAAAGAGTCCTTTTCCTGCAGAACGATGACTGACTCGCCACTCGATCAGACGTGATGTCACTGCGCTTAATTAGCCCTACAGACGAGGAGGCCAAGGTCACGCCGCTGCCATGAATTACAGCAATTACCAGGCTTTGATTACGGTTAAGTGACATTGTTACACTTGAGTTTGCTTGCGATGCCGTTTGTGCTGACCCTGGAGAAAACATTCAAATGGAAACACTGAATGGAGATGATGGTAAAGTATCTCGCCTTTAAAACAGCATTTTGCCTTTTCATTCACAACAGCACTCGGCAATCAGAGTCAATCAGCAGTAAAAATTCTCGTCCTGAATCACAGCTCTCCCGCTGGGACTTGTGATTGCTGATTAAATACAGCTCGCTTGCACTCGTGCACCCAGAATCCATTTCATCATATTTCAGGGATTAATGAAGTCTGTTAGAATGGCTTTCCTGAAAGTAAACAAATTTGATCAGACTATTTTTTTTTCTTCTAATTTTTTTAGAAAGAAAAAGCTCTAAAACAGTCCTACAAGTCTCGTGGCCTTCCCCTAACTAAAGAGACTTTTCTAAGGACAGCTTACACAGCCTTTTGTGTTTTAAATAAATACGAAAACACGATCAGTTCACATGCCGCTTGAACTGAGGCACTACAGTGATCTGTCATATTAGAGTCACAAAACGCTATTTATTGTTTGAATTTCTTAAATGACCAAATTTGAAAGCTCAGTCTTTGTTTCATACCAGACGTAACCTGCTCGGTCTTGTCTGTCGGCTCGTTGTTAGTTTCCTCTTTGCTCCAGGATGTATTTTTCACTGCGTGAGAACATGGTGTGTAGTGTGAGAGTGGCATTGTTAGTCAGACACAGCAACAGTTACGAAGGGGGGTCGGTCTTCGCGAACGGTCAATTGTTAGTAAATTTTACATGCTTTATTTTTGTCCACTTGGCCCTCAACATTCTCCAAAATATAATTTTTCCCATATAAATTTGCCATATCATCTTGTTTTCACAAAGGAAAGTAAGTGTACAGGACACATGGCACATGTACGGATCGGTGATCTGAACTATACTTTAATCTATCCCGCTCAAACCAGACGATTACATCAAACCTGTTTGGCTCCATAGGTTGACTAAGCCTTTCTGCTTGTCCATCTGTGAATTATAAATCATGGATTGTGCCGTTACATAAGCGAGCGTCCTCATGACATTGACACACGAGCAGAAGTCTATGGACAAGTCTGTCTGATTAGTCTGCCTGAAACAGAGGCATTGGAGTGGATGTTCCTAACAAGCCAAAGTGATGCAGATGTGATGGGCCGTGTTAATCGCTGCTTCATGAGGCTGTTCTAATGAGCTTTGTGGACAGCACACAAGGGATTGTGACCTTAGCCACCTTGTTGAGTACCTGCTACTGTAATCATTCCAAATTGGATTCTTCACGGGTCACTGGTCCCTCTGTGGTTTTGACGTTTAATTATTTTCCTAAACAATTTTCCTGCCTTGTTTTAATCATTGTTTCCATTAAAATATCAGTGAGTCAATCTGGCAAAACATAGAATCGAAAATAGAATAGTTGAAACCTACTTTATATATCTCTTTTCTAACATTCATCTAGCATACAGAGTAGCATGACTTTTTTCAATGGCCAATACGTGTGTGTGTGTGTGTGTGTGTGTGTATATATGTGTGTATACACATAAATGTATATATACACAAACACATTGTACATATATACACACATACATATATACACACACACATATACTTATATAGATACACATTAATTTAGGCTATTTATATACACATACATATTTATATACATATATACACACACACACATACATATACATATATATATATATATATATATATATATATATATATATATATATATATATATATATATATATATAGCATTTTCATTTATAAATGCATGTTTTCTTTTTAAAAGCACTTTATTTTATATTTAATATTTATAAAATACTGGCGACCAAGTTTACAAAAATAACAAAACTATATTTAAGTTTAAAATAAAGACCACAAATAAAAGACTAAAAACAAAAAATGACAACTAAAAAATTAAAAATGAAAGTGAAAAATTCAGCATTTCTTTTTTATTTCAAAAGGTCTGAGAAGTAAATGCCTACATCAACTTGGCTGTAGTTTCTCGACAGAGAGCCGATGAGTTGCTTAATAAGCCGTCTTTGAGTCACCTTAACTGCTACCCAGGGACGTCTCGCCATGATGACTCAGTCCTTAAAGACACCGGCGGCCGATATCACTGCTGTGCTGCTGGAAACAGCCCTGACAAGGGCAGCAACCTCATCCTTCATCTGTGACGCCACCTTTAACTCACTTTCTCCATGTGTCGGCGTATAGCTTCATTTGAAAGATGGTGAGGCGATGCATCATTTCAGCAAACATTCATGTAGAATGCATGAGTGCGGCTTTTGCAAATGCAGAGCTCACAGACTGCATACAGGAGCTTTTTTATGCTTCACATAGAAAACATTAAAGCTGGAGCGAGGCTGTTGTTCTCGAGGGCAAACACTGGTCAACACACAGTAACACTCAATGTAAAGTGTGTAATATAAACATGCACACTAGCGCTCAACCAATGTGGCTGATGACTATACTAGAGGAAGTGTGATGGCTGAAATATGAATCATACAAATTAAAGACAGCTAATTAAATGCACACACACAAAATAAACCCACAATCTCACCAAAACTGCAAATATATTATATACACACACATATATACACATACATACATATATATATATATGTGTGTGTGTGTGTGCTTTTATCACTGAAATTATTAAAAAAAAAAATTCAAGAAAAAAATAAATTATACTGTAAATTACTGTACAATTTGGAGATGCATACTTTAACAAAGCATACATTTATATAAAATATAAGTACACAAAGCATACACTTTCTTATTTAAATCGTTTTTTAAATGTAATAAATACATTTAAAAATGGATTTGAATTAGTATGATATAATTAAAAATATTAAGAGAAAAGAAGCATAAACAGAGGGACATAAAATTTTAATTTTATATAATTTTCATAATTTAATTTTCAATTGGACCAAAAAAGAATGATAAATTGAAATGCTGTTATTATTTGTTTTTTAATGTAAGTTTATTTTATTCAATATAAAATTACATAAAATGATAAAATTAACTTATGGTTAAATGATTTTCAACTTAACTTTTGTCATTTTATTTCTTAAAATAACATTTTAATTTTATTAATTTCAGTCGATTTAAAATTATGTTCTAAACATACATACATATATACACACACATCTCTCTCTCTATACACACACATAAATACATAAATCTGCATTGCTGTACTACTATTCCGCTCAGGAAAATCAAGAATAAATATTTACAATTCTACCTTGATTTTACCTCATTTAAGAACTAGTACTACAAAAAGAATTGGATTTAAACAACTTATGAATCACAAAAAGCCAAAAATACCTGAAAGATATCAGAAAGAAAAAACTGTTCTGAGCCAGTACTCGTACGGAGTCTGAAGCAGGACGGGACATGTTTAATCAGTGATTAGACAGTGAAGCTGCAGTCGAATAAGACTGATGAATGTTTGGCGCATGCACTCCACTGCAGCTCTGTGGAGACAGGAAACTGCTGGGGGTGGAAGCTGTACTCAACAGGAAGTGATGATAAAGTAGCTTTAAAGGTGGCTGCAAGCTCACACACTGATGTCACCAGGGCGCCGTTGCATGCGCTCAGCACCCTTTAGGCTAATGCTACTTCCCAGAATGCCTGGGTCAGGAAGTGATAAACAAAGATGACGAGGAGGACAGAGGGTGTGTCACTGACCGTCCAATGGAGAACATCATACAGATATTACAGATTCCACACGGAACTGCTAAGATATTAACACTGATAGATTTACAGTCATTTCACTCATTTGTGCCCTAAGCACTGGTTCTCTGTATGCTAGAATAATATATATTTTAGACTTTCAAAAGGCTTTAAAAGAGAACATCAGTCTGAAGTTAAATTAAGTATTTCTTGTCTTTCTTTCAGGGTTTCCAAACCTTTTTTTTTTTTTTTTTTAGACCCAATGAATGTTCATGACCTTTGAAAAAAGTTATAAAAAATTATTATATTCCAATTTCAAATTTAAATTGAGCCATTTTGGAGTCAACTGTAAATAGAAATGTATAATTTGCTACATAATAACAAATAAAAAAAATTTGATATACGTGTACGGTGTACATTTATTATGTACATATAAATACACACTCATACAGTATATATAGAAAATATTTACAGGTAATATATATATAAATATTTAATATAAAAACAAAATTTTTCGTAAATATATACATGCATGTGTGTGTATATATATATATGTATATATATATATATATATATATATATATATAGGTAAAATCTATTTAAATTTAAATGAAAAGATTAATTAATCACTGATGTGAACTGACCACACAGAATATGACGAATATCAAAAACTGCAGCTGTCCACGGTAGTCAGATATCAGCACAATAACACACTCTGATAAATATCTAATTATCGTTATCGATTTTTTCAATAATCGCACACCCCTACTGAGAACATAAACCAAAGTGCATTTTCAGAGAGCTCAGCTGATGTGTGACGATCGAGACGAGTTCCTTCTCCTTTCTGTTGGCAGTGTGATTCAAACCCACAAGACCTTTGTGCTGAAAATTTCCATGCGAGTCCATTTTTGGGAAAATCGGAGAGATCATTATGATAACACCATGACATCTGATTATGACAGCCACTAGAAAACACCATGCCGTTGATGATACTCAAATTTTTGATAGATTCAAACGATCCAAAATGTAAATTATATAACCTATAGTTACACTGGCTGTTTAAGGGAAGGTCGGCACTAATAAACCTCCTACCCAAAAAATGGGAAGTCCAAAGAGCTGAAAAATTTAAGATTGTTCAAGTGGAAACTAAACTAATGAGTGCTTTGCACAAGGAACGTATGACAATATAAACTGTAATCAAAGCACCAGTGTGACGTTGGCGGTTTATTTAGCTTGTGCCACAACAACTGCTACCAAATATATTACAGCACAGCCAAATAGTACATCTTTACTTGTGCAGTCATAAGACATTCACAAAGGAGAGCTGTGCAACAAAATGTCATCAATGCAAGTCTGCTTCAGAGAGGAGAACCCCATGCAGTCATCATGATCAAAATTAAAAAGCCTCGAAATGTGGTCTGGAACCAGACCACTCTGATTCTGTTGCACAGAAGTAAAGACACCAAACATAAATGCCTGATGTAAAATGGTAAAACAAACGTGGAAGATTCCATGCGTTTGAAGATGCAACAACAGTTTAACATCCACACGAGGCTTATTGACAAAGACAAGAACCGATAATGAGTTTCTCCAACTCTGACAGTCAGCTTTTAGGTTCATTTTCAGCTTTGGGATTACAAAAATCGATTTGGAAAGCTGAAAGTTATTCTTAGAAAAATCTGCTGGTTCCATGCAGAAGAGACAAAGGCTTTATACTTTCCAGCTTTGAAGCGATTAATGTCAAAGGGGGAGTTTGAAATCTTCTCAAACGCCTGAGATTACATGCAAAGCAAGATGAAGGCCAAGAATCAAAAGTCAAGATTGGCATTGTCATGTAAATTATGGTATGTCTTCGCTACGACTCCTTATTAGCATAAACACACCGGCTCTGTCGACAGTAGTTCACTATTAATTGCCAAAGAATGGAGTGCATATCGAACGTCTCCTGACAAAAGCGCAATACAAATATGAACTTAAGGCCATTTCTTTGCACTTTTAAGGAAATCAGCTAACTGGTTGCTCTTGTAGTTAGTGACAAAAATATAAAAAATGTTTAAAATTTCAATCTGCAAATGTGATTGCCATCTTTGGTATCTCCTTTGAAGAAATCTTGAGCTCCGTATTAAATGGACCACATACAAAAGACTTGTTCTTACACAACCATCATAAATATTCAATTAACAAACTTTAAATCAAACTATGCCTTAGTCAATTAAACATAAACAAACGCAAAAACATTATGCAAGTAAAAATCTCATTGCATCTGCATCTCATTATGAGTGTGTGACAGGAAAATGCATCTCTACTGCACAAAACCGGTTTACTATGGTTTCTGAAAACCTCACCTACCCTGACTAAGACAACATCGCACCTTTAGCTCCCACTCAAAACCTTTTTTCCCCAAACACTTTATTCACTCTTCGTCAGTTCCCTTTCAACCATTCATAATTTAGAAGTTTGTGGAGGAAAACAACCTAAAGCATCCAAAATAAATGACTAGACTTAACATTAAAATAAAGTGCGCATTGCCTTTGTGACGGCTGCTAAAACAGACTTGACTAATTTTGTCTTTTGCCATTAAAAATTCAGCATATTTGTGCCTGTAACGAACGGACAACTCTTTTCAATTACGGCACATGGACAGACGGCCACATTAAACCTTCCATGACGGTCTTATACACGAAACACATTAACATTTCATCCTTTCCTGTGCTTAACCTCAGTGTTATTTTAAGCATTAGGACTTTTGAGAACTGGCTTTGAGTTTTCAGCCTCAGTCCAAAGCCACTCAAATACTTAATATCCATATCTTTCGCGTCTGCTCTTCGAAATAGGTAATAAATAGTTTAAAAGCAAGCTTGGCTTTCAGCAAAAAAGTTTGAGAATTCCATTAAGCTGAAGGAGGTGACTTTCCATTTCCTTTCATTACATTTTAAGACAGTCTAAGGGGAAGTGAGGAAAATCTGACCGTGTTTCGGATACTAGTAATCGTACATGACAGCTTCCACTAAGTGACGGGTTCTTTCTAAGAAGCTGATCAGTAATAAGCAAACTTCAGTTTTAGTATTTAAGTGAAGAACCTGTCGGGTGCGTGGCATGTTTGAATTACTTCAGGGGGATTTCTTAGAAACGTGCACCTGTAGCGTGAACCTGGGCTACGTTTGCAAAGCGTTCAGTCTCATGATCACATTCTAACTAAACCAGAACAATGGCATATCCCAGCTCACACAGCAACCCAAAAATAAAAGGCTATGGTTAACTTGGGCCGAAAGGAATGTCAACATCACTAACTAATTCAACGTGTAGCTCAGCGTTTATTTAAAAAGTGTATATCTACCCAGTGCAGGAAAAAAAACTGTGGTATTCTTTGTTGAATTAGGCTTTTTAAATTGTGCACAATTGACAAAATGCATGATCTAATTTACCAGAAAAGCTTGAAATCCTTCCAACAACCAGCAGCCAGTCCTGACTCAACTAAAATGCAATGCAACAAGATGCTTCCAACTGTTCCCCCATCTCATCCTGCTCTGCTCAAATACTGTAAAGGAAAAGACTTAAATTAGAGCAGGTCACATGGCCAAAGCCTTGCCATCAGTTTGATGAGCACCTCTATTGATCACAGATAAAATCAAGGTAAACCCATTGAGCTGTTGCTGTCGTTGAACAAGCAATCAGCATAAGAGTTTACACAAGCCTATCCTCATCATAAATAACCTGACTGGGGCTTCTAACCCCAAGTGCACAGTAGAAATCAATGTCTTTTAGCAACAATTACAAAATTGATTGGAAATCTAAAATCTGATTAGATATAATTGGTAGTAAATCATCTAAAAAGTAATAATAAAATAGTAATGTCAATAAAATATTGATTGACACTTTAATGAATTGCAATTCATTAATCTATTTTCAGCATTTTAAAATCAAATCTTGACTAAAACAAAAGATTTAAAATTCAAAAATCCATGTTTCAAATGAATGCATATGCATCATCAGAATGTTTAATTGATGCACTGAAATGTGTGAATTGTTACAAGCCAATAATTTATTATAATTACTATATTTATGTGCATTATTATTATTGGTCACACTTTAGTTTGGGGACAAATTCTCACTATTAACTATGACTTTTGCCTGAATAAACGTATAATTTGCTAATTATTAATGGTTCCGTTTAGGTATGGGGAAAGATTAAGAGAGCTAAGATATGGTCATGCAGAATAAGGCATTAAAATATGTGCTTTATAAGTACTAATAAACAGCCAAAATGCTAGTAATATGCATGCCAATAAGCAACTAGATAATAGTGAGAGTTGGCCCCTAAACTAAAGTGTTACCTTATTATTATTATTATTATTATTATATGCAATTTTTCCAAATATAAGTTGCGTTTTTTTAATCACCTGCAATGAGCTGTGACTTGTATTCCAAAGCAACTGATATAATGCAATTACTGTCAAGCATGCAAAACATGTGAAAGAAAGTTTTTTTATAGCACATTTGCCACACGCCACAACTTTCAGTATTGCTTTAAATAATTTGCTTAGGCTTGGCGTTTATAAAAACGTGCTTATAATGAATGCCACTTATTTGTCATTTATACTTTAATACTCACACACATTTTTTAATCCCTGTTCTGAATACTATTAAATTGAAATGCTTTGCTGGAGTCAGAAAAAAAACTAACTTCTTTATAGTGTCTGCTAATGTTTTGTTTTATTTCAGTATTTTACATTATTTCTGAATGCAATAATACAATGTAACTTATAAAAAGTAAAGTCGTGACGTATTGTCAAGTATGGTGACCCATACTCGAAATTGGTGCTCTGCGTTTAACCCATCCAAGTGCACACACAGCAGTGAGTAGTGAACAAATGCACACACACACACACACAGTGAACACACACCCGGAGCAGTGGGCAGCCATGCTGCAGCGCCCGGGGAGCAATTGGAGGTTCGGTGTCTTGCTCAAGGGCACCTCAGTCGTGGTATTGAGGGTGGAGAGAGCGCTGTACATTCACTCCCCCCACCTACAATTCCTGCCGGCCGGGGACTCGAACCCGCAACCTTTCGATTACGAGTCCGACTCTCTAACCATTAGGCCACGACTTCCCCAACAGTGTTTTTGTTTCTCTTTTGTTTAATTAAGCTGTAACGAACACCTTTGCAATGCTTTTTACTTCATTACAAAGAGTTCAAAGAGCCAACAAAGGAAATCAAATTCAAATTAAATATCAAAACATGTTTCACTTCATATTTGTGATGCCCATCAAACCCGTTGAGCCCACCTACAGCACGACCTGCTCTCTACAGGAATGATGTGTTCAGGATGCTGCTGGGTTGAAGAGGTAACAGCCCCCACCTCCAGATCTAGGACACAGCAGAAAACTCCAGAACAGGTGGAAGAAACCACAAGCCTGCTGCTATTTCCCTCGGAGATGTTGATGATGACTAAAAACCCCGTTCAGACTAAAAAATCACTGGAGGTTGCAGACGTTCCTGCATTAACCTAAGGTATAATTTTTAGCACTTTTTAAATTTTTAAAACTATTTATTGAGTTTTATTTTTTGGAACAAAAAAAACAAAAAGCAACTGTACAAATTTAAAACGCACCCCTTGGCAGACTTAGAAAATAAATAATAATAAACACATTATATTAATAGCTAGACAAATAACAAAATTTTTACAAAGATTTTAGAAAAGACAACATTAAAAGCCGAACGCCATGAATTTACAGTTTTCACGTTAGATCCATGTATGTGAGAAGTAGAGAGTTCCATTGAGATAACATGCAAAAAACATTTTAACATTGTTTACATGTCTATCTAGTGTAATGTTTTTAATGAACTTAAAGACAAACCATGTGCAAATTCATCAGTCAACACCATTGCTAAACCCGTTTCCTACCATCACAAACATGCAACCAATCCCGTCAACTTGTGGGGTGGGGATTTGCATATCTTTAGCAATCTGAGATAGTGAACGGAAACATGGTTTGTGTAACATTAGCGAAACATTATTAGCCGTTTGATAACAGTCCAAAGACTACTGATATATCAATTACCATTACACATCCAACGTTGTAGAGAGTGATACATAAAATGTATAACTACTCTGATACATGTATGCGACCCAGTATAATTCACTCTTCTTCAGAATCAGTTTCTGGTTCAAATATAAATGGCTGAATTGATCCAACATTGCCACTTGCCATTGTATTGTGTTTACTACTTCAGTTAACTGAGTGAAAGTGGAGCAGGTCTGAGCTGCAGTGATTGAGTGGAGGCAGGGGTCTAATTTTCATATTCATACTATTGAGGTAAGGGTGCAGAGTTATATTCAAGCTGAAAACTTTCAAATATGCCATTTTGATGATCAAAGATAAATTAAGGAATAAAATTGGTGACAGCAGAGGGACTTTAAATATAAAGTTTATAAAAGAAGGTGCCATAGAAGAACCTTTGAGTCATCTGTTCTTAAAAGAACCCTTTTTCTCTTTATTGTGAAGAATGTAGGGCTGTGTAAATAATCGAATGCGATGATCATGCACATCTCCTCAGTAAAGTCGGTTCGGTGATTAGTAGTTAATCTCCTTCACGTGCTTTCAGATGGAGCGGCATTTAATACACAGAGCCGTAGCTTGCAGCATCACGTTCAAAATCCAATGCGTTACATCTGCGATTTTGAACGCGATATTGCGTAGCTTGCCCTGTATTAAATGCCGCTCCATCTGAAAGCACGTGAAGGAGATTAACTACCAATCACAGAACCGGCTTTACTGACTAAATGTGAAGAAAATCCTAGAAGAAAATTAATATAAACAAGCACCTTTTTCCACTTTAACAAACCTTTTGTGCAATGGAAAAGTTCCAAGGATTTTAAAGGTTCTTAAATGGAACCACAAATGCAAATAAAGAACCTATCCTTAACCGTTTCCTGTTTATTTTGTTTAAAAGAAGAGGCTCTGTTCATTCTTTTGACATAGGCCTATTGCATGTTCAGATATTTATACAACAAGATATTCTAGAGGCATTGAAAATTTCAGAAAATGATAAAAAATGTAACTGGCAACTTTTTAAAAACTCTAGCGGTGAAAGAGTTAATAGTGTAGAGCCACTATCTGCACTAGCATTGTATGGAATAATGCGCTAAGAAAATAACAATACCATAGTACAACGTCGTAATTTCAGTAGCTGATACATGTATTATAACAGTTGCATTTCATAAATGTTAAACAAGTGCAAATATATAAAATAACAAGATGAGAAGACCTTCAGATGACAGCGGCTGAGTGTCGATAAGACCTCAAAACGCACAGAACGTTACTGAATCTATTGACAGTCATAGTTGCACTTCATCAGTTGCGCAAGACTATTGTTGTTGCATATTTCTTGCCTGAGGTATCGATTTAATGCCACTGACTGAAATTGTACAGAAGCCTAATTTTAAGTATCGATCCAACCCTAATTTGAACTCTATTTAGGAGCCGCCACGTCGCATTGCTGCTCATCTGCATTAGGTTGAACTCTGCTCAACTTCGTCAAGGTTGAAAACCAATGACTTCTGGTTGATTTGTCAGTGCAAATCGAGGGCAGTAAGAGTTATTTTTTTTAGATGAGTGTGTGTGCTTCAACACCCACTAGCACTGACTTCATAGCAAAGCAGACAAGAACAGATGAACTGAGAAGGAAGCCTAGACTCTAATGACATGCTAAATTCAGCTTGACTAGAGGCCGAGGGCAATGGAGCATGGGCCTGTTAAATCATGTCTGTCTCTACCGACTCATCTCAAGGAAAACATCAGAGCATGTCACAGTCTGAGAGGAGAGAGGATGAAGCAGGAAAGAAAAAGACAACACGTGAAAGCAAATACAGGCTATTGATGCCAATGCAAATTGCATCAGTCTATTAAGGCATCAGCAAACTGTACTTTATTATAATTTCCGTGATTATTTTACCTCACTTCCACAGCTAGAGGAAAATGTACCCGACAGATAAAACAAACGATGTCGGAAGCTAATGACAGACATTAGCACACTGTTCATAAAGCATGCAGCAGCTTTGTGAAGTCGTCAGAGGTTAAACGCAGGGGACGCCGAATGGCAGCTGCTGAAACATTTCTTTATTCACCAGGGAGAAACTGAAACCTAAAGAAAAGTGGCTAGCAGGTTAACAGACAGCATCTGCAACCACTCATTAGTAAACCTGTGACTGACTTTTGACACCTGACCCGTTTAAAGTCCTCTCATCTTGTTTTTCTGTTTAACCCCTGAATAGAGAACAAGCGATAGTGTTAACGAGCATAACACATTGATTACGAACAATAAATGCAGAACCAATAATTACTTTATTTCTGCTCTTAGGCCCAATAGGAATATTCATTTGAAAGTCATTACATGACAACAGTACAGCATGCATATACTGATAATAATATTAAAGGGGTCGTATGATGCTTTTTAAAGATCATTATTTTGTGTATTTGGTGTAACAGGATATGTTTACATGCTTTATTGTTCAAAAAAGTTTTTTTCAAATACTGTACATTATTGTAGTTCCTCTATGCCCCGCCTCTCTCAAACTCTTCGTTTTCTACAAAGTCCCTCCTTCCGACAAGTGCAGTCTGCTCTGATTGGCCAACTGGCACAGTGCATTATGATTGGCCGAACACCATAAGCAGTGTCGGAAATGTAACGCCCCTTACCATAATCGCGAGCTTCAGCTTTCAAAATTATAATAAAGACAGTAAATAATGTCCTTAGTTTTATCATCAGTTCAAGCCCGAGAGGGGAACAGAGTCGCGTGACAGACACAGCGATGAAGCTCATGTGTGTTTGAACACAAGCCACGGTTGTGTGACCGTTTCTCCCTCTCTCACACATGCCAGCACACACACATTTACACACACGACGCTCAAAATTCCGCATTTAAACAGTCAATAGCAAATACTTAAAATTATAACAAAACATAGTCGCTGATTCAGAAGCACCAGATTGTCATAGCAAAGTCAGAATTACCTCCTCTCCTAGGTTCACGAAATGGTCATCCATAAAATGCATTGCTGTAAGTAATCTTAATGATTCCTAAATGCATCTACTTTCGGAAGGCCAAATAAAGTGCTTTTGCTTTCACCTAGAAACACACACATCTCCCTGACATGGCTGCATCAACACTACTGCGGTTACTGAAACCACGCCTTCTTTCTTTGCGTGAACATTATGCAAATATTTCCACATCGTGACGTAGACATGTGGGGGCGTGTTTGAACGAGCCGTTTTAGGGGGGCGTGGATGAGTCTTAACTTTTATAAAGAATATATCTTTGGTTTTTTGAGACTTTAGTCTTTGCAACTTCAGGGATCTTATCTATGCACAAACAGCTTGTAACACTCAAAGAGAAAGGAAAACTTGAAATCACATCGTATGACCCCTTTAAAATGTATTATGCCATCGCATTATGTTGAGCTATGTCAAATTGTTTAAACGGGTGCAATGTAAAAGGTTGAGTAATTTAAGCAAAAAACAAGATAAATCCATATTAAATTATGATTGAATCAGTGGCATTGAATCTGTATTAAATTATCAAGTAGAAAAGTATGAATTATTTTAAATTACATTTAAAATAAGATAGGTCTCAGCCATATCCCACCTTAAATGTTTATTCTGACAATCAAAAAACTGAAATCTAAATGTTTACAAATGTAACATTACATTAATATATTTTTAGTATTTTATATATATATAGCTGGAAGTGCTCAGCCCTGTCTCCTGGCTCAGGGAAGAATTATTCAGTTCACCGGTACTTCAGTTTTGATCAGCATGCCATTCCATGCAAGTCAATCTCTTCTCTTGATGCCTTTGACAAACTGTTTAATGGGGTTAATTTACCCAAAAATGAAAACGGTCATCATTTACTCACTCTCATGTCGTTCCAAACCTGTAAGACTTTCGTTCATCTTCAAAACACTAATGAAGATATTTTAATGAAATCTGAGAGATTTCTGTCCTTACATTGAGAGTCCACGCAAATAGCACATTCAAGGCCCAGAAAGGTAGTAATGACATCATTAAAGTAATCCATGTGACTCCACTGGTTTAACCTTAATTTTATGCATGCATTCACAAAATGTCTGCTTTAATTTCAAACAAAACACTCATCTGTCATCGTGCTCTCGTGTATGCTTGTCAGGGATTAATATTTTCATAAAGTGGTAATTTTTGTTTTTTTTTCTTGCGTAAACAAAGCACTCATGTTGCTTAATAAAACTGAAGTTAAATCACCAGAGTCTCACGGGTTAATTTAATGATGTCTTTAACACCTTTCTGGGCCTTGAAAGATGTAAGGTGATGAAAGGATAGAAGTCTGCCAGATTTCATTACAAATATCTTCATTTGTGTTCAGAAAATGAACAAAAGTCTTATAGGTTTGGTATGACATGAGGGCGAGTAATTAATGAGAATTCTAATTTTTGGTGAACAAACTTCTTAAGGCACACTTTGTTTTTGTCACCACTTATAACACTATTCTACACAAGATGTACACTTTCATTCAGACCACTGTGTTCAACAAAGATGTTGGCAAAGTGCAGGTCCTTGTATTGCTGAGGTTAGAGCAAGGCTGCTTAGCTAGGTGGTTCAACAGCTTCTGTACTGAATATAGTGATGTATTGTCATTTCATGCAGATGTGATGTATTTTTGTGCATGTAATTGTGCATGTTTCTTGAGAATGACAGCATTGTAATAAATGTTTTAATTTAACAATTTTAATAAATTTTAATTTAACACTGCAAAATTTACTGTGTATATATATATATATATATATATATATATATATATATATATATATATATGTGTGTGTGTGTGTGTGTGTGTGTGTGTGTGTGTATATTTTATTCTAAATTTAACATTTATTCTAAATATTTTATGATTGCAACATAAAACACAGGACAAGTTTACGTGCTGAACTTTAATACTTAGGGTTAACTTATCAGTACAACCTTTATCCCTGCTGTATCACTCATGAGTGGTGCAATAAAACCTCTTCGTTCCTTTTGGAAAAAATGCTCCTGGTTATTTCTAGAATAAAGAGTCTGGAGCATAATGACTCATTTAAGAGCTCTTCTACCCCAGGAAGACGTGCACATAGCCACTGGCCGTTTCTCAACAGCAGTGCAAACTCTCCGGCCCATTTGTGGCAGCGGGACAACGACCCCTCGGGCAAATATTTTGACTCCCTCTCCATCTCATCAAAGATGAGACGGCCAATAAATAGTCCTGCTCAATTAGCCTCTACAGGGGAAATTAAGAGTGACTGAAAAGGTCAATTCAAAAACGCTTGGCCTTTCAGCGACAGCTATCAGCCAGTCAATGTTTATTCTGCAATATATTGCAAGAGAAACGGCCACTGTTGTCCATTTAGGAAAATCCTTCCACTGGCCAATCAGCTATCAAAAGCAAAACCAGAATAGGAAAGTGAAAATGAGAGGATACAACATGACTTTGCCTTACTAATAAGTACTTTAAGAAGAAAAATCTGGTTATTCCTCCTATTGTGGCAGCAGGAAAAACCCCCCAAAAGCCCTTGATTTACAACCAAAAATACGTCTAAGCTCCTTAAAAGCCAAAGAGGACCGCACTGATATCTTTGGTGTCTTAAAGGATTAGTTCACTTTTAAAAAAACTTTTGCTGATAATTTACTCACCCCCATGTCATCCAAGATGTCCATGTCTTTCTTTCTTCAGTCGAAAAGAAATTAAGGTTTTTGATGAAAACATTTCTCCATATAATGGACTTCAATGGACCCAAACGGTTCAAGGTCCAAATGACAGTTTCAGTGCAGCTTCAAAGGGCTTTAAACGATACCAGACGATGAATAAGGGTCTTATCTAGCGAAACGATCGGTCATTTCAAAAATAAATAAAAAAGTTTAAGTTTTATAAGCACAAATGCTCGCCTTGCTCTGTTCTGTGATGCGCTTTCGTGACGTCACGTAATACGCAATTACGTGGAAAAGGTCACGGTTGACTTAGGCGGAAGTACCGAGTCAGTAGGCTTTTTAATATTAAAACACCCAGGATACGCACACGAAATGGGCATTTTAAACGATAAACTGACACAAAGACATTTGAATATGTGTATATGGTCCTCCTTCCGCACATTTGTAAACACTGACTCGGTACTTCTGCCTAAGTCAACCGTGACCTTTTCCACGTAATTGCGTATTACGTGACGTCACGAACGCGCATCACAGCTTATGCGCATTTGTGCTTATGAAACGTAAACTTTTTTATTTATTTTTGAAATGACCGATCGTTTCGCTAGATAAGACCCTTATTCATCGTCCGGTATCGTTTAAAGCCCTTTGAAGCTGCACTGAAACTGTCATTTGGACCGTTTGGGTCCCAATGAAGTCCATTATATGGAGAAATGTTTTCATCAAAAACCTTAATTTCTTTTCGACTGAAGAAAGAAAGACATGGACATCTTGGATGACATGGGGGTGAGTAAATTATCAGCAAAAGTTTTTTTAAAAGTGAACTAATCCTTTAAAGCTTTGTTAAAAGCATGATAGCACTATCATAATGCGTCTGAATACATGCACTTACTCCTCCTGACTAATGGACCAAAATTCATACACAAGAGGACAGCGTTTAGATCCACTGCGGTGCATTATTTAACAGTATTCCCTGCCTCTTTGTATGTCCATCACAAGCTGAAACTGAGAAAAACTTTCCAAACGGAACAAAAACCCAATAAATATTTTTAAACAGAAATGTTATATACATATACATATACATACACACACAAACGTTTTTTAAATGTTATTTTATAGTAAAATTAAATGCTACAATAAAGCAATTAAGCAAGTATAAATTGCTTTATATAAATTAAAATATTTTAAGGTATATATTATCACTTTTAAATTACACTATAATTACATACAATAATATTATATTATCTTCAGTATAAACTACAACTACATGAAACTGTTTTGGCTATTGCATCAGAACAGAAACCAAGACAAGAAGACTTGAGCATGTTCACCACTGAAACCTCAGTCTGAAAAAAATTAAGATACGATGGATAAGAGGTCAGTCTAGCGCTACAGACCAACAGATAACCTGTGACTTTTCTACATCACCACCGTTTCCAGATATGTTGATGTTAAACTAGATGTTATATTTTCTACATGAGAGGCTGATCAGTTCAAAGATAAAGGTTTTGAGAAGTTCTTTTAATAAAAACAATCTGAACTGCACATGTGACATCAACAGATACTTTAGTTGGAGCCACTTTGCTTAAACGCAGACATCACCACACAAAAGACCACATTAGCAGATGTACTAGAAACCCACTCGGAAGAGCAACTGCAAAGCGTCACCTTGACAACCACCAAGAACACTGCTGCATTGTGGCTGTGACTTCTGCATGTAGACAAAACATCTCAAAATGTAAATCAAGTTTAAAATATAATGCTGACTGAGGATATTAAAGATAGCCTTTAGCACCTTCGCTGACTTATGGTCCATTTTTTGCACGCATTGAAGAATCACTTCCTCATAAAATCAGAGGCACAAATAGAAAAAGACCATTTTAACACCAACTCTACAGAACTACGTACAGCACTAAACGTCTAGCCAAGAACATGTGTAAACAGGCTGCAAAAAAAGCAGAAGGAATTGTGGGAAGAGGCTGGATTTGGAGTCAGCAAGTGCCTTTTGTAATGGTAAAGTAACTAACTTGATGTTTACTGCACAATGTTCCAACAAACTGTAATGACCGTTGGGTCAGTGTGAATTAGCCCAGAAACACGCCAACAAAACATGTCAGTGAGATCCAGTACATTCAAACGCACACGGCTAACATCACATTTCTTGCCACTTCTGTGTTTTTAAAGATAAAGTTGTGTCATTGTGGCTGATGATCAGCAAAATTGAAGACAGTTTATGTAAATGTTCACAAAAGTGTGCTCTCTTCCTGATACCTTTCAAAACACAACATATAATAAATCCAAAAATTTAAATTCCATCATTTATTCACCCTCATGTCATTCCAAACTCTATCTTTAGTGTTTTTGAGGGTCTTAAAAAGTCTGAATTCGCCCTTTCACGAATCAAGGTCTAAGATCTTAAAAAGGTCACAGCACTAAATTTTTCTCAGTATTCTTATATTATATTATTTTCCTAATACAAATATCTATTTATAAAAATTAAGATATGAAGTCTTGTTTTCTAAAACATTGAACAAAATGAAGCGAGTTCATGATTAAAGCGACAACAAATATCTGTCAATGGGGAATGAAAACTTGTTTTCCCATTGAATTTAGATTTTAGAGTTTCCTGAGCCTGGCAAATATTTGCTCTTGTTTTTATCATAAACTCATAAGCAAGCCATAGGCTAATTTATATCATTTTGCTTCTCAAGTAAAACTTAATTTATCTTAATTTAAGAATCCAAACGAGACAAAAATACTAAAGAACATTCCTTTTTTTGCCAAGGTATTGTAGAAGTTATTTACACATTCTTGCGGTTGGGAGTAGAGCTAAATTAAATTTTAAAAATAATAGATCTATTGGAATTATTTATATTTATATTTAGAGACTGATGCACTGTGCACCATTCAATTCATTCCTTGAACTGACAAAATTTTCTATACTTGTCTTAAAAAGGACAAATAAAACCCTACCTCTTCATAAAACCCGTTTTGAAAAAGTGTTTAAAGTCAGTGTAAACAACTTTGGACCCATTGTCGTTCATTGCGTGGACAAAAACAATAGAAACATTCTTCAAAATATCTTCTTTTGCATTCCACAGAAAAAGATAAACGAAACAGAAATACATGAAATGAGGGTAAATTGCAATATTCATTTTTGGGTGAAGCAGCTTAAGTAAACAGTTTCCTACTCGTGTACAAGTTTAAGTTTAAGTTTACTTTATTTATATAGCACAATTAAAACAGCCAGAAGACTGACCAAAGTGCTTTACACTTGGAAGCATCCACAAGAAAAATTTAAAGGAAACAAGACACATAAATAAGAAATGGAATAGATAAAATACAACCTAATAGGCCATTGAAAACAAATAGGTTTTTAAGAGTGATTTAAAAATCGTCAGACTAGGGGCCGTTCTAATCTCAACTGGCAAGTCATTCCAAAGACGAGGCCCAATTACTGAAAAGGCACGGTCACCTCTACGCTTGAGTCTAGAGTGTGGAATTAAGAGGAGGTTCTGGTCGCCGGATCTCAAACTTCTCAAAGGGGTATACTGGTGTACAAGGCATAAGAGACAAAATAAAGTCAGGCTTCTTAGCACATGCGTGCTATTTGCAACAGAAACCACGCATGAGAACATATGTTTGCTTACTGCATTATTCATAACTACACTTCTGCTCTACACACAATATCCAACACGATAGTCTGAAATCAGGAAAAAAAAAACAAATCCCAGAGCAGCAGACTAACGCCAACACCATAATCCTGCCTGTTCTCCTCCACACCACTTCAGGACATGGTTCATTTAGTGTCTCTGCCGTCCCATCACAAAGACAAAGACCTGCTGATAATCTCGGCTGGTAATCAGATCAAAGGAATGATGCTGTTGACGTGCTTATGACAGGCTTACGCATACATGAAAGATGCCCCTAAACTCAACCTGAGAGATTAGAATGATTGCGTTTAAATCTCCGAGCACTCGAGTATGAGCCCTTTCCTCCGCACAGCTGATATGTTGCAATCCAGCTCAAAGAGGGACGGCTTGAACTCTCCTTAGGGAGAGAAGGAAAGATCGCAGCTTTATATAAGCTGGACAGGGACATACAGCTGTGTGGTCTGGGCAGATTAACAGATGCCGTGCTTGAGATTAGCATTCAGACGCAAGAGGAAAGAGAAATTATGTGCTTGCGTAAACAGTTGTTTTGAGAAGCTGCTGTTTGGATGGAAGAAAATGCAGTGATATCACGAAACAGATATTAGAAGTGAGGAAATAATGACAAATGAGCAGCAACTCGCCCTTGAAATCAACAAATGGCTTTTTCTTCATTATTTCTGCACTCATACCAAAAAATGCTCTAAAATGCTTTTCAATTTTACAAGCTGAATGCCATAAACTCCTTCATGATGACAACATATTTTACGCCGTTTGTTGACAAGGTTGAGCAAACTGAAAGACAACGTTGCATTACTGTGACCAGTGATCAGCAAAAATGAAGAAAGTTTGTCAATGTGCGCTAATGTAATCTTCTAGACACATTTCAAAACAATGACGTAAAATTAAAAAGATAGTTCCCCCGAAAATTAAAATTCTGTTTTACTTGCTCTCACGTCTTTCCAAAACTGTATGACTTTTTCTTCTGCAGAACACAAAAGATATTTCGAAAAATGTTTCATTGCAATTTACTTTTGTTGCATCCTCAAAAAAACAGTACAACCACTCTTTAAAATATTTTCTTTTGCGTTTCACGGAAAAAATGGAAATCATACAGGTTTTGAATGACATGAGGGCGAGTATATTTTTAGGGTGAAACATACGAAATAAACAGGAACTAGTCCTTAATCAACAAACTGCTTTTTGTTCATAATTTTTCTTCGTACCTAATATGCTTAATTTCAAATGCTTATCACTATAAACTGGTTTATGAAAAATTCCTTGCGTTTCTCTTCCATGTCACTTTAAACAAAGTTGTCAGCTTTATGAGAACACACACATATATACATATATATATATATATATATATATATATATATGTGTGTGTGTGTGTGTGTGTGTGTGTGCGTGTGTATACTCACACACACACGCATATATAACCACAGGCACACATCAATGGTGCTGATATGTTGAAATTTACATTATCTTTTAAAGTACTTCCTTATTCACAATACCTTAATCATCCACCCTGCTTCACGTAAACGGCAAATAATTTTTCCTGTCATATGAACAGAAGACCAAACAATAAAACGAATCAATAACTAACAAACCAATTGGTCCAGATCCAATACAGCCTGTAAGTACTGCTTCAGTAGTTAATTAGTAATGAGACAATAAGGCACTTACAGACATTCTGATCAAGATAAAAGAAAGCCCCCACTACGTGCTCACATGGACTTATATTAATAAACAATAACAGACATGAAATAATCATGACTTACCTTCAATATTTCCCCACGTTTAAAACTCAGCTCATCATCTGCAGTTGCTTTAAAATCATACTTGGCAATGGCCTCCATGGTACAGCCTGATGGACACCTATGTGGTAAAGCAGTGGAAGATGCCTCCTAATGCAGTTTATATCCCTGTTGTGGACCAGAGGACCAGACAATGAGATCTCAATAGCGAAGATGAGCACAGATCCAAGAAGACACAATGATCTCCACCTGCCTCTCTCTCTGTCTGTCAGCCCCGCGTCTCTCCTCCCGTCGCGATCCTCACATAAAGATCACGGCGAGAAACCTGCGAACAAAGTACAGTCTTTCAGAAAACCCGATAGGGTTCGATAGTATTGATCTAGTGTTCTAGACTGTTCAATGGGCCGCGCCCCACGATACAACTGGCATTAAAAAGCAAACGCTCCCCATAAAGAGGAAGGAAACCCATATGCTTGACGTCTCAAGCGGCCAATTACGCGCCGCGGCCAGAGCGGACCGTCCAATCAGATTAGCGCGTCGAGCCTGCGTCAGCCAATCAAAGCCCTAGAAGGGGCGTCAACACCCAATTGGCTTCGCTCCGTCTGTAGCTCGACCAATAAACGGCCAGAATTTCACAGCGTTCGCAAACTCAAGGTTCGATAACGTCATAGCGCTATAGAACGTGCACAGAATAATATTCGTTTGAGCGAATATCAAGAATTGCGCAGACATAAGTCTAAGTAAACGAGATGTAATGTATTAAAGAGATCAGATTTATAGCAGAGAAAAGTGCGTAAATGACACCGGAAATGCCTTGGATGTTATTTAAAGCATAGGCTATATGTTATCGTACATTTGAATCATATTTATATCTTACATAGTACTGCAACTCAACAGGCAGCATTTGACAACGACATATTACTGTCTAACGCTTGAATCTCGAAACAACATCATATAACAGAATCGCATGATGTTTACAACATTCATATAAAATAAATATTCATCTTAAACGGCAAAAAATGTTTACCATTAGGCTATATATGCAGTAACACTGCATAAAACTCTCTTCCAAAGTCTAAATATTATATGCAAGTTTTTGAAGTTGTTACATTCACACTGTATCTTTTAAATGATAATAAAAAAATAAACACGACTAATTCCAGTACAGTTCCGAAGGTTCTAGTTTAAGAATCCCGTGGTAACTTATATCCTAACTTTAAAAAACAACAACACATGAGACGCGTTCCTTCTGTCAACATGTCTACAAGCATAAATTATATGATTACTTTATCATAAATAATAGCGAACAGCGGTAACTGTTAATGTATAGAAAAGCACAGAGGCCTTATGGCCTTTGCTTATTTTTAACGTGGAAAAACACATTGCCGCTGGCAGTCAGAGAAAAGCTGTAGTATCATATACTCACTCTTGAAGAAGGCCAACACTCGCTCTCTCGTTTTAAAAACCCTAGAATCCACTCGAATTGTCTTTAATCGTTGATGAGGTTGAGCTCTTCTACCTCGCCCGACTTGAAATGGTGAAAAATTGCTGTATTTTTCTGTTTATTTCCGTTTCCTCTTAGATACAGCGACGTCCGCACGTTCCGCCTGCCCCCTGGTGGACGAGTTGAGTCATTACATAATTTTATAATAACTGTCCAGGCTGCAGCATAGTGCCATCTTCTGGTCAAACATCAAGAGTGTCTTAATTTTACAGGGGATAATAAAAACATATTTGACACTGTCTTGATTGTTGAAGCTTACGACATTGCTTGAAACTGCATACATTACCCTTACGAAAATTAATAAAACATACCAAACAACCAAAAATAATAAAAAAAAACATAGTTACAATAGTTAAACCATGCTAACCACAAATTAACCATGGTTTTGCTACACTAACCATAGTTTAACCGTTATTTGTAGTAAAACTGTAGTTATATACAAATATGTCAAAAACATGGTTGCTTCACTTTTACTATAATAAAACCATGGTTAATTTTCATAAGGGTAAGACTCAATATCAGAATCAAATGGTATAGTGAAGGCCTATTATTAAATGCCATCATTTCATTGTTAGGAAGCTTGTATTTTATAATTGTGTATGATGTTGTGACAGTAAAAGTGAATGGATTTTTTTTGTAGATTTTATAAACAAGCAATAGATCTTAGCCTATGTAGCTCCATATTTTAATTTGCATGAGTGAAAATGAGGCTGTGAACAATGGAAGTGCAGGTTCATTTGACTGTAAGCCTATTATTGTTTAATAGCCTATTGATTATTCAGCTAACGAAACTTCTGAGAAATACTTAAAGTAGATAAAACTTAAAAAAAACAGTCAAACAAAAAAAAGTTGTGAAAGTTGTGAACTGTGTAAATTACATGGCCTTTACAAAGTGCATGTCATAAACACTTTAGGTCTACCATCACAGCCTCGCATATGGCGTCTAACCTGATTAAGGTCTAAATAACCTTATATTGGCCAATAATTATTTTCAAATGATGCTTGATCAAAACCATGGCATGTGGTCCACCTGCAAAATTATCCCTCAGCCTTAGTCTTTACAAAGAGGCTAAATACTTAAAAGTTAATGTATTAATGTACTTTGCAACATAGCCCCCTATAGCTCATATATGGATTTATTATATTATTATAGGCTATATATTACATATTATATGTATGCACAATTTATCAACTGTCTGTATCTAATAATAGGCCCACCCAGAATGAGGCTATACCTTCAGACAAACAAACAAATAAATAAATACATACATAAATAAAAAGTAAATAAATAAATAAGTAAGTGCTGGGCAACGATTAATCACGATTAATCACATCCAAAATAAAAGTTTTTATTTATATAATGTATGTGTGTGTACTGTATATGTATTATGCATATATAAATAGACACACATGCATGTGTATATTTAAGAAAAATATGTTATGTTTATATATTAAATATATTTATATATAATATAAATTATATGAATATAAATATATACATGTAAATATTTTCAAAATATATACTGTATGTGTGTGTCTTTATATATCACAGTATACACAATTATTATATAAACAAAAACTTTTATTTTGGATGCGATTAATCGTGATTAATTGTTGCCCAGCACTAAATAAAGATGTTTACAAGATTAATATGTGGTATATTAATATGTGTAATTAATGGCGTTTAGTTAATGCATGTACATGACACTAATATGACATTCTGACTGAAATGTTTTTGTAAATATGCAAATTACTATATATCACTTTCATGCAGGCTAAATAGACTACGAAAATATACTATCATAACCTATATTGCGGTTGATTTTGGCATCGATTATCTGCTTCAGTATGTGCTCTTAACGCGTAACCTGCTCAATCCCCTCCAGGTCTTTTATAGCAAAACAACATTGAGTCCTACATTCGTAAACATGTTTCCACTTTTCACTTCGCAGACACTTCAAACCCAGCCTGATTAAACCGCTCACTAATTGCAGGGACAGTCCCAATGAGGAAAGACGTGCAAATTACGTGCTTGAAATGACATCCCAAATGGGATTAGCTGCTGTAAATGGAGTCGATTGAGGCAGAACTAGCAGTTCTGTGCAGTTTCTCGTATCTTGAAACCGTGGTGTTGCCCAAAGTGCCCAGATGGATGATGTTCGTCACATCAGCAGGATCATAATAATAATAGGCATCAGGCAGCAAATCAGACGCTTCATCGAGCTCGACTCTTCAGATCACACACAGCCTCACAGATGTTCTGTCCATTGTGAAGGAACGAGAGCGTTAACCTCAGAGTCGTTTTAATCAGACCATGAAGCGCTCAAGTGTGCATTAGCGCACATATTGGCGATGCTGGAGATCACGACTGGTGTAGAGCGCGTTTGAGGAGCTGTCAACTAGTGGCATGCGTTTCAGAGGACAAATTCAAGGCAGAGAGAGCCCTCTATGCCTGCAGTGCTCCTCAAACCACTGGAGATAATCAGATAAAGGTAGGTTCTTGAAAAATGAGATGACATTTGATGTTTTACACTAACCAAAAGTACCAAAAAGTGCTTGTGTGCCATGTACCATGTCATTATTTCATCATAATATTTGATATGATACTGTTGAAGTACCATGTAAATATCCTACTATGGTATATTAATATTTCTTTATTTATTTCAAGGGTATAAATGATGATTGGCAGTTAAAAGGAAAGGCATTAATACATTTTCATGTTCATCTGCGAAAAATAGTAAGATTGATTTTACATAGGCTTGCTGTTCTAATAGTAGCCTAACAAAAGGCCAAATAGATTATAAAAATATCCTTAGAAATTGTAGTTTGCTTGTTGACTGGATTTTTGTCTGTTCAGTATAATATGTCTATACATTGTCCTTATTTTTTAATGTTAAAATAATTCTCATTTCAGAATTCTCAGGATAAAAAGTGAGAATATTTTAAATGGTAAAAAATTACATTCGGTAACTGTATAAAAAAAATCATCGCGTTAAAGATTTAATTAATAATTGACCATTTTAACTCGGACGCCCTTTAAAATCTTCGTGTTTTTTTTCTTCCTCTTTTCCTCTGCGGACACACAGTACCCCCTTGTGGCCCACTGGGAGTCCCCAGTTTGGAAATCTAGGGAAAATGTAAAAATGAGGATGCCACTGTAGTCAATAAAACAAATAGACAGCAAGGCAACAGCAAGCATGATCCAAAAACAAACTCCAATTCTAATCCTGAAAAGCCTGAAAGGTTTTGGACAAATCCATAAGATAACGTGCGGTTTAGTGGGGGTTTTTTTCAGTGTCCAGATGTGACTGTTTAGAAAGGCCTTAGTAAGTGTTTAATATAAGTTTAAGTAAGATTTTTTTAGAATGAATTAGTCAGATGTTGTGACAAATATATTTTCTTAATATGTAGCCTAAGCATTTTTCTTAATATGTCACTTAAAATATTTTGAAATGTTATCAAATCTCATATGAGAGATAGGAACCTGTTGTTAATAACATCTGTGCATTCGTTTTATGGTCAAGTTTGTGATGGACTTCAACGTGACCTCCTCTGAAAACTCCAGTGCTGAGTTTAACTCATCTCAACATTTAAATGCAGGTAAATACACTGCATAATATTTTTTTCTGGCAACCTGAATGAGCGTCATGTTGCAAAATAACAGGCTTTAGCAATGAGGGGCATTACCAATGAGGTTAGACCAACAAAAGACCTTTTAACTGTCAAGTAGCTCTTATATTTTATAGCATAATTTTCTTAATTAGATTCATTTGTGGTTCTCTGCTTGTGTCTAGCTCTTGACTCACAGGTTTTGTGGCTGGCATAATGTTCAGTAATTATGACAGGATGAGACTGAGAGGACCTGAACCATTCTGACAGAGAAAATATTCATGCCTAGAAATATTGTTAAAATTGAATATGAATAAAAAAAATTATTACCAGGGACAACAGTCAAATACATAATTTAGTGGTGAAATATTTACACTGCATGTTCAAAACTTTTTTTTAAATGTTTTTGAAAAACATCTCTCATGTTTACCAAGGCTGCATTTATTTGACAGGCTAAAGAATACAGCAAAAACAGTATTATTGTGGAATAATATTATATTTTCAAAGAGCTGTGTCACAGTGCATACACGAGGAGGATACAGGAACACGCAGACGAGGAGTAAACTCAAAATAACAGTCTTTAATGAATCCAAACAAGGCAGGGCAGGGCAAAACAAGGCAAGGCTGACACAGACAGGAACACCGGGGAGTAACGAGTAGACCAGACGACATGAAACTGAACAGGCAGGAACTTAAACACACAGGTTAATTACACGAACACAGCTGGAACAGAATTAACTAATGATCACACTAAACAAGGACAGGAAACAAACCAAATATGGGCACAAGAGGCGGGAACACATGACAGAGGACTGACGAGCTATTTTTTATTTTATTATATTTTAAAAAGCTGTATTTTCAGCATCATTACTCCAGTCTTCAGAGTCACATGATCCTTCAGAAATCATTCTAATATGCTGATATTTCTTATTATTACCAATGGTAAAAACAGTTAGCTGCTCAAAACTATAACACATTTTCCCAGGATTCTTTGATGAATAGAAAGTTTGAAAGATTAGTATATTTATTTGAAATGGAATTCTTTCATAATATTATAAATGTATCAATTTAATACATACTTACTTACAGAAGTAAACTATTTATTTCCTTAGAAAAAAAAAAACCTTTGGTCAGTAGTGTGTGTGTGTGTGTGTGTGTGTGTGTGTGTTTAAAAAAGAAGAATTAAAATGAAAGTGGATTTTTTTAAATGTATCTTGATACTGTAAAATATTCTCTTTTTTCCCTGCAGACACTGATGAACAGTATCACAATGTTCTCATGCCAAGCATTTACGGAGTCATCTGCTTCGTCGGCATAATAGGCAACTGCATTGTCATCTACACCATCGTCAAAAAAAATAAATTCAGGGCGCAACAGACGGTGCCTGATATCTTCATCTTCAGCCTGTCCATCGCAGATCTTCTGTTTCTCCTTGGCATGCCTTTCCTCATCCACCAGCTGGTGGGAAACGGTTCGTGGTGTTTCGGTGCCACCATGTGCACCGTTATCACAGCGCTGGACTCCAACAGCCAGATCGTGAGCACCTACATTTTAACGGTCATGACTTTGGATCGATACTTGGCCACGGTTCATCCCATCCGCTTCAACCACATACGCACTCCATGCGTGGCTGTGGCCGTGGTGGGCCTGGTGTGGATCCTCTCGCTGCTGTCCATCACACCGGTGTGGATGTACGCCGGCCTCATGCCCCTGCGGGACGGATCGGTAGGATGCGCTCTGCTCCTTCCCAATCCGGCCACAGACACATACTGGTTTACTCTCTACCAGTTTGTGTTGGCGTTCGCTTTGCCGTTGGTGATCATTTGCGTGGTGTTTTTCAAGATCCTCCAGAACATGGCCGCCACAGTGGCTCCACTTCCCCAGCACAGCCTTCGCGTGCGCACTAGAAAGGTCACTCGCATGGCCGTCGCCATATGCCTGGCGTTTTTCATTTGCTGGGCGCCTCATTACATCTTGCAACTGGCACATCTGAGTGTGCAACGGCCCAGTTATGCCTTTCTGTATGCCTATAACATCGCCATTAGCATGGGCTACGCCAACAGCTGCATCAACCCGCTGCTCTACATCATGCTGAGTGAAACTTTCAAAAGACAATTCATTGTAGCCATCCGTCCGGCGCACAAAGACTTCCGGGTTGATCCGGCAGAAGGGAGTGTCAGTCTCCGTCTGGTCCCTGATGGACCGCAGCAGTCTCAGTCCTCCCGCGAGCTGCTGCCAGTTACTGTGGCTGTGCACTGAAACGGCATTGACTCATGCTGAACTCATTTTTTGTGTGTCTATAATGAGCATGCAGCTAAAAAGATGTCTATGAAGAGTCTTGCAGAATTGTTCATTTACAGTTTGTGGTTTGAAATGGATCTGTGATGATGCACATTTTTCTTGGCATATTTATGAAAGAGGTATGAAGTGTACACCACCTAATTATAGCAACATTTTTACATTGCAGTGATTCAATGCCTTGCAGTAGCATTCACAGCCATTTGTTTTCTTTAAAATATGGTTAATTATAAATATCTATTACCGAGTGTGGTGAGTGGGGCGGGGCCGAGAGCCGTGGGAACGGAGCGAGGCCGGTGGAGTTAATGATAATGAGCGACACCTGCGACACTCACCGGTCTCGAGTTCCACTGTCGTCACTCCTCCTTTTATCCTTCCGGAGCTCCTCCGTGGGACTCGAGACCGGTGAGTGTCGCAGGTGTCGCTCATTATCATTAACTCCACCGGCCTCGCTCCGTTCCCACGGCTCTCGGCCCCGCCCCACTCACCACACCGAGGATGCAATAATTTGATTTATTTTGCCAATTTAAAGGGTTAGTTCACCCAAAAATAAACATTCTGTCATTAATTACGCACCGTCATGTCGGTCCAAACCCGTAAGACCTTCGTTCATCTTTAGAACAGAAATTAAGATATTTTTGATGAAATCCGAGAGCTTTCTGTCCCTGCATAGACAGCAAGAGAACTACCACGGTCAAGGCCCAGAAAGGTAGCAAGGACATTGTTAAAATGTGACATCAGTGATTCAACCGTAATGTTATGAAGCTACGAGAATACTTTGTTTGCACAAAGAAAACAAAATAACGACATTATTCAACTAATTCTTCTCTTCGACGTCAGGCTTCAACGTGTGTTCATGACAGTACCACAACACATGCAGTGGAGAGACTGACACAGAAGAGAAAAAATGTTGAATAAAGTCGTTATTTTGTTCTCTTTGCACACAAAAAGTATTCTCGTAAAGTATTTTATCATTGTAGGGAGGTGTACACAGATTTCAGTTCAAACATGGAAAAGTGAATTTTGCACCCTTTAAGTAACTAATAAAGTAACCAATTACTTTTTAATTTAGAAGGAAATATCTGAATTACTTTTTTAAATAAGTAAAGCCAGTTACTTTGTTTCCCATGTATTGATTGACAGCTGTCATGTTTCCATGTTGAGAGAAATCGGGAGTAAGTGCAGAGGCGTTGTGTGTAAACATGATGTTACTGTAGTTCTAGTCTAAATATGAACATGCATTTACTCATCTCACCTGCATAAAAACAGAATCAATATTCTTCAAAATGAATAAAAACAGCCAAATGCAAACTCAGAATATTATATAAACCTGTAATAATTTTATGTTAAATAAGACAAATATTATTTATGTATTTAATCCCATTTTATTAACCAATGTCTTTGCTACTGACCTTTGATGATCCAGTTCAACCATACTAAGCAAAAATGACACATTTGTCTTTCATTTTTGTTATTGCTGAATAGTGTTGAACTTGCTTCTCCTGCGTTGGATTCTTAATGCAATTTGTTTGAGCTGCACCCTCTACTGTACAGACGTGAATTTACATTTCCTTCAGCCTGAGGCGTATTCATTTCACTTTTGGGTTACACTTTATTTTGAGGTGTCCTTACAGTGTAATTATACATCATTTATCGTTATTATAATAGTTAGCACATGTAACGTGTAACAAGGACACCTTACAATAAACTGTTAACTCACTTTTTTTGTGAAAGGGATTTGTAAAAGAAGAACTTTTTATATTAAAAATAAACAAGCAAGCCCTGCCCAGATTTAAAAAGTATCGCAACATACTGCATTACTTTCCATAAAAACTAACTAAGTAATGTAAGTAGTTACTTTTTTAGGGAGTAACACATTACTTTTAAAAGTAACTTTCCCAACACTGCTGATGTCACATAGACTATTTTAACAATGTCCTTACTACCTTTCTAGGCCTTGAATGTGTGTTTCTGTCTATGGAGTGTCAGAAAGCTCTCTCATTTTTGGAAGAACTATCTCTTTAAAATAACTCTTTTCTAGTTGAATATATTTTGAAATCTGCAGTGTCACATGATCCTTCAGAAATCTTTCTAAAATGCTGATTTAAAAAAAAAAAAATTATTATCATCAATGTTGAAAACAGTTGTGCTGCATAATATTTTTGTGGAAACTGTGATGATTTTTTTCCCAGTATTCTTTGATGAATAGAGAATTCAGAAGACCAGCATTTATTTGAAATAGAAAACTTATGAATGTCACTTTTGCTGTGTCCTTGATAAATGAAAGAATGGTTTTCCTCTGCAGCTAAATAATTTTATCCACTCACATAGAGGCATATAAATATGACAGGTCTATTTTCTCCTTCTTATATCAATAAATGTAACACTTTCCTTTTTTTTTTTCTTTTTTACCTCAAAAGAGACTTGCTGGTTTTACATTATTTGAAACAAAAGAGTATTGTAAAGTCGTTGAAAATGTTTTTGTGTTTTAACTAGATTGCTGCTTTTTGTTGGAAACACAACTCTTGTTTTTGATGTTGGTGTAAATGTGTATGTGATGGTACTCGTATTTGATATTACATGTGTTACGTTGTAAAATATATTTTAAATTGTCTGTACATGTAAATATCAACACAAAATGTCCTTTATTGTAACTCAGTATTGGTATAAAGATACAGTAGGCTATGGCAAAGTTATGTGTGTGTGTGTGTGTGTGTGTGTGTGCAGAACAACGCTAGTTTTCACAATGCCAGCCATTGTTCTTCTGAAAAGAGAATGTAATTTTATGGGATTTTTTTTCTCCTTTATGTGGGCATATTCTGTTATTGAAATCGATGTATAAAGTATATTCTCATCAAAGGAGTTCAAAGTGCTATATTTCCTCACATGAAAAACAGAACGGAACAAGTTTGTTGCTCAAAAACTGCCTTGAATTTTCATAACACCCCTTCAAGTGTAACACACGCCTGCAGAATTGTCTATGAATTTATGATTTAATTTCATATAGTTAATGAGGGCTCATTACAAAGGCAACACCTATATAGCAATAAACTTCCTCTGGCTGTATAAAGGCACCTCCATTGAGAGGAAGTAATTATCTGAACATATGTGAACTAAATAAAAGAGCTCATGTCAAGAATAACAATGAATGTGTGAACTGTGACAGGAAACGAGCCTGAGCCTGGGTTTAGTTTCGTCTCTAGGAAACGCTGTGAACTCGTGTCATGGTTGTTTCACACTACGCTCAGAGACTGTGGAGACTGTTTGGTCTGTCATGCATGAAGTGGCCTCATGCTTTATTAATTGGAGCGCATACATGAATGAATACACGATGCAATGACGCAGAGTGCTTGAAATTGAGTGTTATAGAAATGAGCCGAACTTTCACAACGATTGTGCCTATAGTTTCAAGCCTTTCATCAGTACTGCGGCACAGGCCCCCATCAATGTCCCCATGGTTTAATACTCATTCTTGATACTGTTTTGGATATGTAGGTATAAAAAGTATTTACCTGTTGCTCGTCCACACGCTGTAAAGAGCTGCTTCATTACTGACACACGACAGAAGACTATATGATTTTTAAGTTTTGTTTTATATAATGCATGAGTAATAAATATAATGCAATAAGTAATAAATATTACTTAATTCAGCGTTATTTGTGTTTACTGTCTGCTGAAGTACCCCCTTTCTGAGAAACTGTCGCAAATGATTCATTGCGTGAATAAAGTGTTTGAATGAATCAAACTGAACCGCTTTTGCGAACTTGACCGATTAGAACAATAGTGATTCACAATTGATAGAAAATACGCAACACGATTGATGAAATTCTGTCAGGGAAACTACAATAACATTTAGAAATGCACAACAAAACAATGTATGCGGTACTTAAAAACACCATGAAATCAACTGTAATTAAGAATGCAAATGTAACTTTGTTTCAGAACAAAGTTATGAACAAACATTCTTCTAACATTATCCACCTCATTTTTCCTGTGAGCGTGGCCGTTTGTAAATTTAATTTGTCTGGCTTCCAGTGTCATCTGCCTGCTATGTTTAGCTGTAAAAACAGTTTATCATCAAGCAGAAGTCCCACATAGCCTATTTATCCACCTTTTTATTCAACACGGAAGAAAGAATTTACAAATGGCCACACCCATGTTTAAGAAAAAGAATGAAGCAGCTCTTGACTTCAACATCAATCCTCTTTAGCAATAGGTTGCAGGTGTTGTCTGAGTCTCTGAAAATCATGATGTCAATCTTTTTGGTCTTGGAGATGTTCAGATATAGTTGGTTAGCCCTACACCATAAAATCCTCCACTAAACTCTTGTACTCCCCCCTCCTGACAATTCCTAATATACATACGTCACAATTGCAGTATCATCAGAAAACGTCTGCAAATGGCAAGACACAGCATTGTATTTGAAGTCTGAGGTGTAGCAGGTGAACAGAAAAGGGGATAACACAGTCCCCTGTGGTGCACCAGTGCTGTTGATCACCATGTCAGAGGAATAGTCACTCAGCCTGATATACTGAGGTCTCCCATGTGTGGAAGTCTCTTATCCATTTCAAGTGTTGATCCAGCCCCAAATCTGCCAACTTTTCACTCAGAAGTAGGGGCTGTATAGTGTTGAACGCACAAGAGAAATAAAAAAAAAAAACATGATTCTCGCAGCACCGTAGCCTTTTTCCAGATAAGAGTAAGATCTTTGTAGCAGGCTATAACAAAGGCTGTTCTAGTGTCTTCTTTATGTCAAGGCAACCGGCCTGTACTCATTCAACATGCTGGGGTGTGCCCGTTTGGGAACTGGTATGATACATGCTGTCGTCCACAGTGATGGGACTTTCCCCACCCGCAGGCTCAGGTTAAAAACATACCCAAAGGGTATGGCAATTCAGCTGCACAGGTCTTCAACAATCTTAGCAGCCTAATCAGAACTGAGTCTCCAGTTTTCTATTAATCTGATCAGAAGTGAAGGTGGGAGGAGGGGGGAATGATACTTTCCGATGTAATAGCTGTCTGAAAGGGTCCATCCATCGCTGGTTTAAAAGTTAAAGAATTTGAGGAAGTGAATACATGGACAAACTAGCTGGGTGACTTGTAGTAGCAGGATTTGGGCAGTCACACCTGTTGAAAAACTGATCAGTTTGGTTTGCCATATATCTACCCCCGAGCCCGCACAGCAGTTGTTGGTCTTTTTAAATCCAGTAATCATTTTCATACTATCCCAGACCTCACACAAGTTGTTCTCTTGAAGCTTCTCCTCCACCTTTCTTTTGTATGACTCTTTTGCTTCTCTGAGATGGACCTTAAGTTCCCATTGGATGCCCTTTTACTCTACTTTTAAATCACTGGTGATCCCTTCGCTGTGCAATTAAAGCCACGACAGTTGAGTGCATGAAGTGTCCAACATTCCACACTTTGTTTTTTTGGTTAAGTGTATCATCCGGGTATATAAAGTGCACTTTTTCTTTTTGGAATTTTCAGTGTGAACACACTACTCACACTAAAGTTATCTGGTCTCAACATTCTGAAAACATGAACACAAAAACATTATTTATTGCATGTTCACGTTTTTTCCTGAAACATTTTGATGTTCGTCTAACTATTCTAACTTCATGTTTCAGATTGTTCAGAGAAAATTCCAAAATAACATTAATAAACAATGTTTAGCGGAAACATATTTTGGTATGTTTTTAGAGTTAAAATGTAATGTTCTTGATGTTACTTTCTCATATGCCAGCTTAATAAACATTCTTAGGTTAATTCTATTGAAAACTCAAAACTATTTGTCTCTATGGCAATATGGAAATTTCTCAGTTTGTTTTGAGCAAGTCTAGTTCTACATGACAACAATGGCTCAACCAATGGTGTGAATATTTTTCCTCAATCAATGGCTAACAGGGACTTTTAAACAATTTAATTAGTCGATTTCTGTTGCTGTATGCTAGAAAGCTATTTCAATAGACCAAATATATTGAAGACTCATCCTGCGCTGATGCCAATCAAATGCTACCAAAAGTGTGCACTTCTCCATGCACATTATGCAGGGAATATTTGTTTACATATAGTTCATTTGATGAAATTTGATGCCAATGGATAAATTATCTCATCATCTGATTTAACGGTTTTCAGCTGTTCACTATTCAAATAAATTAATAGTAAAGTTGAACAAAAAATACATTTAAAATTCCTTAATGTAAGTTGTCCTAAATCATACATTTGCTTTACTAAGAGATTCATTAGAACAAATTGAAGCAGAACACGGAGTTAAAAATTGAAAACTGAACTGTGAACACTGAATATTAAAAAATGCTAAGAATAATAAATTAAAGTTTTAAAATGTTCTTGTTCACGATGAGTGATTGTGCAGTAGACTCGGTCCTGAATATGAATACAGCAATGCACTTCACCCTCTAAATAGTAGACTATATGACATACCATCTCGTGATGTTTCTGACAGCTTCTTCTTGACAGCTTCAATGGCAGAGATTGCTGTGGTCTGCATCTGCAACAATACATAAGGATGGTCTGGTTTTCTAAGCAGCACACTGAGTGTGATTTCTGGGAGCACTCATTGGTTGTAGCCTTGGGTTGTATAGAGCAGTTCTTTAGGTAATGGGAACAACAGCCACCATCATTTAACATAATAGAAGCTTTTTTAAACAGAATGTTATTGACTTAGCTCATTCACTTTCGTTTGTTTAACCATGTAAAGGGGAAAAATCCTTACTGTGATTTCTAAAGAAACAAGCAAACATCGTGTCCTCCAGGTCTTCACTAATGGACACTTTCAGTTTCAGTTGATGAATGGAACTCATGTTCATTGCTACAATGAGTATAAATGCACAATAAAAACATTTTACAAATGGATACAAAGAATGCAACATAAATTGGTTCACTATAAAAATTGTTTTATTTGGTAACCTTAAACATGTGCTTAAATAGCCTAAATAGACCATCTGTTGTACACCTTTTCAATGCATTTTCAATTTTCAATGTTTGATTCAATGTTCCTGCATAAAACAGACCTAATTAGTACAATAAAAACACATTTCCCTTTGGTATGTGGCAAAACCGCAATAATGGAAAGAAATTAATTAACATTTAATTAATTCCAAGCTACAACAAGGTGAACGTTTTATTTAAATGTCACTAAATACAATGCTACATTTTTCTAAACAATTGACAATAAAACACTGAAAATATATATTTATATAATAGACACAAACAAGTAAATGGCAAAATATTTATACTGGCTGCATATAGCCTATTCATTATCAATGTTGCTTCTTGGCACATTTAACCAATTCCTCATATTACACAAATAAATTATAGAACTCTTCTGTGCTTAAATGAAGTCTGCTTACTAACAAATATGAATCATATTTATGGATGGGTGAAAAAAAGTTTTTTTTTTCTTTTTCTTTTTCTGAGGGCAGTTCTGTACATCCTTCACATGCTGCATCATGTCAGAAAACCATTTTTTGAAATGACCCCAGGCTTTTTGCTAATTTCATCCTAGGTGGTCCCTTAATTTCTAATGATTTTATGCGCTTGCAAAGTAAATAAAGCCTGTGTTATTCATGCAAAATCATGGATTTAGTAAGTGTGTGTATTTCTGTGTGACCTTCTTTGTTACTGACATGATGAAACGTTACATTGTGATTTGATGAAAAGCTGAAGGACTTTCAAATTTATGAAAGCTGTAGAATTTTAGAAAGGGGAAAAAAAGAAGATTTAGGATGAATCAAATTATAAATAATTTACTGACATTGTGTGAATAATATGTAGTCATGTAATTTAAAAAGAAGTAACTGTAATGTGATTATGAGCATTTTAAAATGTATTACACTACGGGGCTGTTTACAGAGCTTTACGGTGGCCGAGAGAGCTCAACCCGTTGCAACTTCAGAAAACACATGCAAATAGAAAAAGCACCAGCAAATCAAGAAAACATCTTCATCAGTTTGACAGCAGGTGCTGCAAATGCTCACAACATAAACAAATAAAGAAATGCACTGCAAATGCGCACAACACAACCAAATAAAGAATTTTATTTGCAGCGCGTTTCTTTGTGTGGTTGTGTTTTTTCTATTTGCAGCGCGTTGAGCTCTCTCAGCCACTGTACAGGTTTGTGTATATGCAGAGCTGAAATAAAGTAGAGCATAAATAAAACTGAAAATAAAATGCACGCTCGAGGTGGTACTTCTGCTGCTGAAGTAATCTATTGCAGTGTTTCACTTTTTTATAGTATAAAATTGATTCTGTAACTGTATGACCTGCACAGGTCTATGGTTGCATGTGTCTGCTACACATAAAATTACATGTCACGAATGAATAATCTTTTGAAATGGGATGACTACTTGCAGTCCATTAATTATCACCCACATCAATAATTTATCAACTTCCAGATGAATAAATCATTCCATCCACACTCATTCCACAACAGGTGATGACCATCAGAGGATGGTATTGATTTTATTATTCTGGAAAACTACTGTTTAATGTATTTAAATTATATATACACACACATATATATGTAGATGCCTCATTAGCGACTGTTTCTATGGGCCGTGATACGTAGCCTAAGCCGTCCGCCATTTTGGAGCGGTATGCGAACCATAGATCTGTATAGATTCTCCATTCGGCCCATGATTCCACCGCTACAAGCATGTAGACGCATCCGCAATCTACATATTGATATCTATGCTGCGAAACCTTGAGGCCAAGTTGATTGTGCGCGTCTAAAACAGCAAGTTATACGCATGTATAAATATTTTGGTTTTGTGTGTGTGGTATCAGGTATAATCTAAAAGCTTAAATTACCCAAATTCATTCTCTAGAGTCTGTTTTGCAAAGCCTTACCATGGAAAGTTGTTAGACTCTAGCGGTAATTTTTTCTTTTTTAATTTGCACTGCACTATTTAGCAGTCAAATTCAAGTAGGGCTTGCTGCAGCCCACAAGATCCAGGAGGCATGGTTGGATCCACATCTAGGGGGTGGAGATTGGTAGGTTTAGGGGTGGAGATGGTAGGTTCAGGGGTGGGGATGGGTGGGTTTAGGGATCAGGGGGTAGAGACGGGTAGGTTTAGGTATATGTAAGGTGGGAGGAGTTGTATCTGGATCCAACCACGCCCCCTGGATCTTGTGTTCTGCAGCGAGAAGCTCCTCGTCAAATTCCTTCTCTAACCTTGACAAAAAATACATAGTTGAAAAGATTTTAAGACTCAAGTGTCGCATCCTTGAATATTCATTGATTGTTATGGTGAGTGACATCAAAAAAATGTTCCAAGATGGCGGCCGCATCTACATGCCTGGAGTGGTCTGTCTATGCTGAAAACAATTTAAATGCCTCTCTGGCCGCTTCACTCTCATGCCCTCTGAATGCAATCATGTAAAATGAGAATGGGAATCATGTCAGTATGACTCTCAATGCATCTTTATCGATTATATGTCACAAACCAAGTAAAAAGAATGAGAATGACTTTTACCTGTGCCTCAGGTAACGCCCCTCTTTCTGATGAACGTGGCTGAACATTTCATGAATAATTCTTCTGTGGTTTGGAAGGACACCAGTGCTGGGAGGCAAAGGGTGCCAGTGGCAAATCTCATGGGATGCTCTTACTGATTTTTTGAGAGCACCAGTGCACCGGTGCATTTTTTCCCTTCTTCAAATCATAAGCACAATACCCAGGAGAAGCACTGAGTTTCTTATTGGATCATGATTGCTGCACTGCAAGCAATTTCCTGTCAATTGTCTTGGAAATTTACAGAAGCACATTCCCACCAGAACAACAAACAGCACACTGAAGTGCTTTGCCATACTCACTGGTACAAACTAGAGGTTTTAGTTGTGGAGGTTTTTATGTGTGGCGGAGTTTCCATTTCAGGTCTGGAGATAACAGATGACAGTCTCACCGTCTTGAAACAGATGGGTGCATAACAATAGCATTCCATTAGAAAATGGGGCCATGGAGATGGAAGAGATCTATAAATCACACAGGCAGAAAGAGCATGCATGCAAGGATTTCTTTCAGAAATGATTAAAACACTGAGTAATTGGAAACCTACGTCAACCTTGTTGACTCTGGCTAAAAGTTTAATTAATCCGCTGCCAGTAATGTGTGCCAGGAGGAACACAGCCAAGGATGTTTTTAGAAGAGGAAAGACAAACATCATTCATTTACACACATTCACTGCTCATCACATTCCATTCACACACTCTTTTAGGCTTTCATCAGTTGTGATGGCGGCCGAAAAGGAAAGGAGCAAGGGAAGTTTGAGAAATGAACAATCACAAAGACACTAAGTTCATGATAATGGTGCATCTAAAAGAAACAACCTATAGCTGAAATACCAAATGATAAGAGTTTTCATGACAAGTACCTTTTCACTTAAAAGCGGTATTGTTCGTCTCTTTGAAGCTGCTTTGACAATCTGTGTTGTATAAAGCACTTTAGAAATACAGGTGACTGGAAAATTAAAATATAGAAAACATGGAAAGAGAAACACCAGGAAAATAATTTTTGAAATAAGAATTGCACGTGATCGATTTCCATATCTTAGATAATTTCCATTAAAATAAATAAATAAATAAGTTTCTACACTGTAAAAAGTCAAAAACATGATGTCAAAAAACAACATGGAACATTTCTTTCCTGGTTAAATAAAGGTTATAATAATAATAATAATAATGGATGTGTGGATAACATCTTGACACGTTGTGTAGATATTTTTTAAGCAAAAAAGGAAAAATGTAACAGTGTGTCCAATGTCATCCAATCACATGGCAGATTTTGTCACTCCACAAGCAGCATTACCAGTTCTTTCTCTGATCGCTGCAACTATGTGCTTATTTTGCACATTTAAAGCAGCAGGAACAACCATGAGAAATATATGATCGGATGAAGAGGATGACAGTTTTGATCAACTCAGCAAGTGTTTAATATCTTATTCTATAGTGAATATTTAAAAAGGTTTTTAAGGCACAAGATTAGCAATGCTGTTATTATCTGTAGATTTTTGTAAAAAACAGTATGAAACAGACTCACAAAAACATCAAGAATCAGCAGTCCGCAATGCATGCTGGGTGCTACCATAGCACAAATCTTATCCATGACTCCATGAATAAATTATCCAGCAGAATATTCCTATTTGCTTTTATTTTTCGCTGGTAAAGCTGTTTTTGTTGTGTACATTTACATTTAGCAGATGTTTTTATCCAAAGCGACTTGCAAATGAGGACAATAGAAGCATCAAACCCCCCCACCACCACCAAAAAGAGCAATAAGTGCTGTGACAAGTCTCGGTTAATAAACAACACACAACATAAAAGTTATTAATATTCAAAGCGCAAACCTGATTAACTCTTCATGACCTTTTCACAAATCAGCATTGTTAATTATATTGTTAATAATTGTTCATTCAAGCGTGAATAATTGAAAAACTGTACAGTACAGCGAGTGTCCAGCCACTGAGAAAGTTTGAAACATTTTCTTGCACCGTCTTTGTGAGCACTTGCATTGTCAAAATTTGACTATTGATTAAATGCTAATATTTTTTTTACATATTTTAGTATTTAATTACCTGACACAATTTTTGATAAAATGGCTATTCTGTTAAACTACTGCACAGCTTCAACAACTGAACAGTGTAAAAAATATTACTATGAAATATTAGATATATGAAATTTTGACGTTAAAATAGTACTATATGGTTGGGAACACTCGTTGTTATTTTATGTTTTTATTTATATTTTTGCACAAAGTTCTATTTCAAATAAAGGCTGGTCTTTATAGAACTTTCACCGAGGAATCTTGAAACAAAAAAAGAAGAGGATTTCCACAGAAAATGTTAAGCAGCACAACTGTTTTCAACAGTGATAATAATCAGAAATGTTTCTTGAGCATCAAATCAGCATTAGAATGGTTTCTGAAGGATCATGTGACACTGAAGACTGGAGTAATGATGCTGAAAATTCAGCTTCCCTGAACATTTTTTAGTTTTGTTTTTTTTTTGTATTTTTGACCAAATAAATGCAGCCAAGACTAGTGTATATACCATATTCAAAAGAATCTAAGTTCCAAAAAGTTTTTTTCTGCATCCAAGCAGTATATAAATGTAGACAGAATGCAGAGGTCAAATAGGGTTTCCTATTACAGCTAGGAAAAAATGTGCATTATACAGCTCACTTCTATCACAGTTATTTTTACCTATAAACACATTTTGGATTTTGGTCACAATTTAGTAATGAGTTTTTACAATCCTCAGTGGACTAAACACAGCAGCTGGGTGCACAGAACCAATAGTTCAATCTTCAAAATGATCCGCAAGATTTGCCCTCAATGGCTTTGAGTTGCATAATTCATTTCTTTCATTGTATACTTTCTACCACCGGGAGCTTAAAATAATCTGATTTGAAACTATTTTGAGTTCCCTGTGGAAAAAAAGCAGGAGCGGAGGAACAGTTTGAAGTACTGAAGGGAACTTTGAAAAACGATGATTGTCCTAGGAACAGATGTGATAGAAATTTCATAAAGCGCCATGCAGGAGAGTTGTTGGTCATGTTCCCATGTGTTAAAAAGATTACTGCAAACGTTCAAGAGCACAGAGTCCTTCCATGAAAGAAGTGCAGTCTGCATTCATTAAGCACAGAGCTTTTGAAAGCATATTAAAATGATTCAAATCTCACATTTGCACTGGCATTGTTATCTGGCAAAACCTCATTACATATGTCTGCAAACGCCTGTAGACTGTGTTCAGCTTGACCGCTTCTCTTCCTCTGAGGAATCAATAAGTGTTTTTCATGTTGAGTCGCACTTGATCATGAGGCCATGTGATGTGAACATTCAGGATCGATGTTTTGGGTCATCCTGGTTACACCAGGTCTTGATCTTGAAAAGAGTCAAATACAACGATTTAGTGACCATACTTAAGGCAGCATTCCTGTTTTCTTAGGGCTGTTTTGTCAAAGTCCTTATTGGAGCAGAAGTGCTTGAATGAGGAGAGGCAGAAATCTGCTAAATTGTTCGCTATTCAATGTCAGTTCTCCTGTCTGACATCAATGGGATGAAAAATGTTTTGCTTGACAGGTTTTTGATTTTCAGACAGGTTCAGCTAATGCATTTAGGATTGGAAAACAACAGATCTTTACCAGTAGAGCAGCTGTCTTCTTTAACAAGTAATGGAAGGAATGAAAACACATCTGTGGATCAATTTAATCTGTCCTTGCTAAATAAAAGTATCAATTTCTTTAGCAATTTAGGAAATCGTTCTCCAATTTAGATACAGTTCTGAGTTGTTGTTGTTGTTTTTTTAAGTTGCCCATAGACCACAAAAAATCTCAGCACTTTTGATAAACACCTATGCTATTTTTTTTTTTTTTTTTTTTTTTGGACATAAAATATCAAAACAGTTTTGAAGTTAATTGATCCAATTTTAGGTCTCTGGAAAGTAGTGATGCATGACATTGTATGCTGAATATCAAAGTTTTAATTTTTTTATGTCTGTGTTTGTTTGTTAATGAGTTATTTGTGGATACACTGATGTCTTTAGATTTGTGTAAATATTGTATTTTTTAAATTTGAACTAAAAAGATACCATTTAGACCCTTGGGGTAAAATGAGCCCATTGGAATTGGCACAGAAAGCCCCAAGCTGCATGTTGTTATAGTGTTAATATTTTTTATTGTAATTAATTGGGTTATTATTCAGTTTTTCCATGAATAAGACATCTTTGCTTTTAATTAAAACCCACAGGCTAACTAAAATCAATTCATTTGTGTTGCTATTGTGACACACCTTCAGTTAAAATATGGACATTTAAATATTTGAATATTCATACAGTCTCTCTTACTGCGATTCTGCTTTGTCTTGTCATTAGTACTTCAATTGTTCAGCTAAACTGTCAAAACAGTTTTAAATAGCAAAAATGTATAAATATCAATAAGAATCATATCAAAAGTCATTTATACATTCTTTTGAAGTTTAGCCAGGGGGAGATGGCTTCTGAATAATTTTACTCTGGATGATACAGAAATGTAGCAAGGAGATAATAAATAAAATAATCCATGTGATATCAGGGGTTCAACTGTAATTGTGCGAAGCTACGGGAATACTTTTTGTGCTCAAAAGTAAAAAAAATAACGACTTTATTCAACAATTTGTTTCCTCTGCATCACCCTAGCTCCATTTTGGAGCTGACACAGAACAGCATACGCTGTTTATGTCCAGCGGATACTCTCCAAAATGGAGCTAGGGTGACGCGGAGGAGACAAATTGTTGGTGAACTAACCCTTTAAGGCATTTCCCCCATCTTAACCTATGTGATACATTTAAAAAAAAAAAATCTGAATTCTTAGAATAAGAAATCTATTGTAAAAATGTAAAAGTTTATTTTTCACCTTTGATCAATTTAATGCACCCCTGCTGAAAAACCATTATTTTTTTTGGGCAAATCTGGCTCCAACTGTGACCCAGGACTGCAAAACCAGTCATAAGGGTCAATTTTCTGAAATTGAGATTTATACATCATCTGAAAGCTGAATAAATACGCCTTTGTTTGTTTAATATTTGGCCGAGATACAACTATTTGAAAATCTGGAATCTGAGGGTGCAAAAAAATCTAAATACTGAGAAAATCACCTTTAAAGTTGTCTAAATGAAGTCCTTAGCGATGCATATTACCAATCAAAAATTAAGTTTTGATATATTTACTGTAGGAAATTTTCGTCTTCGTGTCTTCATGGAACATGATCTTTACTTAATGTCCAAATGAGTTTTAGCATAAAAGAAAAATGGATAATTTTGACCCATACAGTGTATTGTTGGCTATTGCTACTTATGACTGGTTTTGTGGTCCAAATTCACAATTTGAAATCTTTTTGATTTCAATCCAAAAATTGTTTCCCCCACTTACACTCCCTGCAACGGAATATTCATCCTTCCCTATACAAACCATGATAAATGAGGAGGTCCGAATCTGCGTTAGTAATGATACAGTCAGCGATGATAACCAACACCTGGATGAATTACTGCATTCACTAAAGCGATTTATTTATTCTACTGGATTTAAAGGGGTTTGCACGATCACACAATCAGACACCTAATCAGTCTCCAGATGATACTAAACAGTCACCAAGGTCATATTTCGGATTTTCTATTCTGTTCCCATTCTGCCCTTGAGCGATGCGCTGAGCTCCAGCGGATTCCTCCTGGAATTACGTGTAGGTTTTATCCATTGGGAAATTGGAAAAATCAGCTCATTAAACAAAACCTAGAAGCAGAAGGTCAACTGAGAATTAATAAGAAATATATAATGTTATATAATATTTTTATATAATGACTCACTGCGCAGCTTCTCTTTGGGCGTTTGCTCTTTGGGTGCTCACCAGCTGTCTTGTGCCGTTTTCTGTGTCCTGTATGACAGAATTTGTTCTGACCTCTGTACAACTCTTGTCAATCACCCACACATCTTTTTCAAGAATATTGCAGCTCATTTATAGCAGAAGAACTGTACAGATCCTGTATCATGTTGAATCATCTTTAAATGCTGTTTGTATAGTCTATATAATTTATTCATTTCCAAAGTGTGATTACTCCCATAGGAAAGAAAAATCAAAAGTGAGATCTCTTTAACATCTCAAATATTTCTCCTAGACAGAAATGAGGTTGCTTTAAGATTCGATGGAGATTTTTTCTTGAGTCTCCTGCTTCTCAAACTTGTCTCCTGAGACAAAAACTCTAACAATCTCACAATGGTCTCCTTTAAAGCTTTAAAAGAGATCTCAACAACATCACAGGCTGTGCTCAGATTGTTCTCCTTAGCTAGAGACTCTGGGGGTCTCATATTTGTCTCCTGTAAAGCTTTAGAAGAGATCTCAACATCTTTACAAAGTGTGCATCAAGTCAAGTACTTGAAAGGCACTAAATAAAGGGGGGAAATCATACAATTCAGAGTTAAAGGCTATATAGATAAATTATACAGAAATAAGGATAATGTTACTTTTTATAGGACAATGTTTATGTACTAAGGCACATAATTTGTTGTTGGAAATAGTAATGTACCAGATGCCTTATTTAAAACTCATTTACAGAAAATGTAACCCTGGAGCTTTCTTTGCCGAACGGCACATAAATGGCTTATGACTCAGCCTTGATTATTAATTGACTAATTTGATTATTAATACATATTTTATGGTAGAAATGTTTGAGCTCATATTGAGGCATTTGACTTGGTGCACACTTTTTAAAGTTATTGAGATCACTTCTGAAATTTAGAGGAAACTAATGTGAGAACTCTCGAGTCTTTAGTGTATTAGAAAAATCTGAGCACACACCGCATGTGATGTTGCTGAGATCTCTTCTAAATAAATTAAAAAAGAGAGAGCTGCTCACACTTGTGTGTTCTCTTAAAGACATGATTAGTAGTAAGTTCAATACATTAAAAATGTATAAACATTTATAATACCAAAGAAATGCAATTAAAATGCAACTTTTAAACATTTTTGGATACATTTTTGTTTCCAAGAAATACTTTATAATATATGGGCAGAGGTGTACAGTAACATTTGTGCATGTGTGTGCTACCCATAAGAAGGAGGGGCGAACAGCTACCAGTACACACAAGTATGTGCGTTTAGGCTATACGTGTGTTTACTGGAGTTCAAGGACATGAGAAGGCTATGCTTGCAACTAAGAGGATCTTGGAAATGTTGGGAAAATGACAACTTCCAACCTTTTCTTCTGTGGTAAACAACTGGAGTATAAAAGACTGATGAGTTGATTGCTGCTTCGGATTCTAATAACATAAGTACCCTTGATGCCTAGAAGCTCATTATTGTATTTTATACCTCAGTGGTTGAGCATTATTTGTCTTCACGTTTTTATTTATTCAAAAAAAAAAAAAAATGTAGCCACTTAAAAGAAATTTGATCGATTACAAAAACACGAATCCGGTCTGTGGCCTTCCGCCCGATAGCCACCAGAGATTGAGAGGTTGCCCTTCCATCGAATTGACTCTTGCACCACACTACTGCTGCACGTCACCCACGGACTACAATTCCCATCATCTATTGCACTGACGACACACACACAGCTGATAGCACTAATCACACGCTCACCTGAGAACTATTACACACACCATATAAAGCACATTCACTTCCTGATTTAGTTGCTGAGTATTGTTCTGCGTTTAGCACTCCCCTAGTGTTAGCTGCCTTACCGAGCCATTCTGTATTCATGTTTAGTTCCAGTATTGTTCTGCGTTTATTACTCTCCTAGTTTTAGCTGCGATATGGAACCCACTTTGTTGTCTTAGTCTTGCCTTGTCTGTTTTCTCGTGTTTTGTTTTTTGCCCGTCTTTCCGTTTGGACTCTGTTTGCCCCTGCTTGGACTATTGCTCATGTTCTCGGATTACCCCTCTTGTCTAACCCTTTGGATTGTTCGCCGATCAACGACCCTCGCATGCCCTCGGAATACTCTTGTGTCTTGACCTCAACGTATCTGTTAACTGATCATCATTTACCCGTTGAGAGTGTGCTGACAGTCTGGATGGTTGAGCGGCAGATATTCAGTAATGAGGTTGCTTTGACAGTTGAAGATTTAAAAACAAAAAGGCAGGAATAAAGAACTCTAAACTCTAACACAGAGGCATTTCAGGGGAGATAAAAAGGTTCTTGGGGCTAATATGTTCTAAACTGTTACTACATGTAAAGAACCATCTTTTCTCAGAGTGTGGGAACAACAATGTTTTTAGATTTGTGTAGATTTGAGTAAAAATTATAGTTATTTATATAACTAAAAAGGCGAAATAGTTTACATTTGATCAAAAATTGTGAAAACAATATTGTAAAATATTACAATTTACAATAACTGTTTTCTATTTGAATATATTTTGAAATGTAATTAATTCCTGTGATGCAAAGCTAAATTTTCAGCATCATTAATCCAGTCTTCAGTGTCCCATGATCTTCAGAAATCATTCTAATATGCTGACATGATGATTAAGAAACATTTCTGATTATTATCAATGTTGAAAACAAATATGCCTCTTAAAATTCTTGTGGAAAATACCTTTTTCTCTGCATTCTTTGATGATAGTTCAAAAGAACGGCATTTATTTTATAACATCATAAATGTCTTTAATGTCACTTTTGACCAACTTTTTTTTTTGATATTTTGTGATCTGATTAAATAAATAGCAATATGATTCAGATATATTTACGTGTCCAAATAGCTACTTGTTTTGGGTGTATAAGTATGTAAGGGAGAAAGACAGTAATTGGAACAGTTCTCTGACCTGTCACGTATGAACTCAATTCCCTGGAACAAATGGAAGCCCCTAGGAATATTTCCTACTATATTATACAACAATTTCATGTTCTCATATGCACAATCCACTCTCAGACAGGAATTTGGTTCCAAACATGTTCCCTCCATCATCACTTCCATCCATTGTTTTTCTCATGCTTTGTATGATAGTGGAAGTTTTCATCTTTCCACAAAGACATTGCTCTGTAAACCTTGATACAGGGTGAAAACAGATTCTACTCGAGGGCTGTATAAGAAGACAGGATTATAATAATCTCTTATGGAATAGTTCCTTCTGTCAAAAAGAGCTGTGGATGTCTTCGTAATATTTTCAACACACTTCAGTGGTTTGATAAAATAGCTTGAAAACAAATCTCACCCTAACTTATGTTGGGTCATGCTGAGCATTTGCTCTTGAATAATGCGAGAGGAAAATTACAACAGGTAAGGTACACTGGTGATAATGAAAGGTACCTTGTGCTGTTCTACCATTACACCACTTTAATTGCTTTGATTTGCACTTTGATTTGAAAATGAAAGGTTAAAACAGGGTCTGTACTTCTCCCTTTTGCTTAAAGAATATGGTGGAATAACCTACTCAATACTCATTTTATTTAAAGAATTTATAAAACCATGTATTACTGAACAACCTTGAAATGAAAGAAAAGCCAGTAAGCTGTTATTCAAACCATGCCTGGCCACTTTTGGAGCTCTGGTGCAAAATAGGCTTAAGGTAAAACAAGGCTGCTTTTATCTCTGCCATACGTTTAATTAACCAATAGATCAAGGACCAAATGAAAGGAACAATTCACCTGAAAAATATTTATTTTTCTGGTGCACGGTGCTATAGCTAATGAACATAAACCGTACAAATTCAGTATCAACGAGTAATTTATCTAACCTGATTATTCCTGTAAAGTATCATTAATCACATAAACAGCAAGTCACATTTTCCTGGCAAAGAGTAAAAATTAGCTTAGGTACATATAAATGAGTATTTATGAAGGTCTGTATCAGTGAATGATTCGAACTGTGTTAATGAAGAAATGTGTTTGTCAGGAGAACATGATTATTGTGATGATTGTGCTTGCTTTTTATTTGGTTGTTTTGATTTTATGTAAAAGCTTAACCAGGGATGAGGGCTGCAAACTAGCTTTATGCTATATGCCCTTTGTACACTGATTGGTTGTCTGTGTGGAACAATGCCTAGTGTATGGTCCCTGTTAAATAAACAAATAAATAAATAAAATGAGGGAAGTAATCCTAAAGGGTTAGAACACCCAAAAATGAAATTAGCCCATGATTTACTCACCCTCAAGGCATCCTAAGTGTATATGATTTTCTTCTTTCAGATGAATCCAGTTGAAGTTATATAAAAAAAATTATCCTTGCTCTTCCAAGCTTTATAGCTAATGGCAATGGGCTTTTATTTTTTTCCAACGCAAACCTTACTAATAACAGAGGTTATTTACACTAAATCCGCCTATCAATGTGTGATTGGGCTATAGTCAACACTACAAAAGAGCCTCTGCAACCATCAGTTCTAGTGTCGTAAATGGTAAAGTGTGTGCTTTTTGACGCGATCGACCTGAGTTCAAATTCAAGTTCAAATTTGTCCATTTAATAAGTTGAATTAAAATGATAATTTACACTTAAGATATTATTGCATACTGTTTTATAATGTACTACAATACTGAGGTGCAGATAATTGCCACTATTTGCAATAAGTAGTATAAATAGCAGAAAATCTTGTTATTTTAACAGTGTAAATAGAATCTATAGCTACTTGCACTTAGTGTAAATAGCATATCGTAAAAAAAAATGCTATTTTCACTTGGTGTAAATAGCATCTATTGTTATTTGCACTTATTGTAAATAGCGTCTATCGCTATTTACACTTAGTGCAAATAGCCGCTGCCTTTAAGAATCCCCACGACACCCTACGTCAAGCAAATCGTGCTAAAATCGTGTAGTCTGAACGGGGCTTTACTCAAAGCTTCTCAATATGGTGTACGGTGTTTTTAAGGTGAACAAAGGCGTTTACGATGAATCAAGCTCCGATACAGTGCTTTAATATGAAATATGTTGTATTTTGGCACACGCTTCAGAGCTTCAGTGTCGAATGTAACATTGCTAGATTTGTTTATTTCAAATGGAACTTTTAAGCACATTTCCGGCTTTATCAAACACCACTCGTTAACTTGAGGCCATTCACAATGTACATGCTGAGCTGTGGTGCCATACCTCCAGCTCTCTTCACAGTATTTTGTTCTATAGCCTTTGTTCAGTAAAAAAGTACAATTTTAAAAAGGAACAGGTCAGAGAAATAAATATTATAATTTAAAACTGAAACATGCAGTCATGTTTAAAAAGAACAATCAATTCTGAATAGCGGTTTTTGTTGGGCAACAATAGGCCATTAGTAGTGTGATTTAAGTGCTTTTTCAACAGCGGGACATAATCTGTTCATTATGCAGGAGGTCTATTGAACAGAACAACATTCGGCTGCTTCCAGTGTGGAGAGGCTGGAGAAGCTGATGAACTGCTGGGATACGCCAGATATGTTTCTGACTCTCCTGACTTCAGAGTGAAATCCCGGCACTGTAGGGAGGCTGCATCCTAATGATGTGGTCTTATGATGCTCTGTTTACTGTCCCTTCTTGATAAATGTCATGCATTATTAATGCACCAGGCCTAGTTCCACAGAGTCATAAACAACAGCATGAAATCAATGGTTTGGAAATGAGACCTTAACAGTGCTTAGAGTTTAAAAGAATTAATAATAATATCAAAACAGTAATCAGATCAAGGAATCGAGTGCTTCAGTAATGTTTTTGTAGGCCAACCCAGAAGTTTGCATAACCTTGCTTCCCTCGACAAAAACCCAATAGGCTTTTTGGATTATTGCAGAAAATAAGCTCTTTAAACAAGCAAAAGTGTATGATGGTGTAATGATGTTTATTGTCCCTGAAAACCTCTGTAGTCCTATTTAGCCACTTGTTAGCAACTACCTTTTTCAAGACCAAAAAAAAAAAAAAAATTAAGGAGGCATTAAAGAGGATGTGAAAATATCTTGAGCTTGTTTTCACCACAGGCATTTACACAAAAACACATTAAAGAACCCTTGGTTCTAGCATCCTGAAGTCAATGGGGTTTTGTTTAAATGCCTGAAATAAGGTCTGCTAAAATAATAATAATAATAATAATAATTTCTGAGTTTTGGTCTACAAAAATACATAATCCCTGCAGAACTCTGGTCTATTCTAAAATGCTTAATCTACCATTATGTTATTCTCTCAAATGATGTACTAGTGACTGCAGGATATCAATGACATCAAACATCATTTGTTCATGTGTGAGTAAACGTCACTGACCTCAGACCTGATGCAACGTCTAAGAGTGCCATGTGCTTCAGTGGAGGAAATTGGATATAGTGCATTGGCTGTGTTGTATAATCATATGCAATGTGCAATACCAAGGAAACATCTATGAAACATCTCAAGCAAGCTCATAATCAGCTATCCAATGACGGGGGGAGAAATTAAATGGGACACACTGAAATAAAACGGTCCAAAAGCTTGGTGTTAATCCTGTGTCAGGGCTAAATGACTCATACTGAGAGGAGGAGGAAATGTCTGAATCAATATCTTATTATAAAAGCCCAAAAATGAGGGATTATGCGAACATGCGTTTCTGAGAGCACACCTTTAATTCACCTGTGAGAAACTGCTCAATTCTCAGAACCACCAAGACAAATGGAGTCATAAAAAAAAAAAAAAAAAAAAGAAAAGAATGAATTAGGTCTATGGTAATTTTCATGATTGGAGAAGAGGAATTTAAGGAGATTAAACTCATTTATTCCACTCAGCCATGCATATCTCAGAGACTACAGTACAATAGTGTATAATCAAATCCAAATCACGCTGTCCTTACATTTCTCTGCTCTTTAAATTCTGAAACAGCTCTTGTCTTATCTCCATGTAAGTGCTTGCGGTCTCTAGTGATGGAAACATTTATTATTAGCACATTGTTATATATACAATGAAATTCAATAGGTAAACTTTTTTCTCATGGTGGACAATTAAAATGTTTTATATCATATATGTGTGTTGTATATTTACTGTTTTCATATCTTCACTTTCAAATTGCAATGTTCTGGCAACACTTTACACCAAAGTTGCATTTGTGCACATCACTTAACCTTGTTAGTTAACATGAACTATGAACAATATTTATGCAGCATTTATTTGTCTTAATTTCAACATTTCAAATTAATACATTTAAAGCTGTATTTGTTAACATTAATGTTAACTATGAACTACCATGAATAAACAATATTAACTAATATTGACATTTGAGTTTTCTTAACACAAAGAATTAGTTCACCCAAAAATGAAAATTTGCTAAAAATTCACTCACCTTTAGACAGATTTGGACAAATTTAGCATTAAATCACTTGCTCACCAGTGGATCCTCTGCAGTGAATGGGTGCCGTCAGAATGAGAGTCCAAATAGCTGATAAAAACATGACAATGATACACAAGTAATCCACACCACTCCAGTCCATCAATTAATGTCTTGAAGCAAAAATATGCATAGAAACAAATCCATCAAGTCGTTTTTAACTTCAATGGATCAAGCACCGCTTACAAGCAAAACAATCTACACAAATATATTGGTAGAGTTTGATACAAGGTGATGGACTTTTTCCACTGGAGGCAGCGCTATTATAGATTATGAACTGTTATTTTGGTCAGAAGTGACTGTTTAAACACTGTAATGATAGATCTGTTTCTGACAGCACTCATTCACTGCAGAAGATTTATTGGTGAGCAAAGGATATAACGTAAAAAAAATTCTCCAAATCTGTTGGCTTGAGGGTGAGTTCATTTTCTTTTTTGGGTGAACTATGGCTTTAACTAATGTTAACACATAGAAACTTAGTAAAACATTAAAAAACATAAAACAAATGACTCATGACTCAACAAATGACGTATGACTCATCTTTGTTATTGCTGTAGCACAAATGTGAAAAAGAGGCATAACTAGAACATGTTGTCAAGACAAACTGGGAGAAAACAGCCCCTCTGAGTTTTGCAATCATAAAGCACAATAACGCTGCTCACAATAGCACCTACGTAGGCCACAATGCTTTATTTGCATCTGCGTATAGCTGCCATCTCTGTAACAACAAGAATCAATCAATGTCATATTCACAGCATACAGTGCTATTGACATTTACACTATATTGCATCATATCAAAGCCATGACATGTTAGAAATGACAATCTCAGAGGCAGCGAAAAGACTTACTGATTGAGGTGCAAATGTGTCTGTTTTAAAGTGGAACAAACAACTCATTAAAAATGTGTTTATAAAAGTTGTGCCTAAAAGCCTACGAATAAAACCAATTGCAATGAGTTAGCACAAAATTTTGAATGACTTGCTTGATCTCTTGCTACCTAACAAGCATCTCAGCATACATTTAATTACTCATAATACATCCAATTAAAAATGTGCGGAAACAAAAACTTGGCATAAAAAAAAAGGAGCAGATGAGAATTAATGTCCTCATTAATCATTACATCCAACAACATTAATCTTAATACATAGTTTTTTTAAAGTATTACACAAGAACAGCTCTTCAGGTTTAGTGCACATTAGAGATAACACGGGGAGAGTAATTTCAGGTGAACGGTTCCCATAAAGCATTATCATATTCAGACTGAGCAGTGATATGAGAGCACACCAACTCCAGAGATCAGGAAAGTGCACTGGGATTATAATTTAATGAATTGTTTAATGTGTGAGTGGCGGAACAGAGTAATATTACACGTCTTGCTTGCCAATTAGACTCTCTGTCACATGGCAGTGGCTTCTGTTACAGTGATTGAGTGATATTCATATTTAAACTTACAAACAATAAAATAAAAGCATCATATTCTTAATCATAAACATGAATGATGGTTAATACCTAAGAAAAAGGCTAAAGCTGGATACTGGCCCAAGTCAAAAGCCTCACCGGCTTAAAGTCTCTAATATCTTGGGCTCCAGATTTGGCCTTCAGTACAAGTCTGTAGGATTTATTTGTCAGTTTGATCAAATTCTTAAGTCCAGCCGCTTAAAATGTCAACCAGGTACCAACATAGTTCAATGTTTTGGTGTTTCCTAAAACCATTTCAAAGGAACATTAGCAAACAGCATCACAGACTTACATACTGTAGTTGGAACTACAGCTTTTGATCACTGGAATCTCGTAATAACAGTAATTACGACATGGTGTGAACGTTCTTGTGCGTTCTATTTTGAGCCATGTTACTAGGGTTTGGGGAAACAGTCGTGAGTTGGTTAGTTTGTCCAATGATGCATCATACTATGGTTAATCAGCAAGTTATGTCATTGTAGATGGACAAAGGCAGCCCAGCTCAACAAGCCGCACACTTTGAGGTATCATTAGTTTTATTAAGAAAAAAAAAAGAAAAATGTAGTAACCTAATGAGAGAACTGATGTCCGGATTCAAATTTCCTAACATAAGAATAAGACACATATTATCAAAACCTCTCAGACTGCTTTCTCTGATATTTATTTTATAATTATATTTACAATTTTTATGCTTTCTTTGATTTTGCTATAAGTTACTGTCCATTTTTATGCCTCAGTTAACCTTCACTTTACAATGAGAATATTTCTTTGAAAAATGTTGGCGATATTGCTATTTTTCGCCATTAGTGTCTTGATCCTTGAAGATCCATCTAGAAGATATTGCTGCTTTTCAACATCAGCATCTTGATCCTTTGTGAAATTAAATGACCGATTTAAAGCTGATGCTTAAACGTGCTCATAAAACTCGTCATGTCTGATTGTACTCGCATAGTCCGTTCCTGTCAGAAAACAAATAAGTGAATCCAGCAGTAAACAAGGTGCACGTTGATGTGAAACATTTAGAGTCGTTTGGGATATTGTGGGAGTGAAATGAATAAATGTTTGTGCCGTCTGTGGATTTATTTCATCTGTGGTGAGGTGTGTGCATGTATATTCATAAGTAAAAAACACTCTGTTCCAACGACCACTGCTCTCCTGAGATCATTACAAAAAGGCACTTGCATAAATATACATGACAGTGCACTAAAGCCGACCTCAATTCTGACATTTAAGCAGATCCTACTGTATCATTACTGCTAATTCCAGCCACCAGTGTGTGAAGCTACATATCTGCAGGTAGGCTATAATTGGAGATATAAGAACAGGCTTTGAGATATGCAAATTAAATATAGTTTATACCAACAATAGAAAGTTATGATACAGAAAGTCAGATTTGAGTGGGGAAACGCAAGCTCTGATCCAAAACCTGGTGAGCTGCTCACTGCTTACACCCTACATAGGCAGCTACCTTCTAAGACGGCTCCTAACTGAATTAGATTCTCATAAGATGCTCTATATATGCAGAAGTTATCATACAAATAGTAAATTCACAATAATTTTCAATACAGATGACACAAGAGGAACTACATGCTTATATTTAAGTTTTTCTTTAGCTTCAGCATTTTTATGTCCCAGGGGGTTGATTTTCAACTAATAGCTGTCAGCTTCTTTTTCGTTATATGACTTGCTAAACCGACTTGGAAGCATTTTACTTGATTTTTGAAACTGTTTAAATGTCTTATACAGTACGTCTATAGTTATTATGTGAAAATATATGAGTTTTTCAAAAGTTCCCACTGTCCCACAGTTGTGTAATTTCCACAACATCAAAAAATTTGCCCCTAAAATGTTTTAATCAAAAGTTAGTGCACTTGGTTTGTATGGAGACGGGTTTTGGTGAAATGACACGGGTTACAAAATAAAGGGGAAGAAAGCAAGATAAACATCACTTGTGAGCAAAATGGTTTTGTTTTTGTGCCCAATTTCTGACCAAACTATAATTTAGTCAAATTATCCAAAAAGTGTGAAATATTTCATTGTGTTTGTCTCTGTTACATAAAATGCTAGCTACCAATTTAGGCTTAGCAAAACAGAAGAGTCTGTCATTTTATTCCAAATGTTAAAATGTCCTTTCCATCCCAGAATGTCATTCATTCATTATTTCAGATGTGCTGGAAATGACACTGTGGTGGAAAGTAATATCATTTTTTCAGACAAAAAACAGACATTGTAAATGGACCCATTTAGAGTTATTTTCTAAAGGTCTACAGGGTCAAAAGTGCACATAGTTAAAGAAACATTTAATACTGTTCGAATGTTTGGGGTGAGTACAATTTTTTAGTTAATGAAAGAAATTAATGCTCTTATTCAGCAAGGATACATTAAATGGATTAAAAGTGACATTAAAGACATGGCTAGGTCATGGTTTCCACAAGAATATTGATTATTGTTTTTATCACTGATAAGAAGAAATGCTTTATGAGCAACGAATCAGCATATTGGAATGATTTCTGAAGGATTACTGATTTGATCAAATAAATAAAGAGATTTCTTTCAAAATAATCTTACCAATTTAACCCTCAACTTTTGAACGGTAGTCTATATAGTCATTTTTGATTATTTTTCATTATTAAATAATTTTATATGCACATTTATAATGAACATTTTCTCTTTTTTTCACTTATCTTGGATTTGTTCACTTTTTTGTTTTGCGAAGCATTCTCTCTCAATCTGCAATCTCTTTCAAGTCTACCTGCCTTTGGTGAAAACAAATCGTTTTAAGCCTTTTCAACCAGGCTTTGTATTGGAAATGTGCATAAAATGATTTTGATTGCTCACTAGGTTTTGGAAAAGAGAAACAGTATGTAATATTTAAATGTTGTCATATGCATAAAACATATGAAGGAGTTTACTTGCAAAAACAGATAACTTTTCAGATTCATGTTTGTTACTATGTTATCATTGTTTTATTGTGTTAGTTAGCTGTACTTTTTAGTTATTTTTTAACCTAATCAAAATAACCCAACTGCAGTTTTATTGAGATTAATTGGAATGCACCATGAAAAAACATGATTTTTGAAAATGATCTGTTTTTGCAAATTAACTCTTCATATACAAACACTATTTCCCACAGTGAAGATGAAAGCTGTCAAAAGCAGGACTCGGGCACAGGTCTCTGTCTGCCAAGCGAAGTGCTGCTGTATCTGATTTTCTGTAGTGTTGCATAGGAAGATTTATCTACCGCAGATCCTTTATGGGGGGCCGGCACCAATGGACCGTTTCTTTGGAGAGACAACGTCCTTTTTAAAGTCATATCTAGCCTGCACTGAATATTGGATGAGCTGTGGGCGCGTTTTATATCAGTTGTGCTTGAACAAACCTGGTTGTCTCTGCTGTTAACTGCATTACTGGTGCTCTTGTGAGCGGTGCCAGTTTTCCTCGCCTCAATGCCCTTTCCATTTAGAGTCCCGTTGGATAGTGACAGTTTGGGCAAGCTCTTGCTGGAAAGCGTTTTCCTATGACCCACCTCCTTATCCTGCAATTGGGCGGTACTGATGACGGCTCCATCTTTACTCCTGCTTTCCCCCGTGGCCGTTTGCGTCTGGCTGGGATGAGTCCTGTTAGTCCCAGCCGTCTGGTTTTGTAGTCGTTTCAATGTTGAGTCTCTGGATTGAGATGCACTGTTGTTAGTACAATTGGAAAGCGCACTAGGGGAACCTTGAAGAGACTTGCTGGCTTGAGTCCTTTCGTGCTCCTGCCTGGTTTTTGAACTGTTTTTGCCCAACGAGCCGTCAGATGTGACACCGCTGAGGTCCGCCGCTGGTCTGCTCTGGCCTTTGGGCAGTCTGGGGGAATCCAGACCTTGATAGCTACATCGCTCCACACTACAGCTCGGGGAACTCAGAGAATCGTCCTCGCGAGGCTGGGCTTTGACCTGTAAAGGACTAGCCACGATACTTACTATGGGCTCCTTGGTGCATCGAGGCCGCCGGCCGGACTCAAGGTACTCCACCAGCTCATCGTTTCCGGTTTGTGGAGCGACACTGGAGGGCTTTCTGCGGTCCTTGGAAGCAAATGACCAACGCAGTGGAAGAACTTTGCTTGGGCCCATCTTGGATTTGGAGTGGTAGCGCATACTCATACTGTGGCCCCGGATGCTTCGCACAAATGGCGTAGTCTCAACTATATCTAAAAGCAGAAAATGGAGGATTTAACAAAAATTAAGAAATACTGTAACAAATGTACTGTTACTGTTATTATTTATTGTTAGTTAAGGCATTCACTTAAGTTAACTAACGTGACCTTATTAAATGTTACCAGAAAATATAAAAATACACATATTTGACGATATACAGTTGAGATCAAAATTAGAGAACAAACTTAAATTTCCTAAATTTCAAGGTCACTGCTTAGTCCTATTTGAAGTTATCCTAACAGGAGTAGAAGGGCGGTTTTTAAGCATATTTCATAAATGAATTGTATTTAATGCACAGTAAAAAAAACTTTAATGAGATATTTGGAAAAAGACTGCTGATCAAAATTAGAGAACACTTACAGATACCTACAAGCTATTGGTGTTAATCTAGCACCTGGTGCTAATTTCCTTTAAGATGCAGTCCGTAACTTTTTGGGGTTAAAAATGATCTGAAATCAATATTTGATCAAGTACATAAGCCCGATTTACAACGGTTAGCTTATAATAATGTTTTCTAATTTGAGTGGTACGGGTAGGTTTTCACGGGAAATTCGAGCATGCCACCGCATCATTGCATCACATAAAGTAACATGAAGTTGTCCTGGCTAATAGGCTATATCGCATGTGAGGATCCTGCAGGTGGCGGATCGTTTATAGCCTTTTCTCACAGCAGCTAGAATAATTAAATGTATAATTTTGATGGCAGATTGTAATCCAGAAAGGATTGCATATATATGAAACATGTGAATGAAATGAAATTATTCCAGTTTTCAATGTGCTTCTGATTACAGATAGCCTGGGATTACACAAGATTTGTATTTTAAAGAAAACCAGTTCAAAGGGAGTATAGTTTGCTTTTTGGGTTAAAATAATTTCTTAATATGAAATTCGAATGGCATAACAATTAGAGATTGGACTGTACAGAAATTGAAATCTACATGCTAATACACACTATACTCATAGTCATGCAATGCTGATGTTGTTAACATTAATAATTTGAGAATAAAGTATAACAATAATAATAATTGCACGGTTTGATGTGATAAGAACTAACCGATCTTTAGATTTAACCACCATTGGTAGCATGATTTATTGTAATGCTTTTTTCCTCAGTTGGTCAGAACAAATGTGGCAGACTTGTTACTTGTTCAGATGGCAATATATGGTGAAAATTCTTATTTGGGTCATATATTCCTAGACGTACACTGTGAGACATTTCTGTAATTTCCACAGTTATTTACTGTATATCATTCCAGTATAATATTATACTGGATGATATACAGTAAATAACTTCTTTATGTTCTGTATATACTGCAAATTCCCTTTATAGTAAATAACTGTAATACCCTTTGCATCATGGGAATTTTCTGTGACGTCAAACCCCACATACAGAGATTTACTGTATTTTTTAAAATGGCTGTATACTGCTGCATTTGCCGTGCGGCCTTTTTGGCGCCATTCTATTGAGGTTGTTATATTTTCCTCATTTCTTACATTTGGATTGACACGATTTGCCCAACACCGTGTCTATAACGCTGGAACAGCTTGGGAGGTATACGGGTGGACGTGATATATCGCTTGTAATGTAATGGCAAATCCGTTTGTCCTTCGTCAGAAACAGCGCGAGCGCTTGGAGTACATCTGTATGTCAGAAATATACCGGGGCTTCACTTTACTGTCCACATCCACTCTAGATAGTATAATAGGTTCTATATTGCCTTTTCGAGTCGCGGGGCAGCGCCGCGGGTTTTGCCCGGGGATGAACCCGCGAGAGTGGAAGAGTTCCAGAGAACATCTGCTCTGTGTGTCGATGCACCTTACGAGAGAAAAAGACGAGCAAACAAGGTAAAAATATATGTACGTTTGTCTGTGTCAGATTTTTGCACACCAGTTTAACCTAGTAACATTTACCCGTCAACAAACTTTACTATGGTAAACTGCGCTGTCGTTACAAACGACTTTGTCAGCTTACTGAATTAAGTTACCGAATTAAAATAATTTTTAACGAGCAATGCTTATCTTATATTAACATTAAGTTAACTAATGTGAAATTTTGTTCAAGTGTTAGTAGTTAATGTTGGCCAGTAGCCTATTGAGAAAATAAAATCGTATGTTAGCTAGGTTGAACAAGTTTTATGGCTAGCTGCTTTTCTAGTTTTAGAATTAGTTTGTTATAGTTTTTAATAAAATTTAAGATTTACTGCACTTTTTTTGTATTTGTGTCTTAAAGGCAACTAAGCGCCCTAAAACGGGAGAAATGGTGAAGATGCACTGTTCCAGCATTGGAAGACTGTATTTTGAAGTGTTATACATACAATGTTTTAAATAAAGAATTTGATATTTTGTAATTATTGTGTCTGTTTTAATTGAATGCCAGTAGTACCTATGTAGAGTAAAAATAAAACGAATTCTATATAAAAATGATAAAACCTAATGAAATCTATATTAAAACGAATGAATTACAGTAGTATACAGATGAATTGGATTATTTTTACAGTAATTTACAGTAAAACAGTACAGTTTGCAACTGTAAATCAAGTACAGTTTGCTACTGTAAATCTTAATTACAGTAACTTACTGGCAACAGTGTTGTGCAGCCGTGACGTTAAAACCATGCAACTGGTTCCCTCAAGATTTTCCTATAGGATTTTTACATGAGTTTTTCAATTAATGGGTAAAGCAAGTAAAGCCTGTGCTAAGTATAAATTGATCATACTTAGATATTTGTCTTGAGGGAACCCATGATGAATTGGTCTTCTTGGTTTTGACGTCACGACTGCAGCACTCAATTAAAACAATAATTAGTTTCTGATCTACAATTGATGGAAGTCAGAAGTAGTAATAGATATATACATACTGACCGTTGTCTTCATTTTGAGGCTCATGGACAATAGGAACATGTGGTGTTTGGGGCTCAGGTGCTGAAGATGAATTGGACAGCTTGCTGGTTGAATTTGAAATTTGGTTATCTGCGTTCAGTCGGATGAGCCAGTGGTCTGAGGTAGAGGAGCTGGAGGAACCTGCGGGTCAAAAGTAGCTTATTTAGTCAACTTTGCTCCACTCATGCAAGTCAAAATGCTGTTGGGTTTTTCTGATAACAGATTGAAATGTACAGGTAGCTGTATGCTAGCTATTTGGAAATAAGTAAACCGACTTATTTATGCTTTATGGTGAAGCATTTTGCACTAAAGTGCATGAAAATACCAGGGACCTGCTCTCACTTTGCTCTAGCCTTTGAATCTGGGAGACTCGTCTCCATTAAACACTCATGAAGATGAGATGGAATGGATCCAAACAAGTATTACGGTGTGCATATAAATGATCTCAAGATGTTGGTGGACAGTTGCTGTAACAACCTTACAAATCAGACTTGAGTTACAGACCTTGGGAAAATGGCAGCACATGAAAGGTCTCAAAAGGGTTGAAAGAAGAAGCGATGCATTGAGACATGACCTTTCAGAAATGCATTTTTTAATCTAACCTTCATATTAATGTGACTGGCACATGTTTTGAGGTAGAAAGAGAAGGTTTTATGTATTTATTTTTAAATTAGTCTCTTATGCTCACCATAATACTGTAGTAAAACAGTAATACTGAAATGACTATTTAAATGTTTTCTGTTGTGTAATAAAATTTGTCACACGATCCTTCCCTCAGAAATCATTCAAATACGCTAATTTGTAGCTTAAGAAACACTTACTATTATCAATGTTGAAAACCGTTTTCCTGCTTACTATTTTATGTAAACTGTGATACACTGTGTTTTTCAGGATCAATTTAAAGTGTCCTTGAATTAAAGCTATTCATTTCTCAATTTCTGTCATCATTTATTCACCATGTCAATCAAACCTGTACGATTTTCGTTCTTCAAAAGAAGATGTTTTGAAATGTTTCAGCGTCTCAGTCCATTGAAAGGAAGTCAGTGGAGTCCAGTGTTGTTTAGACCCCTACCTTCTTCAAAATATCTTGTTTTGTGTCTTGCAGAAAGTCATACAGTTTTGAAAGGACATGACAGTTTTCATTTTCTTGGGCAAACTAACCCCCTAAAGTCAGCCATGGAAAAGGGAACAGCATGTTCTCTGGATCAGCCTCAGACATACAAAAACAACAGCTCTCATATGTGTGTGTGTGTGTGTGTGTGTGTGTGTGTGAGTTAAGCTGAAAGGCTTGATATCATCTATACGGACTGACAAAGGATTGAGAAATCACAGTGGAATGAAAAATGTGTTGAAGCACATAACCAGCTTCAAACAGATATATTTAGAATTTTTTGAAGGTTCATACATAATTGCTCCGGGGCAAGTTAGTGTGGAGGTGAATTAAGTGACTTTGCTCTAATCACAACGGCGAACATTGGAGGTGATCGCTTAACTGGGTTAACTATTTATTCTGAACCGTTGCTAAAAGCTGCTCACAACTTTTCAAAGAGTTCAACTCAGGGTTCACGGAACTTGCTTCTATCGTGTGTCAATGGGAGCTACTGATAAAAGCATTTTAATTACTACCACAATGGAGAAACCTAAGGCCTCTGGCTGCATGACATTTCATGGATAATTACAGCACCTCCGATAATATCAAAATGTGGTATAATAAAAGATTCATATATAGCCATATATCATTAAAAAACAGCTCACTGCATTTTAACAGTATGATGCACAGCTTGAAACATAAAAAAAAGACTATGTACAGCAATGTAGCAAAATATGCAAATAATTCACTATGGAATTTAATATGTGTATCTTTCAACATTTCAAACACATTTGAATTACATGTACCATTTAGTGAAGTACACTTAGTTTTCTCCAACCAAAGCTGACACTCCTACTATACTGTGGTATGGTAGCAAGTGGATACATTCAGCAAGGATGCATTTTTTTATTTTTTTTTTAACTGTATTTTTGATCAAATAAACGCACTCTTGGTCAGCATAAGAGACTTCTTTCAAAAACATCAAAAAATTGTATTAACCCCAAATGTTTAAATGGTAGTGTTTGTGTCCACTGGTGTAGAAGAAATGCTGTAAGACGTGTGTAAAATGTACACATGCACACAGCAGCTTTAAGAGCGGTCTACGATTGTGCCAAAGCTTTTTAACCCAGCCACATCCTAACTACAGAGAAAGTGTGCAAAGTGCATTGAAATCTGATTTAATCTAGTAATATGGAAAAATGACATTTAAGCACTGAATGCATCAGCACTGCAGGCAGATTTTAAAAAGCTTAGACGGATGTCAGTGCATTCATCTCACATCTATTCACTTTTACCTTTCATTTGCATAAAATTGAAAATTGCATGACTTTTTGATGCGTGAGCCTGCCGCTCACCTCACGTAGAGAATGAATCGAAAATGCCCGCTCAGCTTACTTTAGTGGACACATACAGTATCATAATAATTTATTTAGACTATGTAACTTTAATCTTTTTACTTGGGATATGGATTTGATTTGTTGAAGTATTGTATAATGTGATGCAGGAGCAGAAAGAGAAAGTGAGAAGAGAGAAAGTCAGATTGTGTGTGTGTGTGTGTGTGTGTGTGAGAAATTTTGTGTCTCCACCCCCTTGTGACAAGCAGCTCAAAGCCATGTCTGTGCCTAATAAGCACCTTGTCCTTTCTGGAAATGATTTGTTCTTGTTCTGCCACCAAGGTTATGTTGTGGCTAGGCAGTGATCAGGCAGACTTTGGACTAGCGCTGAATACATATTTCATTTGTGTCTGAAGATATGGTTCTCATAGAGAAGGTGAAAAGAGCTGTGTAGAAAAGATCTTGGAGCCACCCAGAGGTTGAATGTGACTTTGCTATTTGACACTGCTGCATGTGCACTAAAGCATTCAAAGTTATGGGGTTGGTAATATTTAAAAAAAATGTTTTTGTAGTTTATGATGTTCATTATTTAATCAAAAATACAGTAAAACATTTATGTTGTGAAAGATTAGCTCTAAACATTGCTGCCACAAAGAGAAAAAAAAAGTAAAAAAAATAAAAAAAATTTCACTTTAAAGGGTGGGGTAGAAAAAAGTTACTCTACTAGCTATTTCTGTGTTCTGATGAGTGGAATTTTTTAAATAAAATAAAATAATAAAATAACAGTGACGTAAAATATATTAAACGCCATTAAACTGAAAAAATTAATTGCATGCGTTAATGTGCTAATTTTGACAGCACTAAAATAAATAAATAAAAATAAATATAAATTCATAAAATCTGTTAATGCTGCATTTTGAAGGGCAAACATTCTAACAAAGTCAATAAGATATTTTCAAAATATAGTAATACATTTCTAAATATAAAATTATATAATATATGTGTCAGTCGTGTGTCATGTGTTCCCGCCTCTTGTTTCCTTATTTGATTTGTTTCCTGTCCTTGTGATGTGATTATTAGTTTATTCTTGTCCAGCCGTGTTTGTCTAATTATCTATGATTATCCTGTGTATTTATAGTCCTGTCTGTGTCTGTGTCTGCCTTGCCTTGTCTTGCCCTGCCTTGATGTCTGAAGTAAAGTCTGTTATTTTGAAGTTACATCCTCGTCTGCGTGTTCCTCGGTCCTCCCTGCTGTGTGCACCATGAAAATATGGTAATATATAAACCATAAAAGTTTGTGAAAACCATAAAAAGACTGCACACCTGACAAGCTGAAATGACCTGTTAAACAAAATTACAATAGCATATTCTTGTATTCTCTTGATAATGCAAACTTTAACATTCTTTCTGCTTGTCTGCCCTTGTTGGTAGTGTGGGTATAGAATTAAGGCAGATATGCAGAGAAGAGCGTTCACCTTGCAACGAGCAGCTAGCTGACCAGGATGGGATGGCATCTCGTCTCTGATAGAAGAGGATATAAGCACCACGTGTGCACACTTCCCCCTCAGGCACCGGCTCAACACTGCTGTCATCGTAGGCATACCACTGACCGTCCACTGAGTTCCTGCAGTATGCTGCTCAAAACACAGACTCATTAGCTTCACTATGCTCTACACTTCATGCTCAAGACCATACTAACATATTAGGACAACACTATTATTTTCATTATTTGTTTTACATTTATGCACACATACAAAATGTATTTACACTGCATATAAGTACACACACACACACACACACACACACACACACACACACACACAGAGAGTAATGAATAATATAAAAATTTAAAAAATTTAATTCTAAACATATTTTAAATCATTACCATTATTTTTTGGCTTGCTTTCCATGAAAATATCTAAACAAGATAAATTTTACATAGCAAATTTGCATAACATTTAATTGTGTAAGCATGATTATAATGCTTAAAAACTAAAATAGACAGTGCCACTGAGGAAAGAAAAATAAACTACTCTCAGTCTTATGATGTTTTTTTCATAGTGATTAATAATTAAGAAAGAGGGTTTGCAGTGTCATTTTTTAGCATGTAATTCTCACATAAAATAGTTCGTATTTCGGCTTGTACTTTGAAGCATTAATTCAGCTTCATCAAAGTTTCCTTTCCTGACAGCAGCTATATTGGGTAAATTCTGGCTTGTTCTATGCATCAGCTTGTGCAGAAATATTTTCTGCTTTCCTCCTGGGTGAACATCATGATCTGCCTCGTGTCGATTGGCCGCCTTTTTCCCCATCGCCTGTTAACTTTGTGCTTCGGTTGCCAATGGACAGAAGTGACCAGAGCATCGCCTTACACAATCTGATGCAAGCTTCTTGCTTGAAATAGCTGCTGCAGAACTCTGAGAAATATTATGGGTCATTATTTCACTGAAATGTGAATCAACACTGGATCTAGAAGGGATGGTGTATTTCTGAAGGATTTTCAAGATCCAACCATGTGCAACACCCTCTGTAGAGGGGCTCAAAGGGATTTTTTAAAGATGCATTATATATCAGTACCCTTTCAGATATCAGTGATATTGGTGATATAAATTTATAAGTATCAGCTGATATTGGATAATTATTGTACATGCTCATTTTTATATTTAATGTGACATCAGTGGTTCAACTGTAAAGTTACAAACCTATGATTCTCGTATTCTCGTAGCTTCGTAACTTTACGGTTGAACCCCTGATGTCACATGGATTATTTTACAGATCTCTTTGCTACGTATCTGGACATTGATCGTGTTAATTACATTGCTGTCTATGGGAGGGACAGAGAGCTGTCAGAAAGCATCACAAATATCTTAAATTGTGTTCCGAAGACGAACAAAGCTTTAATGGGTTTGGAACGACATGGGGCTAAGTGATTAATGACAAAATTTTCATTTAGGAAGGCAGTATGTAATTTCTCATTTATCTATTCGCTCACACACCTGTGTAATGGCCTCCATGCATGCCTCCATGATGGTTACACACGGCGTACAGGTCGTACAGGAAGTTCAGTGTGTGTCGGCTGGCTTCGGGCTGGTGATGGGCCTGTTGTTTCCAGCTGGGCGGCGGTCTGGCACAGTTGCTCCTCTTGACCATGTGGCGGCCCATATCGAGGCCAGTGAGGGGGAAGTGGACCAGCGTGGAGAGCTTGTTACGGCGCTCTCCCACCTGTCGGAAGCGCTTGAGGTGAAGGATGAGGATGTCTGGGAGAGTCCACAGGCTCATCTGCACCGTGCCCTGCTGCAGCTGCTTACAGTGAGGACACTTCCATGCATCGTCAGGGGCCAGCTAAATAAACACAGGTGAAAAATTAGGATATTCAACGAGAGGAAATTTTATGTGAGTGCTTTTCAGTCTGAATAAATGGTCAGATTTGAATTGATCCCATAGCATTTTTTTTTAACAACCTGCATTAGTTGAATGAAAGGAAATAAACAGAAAATAGCTTCATGACTTTCAAGGAGAGAAAAAGTCTGAATTTATTTTTAAATATAAATTCTGTGTTCCACAGAAGAAAGGAGGTTTAAAATCCTCAAGAATCATTTGCTCGTACATTCTTACAAGTTGATTCTATTCCATTGTATAAACAGCATATTTTTTCTGCCATTGTTAATGTTTTTCTGCATTTGTGCTCTTTCAAATAGAAACACCTGCTGCACTAGAGTGGCAGTCGCAGAATGAAAGGGGAACGTCACAACCATCACAATATTGTGTTTCAGAAAATTTCTCAGCTGTTATGCATGTTTATCTGAAATAATGAAAGTTGGTCGACTTTACACAAACGTTTTACACTGTTAATGTTTATGAAAGACAAAGACCAGAAGAACATTGCTTGTATTTCCTGATTTCCAAGAAATGTCATCATTTTTGTAAAATGCATAAGGAAAAGGCCATTAGGTTAAAGCAATTAGTAAAATAACTAAAGTAAATTGGTAAAATGATCTTTAAAGCAATTTAGTAATATCAGCTACAAATATGCTAATGGACTAGCTGCTAATTACTATTTCTTTTCATTAAATTTTATTTATTATACACATTTTTTTTTTATTAAATAGAAAATTTGGTATTATTAAATAACTTCAATGATTAAAATAATACAATGTATAATATTTTTAATAATAAAATATAATTAATAATGATATAATATAATTATAATATCTTAATAATAATACAAATCTTAACAAAATTAATAGTATCTTTTATGATAATAGTATTGTACATTATAATCAAAATCTTATATTTAATTGAAAAATGTACAAATTACAGCATATTAAAAAATCATTTTGACATTTCTTATACTGTAACTGCACAATTTCACTGCAATGTTTCACTGTTCGTAGGTATTTTTTTATTGTATGCCAGTATATAAAAGCAATATCGCCCCCGCACTCACGCCACTTTTAAGCTGGGTTATGATTTCCTGTGGCATTCAGCTGCTAATATTCAGCACGATATGTGTTTTTGTGTGAGTTACTTGTTCTTCTTTGGTGTAGAGCTCAAAGCATTCATCAAGGGTGCAGCTGTGCTGTTGAACGTGGAGTTGTTGTTGAGCACGAACACTTTCCGAGTCCTTCACCACCTCCTCTTGGATGTTACCAAACAGGCTGCACACAGACACGCAGTAACACCAGGTCACTGGACTGTCATGCTTGTTTTGTTGGCTTGACGTGCTTTGAAACCAAGTGCAAATAGAATGTTCTGTATTTCCACACATACGAAAGATTGCATTACCAGTCTTTGATTCTGTGCTCCCACTCAACAATGAGCTTCACATGCGGCGGTCCACCTGAGCCGCACAGCTTTAGAGCTCTGAGGAGATCAAGACCAAGCCAAAGGGATTGTGTTAAAAGAGCTTCTCATACACACAAACACACACAAATACAAAATACTCAATACATATATTCTCAGTAAAAGTCACAAAGCCACTGCATGACCCTGATTGAATAATATTTGATTTCATATTTGATTCGAGTTTGTATTCTGTTACAATAACTGGCTGGATGTATGGCTGGCTACTTGCCACATAAGTAAATAATTAGACACAAAATATAGATTTGAGTTAATGGTAACACTTTAGAATAGGAAACACTTATTCACTATTAACTACGACTTTTCGCTCAATAAATTACTAATTTGCTGCTTATTAATAGTTAGTAAGGTAGTTGTTAAGCTTAGGTATTGGGTAGGATTAGGGATGCAGAATAAGGCATTAATATGTGCTTAATTACTACTAATAAATGGCTAATATTCTAGTTATATGCGTGTTAATAAGCAACTAGTTAAGAGACCCTAAAATAAAGTGTGAACTATCCCTTTAATACGGAAGTCCTCCAGTTTCATTTTACAGTAAATACAGTCGATAACTGAGGGACAAGATAGCGCCTGTGGTAGAAAACGCAGCGATGTGAAATGAGAGATGTTATGAAGCGTCAGCCTTAAATCGCCCAATAAACGGTGTGGTAACACATTTAATAACACAATAGCACATTTTGGAATGTTGCGACTGACCAATCAGAATTGAGTATTCCAGAGAGCCGTATAATGAGCTGCCTTAGCAAACACCACTGTTGTGAGATTAAGTACAAACCTACTACTATTGCTGTTGAAATTTACAATATGACATATTAAAACTTAAGGATAATTCTCTCCATTCCTGAACAACCTGTAACTGCAGCACATCTAGAATATGAACAAGGGAATCACGAAGAGAATGTCAGCAGGAAGATGCGCAAGACGACGTTAAGATGATTATGAGATTAAAGTCATCTTTGAAGACACAGCTGACAATATTTGACGGTTTGGAGGGCTGAGGACATCATTTAACCATGTGTGATTTAAAACGCTCCTCGAGGGCTGTAGAAATTTATGAGGGTGATAAACGTTGGCAGCAGCTCAGTGGTTTCTTTTGATGTTAAGGATAAAAAATGTATCATAAATTCAGTAGCCTCCCTGATGTCTCTACCTGTAAATACAGTATGCATTATTAAGTGGTGCTATTAATAATGAATAAAGATAAATTGAATGTTTGTTTAATGTGATATAAAAATATGAACGGTTTATTTTAGAGCCTCTTTTGTTAGAAAACATCTTCTGAACTGGATTGCTGTTACTGGCACCTCTGAGAAAGATGCAATTTATATTCTGTTCTGATCCATGTCTGTATGAACACACACAATATTACCTGTCCACAGCAGGGTGATAAAGCGGCCGTCCGTCTTGAGGATTTAAGTAGCTATAAGCTGCAGATCCTCCGACAACACGAATCTTGAACAACACCCTGAAATTCTAAAGAAAAAGATAGAGGCATAAAACATTGAGCAGCTGCTTTTGGTTCATGCCATGAAGGTGCAATTACACTAATGCTTCAGTACTGGCGTTGTGATATTGTGAGCTAGTTATAAACATCAAGACAGACAAATGAAGTCAGGTTATATGAAAAATGACATTTAAAACTAAGCAACAATAAAATAATAATAGTGATGCTTACATTAGCAAACACCACTAATATAAAGCTAAATAATGGCTATATATAAATGTTTGTTTGTGTATACTTTTGTTTTGTATTTTTTTGTAATGTTTTGAATTAAGTCTTTTATGCTATTGAAGAATTTTACTGCAAATAAAACAGTAATATTGTGAAATGTTTTTACAATTTAAAATTCTGTCTTTCATTAAAATATAATTAATTACTGTGATATTAAAGCTGAATTTTCAGCATCATTACTCCAGTCTTCAGTGTCACATGATCCTTCAGAAATAACAGATAACATTTCATAATTATCAATGTTGAAATCAGTCATGCTGTTTAATATTTTTGTGGAAACCATGAAACTTTGATGAATAAGCAGTTCAAAAGTTGATTTATTTGAATTTATCTTTTGTCTGAATGAATGAATATCGCTGACCCCCTGTAGTACCTTCTTGGACCCACAGGGGTCCATAGCTGAAAGGCCCTAGATGTGCACTGACACTGTTTTATTCTGGCTGGTGTGTCTGAAAACACCCAGCAGGGGGAACCAGTCAACTGCGGAAAAGCAACAGGAACGACCACAACAGCGTAAGAGGAAGGAAGAAAATGTTTTAGAGGAAGTGATGGAATCTTGTGAGAGACTTTACTTTGAAACCTTAAGATCTTGAATTGTGATGTTTTAGTGGTGCTGGCTGTTGAATGTTTTCACAGGTTTTGTATTTTCTTGTATCTACAGCTCAGATAAGCTAAATGAGTATAGGCAGTTGATCTTACGTGTGCTTGTGATCCGTTGATCATTAGATAGTAGAGTTTACTGAGGATGCTCTGCTGAAGCTGGTCCCACGACATTGACCTGTCCTCTCTCATCAGAAACGGAGGACCGAATCTGCAGGTGAACAGACATCAGATTAATGTGTGTTTATACAGATGCAATTACTTAGCTAACACAGTAACACAATCATCATCTTCACAAGATATGAATGACAATATTTTAGTTAACATGCTCATTTTAAACATGTTTGTCTAAAAGATACACTGGTAGAAACGGTCTTTAAGTGGAAACATATTTCTTTAGGATAGCTTTTTGTGATTTTTGTATTTTGTTTTATGCATTGTGTTTCAACATTTATATTAAGCACCTTGAGAGGTCCTTCTAAATGTGCTACATACATGCATGTGATACAGAGGAGACTGGGGCTAGTTGTCACTAGGTTTTTTTTTTTTTTTTTTTTTGAGACAGCCAAATTTCTATATGACTGTGGACCACAAAACCAGTAGCACGGGTATATTTGTAGCAATAGCCATAGATAAATACAATACATTGTATGGGTCAACATTATTGATTTTTCTAATATGCCAAAAAATCATGTTGCTGTAAAGATCATGTTCCATAAAGATATTTTGTGAATTTCCTACTGCAAATATATCAAAATTTAGATTTTTTTGCACCCTCGGACTCCAGATTTTCAAAAAGCTGCATCTCTGCCAAATATTGTCCTATCATAAACCATACATCAATGGAAAGCTTATTTATTCAATAATAATAAAAAAATATATACCCTTATGACTGGTTTTGTGGTCCAGGGTCATATATAGACATACCTTAAAAGTGATGACAAAAAGCCATTTCCATTATTGCCTAAGAAAAAACTACACCGTTTATTGAACACACGTTGACCTACAAATTTAAATATAATTTAATAAATATTATTTTAGTATCAATGAGATTCTCTTATAGTTTTCTATCATAGTTTTAATTAATATTTTGAAGTTTTTATTTTTGTATTTTTATATTTTCATAAGTTTGTTATTTTCAAAATGTGCAGTTTTTTTTTTTTTTTAGTACATCAAGTTAAACTAAATACAAATCAGATATGTTGCCTGAAAAAGTGGGGTTTTTTTTTTCAGTTAACATTTATTCATTCATTTTATTGTATTTTAGTATTTCCGTTTTACTTAACTAGAATAACCCTGTACTGAGTTAACCTCAATCAACGTTAAAAAAAGCTAAAGTTAAGCTAAATGTTTCATTGTCCGTCCCACATTATAAGATTTTAAATACATAAAACAGCTTTGCAATGCTAGCATTAAAGTATGCAGATAGATGTTATGGAACTCAAGTCAAGATTTAAAAAAAACAACAATCAGGGGCTCTTACATAATCTCTATTTTCCATGGCCTAAAAAGGTTAAAGATACACTAATGCAAACATCTTAGACACTATACCTGAAATCACATGGGATTTCTATGTAAACATTAGGTCCCATTTTGATGTGCATGATTGTCAGATAAATTACTGCCTGTGTTTGGACACTATGTTCCAGTGTCCTCAGCAGTGCCCTTGAAATCCACCCCTCCCTTTTTAGTGTTGTGTTTTTTTTTTTTTTTGCAGTAGGAGGCTAGTGATTAAGATTTCTGCTACAGGATCTGTACAGAATGAATACAGGAGAAAAAAACAACAAAAGTGAGCTGAGGGAAAGCAAGCCTTTCAGAAAGTGATAAACGTAATTGTATTGGGGTTTCGCCTCAGCCAAAAACAATGGTGGAGTTTTCCCTGACAGGAGGCAGAGACAGAACTGAGATCTGAACAAACATGCTTTGATGCTGTTAACGTCACAGCTCACCCCAGGCAACAACACTGGAGGTTTTCACCAAATTATACAGCAATAAAGTGTCTGTCTGTCCATCTATCTAACTATCCGTCCACTATGCTTGACGCCACACAGTTTAAACATCTTGAACATCAAAAATAGATAGAAGTTATAGTAAAACAGCATTTGAAAACCATTTCACTTCAATTAGGTGGGGAGGACAGTTTTGAGAGGTCAAATTCACCCTTGAGAGCATGTGAATGGATGCTTCTTTTTCAAATCTATCACCATTTGCTATTATTGCATTATATGGTCATTATTATTCAATTACTGCATTATAGGCAAGATTTTGATAGCCCAAAACAATGTCTAAATAGTTATCTTGCTCTTGGTGAACATTATTGAACCCCTTTTGGTCTAAGTTAAGTCAGAAATGGAAGTAGGGGAAAAAGGTATATTACAAAGACAAAAGTTTTTATAAAATATTATTTGGAATAACATGCACTGAAAAGTCATGCACAATAAAACCAGGAAAATGTATTCAATCAAGAGCAGCCATGCTGGTGTTTTGACCCTGTCTGTTATTTGACTGTTTATTAATAAAAGCTTGCTAAAGGAACCACAAGTCTCTCGTCTCATTCACCCCGTTACAGCTATGACAATTTTTTCAAAACTTTTAACAATTTTCCTGAACTCTTAACACAGTTAGCACAACATCCGTCTGTGTAGGCTATACAATTAACACATTTCTTGTTGCTCTGACACAATGCATACAGTTAACAAATTTAAAATGCTTGAACTTTTATACACAAGCTCAACCAAGACCAAAACAATTTAATTTTACTGCCAAATTTTCAAATGCTTTCACACTGTATGTCAGAACAAATAACATCATTTTCTAAACATAACTTTGGGCTAAAGTTAAAGTGCACAGCTGTTGTCATTTTGTGAATTGAAACAAATATGTCCTCTGCATTTTATTCCATAGCTAATGAGAAACAGCTGATTGAAAATATGCAAATATATAAATTACAGCTGATTCTCGTAAACACACTCAGGTGTTGACGTTCTTTCAATTGCATGACCATAGGATATACAGTAAAAGAGGAGCTCTTTGGGCTGATCTTGTGTGGAAAAGTGCACTCCTGCATAAATATGAGATTTTAGAAGATCTGCACCAAAGACTGGTGCCAGAGAAAGGGGTCAGGTGGGAGACCACTTGCCAATATATGTGATCACATGCAACAATGTGGCATTCCACCATTCCAAGTGCAGTCAGAGCATGGTTTGACACCCATTCGAGAATGATGTCCATTTTCCTTGCCCCTTACTCCCCTTTCCTCAACCTCATTGAGGAGTTGTTCTGAGCTTGGGAATGGAAGGTTTTGGACTCTGTCCCTCCAGGATGCCATGGATCCTGCATGCCAAGATAACATAGCTGAACAATAAGGATAAGGCATACCAAAAGATTCTTCCCAAGATGCCTTGCCATCTTAGGTGTGGATATCAGGTGTGATATGGATGAGAACATGTGGCCAAATGTAGAAGACTGGGCAGATTAGATTACTTTTTTTTATTATTCTTCTGTGGCTTTTTTGTTGTTGTTGTTGTTTGTATATTTTGTATTTTCACATAATAAATGAGAGCTATATTTTTTTTTTCTTGCATTCTTTTAGCTGCATTCTTGTTTTCTTTCTTGTTTTTCTAATGTCCTGTTGCAAATAAAGCCTTTACTGCAGCAATTCTGTCTCTGTCTTTCCCCCTTTCAAAATACATGCATTTACAGGCTTCAAAAGAAACTGTAGTGTAAAATGCAATCTATGACCAATGCAATATACTGTCTATTACTGTAAGGTCAGACCTGACACCTAAAATAATGCAGTTTCTGTAATTCCATTTGATGTTAGTGTTTTTATGATATTGTGATATGATTGACTAAATGTTCCTGTTGGAAGAGAACATGTGTTAGTGTTTTGGAATAATAATTTGATTGAGACATGTTTGCAGTGCTTTGGTAGACAGTGTATTGTGTTAGTGTATTATTGTATTTTGAAAATTAGTGTTGCGGAGTTTAGTTTGCAATGTGTGATTTTGAGCAGTTTTGTCAACTGTGTGTTGTAGGTGTGTTGGTGCGTTAAGAGTTTAGGAAAATTGTTAGAAGTACTGAAAAAATTGTCATAGCAATTAAAAAAAACAAAACTGTAAATCATGAAAGAACTGTGATTAACGACATTATTTTAGAAAGCTGAGTTAAATTTCACAAGCCAAACCTAGGCCTGATTACTGCCAGACTTGTTGAATTAAGAAATCACTTAAATAGAGCCTTTCTGACAAAGTGAAGCATGTTTAAAGAGTAACACATCATGCCGCGATCTAAAGAAATTCAAGAACAGATGAGAAACAAAATAGTTGGCATGTATCAGTCTGGAAAGTGTTATAAAGCCATTTCTAAGGCTTTGGGAATCCAGCGAACCACGGTCAGAGCCATTATCCACAAATGGAGAATACTTGGAACAGTGGTGAACCTTCCCAAGAGTGGCTGGCCTACCAAATTTACTCCAAGAGCACAACAACGACTCATCCAGGAGGTCATAAAAGAACCCAGAACAACATCTAAAGAACTGCAGGACATCACTTGCCTCAATTAAGGTCAGTGTTCATGTTTCAACAATAAGAAAAAGACTGGGAAAAATGGCATCAATGGGAGAGTTCCAAGGCAAAAGCCATTGCTGACCAAAAAGAACACAAAGGCTCGTCTCATATTTGCCAAAAAACATCTTGATTATCCCCAAGACTTTTGGGCAAATATTCTGTGGACTGATGCGACAAAAGTTGAACTTTTTAGAAGGTGCGTGTCCCATTACATCTGGCGTAAAACCAACACAGCATTTCATAAAAAGTACATCATACCAACAGTCAAACATGCTGGTGGTAGTGTAGTGGTCTGGGGCTGCTTTGCAGCTTCAGGACCTGGACGACTTGCCATAATTGATGGAACCATGAATTCTGCACTCTATGAGAAAATCCTGAAGGAGAATGTCCAGCCGTCAGTTTGTGACCTCAAGCTCAATCACACTTGGGTTATGCAGCAGGACAATGATCTCAAACACACCAGCAAGTCCACCTCTGAATGTCCACAGTGAAGTGAAAGACTCATTGCCAGTTATCGTAAACACTTGATTGCAGTTGTTGCTGCAAAGGGTGGCACAACCAGTTGTTAGATTTAGGGGGCAATTACTTTTTCACATAGGTCCAGGCAGGTTTGGATAGCTTTTTTCCCTTAATGAATGAAATCATTATTTCAAAACTGCATTTTGTATTTACTTGGGTTATCTTTGTATAATATTAAAATTTGTTTGTAGATCTGAATCATTCAAGTGTGACATATGCAAAAAAAAAAAAAAAAAACAGGAAGGGGCAAACACTTTCACACCACTGTAACTTTGTAACTGGATTTTGTGTATGTGGCGAGACAAGAAACATTAACAAATATTTTCGGCATGTTAGGCATACGAGTAAATGTGTGCATATTTTAAAATTCAAATGTTATTTGCAAATAGTTCAAATGCATTACAATAAATTGTAGTTCTTTTACTATTTTTATTTATTTAATTTTAATTAATCTAATTTAGTTATTCCCTTAAATCTCTGTTGCCCCCTCCCCCAATGTTTAAGATATGGTTACGCTCTTATTATGACATCTGCCTAGTTTCAGTGTAAGTTACATTTAAACATTCCCAGTTAATGAACTCATGACTACAGCTTTGTACGTCAAATCTAGTCCTTTCCACCCTCTAACTCTGTGATGGGAATATCACTTTGATCATTATCTGGGGAAAATCAATCAAAATATCACTGCTTTCAAAATGACATGTACTCTAGCTCATCTGTAAGAGATGAACGTATGTTTTGAGCTTCACTTTCTCTCCTTCTCTCTTTCACTTCCATTAAAGTGAGGGAGAAACTCACATTACCAAAGGCCATGGAACAAAATTAAATTTCTGGAGGCATTCACACTTAAGAGAGTATTGATCTCTGAGCAACTGTCACTGTCACTGTGTGACTGCAGGATCACTCTGACGTGACAAACGTCAAAGAATCTGTGAGAAGCTTTTAGAGGAAAAGAGAAAAGGTGAGGTAAAGTTGCAGTGATTGATATTTGCCAGCTTTACATGGCATAAAGTGGCATGTTTTATCCTCTGAAGTCCACTTATAATGCTAGTTCAGACCATTTTCACCCTCTGTGACCCTTGGAATTAAACCTTTAAGACTTTTTTGTAAATAAATTTATGATTGGCTAATCTCCATATACTAGTGTTAATCTAGTCAGGTTTTTTCTCCTGTTGTTTCTATTTATTCAGCATTAAAATGATCAAAACTGACAGTACACACTTTAATAATGTTATAAAAATTTATATTTCAATTAATTCTATTTTTTTAACAAAATATACTGATTAAAAAAATGCATGACAGTTTCCACAAAAATATTAAGCAGCACAACTGTTTTCGACATTGATAATAATAATAATAATAATAATAAATGTTCTTGAACTTCAAATCATCATATTTGAATGATTTCTGAAGGATCTTGTGACACTGAAGACTAGAGTAATGATGCTGAAAATTCAGCTTTGAATCACAGGAATAAATTAAATTTAAATATATATTCAAGTAGAAAACTGTGATTTTACATTGTATTAACATATTCACAATATTACTGTTTTTACTGTATGTTTGATCAAATAAATGCAGCCTTGGTGAGCATAAGACACTCGTAAAAAAACTAGTGCTATCAAACGATAATTGTGTGAATGTGTTTATGGAGTAGAAAAGTTTAGAAATTTTTCAAATAACCCAGTCAGAGTTAAAGCCGGCTTAAACGCCGGTAAACTGAACTTTACACAACATAAACGTAATAATAAATATTATATCTGCACTAAATTACAACCTAGTCAGAATGAGCTGTGAATGTTTTTTTTCTGTAACAACATACAGTATGAAACGCACAAATAACTAAAAAACTAAAACAAAGATTTCACAACATTGTATTGCAATAGTGTCACTATAATTTTATTTCCAGAGTTGATACATGTTTAAATTAATAGATAAAAACTTCAAGTATTTGGTTTAAATTTTCATGTTCTTGTCAACTAAAATTATATATTTTTTTACTAAAATTAGTTGGCATTTTAGTCAGAATAAACTTGGCAAATATGAATAAATTAGACAAGGCAAAACATTGTCCAAGTTTAAATAAAAAAAAAATATTTCATCGAAAGAAAAAAAAAAAAAAAAAAACCTAAGGCTAAAATAAAAAAAAAAAAAACTGTAAAAGTTAACGAGTTCACACAGGGTGGGCCAAACTTCTGAATACTGAACTCTTAAAGGGATACTCCACCCCAAAATGAAAATTTTTCATTAATCACTTACCCCCATGTCGTTCCAAATCCGTAAAACCTTTGTTCGTCTTCGGAACACAATTTAAGATATTTTGGATGAAAACCAAAATACTGACTGCCAAGAAAATAACACTGTCAAGGCCCAGAAAAGTATGAAAAGCATCGTCAGAATAGTCCATCTGCCATCAGTGGTTCAATCTGAATTTAATGAAGTGACGAGAATACTTTTTGCGCAAAGAAAACAAAACAACAACTTTATTCAACAATTCGTCTCCTCTGGTTCAGCGTAGCGCCATTTTGGAGAATATCTGCTGAATGCAAACTGCATATGCTTTTCTGTGTCAGCTGCACAACACGGATACGTCTTCTATGTTTGTTTACGCTTTGATTTGAATGAAAACAGCGTATCCGGTATGTGGCTGACACAGAACAGCATAAGCTTCTTGCGTCCAGCGGATATTCTCCAAAATGCTGAACCAGAGGAGACAAATTGTTGAATTAAGTCATTGTTTTTGTTTTGTTTTTTTGCGCAGAAAAAGTGTTCCCGTCGCTTCATTAAATTCAGATTGAACCACTGATGGCAGATGGACTATTCTGACGGTGCTTTTCACACTTTTCCGGACCTCGACAGTGTCATTTACTAGGCAGTCAATGGGACAGTCACAAGCCTCCCGGTTTTTATCTAAAATATCTTAAATTGTGTTTCGAAGATGAACGACGCTTTTACAGGTTTGGAACAGCATGGGGGTAAGTGATTAATGACAATTTTCATTTTGGGGTGGAGTAACCCTTTAACTCTGAATGAGGTTCAAACCTACAGCTGTTTGGTTACCAGTAAAAAAAAAAAAAGTCATTATTTTTAAGGGTACCTCACTGCCTGCTGTCCTGCTCCAGCTGCATTACACACCAGCAGCAAGATCTTCACCATCCCATCGGCCTGGTTCAGGAACTCGGAGGACAGCGCTCCAGACGCAGCCAGTCTGTGACCCTCCGGCCCAGACGAGGTGTACGGTGAGGACGGAAGACTGTGGTGCAACCCTGGGATGAGAGGGAGAACCAAGGAGAGGTAGAGGTCACCTCCTAACACGCATAATCTGCAGGCAGATTTATTGTCTGTGTCCATATATTCGAATAATGTCAAATTTTATTGTATGACAAAACAAGGTGACATACGCACCTATAAAGAGAGCAAGAGAGTGACAGAGACAGATGGAGACATGCAAACAGAGCACAGCAGACAGCAGACTGAACACAGTGGGGTGTATGATCTGACGCCAGCCTTCACACGCATACACATACATACTAAATGGATGTCAAGCTTTCAGATGTTTAATTCCAAATAAAGTAAAACTGGGCAGCAGCCATTAATAAAGTACCCAGAACAAACTACCCAAAAAAAGGCCAAAGACTGGTATATAATTTCTTTTCCAAAAGTCACCCCGTTGAATTTATCAGAGACAGAAGAGCCTCGTATCTTCAAGGTGACAGCATTAAAAGGGTGTTATTTCTGCACTTTGAACATCAAGACACAACTGGAACTTTGAAATGACTTTGAAATGGTTTAAAAGATGCTCCTTATAGGACAAACAAACAGTACCGCCTCAGACTCTTTTGCCATTGGTTGAGCCAATGTCGTTGTGGCAGGCTGGTCTGGATGTGCAAAAAGAGGCATAGTAATGATGCTTTTCAGGAGACTTTACTTATGCTTAAAGTTTTTTCGGCACATTAAATTGAGACAGTTCATTAACTTCATTAATTTAGCACATTAACACTTTACAGCTTTAATCATTTAAATTAAAATCACTATTAAACCAAAACATCTAACAAAAAGTACCCAAAACTACCATGCATTTGTGTACCATATTGTTGGATATGTACCATGTCAGTAACATGATGCATGTCATAGTCTGTCTAGCTACTATCTGACAAAGCCCTTTCAATCATTCACTCTCATTTGCATAAACACTGGTCTATGACTTCACGTTTAATGGCAAATCAGCTTGACGATGACTATCAGCAAGACCGTTACACGTTATGAACACTTTACAACTGGAAGGTCATATGTGCCATCAGGGACAGATGGAGGACTGGCTGGCTTTTTAATCAAGAAGGGATGTTTTTATGGCTGAACATCAGGACAGCTGTGCTTCCCAGCATTCCGTCTCAAGGTCTTTTCATATCCGGTTTTCAAAATGAAGAATGGGAAGGTGTGACCTGTGCTGACTTTAAGTGGCTATGCTCATGCAGTCTGTCTTCATTCCTGTCACTTGATGAACCCCACTGTATCCGTTTGAGGTTATCACTCAAAAGTAACACTGTGAGATTGTTAATTAAACACCTTTCCTCTCCACAGATCTCCACTGTGGAGACTGTAATTCAGCCCTCCCGTATGCAATTCAATGGACGAAGACACACACGGTGCTTATGACAGCATGTCTGAGTGCAAATGAAATAATTGATGATTAACTGACCACAATTGATGATTAATCATAGTCAATGAATAATTGTAATAATCATTAGATAAACCGATTATCAAAATGATTTGTTGCAGCCCTACATGCATTTATAGTCGATATTCCCTGTTAAAGTATTGCTTCATTTAAAGAGTGTGTTATCAGAGCTGACTGTATTGTGAACTTCAGAGTTGTTGTGCTTCATTCAGAATTAAAGGGATAGTTTACCCAAAAATGAAAATTGCCATTATGCTGGTAACCATATTGCCAACCAAACAGTTGATGGTAGCTATCGACTTTCATATAATGGGAAAAAAATTCTGTGGAAGTCAATGGCTACTTTGACTGCATCAGCTGTTTGGTTACTAACGTTCTTCAACATATCTTCTTTTGTGAAGAAAGAAACTCATACAGGTTTGGAACAATTCGAGTAAAAGACGACAGAATTTTCATTTTTGGGTGAACTATCCCTTTAAGGAACTTCAGAATAAAGGAAGCAAAATGCATAATTCAAATTTGATGCTCTAATTTTGCCCAAATTCTATGTTTTTGTAGTTATATTGAAAAATGTGTTGGGCATTTTATGATACTATATAGTAAAATTTAAAAAAATTATGTCAGTGTTGATTGTTTTGAGTCAAGAAAAATATGTTTAATCAGAAATATATTACAATTTTAAAAAAATGCTAAAATAATAGAAAAATATGTAGGAGATCAAAAATGTATCAGTCAAAACTATTTATTTAAATAACTATACCATGTTGCAAAACATTTGCATGATTGTGTAGAATTTTGCTACATATATTTGTAACTCTGTAAGATTTCTCTTCCCATCTTGTGATGCCAAGTTTCTACAGCAATATTAGGCTGCACAACTGTTTTTAACATTGTAATGTGTTGCTCAAGACACATTATCATCAATGACATTTCACATTGTTATGAACTGAAAAAGTATGGCTGGTATGAATTTGGCCCAACCCTTCACTTCAACCCACACTTCAGAAATCATGGCCTATGTTCAAGCCGACCATCAGGGCATACTGGACCAAGAATAAAATCACTGAGGAACTTTCTGTATATAGTGATCTAATCCATTCTAAATCTATACCCCCAATTATTATTTGGATAGGGTTGATATTAAAAGGTGCCTATAATCCTGAAAAACATCCTCTACAGCTGGCTACATTTACCTGAGATTCGTGCAGATCCACCCCGAATGTAAAGGGGTGGAGCTTGGAAGGCATAGATGATGTCACTCTCTGCTATGCTGGTCAAGTCATCGTCATCAAAGAACGAGCGCTGGAAACCTGTTGTGTAGATCTCTGTCAATATTACCTAGAAGAACAGAGAATTATAAACGGAATAAATCACTTAATTATTGCAGCTATTATTATTATTAAAGATAGAGATAAAAATACATTTTTATATTTGAAACATCTCACATTCGATTTATCAAGCTTATCAATCAATTCACATTTATTACCGGTGATACCAATAATATCGGTTACATTTTAGGCATTAATAACTATAAAATAATCCTCTGATTCTTCCACATAGCATGCAAAAACCAGAGCATATGATTACGACAATCTTTCAGTATCATGGCATATATCAAAGTCCCACAGTATTACCATCTGACACGATCACTGTAGCAATGCAGGAGATTTGGTCAGGTGATATATTGTGTGCAAGCATGAGGTCTGTCTGTGTAATGCTGTGTGCACCTGTCACCTGATCAGGAGAGATCTTGCCCTCATCTGCCACCATCCGGCGCAGACATGCCAAAGAGCCGATGAGTGGCACAGCGAGCCCCACTCTCAGATACCGCTGCCCTTTACTGCTAAACACCAAAGTCACACACACTGGTCTGCAGAGAGAGAAGAAAACGCATCCTTTATGACGTCTTAAATTCTCTGTAAAGGGCTGCAAAAGTGAGTGGGTGTGGCTTAAGCAGGTGGGTGTGGCTTATGAATGAATCTGTTTGGTCACTAAGGGTGTATTCACACCTGTCTTATTTGGTTCGACTGAATCGAACTCAAGTTCGTTTCCCATCTTGGTGCAGATCTTTTGGGCAGGTGTGAATACAGCAATTCGCACTCGGGTGCGCACAAAACAACCGTACCGAGACCCAGCTGAAGAGGTGGTCTCGGTCCGCTTCCAAACGAACTCTGGTATGTTTGAATGGATGAACCAATGAATGAATGACCTTAAGCACGTGTGGTTTTGTTTACAGTTTCTGGTTCACTTGCAAAAAGGGCAGTGAGAAAGCGAACCGCACCAAACAAACAAAACAAACAAAAATATCAACATTGTATTTGGTCCGGACTAAAGCAAGTGACCAGACTTCTACTGCTTTCTAACTGATTTCTATTTCTATATGTTAAAATGTAGTTTGTTGCTGTGAAGCAAAGCCGAATTTTCCGCATCAATACTCCAGTCTTCAGTGTCACACGATCCTTCAGAAATCATTTGAATATGCCGATTTGCTGCTAAAGAAACATTTCTTATTATTATCAATGTTGAAATCATTTACTTTTTTCATGACTCAAAAGAACCGCATTTACTTGAAACAAATCGTTTGTAACAATATAAATGTCTTTCCTGTCACTTCTGATTAAAGCCTTTTTGCTGAATAAAAGTACTAATTTCTTAAACCATTATTTATACCGTCATCTATTTTTCTTCCACTATTACAACCTTGCTGATACAGTATATGACCTAAAGCCTGAAAACGCTCTTCTCAGACATAAACTACTGTGATTAAGGGTGACGTTGGGGTAAACGCTGAATGAATTGCTGGTAGTAGTAAGGCAACCGGTCACGTAAAAAGTGCCACACCTCAAACAGTTTACTTTCCTTTCAACTGGTCATGTGTTCTGCCCTAAAGGAATAGTTCAACCAGAAATGAAGATTGTTTCATCATGAAACCTGTATGAGACTCCCTTTATTTCTTGGAACACAAAAAGAGAAAAATATATCAGAATATTCAAACTGAAGCTAATATTCATTGAAGACGACTTAAGTTTCAGTCTGTTCCTCACACAAAGTTATCCTGTGGACTGTAGTGCATACGTCTTATTAACTATTTTAAGATGATTTACAGTATTATTTGGAGCCTGACAAACCCTGGTTTGCATCTAATTCTACTGTAAGGAAGAGAGGAGTTCATATATTCTGCAAAATCTTTGGTGTTGAATAAATTGTCATTAGAAAAACAAGTAAATTATGACAATTTTATTTTGGGTTAACTATTCTGATTTTGGGTAAATGTTTAGGTTTATATTGCCATATAAGATGCGCTTTAGGTGTCCTTTATTATTTAAGCCTATTGTATTTAGGATATTGATATAAGAACTGTTTTTGTCAAACAAGTTTCAAACTTCCTTTAAACCAGTATAAAATTTCATACTGGTTTCATCCCTCATAACCAGTAAATAACCAGTAAAACCGGTATTACCATATCATTGCAAAGATGTTTTGTATAAACATGTACGTACAGAAACATTATACATTATAGCATGTGTGGGACAATAGTTGTGCATTTGTAAACTTGAGGGTGTTCATTTCCTCCAAAAAAATAAAAAAAAATAAATAAATAAAAAAAAGGATTTCCCTGTCAATCCATCTGCTGCTGTTGGTTTGAATGCTTCATTGTTTTTGAATACAGAGCGGCAAAAATGTTAGAACCATACAACATACAATGTTAGAACCAACAACAACAGATACAACCACAGCAAGAAAAACAATTACATTTTTGCATGAATCAATGACTTCAAAAGGCTACAGTTTGGTACAACTGTACTCACCTCGTCTGTCTTAGAGGAATAGGGAGGGAAATGCACAGAAAAGGATCAAACGTGTTGCTCTGCTTAAGACAATGCGGACATGTCAGAGATGACCTGGAAAAAAAGCATGGGAAAAAAGATGGTTAAACAGCAACAAAAGAGGAGTAGACACAAATATTATATAACAAATACACACAAACAATCAAGCTATTAGAACATTGTGTTGTATGAATGAGCCTCAAGGGAGGTTCACTGGAAGAGGAACTGATGTCACAGGGAAGAGGAAGCACAGAATGTCTCTTGGGAAGAATTATTGTTGTAGCTACGGAAACTGATGCTCACAAAATCACAATTGCAGTTTTTTGCATCATCCTTGCCACTCATTTACAAAATGATTTCAAACTCACTACATAGACTTTGGCTTTGATGATGAAGCATCTATCTATCTATCCGTCCGTTTGTCTATCTATCTATCAGTCTCTGTCTGTCTGTCTGTCCTGTCTGTCCGTCTAGCTGTCTATCTGTCTGTCTGCTCCGTCCGTCCATCTAGCTGTCTATCTGTCTGTCCCGTCCGTCCGTCTAGCTGTCTGTCTGATCCGTCCGTCCGTCTAGCTGTCTGTCTGATCCGTCCGTCCGTCTAGCTGTCTATCTGTCTGTCCCGTCCGTCTGTCTAGCTGTCTGTCTGTCCCGTCCGTCTGTCTAGCTGTCTGTCTGTCCCGTCCGTCCGTCTAGCTGTCTGTTAATCTGTCCGTCCGTCCATCCTGCTAATCAATCAATCAATCAATCAATCAATCCATCCATCCATCCGTCCCGTTAATCTATCTATCTGTCTGTCTATACTTCTTAAGAGTATCTCAAACATTCATTAATACTAATGCCTTTTTAATTTAAACAATACTTCTTCTCCCTGCTAGCACTTGTCAGGTCAGTGTTGTGGAGAAACAAATAAAGAGAGGTGGCTAAAGATATTTTTAGAGTATTAAGGAAAGCCCTGTTCATCTCCGGCAGCTGTCAGAGTGTTATGTGGAGACTTTGGAGATTGGAGATTTTAACTCTGAGCTCTTTGGCTGCAGTTCGCCCACATATGTTTTATTTATGATTTATTGCAGCGCTCCACTTACACAGAATAAGAGAACATGATCCAAGTGTACGGATAGTAAATTTGCAGGTATAAGAACCAAATCATCTCAGTCACTATAATTTCAAATCTTGTGTTGTTGTTTTCATCAAAAAGAAACAATGAGGAGATCATTTTTATAATAAACAATTCTTACAAGAGGTGGGCATACACTGACCTTTTAAATGACTTTTCGCTCTTTAAAAGTGGTATAAAAGCAATCGGATAATCACAATCCTAATCTGTAGTTTGTGTTTGGTTCACTAAAAGAGTCATTCTTTCAGGAATTGGTTGGACTATATTGTTTGAGCTGTACAATTAACTAAGGAGGACCAATTCATGAGGATAATTTGCTTGGGAATTGGACTGTTGGTTGCTCTGTGTATTTTTGATTCACTAATAAGCTCCAGCTCACAAGAGGCATTTAATTGGGAGTTGGACTATACTGGCTGTCGCATACCAGGCTACCATGCGTCTACCACTTTTTAATTGCTATGTCAGAAATAGTGAGAGTAGTATGTTTGTATGTGGTTACAAATTGAGGATGTATGCTTGATTCATTAAAAAGACTTAGCTCATAACAGTCATTGTTGCATGTTTTGTACTTTTATCAGTACAGTGTACTGTTCGCATTAGAACCGAACGTCATTGTTTTTTCTGTATTTTTTAATGGGGCTGAATAAGAAACCATTATCAATTCCCCAACGCTATCTGCCACTGTATTTGTGGCAGATGTGTATCCGTATTTTCTGTATTTTTTAATGGGGATGAATAAGAAACCATTCTCGATTCTCCAACACTATCTGCCACTGTAATCCCAGTTTCTAAACACAAATTTAACATACCAGTTCACAACACACTTTTCTTTGAACCGCAGGGATGTCTCAAAATAACTGAGTGCTTCATTACAGTTGAAGAATATGCAAATCTGTTTAATTAATACAAAGTGGCCTATGATGATAAACTTCCCAGACAAAAGAGGTCATCAAATGGATTATTTATCTTGAGACAGAGTCAACACACATAAACAAAAAGAATCTCAAGTGCACCATTATCACATTGAGCAAATGGGAACAATTTGTAATGTTTGAATCACTTTTACTAACTGAGAATCAAATTTACTAACATCAACCCAATAACTGGACCTCACGTCATATTGACACATTAATACAAAATAACTTACATTTAAAATTTTGTTAGCTAATGAAGGTGTCAAGGCTGAGCAACCACCATGTCAAACAGGACAGGACTGGGACAAAATTTCAGTCCAGGAAATCTCACCCTCATCCAGGCCAACCCATACACCCACAACAAATTCGGAAACCACGGACAACCCTATTTTTTGTATGGCCATCACGTTTAAAAAAAAAAAAAAAAGGTTTAAAACGTTAGGCTGGGGCCGTGCAAAATAATTAAAGGTTCTCTCCTGAACTGCACCTTCACTTCCATTTTCACTAGGCAGTCGTGGCCTAGTGGATAGAGAGTTGTAACCTGAAGGTTGTGGGTTCGAGTCTCAGGTCTGGCAGGGATTGTAGGTGGGGGGGGGGGGGGGGGGGGGGGGTGAATAACCAACACGCTCTCCACCCTCAATACCACGATTGAGGTGAGACCCTTGTGCAAGGCACCGAAACCCCAACTGCTCCCGGGGCGCCGCAGCAATGGCTGCCCACTGCTCCGGGTGTATGTTCACTACTGTGTGTACACTTGGATGGGTTAAATGCAGAGCACAAATTCAGAGTATGGGTCACTATACATGGCCACACACCACTTCCCTTTCCTTTCCTTTTTATTTATTTATTTAACAAATTTTCTTGCACCTATCACTTTTCCCATCAGCCATCTACTATTATGAACAGAACTGTCTCCACGTTGTTGCAAAACAACCACTTCTTTGTATTCTGTTTGCAATAACATGACTTTATTTGAGTTCAATTTAAAGTATCACATCACAACCATGTGTTGCTGTTTTATCTTAAATTGACTTAAATACTACAGAGTTAACAAATCTGTGTTTTCTAAATGGTATAAATGTCAAAATTAGTACAGTAATAATTACAACATGACAATATATCTTATTATCTTAAAAATCCTAATATTGAATTTCCATGAGTCATATTTTTCTCTTACCAAAATTAACCATGGTTTATTATAGTAAAAGTATAGTAACCATGTTTTTTTGGCAGATTGATTACAATCGGTTTTAATTTACAACCATAGTTGTACTCCATATTTCATGGATAATCTATGGTTAGTGTAGCAAAAGCATGGTCAATTTGTGGTTACCATGGTTTAACTATAACCATGGTTTTTCATTTTAATTTTAGTAAGGGTTGTGTTGTTATCTGCCCTAGCTCCCTCTAAATGTATTATAAAATTATTTTATAACATTTGTTTGCTAAATTACTACTGTAACTTTATAGTAGATAATGTCATTTAGAATACAGTATTTTGAGTGATGATAGCAGTTTAGAGCATTATTTTATTATTTAGTGTAGTTTACAGTACTATTAATCCTCTGGCTGCTACTGCTAAGAGTTGCTAGCAGTTTAATGACTACTGTAAGTAAACAAAGACAAAACTACAGTAGCCTATTTACAAATGAAACTAACCTGCACTTGAAGTCCTGAACTTGTCAGTAGTTTTACCTCTCTGATCCACTATATTCTCGAGTCACTTACATTGATTATTCTGATAGAAACCTTTTGGCGGAGATGCAGAGTGCACGCGAGCTGAATCGTGCTGCCAGGAAAGACTAACCTAATCATGATTTATTAGAGATTTGTTATTGAATGGTGATCCACCAAATGCTGATTAAATCTAAAGTAACAAGCCTGGTTTGAAAATGCAAGAAGTAAAAAGTACAGATAATTGTGTAAAAATGTAAGGAGTGAAAGTAAAAAGTATTCAGAAAAATAAATATTGAAGTAAAGTACTGATACCAGGAAAATCTACTTAAGTGCAGTAACAAAGTACTTTGTTATATGCAGTATTGTATTAACAAATTCGGATCACATTATTAGTGCCAACAAACAAGCAAATACACCCTTCTGAAATAATCAGTCTTCCTCATATAGCTCAATATTTACTGGTATCCTGACAACAGAAGGAGCTAGCTAAATATTTGGAAAACGCTGATGTGAAATTCGCGCCATGATCTGCATTAGTATGAAGGCCACTTGAGTCATTTAAATTCCACACAGAGCCATCGCTGTATACAGCGTGATGATGTCTATGGCTTTTAAAGCTTCTCTCTCCTTCTATGCTGCAGCTGTGTCTGTCTGTCTGTCCATCTGTCCGTCCGTCCGTCTATAACAGTTGCATTGTACTGGTGGATTCCAAGTGGTCTGTAAGTTGATTGGCTGATTACGGTGTTTTTTTTTTTTTAATGGCCACTGAGCAACACTATGGTGAAATGGCAGATATTTATTGAAAGTACAGCAAAAACATGAGTTACTTCCTTTAGGAGCAGATGGCTAGTATGCTGTAATTTTTTAGACTAATTACAGTTCTCACGAACGAGAGTTTCAGTCTGCGTCACACATTTAATCAGCGTTTCATGTCAACGTCGCGTGTTCAGGCTTGCTGATGTCTGGACTGCAGGCCAGGTGTTTGCGCAGAACTTTTTTGTCAGCAGTTGGGTGATAAACAGTAATTTTCGACTGTTGTCAGCGATTCATCATAATATTTACGTAAAATGGACAAATCAACCAGATAGCAGCAGATGGAGGGTGGGAAAAACAGAGCTGTGGATGCCAAAAGAGAAGGATAAAGTAATGTAATGATGTCTCAGAATGACAGTGAGAACACAGGTAACAGCTTAAACGAGGCAAGATGAGTGACAAACTGTTCAGATGCATGTCAGGGCAAAACTGCATCTGCTTAAACTGCTCATAAATGTTTTACTTACTGGAGCTAGAAGAAGTTCAAATAATTTCTCTCATCACAGTTGAAAGGGATAGTTCACATCATTAACTTGCCCTCAAGTTGTTTCTTTCTTCTCTCAATAGACAATACACGATATAGACAACAGACAAATGCAAATTCAAATGCAGAGCACACAAGCTTCAGGAGGCATTTCTGTCCAGAGACATCTTGTCCTGACAATGTTTATATGTGCCATGAATCCCATAGGCCAAACATATAACATAAGTAAAAAACATAGGCTAAGTAACGAAAGTGCACTGTAAATAGCGATCAGTTGAATTTACTTAAAAAAATTGAGGAAATCCATTGCCTTAAAATGATTAAATAAACTTCATGCATAATGAAAGAAATAAGTTAAGCAAACTTGACAATTCTGAGTTACACTGACAAATAACAGTTTGAAAATGTGTTTTATTTTAAGTTGGACTAATTTAATTAGATTAAATTGCAATTATTTGCAATTACTTAAAAGTGTGTGACAATACCTGTATTTACATGTGCCAAACATTGAATCACTTGGACAAACAAACATATACTTATAGCCAACATTACAAGTCCATTCTGATTATCTCCAGTATTTGCATTAATGTGTTTGTGAGCATGCGTGTGTGTGCCATTGTGTCTAGAAATTTGATGGTAACTATTAACTTCCATAGTAAGGAAAAAAATACTTTGGGAGTCAACTGTTTGGTTGCCAACATTCTTCAAAATATCTTCTTGTGTGTTCAGCAGAAGAAAGACACTGATACAGGTTTAGAACAACTTGAGGGTAAGTAAATGACAGAACTTTCATTTTTGAGTGACCTATAATATGCAGAAGCAATTTTAAACTCTACTGTTTATTACAGTATTTCATCAAAGTAACAATGTCTCAACCAATGGTGTGGGTGGGACTATCTGCTTTGTTGACCAATGAAAGACGTAAAGTCAATTTGTTGACACTGATGGCATAGAAAATGCATATTTGACCCTTTCTTTAGGTGGTGTGTGTACACCAAAAGCAAATTTAATTATTAAAGCGAGTAGATTATATACAAAGTCAATGCAAAGACACGATATTCACGATATTAGCCTAAATAAATAAAAAAACCTCATGCTCACTAAAGTAAACAGTCACCAATTTAAGAAGAATAAGAAACTAATTACAGAAATGACATAGTTCTGTACAGACCACTCCAACGGGAGTTGATTGACAAGGCCTTCTTCCCTTAGACCCGCCCTCAGTTATCTGAGAGCTGTCCATCATTGTGGGGAAGACAAGATGTCTCCGATTAAGCGATTGAAGTGTTTAGTTGAAGTTGCAAGAGGATTAACATTACTTTTGCTTTGAAGTGAATGCGCCGATCCCTAATCTACATAAATATATCTATGTTCGCCCGAATCATTCATGATCCAGCTTTATCTACAGAAGTGAATATAAGGGTTTTTATGAATCTTTGTAAATCGCATTTTCTAATAATGTGCTAGTTAGCCAGTTTCGTGGCAGAAGTTTAGCATGCGCCATAGATATATATACCTAGATGCCTCATTATCGACTGTTTCTATGGGCCGCGATACATCTGCCATTTTTGGAATGGTCTGCGAATCTTTGAGCGCATTGACTTGTGCATCTACAACAGCAAGTTATACGCTTGTATATCTTTGAATATTCATTTTGGCTCTGGTTTTGGCTCTCAAGATGGCGCCGAGTATGGCTGCTGTGGTGTGGAACGCTCCCGTACTTTTGTTGTTTTTGTTTGTTTGTTCTGTGTTTAGTCATTCTTTTACTGTCAGTTTTACCAGAGACGAACTACTGGACATAAGGCAACACACACCGGACATTTTTTTTCCGGTTTTTGATTATTCAGACGCTTTGTTGGATGTTTTGGTCGGAGGGGCAGCGGTCCTAGTCAAACGCGCGCTCAGACGGAAAAGAGGGGCGCGCTGGTTAAACTCCGCGAACGCGGCTTCCGAACTGCGCTCCCAAGCATTCATCTAGCGAATCTCCGATCCCTTCCTAACAAAATGGATGAACTACTTCTCCTCACCCACACAAATAAGGACTTTTCAAACTCTGCTGCATTGTGCTTCACTGAAACCTGGCTGAGTGAAAACATCCCGGATAACATGCTTCATTTGCCGGGATATCAGCTGTTCAGATCAGACCGCATCACGGAGCTAACGGGGAAACGAGAGGTGGTGGACTATGTTTCTACATAAATGAAGGTTGGTGTTCAGATGTAACAACTCTGAAGAAGATGTGTTCTCCTAATTTGGAGGCCTTCTTCATAAACTGTAAGCCGTTCTATTCACCCCGAGAGTTTTCCTCCTTCATTCTCGTGAATGTGTACGTGCCTCCGGACGCGTGCGTGAGCGCCGCGATGCAACAGCTGGCTGAACAAATATCTGAAACAGAGCAAAGGTACCCGGACTCTTTTTTAATCATTCTTGGAGATTTTAATAAAGCAAATCTCTCCCGCGAACTGCCAAAATACAGACAGCACGTTACATGTCCCACCAGAGACAGTAATATATTGGATCATTGTTACACAATAATTAAAGATGCATAACACTCTGTCCCACGGGCAGCTCTGGGGCTCTCTGATCACTGTTTGGTTCATCTCATACCGACCTATAGGCAAAAACTCAAATCTTCTAAGCCTCTATTAAGTACTGTTAAGAGATGGACTAATGAAGCAGAGCAAGATTTAAAAGCTTGTTTTGACCTCACTGATTGGAGTGTTTTTGAAGCCGCTGCCACCGATCTGGATGAACTCACAGAGACTGTAACATCATATAACAGTTTCTGTGAGGATATATGCATCCCCACCAGGACATTCTTATCATTCAATAATGATAAACCGTGGTTTACTGGGAAACTCAAACAGCTTCGTCAGGCCAAAGAGGACGCTTACAGAAGTGGGGATAAAATATTGTATAACCAGGCCAGGAACAGACTAACAAAGGAGATCAGAGTGGCTAAAAAGAACTACTCTGAGAAGTTGAAAAAAGAACTTTCAGCCAACGATCCGGCGTCGGTATGGACTGGTCTGAGGAACATCACCATGTACAAGACACCACCCCCACAGTCTGTGGAGAATCAACAACTGGCTGACGATCTCAATGTGTTTTACTGCAGATTTGAAAAGGCCAGACTGACACCCAGCACCCGCTCTGATCTGCACTTCACACATTCACCTTCCCCCCCTGCAACCCCCCTTACTCCCTCCCCCACCATTCTACCTGCGTTTAAAGTCTGTGTAGAGGATGTGAACCGGGTCTTCAGAAAACAGAAATCTAGGAAAGCTTCAGGACCAGACGGTATTTCACCTGCCTGTCTAAAAGTCTGTGCTGACCAATTGGCCCCCATCTTTACACAAATCTTCAACAGATCTCTGGAGCTGTGTGAAGTTCCCTGCTGCTTCAAACGCTCCACCATCATTCCCGTCCCCAAAAAGCCCAAAATCACTGGACTTAATGACTACAGACCTGTCACACTCACGTCTGTGGTCATGAAGTCACTTGAGAGACTGGTCCTGGCCTACCTGAAGGACATCACTAGACCCTTGCTGGATCCTCTTCAGTTTGCCTACAGAGCAAACAGGTCTGTGGATGACGCGGTCAATATGGGACTGCATTACATCCTGCAACACCTCGACAAACCTGGGAATTATGCAAGGATCTTATTTGTGGACTTCAGCTCGGCCTTCAATACCATCATACCTGACCTTCTCTCAGACAAACTGAGACAGCTCTCTGTGCCCTCCTCCATCTGTCAGTGGATCACCAGCTTCCTGACAGACAGGCAGCAGCTAGTGAGGCTGGGCAAACTCACATCCAGGACTCTCAACATCAGCACTGGCGCCTCTCAGGGTTGTGTTCTCTCCCCACTGCTCTTCTCCCTCTACACGAATGACTGCACATCAAAGGACCCCTCTGTCAAGCTCCTGAAGTTTGCGGACGACACTACAGTCATAGGCCTCATCAAGGACAGTGACGAGTCTACTTACAGAGAGGAAGTTGAGCAGCTGGCTGTCTGGTGCAGTCTTAACAACCTGGAGCTGAACACGCTCAAAACTGTGGAGATGATAGTGGACTTCAGGAGAAACCCCCCTGATCTCCCCCCACTCACCATCATGAACAGCACTGTGACTTCAGTAGAATCATTCAGATTCCTGGGCACCACCATCTCTCAGGACCTGAAGTGGGACAATCGCATTGACTCTATTGCGAAAAAGGCCCAGCAGAGGCTGTATTTCCTCCGCCAGCTAAGGAAGTTCAACCTGCCTCAGGAGCTGCTGAAACAGTTCTACTCTGCAATCATCGAGTCTGTCCTATGTTCTTCTATAACTGTTTGGTTTGGTTCAGCTACCAAAACAGACATCAGAAGACTACAACGGACAGTCAGGACTGCTGAGAGAATTATCGGTGCCCCTCTGCCCAGCCTCCAAGAACTTTACACCTCTGGAGTGAGGAAAAGGGCTAAGAAAGTCACTCTGGACCCCTCACACCCAGCTCACTCTCTCTTTGTACTGTTGCCCTCTGGCCGGCGCTACAGATCACTGAGCACCAGAACAGCCAGACACAAGAACAGTTTTTTCCCCCAGGCCGTATCCCACCTGAACAACACATAACACACCCCGGTACTGTACATCCGTAAATAACTCATCAAACCTTCATCTGTACATAGGACACATGCACATTCACAGTTCTGTCTATGGTCATGTCTCTTTTCTGTATATTTTTATTTTTATTACTATTGTTATTCTTAATTATTGTATATTCTCTTCATTAGTGTTCTTTATCACCTTAATTATATGTTGTCTGCACTATGTTTGTACTTTCTGTACTGGAAGCTCATAACACCAAGACAAATTCCTTGTGTGTGCAAACACACTTGGCAATAAAGCTCTTTCTGATTCTGATTCTGATTATTATTGTGAATGCGAGATGGCTGACGCGTCAACATATCTGGAGCGGTCGAATAAGGATCTACATACATCTATGGTCTGCTCGTCACTCCACGGAAGAGAGGGGCGGGGTCAGCAGAGCTCACTAGGATTTAAAGAAACATGGACTAGTTCAGCGTGCTGAGGTAAGGATTTAAAGAAACATGGACTAGTTCAGCGTGCTGAAAACAGAGCTGATTTTGACAGGGTAAAGAAGGTGTTTTTTACACTACCACTGAGAAATTTTAACCAAAGTATGTTATAGACTTTTCATTAAGACCCTAAAGAATCATATCAACTTGTGTAAAATGGACATTCAATGACCCCTTCACCTGTTTTTAAACCACAATGCTTAAAAACATGTGCAAACGATACGTTTTCATGACCACGTAGCACAGGAAAGTCATGTGAGCGTGTAACCATAATAGAGACGATAGTCAAAAATCTCTACCGATTGACAAATTTCTACCAGTTAATTGTGTCCACTGGTATATTGCCCATCCCTAGCTCTAGCAACACCTATGTAATGGGTTTGATGCCCAATGAATGCATGAACTGATAAACTGTATACCTTGAATGCAAAGCAATATTGGATAAAAGCATCGTCCAAATGCATAATTGTAAAACAACCATTTTAGTGGCTTGGCCTTTTGTTTTTAAAGATGCATAAATTAAATCTTATATACGTTTAGTTACATGTTGAGTCAAAAATTCTGCTTCAGTTTATGAGCCTACAGTACATGGTAGGCTCATAAACTGAAGCAGTATAGATAAAGTTTGTTATTATTACATAAAGAAATATGCCCGAGTTGTCTTTACAGTCAGTCTGAAGGTGAGGTTTGTTTTAGCAGAAATCGACTGGAGGTATTTGTCTTAGAACTTTAAATGGACCACTAAATCAAAGACTTTGCTTCTTTGATGGAGACTTCAAATCGAGATCCCTAGTGGACAACCAAACCATCTGGCCTGATTGGAGTTGCTTGATGGTGATGGTTTGTTTGGATCTTCTGACTGCTGCAGTTGGACATATACTGCCTCCCAAATCTGTTGGCTTTATCAATATTCCTTAACACAGATGATTAGCTGGACTGGGTGAAAAGAGGGGACAATATCCCAGGAGTTAACATAAACTGATTCATCTTGTGTCATAGCAAGTGGAGTGTAAGATTTGGAAAGTTGGTGCTGGGAAGATTTTTTCCCCCCATTGCTTGTTGCGAGTCATCATTTTCTCACCAGTTACACTACTGATGCTAAAAAGACCAGCTTACAATGATTTCTAGTGCTAGTCAAAGTTGGTAAACTAGCAGATGGATCAGTACAACCATAATGTAAAATTAATCATTTATACAGTATATTTCACAATGGCCACATACACACAAGTTTCAGGAGTCCTGTAAATTATCGTTCCATGTGTGTACAGAACAGCACTCACTCCTGCTGTAGCGGCTTCCACTAAGACGCTAGTATTAGTAATAGGAGCGAGCAAGTAATTGACGCGGAAAAAGTCCATGCAAACCCAAGTAAAATGCAAAGTGTCGTTTATTGTGCTCCAATGAATAAACATTTCTTACAGTTAGCTTCCTGTGGTGTCATTTTGTCTAGTTCACGGAGTACCAAAGTCCATACCTTGTAGACACAGCATACTGTTCAGCTCAGTCCAAACACCTAATCCAATAATTTCGCATGAAGCACGATCCAAACCCATCCAAAACGGTCAAAAACTGTGTGCTTCCCTACTACCAACACACACCTGTTGTCTCATTAACCAAATACCCTTATATATACTATTTCCAGTGCGCCACCCAATGGACAAACACATAATTGCATTAAAATGGCTCCTACACTGGCATTTGTAACCATAGCAACATTTTGTCATCTTGCAGGAGTGAATAAAAATGTAGCTGTTTTGTTATGTGGCATTTTTTGGCTAACGACTCTTTTTGTCCATCGCTTTTATCTAAACTACCGCTGATAGACGTGCTGTGCTTTGTTTATGCTCGGGAGGCTGCTTTAGAGAGCTATGCCTTGCAGTGTTGCCATGTCCTCATATTAACAATCGCTTTTAGGCAGGATTTTTGGTCTTAGTCCATATGAGATATATAATTTTTTTTGGTATTATAAAACATAACGCATTTGGGTGTTTTAGTGTTTTTTGTGCTTGTCCTTGTTTGTTTTTTTTCTATGAAGATCTGGCAACACTGACACTACCGCAGGGCTCATGAGCGCAGCTAGCCCCGTGTCAAAATGTGCTGAGTAAAGTTGTTCTTTCACTATTATTTTCTTGCATCTCACATACAGGCGAAGACACATTTCTGATGCATGGTTAAATGTGTCATTAACAACTAGTTGTTCAGCTCAGTTCGGTTCTGTACACACTGCATAGGATTTCTGTTAATGCGGTTGTCACTACCTGTATTTTTCGGGAGTTAATGCAGTTGTCACTCCCGTATTTTAGTGAATTATGTGTGTACAGAACAAGATTAAGGAGTAAAAGGTGAACTGACCACCGAATTTAACTGCAGTGTGTACGTGGCTAGTATTACTGTTTTACTATATTTTGATCAAATAAATGCAGTCTTGGCCAGCATAAAAACTTTTCAAAAACATTTAAAAATCTTTCAGACCCCAAATTGACAAGTTGATAATTTCAGTGTGTAGTGTTCAAAATACACTTACTTATATTGTGCCTGGAAGTGCTCTTGTACAAAGCTGTGACACACACCAGGCTGTGTCTGTGGCGGGGTCAGGGTATCAGAGACATCACCTCCTTCTTGACCCTGAAACAAAAACAATAAGGTCATGTAGACATTTAGATAGAGAGATGCTTACTGGACACACTTCCCAGATGTTAATGAGAATATCGACCTGATTTCTGCCTCCCTCAACGAGCCAATATTGCACTTTCATTCTTACAGTAAATTTTACACTGGCAGTAGTGAACTTGACAACAGCTAAAAGAAAAACAGGAGGATAAACCCACAGGGAAAGGCGATATACACTTCTCAAGGTCAAAAAACAAGATGGTACAGATCGTATACTATGACTTAGGATTTTATGTCAGACAAAGAGAGAGAAAGAGGAAGGTGTATAAACTACAAGTGATTGAAAAGTTTCAACCGGTTTCATCATCAGATGAAAGCAGAGTGGTGGCCACCGAGACCTAAACGAATTAACAATTCTACACACCTTGTATCATCTGCTTTAGAGTATGATAATATAATATAACCAAGATCTGAGGACTTTTAACCAGTCAGATAACAACTTGGATGCATTATTGATACACCCATTGCAATGCTGACTACAGAAACAATACATTCTTCATTTGAACTTTAATTATTCTATGATGGACAATCTAATAAATTAATATATTTAAGTAATAAATAATATATAATTAATTACACAATGTGATGATTATTTCATCTAATTCACACATCAAAAAGATATTACAAAAAGTAATTTTATGAGAGAAATATTTTATTTGATTAAACAGAATTTATTAATGTATGAATTATTTAGATATATTTAGACTGTTTATTGCAGCATTGAGGTAGCATGAATGCATTTACACTGAAATTACAATTGCTTAAATATAATAACTATATTGTGTCTACAATATAACAAAATATTAACTTTTATTTATTGAATTATTGCATAAAATCAATATCACATTAGCATAAAATCAATAACAATGCTATTCAGGACAAAAACAGCACTTGTGCGATATTCTGCACTTGTTGCTTGTGTCATATTGTTTAACTGCAGTATTTCATATGCTATATATATATATATATATATATATATGAGACAAAAACTCATAAAGGGGCATTTTTGCCTGAATCTCTTGAATATTAGTGGTATATAACTGAATTCTATAGGCTAAATCACAGTGAGTTGCCCTGCATCACGTTCACCTACGTAGATCTATAGGTTAAGTTTCTTACAATTATATTTACATTTCTGAATAGTTTTTTTATGACCATAGGATTAGCTTTTTAATGATTTAATATAAAAATATGTCAAGGCTCTGTCAAATTTAAATCTGTAAATATTCCCTTAAATGCAGATCACACAACTCAGACTTTTACTAGCAGCTTAAGCAAAATACTTTGAAGCGCATTGTCCTTATCAAAGCTTTGCAGTTCGATTCAGTCGGTTGGCTCTTTTCAAAGGAGTCTGGCAAAGTAAAGTGTTTGAGAAAGACACTCCCCACGATTCCTCGCTGTCAGCTGAGTCACGTCTGCCTCCTCACTGACAATCTGAAAGCTTTGGAAATGTATGTGTGGATGGTGTTTTACTTGCAAAAACTACAGACACAGCAAACTCCTGACTATAAGGTCCATTTTTTCCAGTGTATAATGGAAACTTTACCTTTGATAATACACCACCCAAGAGTTTTAATAAAAGGGAGAGTTCATTCACCTCCTTTCTTTGACACAAGAACACGCTGTCTTTATTTTCTCCCTTTTCTACATTTCTTAAATAGCCACTCTTGTTTTTAATACCACTACCTGTTTCTCTCTTTCCCTCTTTTTATGTTCTAGTCTACTTAATACTCCTTTAATAATTAGGGCCTTGAGTTTTATGCAGAATGGTACTCCAGAGCACAAAGAGGAACAAATCCTCTTTTCTCTTTCTAAAGGCTTAAGATTCAGTGGCGTCATTGGAGTAGTTGAAGAACTGTGAGTCCAGTAGTTTTTAGAGTTAAAAAAAAAAAGAGCAGTGTAGTGCCGCTAAACTCTCAGAATTTTTTTACAAAAACTGTCACTGGGATGGTACCTTTTCAAAAGGTACACATTTTTACATCTGTAACTTTAGATATGAGCCAAGTAAAGTAATATTCAGTGTTGGGGATAACGCAATACAAGTAATGTGAGTTATGTAGTCAGATTACTTTTTCAAGTAACTAGTAAAGTAACATTACTTTTTAATTTACAAGAAAATATCTGAGATTTCAAATAAGTAACAAGATCGTTTTCCCATTTATTGTCTGACAGTTCTATCCCCAATATTCTTATTGAATTTCGCATTATATCTTTTGGTATAGCTATTTTGTTGTTTAGCTATATCTTTTATTGTAGCAAAATACTTTTTCAAACAAGCAGTTTGACTGTAGTTTAAATACTTTAAAGATGTAGTTTGTCAAGCTACAAGCTACTCATAACTCATAAGCAAAATCATTATCATTTTACTGCAGGATGTACAGCAGAGGGTCTCTAATGGAATTTTAATCATCCTGATTTTGCAAATAATAAATCAGTAGTGCATTGGGAATTTTGCAGCATCAAATTTATGGCTGCTGTCTAAGAAGTGAAGTTTCCCCCCCCCCAAGTAGCCCTGTGATCTCCACTGAGAGCCCAGTACTTTAGTTAGTAAGTCCCACAAGCAGCACCATGAAATGCAGTGCTGTATACAGATACACATTCCATTGTTATCTGTGTAGGGCAAAAAGGAGGAAAAGACTTCAGGCCATTATTCAACAAGTGGGCTTATTACTTCACTAAATTCTTATGCCTGCCCCAGCCTGGTTAATGAGTGTCAAGGTCTCAGAAGATAAATGCTCCCATACCCTTAGTAGGGAATGTGTCTTTTGATAGTACTGCTGGAAAGACAGAACCTGTGGTCCAAGGACGCATGTGTGAATTGATAATTGAATTATAACAATTACGTGATCAAATTAATCACTAAATATTTACTGATCTTTTACAGATTATAAACTGATTGACACTCTTAAATGAATAGTTCACTCAAAAATGTGAAAATTTGCTGTAAATTCACTCTCAGGTTATGCAAGATGTGTCACAAACGGGTCAGACACAAACAGGTAAGTGAAACACAGGCAGGTTTATTGAACAACAGCAGATGGGATATTGTGGAGAGCGATGGCAGGTGATACTGAATTCAATCCTGGGAATGTCTTGCAGAATACTGACAGTCAATTTCCTTGCAGGTTAACGGGAGCTGAGGAGCCCGAAATCGAAGGGGAACAACGTGGGAGAATCGCTGGAGTAACACTGGAGAATCAACAGGAAACAGGAAGGTAAGTATAGACCGGTTAGTAGCACAAGGTAGCCAGGTACAGTTCGGGGAAGTGACCGGTAGACCAGAAGAGGAGGGAGTGTGGAGAGTGTGCAGATATAGTCGAGCAGATTCAGAGAAATGAAGAATGAGTCCAAAGAGCTGATAAAAACAACACAATAATCCACAAGTAATCCATACAACTCCAGTCCATCAATTAATGTTGTGTGAAGTGAAAAGCTGCATGTTTGTAAGAAACAATAAGACATTTTAACTTTAAAGGGGACCTATTATGCTCCTTTTTACAAGATGTAAAATAAGTCTCTGTTGGCCCCAGAGTGTGTATGTGAAGTTTAGCTCAAAATACCCAACAGATTTTTTTTTAGCTTGTTAAAATTGTCACTTTTAGGGTATGAGCCAAAACACGCTGTATTGAAGTATGTTGCTTTAATACAAATGAGCTGGTGCTCCCGGAGAAGAGGGAGGAGCTTCAGTGCTAGCCTTTGCAAATAAACATTCCTCTATTAGTACAAGCCTGTTATCTTTACAGAAAACGTACTCCATTTCAAAGTTAGTCATCTGATTGTACTGTGCATTTATGAATTACACAGACGGGAGCACAGTGCGATAAAAATAACAACATGGTCTTAACTTTATAAGTCCCACTCGTGATTATGAGCTCAACAAACTCAAGCGATCGACTCGCATTGCTTTCATATGCAACTTTTAACTACCACATTCCTATTCACGAACATTCATGAAGACTGCACCACTGAGAACAGACAGAGGCGATGGTAGCTTTAGTTCTGTTTTATAACGTTTTTTTTTTCTTTACATGCTTGCAACTTTTAAATCTGTGGATTTACTGCTTTCTCTGACACAATGTGTAAGTCACGGTGCATTTTAACAAACCTACCAATGAGGTTGCTCTGTGAGTTAATAAACATACCTTGCTATAATAGTAGTCTTCATGGTACACACAAACACACTGTGATTAAATTAAAGGACATTATGGATAAATTAAAAGCCTGGTTGATCTTAATCTTGTCAGTACTGTGTATTGTTCATGCTTCAGAAAGAATGAGACTGACATCAAAGTCTTTGGTGGACCCACAATGTGTACTTTGTTTTGAATAGAGGTGGTCGTGGATGAGTGAACTAGTCCAGTCAAAGTAGGAGAGCCCAGACTGCTTGAAACATGGCCAAATGTACCCAGTGCCAAAGGTGTTGTTTGAAAATGACAGGTTGGGCAGCACTTTGATGTCCTGCATCTGGAGCCTTTAAGTGAGTGTTTTTAATGACAGCTTCATCGTTAACCATGTCCTGACCAGGAAGAGGGTTCTCACTTCTCCTGACACCTTAATACTGTCAAAACTGATATATAATCAATGATTTTGCTATATATAACTAGCTGATAGTATAAACACAACATGCAGTCTATCTCGGCAATGGTCACCTATAAAATGGTATCATTGTTCACTTATCATCCCTTGGTTTAATACAAATAAAAAACAATCAATTTTATTCTTCCCCCAATTTTTTTTACCACCCTTTTTTTCTTGATTTAATTTTATTTGTTTTGTTTATTTGTATTACTCAAAAAGCATGTCTAATCAATTTAATTCATAAAACTTTAACAATTTAATATTTATTTATTTGACAACAATAATTATGAAATGTTTTTATTTATTCAATGTATTATTATTATTATTATTATTGATGATTGTTTATGTTTGGTTTTTTCACCCAGAAATTCTGTGTTGTCCATTTAAAAATTTTCTGGATTTCTGATTTACTACAAATTTATTATTTAAAAAAACCCAGTGGTAATCAAATAAAACCATGAAACATTAACAATTTGTTTTAATATTTTAAAATGTAATGAAATGAAAATTTGACAATTCCTTTTATTTTTTGGCAAAATTCTGCCCAACAGATGTTTACTATTAAAATTAAAACATGAAAGAAAAATTGCTATATTTGTAAAATCATTAATAATTTAATTATTAATAATATTATTACTTTAAGAATTATATTTGATTAAAAATACAAACCACCAATTGGAAAACTCATAAAATCCAGTCATAAAAATGGAATTTAAAGTATGAAGAGGAATGTCATATGGAATTTGGTAAATTCCTTTTTTTTTTTTTTTTTGACTTTTTCACATTGCAAAAATGATACATTATTGGCAATAGACAATGGATCTTTTTTGTTTACAAAATTTCACTGCAATTTCTTCAGCTTTTTTATATTAGATTCTCTTCAGAGGAACTGGACTAAGTCTGCTTTTATGGTGTTTTGCCTCATGAAAAATGTTAACATACATGTTAATTTTTGGGTCAACTATTCCTTTAAAGTTCTGTTGCAAGGGAGATTCAGTTCACGGGGCAAACAAGAATTGGTCTAAGAAACTGAAGTAAGGGCAGTATGTAGATTGTTTCTGCAATCATTAGCATATACAGTACATGCATTTCTGCAAGCTTGCACAGATCTCTTTTTATTTAAAGCACGACGACATTAAAAATGAATAGGAGAAATTATATTTTAAATTAGCAAATAGGTGAAGCAGGCAGTTTTAACTCTGATCATTTGTTCTCACAGTCGTTACTTTCTATCCTCTGCCAGTGTAATTCTGGCTGAGCTTCCTAAATCTGCCCATGTGAGACATATTCAGTGGTATTTATGTCCAGTCTTTCATCCTTCTGCAGTCTTGAGTGTCAGCAGGCATAACCGTCAAATATATGTAGAAGAAACTGCACTTTGCTGGGAAGATATACGTTTGAAAACTATCTGAAAAGTCTTGTCGGGCATTACATGCTGTCACAGCAACGGCGCTACGATGAATAATTCACAACCCTGATCAGACAGATGGATGCGTACCTTGTGAAGCGATAGATAGATTCATTGCATCTGTTGTAGCGGTCGCAACACAGCGTGGCCCAGATAAGCAAAAAGAGCCTTTTACAACACACTTAAACGTAGAAACACACATACCCACATGTACACCGGAAGCATTAATGAATAATGGACATCCCACTCCTCAGAGAATGACTACCTGCTGGGCTCTAAACTATAAATATCCCCCCTTTTAAAGGATGGAGAAAACTAGGGATGAACAATTACGGCCTAGAGGAGATCTTGCTCACAGACTCGATCATCACACTAATCTTACAATAGAAAGCTTGTAAGATAGTAGTCTAAGCAACATTACAAGGAGTAACTACTGAGTAGTGGAGTAAATGCACTGCAGTGTCCTTAAAAATGTTTGAACAATAAAGAAATATACATATACACTTTACAAGCTAAACATTTAACAAAAACAAACAAATAAATAAAAAAACAAATACATACATTTTGAAAATAACATATTGGTTATACTGATGTATGAAATAATTTTTTAATTTAATATATTGGTATTGATTGATATTGATATCTAATTGTAAATGCTAAATTCTCCTATTTTTAGATTTGATAACATTGTTTAATTTTTTGTTACAGTTATCTTTAAAAACATTCATTTAAAGGGGTGGTTGATTGCGATTTCACTTTTTTAATGATAATTAGTGTGTAACTGTCACGGGTTGGTTTCTGTTTAGTTTCCCTTTTGCCCTTATTTGGTTTTTCCTGTTCTAGTTTCCTGTCATTAGTTAATCTTCGTTCATCCTCATCACCTATGTTATATTAATTATCTTGTTTGCTCCTTTGTTCCCTGTTCTTTATAAGTCCTGAGTTCTCCCCAGTCTTTTGTCAGATCTTAAGTTTGCAATTGGTATTTTGTGTTGATGCTTATTAAAAACCTCCTTTTTTCCTACTCCTCGTCGTGCGCTCCTTACTACAACCACATACCATAACAGAAGATCTGACCAAGACAGGATGGAGTTTGCGGATCGCCACTCTGCCCTGGCCCGCCGAGATCTGCCGCTGATCGAATTTGCGAGGGAGTTCAGCGGATTCGCAGTATGGACAGGGTTTGACAATGCCGCGCTGAACTCCTTGTTCTGTTCTGGACCTCCCAGACACCACCGGACTCAGCTGGAGGGAAGGGATCCTCCGGTGTCTGGAGAGTGTCCAGCCCCGATCCAGGACCAACCCGCCGCCCGCGAAGATGATAATTCCACCCATGGCGATGATGGTTCCGCCGTCCGAGGCGATGATGATTCCGTCGCCTGCTACAAGCCTGCCGCCTACACAAGCTTGCCGTCAGAGAATATGGCAAGCCCGCCACCTGAGAATATGGCAAGCCTACTGCCTGAGAATATGGCAAGCCCGTCTGAGACTCGCAAGTGCCCTCCAGTGCCTGCTCCTCGCAATTGCCCTCCTGCGTCTCCGCTGGTTCCGTCCAGCTCCACGCTGCCTGAGCGTCCCCAAGAGTTTGCGCTGTCTGAGCGCCCCAAAGAATATGCTCCTCCAGAGCGCCCTCAAGTGCCCGCTCCTCCAGAGCGCCCCACAGAGCCCGCTCTTCCTCATTGGCTCCCAGAGGGGAACTTCCCCAAGAACATTTTTTGGGGGGGCCATATAGTCACGGCCTGTGTGGCCAGGCCAAGAGCCAAGGCCATGGAACTCCCTGATCCGCCATGGCCTTCCGAGTCTCCAGTCCCGCCATGGCCTCCCGAGTCTCCAGTCCCGCCATGGCCTCCCGAGTCTCCAGTCCTGCCATGGTCCCCCGAGTCTCCTGACCCGCCCTGGAGGCTTCCCTTGTCTCCTCCCTGTCCTGGCCCTGCTCCAGTCTCCCCGATGTGACTGTTACGGTGCGGGACGCACCTTCCGGGAGGGGGGTGATATCTGTCACGGGTTGGTTTCTGTTTAGTTTCCCTTTTGCCCTTATTTGGTTTTTCCTGTTCTAGTTTCCTGTCATTAGTTAATCTTCGTTCATCCTCATCACCTGTGTTATATTAATTATCTTGTTTGCTCCTTTGTTCCCTGTTCTTTATAAGTCCTGAGTTCTCCCCAGTCTTTTGTCAGATCTTAAGTTTGCAATTGGTATTTTGTGTTGATGCTTATTAAAAACCTCCTTTTTTCCTACTCCTCGTCGTGCGCTCCTTACTACAACCACATACCATAACAGTAACGTTGCTGTTTAAGCATGAACAATATCTGCAAAGTTGCGGTGCTGAAAGTTCAATGCAAACAGAGATATCTGTCTTTTAAATTTCTGGCAGTTTAATGCCTAGAAAAACGGCTTGTAGGGACTACAACGAGGTATTTCCCGGGTTCGTAACATAAACCCCGCCCCCGGGAACATGCAATGAAAGGGGCGAGGCCATGCTGTGCTGCTTTAGAGAAAAGGAAGAGAAAACTAGGGGTGCATGTAAAAATCTATTCATATATGAATCTGTCTTCTAACGATTCTAATGGATTCACAAGTTTCAAATTTGTGAATTTGATCAAATAATATATGTGACCCTGGACCTCGAGTCTTAAAAGGAACACTCCACCTTTTTTTGAAAATAGGCTCATTTTACAACTCCCCAAGAGTTAAACAATTGAGTTTTACCATTTTTTGAATCCATTCAGACGATCTCCGGGTCTGGCGGTAGCACTTTTAGCTTAGCTTCGCATAGATCATTGAATCGGATTAGACCATTAGCATCTCGGTCAAAAATAACTAAAGAGTTTCGATAATTTTGAAAGATCCTCAAAAGCTACACATCATGTTGAGATCCAAAGAAATTCAGGAACAAATGAGAAAGAAAGTAATTGAGATCTATCAGTCTGAAAAAGGTTATAAAGCCATTTCTAAAGCTTTGGGACTCCACAGTGAGAGCCATTATCCACAAATGGTGAAAACATGGAACAGTGGTGAACCTTCCCAGGAGTGGCCAGCCGACCAAAATTACCCCAAGAGCGCAGCGACAACTCATCCAAGAGGTCACAAAAGACCCCACAACAACATCTAAAGAACTGCAGGCCTCACTTGCCTCAGTTAAGGTCAGTGTTCATGACTCCACCATAAGAAAGAGACTGGGCAAAAATGGCCTGCATGGCAGAGTTCCAAGACGAAAACCGCTGCTGAGCAAAAAGAACATAAAGGCTCGTCTCAGTTTTGCCAGAAAACATCTTGATGATCCCCAAGACTTTTGGGAAAATTAATTTAATTAAAAATAATTATGTCCAGTCAGTCTGTCAGAGACAGTTGTTAAATTATATGTCTGGAGCTGTGGATGTTTGCCTTGCTAATGTTAGTATTGCTCAGTCAGAATGTAAGCAAGAGGGCGATGGAAAGACTAGTGTTAGAGAAGATGTGCTGACTGAGCAGAGTCAGTGTTTATACTAATTCAACTGTGTTTTCATGTGCATCAGTCCAGTGTAATTACAAGATCTAAACACATTTAAACCATAGAAGATTTCCACCTTTCTCCTCTGGTATTTTGTTTGAAGGATGATACAGTATCACTCTACATGCAGTTCAAGACTTGTGAGACAATGTTCAAAAGGCTCTTTTATATTGATGATTGAAAGGTGTTATGTGGTCCACTCTAATATACTGTATGTACAATATACTGTTCTTTAGAAGTTTCTTACTTGGGCAACCAGATACATTTTAGGACCATATGAATCTTGGATCTCCTAGAATAGTTAGTAAATATGTTTTTTTATTGACTTTGATCAAATTTTATTGGTAAGAGACTACAGTATTCTGACTGATTGAATTATTTGATCAAATTCACAATTTTGACATTGAACATTTCTAATAAAGGAATTTTAACTGGCCTTAAATTTTTTTTAAAAACTTCCAGAGGCAAAAACCACCCCTTAACAGAAAAGATTCCCTTGTTGTCATGCATAACTACTAGAAAAATGTCTTTGACAAAAATTGGCCTGTTGGTATTAATCTTTTATAAATATAAGTAAATGTAATAACAATTCCTTTACAATATTGTGTTTATTTATTGTCAAAAATTCTGCACAGTTTTTTTATACATATTTCTTATGATAAATAGTAGTATGTTTGTCATAATTAAAGTGAAATCAAACTTTTATTTTGGCATTTTTTAGTAAAGACCTTTAGAGTTTCAGTTCATATTTGACACTAATTTTCTCTGTGATGCATGCAGACTACTTACGTTTTTGAGCTTTAATAATATTCTAGTTATTTTTTAAATGTACTCAAATGCCACAATTACTTTACATTGCATTGCATTATTTATTTATTTGCCAAATAAAGTTCTGCACAATAGCGTTTAATATATTTTAAAAAACTGTAATATTTAAAATGTTTGGGAAATGTTCATACTGCAATAAAAGGACTGGAAAACTCATTCAACTAAATATGTAGCAGTATTAGTCCTATATGACTACACAGAAAACACTTAGAGAAACTAGTGGACTTTGAGATCATAATTTCTGTCGAGAAACGAGCCCCATTTGCTGGAGCAATCCTGTGCCTGTATGTTTGTTTGTGTCAAGATGAAATGCTTCAAATGAATATTGTAGGTGTTTATATGCAGGGGAATCTCATTAGTGTGACTGATCAATAACATTGTGCAAACAGACAATCTCCCCATCTGTTTAGGAAGAGGAAGTGAAGCTCTGCTAAGCGAGAGCTAAGAATAGAAAGAGTCCAATAAGGATGTGCACAAAAAAAAAAAAGTGTCTCTTTCAAAGTTCTCTCTCCCTCTGTGTCTTTCCCTAGAGGTGGGCAACAATTCATCCAGCAATGCTGTGAGACTCTGGCTTCCTACCTTGTGCTGGTTTCTATGGAGATGCCAGTGGGCAAATACACAAAGAGACACAGAGAGACGCAGATAAAGAGAGCAGGGGAAAGAAAAGCTAGTCCTCCGTGGAGAAGAGCTCTTGGCAAGCTTTCAGAACTGGATGCAGAGCAGCGTTTATTTCTTTTCAGACATCGACAGGGAGAACCGAGAGTATGCAAAATGAATAATAATGAGGGGCACTTCATGAAGCGTATTTACCTCTGTGAGGCACCTGTGACGGAATGAAAGGGAAATGAGCTCTAATGCAAGGAAGTGCGCTGATTTCGCTTCTCAATCTCACTTGTCACGATTCTGATATTTTATTGGGACCTCAGAGCATAAATCCTAGAACTTTTATTCAGTATTCTTGAATAGTCTACATACCTAACTAACTGCAATATTGTATAAAATTTTAATTGAAATTGAAAGCATAAATCTATGTGCTGCCAGTTCCAGAGCAAATACACAAATCTGTGACATTTCATCTCACTGACTCTCTAATTATATGACAAACCCTATTTAACCGGCAGCCTAACTTTCCAGTTTTCACTGACTCTGCAAGATGGTGAGCCATTCTAAAGTGACTGAAACCTCCCGAAAGCAGGTTGTCCAGATGAAGGTTAATAGCAGCCATAGCAAGAGAAGTTGGTCGTTTCAAGTCTGTGATTTCTAGAATATTGCATCTTTACAATGACGCTTATTCATTCAAGTCGACTGAAAGCGCACTCTGCAGTGACCAAAGTTCTCATCAGCAGAAAGAATCAAAAGGCTAGACTCACCTTTGCTGAGGAGCATGTTATGTGAAGAGAACTGGTCCAAAATTCACTTTAGTGATGAGAGCAAGTTTAATTTTTTGGGGTCTGATGGGAAACATTATGTTCATCATCAAACTGGGGAAAGACTGAACCCAAAGTTTGTAAAGAAATCAGTGAAAGGTGGAGGAGGAAGTGTCATGGTTTGGAGGATGTTTTCTGCTGCAGGAGTTGGGCCTCTTATACAGCTACATGGCAGAGTGCATGCAAATGTTTATCAGTACCTCCTTCAGCAACATGCAGTTCCTTCCCTGAAAGCATCTTCCAATCAGCCAGCAATTTTCAAGCAGGGCAATGACCCAGTCACACAGCAAAATCTCCTCTGCTAGAATCCAGACAGGGACCAGGGCCCTTATTTATCAAGCCTCTAAGAATTACTCTCAAGAACATTGCTAAGAATTGACTTAAGTGAAAAAAATCAATCATCTCAGTTGTAATTTAAGCAAAGTGTAGGACTAAATCCTGACTAAATCTTAAGTGTCAGTTAGCGATGATTCACGACACTTTAATATATTGGCACTTGAATATTCTCAGATAAATTCACATTGAATGGTTAAATTCCTAAAGCCCTAAACACACTGCACGATTGTCAGCTGTCCCAGACGAAAGATTGGCATTGTGAAACAATCGTGGCAAATCAGAAATCGCCACGATTGCTTCACAACGCCAGTCTTTCATCTGGGACAGCCGAAAATTGTTCAGTGTGTTTCAGGCTTAATAAGAGGTTACATTCAACACACATTTGACATTAAAGAATTTTCAAGAGAATACATTATGGCAAGGAAACGAAGAGTCATCACAACTCAATGTAGGGTGCCGAGATGATAGTATAGTGTATTGATGATAGTCAAAGATATCGCCTGTTGCTGATGCCTTTGACGACAGCGAGACGATTATTATTATTAATCAATCAAAAATAGACTAGGTGCCTATCTTTAGTGATGCAGAGAGGAGAGCCACTTCAGAAACTTGCCACGGCGCAGCTGATCAGCTCTGGTGGCAGTGGAGCTGTAATGTGCTGCAGACACGTGCAGTGTAAATAAAGGGTAAGAGATTTATTCATCATACAGTGTAGATCGCATAATACTCCCGCTAGACTGAAGTCAATTATGATGTTCTTTGGTAATGTAGCCTAAATGTTCTTTGTGTGATACACCATTGTGTATTCACAATTGGAATGTTTGTTTTGCTATTAATATTTATTTATTAATGTATTTATTTATGCGAAGAGTTTATTGTGCGCACAGTCATCTATCAATTATCACCACTAAAGACTGAGTTTAAATCAATACAGTTCTAGCCACCAGAGAAAGCACGCGCTGTGGGTTACCATGGTGATGCGTGTTGTGTTTAGCTCAGACGCTACCAAGCTGCGCCTGCGGAAAGACACTGAAGTTTGCTTGTGCTTTTGTTTCTCCTGATATATTCAGGTAAAAAGATGAAAATGTGTTATAATGATTGTAAAAACATGCGGGTACACATTTCCTACGTGTTTGAAAGCGAACAGCTTATGTACGATGATTAATCACTTCCCTTTCCCTTTCCTTAATTGAGTAGATTGATCCCGATGAAAGTACCGGTAAAATAACAGTTGGTCTGTGTTGCATTTGTTACAATCGATTCTCCTGTAAATAATCATACATTTATTTCAGTATGTGATAATTAAACAGAAAACGACTCAGATAAATGTAGATATATATTTGTTTAGAGTATGTATATAGTTTATGAGAGTGACTGCTAATTTGTGTCAAGTGTAACCGTTACATTTGAATAATACATTTGTAACCGCTGTGTGATGATTTGAAGGAGGTACAGGGTGTCCTTTCATATGATTAGATACTGCTTCCACAGAAGACATAAGGGCTTATTAAAGGAGTTATGAAGAAATGTGTTTTATAAAACAAGTGTACATACAGCAAAGGAATATCTGAAGATTTTCTGATTATATGAAATGTGATTTGAGATTACAACTTGATGGGCTAACTGTGAAAGCATCGAAAAAGGTTTCAGTATTATACTGTTACCATGAATGACAAATGTTAATAAAGAGACGCTACCAAGCTGTGCCTGCAGAAAGACACTGAAGTTTGCGTGTGCTTTTGTTTCTCCTGATAATTCAGGTACTTTTAATCTGCTTGCATGTTCTGCGCCCGGGACCCGTAACGTTTACTCGTTTTGAACTGAGGAAATGTAACCGTTTCATTAAGTGCTCGTTGCCAAACATTTCAAGAACATTCTTCCTCTCTTGAAAGATTCGCGCACGTCTCCTCAACGCCATCACAAGCCCCTGCTGGCAACTCCTAACCACTTGAGAGACCTCTCGAGCAGTCTTAAATAACTGGGAGAGTAAGAATGATTCTTAGCTTTAAAAAAATGGATAACTTGCTTTTATACTTAAGTGCTCATGAAATTTACTCCTACTTTCAAACTTAAGACTAAAGTGGCACTTTGAGAATCTTGATCAATATGGGCCCTGAACTAGGGAGCACATCACTCAATTTTGGAATCTCTACACTGGCTCACTGTTAGGTTTCAAACAGACTTTAAAATTCTTATGCTTATGTATAAGGCCTTGCATGGCTTGGCACCTAATTATCTATCAGAGCTTTTAACTGTCTACACTCCTAGGCGTGATCTCCGTTCCTCTGATTCGGGCCTCTTGACTGTTCCCTAAACTCATCTACGCGCTATGGTTGACCGGGATTTTCTTCTCTAGCTCCAAAACTCTGGATCCCTCTTCTCTGTGATATTAGAAATGCTAAATCTTTTAATGTCTTTAAATGTTATCTTAAAACTCACTTTTTAAAGACTTGCTTAGGTTTGATTTGTTAGTTGTTTTTTTAGGGGTATCGCTTCTCTCATATTGTTTTTGATGTCTTTTTATTTTTGTTTTTACCACTGTAATTTAAAAAAAAAACTTTATCCTTTTTATTGTAAAGCGCTTTGAGAAGTAACTTTCAAAGGCGTTATATAAAATAAAATGTATTATTATTATTATAAAGTGTTCCTTGAATCTGAAAACATTGAAATAATGAAATGTCCAGGCCAGAATCCTGATCTAAACCCGGCTGAAAATCTCTGGAAAATCCTTGGTGACAAAGGTATGGGTAAGAAACCCACTACAGTCACCCAACTATGCAAGAGACTGGAAAAGAGTGGACCAAGATCACACCAGAGCATTGTGAGAAACTAGTGATATCCTGCGGCCACAGATTTGCTGAAGTCATTCAAACATTATATCTAACACATTTATACATATATACACATAATATTATTCTATATATATTCTGTGTGTGCCTAGTTATCAGATTATGTAATCCTCTGAGCTGGTGTTGCTCTCCAAACTGATGGAAAAACACTTGAGTCAGTAGCAGAACATCTCTAGTAGCGTGCTGCCAAGTCGAAAGGCTCACCTCACAATCTTAAAAATAAAGATTCCAGCGCCGTCATAGAAGAACCATTTTTAGTTTCCCAAAGACCCTTTAAGTAGACAGTTCTTAAAACAACCATTTTTTGTGAAGAACATTTAAATAATCTAAAGAGTATTTTTAAAGTAAAAAAAAAAAAAAAATTGTGAAATGGAAAGATTCAATGGATGTTAAAGGTTCTTCATGGAACCTTCAATGCCAATAAAGAAGTGCCGGAGTGCAGACTACAACTCGCTCTGGTGTTTCTCAGCTCAGGTAGTTTGGATTGCACTACTTCTATACTGTCTCCCTGGGTAGTTTCAGAAAGTCCCTGATATGCCGGACGTCCAACATCAACCCCTTTGTCTGGCAGATGTTCAGCAGCAGGTGGTTTTCCGCACACCAGAAGTCCTCCAGCAGCTTCCTCTACTCTGACTCATCTCCATTACTGATGCTTATACTCCAATGACGAGTCCACAGAAAACATCTGCAGGTGGCACGACCTACACTGCTAGACTGGGACTGAAAAAAGAGACTCTCAGAGCCATGGCCTCAAAAAATCCTGCAGAGACGATAACGGTCTTGCCTTCAAAAGCTTTATTAGAAACAAACTTCTTCAGACATTTATATACAATTTTGCAGTTATCCAAGACTGTTTTGCTACTTCTCTGTCCATTAGCAAGTGTTCACTTTCAACCTGCACTTATGGCTAGTGAAGCCATATGTGGTCCATCATTGATTGATCTATGTGTGTTGCATTGTAATGTACAGCCATCGTTTATCAACAGATGGTACTGTCACCTGAGTTACTGTAATAAACTGCCAGACAAATTAAAGAGAAAGTGTAATATTGTAAGAATTTTAGACCCAATCATAATTACATCACTGTAAATCAAATTATACCCTGCATGAGGGCTGTGTGTGTGTGTGTGGGGGGGGGGGGGGGGGGGGGGGGGGTGCACCTCTCTCTATCGCTCTCCTTCAGTCCATATGTCCGGAACAAGCACTTCTTTCATCCACTTGTTCACAAAAGCGTCCTTTCATTCCGTTGAGAGATGGCTTCACACCAGCTCTGTTTCCAGAGTGATATCCAGTAAACACAGAGAAGGGAATGCCAAAAATCAGTGACTTAGGGGTCAGAGAGAGAGAGAGGGAAAGAGAGAAAGTGAAATAAATAGATCTAACTGTTTGTTTACAGGCATGCACTTGTCAACCTCCATTAGAACATGTATAATGTACAGCATGTCTTTAAAAGTGAGTCTGAAAACGTCCGCTGGGCTTTGGCTGTGTCTTCACACTTGCTGGTATGGAGGAGTTTTGGCATGGTCACGCTCATTCTAGGATGTGTACTGACTCATAAATGAGACATTTTGAGGCACCCGCCATCCCTGTGACCCGAGCCTGACTGCAAATACATTGAATATGAGGCGGAAACAGAGAACTCTGGGTGGGTGGCCAAAGTGGAGATCAGAATTAGACTTAATTTTTTTTATTTTCGTCTCATTTTGGCATCTTGTCTGTATGTGTGCGCATTTTCATATAAATTCTGCAAAAAATAAACGTCCTCTCACTTTCAACTGCTTTTTCCAGCAAATTTCTTAATGTGTATGACAAGATAAATATTTTTAAGGATAATAAAATTCATTGTTTTTATATATATAAAATTAATAATGTTTGGGTCCATGTGTGTATAGAATTGAAAACTGGATTTTTTTGGTTACAATTAATTGTACTAATTACTTAATTTTTTTTTGTAACTAATTACTTAATTTTTTAACATTAATTCCATAATTTTAAATTTTTTTAATTGCACATTTTAATTTGTTTTGTTAATCATGAGTTAAAATGGATTTTAACTGTTTATTTATCGTATTTTATTGCATTTGAAGTGACTTATTTATATTTTTTAATGAATGGTTGATTTTTGATAAAAATAGCAAATTAAATGGCCTGAACTACCTTTGAAAGTAAAGTACATACAGTCTGGCTTGCTGAGATTTCTGAGGTATTTGTACTTAGAAAGGTATTTTGATAGAAAGGGGTTACAGAGGTTCCCTCCCTAACATTAAAAAAAATGGTACGTCCACGGTACGTTTTGTGAAGGCTAGTATCGTTGTTGTTCAGATCTTTTTATACCTGCAGGTGAAAAACAGATCTCTAACAGCTTGACACGTGTGTATCAACACCGATGGTCAATTCGAATACAGTTCGTTCTTTTACTGACTTTGCAATGGCTTTCAATGGCATTATAGATAGACTTTATCTGTGTACCAGCATAGGAACATAACTTAAAAGAACAAAGAACTGGCTTTTAATAATGGATCAAGTTCAGTCAAAAAGGGCACCAACAGAGAGTGGATGAAAGTACTGCTCAGAGATAATAAGCAGGGCTGTAGCCACAGGCATAGCCAGAGGAGCTGAACCGCTTCGTGACACAAACACACACATACACACAAAGATCATCAACTAGAGACAGTACGGCACTGCGCAACCAGACTGTTGATTACAAGAGTTGTTTTACAGAAAATCAAAGTCTCTTCACTAAGTAGTGGTTCAAATTTGTGTCTCTAACCAAATTATTAATTAGCGAACAAAACCAACGACATCAAACCACATCTGATAACCATTCAAGCACTGTTGAGTTCAAAAAGAGACAATCGGTATGGTGCCAACGGCAGAAACGTTTGTGTGCTAAAAGCCATGTAACTAGTAAAAGCCAATGGGATGTCACACTTCTAAGTGTTACGTTAGTGTGCACACAATACATATCACCAGCATTTCAATATGAATTCAGTAATATCATTTCATCATCGTGACATTAATCATCCATGTCAGTAATTACTTTTGGTTACACTTTATTTTGATAATCCACTTTAGACATTCTATTAACTATAAGTAACTTTGTAACTACATGTCAACTAATTCTCGTTAATTTGCAACTCCATGTCTACTAACTCTCAGAATAGACTGTTAGATTAGGTTGAGTGTTAGTAGAATAAGTTGACATATACAAAGTTTCTGATAGTCAGTATGTTGTATGTTGTGGACCCATCAAAATAAAGTGTTAGAAGATATTAAGCAGACAGTCTACTAATACTCTAACGACTGCTAGTTGACATGTAGTTGCAAAGTTACTGTTAGTAGAATGTTTAAAGTGGACTATCGAAATAAAGTGCTACCTTATTTTATAAACTGTGGGTGACTTTTCCTTTGCCGTTTTTCTGAATTAAGTGGTTTGTAACATTTTATGACAGTTTTAGGGCACTATGAAATCATTTTTTTTTAGTTTTGGTTTTAATGGTTAAATTATGTCAAAAGCATGTCTATAATCTAATAATTAACAATGCCATGTCAATAATTTAATAGATTTTTGGTACCACTTTAGTATAGGGACCAATATTCTCTTTTAACTAGTTTATCATGCCTATTATTAACATATTGGCTGTTTATTAGTACTTATAAAGCACATATTCTGCATGACCATATTCTACATCCCTAATCCTACACAATACCTAAAGCCGGGCTCACACTGTGCGATTTTTAATAGTCTTTTGCGATTGTTGCTTGTCACACTGTACGAACATGATCCCCATGTCAGACTGTAGGATCTCAGTTGTCTTAATGTCAGACTGTACGACAGTCAAGACGCGAAAAAAACGGACGTACTCAAGAAGACTTGTCCGGAGTTTTACGTCATCAATACGTGACCCACGTTCTCTCGCTATAATGGTAGCTAGCAAACAACAGCAACGTGTAGCGTTAGTTTTATTAATTACATGCCTTGATGTTAAAAAAAAATGAAAAAGACGACGTGTGCGGAGCAAGTCATGGCTGGGCAAAAGAGGACTTTATGGACTTCCAGTTCTACAGAGCGAACTTGAGGTAATTTTGTTATTCGAGTTTAAACATCCTGCCCCTTAATAAATAAACTTTAAGTAAACTTTACTTTGTACATATATTGTTTTTACAAATAATGAATGGTTTGAAGTTGTCGCGCTAATTGCGTCATCAGGTTCAGTGCTCCTATTGGTTCTTGGTTTGACGGTCGTCGTAGGAGATGTCACACTGCAGGAAAGTGTCTGAAATCTTCTGACACTGCCAGAATTTAATCGGAGGAAAAAATCTATCGCAACGGCCATTAATCGGCTGTTGGTGAACATGTCAAACCAGCGATCTAGACAACCGATTTTAGCCTAGGATTATAGGAATCTTTTAGGATTTTAGGATTTTCAAAATTTGTCTCAGACGACCAAATCGTGGCCAAAATCGCACAGTGTGAGCCGGGCTTAAATTTAACAACCAGCTTACTAACTGTTATCAAGCAGCAACTGATTAGTTTATTGAGGCAAAAGTTGTAGTTAATGGTTTGTTAATAGTGAGAATTGGACCTTAAAATAAAGTCTGACCAAAATTTTTAACAAAAAAATTTTGGGCTTTGTGAATTCAGTTTTATTTTTTCCAAATTCTGTTTTCTGTTTTCATTTTTCAGCATTTTCCTTTATTGGTTTAATTAAATTTTAATAATTAGATCTAATGCATAATTGTATCTAATAATAATTAGATTTCATGGAACTTCAACAAGAATAGGGACCTATTATGAAGGTAAAACGATGTCAAAAATATTTGCATGCTCAGGGTAAGATTTGTACATAAGATAGCAAGCGTAAGAAAAAAAGATTTTCAGCCTTTTACTGATGTTTGTAAGTGTAATTCATGTTTTGTGAAACTGCAACTTCATGCTAAGGCAAAATAAATATGATCTGTATTCTTCTGACTTCCAGCTTACACTTTTGGCACTGTTGTTTCGCAAAGATACAGCCAAAGCGCTATTAAACATTTTGATTGTAAAGTTTAACATAATTTCAGTGATGTAGGCAGATTATGTAAAATCTTACATTTCAATGCAATGTCGAACCAATCCGAACCAAGTTCACTCTAGCTTGAAAATCAGTATATGAGCACATGGTAGTCAGCCTAATGGTACACAGCTTCTAAGGATCATGCTTTTTTGTTTTATTTTATTATTAATTTATTTTTTTTATATGTATCTGTGCATTAAAAATACCATCCCCATAATAAGAATGATGCTGAGTCAAATTAAGAAAGATGTGTTCTCACGTCTGGAGTGTTTATTGAACCAATCAGATAAGAGTAAATCGAGAGTCAGCGAGAGCCTCATTTGATTGGCTGCGAGAAGAAAGTCCCGCCGTCTCGCGCTTGCAAATCTGAAATCAGTGAGAATGTTTAATCATGCCAAAAGACGTAGACGTAAATAGTAGGTTATTTGGGGAACATTTTGCCCTACGCACACAATAAGTCATTTAGACAGTTGCAACGATTTGTTTTCTACACACACATATTGGTTTTACACGGTCAATCCATATTGCAGCTCTTGATATGGTTGTTTTCGCTTGCAAAACGCTGTGCACAGACTTGCAATACTTTTGGCTGTATCTGGGCGAAACAACAGTGCCAAAAGTGTAAGCGTGGAAAAATGGAAGTCAGAAGAATACAGATCATATTTATTTTGCCTTAGCATGAAGTTGCAGTTTCACAATACATGAATTACACTTACAAAAATCAGTCAAAGGCTGCAAATCTTTTTCTCTTACGCTTGAAACGCGATTTACACTTTTACAAATCTTTTATTGCGCATGCAAAATTAATTTACGCTTGTTATCTTATGTACACTTTCACAAATCTTACCCTGCGCATGCAAATCTTTTTGACGTCATTTTACCTTCATAACTTATGAAATGAATAATAGTAATGTATAACTTCTGATGTGTTGTTGTGAAGACAGAGGTGATACAAAGAAGTGCATAAAGTCGGGTTAGGACGAAAATCCAGGGACACTGATCAGAGAGGGGTCCCAACAAGGGTTAAAAGTTTAACTTCTTGTCATGCAGTATTATAAATGCGGCACTCATAAGCAAAGCAATGATATGTTACGACATCAAAGACGTCCATCTTGTACTTATATAGAAAAACATTTAAAAGCAGCAATGCAACTGCAGTGGGTCACCAAATCTGACAAGGCGGCACCGAAATCTGCTACTCGCCTTTATTTTACACAGAATGCTTGTAATGTTCTCCATATTCACTCTGGTGATGTCTAACCTCCTCTATTTTATATCCCAAAAAGCATTTTGGTCTTATGTGAAAAGTTACAGATACAGCAGGGTCAACAAATCCGACAAGGCAGCATAGCAGGTTACCAAAATCTGTTACCCTCCTCTATTTCACACTGAATGGCTTTAATGTTACCCAAATTCACTCTGGTGATGTCTAAACTCCAATGTTTCATACACCAAAAAGCATTTTGTTCTCAGTAACAGATAAACAGCAGGTTCACCAAGTTAGTTGAGGCAGCATTTGAGGTTACTGTAATCTGTTACGCCCCTTTTAACAAAGCCTGATTATAGCCATTACATGTCCACAAGCAACACACAGTAGTGGTGTTTCGTACAGTAGTGAATTAGCCATTTTTGTCACATCAATTCAGTGAATGAGTCAGTGATTCACCCACAAAAACCATAACTTGGTTGGTTCCTGAATGTATAAGTGTTGAATAAGTCGTTTAAGTGAACGATTCAATGACTCACTCATTAATACAGTCGCTTGTTGCCACCTACTGGCTCAAAGATGTAATTTGCTTTGGATTGAAATAAACACAAATTAATATATAAAGTTTTTTTAAAGCTTTTAAAATTATTAACCTTGTATGTTTTCTTTTAGGCTTGTGCTGCACCATATAAATTACAAACTGTATAAATTCAGATAATTCACTCTTTTTTGTTCTTTTGGATATATATTGTGATATGTTTATTTATTTGGTTTTGGTAGACAACAACTCCATACTTTATAGTGGTGATTAGCTTCTTTTCAGTTTCTGATGTTTGTTGCCAAAAGACCTCATCTGACCTCAGAAGCCATCACCAATCAAAGCTCCTGTAATGTTCAGTAAACTTCAGCTGCTTACATTTGTGATTTTAAAAATAGCATAGGCTTTCTTCAGACAAGAAGATCTCTGATGGCTGGCATGAAAGCAGATTTTTTTTAAAATGTTCAGCCTTAGCACAGTGCATGGTGAAAAATATTCCTTTGTCCTCCAGTCGTTTGAAACTGCCTGACAAAAGGTTTCTAAATAAGGCAGTGGCTTTATTAAAGAAAATAGTCTTCTCCATTATTGGGGCTCTGCTGTGTTTAAAAACTAACAGTGGAGATAAGGTGCAGTAATAACAGGTAATGTATTAAACTCTTCTTGCCCTAATTTCAAAGAGTAAATAGATGTTTTTTCCTAACAATTTGATATTACAAAATTAGATTTCTCGTTTATATGCAGTGTAAAGTTAATGTAATAAACAACAAATGCATGTTTCTCCTGGAGTGTCAATAATTGCGGAGGTTTCTGCGACTTGCTGCCATGGTGATGTGGCTCCATTTGAGGTCCAAGATGAATGAAAACCTTTGCACACATAGACCTGCGAAACGCTATGGGTTTCGAATCAATTTCAACCCCAATCCCCATGAATCTCGCCTTGTGAAGATCACAGCCACTGTGAAAAGCTATTCATCTGGGCAATTCCAAGGTTAGGTACAAGAAGACCACTGTGGCTCAATGCACACTATGGCGCTTGGCATGAATCTCCATATTTCATAAACAGATGTGTTGTTTACGGGTGGCAGGGGTGTGTAGATGAGACTCTCTGACCTTGCCAAGTTACTGTAATGGTGAAGGTAAAAGCTGTTTTGGCCATATGGGGGTTTAGAAGAGCCGTTGGTAACTCATACTAACTTATTATTCTGCAAAATAATTGTGAGTTCTCTTATTGCAGATATTTCAGGTGATGATTTGTGGTTTGGGGTTTAACAATATATCATAATGTGAAGGAAAAAAAATCCAATTTTGAGCCAATTTTTGAGATTGAATGTTGCATCATTTCTGTTTCAAGCCCAGGGCGGGTTCTGAGACACGCTTGTTCTTACCTTGCCACTTGATTTTCCTCTGTTATTCCCATTGGGGAGGTTTGAAGATGAGTTGACGTCCTCATGGAGGCGGTCCAGAAGCCAGAGCAGGAATTCAAGAGCGTCATGCTGGGAATTCCCACGGAACTGTGCACCGTATTTGGATACCGTCATCTGGACAAGAAACACGATAAAGGACACACAAATAGTAGTAGTATCAGATTGTCTATGAATATAGAGAACACAAAAAGTTAAACATGATCCTAAACATGATCCAACTAAACATGATCCTGTTTATTCACTCCATGTGTATGATGCCGAGTTATCTAGTGAATCTCTAGAAAAAGCAATCCTGGAGTGAATAACTGCAGTGGATCTGACTCACAACATACAGTTTGTTAGATACTGAGATGCGATAGGGAGCAGATGGAGGATGTAAATTGCATTCTGCTATACAGTGAATGATGCTCCTCACTGCTGATCATGACAAAAACTGTGTAAATTAATAAATAAAGAATCCTCTTCACATCTGTGATCACAAAAAAAGTTTTTATGAAATGCATTGGCAGAGACCAGCAGCAGTTTTTTGGTTTTCTTTACAGTAGTACATTTTTATCCAGTATGTTTCTCCTCAAAGGTTTGGGGTCGGTAAAGATTTTTTTTTAAAGAAATTAATACTTTAATTCAAAAGTGACAAATATGTATAATAAAATATGTATAATTTTAAATAATTGCTGTTCTTTTGAACTTTTACATTAATTAATTAATCCATAAAATGTAACATGGGTTTCACAAAAATATTAAGCAGCACAGCTGTTTCCAACAATGATAATAATAAGAAATGTTTCTTGAGCAGCAATGTCTGAATGATTTCAAAAGGATTATGTGACACTGAAGACTGGAGTAATGATACTGAAAATTCAGCGTTGCATCACAGGAATAAATTACATTTGAAAATATATTCTTATAAAAATATATTTTTAAATAGCAATAATGTTTCACAATATTACTGCTTTTGTTGTAGTTTTGATCAAATAAATGCAGCCTTGCTGAGCAAAAGAGATTTATTTGATTACAACAAGACTTGAAGGCCACATCATTTAAAGACGTCTTGAATGTCAGGTGAATTTAAAATCATAACTTTAATGCTGAGTGACATAAAGATTAATTACAGCAGCATTAACCATACAAACTCAATCTAGCAGCTGGGAGCAACTTGCAGATAATAATATGAAGCCGTAGGCCTACAGACTGAGATAACTTAATAATCTTACCATTAGTCATATAGTGAGAAAGTGGGTCATGTGGTCACAGAGTTTAAACCCATCTTCAAAAGAATAAAAACCTAGTTTTTGGAATAGTTTCCTCCGCTAAATGCTTCACTCTCAAAGGAGTTATTCATAGGAACAACAATTTATTCAAAGCACCTTCTAATTAAACACGTGACAGAGAAACTCCTATATACTCCTCAAAGAGGTCAAAGATCCCAAGACATGTGTTGTGAGAAAGAAAATGTAGCCCAATGTTTAATTTATAATATATAGTCAACAGTCACTGGAGAATATTTTCATTCTGGTCCTGTGAAATGTCTTTGACGCACGTGAAAACTTTGAGAAATGTAGGCTTCCACTTATCTGTGGTATTAAAGAGAGGATTCCTGTCAGTTTTATATGAAAAGAAAGGCTTCCTTTTCATCGATGAGTGCTCAGCCTGAAGAGATCTGATTTGAATGGTAGTTTTGCGCAGAAACGGATGAACTAATAATATGGAAGCAGGTCCTTTAAGCAGAGACTAACCATGAATTTTATTTATTTTTGCTTTTTGATTAATAAACACTGGTTTATCGACATTGACAGACACTTCTGATTTCCCCCCAGCCATATTCTAACAAATTGCATGTATAGAGAAATATCCCAGTGTTATATGTGTATATATATACTGTATATATATATATATATATATATATATATATATATATATATATATATATATATATATATATACACACACACACACACACACATATACATATATATATATATATATAAGGACAGGTGTTATAAGAAGGAAAAGCACCATCATCCATTAAATAATTAAAAATTAAAAAATGGTATTAAAGAAGTTGGACAGTTAAAATATCAAAGCTTTGATCTTCAAAGGCCTTTTTCCCCCTCAGCATCACATCAGTGAACCCAAATATAAGGATAAAATAATTAATTGCCTTAGACCTCATGAAATTATTTGGCAATGCAGTTTTCTGTCTATTTCATATTAAAACATGAATTTCCATGGGAGTTGTTATAGTGATGACTGGATAAGGATTTTTAAAAGTCATTTTACACTGTATTCACAATGAGTAATTTCTACTATTATATTATATTATATAACTTTTTATATATTTATTTCTTTAAATACTTCCAGGTTTTCCATGGTAATTTTTTCCTTTCTTTGCAGGTTGTTCATTTCATTTAGACGTTCTTATCTCAGACAGCATTTTATTAAAGATTTCTAGACGCCCTTCCTGACAAGATAAACCACCAATTTTTGGTTTCCTGTAAAAGAAAGAATGCTTTTTTAATGCATATATCTTCTAGTTTCATCAACTTTTAGAAGTACACTGTGGAGTACAAAATTTTGAATTCCAGTTGTTTTCATTCCCAATACTGACACAGCAGACTTGATGACTTACTATATACTCAGATCAACCATTAACTACATTCCCCTTTGAGTTTGACTAGACATCAATCAGGAACTATACACAACACGACCTTGTGATCTGTGAAATACCAGCCTGACATCCATCAACCGCATACCAGCTCTACCAAAAAGCTCCTTTCCCCTTTAACAACTCATTGATTTGAGTTCCAGCTCACAAGTTACACAAGATTTTGGTCTTCGTTTGCATTAGAAATGGCATAATTGAACCAGTTACCACTTGTACTGCTTTCACTGTGTAATTCAGGTCCATTTTAGTCTAATTAGAAATAGATTGCACTTTACTGAAGCCGATATTAAAGCAAATGAAGTTAAGCGCAGTGGGAGGCATAAATGATAGGGTAGAGCTCTTGATTGTTTATAGATGGCTCCCCGTATCTGCGGTTAGGCACTCATTAACTCTCGCAGACGTCTGAGAAGCAGAGAGAGTTTATTTATGTCGTCTCAAGACAAGATACCCTGGGCTCTGTCAACAGGAAAAAGCAAATCATGCCTCAGACGGCCTAATGTAAATTTATGACATGCAAGTCATTATAGACTCAGAATCAGATGAAGCTGTTAATGTTGTCTTGTGTAGACACACCCAAAATACATACAGTAGATGATCTTTGATTCAGATTTATACATAAATGTGTTTTTGAGTGGGCACAGCTTTATATTTTGCCTTCAGTATTCTTGTAATTCTTCATTCGTCTAACAGTCAGCCATCCCAGAGCGGGGGCCTTCAAGGCAATCATTTCAGACTTTTGATAGTAGGGTGTGAATAGAACTGGGCCTCTGTTTCCCATCAGAGCATCAGGTCTACCTTATGGCTACACTCCCACCTCTTCTCCATGACACTTTTCCACTGAAATCTTTTCTGGATTTCTCCCACCTGCTAGATTCTTTAGATACTCCTACCTCAAGATAAATGGCTTAACCCTGTGAGAAGCTTAAAGAAGCAGATGATATCATAACAGAACGTTTTTCTTAGTGTGAAGAATGTTTTAATAATCTAAAGAACCTTTTTCGACTATAAAGAATCTTTTGTGGAATGGAATGATTGTAAAAAGGTTCTTAATGGAACCATACATGCCTTTAAGAGTGTTGCTGAATGAATTTGTTGGCAATATTGACTATATCTTTTATGTAGACGACAAAGCCTGAACTAATAATCCGTATGTGACTGTGATTGTGAAACATTCATACTACCATAGTAAGCCTTCAGCTTTTTGCCATCTGCCCCCTCTGTCTTAAAGACTGTAGCGGCAAGCTCTTTTCTTATAATTCTTCTAGTAAATGTGTTACACTAGTACATTTCTGAGAAAGCAAAAGTGTTTCATAAGACTTGCATTCCGGATCGCACTCGTTTTTGTGGTCGGTATCCAGTGTGGTGATGTCTTATCTGAGAGTGTACTCTTTGATAATGTTATCTGTGGAAAGTTTCTCGTCCTGATCTATTTTTTGCTAAGAACAGATCATCCTGTGGGAACGCATTTGCTCACATACTCAACAAACTGGCCAGAGAAATCTCCATGAGCTGATTTTAAGTTACATGTATAGTTGACACCGCACATGTCCATGAGTTTCTTTGTCAACATCAAGATTTTAAGTTAAAATAAATCAATATATAAGGGAGTGTGTGCATTTTAGGTGCTGTCTGTTTACCCGTTTTTCACCATTTTAATCACATTAGTTCATTCTAATCTGGCATGGAATTGCTTTTTGAAAGTACATTTTCTCAATAAATACAGTATTTTGTCATAAAAATGCATGCATGCATAATCATTTTGCATAAAGGATTTTGCAAGCTCTTTGAAGGCCTTAAAAAGTTCTTCTAATGTATCAGGCTGCAAATCCTATACATGGAACCTTTATAGACACTCATGGTTTCCTCCATTAACCCCATAATAACGCGAAGAGCATTTGAGCAGCTTGAAATGTGTAGGTTCCTTAAATACTATGGGATATCTGAGGAACTTTCACGGGGTTCCTAGGTGATCCTGTACCTGTAATAAGTGGATAAAAGCGTCAGTGACAAAATAATAAAGTAACAGTTTACTTGAGTCTACCTTAAACTCAGCCGAGAGTTGAGGAGTATATTGAAAAGTCCAAAGCGCTCGGACCAAAGTCGCTAGCCGTTCCGTAACCTCTTCTTTCTCCTGCTGACCGTTCTCATTCTTTATAAACCCGTTCATCCCCCTGTGACACAGATCCAGTTTATATCGCTCCAGACACAGATACTCAGCGAGCAGATCCGTGTTGCTCAAGCACTGCACGACGGCGTTCATGAAGCAGGTGTTCCCGTGGTTCTTCAGACCCAGCACGCCTGGCGTTTTATCCCCGTACAGCGAGAACAGTCGCTCTCTCGCGGAGGAACGGCATGGAAGCGAGCAAGTTTTCCTCACCTGGCTGCCGTCCTCTTTTCTCACGTGTCCCGAGTTTCCCGCGCAAGGTGCGCTTTCTCCAAAGCCACCATCATCATCCTCAGCATCCGAGCGTTCGGTTGTTTCTCCGCCGTTAGCCAAGCTCCCCAAACTTTTCAAGATCTTACTCATCAAACTTTCCACTGATTTGAACGATTTCCTCCGGAACAGCTTGCCTGTGCGCTTCGTAGACTTCCCTGAATCCTTTTTCGCTTTCTTGTCGCGTTTATCCATACTTCTTGCTTATTTCCCCCCGGATTGCTAAACCGTTCCAGCACGCGGAGGGCTTTTATCCTCACCTGATGCTGCGTCGGTATCCAGCATTGTGGACGGTAGTGGATTCACGCGCAAGTCAGCGCAGAGACTTTCCTCACGCTCGCCGTGAAGGAGTGATTGACAGGCGGCGCGGTCAGAACGGCAACACCCGTGACGTCATAGCGGCAGGCGGTGTGGAACGAGTGATTGACAGTTCTCCGGTAACGGCGGTCAGCACGAGCGCTCCTGGAACTTCATACTGGCGGGAAGCAGCGAGCGATGGAGTGATTGACAGGCAGAGCTGTCAGTACGGCAAGCCTAGTCATAAGTGTACAAATTATACAATGACTTTCAGGGGGTCGACTATTTTAAAGGAATTTCATTTTTTTATAGGAATTTTAAGGTTTAATGTCTCTGTCAACACAGGTCATTTGTCATCTGTCTGTCTGTCTGTCTGTCCGTCCGTCCGGTTAGGGTTTTTGCATAGAGATTAACAATGCAGAGCCCCCTGCTGTTTAAATGCCAGTGGTGTCAAGTAGGTCACGGTTATGTTGCACTGTAGCTCCAGTGGCCAGTCACTGACCTGATATAATGAAAAGACTGCAAAGACAAAAGTTTTACAAATTTGAAAAGAAAAAAAAAAAACTCAGGGTGTTTTGTTCTTTGCTCTGCTTTGCTCACATTGAATTGATGTGGATGTTGTTATCACCTCTGATTATTAAATATCGCTCCATCACCTCCACGATGTTAGCACTGGGTCCTGTTACCATATGTCTTTAGCTGGCCTCTGAGGAACCCCACACCTTCACTGGTTTATCATCACCTCTTGTGGACAGAGAACAGATGCTCAGTCAGAGCAGAAGTCACATCAATGCTGTTTCCCGGTTATCTCTTCACTGCCACAGCAACAGAATTTTGTCACAAAACCAGACCACCTACAGTTTTCCTATTTCTCCAGCATTCAAACTGCCAAACCACTGATGCGTTTTTAAACTCATTCTGTCCTCTTTACATTTGAACAATCAGAGGAGATAAATGTCTAGGATAATGGCCAAAATTATATTATTTTTAGATTTCCAGTTCTTTGCGCTTTATTCTACTGAGATTATGCAAAATGAGTTCAAAGTACTGAACATGCAGAGCTTAAAGACGTTTTGTGTTGATACATGTCTCTAGGTTGGAAGCTATCTCTTTCAGTGTGCCATCCCTTTGCAAAAGAGCATACTCGAAGATATTTTTATCTTCGGAGGTACATTTACTTCCTTCCTTTCTTTTAGTTACTTCTATGCGATCAAAGACACAGAACGATGCATAAAAGCATTACATAACCATTAACCGGACTGTTTGCATGTGGACTGGACTAGAAAATGAGAAAAGAAGTTATAAGTCTGGTTTTAATTTACCAGAGTAATTCTCTCGGGTTTGTCAAGCCACAGCGTCATGGTTCTCTAAATTTTTTATTAAATGTCTAACATTAACCTCAGCCTGTTTTGAAAAGATCAAGAGAGACCTTGGGGATAAATAATCAACATGATGATAGGGTCTGCTGAATCTAAAAACAATCATTATCTCTAAACAGCCATGATAACATGTTGTTAAGACAGCACAGCGAATGCAACTCTATTAGCAAGCTGTGCAGACCAAATAGATTTTACACCAAATGCTGATAATGAAGGAGCTTTATTTCCTACTGAAAAGAATAATCCCTTTATGGGATTAAAAAAAAGAAAATTACAGAGAGAAATTCAACATGAATCCAACAAAGAAACAACAATAAGAAGAAAAAAGATCCATGGCATGAAAATAAATGTGGAATAATAAATGCAGAAAATAAAACAAATCCCACACACTCAAAAATAGGTACCAGTGCCTTTAGGGACAAAGATGCACCTTTTGAGAAGGTACTGTCCCAGTGACAGCTTTTGCACCTTTTTTCTTACAGTGTAGAAAGAAAAATGTTTGTTTTCTTTTTTTAAATTTTTATTTATTTGTTTATTTTTTATAGTACTGTTGGTACGTATCTAACATTTCTGAATATATGGACTCTAAGGTTTGATGTTAGTCGTTTGACTTGAACTTGATGTTGCAGACTCAAGCTTTGGACTCTATTATGGTTATGCATTCATTGGTTCTTGGAAAGATGCCTGTCGCCCCATACTGTGAATGTTTCCTATCAATATCAGCATATTTCCCTGGTGCAATATGTTAGACTGAAATCAAATCTTTTTTTCAGGCCGTAAGATCTGAACACTTCTGAAAGCACACAGATTTTTCTGTCATGACATCCAAATCACAAATTTTAGATCACGGATGTCACTGTCATTGAACCTTTTGCAGATTATTTGCTGATTATTGCTGTCTCTTTACACAGTATGCTGCTGAATCCTTTGTCAGTGCAATCAGACTCTGACTGAAAGGTGACTGAAAGTCCAGGTAAGCTCCGGATATACCTGTTTGGCTGAGCAATGGAAGCCGAGGTAAGTGCGTCAGAAACCTGTTTGAATACAGTCATTATTTTTGAAGTTTGTTCACTTACAGAAGCTGTCATTCCATCATTTCATCTAAACATAGTGATGAGTGAGGTGCACATCAATATGGTTTAGCTTAGGGCGCCCTCTAGTGGTATATCAAGACAGCGTAAGCAAGAAAGAGACGTTGCTATGGCTATTATATCTGTTTTTGTTGAATGACTGCTCTTTTGTGGCTAACGGAGTGCACCTGAAGTGTAAGTATAAATGGCATCATTCTCTCTTCCCTTGGTGGCCTTGAAACTCTTGTAAAATGAAATGGGAATGAATTATGCCCACTCAAGTCAGGTCCCATGCAGTGAAAATAACTTGAAATGACTCATTTAAGAGAAAATGACTCACTGAAAGAAGAAAATTGCATATATTTGTTGTTTAGCACAATGCGTTGGTAATTCAGTCTAAAACATTTTGTTGATCAATTTTGTTATTTTTAACTAAAACTATTAAAAACGATTTGTTAATTAATATGAAGCTAAAATGAAATAAAATATAAATATTAGAGTGAAAAAGGTAAATAAAATTGTGAAATGTTGCTGTGAACTCTAACTGAATCTGAAATACAAAAATTACTAAACGTGAACCTAAAATAACACATAAAGCGAAATAAAAAAATATTAAAAACTAAAAAAATATATAAAAGCACAACAAAATTACTCAAATTTAAGCTAAAATTTAAATAAAAGCAAATAAAACTACTTCCAAATATTATGCATTAGTATCTGTATTATACTAAAATAACATTGTTGTTTAAAGTTTATATTAATAGTTTGAATCACTTTTTTAATTAATACGTTTTTTAGTGTGATTTTCGTGTGATTTGTCAGTTTGTTTTTTAATATGCCTGTGTAGCTTTTATTATTATTATTATTATTTCTAATTCAGTTTTTGTTATTTTAGTAGGCTACATCAAGTTAATCTAAATGAAAATGAGAAAGGTGAATTAAAATAAGTTAAAGCTATATTTTATATTTTATTTCAGTTCACATTTTTATTTCAATTAGCTTTTATTATTATTTTATTATTAGTTATTTTAGTATATATAGTTAAAATGTTACCTCGGGAACTAGCTGAATTGAAGTAGGTTGAAGTCAGCAAAATTGGGACACTTTTTTGGTAAACTGTGTATTAAATACAAATAAATCTATTCTACCAACACTATTTATGCTTTAAACTAATTATCCAAGTCTCTTGTATCCCCCACTACATTTTGCAACATAGAGAGATTAAAAAAATGTTAAGCACCCTTTTTTCCCCTCTGGCATTTCAGGTAAATTGGGACACTGCATCTGGTAAAGTGGGACATATTTCTGCACTTACAAAATACTATATCCTACAGCAGAACATTGTAGAAATAACCTTTTGCAATAGAAAATCTTCAGAATGTAAAATAATAACTTCATTAGAAATATACATACTATAGTGGTTTGTGCTATTGACTGTGAACTCATAACTACATAATGCTTATTGAATTAAAACACTAGCATAAATTTAAAGAATTATTAAAGCACTCCAACAGAAATCCAGAATATACAGTCTAAGAAGCATAGAGGTGTTATAGAGGAATGTACTGTATATGCGATGGACAGTTATGCATAATGTGTATTGACCATTTGCCCCTGACACCTCTGTCCACTTCATATTGCTTAGAAATGGGCAATTTAGGGTGAAACTGGGGTTGTATCCGGCATGGACCACCCATCCGTATGCACAAAATCCATTCAAGTCAACATATGTTTGAAAGAAGACCCCAATAAGCATGTGCAATAAATGACCATAAAAAGAGTCATAAAACAGACTCAAACAAAGCAGGCGTTTTGCTGTCCTGTTGAAAGAAGGATTTTTTTGTTGCTGACCTTTTGCAGCGTAGGAATCAGTTTAACAGTAAACGGCTCTCGTACACAAAGAATCACTATCAGCTGAGAGAGAACATTACGCTTCAAGATTCCACTATGTGTGGGAGAGCAAAGGACGAGCCAGACTATTAGACTTCATCAAACAGATCTCTATTCAACTGTGCCTTAGTCATAACTGGAATGCTTTGACCCCAATAAATCATGTGGAAATATTTGTTCTTCTCATACAGATGCTTCAAAATAGATTGATTCAGAGGTGTAGAGCAGAACTGATGCATATGCTTTGGATCAAATTAGAAAGATAACTAAAGATATGATTTTACAGTGATCTAAACGATTTGCAAATTGTATTTTCACCAAAAGAGGGCACTGTTCTGAAAGAAATAGCAGTGGCATTCAGTGCTTAATTTAGTTTTTGGAATATTTATATTATCATAGAATTTGTTAATAGCTTTGATTTGTTTATTTTCAGTTTTATTTTTCCTGTAAGTTTATTAAAATTTAGTTTTAGATAATTTAGTTTTGTGCTTTTGTCATTTTTATAGGTGTTTCTTTATTTAGATATTGCTTCAATTGATTTTTATTTCCGTTTTAGTTATTTTAGCAATTCAAGTTTGACTTTCTTTTGTTATTCTTGTATTTTCTGTTTTACTTTTACTGTAATTTTAGTTTATGATATCATAATTTGATTACGTGCTTTTTTTAGGGTTTATTTACTTTAGTCACAGTAATTCAAAGTAAACTTATTTTTCAGTTTATTGCAACATTTCTGACTTTGGTTTAAGTTAATAAAAGAAAATAAACAAGTATGTTTATTCCAATGCCAATCAGTCCAATTTGTCCTTTTCTTGTATAATTCATTGCAGTCTTTATCCCTCACATTTCAACATTTTGCAAGAGAATCTCAACAAGCGTCTTTTATTAGAAACCAAAAGTTGTGTTCTTATATTCCACATAGATGTATTAAACCCTTATCTAATCCATATCATCTCCTTATTATGCATAAACACATCATGAATCTTATTGATTTGATCCAGTGGTTCATGTTGGGTTTATTCCATGAGCTGTAAAAGCAAGATCTGTGTGTGGCCACCATCACTATTCACACACTAATAATCAAAGTGTTTAATCTGACCCGTTTCAGAACTGTTTGCGCATGCATTTATTTAAGACAAGCCAGAAGATAAAAGCATATTGAATTGGACTTCCCCACTGGCTTCTTTCCTGCAACTCTATTGTAAAAGACCAAAGTAAGCCGGCTCTAATTAGCTAGACTCTGGTGTTAGTGGAGGCTTAGATGCACTCGATTGGTTCAGTGAATATCCGCAGGTACTCTTTTAAATTAGCATTCGGTTTATATAACATGGGAACAGAGGGTCAAGTGAAGTCAAAAGCATCTATATTAACTGCCGAATAGGTATAGTTGTTGGTGCATGGGTGTAATTCTCCTATTGTATAAGACAGGTCTTTGGGTTTAGACATACGTGGAACCATAATCATTGGTCAGTTTGACGCCCACATGAGCTCCTGCTGCTAAAGACGTCATTTCTCAGTTTTTTTACTTAAGTGTATACTGAGTTCCACCAGCCTTCAAAGACACATGAGTGCAGCATATGTGAAAATGAGCCATGCTGCAGTGACAAATGTTAATGTAGCAAATTAACAGTTCCAATCATTCCATCATTTTAGCATTAGGTCATTGTAATATCATTCTTAAACGTTGCCCAGATGTTCAGAGTTGGCCTTCAGAATCTCATAAGGAGATATAGCATGCATGTTTGCTGTTTGGCCCACAGTGTAGCGGTGCTCTTGCCTGTATAGATTTATGTTTGGAGATCAGCAAATAAACTTTCCACAAATATTTTTCATTCATATCTCAGAAATGAATACTTTATTCAGCAAGGATGCATTAAATTGATTAAAAGTGAAAGTAATTGTTTTTTAACTTTTTTTATTCATCAAAATATTTTGGGATAAAAAAGTATTGTTTAATCCAGATTACATATAAACAGTTAAGAACTGATCCTACACATGCCCTAAAGACATTCATCTCTGTCATATCACATTTGTAAAAGTGTGTCTGCCACAAAATCACCAAAAATACGTGGTTGTCTCATTTCTAATCAGTTGAAATGTTTTTCTTTAAAAAAAAAGTAAAAAAAAAAAAAAGTATTTTATACTAGCACAAATTGGAAAACAGCCTTAATGGTTAGTTGTCATTTAGTTTTACTCACAATAACACACATTTACTTAAGCTAACTAAATCAGTGGACAGTGTTTGCATTAGTCCTCTTGAGAACATTATGTTTTGCTCAGCTGGGCCTAAGTGGTGCCCTCCATTATTGGCCTAAATGAGCTTCAAATTCTAGCAGATAATGTGTATTCTAAACATTAATGAAATGAGTGTACTAAAGAACAATAAAATATATTTCCATAATATAATGTGTCTGTCTGCCCTGTGTGAATCACAATTTTTCACTTCCTTTCAAAGCCTGCTGTCTAAGTTCAAAGCGCCCATCATCTGTAAAGACTCTTGCGCTTTACAAACCCTCTTTCGTAAAGTGTTCTGCAGGGTGACGGGTGAAGAAATGTGTTGAAAATGATACTCGCAGTAGTCTGGGTCGTATCACTGTCAGCTTATTTTAGCCAAATTACCCTGACCTCACTGCACTGGTCTAATGACTGATTACATTTCCTACATTTTTCTCTTTCTAAGTTGTGTGTGTTTTTTTTTTTTTAAACCAGTTACAATTGCTACATGTCTGGTGGCCTTAAAAGATAATATTAACACTGTAAATGTTCACATTTTGTTCATTTGTATGCATGCAAAATTTTAAAATGCACTCTCAGTATGTTTGATAGAGTTGTCTGTGATGGAACAAATAAAAATGTCTGAATCAGGCTCAAACCTAATGAAAAAAATACACTGAAAACAGAATCTCAATTTATATTAGGTGGCCTTAATTATTATGTACTTACATCAAATAAATATGTACGATGTACTTACTGTGTTACTATTTTATTGCAAAACACTTGCTGCTGTTGAGGTGAGAAACGGGTAAGGTTAGGTTTAGTGGTATTGGTATGTTTAAAGGTGGGTTAAGATGTAAGGGATAGGTCAACAGTGTAACTATAAATGTAATTACAGAAATAAATTACCACTATGTAATTATTATGTAATTACAGATGTAATTACATTAACATAATTTAAAATATAAAAACATGTATGCACTCAACAAGTGTTTTGTATCAACTGATTAATTTAAATGTAAGGCCACCTAATATAAAGTAGGACCAAAAATAGATGATTAAATATATTTTTTTTAATAATAAGTGTCTCACCAAGGCTGCATTTATTTGATCAAAATATAATAAAAACATTAAATAAATGTTTTCTATTTGAATATGTAATTTATTGCTTTGATTGCAAATCAAAATTTTTAGGAGCTGTTATTTCAGTCTTCGGTGTCACATGATCCTTCAGAAATCATTTTAATATGGTGATTTGTTGATCAAGAAACATTTCTTGTTACAAATGCAAATGTTTAAAACAGTTGTTCAGCTTAATATTTTTTTTTTGTGCAAACTATTCCAAAAAATTAAGTACTTGTAATTAGAGTATATTATATTTGAAAATGCTCAGATTATAATTTACTTTTCAGGGATTGCATAATTACATATTCACACAATGGCATTCAATTATTCATAATTCATTGATTATGCAAGTTACCATACACTGGTGATGTATAGTCGTCAAACACCATGTATAGACGTCATCGTTTCCAGTGACCTTTAATAACTGCTGATTCTGGAAGTCTGAAAAAAAAATGGCATTGGGCGTGTAATATTATTGCTGTTTTTATATTTATTAATGTTTGTTCATATATTTCAGGGATTTTATTTTATTTATTTATTTTTTGTCAGCCAAACCCCTTTAAATAAAATATTTACTTGAAATGAAGGTAATATTTCAATAATTTAACAACACATTCGCATGTTTAAAGTTCTCTGATGTCGGTTAATGGTCACATTGACATGCAGCTAAACAAATAAATTATTTATATTTTTAATGTTTAAGTGTTCAAATTATTTTTATTTTATTTGTATGATTAATTAATTGATTGATTAGTAGCTTTTTTATCAACTCACAAATGCTCTGCAGTTCTTAAATTAAGCCCAGTTTGGGAAATCCTGGTTTAATGGGTGGGTGAAGGGATAGAGCGAGGACTCAATTGCTGGAGGAAAATAGGGCTTTATTAATTATAAAATAAAATAAACAAACAAAAACTACACCGTAGGGGAAAACACACTGGCAAGGCAAGGCAGGACAAGGCAAGGCAAGGCAGGACAGGAGACAGGACTTCACAAGGGTAAGGTCGATGACGAACCGGCCCAGGACTGCAAACACAAGGAGATTATAAGGGGAGCAAATGAGGAGGGTAATGAGGTAACAGGTGGGGCAAATTAACCAATAATCAAGAAGCAAGGTAGGTGGGGTCAAGACAATTGACAAGCGAAACAAAACAAAACAAAAACACAAGCACATGGCCAGCAAAACAAATCACTAGCCATGTGCAAAACAGGACACAAACACGCAGCTAATGAGAAGACTCATAAGCCGCGTGTTCACAAAAAAACAAACATGAAAGCACGCATCCAGTGAAAAAACACCAGCTGCGTGCAACACGGAGCAAAACAAAATGAGAAAAAGCACGCGGCCGAAACGCGTGCCGAACAAAACACACACACACACACACAGAGGACAGAAGGGCGCACGGCCCAAGCGAACTCGAAATCGCACGCTCCCCAGCAAGAACAAACCTGAAGCGTGAGTGTCCGAACCCTGACACGAAACTACAGTTCCCTTTCAGTCGCTCACGTTCGACGTAACGTCGACGTGACGACGTAATTGGGATCACTTCAGAGAGCCCTATCAACTTCGAGTATCTACAGAACAAGCCAATGAACGTTGGCGTGCGTGAACGCGTCACGCGCCCCCGCCCCCGCCCCGCCGCGCGGGTATAAACAGGAAGCGGGCGCACGCACACATTGTCTTTCACTTCAGAGCCGAGCTTTTGCTTTCACTTCCGAACTCTACAGGAAAGATTGCCTTGAGAACAAGAAGAGGACTCTCCTGTGTTGGTGTGATGGCGCGATCAGCGGTGGCCGCGAGCATTGCAGCTCACAACTGCTGTTTTCACAGCACTATTGTTCTGTGTCTGTGTGTGTGTGTGTCGGTTTGGTGGGCGTTTCCCCATGTGTTCATTCACACCGCGACTACCCCTGGGTGCCTCAGCACTGAGAGAGTTATTTTTCTATTTTTTTGTTTTCACTAAAAGAGCAACACAAGCATGACCCTTCGTCGTTTTCAAGATGTCATTCCGCTTGTGCGTTTCTGGATGCCATCGTTCCCTGGCGCCAGCAGATGGCCACAGTAGTTGCCTCTCGTGTTTGGGCTTCAACACGCTGAGGCAGCTTTTGTGGATAGTTCGTGTTCCCATTGTGGGAATATGACTATCTCAGCGCTTAGATCGAGACTCGCTTACCTCAAGGGACGTGCAGTCCCCTCGCCTATGCCCCGATCTAGTGTTTATTCTGCCCCGCAGTATAGACCTACTTCGCTGCATGACCAGGGTGATCTGAGGATTACCGTGAGGGCTTCCCCATCGAGTCAACCTCCGCGGGCCCCTCATGCCTCACAAGCGCTGCTGCCATTGGAGTCCCTTAACGAACGTCTTGGTCCTTCTCCAGAACAACCAGCCGTTTCCTTTGGGGCTCCTCTTGACGACCAGATGTTGATCGCAGCATCGGAGGGGGAGCTTCAGTCCTCTGGAGATGACGACTCAGCTGCGTTACCCCCCTCGGGGCGTGTGGCGTTGTCCGAGACTGATCCAGAATGGGCGGCTATGCTTTCCCGGGCCGCCGAGAAGGTTGGGCTTGCGTAGAACCCTCCACCACGTCCCGAACCTTCTTGGTTGGACGATTGGTTCTCAGTGCGCCGCCCCGGTACCTTTCTTTCCGGAAGTGCATAAGGAGCTTTCTAGGATGTGGAAGGCACCGTTTAGTGCCCGAAGCCGTTCTAGTGGCTCCTCCCCCCTCGCCACCCTCGACGGCGGGGCAGCTAAGGGGTATGTGGATATCCCCCCAGTGGAGCGGGCTGTCGCGATGCAACTGTGTCCGGCGTCCGCTTCCTCTTGGCGGGGTAATCCACGCCTCCCGTCCAGGGCCTGTAGGTTCTCGTCCGGTCTAACGGCGAGGGCTTACAAGGCCTGTGGACAGGCTGCTTCCGCCCTCCATGCCATGGCGCTCTTGCAGGTCCACCAGGCCCAGTCGCTCATGGACATGAACGATGGTGGTCCTGACCCAGAGCTCCTTCGGGAGCTCCGTGTGGCAACAGACCTCGCCCTCCGGGCGACGAAGGAAACCGCACGTTCAGTCGGTCAGGCGATGTCCACCTTGGTGGTCCAGGAGCGCCACCTTTGGCTCAACCTGGCGGATATGAGGGACGCCGATAAATATCGGTTCCTGGATGCCCCTCTTTCCCAGGTTGGGTTGTTCGGCGAAGAACAACCTTTCAGTCGCTCACGTTCGACATAACGTCGACGTGACGACGTAATTGGGATCACTTCAGAGAGCCCTATCAACTTCGAGTATCTACAGAACAAGCCAATGAACGTTGGCGTGCGTGAACGCGTCACGCGCCCCCGCCCCGCCGCGCGGGTATAAACAGGAAGCGGGCGCACGCACACATTGTCTTTCACTTCAGAGCCGAGCTTTTGCTTTCACTTCCGAACTCTACAGGAAAGATTGCCTTGAGAACAAGAAGAGGACTCTCCTGTGTTGGTGTGACGGCGCGATCAGCGGTGGCCGCGAGCATTGCAGCTCACAACTGCTGTTTTCACAGCACTATTGTTCTGTGTCTGTGTGTGTGTGTGTCGGTTTGGTGGGCGTTTCCCCATGTGTTCATTCACACCGCGACTACCCCTGGGTGCCTCAGCACTGAGAGAGTTATTTTTCTATTTTTTTGTTTTCACTAAAAGAGCAACACAAGCATGACCCTTCGTCGTTTTCAAGATGTCAGTCTGGTCCCTGGACGGGACGCGGAGGTTCTAGGTGACCTACCCCCTGCGGTAGTTGACACCATCACTTCCGCTAGAGCCCCCTCTACGAGGCGCCTCTATGCGTTGAAGTGGAACCGGTTCGTTGACTGGTGCTCCTCTCACGAGGAGAACCCCCGATCTTGCTCGATCAGAGCCGTGCTTTCCTTCCTGCAAGATGGGCTGGAGCGAAGGCTGTCTCCCTCCACCCTTAAAGTGTATGTTGCCGCTATTGCTGCACATCACGATGCTGTTGATGGTAAGTCTTTGGGGAAGCACGACCTCATCGTCAGGTTCCTGAGGGGGGCGAGGAGACTGAATCCTCCTCGCCCACTCTCTATACCCTCCTGGGATTTGTCTCTGGTCCTTTCGGCACTTCAGAGACCACCATTTGAGTCTCTGCAATCAGCTGACTTAAAAATTCTGTCCTGTAAGACAGTACTCCTGGTTGCATTGGCCTCTATCAAGAGGGTAGGGGACCTGCATGCATTTTCGGTCGACGAATCGTGCCTAGAATTCAGCCCGGGTAACTCTCACGTCATCCTGAGACCCTGGCCCGGATACGTGCCCAAGGTTCCTACCACTCCCTTCCGGGACCAGGTAGTGAACCTGCAAGCGCTGCCTTCGGAGGAGGCAGACCCAGCCTTGGCTTTTCTCTGTCCCGTTCGCGCTCTGCGTCTGTACGTGGACAGAACGCAAAGCCTCAGGACCTCAGATCAGCTCTTCGTCTGTTACGGAGGCCAGCAGAAAGGGAAGGCTGTCTCCAAGCAGAGGATGGCCCACTGGATAGTGGATGCCATCGCCTTGGCTTACGAAGTCCAAGGCGTGCCCTGCCCGCCTGGGTTGAAAGCCCACTCCACTAGGGGTGTCTCTTCTTCCTGGGCGCTGTCACACGGCGCCTCGCTGACAGACATCTGTAGAGCTGCGGGCTGGGCGACACCTAACACGTTCGCTAGGTTTTATAGCTTACGTGTTGAGCCGGTTTCTTCCTGTGTGCTCGCTTCTTCTAGCCGGTAACACCAAAGCTCCCGCTTAGTGTCGGCTTGCTGCGGCACTCCCTTTCTAGGAATGGATACGTGCGCTTTTTACTCCAGTCGAGTTCCCCACTTGGCGTACCCTGTGAGTTCCTCCGCACCCCTTCGGCAGTCGGACGTTGCGGAGCGTCCGGCGCCAGGCCTAGTGCTCATATGCTTGTGTAACTTGTGCTAGGCTGGGTTCCATATGTGCGTTCCCTGCGGCGATCCCATATGTGTATTCCTCCACGACCAGCTCCCTGCAGTGAGCCCGTGTCTTCCCTTGGCAGAGTCTGCTCTGCCGTCACTGTCCGGTGTGTCTCCCCCTTCGGGTGGAGCCACCCCAGTGACATTCCATATGTTGCACTGCCCCCTCGGCCAGTCCATATGTGTATTCTCCACATGTTACCTCCCTTCGGGCAGGATGTGGCTCCGCAGCGTCCTTTCCCCTGGAAAGGTACGCTTTCCCAGTGTTATTAAGAGTTCACTGTGTGGGGTGTAATGGAACAGCAGTTGAACTCCCTCTACGCAGGTCTTCCGCCCCAGCAGTTGGGGGCTGAGAGTCTTGCGTAGGGCGCTGGATGTGGCAGCAACCATGGCGTTTTCCATGGGATCCCAATTATGTCGTCACGTCGACGTTACTGAAAGGGAACGTCTCGGTTACTGATGTAACCCTCGTTCCCTGAAGGAGGGAACGGGAGACGTAACGTCCCGTCGCCACTGTTGCTGACCATCGCTGCATGGCCGTCACAAATCTCGGCTCCTCAGCGAAAAACAATGTGTGCGTGCACCCGCTTCCTGTTTATACCCGCGCGGCGGGGCGGGGGCGCGTGACGCGTTCATGCACGCCAACGTTCATTGGCTTGTTCTGTAGATACTCGAAGTTGATAGGGCTCTCTGAAGTGATCCCAATTACGTCGTCACGTCAACGTTACGTCTCCCGTTCCCTCCTTCAGGGAACGAGGGTTACATCAGTAACCGAGACGTTTTCATCATGTAATCTATAATCAGTATCAGATAACAGTTTGCTAGTAATATAATCTACCCAGCAGTCAGTAGTATTTATTGTCCACTCAGTGTATAAATTACATTTGTTACAATTGTTACAACAGTGGCTAAAGAATCAGTCACACCAGATCATTCTGAAGATCTGTTACAGGTATGTCTGTCCTCCTAAAGCAACATCCATTGCTTCAAAAGGTTAATAAAGTACCTCGAAACTTGCCCTGCCACCATCTGTTCCATGTGAGTTGCGTTACTGAAGACTGATAATAGTCTCCTCTTCAGCTTATAAATTTTATGTGACAAACCATGACTATCAAAGAGGGATATTTATAAATAAATATATTTTTCTAAGGCATTGCTATAGGTTCACTAATATCTGTGCCATGTGAGCTGCTGTCACGGTGCACACAGCAGGGAGGAACAAGGAGCATGCAGACGAGGATGTAACTTCAAAATAACAGTCTTTACTTCAGACATCGAGGCGGGGCAAGACAAGGCAAGGCAGACACAGACACAGACACAGACACAGACACAGACAGGAACACCGGGGAGTAACAAGTAGACCAGACCAAATCAAACTGAAGAGACAGGACTATAAATACACAGGATAATCATAGATAATTAGACGTACACGGCTGGACAATAATTAACAAACAATCACATATAAGAAGGACAGGAAACAAACCAAATAAGGAAACAAGCAGCGGGAACACATGACACACACGACAGAGGACTGACAACTGCATTATTGTAGATTCAGGATGGTCTCCTCTTTAGCTTGTAGAGTTTGCGCAACACACCAGGTGTTTGAGGGTATTGGTCTGCCCTGGTCAGAACGCAGTCTGTGTGGTATCAAATGGGTTGAAATGAAAAAAGATTTGCTGCAAGCAACATAGATATGAAGGACAACATGCCTCTGTACAGACATGCCTCCTGAAGCTTGTGTGCTCTGCATTTGAATTTATTGCATAAGTCTGTAACTTTGAGCGAAAATGTGGTCAGTATGAATATACCTAGCATTTGAACATGATATCCCACCTCTGTGTTTTTTGTAATCCTATTTTTACACCACTGAGCCTGAAGCAGTGCATTCCTGTTGAGTAGAAACTTCTTAAGACTTTCTTGTATTCATGCTGTGGCATCCTCTCTCTAAAGCATTTCATAAAACAGAGTCCGGGCAGCTTTGCCTTACTCTTGACCTTAAAAAAAGTCACTTCAGCAATGTCAATGAGCTCTTATGTTCTTCTGAGACAGGTCTCAAAGTCCTGAGGTATCCCAGAATACACTGAGATCTCTTCGCTGCTCATGGAGTCCAATTATGGAGTGATGTAACTGGATGTCTATTACAAGCCTGGTTATGATCAGTCCCACTCACTCCAGACTTGAAGCTGGTTTTCAAGTGCTTCAGGGTCTTCAAGTAGTAGTCATCCTGGTGATGAGAGGATAAATAGTTTGCAAGGTGATGGTGGCCTAATCACAGTTCACACTTCTTGTAGATTAGTAGATTATTTTGATTCTGAGTGCCATTAATTTGAAATCCCAGGCTTCATAAGAAGGAGATCAATTATGAAGATCAAAAAAGTCTTATATGCCTTAAGAATGAGGCATTGGTGGTAGTTGAAAGTCCCAAAAAGTTGCGGTTGGAATCTGGTTCCCCTTTGCATTTTCCCCTAAATGGTTTGGTTTGTGAACAGAAAAACTTGACAGAATTTGAATGTTATTTTGAACAAAGTTTCACATACTGTCTGCCTCTTCCATGTTTTAAATATTTTGACGAATTTTATCATGTAGTCAAGTCAGCTCCTAATAGGAGTGTAATGTAGTCGATGTAACTTATGCTCCCATGTTTTAGTGCATTCCGCAGAATTCCAGTGCATAAACTGTGGAAAAAGTCTGCAGATTCTTTGCAAGACTAACCACACAAGGAATACAGCTATTATTAAATAACAAGTTGCTGAAAGAAATACACACAATCAGATTCGCTTATGCAGGGAAAATGCACGTATGCATGTCATAGAGGAAAATCCCATTTAGCATAAGCCAAACATCCCCTATAAGTGCACTTATGACTTTTAAAGTTGGCATGATATGGAAATGTATCTACCTATTTTATAAATGCATCTTATTGTACTTACTGTGAACGTGCATTTATTTTTAGGTGCAGTAATATATAATATTGAAAGCTAGAGGCTGAAATGGGTACTGCAGTCCAAATTAAAAATATTGGATAGCATTGTTTTCCCCACCCCCTCCTCCTCAGATTAGTCATTCATGCAGGTTGCCAAGATGCAACAAGGGACGAGAGCAAATGACATGTAAGCCAACGAGCTTTACACTGTAAATCAATAAGTTAGTTTATCCATATCTTAATATCCCTCTTGTAATAGAGCTTTTAATTTGCTGATGCTTTTTAAGTCGGTTAGAATGTGTGATATCTGACTCGTTTGCTGGCTTCTATGGCTGCTATATGCTGTGGTTTCCACCAACTGGCAACCCGGGGTTTTGAAATACTATTGGGTAAATTGGCAGTGGGCAAATCATACCGACAAAAACAAGAATAGACATTCCGACACGGGACGAATACCTGGCTGTAGCATTGTTTTTCGGAGAAACAAGTAAGTGAACTTCCTAAATATCTGCAAATAGCTATATTATGGCATTTTATGCTTTAGTACAGACAGAAAAAATACATACATCACCTTTAAGTGTTTCATAATTTTTAATCAATATCATAATGTTAATGCTTCTGTGGTAGTTTTTATAGATAGATGGATGGATGGATGGATGGATGGATGGATAGATAGATAGATAGATAGATAGATAGATAGATAGATAGATAGATAGATAGATAGATAGATAGATAGATAGATAGATAGATAGATAGATAGATAGATAGATAGATAGATAGATAGATAGATAGATATGACAAGCCAACATACAAAAAACACACTATTGTCATACTTACATAACGTTGATGTTACGTTCACTATAATGGATCACTGCAGTTATGGTCGTGTAAGGCCTCTCGCTAGTGCCTAGATGATGTTTAATGTTGCACTTTACCCTATATTTAAGTTATTCCGAGAATGGATGAGAAATAAGAACAAAGAGTTGAGTGAAAGAAAGGGCAGAGAAGAGGTGACGGGGGAAAGAAATGGCTATGTGTGAAAATGATTCAGTACGTCAGCTCCTGGCGGGAGTACAAACCCAAGCGGCGATTGGCTCCAGGAGGACTGAGTCTCTGTACACCACGCTCATGCATATTCCATTCTGTTTCTTCATAAGTCATGGTCCGTCACCTCCACACATCTCCTTTTGGGTGTCGAGGTAGCGCGGGAACATGGAAACAACGCATTCCACCTGGGTGATCCACTGCTGTTATTTTTACACTGTGAGGTTGGTAAATCAATGGCCATCCATCTTCAGGGACACACCGGTCCAACCTGAGTCCACAAGACATTCACACTCCATCTGTCCATCGCTTGATGCATTAATGTTCAGCAAGACAGTTAACACTGAATGAGTCAGTAGTCATTTTAGTAAGTAGTTTAGCAGATGGTTTTTATCCAAAGTGACTTCACTAGACTTATTAAAAGTCAGGAGTTAAAGGAGATCAAACAAGCCACCTTCTGAATATCGTTCTGAATAATTTTTTATTTATTATTAATTACATTTTTCTAAAACATTTTTTAATGTGTATGGTCCTCTTTTCCATGATGATTCACTGTATCCAAAGCTATTAAACTCCAAAAATGGCAAGAAAATCACTATAAAAGGATAAAAAGTCTATATGACCTGTGTGAGGCACATACTGAAATTTGTCATTTTAACTCCAACTGAGCTCTTGAATCTCCTTTGTGACCCATAGATGTGCTACTATTTCATTTTTATAAAAATACTTTAAAATCATTTTATTTAAACAATTTATGCAAACTTTTTTTTTCAGAATATCTCCTTTTTTTGTTCCTTTAAGAAAATAACAGCACATATGTTTGGAACGATAAGATGTGTAAATAATGATAGATATTTCTTTGTTGAGGTGAAGTGTCCCTTTAAGAATCCTTAAACAATGTTGTGCAGTGGTAGTTGGTTTACAACACTCAAGAACATGATGTTAACACAAAGGTATTAAACTTCGTAATAAGTGATTCACAAACTTACATAAATTTATTGCAATCCAGAAGCAGAAGTGAATTGCACTGGCAACAGTGAACAACGCTACAAACAGGCATTCCCAGGACTGAAGACACATTAAGTTGAGAATTACCTTAGTTGTTCCTATGCTTTCATCATTGGATGTATAATGTTCTCCCAGGGAGATGATGTTTGCTGTTTGGTCACTCAGTGTACCCACAAACCAGAAGCTGCCAAAACATATTGTGGTTTGCCATGTCATTTTGTGGTGTACAGTTCTCCGTCTCTGTTTGCTTCATGTCTGTAGTATGCAAGGCTTCAAATAAGGAAAAACAGCATCGGCCAGCCTCTAGCAGCCGAAAGCATCTGATGCAGCCAAGCTTACAACAGAATAAAATAAATAAATAAATGCATTTATTTAATCATTTATTTACAAAAGTCAATATATTTATACTATTTTATCCTATTGAAAGACTGACATTTTAGTGTAATGTTTTAGTAATTTAACTCATTCATTTTGTATAATGATCTTAGATATAGAAAAAAATGTTAACTAGTGTATTAAGCACCTTTATCATCAATTGGAAAAATGATTTGCTTACATATTCATTCACTCATTCATCATCCATTTATTTATTTAAAAAAGGGAACGTTTTCTTTGTCAGGGTGTAGTGTAAATACCTTTTATAAAATAATATAAAATAAAAAATGCAAAATAATTTTAAGTAAAAGATTAAGTAAATGTGTGTGTGTGTGTGTGTGCCTGGTATTCCTTATGTTATAGAGACCAAATGCCCCCACAAATATAGTAATACCAGTCATTTTTTGACCTTGTAGGGATATTTTTTTGGTCCTCATGAGAAACCAAGCTTATAAATCATATAGAATGAAGGTTTTTGAATAACTAAAAAAACAAAAGTTTTGTGTGATGGTAGGTTTAGGGCACAGTTTGAACAGTATAAAAAACATTTATATCTATGGAATAAAACATAGAAACACAACGTGTGTGTGAATCTTATGAGAGTTGTAATGAATGACCAGAGTTCATAATGTTCTGACAAACATTGTGCTCGTAAGATCAGAAAGGATCAATCAGTTGACCACAGCAGCCACAAGCAGCCGTGATCAATGGCCGAGATCAGATTTCCTTCTTTCCGCCATTTTTATGGCCAGTGCATAACTGAACATCACACACAATATTGGAAATACGGCTTGGAGATCTGCCCTGTGAATTTAATGAACTATTAAACAACAGTGATGATTTTGACCGTGGACATTTGTAAGAACTGGCATCCTGTAAACACACAGATGTATTTGTGGGTGGCCGTGTGTGATAGAGGGTCAGTGTTAGTGCGCTTGCGTGTAGGCTGGTGTGTCTTGCAGTAAGACCTCGGTTTCCTGTGTTGACTGAGGGCTTTTTTGCAGAGCTATTGTACCCAAACATTTTCTTTGGCCCTTGATTTCAGATCCACCACAAACAGGCTCTCATTGCCAACCTTTGTGTTTCCTCAGCTGGGGGATAACCTCTATTAACTCTCGTCTATTATAAAGAATCTCTCGCTCTCCCTCTCTGTTCTTTTCCCTTGATCGTTTAGTAAAATGCACATTTCTGTCTTCATAATTCTCCCAAAATGGCTTTCTCTCTGCTGTAAAAATACAATGTCTATGTGTGCTACTCCTGCGTGTCTGAGACCGATTTGGTCGAAGGCTTGATTCTTACAGGAAACGTTATGCTTATAATGCCTGAGTAATGCGGTTCAGGGATCCAGGCTAAAAATAAAAACGACCAGTGGGCCACTGGCTCCTAAAATGAAGGCATTTAGGAGCCAAATTACTTTTTGAGCTGCCAAATTACAGAATCACTCAGTGAAGATGGTTATATTTTTAATTTGGGCATGCTGCAGAATTACTTGCGATTTAGTGACTCAGTTGTCAGCTCCGTAACTGCTTGAACAATGAGTGCACGAGTGATTAGGGATTTAAAAGTGTCAAATTCAAGATTACTTTTGGCTGATTTGTCTCAAAACAGTAATTAGCTTGTGAATTGGACGTTACAGGTCAAACTGCGTTTGTTGTACGTAAAACAAGTTCTTAACTGAAAAACAGCAAAAGTGCCGGTGTCTGTATATAAGTATTTGTACTAAATTATTTGAGAATCATCCGATTTGCATGGAATTTGTTTCATCTAAAGATTGATTTAAAATAAATTCATAATTTCACAGACTTCAGCCAATTACATTTTGGGTTGTGACTAATTGATGTGTCAAAGAGTAATTGACTTGTATCATGACACTACAACTAAACCATCTGCAAAATCAGATGACCACTGTAAAAACAAAAGAACAAGAAATCATTATTATCAACATTGTTTAAAAGTATCTATATATTTAAAGTTGTCAGTTGTGCTTATTTTCTCCACTTGACCCTTATACTTCACACTGGTGATTTCTGATGCTTATTTATTGTTGTAATAAATACAGACTTATGAGGCTTTACTTTTGAGTAAGGGTTGATCTGTATAAATCACATGAACAATTCAGAGTCCAAAAGCTGGGGAAAGTCTGGCTTTATATGAAAGTTTATAGAAAAGGTCAAGGTCACAAGCACTTAGCCTCTCTCATAGTGGGGAAGTGCACATCTGTACTGCAGGTTTCCAGCTGCACACGTCTCCCAACCTTTCCTCCTTGCCTTTCTTCACATTTGGAAATTTACAGGTGTTAGGTCAGCTGCTTTATGTTGTTATGATATTGTCGAAAGGGAGTTTTGAATTTCCCATGACTTCTTCAAAGAGTATCTCCATGAAAGCGCTTTATGACGCTTGACAGTATGTCCTCTTAATATTGTTTTAACAGACGTTATGAGAACAGAATTCCTTACAATTCCACTCTGCTTTTTGGGGAATTTGTATAAAACTCAGATTTACAAAGCAAATGAATTGTTAAATTGAAGCAAACTACTTGTAACACTTGGTGGTTTTAGCTTAAACGCTCTCATATATTCTTGCGCGTGAGCTTTAACTCTGAGCAAGGTTCAATGTGTCTACCTTTGGAACTGTAGGAGGAGGATAAATTTACATTTGGCTATAGGGATATGAAACGGGGCATGGGATTTTGGAATCAGAATGAGATGTTGTTGCCTGGGGGGAAACGTTTAAGTTGTAGAAGTGGCAAAGATTTTTAAAAGCTCTCATTGTGAGTCATGTGGAGATATATGAGGGTGAGAAGATAGATGAAACAAGGCTTTCTGTGAAAAACATGACATTTTGAACAAAACATGAATTCAAGCTTGTCTAAACCAAGCTATTTCAGATATAGATTAATAATGGTGGAATTTAATTGGATAGAAAATAACTAAGAGGATTATTAAAAGATAAGAAAAAAATACAACAATAATCTGATAAATTATATAGTCTATTTTATTTTATTTTTAGTTAATTATAATAACCTTGGTGAGAGAATAACAATGTCACACATATACATGCTAGATGTGAATTTATAGTGTAGTGTTTTATATTAACCAGATTGCTAGTTAAAATTTTTTAAAAAGAAGTCACACCAAGGCTGCATTTGTTTGATCAAAATACAGTAAGAACATTATTACTGTGAAATATTATTACAATTTTAAAAGACCCATTTTTCTGTTGTAATATAATTTAAAATGTTTTTTTTGTTTGTTTTTTGCAATAGTTCCTGCTAGCCATTTGCAACAGAACTGAGGCTAAAATATTACAGTGAACATCAAGTGGCAAATTCTAAAATATTATTTATTAATAATTATATTAGTTTATTATTTTGGATTGCTATATTCATTTTGATTGTTTCATGCTCTATGCAGCCAAAAATTCACAGGACAAAACACGCTGTGATCGAAAAAATCGCAGTTTATCTTCATAAACAAGTAAACATGTTAAATGTAGTCTAGGTCATATTTTTTTTATTAAGCAGTTTTCTTCAGGATGACGACATTTCATGCATCTGTCCATGTTGGCATCTGCCTTACTTAGTCTTTTGCCTATAACAGTGACAGATGAAGTTATTTAAAGTTGAATAACCATTGCTTTATGTAGCTAAGTCCGTAAATACAAAAATACATTAGAGATGATAGAGATTTTTGGCAAGACAACATTCAAGATTGGCATTTTAAAGAGTAGTTCTTTCCTGAGAATGTTCCCTATTCTGAACTCTCTTTAGTTCAAGCAATAGTGTGATCTGCTGGTGTAAAGTGAGGTATTTGTCCATGAAGTGACTGATGGATGAAGTGCTTATGGTAAGGTCAGCAGATCCTGGACTCGTTCCCGGTCACACCCTCACATCCAACTTTCCTCTTGCTAACATCCAGTTTCCTGTTCTAACACCTCACTGACTCAGTCTCATTTCTTCACTTGTCATTCCTCTTTTTTTCCCCTCTGACTATCTCTCCTGCTTCTCTCAAGGTCAGTCGAGATGGCAGGGCAATAACGCAGAGGGTAACATGCAGAGCTTTGAAGTGGTGTTCCAGGGACAGAATCACCTGGAGTTGTGAAGTTGTACGTAAGGACTGAGGTATTTGTTCTGGTGGTGCTGTGGTTATGGGTCTCTTGGGTGGCCCCCTCGGGCCCTTGAAGATTTCGGAGAAAGGGAGCAAGCGGGACAGGATTAGGTTCAGGTCCAGCCAGAAGTGGAACTAATGGGTCCATGTGTGCACAGACACTTCTGAAGACCAGATGCTGAGGGGAGAGGGGGTCTCCTTCTCTCACACCATTGTCCCTCAATAGAGACAGGAAGCCAGAGGGAGAGTAAAAATAGTTTTGATGTTGCACACATGCACGTTTGAAGTGTTTGATATACTGTACATTAACATACATCAAAAGTTTGGAATCATTCAACAAGGCTGCATGAATTTAATAACAAAATACAGTAAAACCAGGAATATTTTTAAATATGATTAGAATTTAATATAAATGCTTTTTGTTTAATACATTTTAAAATGTAATTTATTCCTGTGATTTATTCTAGTCTTCAGTGTCACATGATCCTTCAGAAATCATTCTGATATGCTGATTTGCTGCTCAATTATTATTGATACTCTAGTATTAATATTACTGGTTCTTATTATTGAAAAACAGTTTTTGTTACCTAATATTTGAGTGAGAACTGTGATACATTTTCTTTAGGATTCTTTGGTGAATAAAGAGTTCAAAAGAATTTCAAGTAATTTATTTCAAGTCACCTTTATTTATTTTGCATTTTATACAATACAGATTGTGTCAAAGATGCTTACAGAGATAAACAGAAAAACATCAGAATGAGTTATGGATTTTGTAACACTATCAATGTCTTTACTGTCACTTTGGTCATTAGTGTGTCCTTGCTGAATATAAGTATTAATTTATTTTTTCTTTTACTTTTTGGGCCGGTTTCACAGACAGGTCTTAGACTAAGCCAGGATTAGGCCATAGTTCAATTAGGACATTTAAGTAATATTTATAAACGTGCCTTAGAAAAAAACATTACTGGTGTCCATCTTGAGACAAAACAAAGGCCCTGATATATTTTAAGATCAGTCAGTGCAAGCTTCTTTCAGTTTAAACAGCTCAGACTTACATTTTAGTCTGGAACTAGGCTTAAGCCTTGTCTGTGAAACCGGGGGTTTCTTTTTTATTTTACTTAATCCAAATTTGTGAATGGTAGTGTGTTTATATATATTTTCTTCATTTTACTTTTTTAATGGACATCATGAAATGTAATGTTTGCATGAATGTGTATTAAATTTACTTTTTATATCAAAGTTCTACATTTAAATTATTATCAAAAAAGACCTGCACATTATATAGATGCAAAAAAAGCAAAAACACTGAATGCTAGAATGTTGCTAACTAAACAGTTGCTTGTAGCCATTGACTTCCATAGTAATGAGAAAAGAGAGAGAGAGAAACAAAATCAGTGACCTGGAAATCAACGGCTACTGGCAACTGTTTTATTTCTGGGTGAACTGTCTCTTTAACAATTTTAACAACGCAGTTGACCTTCCTGTTCCTTCCTTCCTTGCTTTTAATTACTGCATAATTGACATTTAAATTACTGAAATTAATACATATTACATGAAATACGTATACTACAATACTGATTTAGAACAGATGATGTTTTGTATTTGGTTCTGTATATGTGATCCTGTGGATGAGTCAGGTCTTGGCTGGGATGTGGATTGGGAGGTGCTGTTTCTTGGCTGAAGGCTTCTTCTTTCACTTGGATTAATCTCTCTCACCTTTTTCCTCCCTATGAATTGAATGTCCTCATAATGATTTCTGACTTAATGGACTAGAATAAAAAAAATGGTGTATTGTCTAAGTGCAGGCCAACAGATTTAATATTTGTAATCTAACAGCTGTTGGAGTGTCTTGAATGTGCAGCTTGAATGACTAGAGGGCAGTGTCTTCCTGAGGTACAGATATTAAGTATTAGTGCTTTTAATTTCCATCTGTGATTATATAACAGTGGGTTACAAAACCACCTCTAAAGAGTTTGGACTCCACAAATCCACAGTCAGACAGATTGTGTACAAATGGAGGAAATTCAAGACCACTGTTACCTTCCAGAGAAGTGGTTGACCAACAAAGATCACTCCAAAGCAGAACGTGTAATAGTCTGCGAGGTTGCAAAAGTTCCCAGGGTAACTTCTAAGCAACCAAAGGCTTTTCTCACATTAGCTAATGTTAATGTTCATGAGCCCACCATCAGGGGAACACTGAGCAACCATGGTGTGCATGAAGAAACAAGTTGCAAGAAGAAAGCCGCTGTTCTTCAAAAAGAAAATCGCTTGCTAAAGATCATGTGGACAAGCAAGAAGACTATTGGAGAAAGGTTTAATGGACGGATGAAACCAAAATAGAACTTATTGGTTTAAATGAGAAGCTATTATATTCGGAGAAAAGAACACACTGCATTCCATCTGAAGAATCTTATCCCATCTGTGAAACATGGTGGTGGTAGTATCATGACTTGGGACTGTTTTGCTGCATCTTGGCCAGGACAGCCTGCCATCATTGATGGAACAATGAATTCTGAATTATACCAGCAAATTCTAAAGGAAAACGTCAGGACATCTGTTTAAGAACAGAGTCTCAAGAGAATGTGGGTCATGCAGCAAGACAACAACCCCAAGCACACAAGTCATTCTACCAAAGACTGGTTAAAGAAGAACAAAGTTAGTGTTTTGGAATGCACTAAGGAATGGGCTAAAACTCCTACATGTTATTGTGCAGGACTGATCAGCATTTACAAGAAACTTTACCTTCAGTTATTGCAGCAAAAGCGGGTCACACCAGATACTGAAAGCAAAGATTCACACCCTTTTGCAACGCACAGATTTGTAACACTGGATCATTTTTCTCACTAAATAAATGACAAAGAAAATATTTTTCTGATGTTATTTAAATATTTGATGATATTTTGGGTCATATTTATGCAGAAATTCTAAAGGGTTCACAAACTTTCAAGCAGCACTGTGTGTATGTATATATATATATATATATATATATGTATGTATGGCATTGTAATTGTAATTCCTTTTGCAGGAATTAATATACCTTGTGCCACATGCACTTTTTTTTGTAAGGTACTTGAACATAATCCATCTGATTTTTATGTTCTTCAATGCGGTCATCATTTTCCCATCAAGCTTGTCTTAACACTTTGTTTTAGATCATAGTTCAGGCTTGACATCAAATCCTGAAAGTCTGGGAGCTTTTAAGCGGAATTGGGATCAATCAAAAGGTTTCTACTTTCTGGCTTGCAGTGATCAATGCCTGACTTGTAACAATTTACAAGTGCGGGCTTTGGCAAAACATGCCGAAATTTTGGAGGCAAATCTTTTTTTAAAGCACTGTGTATTAGCTAGTAACATAGTTTTACATTGACATTTAAGGCATTTTGCTGGTGATTTTATCCAAAGCAAATTATAAACATCTTTTAGTGTTTTCATGTTGGAAAAAAATACTTTTAAATTAATCCCTGATGATCATCATAAGGGCTGGACAAATTCTGGCAAAGATGGAGAAAGAAACTCTGACACAATTCAAACAGGTGTCATATGATTATGTTTTCATGCATCCTGGCTCTTACAGCAATTTTAGCAAGTAGAACATGTTCCTGGATCAATGTCCTGGACCTGGAACAAAATCCCTATCAACCAATCCAATTTTAGGGATAAGGAAGGAGTTACTTGGGATTAAGGATTTATAAATATTCCAATCAGTTATTTCCCAATATTTAGGATACATTCATGCATCATTTACCAGTCAATAAAATAATTTGTTTAGGAAGCATTCAGGAAAACTCTTATTAATAACTCTTTATTTAGGAAGGATGTGACAGTTGTCAGTGTGTGTTAAGTCTATCTTCATGATATTTGTCAGGAAACAAGCGAAGATGACAAGGTTTGAGCGCAGCCGAGTCCTTCATACGAGTGCTATCTGTTCACTGTCAGCTAGCAAGGACATCACCTCCAGCACGTGTTTATCAGAGTCTATCCTCTGTTACGCTGACAGAGGAAAAAACGGAGACAAGGCCAGATGGGAACTATTACTAGCCCTCTCAGTGTTTCAGCGTGCTTTATTGGCATGACAAGTTACGCTACATGTGTATTGCTAATGCAATTGTGGGTTAGCTGAAGACAATAGAAAACATAAACTCTAAACATAGCAAGAAAACAATATTAGTAAACTGAGGTTACAAAGTCAGAAGAGTTGTTTACAGTACATTTAGAAACATATTAAATCATTTAGGCACTGTCTGAACTTATTAAAGGTATCGTTTGCCCAAAAATGTACTCACTCTCAGGATGAGAATCTGAACAGGTTTTGGAGAAATTTAGCATTAAATCACTTGCTCAACAATGGATCCTCTGCAGTGAATGGGTGCCGTCAGAATGAGAGTCCATACAACTGATAAAAACATCACAATAATCCGTAAGTAATCCACACCACTCCAGTCCATCAGTTAATGTTATGTAAAGCGAAAAGTTGTGTGTTTGTAAGAAACAAATCTATAATTAAGATGTTTTAACCTTAAATCGTCACTTCTAGACGAAATGCAAGTTTTATCCATATTAACGCTTCCTCCAGTGAAATTCTTTAAGTGATGTATTGCTAAATTTCTCCAAATCTGTTCTGATGAACAAACAATCTCATTTTAGATGGCCTAAGAGTGAATGCATTTTTAGATCATTTTCATTTTTTTGGTGAACTAATTCTTTAAAGAAATTGTTTATCATTATTCATTTGCCCCTACAAACCTGCTTGACTGCCTTTTTTCTATACTGAACAAAACATGAATATTTAATAATAATTATAACATTTAAATAAATGTAATTGTAAATATTTATACAAATTCTGAAATATTTATATATAAAAACAACTTACCAACATTAGCTTTTATGATATTTTATTATGCATTTGCATGCTTTTTGAGTCTCGAAAGTTATTCAAGTCAATTGCATTGAACTTGCTGTCCTTTCATTCAGCTTTTTCCAGGCCTTTTTTTTTTTTTTTTTTACAGAATCAGGGTCACTGGCCTTTGAGACATTTTGTTTTTATCTCTAATTGATCTCTTTTATTTTTGTACTTTTAAATTGAATTCATTGCTTCGTTTACCGGATTCACATAATCTGGTTGTACAGTGTTATAATTGTATTTATTTGCTTTTGTTGTGAAGAATTTTCTCTTAAACCAGGTTTGTGTTAATGCTAACAGGTTTGTATGTGCCTGTAAATGCTAGTAAGGATGAAGGAGGTTGATCATGATAAATACATGAGGATATGTTAAATTTCATTCTGAATTGGTTCTGCAATCTGTAACCGAGCTTCTCATGGCTGCTTGCGACCAACTCCAAGCCGTCCGGTGGTCTCTGGTGCTGATTTAGTATTTATAGTTTTAGATGTCAATCCCACTGAGAGAACAGAGTGTGAGTTTTGATGTGTTGGTCAACATCAGGTGAAAGGAAGCATGATGCTGTATGACTCACCCTCAGAGTTGACCGAAATTAGTTCACCAGCAACAAGCCAGGCTTCATTTCGAGTTGCACTCCCTCCATCATCCAGAAGCACTGGCAGAGGTGAAGAAAGCCGAGCAAGAAAAGCCGAAAGAATGATGTAGGAATGTCGGAGCGAAATCCTTTGGCAAAACTGGGTCTTGTTTGCACAGTAAACCTCACAGTCTTGTGTACCACCGCGAAGGGAAATGCCCACATTGTTGAGTTGGGAGACCCTGGTTACGGTGGAGCGAGGGGCCCCCACCAGGCAAGTTTGGAGAAACAACAGGATGAAGGTCAGCTAATATAGCAGTTAATTCCACTTCCCTGTCCCCATGGCTCCCAGCTGGGGTTTATTTGAAGATCCCAGACGTCAAAGTCACCGAGTACTTTGTTCGGCTGGTGAGTGCTGCGGGCCTGTGCCAATACTCAGGAATATTAATGTATTCTGATGAAATGGGGGTCAATAGGGATTGCTTGTGAAGGATGGAAAATTCCATGCTCTCACCGTGCTGTTGTATTTCTGTTCGCGCTTTTTTAGACTTCTCTTTCTCCCTGTATTCCCATTGGGCTGTTAATCCAACAGCGCTTGACAGTGACTTTCTTTTTCATAGAAATCACTCTTGAAATATTCCAATCTGATGTTCTTTAATGTGTGATGAATCAGTGCGTTAATGTTTTTATCTTCTAGGGATCTGCGCTGCACTTTGTTAATGCATGGTTTGATTGATTAGCTTTTGTCAGTGGTTATATGTTTTGAAGTTCTCTTAGAGAAGATCTCTCACTAGTACTATTGTGCTGTAGTCATGAATGACACCTTAAATGCTCAGGGTTTTTGAGGAAAAGGATTGAACTCTTTTTGCAAAGTGGATGATAAATCAGGTGAAGAATCTCATAGACTTACATTGAAGGATGGACACAAACCGCAACTAGAGACTATGATATTGTTGAGTCTTGGAGGAGGGCTATGCAACGCCCTAGCAACCAGCCAGAACACACTCTAGCAACCGCATATAGCAACACACTAAAAAAAAAAATCTAACCAAAAAATTGTTAGATTTACTGTACCAAGAATAAATTACTGACCCCAAACTTTTGAATAGCAGTGTATATTGTAACATGATATTTCTATTTTGAACAAACACTGTTCTTTGAAATTTTTTATTAATCAAAGATCCTGAAAAAAGTATCACAGGTCCCAAAAAATACTAACACAGCACAACTGTTTCCAACATTGATTATAAATCATCATATTAGAATGATTTCTGAAGGATCACGTGACACTGAAGACTGAAGTAATGATGCTTTGATAATGTTTTGATATTTTACTGAAAAACAACAAAAATACTGATTTCAAACATTTTGCAGCATGGTGGTAATGGATGTTTTTACAAATTACAAGAAAATATTTTTTATGCTTTCTACTAAGTTTTCACATTCAATTCAGTGTTATTTGCCATTTTCATAATTAAAAATAAGTGAAAATAAGTGTAAATGAACAAGTTATTAAGTGAAAATTGTTTCTACCCCAATTCTGTTTTTAGTGTGCAAATGCAGCTTTATTTCTATTATTTTTGACTTTATATCTCACTATTTATACATTTTTACTATTTATCACAAAGGAATCTAATTGGATAATCATGGATAATCATGCTTCCGATCAGATGGAAATGACATTACTATTATTATCATTATTTTTATTAATGTTTTTTTAAACAATTAAGATTGTGTTTTATGCCCTGGGATGTGAAGAGCAAATCTTAGTTGTCGTCCCACCAGCGAAACAAGAGCATCGTGTTCACACCTGCCTTTGCCCTTTTTTTGAAAGCGTGTGAATGAAAATTAAGAGTGCTTGAGCATTAGCGAATTGTCTTTTTGGTTGTTTACTTGCAGCCGGAGAGAGTATACGTATATATCCCAGAGAATGGCTGACATATATAACATACAGGTCCTGAGGGCCAAGTGCCTTAATCCTGTATGGAAATGTTAATGAGATAAAAGCAACCCAACCTCACATTCCTGTGCGCGGTGAGGAATCCCAGCCACTCTTATGCTCATAAGAGGCGGCTTTGTGCCCGTGTCTCGTAAGCCAGAAATTAGCACTGAAAGAGAGGGGGAAATGGAGAGAATGAGTGAAAGGAATAAGGGAAAAGGACAGAGAGAAATGCCAAGGGCGTAGGTGTCAAACACTTGGGCCCCCATTTTGTGTGTAGGTGTGTGTGTGTGTGTGTGTGTGACTGGGTGAAGCGCTTGATATTGAGCACCTCTTTGAATTCTGCTCTGATTTGGACTCCATTAAGGCGCCTGGGCATTTGTTTCTCATGGAGCAATTCTCAAGGGCTTTGGGCCATTCTGTGAAAACCATGTGGGAGCAGAGAGAGCGAGAGACAGGGAGAATTAGAGGGGTGGGAGAAAGAGAACTGGGAAGTGCACATGCTCAATGTGTATTCACTTTGTTTCCAAACTGGCAACAAGAAAGCGCTGAACCCTGATGCTCACGAGACAAGACACCAGAAAAGCATCGCGCCTGTTTGGTTTGGTTTTTAAACAGGAACACGACCGCATGCATGTTTGGGGTTTAATGAGGGTTGGTGGCCTTCCTCTGCCTGTGTGCTGTGGCAAATTAGGGTAATCTGGGATTAATAATAATAAAAATAATAATTATATCCTCCTGAGACCCACCCAAAAAAAGCTTTGTGAATTTAGTATTTTTTTCCATGTCATTACATTGTTTAGAGCATTAGAAAAAAATGGAAAATTAACATTTTTGGAAAATTTTTATTTTATTCATGTTTTATTCTATAAGACTAAGTTTTTCTAAAAAATAAAATGGCATGAATAGACATCAAAAAGACAAAAACAAAGGGATTTTTTTTTTTAAATCACCAATACATTTTTAGGTTTCAGAATTTTTTTCTTCTAAACTTTGTTTAAGGATGATTCTCAACTATGTTATAAAATATATAACAAAATTATTTGATATACCATTTTGTTTTATGCAATGTGTGTAAAAATTCCCATAAACTGGTTTTCCCATTAAACACAGTGTATCTATACTGTATCTAATGTGCATATTAATGGTTTGCTGTTGGGACAGCATGTTGAAACAAGAATTGTCATAATGGGAGTAATAATTGGCCAGATTTTCATAATAATATCTAATATTTCATAACAAAATAGATATATAATTTATTTGCCTATTCAATTGTTATGTCTCCCAAAATGCATAATAAAGATGCTTTTAGTCCTGGTGTCCTCCACAGTGGACATGTATGAAATGATGTCCTGTTTCATAACAGGAAGTCATATTTGAATTTGAAAACCCATCAAATTTTCCTGAGATGTTGCTTTATGACAAACAATTAGAAAATTATTCAGATTTAAATGACAATTACAAAATATAATCATATTTCCATAAGGATGTAAAATGTTTCACTAAATTAAATTTAGCCATCTTTAAAGACCGAGGAGAGGGTGTGGTCCTGGTGAAATGTCCAGTCTTTTAGTATCTCTGTAAAGCCCTGAATGAGCTCTGTACAGGACATCCAGACTTACAGCTGTGACATGTGAGGTCTCAGAGAAATTCACTGAAATAGATTGTCCACTACAGAGGCAAAAACTCCATAGCTGGGTCTCAGGAGGATATAATAGGTTGAAGGTGCAAAACATCAAAGATTACCTTAAATTTCACTGCGTACCTTTGCATACAAATCTTTTTTTTGTAAAGAAAAAAAAAAAAGAAGGAAATCATTAGTAAGAAGTGGTTTAATTTATACTATGTTACACTGATACTAATTATAAACACATTTTTCAAATATCCGTGTCCATATTTTCCTTTTAGGAAACTTTTACTTACTAAATCGCATATGTATATATATTAGATCTGTGCAATGGGTTTTTAAAGTAACAGCAGCCTGATACCTGCTCCTGTCTGTCATGAAAATGAATCAAACATCAAAAGAAAAGGATAATATTACTCACTGTTCTCTGCTAAAAACCTTTGAAGACTGTGCAGTGTTTTATTTTTACATTTGATTGTAATTTCTGTAGTATTTCTTGTTACTCTTAAACACCCGTTGCTATGATTGGCTAACATCTTTGCATATAAAATAAGTATTACATGTGGAGCTCTCTCAAAAACGTTTTCTACATTTTTACTGTTACAGCTGTGGAGATGTGTTGAATTATAGCATTATATTTAGATCAACTGCCGTTGCAGTGATTTCATCATTGCAACTTGAGTTTTTCACTTTCACGAATGCTTTCATCATAACTAACAGTGCAAACACGATATAAATAAGAGATTCATTGTAGTGTAGACTGCGTGACTGAATATAAACTCATGCTGTGCAATTGACAGCTCCAGCGATTATAAAGGGAGCGTTTTTTGATTGCTTTCAGTAATTTATGATTATGAACACGGGTAGGCTACTCACATGTTGTCGTATAAATGTCTGTTTGAAAAGCCTGCGCCAAAACTGTGACTGAATTACCAAAGAATCCACAGTGAAATGAACAAACAAAAAATGCTCGACATCCACATAGTTGAAAAAAAAATCACTTTCCTAGAATTAGGATCCTTTGGAAGGTCATGTTTGTTGTTGTTGTTTAGTCCAGTGATCCTGTATTGCCCTTCTCTCCTCATCTCACTAAAGCTCCAGTGGGCGGGGCTAGCAGTACAGCGATGTAGAAGCAGGTGTTGATCTTCTTCTGTGGAGGCGGTGCTTATCCACCTTATTACATCAAAGAGTAGAATATTTCTCAAGCTGTCATTTTGGCAGACTGACTTCAACATAAGCAGTTTTTAGACTAACGAGAAAGTTTTGAGGAAACTTACAGGATATTTTTTTAGTACAATGACCTCTTATAAGTCGAAAGATCAAGGGAATTTTGATTTCTCAGTTCATTACACCTTAAAAAAAGGAGCCCCTAAGAAGTGAAAGAGATCCCAATTGTGGATCGTTTACTTAGAGAGAGAGAGAGAGAGAGAGAGAGAGATTCTTCAGAACAGAACATGTGAGATAGCAAACACTTAATTAAACATTTCTCCTTCAGCGTTACAGGAATGAAGGCGATATAAATGAGCAATGTTGACTGATTTCCAGGAGTTAAATGAGATTCCTTATGGAGTCATTTCCTTCAGAAGCTGAGGCTGAGAAACCCTGACAAACTGCGTTAATCAGTCCTTCCAGCCACACAGCTGAGGTACAACTACCGATCCGATGCCCTGAGAACAGAATGCGGCCTTTGGTACTTGTCCTGTCTTGGGGTGATCTGAACTTGACCTTTCCAGCCCTCCACACACTTGCAGACATTCCGGAAGCTGTTGTTTTAGGAGGTGCCTGATGGCTGTTAACAGAGACACAATGGTGGGAGTGTGTCTAAGATAAATGTTTTGAGAGCAGGCAGGGGAATTTGCATTTATCCAGTTCTTCCCTTAGAATATCACCCTAAATTTTTGGACATAGTATGTTTAAAACGTCATTGTCTGCTCTTATATTGCTTGTTCTGAAACTGACAACTATACTTCAGTGGTCTATACTTTCACCGTTTTTGCTTCCTTATTAAGAAACAACACTATTGCGTTTTAATAGACCTGCAGTATTTCTCATATGGATGGACAAGAGGCAGCTTGGCCATAGTGTTCTGGTTCCTAGAAGATTTCTGATGGAAGTGAAGTTAAAAATGGCATGCTTTTCATTTGAGGTTTTCAATGAGAGCTCCCAAGTGCTGTGCTTTACCTGTTTGATACAGTATATCACAAGGTTATTTATAATCTAGAAATACACACGCCTTGACATTTACGTTGAAGACATAATTCTTCAAAACCCTTCTCTTTATTGAGGTCCAGAGAGCCAAAGTAAATGATGATGCAGCTTATCGCGTCTGCTGCTGGGTTTTGACGCGAAAACAGGACTGTATTTTACTTGCATGTGACATTTATTGTTCACACTAACACTTTGCTTCACATTTAACAGGCCCATCCATGTGGCAGTTGACGTTATTTGGTTGTTTAACTTGGCTTGCTATTCTGGCTTTTGGCATTGTTAAATTTATAATTTTTTTATATTGCTATTCAGAATTTTTTTTTTCTGATCAAGCATTGTTAGTTATTTAGTTTGTACTGTTGAAGATCACACATCTCTTTCTGGCCACAAGGTTACATTAGGTCCTTTTAAAAGTTATGATTTTCAATTACTACTACAAATAAAATACATGTAATAATAATAATAATACATTTTAAAGTAAATGATAAATTAAATAAATCATATATATATATATATATATATATGTGTGACCCTAGACCATAAAACCAGTCTTAAGTTACTGGGGTATATTTGTAGATATAGCCAAAAATTCATTGTATGCGGCAGAATTATTGATTTTTCTTTAATGCCAAGAATCATTTGGACATTAAGTAAAGATCATGTTCCATGAAGATATTTTGTAAATTTCCTACTGTAAATATATCAAAACGTCATTTTTGATTAGTAATATGCATTTCTAAGAACTTTATTTGGACAACTTTAAAGGGGATTTTCTCAATATTTAGATTTTTTTGCACCCTCAGATTCCAGATTTTCAAATAGTTGTATCTCGGCCAAATATTGTCCCATACATCAATGGAAAGTTTATTTATTCAACTTTCAGATGATGTATAAATCTCAATTTCGGAAAATTGACCCTTATGACTGGTTTTGTTGTCCAGGGTCACATATATAAGTATTATATATTAAATAACTATATACTGTATTTATGTCCATTCATATGAGCAATATTACAGGTGCATAAGCTGTAAAATTGAAAGCATTTGTAAATATATACAATAAAACAATTCAAGTGCATCTTAGAATTGATTTTGCTATTTATTGCTATTGCTATTTATGGACATTTTAACAATTGTGCCACAATATGATTGAATTGATATTATTAGTATACAGTTTGCTGTTTTTTCTAAATATATATTTAATAATATAAATTTCAAGTGCATCTTAGAATTGATTTTGCTATTTATTGCTATTGCTATTTATGGACATTTTAACAATTGTGCCACAATATGATTGAATTGATATTATTAGTATACAGTTTGCTGTTTTTTCTAAATATATATTTAATAATATAAATTTAACAATATTTAATCATATTTAAAATATCATATTTTTGGGACCAAAAATAAACACACAGCCATGTGAGTTCATGTATCATTAAATATGTTCATTTATGAGAATCATAATATATTAGTATGCATTACGGGACAATACACAGCTTTTGCAAAGTACACAATAAAACATCATATACAGGAGGACCATGAACATTGTAAATGTCTTCCAAAAAAAGTCATTTTCCAAAATGTCTGGAAAACTGGTCAAAGTCTACTTGTGAGGTCAGGGTTTCCAAAGAACTAGACAATCTGTAAGTTTTAATAAACCATAGCCACTGACTTTCAGTTCATAAGCACTGTCAGAGTTTCAGAGCTTCAGTGACTGAAGGTTAAAGTGTGTTTGTGTGTGTGTGTGTGTGTGTGTGAGAGAGAGAGCGTATTTTTGTGACATATGAGGACATTTGTATAATGACATGGGTATGGCATAGGTATTCCAAGGAGAAGGTGATTTATGAGGACAATTCCCCATGTCCCCATATTTCAAAAGGGTTATAAATCATACAGAATGAGTTTTTTTGAGAAAGTAAAAATGAAGAAAGTTTTCTGTAAGGGGTAAATTTAGGTGTAGGGCAACAGAAAATACGGTTTGTACAGTATAAAACCATTACGCCTATGGAATGTCCCCACAATTCACAAAAACAAACATGTGTGTGGGTGTGCATGTGCATTTTCCTGTCACACAGACATAGTACAACCATCTCACTACACTATCAACACATGTAAACAAAGAAAATCAAAAAAAAAAAAAAATGTATTCTTTTCAGAATATCAAGTTCATGGCATAAAAATGGTTAATAGCATGTGAATATAATCTACTAAATATTGTACAAAAACTATACAACTATACATAAACAGTGGAGCATATCACCTTAGTAAAGTACCAGAACAACGAAAGGTACCACAGAAGTGATAACACAGAAAATTGTTTCTCTAGATAATAAGAGCCATTTTTATCTGATTTATTTTAGTGGACGAAACCTTGCGTTTGCATACGCTGGTAAATACAGACCATTCAGACTTGTGTACACTGTTTTTTTTTTTCTTAAATCCTCTTTCGCTTTATAACTAAACCTCAGCAATGACATACAGAATGTCTCAAATTTAGTATCTAGGACATTAAAATTTCACCAAACTCTTATTGTCTTGAGGAACAGTTAGGATTTGATTTTTCACTCTTAATGATGAGAGTTTTGATTACTACATCGGGGAAGTCTTTATGAATATAATAAGATTATGCTTATTATGATTGTGACCTACATTTTTTTAACAGTGAAAAGGGAACTTGTTCATAAAGAAAAAATACTTTTTTTCCAAAAAAATCGTAAAGTGGTTAAAAATAATACTCTATTTTTATAACTAAACTCAAACTATAGCTATGGAACAAAGGGTAGAATTCATACTTTAAAGATCACCAGAGTTAGTATCAAAAGCCAAAAGTGTCGGCGTAACTTTTGGCATCAAATAAAGATTATGATGTCATTATGATGTAATGCCATTTTGAACCAATCACAATTCTTCTGAACAGCAACAGTGAGGTATTGTCAAAAGATTTTGTATCTGAGAGGAATGAACGTAAAGGATGCTATGTGTAATTTTGGCAAGTATTGGCTTAACAGATCTTTTTTTATGATTCTATCATAATCACCCAGCTGCTACCTTTTTAATCAAACTCTAAATAATGTACAGTGGGGCCCAAAAGTCTGAGAGCACTTTTATTTTGCATTTTTCAAATTTAGAACAAAATGTTTCATTTAAAAGAATTACATTATCATCATAATATTTTGAGTGGGGACTTTTTTATTTTATTTTATTTTCTTGATTTGATTTGATTTCTGCTCACAAGGTGGAGGAATGGGTTTTTCAGACAAAAGCGTCTGCTAAATGACAAAAGTAAAGTAAAGTAAAGAGTGTAAAGACCATCGACTCTACCGTGCGACTCCACCGGGCAGGGACACCGGCAAGGGATAGTAGTAGCTTTTTATTTAATTTCTTTATTTTCTTAAATATGTGGGTAGATAGTATTTATAGAGTTGTAACTTTTTAGTTTTAGTTACTTTTTCTTATTTGTAAGTCGCTTTGGACAAAAGCGTCTGCTAAATGACAAAAGTAAAGTAAAGTAAAGAGTGTAAAGACCATCGACTCTACCGTGCGACTCCACCGGGCAGGGACACCGGCAAGGGATAGTAGTAGCTTTTTATTTAATTTCTTTATTTTCTTAAATATGTGGGTAGATAGTATTTATAGAGTTGTAACTTTTTAGTTTTAGTTACTTTTTCTTATTTGTAAGTCGCTTTGGACAAAAGCGTCTGCTAAATGACAAAAGTAAAGTAAAGTAAAGAGTGTAAAGACCATCGACTCTACCGTGCGACTCCACCGGGCAGGGACACCGGCAAGGGATAGTAGTAGCTTTTTATTTAATTTCTTTATTTTCTTAAATATGTGGGTAGATAGTATTTATAGAGTTGTAACTTTTTAGTTTTAGTTACTTTTTCTTATTTGTAAGTCGCTTTGGACAAAAGCGTCTGCTAAATGACAAAAGTAAAGTAAAGTAAAGAGTGTAAAGACCATCGACTCTACCGTGCGACTCCACCGGGCAGGGACACCGGCAAGGGATAGTAGTAGCTTTTTATTTAATTTCTTTATTTTCTTAAATATGTGGGTAGATAGTATTTATAGAGTTGTAACTTTTTAGTTTTAGTTACTTTTTCTTATTTGTAAGTCGCTTTGGACAAAAGCGTCTGCTAAATGACAAAAGTAAAGTAAAGTAAAGAGTGTAAAGACCATCGACTCTACCGTGCGACTCCACCGGGCAGGGACACCGGCAAGGGATAGTAGTAGCTTTTTATTTAATTTCTTTATTTTCTTAAATATGTGGGTAGATAGTATTTATAGAGTTGTAACTTTTTAGTTTTAGTTACTTTTTCTTATTTGTAAGTCGCTTTGGACAAAAGCGTCTGCTAAATGACAAAAGTAAAGTAAAGTAAAGAGTGTAAAGACCATCGACTCTACCGTGCGACTCCACCGGGCAGGGACACCGGCAAGGGATAGTAGTAGCTTTTTATTTAATTTCTTTATTTTCTTAAATATGTGGGTAGATAGTATTTATAGAGTTGTAACTTTTTAGTTTTAGTTACTTTTTCTTATTTGTAAGTCGCTTTGGACAAAAGCGTCTGCTAAATGACAAAAGTAAAGTAAAGTAAAGAGTGTAAAGACCATCGACTCTACCGTGCGACTCCACCGGGCAGGGACACCGGCAAGGGATAGTAGTAGCTTTTTATTTAATTTCTTTATTTTCTTAAATATGTGGGTAGATAGTATTTATAGAGTTGTAACTTTTTAGTTTTAGTTACTTTTTCTTATTTGTAAGTCGCTTTGGACAAAAGCGTCTGCTAAATGACAAAAGTAAAGTAAAGTAAAGTTTATAAACATAGCCCTGTTGAGTCAAAAGTCCACTGCACCACAAGTCATATCATTTTTAGTTATACATTTGAAGAATGATAAATATTTTGTCATTGGAATTCATCTTTGTTTTTATATTTTTTAAATTCTTTGACTTTCTGTTTAATCCAGATGATCAGTGTGACCCCAGAGTTTTGGACCCCACTGTTTGTACTTTGAAATTTCGACCGCCAACAAACTTCTTCTGAAGGAAAACGTTCACGTAGATAAATTGACTCAGTAGCTTGTTTCTTTTTTATCTTTTGTGGAAAAAGACAGAAATCATAAAGAGACACCAGAAAGGATCACACATAAACGACTTTACATATACGTATACTTAATATAGTAGGTGCAAATTCTGCAAAATTGAAGATATGAAAAAATAAAATCTTGATGGGAAAAAAAAGCGCTAAACAACGGAAGGCAAAACTGCACAACTGGTTGTCCTTCACCACAGTTCTGATCAATCGTCAATCAATCTGCTCCGACGTTGCTCGGGTCATTCTTTTTTCTTTCCTTCTCTCCTGATCTCTCTGTTTTTCCTCCATGTTTTTCTCTAGCACTTGCCCCTCTTGTCACGCTGCTGGAATTTCCTGAGCCGACGGGCCCACAGGTCCTTCCACGGGATGAGCAGGCTGCCCTTGTCCGCCACCACGCCGCTCTGACCGCGGGAGTCATCGTCGTCAGAGCCCATCAGCAGGTACTTCCGTCCCGGTTTAATTTTGGGGCATTTGCAGGCCACGTCTTTAGTGCGGACCCACAGGAGCTGGTCTCCTCTGCGAATGCGATGTCCGCCCTGCTTATAGACCGATATAATGTTGATAGTGAATTTCCACCATTCGCCCGTCTTATCTCCTTTTAGCACATGAACCTGGACAGCTGCGGAGAAAACAGTCAGATTAAAAGATGTTAGAGCAGGAAATATAGATAAACTTCTAAATTGACATTATTATAGTCATTATTAAATGACTTCTCTTTTTGACCACAGTGTAAGTTGCCTTAGAAACTTCTTCCTTCCATCTCCTGATACTGATAAAACGGAAAATCGGAGACCAACCCATTCCGTTCTCTTCATTATCTTTTGTGTGAAACTTCAAGCTTTTTTGTAACTTTAAAACGTTTATCTGAGCACCACCCATAGAAAAAAAACAAACTCAAATCTCTTTAGTAACTTGCTTCTCCTAGACAGCCATAAAATCAAATTATCATTTTTTTTTTTGCTATTTCTTTTTTTAAACAGTTTAAGCATTTTTATTTAATTAATGTCATTTAATTTCATTTTACCTCATATTAATTTAATTAATTTAATTTAATTCTTAATTTTTTTATGTTTTTTTAAATGTTATTGTTTTAATTAACCTTATAAAAGGTTTTGAACATTTTTGAACAAAAAAATGACAAGTTAAAATAAGTATAAATATATAAACAAATATATGTAAACATATATTTGAGCTAATATACTAAAACATCCAAAATCTTTTTTTATTGCATTTCATATAAGCCTAATAATTTGTAACAATACTACTACTAATAATAATTTGAATAATCCTTCAAAATCCTAAAACTTATAAAGGTTTACATTGCAAAAAAAAACAAAAAAGAAATCCAGATTTTTTATGTGTTCTCAGTCTTTTGGACACAGTTCACTAAGTATCCACAACTGCGATGCAAATGGAAAAAGTCCGACATCGGATGTTAATGTCCAGTCCATGTGGTAACCGCTAATAAACACAGAGATCCCCGTGGGTCACACCATTTTAACTATCATCAAGACTCCCAGATTGCGAGCTAATCTGTATTTGACGTGAAGTGGTTTCACACGGGGAGGACGCCCAGAGGGAGGAAAAAAAATGACCTCTATTACACATTTAGCACGGACCCGGTGTGTAACGGCGAGGCATGGCTGTGCCGCCCTGAAACACTCACACACACCCTGCGGCCAGTAACCCGTGAACCAGTGGCACGTCATGTTTAAGAAATATGCCATTACAGCATTGTGTGAAAATGACACAGGAAGTGCTCTTTCTTTCCTAGCGCTCTTTCTTTTCGCTCTTGAATGTGAACACTCTCTTTAGAGAGGGAGACAAGGATCGCCCCGATCGCTGAAAGGAATGTCCCAATTGAGCAGCGGGGGGGGGAGGCTGTGAGCAAATTGCGCCCAATTTGAGAGAACGCACTCCCACAGGCCCGTCATTCATCGCCTGTGTTTCTCTGGGCCGGAGCCCGCTTCGCCATCCAAATAACAAGAGATAAAAAGAAAAGAAGGGTGTGCGGAGGGTAGCGCGGCCCAGAGAGGAGGGGGGCCGCTGTTTATCATCCCAGCCACAGAGAAGGTGGCAGAAGAATGGCGGATGTGTTTGGAGCTCATGAGCTATCTGAGCCCGGCCGGCGTGAGAATCCTGCTCCAGGTCTCGCTCTTGACCTGCTCTCGCTTCTCCACGGCGGGAGACGGCAGCGAGCCGGAAACTGACTCAAAATGTGCTGTTGAGTTGAACTAGCGGTGTTTGCTGATTACTGCTTGTACGTGTTAAATGTCGCCGCATAGCTTGTCCGGGTTAGAATTATGTTTTGTTTTGTTTGTAAAACTGTCTAATAAGTGCTATTTTGAGAGAGAAAACTGGGTCATATTCATGATCCAGAAAGCAAACCACCCAGAACACCTGAGCAGTCACTTTACAACCACCACAATAGCAACACTAACCACTCAGAATATGTTAATCTGGATTACGTAATCAGATTCCAAAATTAAAGTACTTGTAATTAGATTGTATTACATTTTAAAATCCTCGTAATCAGACTACAGTTACTTTTTTATGGATTACATGATTACATATTATTCACACAATAGCAATAATTTATTCACAATTTATCGATTCTCCCTAATTCCTCTTTTTCATCTTTTAAATGTTCCTTTCTAAAATAGCCTGCTGCTTATACACTCAGAAAGTCTTGCAGTTTTGTGGACATTCACACAGAGATCAGTCACTAGTCGGGTGGATACACAGCATTCGAACGGGATTTATAAATATCATTTCAGGTTTGAGAAGTGTTTCAACATTGCATTAACTACTGATGAATGCAATATTTCTCTTTGTATTTTTATATCAATATGGTACAAGTTTATCCTATTTAAAATAATGTGATAAATGACTTAAGCCAAAAGTAAGCAATAGGTAGTCAAAAAGTAGTCTTTTTGACTACTTTACCTAAATGATTATATTACCTAATTGATTATATTACCTAAAATGTCTAATGTAATGGATTACATTACTAACTACAATTTTTGTCATGTAATTTGGAATCAGTAAGAGACAACAATTTGTACATTACTTGTAATTAGACCGGGAACATTTTAAAATGAGCGGTTCCATCATAAATTTGTACGACCTTACCTTCACACTGTGGAAATACAAACCAGAAGACAGAAGACAACATTAGAGGTGGAGCTACATAAAGAGGCGGGGCTACATAAGGTCTATACATTTGGATTATCTTGTGTATTTGTATTTGTAGAGTTTGTATGTATTTGGATTTTGTCTTTAAAACACATTAAAATGCAAAATGTCATTTTGTTTAGAGTGTAATCCACACATGCATGCCAAACTGATGGCATTAGTGCGCTAAAGTTTTAGTTTTGTGAATTATATGTGTACAAAATTTGCTTTTGAAATAACTTTTTGGACTGTTAATGTGACTTTGATCCCGAAATATAACCTCCTAAGATTTCAATTATTTAACAACATATTTGCATCATGTTCACCATTCTCTGGTGATTTTACACGATAACCCCATTCAAGTTTATGTGATAAATGAGTTAGGTCAAAAGTAATCTAAAAGTAATCAAAAACTAGTCCGACTAATAATAGATTTGCCTAATATGGTCAATCCAGACTACTGTATGTTGCTAACTACAGTTTTCGTCATGTAACTTGTAATCAGTAACGGACTGCAATTTCTAAGTAATCTACCCAGCACTGCTTGTCAACCACCCAGAACACTTAAGCAGTGTCCTGGCAACCACAAAGAATATGTTAGCAACCACATAGCAGAATCCTGGCAACAACACAGAATGCTGTACATTAGCAACTACATAGCAACACCTTTAAACTACACAGAATACATTAGCAACCACAAAGCATTGTGTATACTGTATTGCATTGCATTGCATATATTGTATAGCCTTTAAACAAACACAAGGCCAACCAACCTAAATGCTTAGTGCTGAAAACATATTAAAAGTGATGTCATCACTGTTTTACACATATAAAGTGTGCGTATATTGAGAATGTGTTACTGTAATATATCAAATCTTTCCCTCTCTCTCTGCGTGACGCTTTAATGCTGTGATCACTGGCACTGGTTTCATCAAACCCTGCCAAACGGGCACAATTCCTGTCTGAGTACAGCCCTGAGCCACAGATATGCCATGCGGGTGGCAAACGCTTTCCAGATTCGTCCAGGTATTGAGAAAGACTCCTGGTGAGGTTTTTTTCTTCAGCAAATGAAAGGTTTTGTTTGTACATGTTAGTAGGCTAACTTCTAAGTTTCTGCCCATGATACAGCTGTAGAGAGAAAATTGGACAGAGAAAGGCGATCTCTTTAACAGACAGTTTCTCCTTGTCAGCAATGACATTAAATGGAGAATCTGCTGCTTTTTTCTTTAAAAAAAAAGACCCCAGTAAAGTCAAGATGCGTGTCTCTTTTGGAGTCTCAGACAGAGTGCTCAGATTTACCAAGAAACCAGATGAGAAGAATTCATACGATATTAAAACAATGAGAAACTATGAGCATGCGTGTCAGATCCACGTCACGTTCAGCAGCGGCAGCTCTTAAAGTCATAGCAGCCAAATAACCTAAGAGCCCAGCTGCTGTGGTGTCTGTTAATCAAAGAACAAAAGAAAAAAGAGGAAATCAATAACTTTTGTAGCTTTAAGGATTACTATATTTAATTTAGAATTTAGAGTTTGATAACTTTATCCAATTTCTGTATATTTCCTACTTGCTGAAAGGCACAGGTAAATTTGTCATTTATTATAATGAGTTTATGTGAAGACTGTTTTAAGTTCACTTAAATGATAAGTTTTTCATTTTTTAAAGTCTAATAACTGTTTAAATTGATATCTCTCATTTGTACTGTAATTTTGAACGGCTATAGTCAATGGTTAAATACTATGGAAAAAAGAGCAATTTCCTAGAGACTTCAGAAGTATTGGTATCAGTGATACTTGCCTTCAGTCACAAAAAAAGATGCCATTAAACAAATATTAAAATATTCTTTCTTTATGTTGTTTCTACATCAATTTGAAGATTGAATGTGAAATTATTGCAATATAAAAGTATATTTAAAAACTTTAATTTGGGATTAATAACAATGAATCATGATTAATTTCAGAAAAAAAGTTTGATTAATTCGTTATTATTTTAATCGATTAACAGCACTGTTTTGGATATGATTTTATTACTCAGAAGTTGCTCTTTCACAGGACTTCATAGAGTTCCCAGGATTCATTTAGGCTTTATTGAATTTTCATCAGTTTTTAAAGATGAGTAGTTTAATTAACAACAGCTAATTCTTCAATATCAGCTCAAACATTTCTCATTTCATTCTTCCAAAGTTACCTTCAAGACCAAAATAATCAAAATAATAAAGCTGCTATGATTTTTTGGGGATAATTTTTATAAACTTTTATACATTTTTTGTGCTTACATGCTTGTATATCTTATATTTATTATTATTTTTTATATATATAAATTTTATTGCTCTTTATTCTTAGTTCTGTCATTTGGGTGTTATTTTAATTTTTCTAAACATATTTACGTTAACAAAGCTGATATAAATTATATTAAACATGTTAAAACATGAATGAAAACTGAATGAGACTCCAGTAAGTCTGAACACAGTCAAATTTGGGTTGAGTTTGAGCAATAAAATGTTAATTTCTCAGCATGAATTATTGTAATCATTTCTATTTATGGCTAACTGACATACAATTTTCACCTGCTGTGGTGTGAAATGCCCTCCATCCGACATTACTTTAAACCCCATTTTGTTAAACTTTTATATTTTATTATGCATCCTGCCTTCATGAGCTCATATTAACTGATTAACATGAAATATTAGCATTGATTAAATTAATTTGTCACACTGCAGGGAAGTTGAAATGTACAAGTGAGGGCAAAAAAACTAATTAAGAATATTGAAAATAAATTCTACATTTTCCCTGAAACTTTCTTAAAATATATAAAAAGAATATTAGATTACAACAGTTCCCACTTATTTACTCTCTAACATAAAATCCTGATATATCATGGTGATAACATAGAATAAATAGCTATGCACAATACAATGAGACTATGTTAAAGTGCCTGTTTAATCTGGCAAGTTAAACCCTCTTTTGCATGAGGCCACACGGCACAGGCCAGCAAAGCCGTCCATCTCCAAAGCTCCATTAGATCGGCTGAATGGGATGAGACCACTTTTCTTCTCTGTCATGACAATGTGAGGAGAAAGAGAGAAAGAAAAGAGCTAGAAGGTGAGGGATTTCTCTCCTGATTGCGAGTGGGAGAGAAATGAATTTAAAAAGAGGAAGGGGCCCATAGATTTGCCAGGTGTCCCGCTGGTTTTCAGTGTCCGCAGCCAGTGTGCTGGAACACGAGCCGCACACGGTACACAAGCCGGCATCTAATCTAATTAGTGCGCCTGATTACCACACTGAAGCTCCTGCGAGCTCCCCGCTGGGACGCCCTACGCCCAGCCGCTTACGCCGGGGCACTGACTGCTGCTCCGGCGTGTGTGTGTGTGTGGCAATGCTAAGGAGCTCCGTGCACACACTAACACACACACACGGTTCTTTGATTCATTGTCATTCTCCCCCCAGCCAAGAGTAGGAGAATGCGCCCCTTTCGGACTGCTGTCTCCGTAGCGACGGCAAACAAAAGCGGATCAACAGGGAGTATTTCTTTCTTTCTCGCCTCTCTGTCTGTCTCACCCGCCAGCGCTGGGCAGATTTAAAACTTCAGCAACGGAGAGCTGGATGCAACAGCTCTACCCGGTAGCGTACACGTCCTGTGGGCTCTGGACAATTTGTATTGTGTTGATACAAGCATTCTCTGAATCGCTGCCGTTTCACTGAGACCGTCTTGCCAGACAAGACTGCAGAGCGCTGTATGAGCAGTGGTTCAAATTTGTCTTGAATAACCTTTGTCCAGCATCTCATATGGTCATGCTGTTTTTGCAAGTGCTTTGCTAATATGCTAATATTAGTAATATTACTCAGTGCTTAAATGTATAACTGCACTGGAACAAGGACACCTTAGTATAAAGTGTAATAATACAGTAGTTCTAGGCTAGACCTGCAAACATAACGGTTATTGTCTGTTTTAAATGTGCAGAAAAATAAAAATCATGGGGTCTCTCTAACACATGGGGGCTGGTTGAACAGTCAGGGACACACCATTAGCCCTTTCATACTCCCCACCCAGCGAGATTTATACTGCAGTCGGCTTAGCCAGTGTTACCTGTCCTATATAACATCAACATGATGAATGACTTCCCTATGAGAATAACCTCTGAGTATGAACACTTGTGGCTGAGTGAAAAACGAATGAAACTTAATATCCCGGACTAAACGATAGCAGCTACAGATGACCAGCAATGCCATTAATAGCTCCTTCTCTCGCTTTCTCTGCTTGATTTTATTGTTCCGCTAGTTGCTGCGGTTGCTGATTCAACCGGTGGGTATTATCTATATTAATATTATCAGCTTCACCCCAGGGGATGCCTAAAAATGTTTTGGAAACCAGGGAGGGATTGTAAATGAGTCATTTCAAGTAATGAGCAGTAAGAGATGTTAATATAGATAAGGTGCTAGTGATTAATGAGGAAACTGCACTTCAGATGGCCCATGTGCGTGGGATAAATTGGACACCTGTGTATCTATAACTTTAATTCTGTGTGCTACAGTTTTAGCCGCAAAGTCACATTTCAATTTGTGCTAAATGCTGCAGGCAATCTGAGGCCTTCATATAGCTATACGCTCGTGTCTGAAAATCTGGAAAGTTTTCATTTAAGCCTGGAATTAAATAAGGTTTGTACATGAAATCAAAGTTGCTTCTGCACCATTTATAGGTCTGATCAAACAAGCAAATGAGCATGTTAAAAACTTTGTACAGATGCTCTTGCTTCAATCCATTGAAGCTCAAGATGCTCTTTGGATCATTTTCAAATCATTTTTAATAACAGGCTTTACACAAATCTCTGAAATTCATGTTCACATTTAATTTTACTTTAAACTTTCAACTGCAAATTTAAATTGGTATGCTAATCATATAGAACATTATTTAAAGAAATGGGGAAAAATTGTACTCAATTAAAACAAATGTATGCATTAGTGGTCACAGACGTTTGGAGGCCATTGTACTGTACATTAAGCAATAGGCAAGCAATGTCTTCTATATTAATCTGGAATTGTGTCATAATAATTTTTCTTAGTGTGAAGAACATTTAATAATCTAAAGAACTATCAAGAGCCTTTTGTGCAACAGAAGGTTCCATAGATGTTTTTAAGCATGTATAGTTTTCAACATGCTTTGATCAGGGATTTCTCACATATATGTTCACATACACAATGTTCGGCTATATTTTTTTTCCAGGTTTCAGTACAGACCAAAACATTGCTTGTTAGAAACATGCATTGCATCTGTTTAGGGATACATGTCTGTCTGTCTTTCTTCATTTTCTTTTTTTTTCTTTCTGGCTTGGCAGTGTTTTTAGCAGAGGCAGTGCGATCCTCACTCTTGGACACTGCAAATCTCAGATGTGTTTCCAGACTTGAGGCCAGTCAGGAATGAGTTTATGATATCACACTGTGAAATCAAACATCTTTCCACTTTCCATCCACTCTGCAAACGGCCAGAGGACCTGTGCGCAGTCAAACAGAGATTCTGCCTCTGCCACATTTGCATGCAAGAGCCTTTATACTGCACCCTGATATAAGCTGAAGTACAAAAATGTAGTTTAAATGTTAAGAATCATTTCATATCATTTAGGAATCTGACAGACTGACATTAATTCAGAGCAATTTACAGTACAGTTGTGGTCAGTAAGTTTTTTTTTTCAAAGAAATTAATGCAATTATCAGAAGTAAATCATTACATTTTGAGCTCTATTTATCAAAGAATCCTGAAAAAATGCCATGGTTTCCACCAAAATATGAAGGAGCACAACTATTTTCAACATTGATAATAATAAGAAATATTTCTTGAGCAGCAAATCAGCATATTAGAATGATTCCTGAAGGATCATGTGACTCTGAAGACTGAAGTCATGATGCTGAAAATTCAGCTTTGATAACAGAAATAAATGACATTTATTCCAATAGAAAATAATTATTTTAAATTGTAATAATATTTCACAATATTACTGTTTTTTTCTGGGTTTTTGGTCAAGTAAATGCAGCATTAGTGAGTATAGACATTAGTGCTGTCAAACGATTAATCGTGATTAATCGCATCCAAAATAAAAGTTTTGTTTATGTAATATATGTATGTGTCTGTTTATTATGTATATATAAATACACACACATACACTATATATTTTTGAAAATATTTACATGTATTTACATTTATATATTCATTATTATATTTTATATTAGATATAAATATATTTAATATATAAACAACATATTTTTCTTACATATATATACATGCATGTGTTTGTATTTATAAATATACACAGTACATACACATATATTATGAAAACAAAAACTTTTATTTTGGATGTGATTAATTACGATTAATTGTTTGACAGCACTAATAAAAATATATATTAAAACAATCTTTCCAACCACAAATCAAACCCACAACTTTGCTGATGCTACAGTGCTGCTTTGTTCTACTAATTCAGCTACTTTACTTTGATGTATGAAACTGAGTGTATGCAGTTTTCTGTATAATTATTTTTTTTCTTTGTATTCTAATATGTTTCACATATGTGGTAGAAATTTCTCTAAGAAGATGATAAAAACATGCACTGACCACAGTTTTAAGAATCTGTTGTGCCACTTCTAACCTTTAAACATATAACTACATTCTTGAACTTCTATAAGTCCATTATTATATTAACTATATTAGTATTTAAACCTGTGAAATCTCTGCTTTCAACAGGAACCAGCTGTCCCCTTTGTCCTCTAGATGCTGCGAGGCATTTTGAGCGTGTCCATCTGGAGAAACCTGCTGAGTTCACACGCTTTGATGCTATAACATAAACCTTTAGCCTCTGAATAAGCTGTCAGCACTATGAGAGAGGGGGCACACATAAAGAGAGAGATAGAAAAGACGTAGAAGAGAAAGATGTCTAGTGACGTGAAGTGAAAAGGAAGCAGGCGTTTCTCAATAGGAGCTACTTACCGAAATCTTTTTTGCAGTATTTTTTCATGGTGACCTTCATCTTGCCCTTAGGAGTCTTACAGTGGGAGTCACAGTCTGAGGAAGATAACAGACAGAAGACTAGTGAAACGGGTAAAATCTGTGTGAAACAACAAAATTAGTCAAAATCGGGCATTTTTGAATATATTTAGTACTTTATCCTTTAAAGTTTTTGAGATGGAACAGTTTATTGAAACTTTAGAGAAAATTGTTGGTGTGTTTTTTGTTGAGACATCAGAAAAATACAATTTGGTGCAGTTGCTGATATTTATATGTCCAAAATGTAAGATTAAATTCTGACTGTGTGTAAATCAGTGATATCTATAGCAGACTACTTAAATAAAATGCCAGCTGTCACTCTATATTTCCCAATAATATGTCCTAGTAAGATGATATTTAAACGTTTTATGATCAAAGCGCTGTAGTTTTTATTGTGGGGCAAAATATACAATTTAATGCAGTACAATGATGATTGAGAGATTAACAAATAAACATTTCAGTTACAATTTATTTTAAGGTGTCCTTGTTACAGTGCAATTATATATTTAAGTACTGAGTAATATTAACATACTATATGGTTAGGATTAAGGTTTGGTTTAGGGTTAGTGGTATGTAATTTTGGATCATTTATTGTTATTATAACAGTAAGTACATGTAATGTGTAACAAGGACACTGTAAAATAACATGTTAACAACGTTTCTCAAAAGCCATATTTGATACTCACATTTTAACATGATTTTTCTACATATGTTTGGATAATCAACTAAACCTGTGTTGCTTTAGTCCAGTAGGTGTTCATTTTGAAATATCCCAAACAATATAAAAGTTATTCTCACATATGAAAATATTAAAGGTTTCACAGCTAAAAGACATGAGAACCGCAACCAGAAGGGGGAAGTATATTAGAATGATACTAAATGATTTTACATGCTAAAAAAGGATGAACTATTAATCAGACGACACAAGGCATGTGGTAGATCATGAACAATAGGTTTTAAGCAAAGTTTTGATCACATTGATCATTTAAAGACCTTAGAAATGTACATATCATAGGATTTATAGGGTTATTGAAAATGGACGACATACAAAGTGGCCTAAATGTATGAATATCTTTTCAATAAATCACAAAATATCAAACCACATGACATTTAAAAGAAGTTTACAACGTTTTTACAAAGGAAATTCTGGGACTAACTGGTTATAAATAACAGCAAAAAGCATCATTTGTTTGCAGATGCCACTTGTTTTGTATTATATTGTCTAATGCAATAACACTGACACACTTTTAAGTGTGATTCAAGTGTCCAGATAATTTTGAAGTCGCTGCTTCATCTGGACTTTTAAAGAGAGTCACGTTAGACCTAATTAAGACTTAATGGCTATTTATTCATTTAATCTTTTCTTCACTTAAGCCAGTCATTTTCTCACCCTAATTATCAGTGCCTCCCCATATCCTCCCATTTACTCAGCGATGTCAGGGCAGGGGGTTCACAGGTCATTCAAACTTCATTCAGACACAGAACACCCCCATCACAATGCCCACAATAGCGAATCCTCATTTAAACGCAGCTTTTCACATATAAACCTCAGGGACGGCGTCCAGCGTGCTATGATTTATAGCCCTAGCGCTCAGCGGATCTATTCGACACTGCTGTGGAGATTTGAACCCCACAATGAGGCCTGGCCCATGGAGTCACATCAACGTCAGCCACCTTCTGGACCCAATCCAGAGCGCTGGCACGGTTCTCCTGACACAAACCGAAACCCGAGAGTCTCTCGTCGCAGCTACTTCACATAGCGCAATAACTGCGAGATTTCTAGCCGACTGGAAGAGATGGGAGCGAGAAGACCTTTCAGCTTTCGCTTGAATATGGACAAACTTCATTATTTTCTCCGGCCCTCTGTCCAATCCACCCTTTTCATGTCCCTTTATATTCCATCTGAATGAGGTTACCTGGGCAACGGCGAAGCAGGAAAGAACCACCAACCCGAAAAAAAAAAAAAAAAAAGTTTGAAGGAGGAAAGTAAAAGGGGGGTTGAGGGCTAGAGGAGCGAGATGTCTGGCAGCTTTGGGGGGTGGTGGTAACACAAAAAGGTGGTGCGCAGAATTAGGATGTGAAGGACCGGGTGTGTGTGTGGGGGGGGGGGGGACTGGAGGCAGAAAGTGAGAAAAAGTGCGGAGAAGGGGGTGGTGTCCCAAAAAAGTAAATGATTCTGGTGAGTCCATATCAGCCACACCTGATTTCCATGTAAATGCGTGAACGGAGGATGGGACGGCTTTTGTGTGGTGATGGCCCTTGTCCACCTCATCCTGCCTCTCTTTGATAAGATTGGGCGGCCATTAGGCAAGCGGCACAATGCCTGACGCTGCCTATTACACCCACGTCCCCTCCATAATGGACGTCCCCTGTGGAGGGACAAATGTTTGCTTAATAGAGTCCCATGATAAAAATCCACCCAGTGTTTTTTTTTAATCCCTATTTTAAAATCCCCTTTCTCAAATCAGGCTGTTCTGAGGTTCCTGTCAGAATGACATAGTTCTGCACAGGCCCCTCCCACGATTATTTATTGACAAGGCCGTCTCACCTTAGACCCACCCTGAGTGAGCTGAGAGCTGTCCGTCATTGTGTCGACTCCGGTGCAGGGGAAGACAAGATGTCTCCGATTAAGCGATTGAGGTGTTTTGTTGTTGGATATAATAATGAATATAGCAGTCGTCATTTACTCCCGACATCTGAGCTGCTGAAGATGCAGAGGATTAACGTTACTTTTATTTTTGAAGTGAATGCGCCGATTCCCGATCTGCCTAAATGTGTCTATGTTCGTGCGAATCATTCGTGATCTAGCACCATCTACAGAAGAAGTGAGTATAAGGTTTTTTTATGAATCTTTGCAAATCACCTTCCCTAACAATGTTCTAGTTTGCAAGTTTCGCGGCTGAAGATTACAATCTGCTCGTCACACCACGGAAGAGAAGGGTGGGGTCAGCAGAGCTCATTAGCATTTAAAGCAACATGGACTAAAAACAGCTTGCTAAAAACAGAGCTGACTTTGACGGGGTAAAAAGAATGTTTTTTACACTATAACTGAGAAATTTTAACAAAAGTATGTTATAGACTTTTCATTAAGACCCTAAAGAATCATATCAACTTGTGGAAAATGGGCATCCGATGACCCCTTTAATAATTCTATCTACCATTCAGATTTTGAACATATTCCATGTGTCGTTCAAAAGATTGTGGCCAGAATGTTTTTGAAAGTAGTCTCAAGGCTGCATTTATTTGATCAAAAATACAGTAAAATCTGTAATATTGTGAAATATTATTACAGTTTTTTGTATCTTTTTTTTATCTAAATACATTTTTGTTTTGTGGAAACAATAATTGGTTGATTTTCCAAATTTTTTTTGATGATTAGAAAGTTTGAAACACTGTAACAGCATTTATTCGAAATAGAAACATTATAAATGGATTTACTGTCACTTTTGATCAATTTAATGCATCCTTGATGAATAAAAGTATTAATTTCTTACTGATCACAAACTTTTGAACAGTAGATTATATAATTTATAATATAGTGATGTTTCATGTTTTGTATTGTCATTCTGTGATTAAATTTATTTATACTATTTTTAGTAGGACAGAAAATCAAAAAAGAGGTCTGAATCCACTTATATTTATTTGATTAAAAATATTTCCTAATTGTAAGATTGAAACAAGCATTTTCCGTCAAGCAGTTTTAAAACTATATGTATTGTGAAAAGTGCTATACAAATTATGTCGAAATGAATAAAAACAGGCTTGTAAAAAAAATACTGTGCTAGCTGTGTTTTATTTCAAAGAATTCAGAATTTTTATGATTTTTTTTATTTTTGGACACAATATATTTACTAATATTTTTTAATATTTTTAAACACTTAATCATTTTACTTTTCTATTTATATATTATATTTCAAATTGTATATTAAATTTAACAAATGTACAAAGCGTGTGGGGGAAAACAGTGAACACAACACAAGCCAGACCCAAAATCATGTCTCCCAGATACAGTATAAGTGTCACAGATGCAATTTGAAAGTACTGATTAATAATAATTATTACTCAAACAAAATTGGGACCAGACTGATGCAGACCATATTAGAACCGGCATGTCACACTGACCGCCACAACTGTGCTAACTGGGGAAATGTTATTGCTCTTTGTGAAACATCTGAAAGTTGATAGAAGCCAGAAAGTGTTCAGCAGTTGAGTCTGGCTCTATGGGACGGCTGCACGTCACAGGCGTTACTCCCACAGTGCAGACAGTGATCGGGCAGCTTGGGTAATTGAGTATGAATGAAAGTCAAGGGTGTGTTCTCCCTCATGGCACTGCGCTGCGAGAGTGTGACGGGAAAGCAAACGCATTCAAATGAAGCATGTAATCAGATTAGAGTCCCAGCCAGTTTCGATGGTGACTGAGACAGAGCGAGAAGAGAAGGAAAGGCATGGCTCATGTTGATATCCTCATGATTAAGAAAACCTCACGCAGATCTTATTTAAATCAAAGATCCACTGCTGCATTTTTATGGCCCTGTGTTGGCAATCTAAGGCATGCTTTAAAGTCAGCATGCTGCTGGGATTTATTGTGCAATATTGACACAGATGGCAAATACATACATAAATGGGCATGAAATATTGATTAGATTTGTTTTGGCATGACATGAGAGACAAACTAACACAGCTATGTAGAGAATTTGTTGCTGTAACATTATACTAAAATATTGGAAGACAGATTAATATATTATTATTATTAACATATAACATAATCAATGTGATTCATATATTGAAAATAATTTAAGTCATTGTGTTCCAGTTTATTCCTCTTCTTTATGTATTACACATATGTATGTGTGTGTGTGTGTGTGTGTATACATAGATAAACTAGACATAGTTATATATACAAACTATATATACAATAAAGTAAATGTAAGTATATATATATATATAAATAAATTTTTAATATTTTATAATAAAATTTATTAATTTTAAAAGTTAATTATATGTGAAAGTTATTAAAGCATGTTTCCACCATTAAGAAATTAGTTGAGAGAAGACTTTAAAAATGATTATTAATATATTATTTTAAATTATTATTATTATTATTACACAATGTAGAAAAAATGTAGTTTCACTTAAATTATTTATGGTTCTGTAATTCTGTGGTGCTAATTGTTTTAGTGCTGTCAAATCGCAATTAATCGCATCCAAAATAAAAGGTTTTATTTACATAATATATCTGTGTGTAATGTGTATATTTATTATTTATATATAAATACACACACATACAGTGTATATTTTGAAAATATTTACATGTATATATTTATATTCATATAATTTATATTATATATAAATATATTTAATATATTTACGTAAAATATTTTTCTTAAATATACACATGCATGGTGTGTATTTATATATACATAATAAATATACACAGTACACACACATATATTATGTGAACAAAAACTTTTATTTTGGATGCAATTAATTGCGATTAATCATTTGACAGCACTAGCATCAATATTGTGGAAAATATTTAGACCAGGGGAATTTTAGAACTTCTACCATGAATTATGTTTTGTTTTTTTTAAGAATATTTAGATTTTGCTAGGATTGGCACATTCTCAAAGTTTCTATAACATTCTGGAATATTCTGAAACATTCCAGAACATTGTGGGACTAGTCATTAAAAACACTTCTGAAGTTTTGGATGATTCACTTTTGGTAACTGTTTATGTTAAACTGAGTGTTGTTAGCTCAGTATTATGCATGCACTAGGGGTGTGCTCAAAATATCGATTCTTAGATACATACCGATATAATAAAAAAAGATACAGTATCGATATTCTAGCCCTTAGTATCGATACTCCGCCCAGCCATTAGGGGGCGCAGCGGCGCCCGCGAGTTTCAAAAAACTCATGGAAAATGTTAAAGCAAATGTTGTAGCATTTAAGCGATTTCATAGTGAAATATGTTATGGCAGTACATGGTGTCACAAAAAAGAATTATAAGAAGATTTAATAAGAAGTTAAGAATAATAAGAAGATTTTGTGCTTGTGTGAGCTCAGACTGTACCCTTGGAAAGTTAAATGTTGACTTGTGGTAATTTCCAGATTAATACAATTTGTGTACAATTAATCAGAGCACTTAAAGTTGCAAATATTTAAGCAAAATGCACTTTGTTATAATGCACTTTTGTCTTCAATAAATTGAAGAAAAATGCAGAGTTCTGTTTGTTGAGTAAATGTGTTCAGCATTAACTAATTGGCTCTGGCCCATGTATTTTTATTGAATCGTATCGAATCGTGTCACATTGTATCAAATCGTATCGAGACAGCTCTGTATCGAGGTACGTATCGAATCGTGACCTGTGTATCGAGGTATGTATCGTATCGCCAGGTTCTCCAAGGTATACAGCCCTAGCATGCACCGTGTAATTTTTATGCATGATTAAAAATAGATTAGCTTGTAAGTTGTCAAAATATGTTTTTGCTTTCATGAGCACTGTTAATGACACACAAAAAGTAATGTGATTTTTGTATTCAGCATGTCAAACTTAAAAAAAAAAACAAAAAAAAACATTAAAAATAAAAGCGAAACAAAACATTTTCATGGTGTAATTATCAACATTTTGCAGTTTGCAGAATGTTTGAATCAAAGCGCAAGACAAATCACAAACAATAGACACAAATTTGTGGTGAATATCTTCCCATATAGAGCTACACAAATGCCTTATTAAGTAAGTGAATTTGAAGTTCCTGAAAGTATTTTTATATGCAGGTTTTATTTTCTTTCCTGAACTCACCTGTGGGCTCTTCTGAACTGCTGTAGGTGGCTGTGGGTGCAGCAACAGGAATCTCTGTAACAAACAGTCAAAACCTCACTGAACTTTATACTGCTGCATTCAATAAACACATTTGAACTTACATTGTTTTTTTCAAGATTAGGTTTATAAGGCATATCAGGTTTATTAGACATATCACTGATGACGTGAAGATGTGGCGGTGTCTAGTTTTAATGGGTTTCCAGTCTAAAGCCCATACTTCCTTCTTTTAAGCATTCTGCTGTCTGATATACGCCGATAGGGGATCGAAGCTTGTTAAAATGTGCAGTTGGCAAAAAGTACGATGTCGCAAAAATTTAATATCAGGCTATTAAAACAAAAGCACGTTATATCACGAAATATATGAGAAACCAAATATTTTCCAGTCAATTGCCGCTGCTCCCTCTTTCTCTCCAGGTTTAACAGCACATTTGTAACCTACCCTGAGAAATTAGGGGAAATCTAGTTTCTCGTGGATCGGGGGTTTCATTTGTCTACGTGAACTCTTGCCAAGCAAATCTGAATGGCTTCGTGTGTACAGTCGCTTTTGTCAGCGGTCCAGATAATTCTTTATTTCGATGTCATCAGTTACTGCATAATAGAAGTGGTTTACATTAATAGGCGTGCATTGTATTGCGCTCCCAGCAAGTATCTTATCGAGAAATGCCAGCTGCTGTGTGGGCCTGTCCTTAATCGCCACAGAGACCGTCTGCTGCCTTGTTGATACTGCCAATAAACATATCACCCATCATGCCCCTGGAGCAGGCTGTGAGATTTATGAGTTGAAAGGCCGTCAGCGAGGTTCAGGGCAGACTAGGTCGTGTCAGCCAGGGCTTTATGGTCTGTTTGACTTAGCGGAGGGCAATCAGCAAATGTCCATCCAAGGAAATAATGGAACGGGACAGATACGGAAATTAAATGGGCCGGGGCCATGAAATCATGAATAATAATAGGTGTTTATGCAGAATTTCTTTGGAGTATTATTATTGATGTCTCTGTGGGTGGTAATTGGACAAGAAGTCATGATGGACCACCTCATTTAGTGCAAGAATAATTTTTGAATAATAGATTATTATTTGTGCTTTTATAACAACCATTTTGTGTCCCTGTGTTATTTATTTAGAGGTCACCCTCATTTTTCAAGAGGTAGAGGAGATGCAATGAAATTGAAGATTATTCAGTGTGCTTCAGTACTGTTTTCCCACTAATGTGTTTGAAAATGGCTTTATATTTTGTTAAGTGTTTTTTATTGTTATTTTTTGTTATTCACAATATACAATTATTGTCCAATTGCATAGTATATGGTACGGTACTTTCATAAATATGAATAAATATTTTAGAGAAAAATACATGTACTATTTTTTAACCACAACCAAGAAATATGAAGCTATTAAACAGATTTATTTAGACTGACTAAGGATTATCCTATATATACAGTATATATATATATATATGGGGAAGTTGTGGCCTAATCCAGAGGTTGCGGGTTCGAGTCTCGGGCCGGCAGGAATTGTAGGTGGGGGGAGTGAATGTACAACGCTCTCTCCACCCTCAATACCACGACTGAGGTGCCCTTGAGCACGACACCGAACCCTCAACTGCTCCCCGAGTGTGTGTTCATGGTGTGTGTGTGTTCACTGCTGTGTGTGTGCACGTTGGATGGGTTAAATGCAGAGCACGAATTCCGAGTATGGGTCACCATACTTGGCCGTACGTCATATCACTTTTACAATTATTTGATGAAAAATGCGGTAAAAACACTATAATATTATGGAATATTATTCCAATTAAAAATAACTGTTTTCTATTTTAATATATTTTAAAGTGTAATTTATAAAGTGTATGTGATTCAAAGCTGAATTTTCAGCATCATTACTCCAGTCTTCAGTGTCACATGATCCTTCAGAAATCATTCTAATATGTAATCATTCTTAATATTTTTTGTGGAAAGCAATATTTTTTTTCAGGATTCTTAATGAATAGAAATTTCAAAAGAACAATATTAAAACATGTATAATTTTTAACATAAAAGCCTTTATTGTGACTTTTGTTTAATGTAATGCATCCTTGCTAAATATTGATTTTATAAAAAATCTTACTGACCCCAATCAGAAGTGTAATTAAGAATTAGGGCTGGACCAGTAGAAGAAGAAAGAAAAAGAAGCCAGATTAATCTTACTGATACAAGGGGCGATAGGTGATCTGCTTTGCTGGTATCCTTTAGCGCAGCGGTTGCAAGTGATGCCAGTCACACCATCTTTGCATGGGCACTGTCCGGTCGTATGGTTACAGGTCTTACCAGCTGCACCAACTGGATGACAATCACAGGCTGAAGAGAAAACACAAAACCAATGGTTACTACTGCAGTACTTTAATGCCTAGATCTAGTGACTGAGAAAGTATATTAGATGCTGATTCAGTTACTGCTCTGTTGAAATCAGTTCAGTGAAAAAATCGTTCAAGATTAAAACAACCGATTCGTTCGAGAATCAGACTTCACAAGTCGCCATGTGTGTTGTTGATTCACTAAAAAGAACCGGCTCATAAGAAACATTCATTCTGTAATCAAAGTACTCCATTCATGTTGTTCATTGTTTATTCTGTAAAAAGAATTGGCCCATACAAATCATTAGTTCACATATAGGCTGCACAGTTTGCGCTGAATGTTTTGATTTACTAAAACGAACCAGCTCATAAGAGTCATTTTGAATATGACTACATGGTGTACAGTTCACTGTCTTTATTACATCTCATTCAATACATACTACAAACTCGGGTAAAATATCATTCCTTTTGCTGTGGCAATGAAGATTTCATGGCGGGGGAGTGCAAGGTTATGCCCCTTAAAGTGATATTAAGTCTGGAGCTTTACGTTACAATATCACAAACTAGAAACTTCTGTTTGAAATTAGTTTGTGGAGTTTTAAGAATAGTTATTACCCACACCTGTGTGCGTGTGTGTACGCACACTGTGCCTGGATCCTGTCCAGACTACTTCCATGTGAGTGTGTAGGCCTATGTGGAAATGGTGGATACCCGCTGTGTGGAAGCAACAGGTACCTGGCATGTGTCTGTGTGTGTTAATACTTCTCGAGATCTGACATAGCGCTGTCATATGCGGAGGCTGCGCACAGCCTGATCAAGTTTCCAATGTAAAAAGACATTTGGAAAAGCATAGCCCTCGCAAAAAAGGCTGAATAATGTTCCCATTAATGACGGAACAGCGGGTACTTCAAAGGTGCTCTGGCTGAGCTATTAGTCGGGACGATCACACGTTAAAATGTGAGAACTTCTTTGTGTGCTCGCGCTGCCAAACGTTTACCATAAAGCTGCTTGTTTGAAGTCTCAACTCAACTCTTCCCTTCAGCCGTTTTTTATGTAGCCAGGGATTCATTTGGAAATTATATGAAGTGGTTTAGCCGCAGTGAGAGCTCAAAGCTCTTGGGACTAAAAAAAGTTTATGAATATTAGAAGTCATTTCTTGAATTAATAACAAAGGCAATTGTTCGTCTCAGATTTATGTCTGCCCAAGAGAAGCTGAACACAGTCATAATAGTGCCAGAACAGAAATGGTTGTTCTGAAGAGACGAGTCATTGCGCCGTTAATCATTTGCCATTTTTCTTTTCTCTCTGTGAGTTTTATGCAGCCTCATAAGTAATTCATTATTAACTCACTACATACTGTAGGCATCAACTTTTCACTATCCGTCCGTCCGTCTGTCCATCTATCTGTCTGTCCGTCTATCTGTCTGTCTGTCTGTCCGTCTCTCTGTCTGTCTGTCTGACTGTTTGTCTGTCTCTGTCTGTCTGTCTGTCTCTCTGTCTGTCTGTCTGAGTGTTTGTCTGTCTCTCTGTCTGTCTCTCTGTCTGTCTGACTGTCTGTCTGTCTCTCTGTCTGTCTGTCTGTCTGTCCGTCTCTCTGTCTGTCTGTCTGAGTGTTTGTCTGTCTCTCTGTCTGTCTCTCTGTCTGTCTGACTGTTTGTCTGTCTCTGTCTGTCTGTCTGTCTCTCTGTCTGTCTGTCTGTCTGAGTGTTTGTCTGTCTCTCTGTCTGTCTCTCTGTCTGTCTGACTGTCTGTCTGTCTCTCTGTCTGTCTGTCTGACTGTTTGTCTGTCTCTCTGTCTGTCTGTCTGTCTGACTGTTTGTCTGTCTCTGTCTGTCTGTCTGTCTCTCTGTCTGTCTGTCTGAGTGTTTGTCTGTCTCTCTGTCTGTCTCTCTGTCTGTCTGACTGTCTGTCTGTCTCTCTGTCTGTCTGTCTGACTGTTTGTCTGTCTCTCTGTCTGTCTGTCTGTCTGTCTGTCTGACTGACTGACTGACTGTCTTCTCATTTGTCTGTAGGTCCCATTCATCCATCCGTCTATTTACCGGTCTGTCTGTCCATCCGTCCATCTGTGTTTCTGTCTACCTATTCATCTGTTTGTAAGGCCTATAAACCTTTTTTTTATTTCTAACTAATCCAGTTCAAACCAACATTCACTGCAGCCAACATTTCAACTTCAGAGACTATTTGACGTCAGAAAACTGGTCGTAGAAGATATTTTATGAAACATTTCAGAACGGAAAGGTATGTGAAATTCAGGCTGCATAGCATATTAGTAAATAGTTTGCATTGATACAGCAACTGGCTAATACAAGGTATCTTAGAAGGCACTCTGCATATTGTTTTCTGAATTGACACCATACAGAAGAAATGTAGAAATCATGCTTTGAGAATAGAAAACAATCTTAATAACAGCATTTATTCAGTTTCAATTGGATTGCTTTCGCTATTTCCTCTCACTGATGATTTAGTTGATGTCAATAAATGCTACATAAAGTGGTGGGATGCTTTGAATTTCAATGCCCACTTAACATTCGGTAAAAAGCAGCTACAGTTCTGCACTTAAGCCACCCACCAACCAGCCCACCGCGTGCTGAATTACGACACCACTCTTACGCCTTCACAGACGACCCTACAACTCTACAGCACATAATCTAAACCAGAGCTACTAATAATTCAGCAGTAGTAAGAAGAGATGCTGGGGAAATGAGTGTGAGCAATGCAGAATGTACTGTAAGTTCTCATGGCTGTTGAAAACCCCTCTCCATGTTTAAAGGAACAGTTCACCCAAAAATGTAAATTCTGTCATCATTTGTTCACACTTATGTCGTTCCAAATATTACTTTTTCTTCTGTGGAGTGCTAAGGGAAAAAGTTTTTACATTTTTTTTCCAGGCCACACATTTCCATGAAATTACAGTGAATGAGGACTAAGCTTTTTAAGCTTCAAACAGGGTGCAAAAGCACAATAATAGCAGTCCAAATTACTTGTGCACTATATTCTACATATGCAGTCATAGTTATTCACTAATATCCCTGCAGAGGGTAGTTAATCGCAGTCAGTAAAATTGAGAAATGAATTAGTCTGATTCGTGAGCTAGTCATTTAGACCTGTTTTGTGAACTGACTCAAATGATTCATTGAAAAGATCAGACTCAAAAGAACAATTTGTTTACAAATCAGATAATGAGACAGTCTGCTACTTTCTTTAAAGAAGTTGGCATAGATTGGAATTTGATCTTTTTTAAATTATCTTTTAAATTTAAATTACTGGCTTTAGAGTACTGAAAATATAGTAAACCAGCCATTTATGCTACATTTACATTTTTTTTCTTTTTTAATTACTTTTTTATTGCAACTGCATGGAAAATAATTACATTTCAATTTATTCTGTCTTCCACAAAATAAAGTAAGCCAGGATGCATGATTTGGGGGGAAATATGCATCATCATCATCATCATCCTTATTATTATTATTATTATTATTATTATTACATTTAAAAAAAAATTGTCTTCATTCCTTCATTTTCAAACATTAAACCATAGCTTTTGTTTTGGTGAAAAATTGAAGGGTGCCCTTAAAGCTTCACAGTTTTATTTTATAAGTGCTTCTGGAAAGATGGTCGCACATGTTGTGTTTTCACTCCAAACTCCGCAGATGTAGAGATGAGTTTGTGTGGAGCAGCATTTACTGCAAACCGAGCTTACATATATAAGAAAACAGTGCTGCACTTCACTCTGAAATACAATGTGTATATACCCAAAGTTCTGTCATGAAACTCTAGATGGCGCAGTCCAATAGGTCAAACTCAATCTGACATAATGACATCATTACTCACATGGCGCAGCTGATTGGTTCTTTTTATATCAGCAGTCAATGCGCCTGCTGCTCAACATTCAGATACTTGGCTAGTGGTTGCTGTAACAGTTGCAGCACGCTTCAGAAACCCTTCACCTTCCCCAGCTCCACCTGTATAGATCTGCTACGGGGTGATCATGTATGCTTTATATGGGGTCATATATGTTGTATGTGCAGCAGCGGTTTTCCTTACTGATAGCAGCATGTCTGTTAATGTATTGACAATTCTAGCCGCAGCAGCAGCGTAGCAGATCTATTCTGCCAAGACCAAACAGAATAACACTGTCATGTACATTACCATGCTAAACCCTCAAAAAGTTGTCATTATAGAAATTTATTGAATTAAATTGCAGCCTTTGCAATTTGATAATCACACTAAGCAGCAGTGTTGGGGAAAGTTACTTTTAAAAGTAATGCATTACAATATTAATTGCAGTACGTAATTGCGTTACTTTTGCGTTATTTTTTAAATATGAGCAGGGCTTGATTGTTTTTAATACAAGAAGTTCTAAATATAGCAAATGTAAAAGCCCTTTCACACCAAAAAGTGTAATGAATAAACCTCAGGCTGAAGGAAAAGTAAATTCACGTCTGTAAAGTATAACGCAGGAGAAGAAGATTCAACACTCTTCAGCAATAAAAAAACAATGAAGCACAATTGCTAGTTTATCTAAAGTCATTTTTTCTTATTAGTATGGTTGAACTGGATCATCAAAGGTCTGCAGCAAAGACATTGGTTAATGTAATGGGATTAGATACATTTGTGTTGTTTAACATTTAATTACTGCAGGTTTGCGTCATAGTTTGCATTTCACTGTTTTAATTAATTTTGATGAATACTAAATGTGTTTTTTGCGAGTGGGATGAATTCATGCACATTCACATTTAGTCTAGAACTACAGTAACAGCATGTTCACGCAGCGCACTGTCAGTCAATAAATGGGGAATAAAGTAACTGCCATTACTTTTTTGAAAAAGTAACTCAGATATTTTCTTGTAAATTAAAAAGTAATGCGTTACTTTACTAGTTACTTGAAAAAAGTAATATTATTACGTAATTCGCGTTACTTGTAATGCATTACCCCCAGCACTGCTAAGCAGCACAGCGATTTCGGTTTTATTTGGATTAATCAAACAATGATATGAGGGTGAATAAATAATACGAGAATTTTTATTTTTAGATGAGCTATTCCTCTATGTGCAAAGGTGAAAGAAATTACATCGTTCTTGTGGGTGACATGGTGTACTGTACTCAATGAGGGATGAAGTTGTTAATCTAGAATTTAAAACATGAGGTGTTCCAGACTGCCACTGACAATGGATCTGGTTTGGGGTCCAATTTGTCTCGGTAGGTGCTCTGTCACCTTATTTACAAGCGATATTCCTTTCTTTTCCAAACGACCCCCTATAGAATTTTCGAAAGCGCTGAACACTGTTGGCACAATGTTGCGTTTCCTGTCCAAAACAAGCACAATGAGATGGCTGGCTGACATGAACAATAAATACGGCAATCCGCTAGATGACGTCACAATGTTAAGGAGTTTGTCACCTGAGACGAGTGAAGCAATCATCTTGACAAAGGTGACTGGAACTCCTCAGCATTTCCCAAACAAACTTTGACTTTACTGGCCATTTACAGTATGTTAAGGTCATTACAAGAGGCTACTTTTGTAAAACTAGCATGCCTGTATCCGTCGCATCTGGCCTCCGAGCATCCCATATATAGCCTGAGTAAATGTTTTGGCTGGCAGAGAAAAGCTGTTGAAACCCTCCCCTGAATCAGATGCATTCCTCATGTGATAATACACAGCAATGTCAATGAAACTTGGGCAGTGTTTGCCATCCATCACATCTGCGCTTTGGAACACAACAGTCCGCAAAAAAATTAAGCTGCCCCAGTGATTGGGTTAGCAGTCTCTCATATCAATTATGCTGCAGTTTGTTGAAGCTTTCAGTCCGTCAAAACTCTGGGTCCGCGAGAGTCAGATGAGAATACAAGTTATCTTGGCTTGAAGGTGGGAAATATGCAATAGCACAGAATGTTTTGTGAGTGAATGGACTACGGGAACATGGGGGAATGACATTGTGAAATGAATCTGTGAACCAACAGTGGATAAAAGCCATGCATTTAAAACTTTAGAGCCGTCAAAGTATGTATTATTTCAGATGCCTGTGAAAGACATATTGTAACCGGATTTCATGTTTTATAAGAAAAGTATATTATATGCATTTACATGCACTTCTTTCAACTGTATGCTCATCTTTAAGAAATGTTTCCCACTTCATGTCCACAATCGGGTTCTGTTCACAACACATAGTGAGGTGCAAGTTGGATAAGTGACTGATTTGGAATGTTCTAGTGAAGTGCATGGGAGATTTGATTCAAACTGATTTTGCAACAATAGCATTAGCAATAGTTTTTCTAGGATAATTTTCAAAATGCTCTAAGCAATTTTGATTTTTCTTGGAATTCTGAGGTTATATCACAATTTTGTTTGTTTGTTTTTTGTTTCTGCCACGGAATAAAAAAATAAAATGGTAATTGCAACATTTTAACTCATAATTCTATTTTTTTTCTTGCAGTTGCAAGTTTATATCTCATAATTCAGACTTTCCTTCTTAGAGCATTGAGTTTATATTGCAATTCTAAGTTTATATATCTCACAATTTGGACTTTTTTTCACAAAATTACAAGTTTCATTTCCGATTTTATATCAAATAACCAGACTGTGCAATTCTTAGTTTATATCTCACAATTTTTATGTTTTTCCTCCCAAATTCGAGGTATAAACTCTGAATTGAAAGGAAAAAAAGTCAGAATTGTGAGATAAAAAAAACAATTATCTTTTTATTTTTTATCCAGCAGTGGAAACAAGGTTCCATTTATTCATCTTGGACAAGTGTTGCTCTGTTTGCCATGAATATGCAGTACTGCCTTAGAATTTGACCAAAAGAAGGCATAATCATGCTACCTCCCTTTGGAAACAGCCTTCACACCAGGACTGTGCCTTATGGTGCTTTAAAATGCTGCCTACATAGCTAGCTCACAAAGTTTTTGAACAGAGCCTTACAGGCCATCTGATCTCTAAGGGTGAACATGAGGTCTCTCAGGTCTAGAACATATGCGTAATCTCTGGTGCCTTTACATTTATTTATTTTTTTCACGGGTGAGTGAATAATTGGCTTGTTTCACTATTATTGTTAATATTCTCTCTTGTCCCAAATTCCATGGTAGTCCTACTTGTCTACTTGGCCTTTATTCATTTTCCAGGAAACCCCTTTGTATAAATACTATCTTATTCTAATCTCTTTCAGCTCAAACTCTATTTATCTAAATCAAGCAATTAAAACAGCATCCCATATAAAATAACCTGGGACATATTTCAAAGCATTTTGTGGATTTGAAGAAGGAAATTTTGAGTGCAAACCCAAATTTACCATGTTTAAGCATTTTGTATTTGATGTTTTACGTAGTTGTTTCTCAAAATGATTTATAGTCATAAATTACATCATTTACTATTTTTTAAATAACAGACTTAATAATTGTTCTCAGTGTGGTTTACCCATTTCGCTTGTACAGTAATTATAAAATATCTTGTTCAAGTTAATTACTGCATGTGGTTTGTTTACATATGGATTCTTGGTAGCATAGAGTAGTATAGAGACCAAATCTCACAATTAACAATTTGCTTATTAGCATGCCTATTATTAACATATTGGCTGTTTGTTAGCATTTATAAAGCACATATTCTGCATGACCATATTCTACAACCCTAATCCAAACACATACACTTAACAACTACCTTACTAGGAATGCACAATATTATCGGACTGATATCGGAATTGGCCGATAATGGCTTTAAATGTCAGCAGTGTGGCTCATTCTTAAAGCAAAGTTTTGTCTGAATGATAAAGACTATTTTGGATCGGTGCATTTAATCTGTGAAAGCACATACAGAATGATGCGTTCGGTGTATGATAGAGTAAACAGTAATAGCATGTGCAGTGGCCGCAGTGACAGTCTCCCCCGGGTCCTAACGCCAGTGCGGTAGGGAGTTTTAATCTGTAGGGGCGCTGTTGGCCTACTTCTAATTAAATTAAAAGTAAAATAGCCTACACAAGTAACATTTAGACTGTTTCTGATTAAAAAAGCAGTAATAGATGTCATAAAATAATGAGTATATTTTGATTTAAAGGTCAGAAGCTATAGCTTACATGAAAAAACAAATCACAAATATGACACTTGTAAATTAAATTATTTTATATGTACTGATTTATTCATTAATGTGTAATGTTTTATTTGTTTAAACAAATCATAAGCTCTAAAAGATTTTCTGAATTTTTATAACTGTTTTGCTTTAGACAATCTACAAATGTTAAATCTTAAAATGTTAGGTAACACGGCATCATTTTGGGGGGGGGGGGGGGGGGGTGCAGCGATTGATATATAGTTTATTTATAATTATTTTCAAAACTTTTATGTACTGTCAAAAAACCTTAATTATTGTTTAATTCTAACAAATAAGTTCTTGTTAAAAACTTACCAAAATTTAAAAAAATAGTTTGCTTATAATTTCTGCACAGGAGAGACTTGGTGTTGTTTACAAGCAAAAGGAAACATATCGGTATTACTATCGGCCAAAATGAGTTGAAAAATATCGGCATAGCAGATATTGGCAAAAATCCAATATCGTGCATCCCTATACCTTACTATTAATAACCAGCAAATTAGGAATTTATTGAGGCAAAAGTTGTAGTTAATAGTTTGTTAATAGCGAGAATTGGACCTTAAAATAAAATGTGACTGGATTCTTAATAAGAAAAACTCTTATTAAACTCTGTCATGAAGAAAAAATCCTGCAAAACAATTTAAGCAAAGCTAATATTTACAGTTGTCTTTTCTCTACATTTCTGCATTTAGTTTCTGCTCTTGTAACCTGGCATTGTTATACTGTGAATAATATTGATTCTCTATGATAGATTGTGTGTGATTTTGTTAGTCACTCTGGTGAACACTAAACCCCTCAGACTGCAACACTGGAATATTCTCTTTTAAGTTATTTTAGGCTAGTTGGGACAACATTTTGAGAAATGTTGTTGATCTAACGTGTATTTTTATCTGCAGTAGTTGTACAGTAATTGACATTTTTGGTTGCTTACCTTTGCAGGCGCGTCTGTGTGAGATTGCTTTGGTCATGTCTCTGTAGTAGCCTTCCTTACAGTAGTGGCAATGCCGTCCGGCTGTGTTGTGTCTGCAGTTGAGACAGACTCCTCCACTCCTGCGGCCCGATAGCTTATACAGTTCCATGTTGAAGCGGCAGCGGCGGGCATGTAAATTACAGTGGCAGGCTTTGGGAGAGATGGGCATAAGAAAGAAAAATTAGAGAGTTGTTTAGTACCAGCCACTGAATTTCTCAGAAATACATGATCATGTTCATGATCATTTTTATACATTCCAGTTTAGTGCTTAAAAGAAATAGTTCACGCTAAAATCAAAAGGTACTGGAAATTTGCTAACCTACAACGAGAGTCCAAACAGCTGATGAAAACAAGAAGTTTATTGATGACTGGAGTGGTGTGGATTACTTGTGGATTATTGTGATGTTTTTATCAGCTGTTTGGACTCTCATTCTGACGGCACCCATTCACTGCAGAGGATCCACTGGTGAGCAAGTGATGTAATGCTACATTTCTCCAACAACAAACAAATCATCTATATCCTGGATGGCCTGAGGGTGAGTTCATTTTCAGTAGATTTTCATTTTTGCGTGAACTATTCCTTTAATTGACAGGAAATTGTCCTAGTAAAGGGAAAACGACTAAGAGATCACATTCCCACATTTTTACAAATGCTTATCTGTAAAATACGCATGACGCATATATTCACCCTCACAGAGTATCATATATTTTAGTGAACAACCATACAGTTGCTTTATTGCCACAGTGTTCTTCGGGGCATGTCACTCCTGGCAATGTAAAATCTAAATCTGATGTGATGTGAACTGATTTAGGTGATGTTTTCTGTCCCCTGGTGATCATAGAAGACTCTTAACACAGTGGAAGAGAGGAGAGGCCAGAATCATCGAGACGTTTGACTAGTATCCTGAGAGAGCTTTATTATTTTAATGACATCACTGGAGCTCTGGGCTTCCATCCGTTTACAGCATTTCATTAAGAGACAACAACTTCATAAAACGACTTGCTCCAGATCCTGTGCTCTCACACACACCTGCTCAAGGCTTTGACCTCTGACCTCTCCTGGTCCGATCATCCATCTATCTATCTATCTATCTATCTATCTATCTATCTATCTATCTATCTATCTATCTATCTATCTATCTATCTATCTATCTATCTATCTATCTATCTATCTATCTATCTGTCTGTCTGTCTGTCTGTCTGTCTGTCTGTCTGTCTATCTATCTTCCATAGTTAATCTATCTATATATTGTTACATCACTCTCATCCATCATCATAATGTTCATTCTGTTGTTTGTTAAATCGATCGTTCTATCTATCCATGGCAACTCCATCCCTGATATACAACTATAAAATAACTATAACAACCTGCAATAACCATAAAAGAGAACAAACCACAAAAGAGAAAAAATATTCCTACTTCTACACAGTTACTGCAGCCACACTCACACCCGCTGAGGAGTCTAGATGTTAGTAACTAAATAGGGACATGGACTGTCACTCACACATACACAGGAAGGAAGTGTTAAGCTGCTGTCATGTTTTATTCCGCAGACACCTAAAACACTTCAACCACTCAGCACAGTGATGATAACACACCAGGCCTTGATTATCTCTCCCTCTTTTACACACTATCTTCCATGATACTTCTGATAGCGACGCAATTTTCACTTTTTAGAGGCAACAATGTGTACTTAGTCAAATAAGTTTTGAGTTAAGTGATAAAGTACAGCTTTTAACTTTTTCAGTGGAAAAACACAAAACAATTTAATATTGCAACACAGTAGAACTGAAATGTATTGCTCTCTTTGCACTAGTTCCAGGCCACTTTCTCCTTCTTTCCTCAGTCCTCTGAAAAGAATGAGCATGTTTTTCCATTATATTATTCTAATTCATTATGATTTTATTTGCGCCGCAATTCTGTCCTCTCACTCAGCAGCTCCGTATTTGTGTAATGTTTGTCAAAACATTCCATGCACATTAAATGCTTTTGCTTTAACTCTGCTCTCTTCTGATAGCATCACAATATCATTACAAATGTCAGTTAATCAGATTTTGTGAAGATGATTTATTATTGGTTGTCTAAACTAGTTGGGAATGGAAAAAAGTCTGGTAAATTTGTCATTCATCCAGCTCATTGTGGAAAGCACACCAAGCTACTTTTTGCATGTGAAAAGCATCCAGCCAAGCATGGCTCCATTATTTACAACAGAGACCAGCTCCTCTCACTACAGAAGCCTTGCAGGGTTTTTGGGTGAGTGACTGGTAATCCTCAGAGAACTGAAAATCTGAAGCAAGAGGTGTAGAAATGGGGCGAATTATCAGGCTAAACTGAGATGGTATAAACATGGTTAAATGAACTGAATCCTGCCATTAACGTCACCACTGAGTGCTTCCAAATGGTGCATGTGGACCAAAGAGGGCGGTAAAATCTGTAAAAAAAGACGGGCTATCGGTGCTTGCACATACTTTTAACAGGTGTCCAGAATATATGCACACACACACACACACATAATCATATACACATACATAACAGTATGACTGCTTTTAAGGCTTGAACTACTGGTCATTTCCACAGCATGTTTTTTTCCATGTGATGGAAAGTAACAAAGGTTCCAGGAGAGTTACTGTACAATAATAAATCATAGTTATCTATCTGCAATGCTTCTGATGGCCTTAGATAAATGTAAGCTCATAGGAAAAGAAGACTCATTCATGAGTCACTTGTAATCTAAATGAAGTGACTAATATGGTCATTGATATGATAAATTGTCATGTGTGAGTTGAGAATAAATATAAGTGGAAAGGAGTGGACGGACAATATGTGCTGTGCTTCAGTCTCTTGCTTTTGTCATTCTGTCAGGAATAATAGTCAACAGTCCTGTATGAAAACATAATTTGAGTCGCTACCAGCTATTTGACTAGCTTTTGGACTTTTAAGGCCAAATTAAAGTATGGACTCATTTAGCCAAAGAGAAAAGCATACTTTATACATTTTCAGTAGAGCGACAGTAGGTTCAACTGTTTTTCCAGTAACAAGCTAGTTTTTTCCAATGAGTGGCGGTCAAACACTACATTGGTTTTTTTTTGTTGTTGTTGTTGTTTTAATGTCTGAGCTGAGAATAATCAAAGGTTACACAGACCGTTCACCTCAACAGTCCTCTAACCTTTTTTCTCATATGTAGTGCTGGAAAGTTTGAATCATTCTAGTGAATCAGTCAAACAATCCTCTCTCTTGCATAGGCAGCGCTGAAAAAGTCAGATTCATTTGAGGGAACCAGTTCATTCAGATGCCTATAAAACACTTAAATATAATGCACTTAAAATCAATTAAGTAAAAAATGATTCATGATTCAAAACGCTGTACTATGTTTATGTACTATTTATGTTTTTTTAGATGTAAATTTGTTGTATTTAGAATAAATTTACTTGTTCAACTTAAATACTGTCACCACAACTGAGTTAATTCATTCAACTAAATATGTAATTGGTTTCTTATGTTCTTTATTTATAAAAATATATATATTGATACCATAAGGAAACCTTTTTCTAAAACAGAATGAAAAAGTTAAAACCATTTTGAGTTAAATTATTTCATGTTAATAGCATTGCATTATAGGTTCAGAGATAACCGTTATCCTCTCACAACCGAAATGCTCTATTTAAACCAGGTTTGCTTCTTCTCATTTTTCAAATCTTTCCTCTCCCGCATGGCCATCTGGAAAGGCCTGTGTTCGCCCGAGAGTGCTGTGATGTAATGACGGGTGAGCATTAAGGGGGCGTTTCCGTTATGGGCCCCGCTCTGTAATCGTTTGCCAGCACCAATTAGCGGGGCAATCGGACCTCCCTGCTTTTTTGTTTGTGCAACTGCTTGCCACTGTTGCCTAGTGAAAGTGATATACAACGTCTCAACGAATACGATCAGTCCAAATAAAACCACAGCATGCGCTTAACAAGCAAAAGACAGCAAAGGGCTTATTCTTCCACTAACTGGCTGTGAAATTGCTACTGCATTCATCGCAAATCAGCATAACGTTGCACATTTAAGGGCAGAAGTTCTTGTGACCTCTGAAATGGCATCATCATTAAGCCTGTTGAAGTATTATAAGATTACAGGATTAGAAGTGCACTGTTATCCAGCTTACTACTTCATTTAATGTGATGTTTAATGAAAAGCCAATATGTCTATATATATATATACATACACACACACACACACACAAATACAATACATAACAGAATTTTTTTAATTAAATATAATGTAGCGTGAACACACTTATATTGTTGTCTTATAAATAAACAATGCCTTTTTATTATTATGCGTATTTATATATTAATACCCTTTATATGTATTTAAAAACTTGTAAAAATTAAATTAAGGCAATTATATGTCTATTTACACACACACACACACACACACACACACACACATATATATATATATATATATATATATATATAATTTATATATTTTAGATTTATTTTTATTATTTTAAAATATGTATTTATAAATATATATTCAAACATAATAGTTTATATTTATATGTAAATGTATTATTTATATTTATATGTGTATATATTTACATTTCATATTCTTTTTTAAAATATTTTTTCTCTTATTGAATACATACTTTATATTTTAATTTTTTTTTAATATTAATATATTTGCATTATATAATATAATTTCACGCGCACGCACACACACACACACACACACACACACACACACACACACACACATATATATATATATATATATATATATATATAATTTATATATTTTAGATTTATTTTTATTATTTTAAAATATGTATTTATAAATATATATTCAAACATAATAGTTTATATTTATATGTAAATGTATTATTTATATTTATATGTGTATATATTTACATTTCATATTCTTTTTTTAAATATTTTTTCTCTTATTGAATACATACTTTATATTTTAATTTTTTTTAATATTAATATATTTGCATTATATAATATAATTTCACGCGCACGCACACACACACACACACACACACACACACACACACACAGTTTTACACTCGTTCCCTCTAATTGGACCTCTTAAGGTGTTGTGAATCTTGGGACATCTCAAATACTCAATGCAAATAAATGATTTGACTTCAAGGGACTGTAAAATTGTATAATTATCCAATCAGTAATGTCCAGGTCTCCATTTCTTTTATGAATAAATATCGCTAGTACACTGTGCCAATGATAACAACATGTAATGGATAATAATACATAATAGCCAGAATATCTCTGGCCATTTCTCCTTTTTAGAGAGCTGTAATGGGCCCAGGTTATTCCATAAGGAATCCGGCTGGTACCGTTACTACGCTCCTCGCTCAGAGGGAAGCGGTCCAGCTCTTTTCAGAAACGTAACTTGTTTCTCATGGCCTGCGTATCTTCATGTCACACTCTATTGACTCCTCGTAGAACCCCTGCTCTGTGTTATTAAACTTCCAGGAGGCTTTCTGAATCAAAATGGCAGTGAGTATGTGAGTCCTTACAGTAACCGTGATTTGTCTGCTTGGGCGGGCGGTGCTGGAAAACATTGGCCCATAAAAATTTCCAATTAAATCACTGGCTGACACATTAGTTGTGCTAATATTTCAGAGCTTCTGAGCAATTTATGAAAATAAACAAAATTAGGTGGGATGTCGGCTTGTTCTGTTAGGAGTGTATGTTTCCTTTTGGAATATAATCACAGCAGAAATGTGCCAGGTTGAAACTCATCACACCGCGCTGACTTATTGCATCAGCCAATCATTGCGCGGCTTGTTGGTCATTTGATTTATCTCCGAGCTTTGCCTGTTTCTTTTCCTAAAAGCAACACACCCATTGAGTAATTGGTGATTAATTTGCAGTGCTTTAATTGTCTTTACATGTACAGTGTTAAGAGTGTGAGAGCAGCTGTAAATCTCACAGAACCTGCCAACAGAGATGCAGCAAGACCGGCCTTAGGACTCCTCAGATGCTTTTCCAATTCAAATGAAAACATCCTGTCACATTGAAAAACTTACATCAAGGGATATGGAAATTTTGCTGGATCCATAACCGAGATTTAATGTCTCTAATTGGACTTCTACTGGTGCTCCTGCAGCTTAACTAGTATAGCATGACTCTAGCTATACCAAGGTCAAGATGTTGATTCCCAGGGAGTGCATGTAGTACTGAGTTGTGCTAAAAAAGGTAGCAAAAAGAATTGTAAGATGAGTGTGACTGTAATAAAAAAAAATGTATTTCATATGCCTTAGATGTGTTAAATTCCTTTGAATTACAATTCAATGAATTCTTCTTCCTTTCAATTTATTTTACAGATTTTTTTTGATACTGAGAAAACAAACAGCATGCACAGTTTGAATAAAAGTGTCTGTAATTTTAAACGTTTATTTGTTTAGCAAATGCTTGAGATGTTTTACAAAAAGTCTCTGAACTATATTCTATTTACTGTCTGTTTATATGAGAAAACAAACTTGGGCACATTAGTTTACATTTCTGCTACATCTATTATTTTAGCACCTAGCATATTTCATATCTGTGTAAAATTGCATTTGTTTCATTGCCAAGGGTCTATTACATCCTATATGCAAATGTAATATAGGCTATGAATATGAAGTATGATGTCATTTGAAGGAAGCATATAAAACCTTCTAGAAATTCAAACAATTTCATATAACATAACATAACCGCGTCGGGCGGTTCTTTGCCTCCACGTCCTGTATTAAAATCCTTTAATGCACGGCTAGCTGTTGATTATCCGGCTTAATCCATTGTAATTTGCCAAGTTATTGACAAGTTCAAACTTGCATTGCTCTTTACAGCGCAATATTTGACCGTCAGTCAGTTACGGCTCGTTAGCGCTATCATTCAAATCAGACACAGAGATCAAATAGTGCGGTAAAACCACATTTATTTGAATGATTTATAGCATGTATTTCAATTAATTGTCGGTTGAGAGAGAGAGAGATGCAGTTGTGTGTACCTGCTTGCTGCGTCTGCGCGTCTCTCTCTACAAACAATTAACCTTACTTCAAAAACAGCGTTTTTATCACCTCGTTGCTGGGGAATATATTGTAGCGATCTAGTATCTATCTTTTATTTTAGTAATAAAAATCGCGGGGAAGCGTTGACAACAAGTTTATGTGTGTGTGCACTGTGCAGCACAATCTGCGATGTTCAACCTCTCTCTCTCTCTCTCTCTCTCTCTCTCTCTCTCTGTGTGTATGTGTGTGCGTGTGTATGTGTGTGTGTGTGCGCGCGCGAGCGAGTGATGCGTGTTGGTTATAGTGTGCATCAATTAAAGCAGCGCATTAATATAGAACGGTGATTAAACTGACCTGGAACTACCTGTGCAGTTAAACGAATTCAATCAACACCTGCCAGCCAATCAGAATCGAGTATTCAGACAGACCATGGAATAAGTAAATATAAAACACATGCATTTAAAAGTATAGTACAAAAGCATTTATAAACAAAGATATATTATTTATTTATTTACTATATATATACTGTTGACACACAGTGCCCTCCAAAAGTTTTGGAACAGTAAAGACAAAATTGCTTTGTTGGCTGTGGAGTCGAGACATTTCTAAATATGATTAAACACTTTTAGAGTTTCATCCCTCTATCTGATGTGAGCATAAGTATTGGAACAGTTGCCTCACAGGCCTTTCTAAGTGATCAGCTGTGTCCTGTTGCATTAATTCTTCAGATATTAAAAGCAGGGAATGTGTCGTATCCAACCTAGTCTCGTGGCATTTACGTACCTGGGTGCACTTTTTAACGAGACACGAAATACGTACCAATAACTACATATTACTGCAGTTTCAGTTTCCTAAAGAAACAAACACTAGAGGCAGTAAAACTCTGACACATTTTACTCCTTTTCACACAAATGTACAGAGTTTTGATTAATAAAGCGTATTTTTCGCACAATTACTTTAAGAATATCATGTTACGACTTCAAAACAATATTAATATGCTGAGAGATTTGAAAAATTATGCTTTTGAATGTTAGCATCGCACATATCCAGCCTCGTATCTATGGGTTTTCATAGATGGTAAGTTTGTTCAGTATAGCTCATGGAGTACGGAGCCATACTTAGGAGGCGAGGAGCTCTGGTTCAAATCCCGTGTAACTACGGTTCGACAAAACAGTTCAAATCTGCATAAAAGGAAGTTGAAATGGCACGGTTGCATCAACAAATAAGTTTTTATACCAGTTTTGCATTTGTTAACACTATCGGGTAGGTTTAGGGTTGGGTTTGGTGCAGGGTATATTTCCAAAACGATAGAACATTAACTTTTAGGGACAGACCCCAGATATTTGAATTCTGAACCGCCGCAATACGTACCTATATCAACATAATAAAAACGTGCCAGGGTTCACATATTTAACCTGTGTTTTAGCGCCACTCAGTGGACATTTCTCTTTGAAACTGCGGCGAAACGTGCAGTAAGGTACATAAAACGGTGTCGCACAGAAAGTGGACAGAGGTACATATTTTTATGAGACCAGGTTGGTCGTATGAGTTATATCCATTACTTCTGTATTCTGAATCTTGCATTCGATGATGACACACACAAACCAGGATGAAGATAAGGGAGCTGATTTTGAGAGAAAAGCAAGCAATTTGGATGCTAAAAGAAAAGAGGAAGTCAATTAGAGCTCAAGGAAAAACAAAGGGCATGAAGAAATCAAGAGTTTGGAAACCACCAGCGACACCAACAACGACCTGATCGGCTGAGAAAACAACAGTAGTTGATGACAGACAAATCATAAAAGCTGTGAAAATTAACCATAAAAGACGTGTCTGTAAAATCACCAACAACTTCCAGAAAGCTGGGGTGATGCTCTGACAATCTACTGTCCTCAGGAGACTTTGACAGAAGTACAGATGCTACACAGCAAGATGCAAACCTCTGACCAGCACCAAAAATAGAAAGGCAAGATTAGAGTTTGCAAAAAAGCACAAAGATGAGCCAGAAGAGTTTTGGAGCTGTGTTTATGGACCGATGAGACAAAGATGAACCTTTATCTAAGTGATGGGAAAGCAAAAATGTGGAGAGAAAAGGGAACTGCAAATGATCCCAAGCATACAGCCTCATCTGTAAAGCATGGTGGAGGTGGTGTCATGGCATGGGCATGCATGGCTGTCTCTGGAACAGGCCCTCTCAACTTTACTGATGACTTAATGTATGATGACAGTAGCTGAATGAATTTGGAAGGGTACAAAACCATCTTGCCTACCAATATTGAAGAAAATGCCACCAGATTCATTGGGAAGTGCTTCATATTGCATCAGGACAATGACCCAAAACACCCTGCCAGTTCAGTCAAGGAATTTATAAGGGCAAAGAAATGGAAAGTCTTAGATTGCCCAAGTCAATCTCCAGATTTAAATCTGATTGAACATGAATTTCACCAGCTGAAGAGGAGAGTAAAGGCAGAAACTCCCCAAAACAAGCAACAATTGGAATTGTCTGCATTAAAGGCTGGGAAACGCATTTCAAAGGATGAGACCAAGAGTCTGGTGATGTCTATGGGTCACAGACTCACTGCTGTGATTGTGTGCAAGGGATCTGTAACTAAATAATAGCTTTTAATCTTTTATATCTGCCTTATGTTCAACTCTCCCAATACTTATGCTCACATCAATGAGTGGGATGAACTCTAAAAGTGCTGTTCTTTTTATTTGGTAAAACATGTATGTGTTGAAATGGCTAATAATAAAATGTGACATTCTGTAGTTTTGTCTCATATTCATCTTTTAATCATATTTGCAAATGTCTTGACTCCACAGCCAACAGAGCAATTTTGTGTTTACTGTTCCAATACTTTTGGAGGGCACTGTATATGGTTGCTACATATAACACCATATAAAAATCATTGTATAGATATTATTAACATACGCACATGTACAAATTTACTATGGGGATTTTATAAATGTAAATCTTCATCTGGCCAGAAAATGATATATTGCCTTATAGGCAACATGTATGGCAATTCCATTTTTGTATGAGGTAAAGTCATCTACTATGATTAAATATGGCAACTTTAAATTGTTTTGTCACAAGGGTGGACACTCTTTTTATGCTCGCAAAGTTAATAAAATGTAAATAAAAGAATTGAAATCCAAATTTCCCATTGCCAACTACAATGTATTTGAGACTGTGACTGTAATTCTCTCTTTTTTATACATATTTTATCTGTGAATGTGCTTGAACCCATGACTTCGGCATTGTTGGTACCATCTTATGATCCAGCATAAACATTATACTAGTTTTAGACAATGGCAGCATTTACTGTAAGCTTTGCCCAATGTCCTCAGGTTTCTCACAGTTGTGTAAATTTTGGTAAGTTTTCAAAGACTGTTCTACTGTGTGTTTACTGTACTACCCTGGGTAAACACTCAGTAAACTTCAATAAAGTATCTCATGTTGTCTCAGAGTTGAAAGCGGAAGACAAGTGGAATTGGTGGAATTCTAGATTGGAGCTGAGCTCAAAAGATAAAGACATTTGTTGCAGCGCTGGACACCAGACGCTGAAGAATTTGGCAGGGCTGGATAGGCTTCCCCACAGAACATAAATCAGTTTGAAAGAGGGGGACCACAATGTGAGAGCTTCCCATCGTTTTGGCATTCCTTCTGTTTTTTGAGCGTATGTAAATCATCCTCACGACAGGCCCAGGCTGCAGATGTGTGGCCCATCGGTTCCACCGCAGCCGGAGCCTGGGGTCCAAATCCCAAATGATCCGTAAATAGGAATCTCCCTTGGATCACGGCGTGATGCGGCATGGGACGGATGGATTGTGCTTTTCCACTGCAGGTGTCGTCACTCTGGTCTCATTGTCTCTCAGCAGCTGAGATTTACAGCCCTTGAACGGCACTAAGAAGCCTCATTGACGCTGCGTTACTGGAATGCAGCTCCACACTGAGGGAAGGCCTCCGTGATGAGCTTTACAAGGTGTACAGTTGACGTGGGTGATTGCAAGGCAATGCGCGACTACGTCTTCAGGAAAAAATGGTACATCTTTGTACCTTATTTACCCTGAAATCGTGCATATTAGTGGCTTAAGGGCACATATTATTACTTTAAAAGTATATACCTTTTGAAAGGGTGTACCATGACTGTGACAGTTTTATACCTTTTTTGTTTCGGTGTGAATTTAGTTTGGGATCCATATTTGTAAGTAAACTATTAAACAGTTTTTAAAACAGTCTTAAAGGTTACTTATATCATAAATGGATGTTTTTATTTGCTTTAAATTAATATTCAGTAGATTCCTCTTCCTTTTTTTCCAATTAATTTCACAGAATTCATTCTGTGTAAGCTCAGATAAGTGAGGCCTACAATCAATCAGTTCCAAAAAGAAATACAAAACCTGTGCTTATTGAAAGAAAACAAGTTGGCAAAATATAATCCAATATTTGGTAATAATATAGCATTGGAAGAAAGTCATAAGCAATTATTTGTAGGCCGGTCACTGCTTAACATCACAATGTAATCAGGTGGGGAAAAAATTAAATATAAAATTTGTCACTTTTTTTAGGAAATTGTTATGAGCAAAGTCAGTAAATTATAGTACAATGCGATAGCATTAAACTAGACTAGCCTTTTCAGGAAAAAGAAAATATTCTCTGGGTCAACGTGACATAAGGGTTAAATCCATTCCATTGGTTTTCCTCCAAAATCAATGCTAAACATGCGGAAAAAAGTTTACATATTCCTCTTCTTAATGTGTCAGTCCACAAGAATGTCTTACAGGGATCGTATCATGTGGAATCAAATTTTCATAATGTAATTTTAGAACTCAAAACATCCTCCTCAGAGGAAAAAAAGTATTTTATTGAATCTAAGCTGCTTATTCCAAACATTACTAATGTTATAAGTGGAAAAGAAACGACATGATGGGACCATTTTAAGATCTTAGCCATTTGTATTGCATGCTAGAGACCAGTTTTTAACATTCAAGTCTATTTCGATAAGGAGATAGAGAAGAAAGAATAAAACTAGGAGATCTACTTATCTATAAGCCAAATCCAAGTAAATGAAGAATATGGTGTTTCTAAAGCTACTAATTAAAAGTTTGCCTGAGGAACAGAGCAGTAGCCTGCTGTCAGTCAGACTCAATTATAGAAGAACCAAGAAAATGAGATGAAACTTGCAGTCTGGCTGGAGGTGTGTTTTCTTTAGACGCCACAGCGGGCTGAAACTCAACCAATCTGGCACACGCTCGAGCTGCAGTTACCCCACCGCGGACAAGAAGCCGAGTAGCAGAGCTGTAAATTACAAACTCCAGGAGATTGTTCATCCTAACTGTGGTTTGACTGTGCTGTTGCAAGCCTATGGTACATAACAGCAAATTCCACCTGATGTATGTCGAATTTCTTCTGAATAGCCTCTAAACTGAGACTTACTCTGAGATTTCATGACTGAGACTTCAAAATAGCCTTCAAAATTACGGAGTTTCCTGAAATAAACATAGAAAATACGTTTTTTATAAATACTTAAAAAAACAAAAACAAAGATTTTTAATCGAAAAATTATTATTCGAAATGGTCGATTTTTTAATAATTTGATTCACTGAAAATATTACTTCAGTTTTTCAGCTTCACAAATTCATGTTCAAATCAGTGTGTTGCCATTTCTCTGTAATTGTTTGTTAAATTCACTTGGAATTTCTTCAATGTTTCAGTGCATGACAATTTGACAAATTAATATAAAAAAACAAGATTTTGCAACAGAAATGTGAGTAGTGTTGTTGTGAGTGGCGTTACTAAGTGGTTGCCTATATGTAAAAATTTCTCGTTACTTTACAGCTTTTGTTCAGTTCAAAAATCCTATTATTATCATTGTATCTAACTCGTAAAAAAATAAATGAATAAAATGTGTAAATTAAAGACTATTGGAGTATGTTTTACAAGACAAAACGTCTACTTTCTACTTCAAAATTTAATCTTTTATTCAATGTGATACTTGATGTTTCTTTGTAATTATTTGTGAAATTTATTAGCAATTTTTGTGTGAAAACTGTTTCACCACCATTTTTTCCAGTGTTGTCTAAAAGAAAAAAATAACAAAACAAACGAAAAAAAAACATGAAATGTTTAGAATTTGGAAATGTATATTTTGAACATTCAGCGCTCTGTTTTTTTCTGTCATACGAAGTGTACAGTATCGCCTGTAGAAATACACTATTTTCTCTCACTCCGTCCTCCTACAGAGAACTTTGTGTGTAAAGTGAACAGTGAATAATTGAACATTTGTGTGCAATGTGAGCAAAGACTATGATATTCTGGTGGCTAAATATGATTTTTTCCACCTGTCTTATTTACCGCCAGTCAAAAATGACACTATAAATGTTGCTCAACAAGCTGCACATTTTCAGATAGCACCATTATTTATAATATAAAATGACAACTGTGTAAAGAAAGCCTAGCCGCACTGTGCCACACAGTCTAATGAAACACACCAGTCACTAGGTGGCTTCCAGCAACAGGGTGGGAGAGGAAGAAGGAAAGAACTTCCTGCTGTGAGCCACAAGTGTCCTGGGGAACACACTGAAGCCAATTACATCCTGAGCTAGAGAGCACACACAATGCTCTGACCTGTGCAACTGTTTGTCTGGTAACGCTTGGCAACACCAACATGCAATATGTCATCGCTCTGTGATCGGCTTCCCGCATCTGTCAATACAATGTGGCATATCATCAGCTCCATAGAGTTTTTAAAGAAGTCTCTTTTGCTCACCAAGTCTGCATTCATTTGATCAAAGATGCAAGAAAAACATAATATTATGAAATATTATTACAATTCAAAATAACTATATATTGTAAAATGTAATTTATTCCTGTGATCTTCAGCTGAATTTTCAGCATCACTACTCCAGTCTTAAGTGTCACATGATCCTTCAGAAATCATTCTAATATACTGATTTGCTGCTCAAGAAACATTTCTTATTATTATTATCAATAACACTTGTGCTGCTTAATGTTTCTGAAAACCATGACTGTACGTGCATTTAAGTTTGGAGTATTTATAGTGCATTAAAAAAAGAGCTTGCTAAGGAAATGCCGAGTGTTTTAGCTCAGACCCTTGACTCTACAGAGAGGCTGCTGAGTGATCTTGACGTTTGCATTTTGTTGTGTTGGACACAGGACACAGAATTCACTCTGTTTCCCATTAGAGAGCGTAGAGGGCAGATAGCATATCTCAACAGAGTTATCCTGTGGAAATAGAGGTCGCTATCTGGACAAATATACCAGTTATAGGGCTCAGGCCTTTGGCGTGATTTGAAATGTCTCCAGCTAAACGCTTGGCTTACACAGGAAGGATTCACCAGTTTCCAAAAAGTATGTTTTTCTGTATTCATTTACTGAATGGAAGAAATATTTTCCACACTGGAAGCGAAATGCTGACGTGAAGTGATGAAATCAAAGCCAGTCAAAACATATTTGATGTCTACTATAGACTGCTACAGGGATGATGTATTTTTGTAGGCCAAAATCCAGAAACGAGTTATCACTTTAGTACCTCCGGTTCCATCGTCCTCAAGTCAATGGGTTTCTGTGATGTTTTTTTGGTTAAATGTCTGAAATTGGGTCTGTGGTTAACACAAGCTCAAAATATTTTCACATTTGTTCTATAACACTGAATACATTAGTAATATCCCCTTGTGTGCATGTGTGTATGTGTGTATGTGTGTGTGTGTGTTTTAAAGCTTTTACATGTCTTGAAAAAGGCAGTTGCTAACAGGTATAGCTTGGTGAGACATTAACTGTATTCACGCCAGGCAACATTCAACAGGCAAACTTATCTAATAAAAATTAGAATTTTTATTTATTTTATTTTTCTTTTTTAATTAAAGACTGAAAGACTTAATGGAAGTTTAATGTTGGTGACGTTGAAGTCATATTGAAGTCATATGACCATGGTGCAGTTTGTTTGTAGCCTAGGTTTAGCTTACTAACTTACTTACTTCTGTTGATTGTATTTAGGCTTCAAAATTCATAAAAGCTGTGCTGATTTGTGATAATATGAGAATATGACAATATGATGGTTTCTGTGCAGGACTGTGCATTCATGAGACTCTATTAGCACAGCAGTCCACTCTGACTCACCCTGGAGAAGCAACATTCAAAAGTTGTGAAAAATCAAGATGGAAAAAAAGCAACATGAAATACAATCTATGTGCTTCTTTTCTGAAGTAAATGTATCTGTTGTGCTCATCGCAACCATAGATACGTATAGATGCCCTATTGGACCGCACCAGGCACATGGTCAAGCGTTCAAGCGTTTTCGGTCGTGTAGTGTGGACGGAGTTCGTTTCTGAAACCCAGTGAAAACGCCAGTGTAGACGAGGATCGTTTTCATTTTAAAACACTGTTCTAAATGAAAATGCACTAGTGTAAATAGGGCCTCAGGTCAGTGAAGAAAGTACAAAGAAACTTTTTTTCTAAGCATTGTTTTTTTTCATGTCGTGTTTTTGCTTATCTTAATTATTCACACCTTGTGTGATTTTCCTGGGCGAGTCGGAGCTGAACTGCAGCACTAATAGAGTCCCGTGAACACACAGCCGTTCACAGAGACCAGAGGCCAAGTCAGGATATTCCTTGAATAATATGGTACATTTCAGTTTGTTTATCATATACCCACAGAACACTTGGAATATACAGGACGTGTCGCATGGGACCACTCTGTGATACTTTTACGTCTTTTTAAAGTGCACTTGTTGGCTGAGGCTCTTTACACTTACTCCGCCCACCAACATGGGGTTGGGATATACAGCATTACAAAAGATGCCTGCTAATCAACAGCTCCAGTGGAGTAGGTTGTAAAACATATAGCAGATCAGAAAGGCATTAATTTCAATACAATAAAGGAAATAATTGAAAAGTGGAAAATAAAGTGCCTCATGAGTGTTTATCGGTTAGGGTTAGTGGTAGTTGCAGGCATCCATTTAATAATTTTAATCAAAATGATCATTTACACTCACTTAATGTAAATTGCATCTATCGCTGCCTTTTTAAAAAGCTTGCTGTTGATCACCAAACACTGCCATTATATGGACAAGCACACACAGAACATTTAAAAAAAAAAATGTTGTGGCCCAAAAAGAAAGAAGGGCATACGGCATTAAGAACAACACAAAGGTGAGTATGATGACTTCATTTTCATGGGTGAACTATCCCTTTAACCAATGAGATTTCAGTGTGGGTGGGGCTAGCCAACATGAAGCAGTAAAAATAAAAACTTTTTATATAGTATATAACATGCAGAACTTAAATACTTTGCAAATGCTTCATTTTGACTTTATTGATGAGAAAGACAGTTGCACAACAACTAAGGCGCAAATACAAGGCAATGATCCCTAACTGGTTTTGCAGACAGAAATCTGATCTTCTAGATGGTATAATATGTAGAATAGTTATTATGGCTTGAGAATGCCTCTGCTTTCTGACAGCATGTGGGCCACCCAGCGGGAGATCACGACTCTGTCTGAATCATCTTTCAACAGCCAATGACAGCAGACCTTCATCCATCATTTCCTCCCCATTGGCAGCCATTGTGCAGATGTAGTCATGATTGGACTCTGTTCATTTCTGCGTTCAGTGCAAATGTAGCCTTTGATGTGACGGTAACAGCAATGTTGAGGAGGCTAGTTTGAAACTGTTAGCCAAGCTACATTACAAGCTACTCATCATTTAAAGTAGTTCAACTACAGATTGTCCCAGCAGCGGCAGCAGATCTGAAAGGAATCTTGGGTAATTGGCTGGAATAATACAAAAAAAAAAGTGGGTAATAGTAAAGGAATCTGATTTCTAGCCCTGGCTTGAACATGTGGCGTCACAAAAAAGAGTTACTGAATCAAGAAGCACGAATTCTGTTTGTCTGTGCCAGTGTGTGTAACCAAAAAAAAAAAGTGTGTGTGTGTGTGTGTGTGTGTGAGAGAGCGAGAGAGAGAGAGAGAAAGCAGAAAAAGTGTCCGTTTACTCTAGCATTCATTATTCTACTTTTTCTCTCTCTAGCTCAGGGTGGTCCTGTTAGCCAGAGCGCTATCACAATCACAAGCCAAAAAGATTCAAATCGGCGCAGCAAAACCAACAGAAACATAAATGTCACACCACACAAGCAGATATTGACTCTCTCTGTCATACACAACTACGCACAACCCTTAAACCCCAAAATACATGTTTACTTCTGAGCTACTGTTGTGGTTGCCCACTAAAAGAATGTTAGCACGGTCAACATACTGTGTCATCAGTTTTTCAAACAATACTTACACATACGGTGTGTTTAAATGCTTAAATTATGTTTTTAAGGAATTTCTTGTACATGTGGCATGGTAATACCATGGTATTCTTTGAATGCCTCGGAGAATCATGTAAATATAATGGTTTGTAGTTATGAGTTGTAATGTTGTGGGTTTTTAATGACTTGTATTATCTACACTCTTAAAAATAAAGGTTTAAAAGGTTGTTTTTGCAATGATACCATTCCTCAAAAAAACAAAACCTTTTTTTCTTAGTTTGAAGAGCATTTGAATAATCTGAAGAACCTTTTTGGAATGGAAACCATCAACTCCAACAAAGAATCTTTATTTTTAGGTAGGATAGGCGATTTCGGAAAGGCTCGTGATAGCAAGCTAGCTTTGAAAGCAAGATCCCCACTCTCCCTGCATAATCACTTTGCAAAGCCACGCTTCCCCCAAAACACATGAAACCTGCGACACGATGAGAGATGCCATTGGTGGAGGATTGAGTACGTGCCTATGTGTCGCATACACATGAGAAAACATTACAGTACAAAGAGCATAGTATTACTATAATAGTGCCTTTCATTCTCGCTGGAACGCGCTTATGACGTATCATGTCTGCGCAAACAGGGTGCACAGAGGTATGCAAATACATATTTGACAGGCAGGCAGGACAGCCTATCATAATGTTCAGACCGAACATTTTGATTGCATGAACATTTTATGGTCCTACGCCTTCCACAAATGACATAAATACATATAAATACATTTATACCACTTAATTTAATGAATGCTATAAGGGTGTGAAGAGACTTTAAAAAAAGCATAACAAAAAATCTTTTTGAACAAAATCACCTACCCTGCCTTTAAGGGGGTGTTTAAATGACACCAACTAAAAATGGAAAACTCTTTAAGCATTTTGGCTGTTCATTCAGTTTTGGGGGCCTGAAAACAAAACTTTTGAAAAAGTTTTTAAAAGCAATGCCACTATCATCTCTTTCTAAACTATGAAAATGTACGAACTTATGAAAATGGCGAAGTCATACACATTCATATTACATGTTCAGTCTATAGGTATGTGCACATGTGCGTAGTGTTTCTTTACATTGCCACCTACTGGCCTGGCCTGGCATGCATAATACAGTGGCTTTAGCTGTTTTTACAACATTGTCATCTGTATGCAAAACATCTCTGTCCAGTAAATGTAACCTTAGAGTGTAGAGTGGAGGATGGCTAATGTCAGATATATTACTCTAAATAAATAATCCAATTTCATTGTAAATGAGACTGATTGCTGAAATTAAAAATACTTATCTAATATATTATTACATTTACAATTTTTTTTTATTTTATTTTAAATTTGATTAATTTTTTAAATGGTTATTGAAATTTGTTTTGTTTTGGTGATATTTATTTTATTTTATTTTATTTTATTTTATTTTATTTTGTTGTTAACTAGTCTATGATTATTGGCCTCTCAAAAGCCCAAGTAGGTCAAATATTGTCTGATTAGATTAGATTAGATTAAACTTTATTGTGCAAAATGCAATACAGGTTAGCATCTAACCAGAAGTGCAAATAGCAATCTACGCATAAATATATGGAAGATTCTCTGGTTGTGAAAGAGATAGAAATTCCTTCAGTCATTGATTCAGTATCATAGTAAATATAGTGTTACTGTACACTACTGCCACAGAACCATTTTATTCAGTTTCAGCATTTCACAGATGAGCCTTTATTTTCCCAAGACAAGTGTATTTCAAAAGTGATATCATCACAGGACCTGAAACCTGCCGGAAAGCTTTGGCAAGAATTTCGACCCCTGGGATGAAACACCAGCGCAGACATCCAAAAAGATATTCAAATAATACCCAAAAGGCCGATCGCAAATATACACCGACTGACGGGGGATTAAAAATATAAATATTAGCAGGGAAACAAGCAGAAGGCCAAAGCAAGCAGACCCTTCCACCAGAAAATGGACCACCTCTCCTAACCAGCCTCTAAAAGCAGGATATATCGTGTTTTCTCTGAACTCCCATAAAGCCAAACAAAGCCTTTTGGCTCATAAGTCATGTGTGTTTTGAATTATGAGCTCAACAAAACAAAATCCCTAAAACATGGAGCTCTTTGCCCAGAGGACTGGTGATACACTGGGGTTTGGATTTTGAAATCCCAAAATACATCCCTTTTGTGTTTTCTTTGTCTTGTTCTGTTCTGTTTTTTTTCATCCCCCTGTACTTTACCACAAAATCACAAGCCTGCGATCCTACAGTTTTGGTTAGTCAAACAATGCTTGTGGTTTAGTGGATGTTTTTAAAATGGCTATAAATAAACGAAATGTAATATTAAAGACTTATTCTCTAGAGAACAAAAATAGCATAAACAGTCAATAGCAAGTAAGTCCATAAATACTATAAATCCATTTAAAATCTGTTGTTCTTTCGCCTTAATTTTCTTTTTAAAATATCCATCAGAGGTGTTTCCCAAGGAATTCTGTCATCATTTACTTACCCTCAAGTTGTTCCAAACCTCCAGTTTCTTCTGAGCACAAAAGAAGATATTTTGAAGAATGTTTCAAGCAGTTGACGGTAGCCACTGACTATAGTATGGGGAAAAAACTACTATGAAAGGCAATGGCTACATCAACTGTTTATCTTCTTTTGTGTTCAACAGAATATAGAATCTCATACAGGTTTGGAACAACATGAAAGTGAGTAAATAATAACAATTTTCATTTTTGGGTGAACTATCCCTTTAAGGTTAAGGAAGTGAGCAAATACATATCTTTAGGTGTTAAACTTAGGCTATGTGCGTTGTGTTGAGCAGAGATGTGGCACAGTTAATCTGGTAGATAAAAGACTTACACTGAAGGAAGCTCACGTTTTCTTTTGAGATCTCTTAATGAAGTAACTGCTATCTCAACGGCAGATCTTAATACTCTTCAGATTGTGTGTTTTCTGCCCTGATGTTGAATGGTTTGCCCTGAGTGAGTCATTGAGTCGGCGGACTGCAGGGGCATTAGGAGATGTGTAAGTTTCCATGCAGTGGGTGTCAGAGGCAGCTCTAAAGGACTGACCAGCAGTCCACCTGCTTCCGATTACAGCTCAAACTCACTCCTGCTCTCATTTCTCTCTCTCTTAGCATTTGTTTTCATTTTTGGGGCTTCATTTTCTTCTCATTTAGGGACAGGAATCACACAGAGGTAATTTTGTGTGATTTAAACTATTTCATTTCCTATTTTTAACAAATAACTTGATATTCTTGAGGCGCACTGGTAACACAAGTTTCTTAAAAATTTGTCTAACCACAAACTGCTGTGTGATGACAAAATCAGAAGATTTTTTTATGTTTATTATATGCTATGATAGTAATATTTTAGACCAGTCAGATTTCATAGTGGGTGGGCTGTACTCATTTGCATCTAACCACAGCAACTTTTACTGAATTTATAGTCTATCACTGCATGCATTCCCTGGAAATCAAACCCATAATCTTGGGGTTGCTAGTTCCATGCTCCATTGTTTGAACTAGAAGTATTTTTTCTCCATCCCTCAGAGGGATGCTACAGTAATGCAAACTAAGTAATTGATACAAAAAAAAACCTGGAAAAATAAATAATGGATTTATTATTATATATAATGTATTAAAATAAAATATAAAAAACCTATAAATTGCTATTTTACTTTTTCATGATTTTAATAATTGCAATATTTTTTAATAGAAGTAATCGCTTAAAAAGTTTTAAAAAAGCAATATAATGTAATTATTATTATTATAAATAATATAATAAAAAAAATTATATAATTGAAAATTTCTATAAAATACCATTAATATTAGAAAAAAAATTTAAAATTATTTTTTTTTCCTGAAAACTGAGCAAGAGGAATTTTTCTCCTTTTTACTCAATGTAATGCTGCAGCAAGAAACTAAGTAATTGATTTAAAAAACAATTGAAAAAAGAAATGTAAATATATATATACATACATATATATATATTTCTTTTAATTATAAACAAATTAATCTAAAAAAAGGCTAAAATTTTACTTAAGACTGTTTGAGCAAATGAATGAAAGTCAAGTAACTTATAAAAAAGTGGAAAGAAGAAAATAAAAGTTAATAATGTAATTATTAATATTATTATAATAAATAAAATAATGCAAATTAAATATTATTTAAAATATATATAAAACCTATGTTTTTCAAAATTTGAATTTTTTTTTAGTTAAATGAAATTTCATTAACACCTTTAAACACAGATGAGGAACTGAATGTCTAGCAGTTATTGTTTTCTGCAGGGGGACTGCAGAGGTTTTATGACATCACCCTTTTGCACAATTCTTTCATCAGACTTTTGGTCCGGCAACAGCACTGAGAAAACCACAGATGGTCCGCAGACCTCGAGCAGCTCTTCATGGTAGCCCAGAAATCTGCTCACGGTTCCTTTTAGTCTGCTTGCATCACAGCAGGCCAAAAACACCACGACCCACGAGGACCACAGTGGAACAATGCAGAGAGATCCAACGCAAGACAATTCCAGCAGTCTGCTCTGTGTCAAGAGCTGCGATGCACGTCTGCCTTAATTAGCTTCCACGCACGGGTTAACTTGCTTATGTGAACGTTCAGTCCTCAACAAAGTTTTGCTAACAGAAACAGCAATCTGTAAACTATATTCATTCAATGTTAGTGCGATCCCTGATAGAAGTCTACACATAAATCTGGAGCGCAGAAATGTCTTTTTGTAAGTTTCTGACTGAATGGAGGATTGCTCTAATTTGGTATTGATTGATTGATCACAAAATATTGAAAACCTCCTGCTCCTACAATGAAAATTAATGTTTTAAAAGTTTCCAAAGAAGCAGAATTTTCCTCTGGTTTCCAAGTCTAAACATGCTTTTAGTTAAATCTTTTGTGAAAGTTTCTATCTTAGGAATGCTGTGGGTCATCAATGAAATTTTATACTTTTATCAAAGGAGATAAATCAAAGTACTGATAAAATACTTTTATCAAACGAGATTTTATCACCATTGTATGGATTGTATGCCTGTTTCAATCATGAAAAAAAAAAAAGGTTGCTGATCATTTAGATTCCATGGCCTAAAAAAAACAAATTGCACGACGTAAGCTCAGAATCCTGAGGGGAAAAGTCCAAATTGTGAGATATAAGCTCAGAATTGCAAGAAAAATGTCAGAATTTTGAGTGTATGTCTCACAATTATGAGAAACAAAGTCCAGAAAGTATTTTTTTTTATTATGTGGTAGAAACAGGCATCCATACTGCTTTTTCAATCTAAAGTTTAAATACTGCAGCTATAAAATAGATAGGTGCATTATGAGACATTAAATTCAATATTATACCAAAGAGCAATGAAAATGACACATTTAGTTCTTTTAATCCCACAAAATTGATTTAGTTACATCGCTTCTCATATCTGACAAAGATAGCAGCGTTCACATACCAAGCCATCAGCGGCTCTGATAGATCTCTATGCTTGAATAGTTGATGAAAAGTTAAATGCGTCATAAACTGTGGCATCATGCACCTGATTTTTGAGGAGTGTCAATTCTGGCTTACTTGACAAGCTAATGTCCCTCAAAATAAACCACTGTACTTATTCATAACTATTTTAACTCATTTTGAAAGCTGAGGTCTCTTAAGTTGTATCTAAAGGGTTTTATCTTCATCCTCCACAATGCAAATGTGGAATATATGACAGGTAAATTCACACATACGTACATTTTACTGTACAAATGTTATATTGCTATACTCATATCTTACAAAGATACAAATTTCTCATACACTACCAAGACATCAGTAGCTCTGAAAAAAACTCTGAAAACTATTATATACTGTGAGATCTCTACGTCTTAAACAGTTGATGAAAGTCAAAATGCATCATTTTTTAAATAAACTGCAGCATCAGTATCAATTCCGGATTACTTGACAAGATAAAAACCCCCTAAAATAAAATACTTGACATTTTAGCTATTTCATGTAGCAGAACTTTCCATTTGAAACAAATGATAGACTGACCAAATTTACACAAGCAAATAAATGAATGTCAAGGCGTTTTAGAGCTTTTTAAAAGAAATATGCACATTTATTTTCACAAATGCATAAAATTTTTCAGAAGCTGCATTCAAAATTGTCTGATTGCGCATGACAAGATGCTTTTAATTGTAAAATCCAAAAAATAATTTTAAACAGTTTTTAGGTGGCGATAAGTATTTTTCTATCAAATAATTTATAGTATTTATTACCAATAAAAGTGACATTGTAATTTTAACCTCTGCACATGACTTTAAAAAATATATATATTATATTACATTATATACTCCCTATTTTTAAAGTAATGTGGTGATAATTAATGCATTTTCAAATAGCAGGTGTGGTTTTAGTGTTTGCAACTACATGACCTATTTTGACAATGTTTTCTCAATCTGGTGGCTTTTTGCCCTGCATGTTTTTGCAAGTTTGGCAAAAATTGTACAGTGGATAGATAAAATCTGGAAGTATCTATCTAGATAACATTCCTATCATCATGTGAATGCTACACCTAATTTGCCACAAATACCTGCCTTGCCCATCTCATTCCACGAAGTAGAATGGGAAGAATCCAGACAGAATGACTTACACTTAATTATGAGGCACTTGATCAAATCAAATAAATTCGTACCAGATGCAACAATCTGTCTGAAAACAGTTTGAGACAAAACTTTTTTTTTTGACCAGTCTCATTTACAGCTTGATCATCGAGCCTTCCTGTTCACCTCTGCATCGTCGCGTGCAAAAGCACACAGTGGGAAAACAGCTTCTGTCAGTCATTTCTCATATCATGAGGGTGCCCTCATTCTCCATTCATGGGAATGAACTTTTATTTATAACCACAGGCCCACTGATACACAGTAATCTACTGCACAACAATGTTTGCATGTGCATGACGGCCATCTGTCAGGAGCGTTTGATATCTGTTCACACTTTTTTCATTTAGTTTTTGACTTCAACAAGTGACAACAACCTCATCAAATAGATGATATAGCTTGATGCTTTTGTTAAGGAGTCATGTTTAACACGGCATGAATAGAATAGAGAAAATCATTTACGGCAGTAAATGTGACGGGCCATAAAAAGAGCAACTTATGAATTTGATGAAACACCTGCAGGAGCCCTTATTATGATAAAATTGCAAAAATGAAAGGAATTATACGGTCCTTTCACAATGAGACAGATACTATTTTCTTCCTTAAACCGACTTTTCATCTGGAAACCAGCAGTTTACTTTCGACTCGCCAAAACAAACAACAAGACTGATGTAATATTTCCTTCAATCTGATAATGACACCTGCCTTGCAATAACACGACAAGCCTTTTCACCAGATCTCGCCCTCCAGAATGCTTCCTTCCACAGAATGGATGTTGAAAGGCACTTCCAAACTCAGTTACACCCACCCACCCATTAAGCTGAGCAGCTATGAGCACTGCCTGTGAGTGATTTCAAGCTAAATTTGTTGCAAAATAAATGCAACAGTAGGATGTTTTAAAATGAGATTACAACAGATTTGTTTTAATCTATAATCAAATGTCTCAAATCTAATCTAATGATCAATTTTAGGAGTAAAAATGATGTGGGATTATATAATAGGATTTATGCGGAAACATGGACACGTTGTTAGGCATTCACATGGGTAAAATGTGGGTAGAATACTTTTTTTCCGAAGTATTCCTCACATTAAATATGTGAATAAAAGGCCTATTCTTCTCGCAACAAAAGTTGCAATAAAGTAAAACCTATATAAATTAATTGACATATTTTCAATTATAATGAATGCAGTTTGTTTGGAGCATTTTGATGGTATTTTAACAGCCTGTTTGAATAAGCCACTGTTCAGGTTGAGAGTCTCCGTTAGATTCATATGTTCAAAAGATTCTGATAGGAAAATGAAATAAGAAAAAAAAATCATCCCAAACTCCTGAAATTAAAAAAAGAAGACTCATTTTGATTCTGTATGATCTGATGTTATACTTTTGGAACTAAAGTTGATCAATTAATCAAGAAAAAAGAAAGAATGAAACTAAAGGCTGAGATCTATCTTCTTTTTTACCTTATCACCCAATCTTTTAAACATTTTAGAGATTTCTGCTTCTTGTGAGATCCAAAAATCCGTAACCACTAATGAAATATCTCCATATTCAGCATAATACGCATTTCTTTCATCATAATCTGCCTATACCAATTTGAGTGAAAATGGCTTTCAGGGTAATACAAACTATTTCAAAGTTTCAATGAGTATTTAATGTAGCCTCAGACTTTTGGACTGGGAAAACACTTCATTTGCACTAACAATTGTCACTCTATATAGGCTATAGGTAATAACCACAGATCCTAGTTAAAGCAGGAGACTTTGATTCATACATTTTCATATTTCACTATACCATCATAATACGCATGACTCATTAATGAAATCTATTATGAAATGTTTGCCTACAAACAATCATCAGCACTTGTTGAGGTAAAGTACATCAGAAATGTCTCACTGACTCATTCAATGTATATTAAATGTAGCCTCAAACTTTCAGACTGGGGAAACACTTCATTTGCATTAACAGTCGTCAGTGCATGTAATAACCACAGATCCTAATTAAAGAAGGAGACTTTGATTCATATTTTTTTATATTTCACTATACCATCATAATAACATTTACGCATGACTCATTAATGCAACTTATTATGAAATGTTTGCCCTAGGCTGCACTTGTTAAGAAGTAAAGCGTATCAGAAATGACTCACCGACACATTCGTTGGCCTCTCTGGCCGTCGCGCGTTGCCAGGGCCGGTCGTAGTGGAACGGCTTACACCTGTCACACTCCGGTCCCGCCGTGTTGTGCTTGCACTCGCACACTAGGTTCCCTTCGCGGTCCTTTACGCACTTTGACGCGTGCCCGTTACACTTGCACCGACCGCCGACCTGCAGGTCAGACACGGCGTAAAAATACGAGTCCCTGGCGAGCTCCGAGTCATCCTCGTTCTCATCCCCGAACGTGTGTAGCCGGTTGAAGGTCACTTTGATATCGGTGGCCGTGACCCAGTCCTGCAGGACTGGAGAGTTGTCGAAGTCATGCGCGGAGGGCCTGCCGTCCAGCGTGCTGAACGCGATGAGGCCGCCCGTTAACGGCTGCATGTCTGTGTGCGAGTCCGTGCAGATCGCTTCCTGCTCGTTCTGCTTGGTGATCGCAGCTTTGCTTGGTTTGTTGTACATTTTCTTGCACTGGGTTGAGTAGAACTGAAACGGCACCCAGGTTTTTCCGTAATCCATGGACTTGAAGATGGCCATGGATTCAGGGCGAGGAGAGCAGAACTGGAGGCTCACGTAAGTCACCTCGAACTTCTTCCCCAAGGACAGCGTAAGGGTCACATTTTGTGGGTATTGCACGTAGTTCTCCGACTGCCAGCAGGTGAGGTTGTGAGGGTTGTTGAGGTCTGTCAGGTACGCGGGAGGGTGCGACTTTTTGGGGTCCGTGGCGTCGCAGATGTTGCAGTCCCTCGATCTTTCCTCGCCCTTCTCGGTCACCACGCAGTACCGCGACGACGGAGAGCCGCAGGTGCTGGATACGCGCACGTCTTTCCCGAACGCGGAGTTCACAAAGTCAGGGATGCAGCGTCTGGGGTTGCCGTTCTCGTCATAACATGGGTCCGGTGGAGAGGATTGAGCCGCGAACATACTCATTCCGTATCCACCGCGAGCACCAGCCACCATCCCGATGATGGACACCGTGGAGACGCACGTTACCAAAATCCTTATCATTGCAACCCGGGGTCCTCGGTGTCCCTGAAACAGCACTGAACAAATAAAGAAACTTTTGCATTTAAAAAAAGACCGAAATGGATGTATTTAGAATAATTTAGCTTGTAGTTTTCAATAGCTATGCTATGTGTGTAAGATTTGTGCGTAATTGCAGGCGACTTTTTTAAAGACAAATCCACAAAATGCACTATACCTCTTTGCTCGGGTGGAGAAGTATGGCAAACCCTTCTAAAAAGAAATTATAGGGTACTCTCCCTTTCTTTTCTCTCTACCGGATATGTTGTAATCTCTTTTCCCACTTTCAACCGATATGAAACAGAAAACCTGCTATTACTTTCCGAGGCTCCCTTTCTTCCTCTGCCTAACTCATTCACACCTCTGCCTCTCTGTGACTGAGTGTCGCAGCTCAGCCCTTCTCTCTTTCTGCTGCTCTGCTTGTATTCAATAGGGGGTTCAGTCGTTTACCATTCTGTCTGTGCGCCTGCATGAGTAAAGCACTTTATTGCCCATGTGTGCAAGAAGCACAATGGAATTCTAATGTACGTTTATATAGTTGCATTGCGAGCTATTCTTAATTATATGGGAGCTTTTGACTATCTGAAAAAGTAAAACTTTCAACTATTTATTATTATATAAATTATATACAGTATATTGTTCTATATATACATTTTGACATTTTAATTAAAACTAAATGCATTGTTTTATTAAAAATAAATTAAATTAATTAAAATATCGTATAGGACTGAAAAAATAACTAATCACTGAATCACTCTTATTTTACTAATCACTATTAACTAATCACTAATTTACTCTTATTTTTTCTACAGTGCAAAACAAAGCAATAAAAGAAAAATGAATGAATAAATAAATAAAGGTCTGGATGGATACAGATTGGCATACAAATTGCTAGTTTGCATTTGCACAAGCAAAGTTGTACATTGCGTTTTGAGTTATAAACCCAAACCTCTTTCACTGGATCTGTGAAAACATAAATAAATAGCATATGCACATCATAAATGTGCAAATCCAGACGCAGCTCTGATTACACAAATCCACTGTTGGCCACCCACCGTGACCCGTACACTTGTTGATTCCCCGTTCCTCACAATAAAGAAATATCGACACCGTGTGGTAGAGTACAGAATAGTCTGACCAGCAGTGACTGACCTGACTGAGCTCTCTCCTCACGTACTTTTATATTTGAAAGTTGTTCTGGGTCAGTGCAGGCACGAGAATTGAGTAGGTATGTAAATGACCCAATAGATGACTTTCCAATAGTGTGGCATGTAATATTTGGCAAGTTCCCAATTGGCCATTTTTATAAGATTCTCTGAACCAGGAAATATCAAAATATTTAAATATTTAAAAATGATGTTTAAAGGTGTGTTTTTTGTTTTGTTTTTTTGCTCCAAAGTTTTGTTCAAGCTAATACTGCTAATACTATAGTGTATTTCAGACTTTCATGATAGGCCATATGTAAACTGCACACATAGTAAGCGGATATTCATGTTTTATAAACTTGTTAGAAAAATAACAAAAAAAAACTGTTTACAAGGGAATTTGTGATGCCTCAATAGAGGATGAAAAGAAGTAAAGATTTAAGCAGGAAACAATCGTTAGTGTTCATATTCTGTTGTTGTGTGTTGAATCAGCAGAAGTGCAGGTTAAGTGAAAGCCACAGTATCAGAATGGTCATGCCGCTTTAAAAGAGCGACAAATCCACAAGAAGGGCCTATTCATCTTCTAAAATGGCTAAATTAGATCACACATGTTTTTTTGTTTCTTGGCAGTAGATGAATGTTACATTTCTTATCCTGCATGTCAGCTTTTCTCGCCACTGTCCTTGGTGCTGAAGTCATGGACAAACTGGAATAATGTCATTATCACAGGTCTCAGAGAAATAGCAGGTTTGTAACTTTTGGTAGATTAAAGTCTTTAATGGTGACCAAATCTTGGAATACCTAAAATTGAATGACTTCTGATCTTTTTTGTAAAAGTATCCTTTTATATTTCAGTTTATTCAAAAATTCAGCTAATTCATATTGGTTTTACAAATATATTTTAATTTGAAAGCTCACCCAAAAATGAAAATTTGCTGAAAATTTACTCAGCCTGCAGGCCATCCAAGATGTAGATGAGTTTGTTTCTTCATCAGAATTGCATTGCATTGCTTGCTCACCAATGGATCCTCTGCAGTGAATGGGTGCCGTCAGAATGAGAGTCCAAACAACTGATAAAAACATCACAATAATCCATGACAAAGGAATCCTACTTGTGGATTATTGTGATGTTTTTATCAGCTGTTTGGACTCTCATTCTCACGGCACCCATTCACTGCAGAGGATACATTGGTGAGCAAGACTCTATTTTAGCACTATGTTTCGGGTTGCTTCCCACTTGTGTGCTACAAGAATACATTAGAGTTTTCCATCAGTGCTGGTTTCTATTCGATTCACGTAGGCACAATGGATTTTTATGACGACTGACCAGTGATGACTCAAACATGTGAAATACACAAATACAGAACTTAGGTCATTTTAACAACCACTAAAAACAGGAAATGCATGTGCACGTCGGTGTTCAAGTTTCTCATGTCCTCTTTTTCATCAGCAAATGTTAATGTCACAGATGGGGATAATCTCATAACTCCGCCTACGCCTATAGTTAGTCATTTTATTTATTTATATATATATTTTTGTGCATGTAAAAATATGGTATAGTACAGTATACTGTCATCAGTGAAGCTCCTTACCTCTTTATCTTCTCATTTTGGGGTGAAATGAGAATAAGACAGACAGTCATGACATAAAAGCCACGTGTGAGATGTTCTCAGTGTTGTGGTGTATGAATAGGAAGTAAACTGTTTCCTCACATACAACAAGAGCTGTGTGCAGATATACAAAAAGGAAAGAATTCCTTTTATGTGCATCTGACTGAGGTATGAGGGTTTCAGAGTCTGTCATCTTAGAAAGCAAATATCGTTTTATTGGTTTGCTAAAAAGAAGGAGAAACAATATTTATTTATTTATTTATTTATTTATGTCCTTGCTTCTTTTTCTGAACATACATCACTTCTCAAAATGTAATCATTCAATCAAGCCATCCGTCATCTGTGGAGTGTGAATGAAGTGAAGCGGATTTGCATCAGACAAACAAAGGTAAACTGATTTAAAGTGTTCTGTGAACGTTCAGAACGTGCTTAAGTGAGTCTCATGGCACAAAAATCTGCCTCCAACAAATTTATTTTTATGTGTTAGTAAAATTATGGCGATGCAAATGTATTATTAACAAATTGTTTACCTCAGTCAAGGTGCTTTACATTGAGTCACCATAATGGATCTAAAAGATTTGTTAGTTGACCATTTTAATATATATAGTCATTCAAAATGGAGGCTGTTATATTCATTTAAACCTGTGAAATATAAAAAGATATAATAATATTTTATATATTCACAGTATTTATGTTAAATATAATATATTTATTAAAGGAAAAAAAGTGTTGCTCACAATCATTTTTGAAGCACTCTTTTAGAGGAATGAGGTGTAAATTAAAAATGATTTCAAAAAGTCGTTTATAATACAGAAATGTATTTAAAATGTATATTAAAAAATGCTAAATTTAACAGATTTTGATCAATATTGGAACAAGTTTACATACCTTAAAAATAGACATAATGTGTACATCAAGCTGGGTTTAGCTGCTCCATGTTTAGCATGGTCGTCCAGTTTGGCCATAGCTGGTTTGCAGGCTAGTTTTAGAGGGGTTTTGATCACTTCTTTAGCTGGTCAGTCTGGTCTTAGCTCCTCAGGCTCGAAGTCCAGGGGACCAACCAGCTAAAACCAGATTGGCCAGGCTGGGAAACCAGAAACAAGCCAAAACCAGCCAATCAGGCTTTGTTTGTTTTTTTATAGGGAGGTTTTATCTATTGTAATTAATAAGTAAAGATCAAATTTAAATATTACGTGACTGAAACCTGTTAGTTTCAGATTTTTGAAATACCTATGTGGGTAATTATTTAACCCGCCATTGTCCTCAATTCTGTTTCTGTATGTATTTAATTGATCAGTTAAGTAAAACCAGAATGACCACATCCTTTTTTGATGAACTTCTGAGTGCACTGAAGATTTCTTTATTTATTCATTCATTCATTCATACATTCGTTCATTAATTTTTCCTAAAACTATTTATTAGGGGTCATGTGCGTTGTTGGCCCTGTAAATTATCTGTCTTGTTCATGTACTGTATGTTATCATATAGTCAGTCATTATATCTGTCACTGGCAGTTCCATTTTTGTTCAAATCAAATCTAATATGAAACTCAAGTTTCGGCCTCCATAAAGGTGTGATGTCTGTTTTTTTCGCATTAAAAAAGAGCTCACTATGAGGTGATTTACTGCAGTTAGTGACAAGCATGAGTTTCTGAGCAATATGGGCCTTCCTACTCTGCACGCTGGTGAAAGGTGAAAAAAAACGACAGTCTACAAATAACCGCTTAGCTACACATTTGTATTGCAGGAAACCAAGCGAGTCTAGTCTTCAGTCTGTCTGTGTAAGAGAGAGAGAGAGAGAGACAGCATTTGAATGTCAAGACAGTGAAGTGCCTTTTTCTTTCTTTTAGCACAGGTAAGAACGCATACAGATGATCTGACAGGAAAAGAGACTTCCTTATGAGAAAGACTGTTGTCAAGATTATTCGAATACCTTCTGCTTTCGACTGGGATTGCCACAGTTTCACAGTTCCTTGTAGGAACAGCGGTTTTATGCATAGAAGGTAGGAATTTACTGTGCATTTCTGTATTGCACGTTATTTTTGTGTGGACAAGTTATTAAAATGTATTGTTTTTGGGTAGGAAGAAAGCAGAAGCATTTATCTTTGCAGAGTGTCAAAATGATAAAAATAAGGTTGTTTAGTGCTGCAGTTGAACATCAAGTGGCGGCCCAATGCAATGGCAAAATGCTTAGTATAGGGAAGTAACCTTAAAATAAATGAATAGTAATAAATGAATAGGTCTTAGAATCTTAAAATCTTAGAACTGTATGTTTTTACCATGTGGACAATACTTGTGTATATGAATCACTCTTAATTGTAATGTAGACATTTCAGTAAAGCTGCTTTGAAATTATATGCATTGTGAAAAGCGCAATACAAATAAAAGGGAATTCAAATCACACATTAAGTTCATTAATAGTACGATAAACCGCACAGGCCCAACAATATGCAAAAAGTGTGATTTACTAGTTGAACACACAGAACAATCACTATAATATATTAAAAGAAAAGTACCGTACAGCCAACAAAAGATATTGGAAGCATTTTCTTCTTCCTTTTTAAAAGTTGCTTATTTATTTTGCTATCCTGTGCGAGATTGTGTGATTAATTGCATTTTATTATTTGCATTTTTTTTGCCCCGCCCTCTGCGGCCTATTTTCAACAGTTGAGAATCTCTGATTTAATGTGTTTGATGCTCATTCATTTGTTGAATCTAAATATATAATTATGTCTAACTCATGATTTAGGAGCAATAGCAACATTCTGCTTCCTGTGCCGAGAACTGTACGGTCTTTTCTGCATCCGTGTTGTGCTCTCTATTTTGACACACTGCAATCTCGATGCAGGAAATGGCCGTAACATGCAGAAAAAGTATATTGTGCCAAAGTAATCATGTTCTCAAGTTCATTCATCAAGTTTTGCGTGCATTGTGATATATTGCTGATGTGCCTGTGTGCTTACACAAGAGCGTGCTCTCTTTTTTTGTGCTTGCAGACATGAAGGACCTTTCTAACTGACACATCCATGTCGTGTGGATATTATCTGAGCTGTGAAACCCACCATGGAAGAAACATGTACTAAAAACACTCTTTCCTGACACTTGCTACTGTGTTACAGATTACTGAATTCCGTTTCATACATTACTTTTAGTTTTATTATTGCACAGAAACATTCTCTCTGAGGGTTTGATATTGATGTTAAAGTTTTACATTTATTTCAGTTGTATTTTATAGTCTGGATTTGTTGCATTTTAGTAGTTTTATTCACCTACCATAGTATAATATTTATTTAATAGTGTACACTATAGTATATTACTGTAGACTACAGTAATATACTATAATGTACTCCCTGTAGTATATTACTGTTCAAAAGGGTCAGTAGGATTTTTTAATATAAATGTATATTTTTTATTTATATATAATAATTGATCAGGGTTTTTCTTCAACAATAAGAAATGTTTCTTGAGCAGCAAAGCAGCATTTAAGAGTGATTTCTGAAGGATCATGTGACACTGAAGACTGGAGTAATGATGCTGAACATTCAGCTTTGAATCACAGGAATAATTACAAAAAAACTGAAAATGCTTATTTAAAATTGAAATAATAAGCTGCATTAATGCTATATCTATTGTATGTTTGATCATATAAATGAAGCCTTTGTGAGCATGTGAGCATCCCTAGTAAAAAAAAAAACATGCCATAATTTATTTAAAATTTATTTCATATTTAGTATACTTCAAATCTATTAACATATTTACTGACATATCACTTAAAACTGACTGATATAACATTAAAATTAAAATGAAACTTTACTTGGAGAATATTAATATTATGTCTAAAATGTGTTTTACTATTCGTTACTCTTCGTGACTTTGTCAGCGTGGATTTCGAACGGCGTTGCTTAGCATCCATCTGGCGAATCTCCGCTCTCTACCCAACAAAACAGATGAACTCCTTCTGCTCTCCCGGACAAATAAGGATTTTTCTAACTCTGCTGCTCTGTGTTTCACGGAAACCTGGCTGAATGGCGACATACCGGACAGCGTGCTACATCTGCCTAATTACCAGCTGATCAGAGCAGATCGGGACACGGAATCAATGGGGAAATCGTGCGGCAGCGGGACGTGCTTTTACATTAATGAGAGGTGGTGTACAGATGTAACTGTGTTAAAGAAGATGTGCTGTTCTGATCTAGAAACGCTCTTCATTAACTGCAAGCCGTTCTATTCGCCGCAGGAGTTCTGCTCGTTCATTCTCGTGAGTGTCTACATTCCACCGCAAGCGCACGTGAGCACAGCTCTACAGAAACTCGCTGATCTGATCACAGACACAGAACAACAACACCCGGACTCTGTTTTAATCATTCTCGGGGACTTTAATAAAGCAAATCTCTCCCGTGAACTGCCAAAATACAGACAGCACATCACATGTCCCACCAGAGACAGTAAAATACTGGATCACTGTTACACAACAATAAAGGACGCATATCACTCTGTTCCACGAGCAGCTTTAGGATTCTCTGATCACTGTTTGGTTCATCTTATTCCATCCTACAGGCAGAAACTTAAATCTGCAAAACCTGTATTAAGAACTGTTAAAAGATGGACTAATGAAACAGAGCGGGACTTACAAGCATGTTTCTCTCTCACTGATTGGACTGTTTTTGAAGCTGCTGCCATCGATCTGGACGAGCTCACAGAGACTGTAACATCTTATATCAGTTTCTGTAAGGATATGTGCATTCCTACCAGGACTCATCTATTCTACAACAATGACAAACCATGGTTCACTGCCAAACTCAGACAGCTCCGTCAGGCCAAAGAAGATGCTTACAGAAAGGGGGATAAAGTCTTGTATAAACAGGCCAAATACACACTGGAAAAGGAGATCAGAGTGGCAAAGAGGAATTATTCTGACAAGCTCAGGAACAAATTCTCTTCCAGTGATTCTGCTTCAGTGTGGAAAGGAATGAAGGATATCACCAGTTACAAGACACCATCCCCCAACACTCTGGAGAATCAACACCTGGCAGATGACTTGAACGAGTTTTATTGTCGTTTTGAAAAATCACCCCACACCCGCCCTGAACACCTCTCCACACAATCATTAACACCTCCAGCAACCCTTCTCTCCCCCACACCTACAATTCAAATCAGCAAAGAAGATGTGTGCCAGGTCTTCAGGAAGAACAAAAGAAGGAAAGCACCAAGCCCAGACGGTGTGTCACCAGCCTGCCTAAAAATCTGTCCAGCTGGCCCCCATCTTCACACAGATCTTCCAACAGATCACTGGAGCTGTGCGAAGTCCCCTCATGCTTCAAACGCTCCACCATCATCCCCGTCCCAAAGAAACCCAAAATTACTGGACTTAATGACTACAGACCTGTGGCCCTAATGTCTGTAGCCATGAAATCATTTGAAAGACTGGTTTTGGCTTATCTGAAGGACATCACCGGACCCTTACTGGATCCCCTGCAGTTTGCCTACAGAGCAAACAGGTCTGTGGATGATGCAGTCAACATGGGACTGCACTTCATCCTGCAGCATCTGGACAGACCAGGGACTTATGTGAGGATCCTGTTTGTGGACTTCAGCTCCGCTTTTAACACCATCATCACGGAAACCCTTCAGAATAAACTAACTCAGCTCTCCGTCCCCACCTCCGTCTGCCAGTGGATCAACAGCTTCCTGACAGACAGACAGCAGTTAGTAAAGCTTGGTAAATTCACATCCAGCACTCGAACCATCAGCATTGGAGCTCCTCAGGGCTGCGTACTCTCCCTACTGCTCTTCTCCCTCTACACCAACGACTGCACCTCTAAAGACCCCTCTGTCAAGCTCCTGACGTTTGCAGACGACACCACACTGATTGGACTCATCTAGGACGGTGACGAGTCTGCTTACAGACAGGAGGTTCAGGAGCTGGCTGTCTGGTGCAGTCTTAACAACCTGGAGCTTAACACGCTCAAAACTGTGGAGATGATTGTGGACTTCAGGAGAAACCCCCCTGCTCTCCCCCCACTCACTATCATGAACAGCACTGTGACTGCAGTGGAGTCATTCAGATTCCTGGGCACCACCATCTCTCAGGACCTGAAGTGGGATATTCACATAGACTCCATTGTCAGGAAGGCCCAGCAGAGGTTGTACTTTCTTCGCCAGCTGAGGAAGTTCAATCTGCCACAGGAGCTGCTGAAACAGTTCTACTCTGCCATCATTGAATCCATCCTCTGCACCTCAATAACTGTCTGGTTCAGCTCAGCTACCAAATCTGACCTCAGAAGACTACGGAGAGTAGTCCGGACTGCTGAGCGAATCATTGGTACAACCCTCCAACCCTGGTAACGATTTCAAAGGTTCACGGTTTACAAGGAGTCCAAAAGGATTTAGCTCCTGGTTTAAATGGAGAACAAGGTGTAGTTTTAGATTTCTTGTTACCCGTTTATTTTTGTTGTTGTTTTGATCTGTTTTCTCTATAGTAAGATTATTTGTTTGTTATTTTGTATTATATTTAAATATGTTTGAAAAAGCGATGTTTGTTTATCTGGTGTTTTCTCTTTTGTACAAGCTCTTACGGTTGATTCGCACAAAGTGATACAGTGATGTGCTATGTCTTATGGCATTCAACGGTGATCATATCAGTGACGAGCATTCAAATAAAGTGTGGGAATCACCAGTCGGAGAGTCGTCTATCCTTTTATTGAATCAGGGAGCTACACCACTCTCCAAGAGCTGTACTTATCCAGAGTGAGCAAAAGGGCTGGTAAAATCACTCTGGACCCCTCACATCCAGCACACAACCTCTTTGAACTGTTACCGTCTGGTCGACACTACAGAGCTCTGAGCACCAGAACGACCAGACACAGGAACAGTTTCTTCCCTCAGGCAATCTATCTCATGAATATAATAATATATCTCAACAATAATCATGGAACACACAACTATAATGCATTATCTATTCACCACACTCACTTATTTTATTTTTATTTCTCATTTCTAATTTGCACATACTTGACCTGTACATACATAATTGTCTATATTATATATTGTGTTTTTGCTGTTTTGTACATTGCCTATTTGGATATTTGTATATTATTCTTTTATTATCTGTGTCCTGTCCTGTTGCTGTCTTTCTGTTGCACTGTGGAGCTTCTGTCACTACAACAAATTCCTTGTATGTGTAAACATACCTGGCCAATAAAGCTCATTCTGATTCTGAATCTGATTAATAAGGATTGTATGATCTCTGTATAATATCAGTTTTTAAATGCAAGATATTTAAAGTGTCCCTGAAGTATTCTTGCAATAGTTCCACTTTAACACAATCAAATATACTTCAGTATATACATTCAAAATGAAAAAAACTGCTGCTGGGGTGTAAAAAGTCCATAAATCGGTGCTCTGGATGCGGGATTCTTTTGTATTATCAAAATACTCATAAATCCAAGGTACTCGAGTAGTAAAATTAAAAAGCCTTTTTAAAATTAAAAAGCATTTTTTACAAACACATTTGTGTACCGACACGTTGCAGCTAACTTAAATGAACTCGGAGTGTGTTTGCAAATTGACACCCTGATGAAGGCGAGTTACCCACAATGCTTCGGTGCATAAATGTGTTGTTTTTAAATTCTAAAGCCATGTGAATAAAGGCTTTTTAATTTTTTCACACTACTCGAGTGCCTTGGATTTATGAGTGTTTTGATACTTCAGTATATCTTTAGCTGGACTTCAGCACTACTTCCACGCAGATGAAATGTACAATTACAAGATATTTTTATTAAGCACATTATATGTAAATGTTTTTGTAGAATACTTAGCACAAAATAAATGTATTTTGAACATATTTTAGTATATATTTTTTTCTCTAGGGATAAGAGACGTAAAAAATCTGACCCAAAACTTTTGAACAGTATACGTTAATACTTTTTCCTAAAAGTCTAAATCTGCTCATTTAAGACTGAAGTTTTCAAACCAACTTGTTCATGTTACATGAGAATTAAAGGAGCTGTGTGAACTGTTTTGCAGTCGATGGTGTGTCCTCAATCGTGGAGTCTAGTCTCTATCACAATGTCCATTCCATCCTCAGAGAACTGGACGGTAAACCACAGGCTGGATCAGCCTGCAATAAAGGTACCTTCTTTACTATGACAATCTAAGCTAAAAAGTAATGCATTTTAAATTTCTAAAATGTGTCACATATCCTGGAGATATCATGTGTTTGATATCTGGATAGAGATAGAAAATATGCTATTCCCTTGTTTATGAAGTGATTAATGGAACAGTTCAACCAAAATGCTCCAAACCTGTGTGTTAAGCATTTTTGAAGACTTTTCTCATTGGAGCTCGATATGATAGTTCATGATAATCACATCTGCCAAGCTCCAAAAAAGCACTAAAAAGTACACAATTCAAGATTAAATGTTTTAAAAAACATCTTTTTGTGTGTGTAGGCATATTGAGATGGACTCTGCATAACAGGGTGGACAAAAATCCATCTATCAGTGTCCCTCTTTTGAGGCTTCTCATAAAAGAGCTTGAAAGGGTTTGTTCCTCAGTTATTCTTTCAAGTTATAGACATCAAAGACTTTTACAGTGAACGATGAGCTGTTTTTTTCCTTGATTTGATTTATTCCAGGCGGAGAGAATCGATTCCAAGATTCGCATTATTCCTTTACTTCACACACTCGTCTACACGGTCCTACAGGTCAGATTTCTAGCTTCGTTTTTTTCCGCAGTGCCTGCTAATGCTTTGTTTTGTTATTGTTTCCAGTCAGTGATACGGAATGCATCTTTAAGCAAGTTCCCGGCAGATTTGTTATTGTAGGAACAGTTCCTTGTCTCTTAACTGGAAATCAACATGATTGGGTTGTTTTTCAGCTGTCTGTGATGCGTGTTACTCATTGGGTTTCCTGCTTTATTTCAGTCTGTATTTATTCCAGAAGATCTATATCGAAGGATGTATTTTTGCCTGAAAGGTTTAGTTACGTTACCTGAACCCTACTGTGCAATCGCTCTCAACTATGCAAGACAGATGAAAATGGAACAAAATGCACCAGGTGATATATGCAGTTACATTAAAGCAATAAAAGCAATGCTGGAGTTAATCTGGTGTCAAACTAGAATTAAACTGGGATGCTTTCCATGTATCAAACTAATTGTTAAACTGGATTTTTGGAGTTTCATTTTCAGTAAGATGCACTCATTTAACCTGATTTTGTTTACATGAGTATTTCTTTCTAACCACCGTTCATGCAAAGAGGAGACAGCATGTTTGGAGACAGTTTTATCCGAATCAAATTCATGACATTCAGAAGATGTACCACAGATAGGACTCAGATATTCTGTTTTCAGTACTAGCATATTCATAAGCACATTTCATTCTGTGGAAATCCCACCCTGCAGCATTCTTCAGGTGCTGTTTGTAATCTGTTTTAGGAATACTGTATCAGAGGAGAGTCAGTGCCGAACACAATCTACGCAATGATCTTTATCCACTCCATGAGAAGTAAGTGTAATGCCAGGTTATTAATATTCTTGTCATTTTACATACTACTGTTCAAAGGTTTGGGGACAGTAAGAATTTATTAATAAATGAATGCTTATTTCAATAAGGTTGCATTAAATTGATCAAAAGTGACAATAAAAACTTTTTCACATTGTTACAAAAATTTCAAATGAATGTTTTTGTTTATATTATTGATGTTATCATTTATACTTTAGCTGTCACTAAATAATAATCAGCACAACTGTTTTCAACATTGATAAAAAAAATCTGAATTTTTTCTTGAGCAGCAAATCTTCATATTAGAATGATTTCTGAATGATCATGTGACACTGAAGACTGAAGTAATGATGCTGAAAATTCAGCTTTACGTCACAGGAATAAATTATATTTCAAAATATATTTTTATAAAAAACAGATTTTTTACTTTATAATATTATTTAACAGTATTCATATTTCTACTGTTTATTTTTGATCAAATAAATGCAGGTGAACACAAGAGACTTTTAAAAACATACAAAAATCTTACCGACCCCACACTTTTCCTAAATTCTGTTTTGCAGCCTCTCCTTGCTTTAATTTTTGAACAAACTGTTGCTTGTTTCTGAATCAGATATTATTTCTCTTCATTAATTTTTATTATTTTTAGTTGTTATTCTTAATAACTCATTTCACCTACATATTTAAATTCTGCCCACATTGCTCAGTAAGTCAAACCATAGTGACTCATTTACGATTTTGTCATATGAAGTCGAGGTGTTATTATTATGCCTTTGTCCAAGAAGGAAGTTTACATGTCTGTGCCCAATTCACAATTAATTGATTTATTCATAAATGCATAAATGTTTGCATTTCATTGTCTCTGTATTCACTGTGTGCAACTCTCTCTCCATCTTTCTTTCATCAGGGTGTTTGTGTTTGTAGATCCTGTTGTGTTTCCTCTGTCTCTGGTGAGTGCGCTCAAGGCTGACGTGGAGTGTGCAGACCCTGGTAGAGACTCAATGATCTACAAACACAGAGTTTTACTGCACACAATGCTAGCTGGATTAGGAAAGAAGAGCCAGGTTGACCAACTCTCAGAGTCTCTAGAGGTTTGTGGTGCTTAAAAACATCTGTTATATGCTTTATTTTAAAATATCCATCCCATAGGATTTAAAATTGGTAAAAATAAATAAATAAATAAAAAATATATATACACTACCATTTTTTTTAAGAAGTCTCTTTTATTCAACAAGGCTGCATTTTGTTTAAAAATACAGTAGAAACAATAATATGGTTAAGTATCACCACAATTTAAAATTATAAATGTAATATTGTTAAATACTATTACTATTAAAAATATTGTTTTTCTGTTTGAATATATTTTAAAATGCAGCGAAACTGAATTTTCAGCATCATTACTCCAGTGTCACATCTAATCAGAAATATTTCTAATATGCTGATTTGCTGCTCAAGAATCATTTCTTATTGTTATCAATGTTGAAAACATTTGTGCTGCTTAATATTTTTTGTGTGGAAACCATGATACATTTTTCCTTTATGCATAGAAAGTTAAAAATAGCAGCATTTATTTGAAACAGTTTTGATCAATTTAATGGATTTTACTCAATTAAATTGAAAAAAAAATTTATTTGAAAAAAAAAAGCAATGTGTAGATATGTAAGTATTACGTGGTTTAATATACTGTAATTTCAGCATTTAGGTGAAGAGCTGGAGTTCCACTTCCAGGATCTCGTCACCATCCTAGAGCAGAGAACAGAAGATGGAGCTTCTGATGATAATCAGTACAAAACAAGATTACAAGAGATCTACCAAGACATCCTGACTGCTGCCAAAGGTAGAACTGTCCTCAACACAAACCAGTAAGACATTATTTAATCTAAACAAGCTCAAGCATGTCGTTTTTTCACACATTTGGTCTTTTTAGATCCGTTATGTCCAGCCTCGCAAGCAGAAACTCAGCTGCCCAGTCCTGAGGTCAGCTTCCATGTCTGGACCACAGAGGATGAGATATGTGAGCTCTGCTGCTGTTATCTCAACAAATGCTTGTACCCTTAAAACTATGAAAGCTTGTTTCCGCCACAAAAAATAATAAAATAAAAGGGTAATTGTGACCTTTTTAATCTCACAATTAAGACTTTGTTTTTGCCGTTCTGAGATATAAACTGCAAGTTTACTCTATAAAAAAATTTTGAAAAAACTGTGGTTGCCATAATTTTGTAAAAAAAAATACACAGAAAAACAGAACAAATTGTAAACTTTACAGTATAAAACAAGACAATTTTAATCTAAACCAGTAAATTTAACAACGCACACTGCTACTTAAATCTATTTTGTACCTTTAACATATACTGACAACCACCATACTAATGCAGATGGTAAAAGATAAAGCCACATGAAGAATCAAAGTTCATAACAAGTAGCTTTCCCACAAGCTGAAGTATATTAATATACAGAAAGTGCACAGAGTCATTCGCGGAAACACAAAACACCCTCATACTAGTAACACACATGACACTAAAATAATGCAATAAACATTCATTAAACAACAGAAGATGTAACATAATCCCCAAATGTACATAACTGATAACAAACGCTATGAACAAATGTGATTATTTAAACAAAATACTTTCAAATGTGGAATGTCACGCAGGGAATTCTGGGAATATCAGTTTACCATTTTTGACTGTAAATGATTGATTTGTTATAGTATAGCATAGTATAGTATGGGAACTTACTGTTAACCTATTAACAGATTTTCTTTTTCGTAGAGTTGTTTTTTTTTTTTTTTTTTACTATATTTTACAGTTAAAATTACACTAATGTTTTAAAGTGTAGAGCTCGCAATTGCTAGATGTGAAAAAAAAATCACAATTCTGAGAGGATAAAATTGGAATTATGAGACATAAACTCACAATTACAAGAAAAAAAGTCACAATTAATTTTTTTATTCAGTGTTGAAGAAAAGGGAAGTACAAGATGTAAATTCAGAGAAAAAAATGTCAGAATTTCGAGATGTTAAAGGTGGGTTAAGCGATTTCTTGAAGCCAGTGTTGATATTTGAAATCACCAAAACAAACACGTCCCTACCCCCAAAAGGGTCTCGCACCTATTTTGATAGCTCCGCCCCACACATACAGTCTACGCAACCTGGGCAATGATTAGTTCTGTGAAACAATTCAAAACCAATGTTACACCGTATCTACACCGGAGTGATGCTGTCTACACTGGACGCGACAAATCTCAGACAGAAAACTGCTGCCATGTTTATGACGTGCTGACACAAATTTCAAATGATTTTCAACGGTCACTTTATCGCGTCCAGTGTAAGCAGACATTGGCTATTGTGGCGCGCCGCGTCGAGTGTAGACACGGTGTTACTAACCTATCGAGGAGAACCAAAGCAACCTCGGCGTCCGATCACAGGCCTTGCGCTCCTTTAGTTCTCTCCAGCGCTGGAAAGATGATCCAATATTTACACGGGTCCTACTTCTTGCCTTATCGTTCCTCCTCCACATCATGAGTAGACACGCCCCTTACTGCTGATTGGCTACAAGTTTGTTCTGGCACTCAGCCCCGACTTGGAAAAATTACATACCCCACCTTTAACTCAAAAAAAGTCTTAATTGTGAGATAAAAAGTGTTGATTACCTTTTTTATTTTGAATTCTGTGGTGGAAAAAAATACTTGTAAGATGTAAATGTAGAATTTAGAGAAAGTCAGAATTGTGAGATGTTAACTTACAATTGCGAAATATAAAAAAATAAAAAATGTATAAGAAAAGTCTGAATTGTGAGATAAAAAGTGGCCATTTATATTTTGTATTTGTGGTGGAAACAAAAGAGCTGAATTGCGAGATGTAAACTCAGAATTCAGAGGAAAAAAAATGAGAATTGCAAAATGTAAACTCAAAATTCAGAGAAAAAGGACAAAATTGTGAGAGTTCTTCCTTTTTTCTCTGAATTCTGAGTTTATATCTGTAAGTATTTTTAATTTCCATGAGAAATTCATTTATCTTTTTATCTCATGGTGGAAACAAGCTTTCATATAAAGCAGATCAATCGCTGTGTGTTTTAAATTTCCATTTAAACAGGGAATGAGCTGGTAAACTTTGCACTCATGGTTCCTGCGGACCGAAACTCTGCTTGTCTGGATGAGGATGACCTGAAGCGTACCTCTGTCGTGTCCACGGACAGCGGCATAGAGAGAGACCGATGTCCCAAAGCTGGCAACAGAATGACGCTCATGATGGAGGCCATTAAGGGAAATGGAGGATACGGCCTCACTAAAGAGGAAAGGAACCTCACGGCTCGGATTCTTGTAATGGGAGACGACAGAACGCTAGGACGGCTCGCCAAGACTCTCCACACTATACGGTAAGATGTTTGCATCCATTCTTTTACACATTTTACCTTTGCATTTTAAAAAAAGTAAATAGTCTAATTCGTGATGTTTTCATCTTTCTATGTTTGTGCTCAGGAAAAGGGAGGCACGCCATCTGCTGCTGACAAAGAGAGTGAATATGGAGATGTATTACATTCCAATGACTGACCAGATGCTTTCTCCTGTTCAGGTAAAATAGGTTTTGCTTTAGCTTTCATTTAAAAAACACCATCAATGACAGCTCACTGTAATGCATGTGGTTTCCAGGAGGGTGTTCCTGAAGACATGCTGACATTGGCAGGATATTTGGGAAGCGTGGATCCGTGGTATAACTCTAACATCAACAGTTTGGGAGCCATGATACTAAAACTGGCCCAGATGGTAATTATTACACTTTTGAAGAGATCACAATATGAATGGGAATTGTTTAGAATGTAATAATTCTGGTTATAGTTCCTTTCATCCATTCTGGATCCTTTTATTGTTCCTTTTATCCATTCCGGACAATATTTTAATGGGATAAATATGTGGAAAAAGAAATGAAATTTCATAGTTAAATCAGTTTTAACTTTTTTTAACTTTATTTTCAGTAATAATGTAAAATAATCATTGCTAAATGTATGTTTACATCTTGCCTAGATGAAATTAAATTACATTTACACTGACAACATAAAGATTAATGAGAATGAAAAAATATTGAATTGATTTATTCTGAGGCCTGTTATAACAGCACAGAAGGCTGTATCTTTATCATTTCTATGTGTAGAGTGTGAACCAAGAACATGCTTCTCTGCTTGATTGCTTGATATAAATATATAGGCCTATATTTAGAGATTTGGGGTTTTTTAACCTTCCTCTTAATTGATGTCATTGTAGCAGTGAAGTTAAAGTGAATCTTCGGACCTCAACAACTTCCTGCTAGATATCATCTCAAATTCTTTTTTTTGTGGGATAAATATTATATTACATAAATTATTATATTATATTATATTATATTATATAGATACATGTAGAATAATCATTGCAAAAGTCATGTTTACATTTTCAAAATGACAGTATTTTTAGTTTGCCTTAACTATATATTAAATAACAATACTAAACAGACTGAAAATGTGTATTCTTGTATTTTTTTTAATACTAACAAAGTGCATAATATGTATATTTAACATCAATTTATTATATGAACAACTAGTCAGAAACAACACTGATTGATACAGATATTTGTAAATGTGTTTGATTAAAAAAGAACCAGATCATAAGAGTCATTCGTTCAGGAGTACATTGGAGCTGGTGTATATATTTGATTCACTAAAAGGAATCGGCTCATAAAAATGATTTGTTCAGGAGTCAGACTACACTGCGGACCAGTGTTGGATAAGTTACTTTCAAAAAGTAATTAATTACAGTTACTAATTACTTCATCAATATTGTATTTAAATTACTTTACTAATTACTCTATCTGAAAAGTAACTTAGTTACTCAATAAGTAACTTAATTATTCAAATCGCTAATTAGGCTACATCTTAAAATCCCTATAAACCTTAATAGAAATTAAACTCTATATTCTTTCAATTCGAGTCAAACATAGAATAGTTTAGCCTTTTAGCTTTAAAACAACTGTAATACTTAAACATTTTTATGAAAAAAATGTAACCACCTTTGGTTAACATATAGAAATACTCTGCAAAATATCTGAATAACAAAAAGGCTTAAAAGTTAAACAATACATTTCAGTTTGGCAAGATGTTCAGGAAAAACCCAACTAGTAAAATCTGTACAGGTTTATGTCAAAATAACACGTTAACTAATGTAGGAAAGAATAAATTACAGAAATGATCTTCTCTGCTGAATAATGTCAGATCGCGCTGTTCTTATGAGGTAAATTTCTCATAGCAGGTCTTCTTTCAAAAATGATGAATATTAGATGATTTTTTTTTTCTTAATATTTAACTTTTTTTTGTATCTAGGTGAGGGCATATGCGCGCAGGTGACTGCATATAATGAGCTCAGACACGGGAAAGACTGTACCTTGCTTTAGTTTCATACGGATTGCATAATCAGAAACATTAGTTTTTAATTTGAATTCGTTCAAGTGTCAAGTAGACACTTCAAGATTTTTGGGAATCTGTGATTGCGTGCAGTTTCTGACGCTCGCTAAAGCGTGCAATCGCTTTCTTATGTGAGCTGTTTTACCGGTTTCACTTTCGCTTTCGAAACGATCACGTTCATCAAGAAGGGGAGAGGATGGAAAGTGGGGGGCACCGTAACTCTGCCCGCGAATGCCCCCTCTTGGTGCCGGCCCTGATTTGAGTATTTAAGGTTTCTCTGTGAATCAGGAAAATCTGAAAGTGAACGCACCCGCACCCGCACGCGGAGGGTTAAAGCCGCTGCATTCAATATCTTTAGACGGTAAATTTAGATTTCAAATTCAATATTGCTTTTAGAACTGTTGAAATTATTTACTGTATGTAACGCAAGTACTTTATAAGTAACTGTAATTAAATTACCTAAAAATGAACAGTAATCCCTTACTTTACTTTTTCAGTGGATAAGTAATTTAATTACAGAAACGCGTTACTTAGTAACGCGTTACACCCAACACTGCTGCGGACACTGTATGTGTTTGATTCACTACAAAGAACCGGCTCATTAAAGTCACTCTTTCAAGAGTCGGAGTACGCTAAGTGTGCAGAATGTGTTTAATTCACTATAAATAATAATGATAAAAAAAAGGTTCATAAGAGTCGTTCATTCGACAGTTGAAATGGTTGCGCTGTATTTTTTGTTATACTGGGGATGCTGTATGTTTTTGATTTACTAAAGTAACTAACTCGGAAGAATAATTTCTTTTGGAGTCAGCTGAACTGTATCTGTTGATTTCCCAAAAAGAACCGGCTCAAAGTGTAATTCTCTCAGCATTTGAACGTTACTAAGTTAGTTGCGCTGTATGTTTTTGATTCACTAAAAAGAACCGGTTCATAAGAGTCATTTGTAGCAATCAGAACGGTTCTGGCTTCCAACCCTTATTCGCAATCATGAATTATTCACTGTCGTTTCTCTACTGTTACTGTAGTTATGGTACATTCGTGTAATTATTTAACTGAAATTAAGATAATGCAGGCTTACTGTACATCTTTTATTGGTGTTTGTAAAAAAAAATTGCTATTTTTTTTTTTTTTTTGCTATTTCTGTCTGTCTACAGTTATGTACCAAATGAAATGACATTTACATGGACAACATTTGGGATGAAAATGGTAAAAATATGTCAGTTAAATTGTTTATTTAGAGTCCTGTTGCAACAGAAGAGGAGGCTTTGCTGGCCCTAAAAGTTAAATTACTATAATTTCTATAATTTGTGGTGTTGAAACTGAGAACATGCTTCTCTACTTGTCTTCTTGATATAAAGATATATGTATATTTAGTGATTCAGGGAGTTTTTAAACCTTCCTCTTAATTGTAGAAATCAACTCAGAGTGAATCTTCAGACCCCAACACCTTCCTGCTAGATATCATCTCATACTACACACGTGTCAGCCAGCATCCGGTGCACCTTCCCATCTACTCTGTCAAGGTTGGATTGAAACGTGCAATGATTATCACCTTCTTATCTTACTGAATTAATTAATACTTGTGTGAAAAGGAAATTGTTCTTGTGGTTACCAAGAATTTGTCATGATTGTAGAGCTTGTGGGTTGTTTTCCATGTCAAAAGGTCTATGTTCTCATGCCTAGATCTGCTTCTCTGGCCTCAGCAGCACCACAGTGGAGGAGGTGTTTGTGGCTCAACTCGTCATGGACTTTCCTGAGGTCAAATGCTACAGAGCCACATTTAAAGACACAATTAAAGGTGCTCACGTCAGTTTTACTTTTATTACATCATAGCCTATATCTCATCACTTTTGCATCTGCTTTTACTAAATGTTTGCCATCAATTTTGCCTTAATGGTTCAGTGCGGTACAAAAAATACAGCCCACAAGAATTTCATGGTGCAGTTGTGTCAATTAATTATAAGAAGGTGAGTATTTTATTGACAATTGTGTGGGGGGGGGGGGGGGGGGTAAATATGAGAATTTCAAAATTTAGTATAATGTTTTTAATATACACTACCATTGAAAGTTTGGGGGATAAATATAATACTTTTTTATTTTTATTTTGTATTATGTTTTTAATATGCACCATTTAAGAGTTTGGTGTTGGTAACTTTTTACAAGTGAAAGCATGCAAAATGACAGTAAAAACACAAATACTGTGAAATATTACTACAATTTAAAATAACTGATTTCTATTTGAATATATTTTAAAACAAAGTTTATTCCTGTGATGCAAAGCTGAATTTTCAGTATCATTAATCCAGTCTTCAGTGTCACATGATCCTTCAGAAATCATTCTAATATGGTATTTGATATGACGTTTTTTTAGCAATTTAATGTGTCCCCTAAATAAATGTATTAAAATCTTTCACTCTTACAAGTTTGCACTCTTACAATACAGAATCTGTCATAAAAGTTTTTGTGTTTACATTTCTTTTAGGCCTCAATAAGTGCCAGAGAAAAGGAGATGGGAATGTCTTTGCCGATGAGTGGCATGTTGATCAGTGTCTTGCCTTCATGCAGAGTCAGAAGTACGCCACATACTTAAAATACTAAAACATTGCTGTAGTGGCAGCATTGCGCTTAGTGTTAACATTGTTAGTTTAGTATCATTAATATACTTTTGTAGTATTTATTAATATTTTAAATTATTTTTTGTTTTTATATTTTCTATTTTAATTTTAGTAAACGTTTTTGTTTTTATTCTTTTTTAAGGTATCTATTTATTTTTCATTTTTAGTCACTTTAGTATTATTAGTAAAGGAACATTAGAAATGTTACCTTGGCAACTAACTGAAATAAAATATTTTATATATATATATAAATTAATTATTTCTGTTAACATAAGTGTTTTAGTTTTAGTTCATTATAACAACACTGACTCTTGGCTGGCAGTATTTATTAAAGACTCACCACTGACAATGTATTCCCACCAACAAGAAGTTAATGAGACATAATTTAGATAAGGAAAAGAAATAAAGACGCAGGTTTCCTTATTTGTAATGTGGCGCTTTGGTCTGCAGGTCTACACAGTGTCAGCATAAGTTTGCAAGATATGAATCCCACAAGGCCCAGCACAGTAAGTGAACATGTTAAACTTATAACAGAGTGATTTTTCTGTTCTAGATGTTACATTTAGTAATCTTTTAGTAAACATTTAGTTTTCTCTCTAGCATTCATTCAGAGCTGTTAGTGCCAACGTCAGAGTTCTGGAGGAGCGGACATTCACAGTCTGTTTGGATAAAGACCCTCGTAAAACATTTAAGAATGTCCAGAGGTGAGCATTTCAGATTATAATGCCTTTCTATACATAAAATACCAACAGTATTGACCTTCTTTTTTTTTTTTTTTTTGCTTTTATTAATGGCCAACATGACCTATTATGTGTAACATTTGTTCCAGAGGAATCATAAATGCTATCTTTTGCCCACAGCATTGAAGTTTCTCCATGCTTGGACCCGGGATACTCCCATCAGCAGAGTATAAAATCCAAGTACAGTTTGGGAGAGGAAGCTGAACCGCTGGGCAAATATGTCAACAAGACTCTCACGCTACCAATCAACACCTTCTGTGGCACTGAGCAATGACAATACGACTCGGATTCATGATATAGGAGCTTGAGTCACGAGACAGACCTGATACCTCTCAGAGGTTTTTAGTGTTTATGTGTGCATTTCCTCTTTTTATGTCTTCTCTGTTGCCTAAAATATGTAACCTCAAGAGGCCATGACTTCCTGCTGAACTGTGAACAGATATGATGTTCATAGACTATTTGAATGTGTTGAAATGGTGGCTGTGAATTGACCTCAGTCTTTCTAAAGCGTCCTGCACATTTTAAAATGTCATGTTTACACTACTTTTTTTACTTTCATGACAATAATGTGTCTGTATGATACTTGGACATGTAATTTAACACTTTGGAAGCACTTCGACTTTCATTTGACACTTCCCATTAACTAACACGATAGAAAATAAAACGCATTGAAGATGATGGCTGCATACTCTAGGTACGTAGGTACTTCTTTTGAATAAGTAATTACTTTATGACTGTTAAAATGTATGTTCTATATAGTATGGAAGTGTGTACTACATTTAGACGTACTACAATCGCCATGTTGTCACTGACATGTGACCTGTGCCATCAAGCTTCATGGGATATCAAAGTGTCCATCCTATGTTTACTTAAGAATCATCATCTGGGTACTTTTTGCCTACTGTTTTATGAATACTTTTAATTCGGACATACTACTCTTTTATTTTTTGCCTACTAGGGAAGTTTGCCATTTTAGATGAAGCCTTTGTTGTAAGAATAGCATGGTACCCTAGTTTTTTTCTGCAGTGTGCAGTATATATACACTGTGTGCAATATGCAAGTATGGAAACCTGTTACATTTGCCAAAATGTGCTGTATAGGCTACAACAGAGCACATTATGTGGGGGATATTGTATTATATGCAGTGCGCCCGACTTTTATTTATTTAAGCTAACAAGCATTTTATTCTTGACATATTTTTTTATCAGACTGCCAAAAACTGTAAAGTGATATATTTATAACTCGTTGAATTAAAGGTGCAGCAGTGTAAAGGCTCGCGAGACTGCTCGTGTTATTGTGTAAGTTGATCTTCTCACCGATAGGTGGCGCAGTAAACTAGAGTTTGCTCCATACGCTGAGGTCGGCCATCGGTTGTTTGCCAAAGAGAAAGAAAACACGTTTTATCTTACCTGGATACGGCGTGGACATGAAAAGCCCAAGAAAACTTTAATCGACACTGTCTTGTCGAGCTCCGGTAGATCTCAGGTAAAGAGCAAACGCACAGCATTCTGGTGACGTGTAACAGGTGCACGATGACAGTGATGTTACCTGTCCTGTCCTGAGAGTTTGTCTTGTAGGCTACTTGCAGATGTTAAAAAGTCTGTCAGTTTTTCCTTTCTTTCTTTAAGCCAGCTCATGCGATTTGCAAGATTACAAGAGGCTTTTATGGAAAACATCTGCTTAAACTCTTATAAGTCTTTCAGGTTTCATTTTGTGAAATTGCGAATCACTGACTGCACGCACTCTTCCGTATTATTATTATTATTTTTTTAACTTACACTTTTCATTTACTTTACTCTCATACAATGTTCCGTTTTCTAGAAGTGTCCTATTTTAGGAAATCATTGTGAGGGGATGTGTTGTGTATATGATTTAAATGCAGTTTACTGGACACAGTTTTGCTCCATATGGAGCCAGCTAACCCATGTTGTTATATTATAAAGTACAAGGATAATGCCATTGGAATGAAACACCTCGAAGTACCATTTGAATACAATAGTGCATTGTTGTTTTTGGTGTAAAGTAGTGTTACCCATTAGAAATTGTAATGCCAATGTAAAATAAAATATAATTTCTACTATCAAAGAGTACTATGTTATTACTATCTGATTTAATAGCGTTTATTATTTAATGCTGTCAAACGATATCCAAAATAAGTTTTACATAATATGTGTGTGTACTGTGTATAAATATTATGGGTATATAAATACAAACACGTGCATGTATATATTTAAGAAAAATATGCTGTTTACATATTAAATATATTATAAGAATATAAATTTATAAATGTATAAACGTAAATATTTTCAAAATATATACTGTTTGTGTGTTTATTTATATATACATAATAAATATACACCGTACACATACGTATATTACATAAACAACATTTTTTATTTTGAATGCAATAATCATTTGACAACACCAATTTATATTTATTGTATTTATCTAATATTTAACTGAAGGTAAATAATATCACGCAATTGAAAATAGAAAATAACATCTGTAACAAAGGAACAAAAATTCTAAACATTCCACAAAAAGTACCATGGTGCTACCATAATAATGCCATGTTTATTTGGACAAACTAATACAACCACTGTATACAGTTCTTAATTGACCTTGTAAAGTTGCATATAATTTTTCACTTAATATAATTTTCTTTTTAATCCACACAGAGCGCTAACTGAAGTCGACAAATATAATGAAGAAGGGAGCAATGCAGAAGAGCAAGCAGTGGAATGTGAAGGGAGCCTTGTGGCTGGCGGGCGTCTTTTACTTCCTCCATTCCTGTGGTGCCGGTTGCCTCCTTCCTTTCCTGACCCTCTACTTCCGGCATCTGGGTCTCAGCGCCACCATGATTGGTATCATCATGGCGTCCAAGCACTTGCTCGCTCTGGTGTGGCGCCCGTTCTCCAGCGTCCTCGCCAGACAGTATGACAAGCGGCGGACGGTCATAGTGGGCTCTCTGCTCAGCTCGGCACTGCTGGCTTTGACTCTTCTGCTCTTCCCGTCCGCAGGAATCCAAGCTGAAAGTGGACGGTGTAACGCTAGTCAACCCGATGCTGATCCCACCGCCATTCTAGAGAGGACGATGGTCCCATCGCAATCAAACACAACTGTTTACTCAACAAACCAAACATCTGTAAGTACCGAACACCCTGTCGAAGTTACCACACTTGTAAGCTCCAACTGGACAGCAAGAGGCCTGCGATCTTTGAAGAAGCCTGACCAGGAAGAAGATCTTCACACTGAGTTCCTGGGGAGCCTAAAAGTTATGGATGCACAGCATCAGATGTTCTTTCTGGTTCTCATTGTGATGGGTTTGTGGGAGTTCATGGCCGCCCCGTTGGAGTGGACGGCGGATGATGGACTCTATGAATACTTGGATTTCGTAGACGCCACCGACCGACATAATGGCGTGAAGGTCTGGAAGCAACTTGGAGCCGCTTTTGGCAACTGTGCGGTTGGAGTTCTTGTAACCAGCCTGTTTTGTCTTACAGGAACTACATTGGAGTTTTACTCCTACACTTTATTTATGATCCTAACCATCACTACAGCCGCTCTGCTACCTATCTACCTCCGCAAGCGTGAGCGGCCCACTAGTGGAGGCTTTAAGGCACTACAATTGGTGCATGGGAACTCGCAGGCGATACTTTATGCAGTCACTGTCATTTTGATGGGAATGATGAGCTCAGCTGTGTCAGATTTCCTCTTATGGCACATGCAGGACTGCGGTGCCACCGAAATCCACATGGGCATCTCTTTAGCCTTGGCGCACTTAAGCCAAACTGTCTTTGCTCCATTTGCTGAGCGTCTCTCCCGGTTTCTAAAGTACCACGGTTGGTTGCTAGTACTCGCCGTTGTTAGTTTAGCCCTGCAGTGTCTTTATTATTCCTTCCTGTGGGGTCCGTGGGCGGTAATACCCGCTCAACTGATGGCAGGCTTCAGCACCGGAGCCCTCTGGTGGTCCGTAACATCTCAAAGTGAAGACATCGCCACTCCCGGCACCGAAAAGACCATTTTAAGGCTGTTTGAGGTGCTTTCTCTGGAGTTGGGAGCGGCATTTGGCAGTCTGGCGGCTGGGTTTGTGGTGCAAAAGTTTGGGGTCCAGGTGCTTTTCCAAGGCATGGCAGTTACTCTGGCTTTGTGGAGCAGCACTCTTGCCGTACTCAAATGGAAGATTCCTCGGCAGCGCCGGATAAACTACTCACGCCTGCTGGCCGCTGACACTGAGATGAGTGAGTCTGAGTCAGACCAGGAGAAAGACTGGCTTGAGACGGCTATGGAAGATGCCAGAGGGAATAAAAAGTGGGCAGTGGATAAATCTTAATCCATGGAAGCAAAGAGTGACTTCTTAACAGAGGGCAAATTAAAAGAACTAAGAGTGAAATAACACTGAAACTGTTCAGTACACTGAAAATAATTATTTTCTCACTCTGTATTTTGTCTTGATTTCTGTTACAAAAAATATGTATTTACTTGAAGTAATGACATAACCAATTACATAAGTTTTGTTTTCTAATATAATGTATCAAAATTAAGTTTATGATTAAAAATGAAATATATTTGTCAGTGGAGTGAGAAAAATAACTTAAGTCAAAGGGAAAGATTATTTTTTTATTACCCCATTGATACCCTATTTATTTTCAGAAAACAACTCAATATCTTGTCATTATACTCTATATTCTCAATATATGAAGTCTTGTTTTCTGGAAAAAAAATGTTTATACTTAAAACAAGACAAAAAATATCTGTCAGTGCGGTAAGAACAATAAACAACTCAAAAGGGAATTATTTTTCTTACCCCATTGATATCTTAATATCTGAAGTCATTTTCATTCTCAAGCAAATGTATCTTGATTTAGTTTTTAAAATATTTGTAATAAAATCAAAAAAACTAAGATTTTTTTTTTTCTTCATCAAAATATCCACCATGGATGAAGTTATATGAGTTAATTACTATCTCAAGACAGACAAATCTCTATTTGGGATTAAGTCTTTGAGAGAATCATTACAGCTCCAATACAGTATACTTGAATATCCCAAAATGTACATCATCTGTTTTTTTGTGAAGATTTGTTGTTTTACAGGCCAGCTTTTTCATATACCGATGGACTTTGACCGGAGATGAGCTCATCTGGTTTGTTTGCTTACAGTGAGCATGTCTTCTCTGCCAAATTGCCACACAAGCAAATAGTGCCTATTGTTTCTAACATCTTAACACCCTTACCACTCATTGTTATGTTTTGCAAATATTTGTGATCTGAAGCTAAGCCTCAGTCGCCTGTGATGCAGAGACTTTGTTTTTGTTTTTATTGTGCATGAGGCACTCCCATTTTCCACAATTAAGTGTCAATAGCACAGGGGTTTATTGAAGATAATCATAATAAAATGATCTAATTTCCCGTTTAAGGTATTGGGAACACTTTGGCTTAGAATGAATTTGCCAAACCTGTATTGTGAAAAAGAAAAAGCTTCCCAAACTTGTTCTTGAGTAAATTTTCCTGTACAGCTTGTAGAGCAGATTGTAGAGTGGCATATTTGTGACTGACTGACAACTCTTTAAAAAAAAAAAAAAATGGAATAAATATTCTTAACATTCCATTGTTTGAAATAAAATATATATATATATCTATTAAATAATTTCATCTTTCAACAAATGCATAAAGTCAAGCTTTTGTCATTTTGTCTAAATATCTTGATACGCTCTGCATCGTAACAAGTGGTATACTTTGACCCAGCGTTAATCGTTTTATGGCATTAATATGTAATCAATGAGTGTGAATTTGCCATGTTGACATAGCAATGTGTCAGTGTTGATGTTATTCCTTTAGATCAGAATTAAAGCTCAAATCTAACAGCATTGACACCATGGTCAGACCACAGATAAAAGTGCTTTCTCCTCAAAAGGATGCTTCAGAAGCATAATCTGTCAATGCAACCAGGCTGTTAATGTTTCAGCAAGATCCCTTCAAATTGTAACATTACCTTAAGCTGAAACCCAACCCACACAAACATTTTCTGAAGGCCTCATTCACAGTGCAAACACACTGTGTGTTTAACTTTTATGTCCTGACTGTTAACTGGGATAAACCACTTGTTTTACAATGCAGATTAATTTAAGCACACTTGTGTTATCATAGAGGAAAGGCTGTAGCGCTGATAAAATGTTTCTAAAAATTTGTGACATGGATCAATCTTTTACTGATATATATAGGACTTGTTGAATTGAATAGCCAGTCATAAAGTGTTTTCTAATGAAACAATGCATTAATGTCGCAGTGCCTGTCTGCTTTTTACTTTTTTGAATATGAACATTACAAAGGCATCGAGTCTACTGACCCAAAGATTGAGAGCAATTCACATTTTAAAGGCAAGTACTAATTATAAGTTGCTTTGGTTAAATTCATAACCTTTGACTTGCCACAGATATTCGTCAACTTCAGCAGAAACATCCTTACAAAATATGTAAATATTTCATTTCTATTGTTTTACATAAATTTGTACCTGTACCATGTAACAGTTTTTTTTTTTTTTTCAAAGTCTTTTCGTCAGGTGGTATTTTTTATTTTGCTTTCCAAGTTGTAATGCTAATAATAGCTAAAAAAAATGAGTGGGATTTATTTTTTTATCATTATTATTCAGTTGGTATTTTTAAACCATGTATCAATTTATGCATGACAAGAATTTTGTGTATTTGTTGTTTTTATTAATTATTTTGGTAACATTTCGATCAAAAGTTCTGACAGTTACCAATCACTATAGTTGGTAAGCACTTGAAATCAAAAAGCATAAAAGAACATTAATATGAAAATTAGATACAGTGTGTAGATACATTGTATACAATGGGAAACCCCTCTTGTGGCCATTTTACACATATACTGCATAAAGAAAAATGGTATATCAAATCTTTCATAACATAATTGTTATTGTCCTCTACAGAGGACATAGCATAACATGATTACAATATCGGTAACCCTTTATTTTTAGATCCATTTCTCACTATTAACAAACCATTAACTATTAGTTTTGCCTCAATAAACTCCTAATTTCTGCTTCTTAATAGTTAGTAAGGTAGTTGTTAAGTTTAGATATGGTCATGCAGAATAAGTGCTTTATATGTAGCCTACTAACAAACAGCCAATATGTTAATAGTCATGCTAATAAGCAACTAGTTAATAGTGGGAATTTGTCTCTATACTAGTGCTAGCCTACCAAAATATCATTTTTTTCAAAATTGTTATTTTTCCATTTTTTCTTATGCTCTAAACAATGTAATGACAAAATACTAAATACTTTTTTCCTGCGCCGCAGGAGGATAATAGAAAAATGTGTGCATGTTTAATAATAGCACATTTTCTAAACTGAAACGGTTAAGTCTCTTTACACAAATGATCGTCTTTTTTGTCGTAAGGATACATTTGATCTTTTAAAAAATGTAATTTCGGAAGGAAAACAAAGAGATTTTAACTTAACGTCACTTTTGGCGTTATTCACAGGGTGGCGCTTTCAGGTAATGGGAGAATGCTTGTGTTGAGCATCAGTGTGTCACACACTCACTCCCAGCATCGGCAGCAGGTGCGGGCGCGCGCGCGCATCACCGAGGACATGGAGTTAAAAACCTCCATCAGTCAAACTGCGCTTTGATTCACCGGCCGAAGAGCAAAGCAGCGGCATTCCGATCCAGCTCAAACTTCAAGTGTGTTGTGGAGCTTGAAAGCATGGAGAAAGGACGCAGCACCCCGAAACTGTACGGATCCTTGGATCAAACAGAGCTCTGCGGAGACACAGGCAAACAAGGTGATGAAATTCATCTATCTCTGCATGCGTTTATGAATGTTGAGTGCTTTCTCGTGGCATACTTGACTTCAGTTTGACGTAAGCATGAAAGATGTTACTTTTACATTGATGCAGTTCTCTTTAACATAGTCAAGTCGCTTAAAAATTAAGTTATTTATAGTGTCGCTAATTCAGTCCATAGTTACAGCAAGCTACGTAGGCCTATGTGAAGGCTCAATTTAAATTAATTCATGTTTTGAGTGTGCAACTGACGATGCAATTTTTATAAGTAGGCTAACTGTTTTAAACAATTATGAAACATGCATGATATGCTTTCACGATTTTTCTTACAGTAGCCTATATTTAGTGAATACCCTATTAAGTGGGTGTTAAAAAAAATAGTTCATGCTTTTTTTCTTTCTTTTTTTTCTATTTTCTTTTCTTTTTTTTTTTTTTTTTACCTGAAGTGTAGGCTACTAACAGTAAAAGCCATGATTTGTCCCTCATTTAACAGTTGGCTACTTCAAGTTCCAGTATCGCTCGCTTTCAGACCAGGAAGCAGCTATTTGCTCATTCTTGCTTTTTTCTAATTATCTGACAAAGGAAATGCAATCATATTTTCATCATTATACAGATTCTGACAGCAGGGTGGAAAGAGCGAGACTCGGCTGCCTTGACTGATATTTAGCTACTAAAGAAATTCCAACAAACAAACCTTGCGATACCTGAACAACTGTAGTTTTGTGTAGTTTTGCGACTTCAGAGCCCACTACAGTTAAGTTAGTGGAATTTACTGTCGTGATTATAGTGTATAGCTGTACACGTGTATTTATTGCTGCCGTAAAGCAATACCCTTTTTGTAGAATTTCGTTTCTGTGCAGCAAACTAGGTTATATTTCAAATTTACATTCACCCAGAACAAACATTAATGTGGAGTGTGGGAAAGAGAAGCCATTCGCCTTATTAGAAGTAAGTGTACCATTAGAACGATTTTGAAACTGATATTTCAAGGTAAAAAAAAACTCAAACTCAAAAAATAAATGTTTGTGATGCCCAGTTTTTTCTTCTCACTTTAGTTGTAATGAAGACAACAGACTGTTGATCTTCTAGTACTTTCAAGGATTACTGGTTGGTTAGTCAAGCATATTACTCAAGGTGTGTTCAGTTTATTTAACTAAAGACCATGAGATTTGGAGTGATTATTAGTGATGGAAAAATTGTAAACCCATATGATTTTATGATATGAGTGAAACAGTAGGAAACATTTTGAAGAATTGTAGCCTCTCTTTTTCCAACTGAGGCATTCAAACTTACAAATGGTACAAAAGATAGTACAAGCAACTCTTACAATAGCTTTGTGTGAAAAAAAAAATTGAATCCAGTTATGTAATAACAATCTTTGCCAGTCACTGAGTTGGAATTAAAGAACTGAACAGTGAGATCTGTAAACTAGATCAGCTGATTTGTTGGAGAGGTTCAAGATACTACTTAATTGTGTCCCACATAAGAGAGAATATCTTTAACAGATGGGGTCCCAATAATGTGTGGCGATGCCAAGAATGCGTTCTGTTAACATCCCATCGCTATAATTTTCATCACAAGGCACAATATGGCAAGACGTTAAATTTGGATCATGCAATTAAAACTGATACAGAAACACTCAGCTTCATTAACTGAAAGAATTGAGTTCTCCACATAACAATGTGCCGCAGCAAACATCCATGCAAATGGTTAAATTGGAGTGCCGCGCTCAAGATTTTTATTCAAAGTGACTGAGCAAATTGAAAACTCTTTGTGATTCAGCTTTTCGGCATGACATAACGGAATATCGCAGTAAATTGAATAAGAAAAGTCAGAGGAGGTTCATCACAGATGTACGAGTCTGTTAAAGGCTTTCAATTTAATCTAATGTGGTCTGGGGAGTCTCAACTGTTAGCCAAACCATCATGCACAGCTTATGTAAGACACTCTGTTGTGATTCTCACAAAACAAACACAAAATCCATTCATTAAAGGACTAGTTCACCAAAAAAAAAGAGAAGATTTGCTTAAATGTACTCACCTTCAGGCCGTCCAAGATGTAGATGAGTTTGTTTCTTCATCAGGACAGATTTGGAGAAATTTATCATTACGTCACTTGCTCACCAAAGAATCCTCTGCAGTGAATGGGTGCCGTCAGAATGCAGCTGTGATAAAAACATCACAATAATCCACAAGTAATCCACACCACTCCAGACCATCATTTAACGTCTTGTGAAGAGAAAAGCTGTGTGTTTGTAATAAACAAATCCATCGAGATGTTTTTAACTTCAAACCATTGCTTCTGGCTGAAATACGAGCCTTCTATCCATAATATTACTTTCTCCAGTAAATTAAAAAAAAAAGTCATAAGATGAAACACCAGCGCTGATTTTGCAACAAACAAATGCACTTCGCTCCAGGCAGAATCATGCAAATCCACTTTGCACCGATCACACACTCTGGCATGTGTCAGCTACAAAAGAGTTTTGACTTTACAGCTGAAAAACCTCAGATCAAGTCTGAAATGTGCTTTCTAGACAAGAGTGTTTCAGAGCAAAGCATGAACTTTAACCCATATTGAAAATCTGCAGTTCACCGCAGTTCACAAGTACTTCTCATTAAATCTGATAGAACTTGACAGCCTCTGAAAAGTGTGACTCCTCCAATCCTTTGGCACAGTGATCTAACTATAATCAGTTCTATGGATGCAATGACTTTAATGGTTAGAGATTCACCTTTCAGAAGACATAAATACAAATAAGACATAAAGTGCTGTTTTCCTTACATCTCTTGGGTTTTGCTATAACAAGGCCACAGTGTGTGTTTCGTAGTACTTTGATGCTTTTTGTGCAGAGTGTGCACAGGCAGAAGAGACCTGGTTTTAAGTTATATCTAAACACTAAGATCATTTTGAAATGTTTTCCACAAACTTTTGATGTTCAGTGTTGTAGTTCATGTGGTAAAATGCAATCAAATGCTTTGTGTGTGTGTTGTCGTACTGCATGAGCTGGTGTAGGAGTCTCTCCAGGCATTGTGACTGAAACTGTGAAGACTGATTGACACTGTGAGATAGCGTGAGATCCCAACGCCTCCTCTGTTCCAACAGGAATGACGTAGATTTACAATCTCCAGGTTTAAGGGATTTTCAAGCGTAGGAGATGTGCCAACCTGATCTGTTATTGTCACATTAATGTTTTAAAGGCTGTTGATTCACTTATCATCATTTACTATGTATTGTGTTTAAGTTTTTTTTATATAGTATAGACACTAGTAGAAGACCAGCATTAATATTTATGATATCGCCATTCACCAGTGATATTTTTCACACACTCTCACACACACACACACACACACACACACACACACATTGATTTTTATGGTTTACGGGAAATCTCCATAGGCATAATGGTTTTTATACTGTACAAACTGTATTTTCTATTGCCCTACATCTAAACCTACCCCTTACAGGAAACTTTCTGCGTTTTTAGATTTTCAAAAACTCAATTTAATATGTTTTTAAATCTTTTGGATTACAGGGACAGAGAAAATGTCCTCATAAATCACCTTCACATTGAAATACCTCCGTCATGTCATTATACAAATTAAATACACACACACATCTATAATACATTTATTTGATAAAATATTATACAATTGTTATATTTAATAATATATTTAATACTAATAATAATTATTATTGGAACTGAGAAGTAGGCATATATAAATAACTGGAATTAAAAGGGAATTTAAAAGTGCTTAATTGTAATGCAAATAATATCACAGTTCAAAATCATAAATGGCTAATTATAGGCTTTTATTTTATATTATATAATATTTAATTTTTTAGTAAAGATGGACAATTCTTGACACTTTAAATAACACTCACCCTCCAAGACTGATTTATACTCGTTTCTACATTATTGTATAGGGTTCACAAAGCAAAATCACAATCTTTCCAAGTTCCTGTTGGGTTACACATCCCTCTGGTTGAGAATCACTGGCTTAGTTGATCTTCAGACAAGTTTTTACTTTTTTCACATGACTAAGAAACCTCAAGTTCACATTCTTGCATTTCTTCCATCTCCATCTGAATCCTCTCTGACTTCTTACCTGTTCCCTGTCAGAGTATCACTGTTGTTTTGATACATGAAGCTGTGAATTCCTGTCAGTCCTGCAGAGTTTTCCATGAGTGAGACAGAGCAAGTCTCTGGTGAACTGACACATGTGAATAAATCTGTCAGGATTGATCTGAAACATTTGGGTGGGTGGCACTGACTCGCGCGCACACACACACACACACACACACACACACACACACACATGGGGAAGTCGTGGCCTAATGGTTAGAGAGTCGGATTTGTAATCCGAAGGTTGCGGGTTCGAGTCCCCGCCGGCAGGGATTTTAGGTGGGGGGAGTGAATGTCCAGCGCTCTCTCCACCCTCAATACCACGACTGAGGTGCCCTTGAGCAAGGCACCGAACCCCCAACTGCTCCCCGGGCGCTGCAGCATAAAATGGCTGCCCACTGCTCCGGGTGTGTGTGTGTGTGTGTTCACTGCTGTGTGTGTGCACGTTGGATGGGTTAAATGCAGAGCACGAATTCCGAGTATGGGTCACCATACTTGGCTGAATGTCACTTCACTTACTTAGCTATCTAAATGGGGACATTCCATAGGCGTAATGGTTTTTATACTGAACAAACTGTGTGTGCTATTGCCCTACACCTAAACTAACCCTCACAGGAGACTTTCTGCATTTTTACAATTTCAAAATAACTTTGTTTAGTTTATTTTTAAACCTGTTTTACAAATGATTTTTGGAGATTTTGTCAGGTTTACCTCACTTTTGGTTACAAAATTAATTGTGTGTACAAAATACATTGTGTGTGTACCTACTTAACCAAAATATGGTTAAGTAGGTACACACACACACACACACACACACACACACACACATGTTGGTTTTTGTGGTTTATGGGGACTCTCCATAGGCGTAATGGCTTTTATACTGAACAAACTGTGTATGCTATTGCCCTACACCTAAATTTAGCCCTCACATGAGACTTTGTGCATTTTTAGATTTTCAAAAAAACACCATTTAGTATGTTTTTTAAGCCTTTTGAATTACGGGGACATAGGCAGTGTCCTCAAAAACCACCTTCAAATTGTAATACCTCTGTCATACCCATGTCATTATACAAATTTGTGTCCTCATAAACCACATAAACATGCACACACACTGACACACACACACACACACACTGACACACACTGAAACACACACACACACACACGCACACACACACAGACACACACACCGAAACACACACACCGAAACACACTGACACTGACCAGACCACTTCAAGGTAACCCATAATCCTGCTCTTGATTTATTACTCCTGTTTTCCATCCCTTTTGTTTTCCCTTGGTGGATATGGTTTGTTTAGACGTCTTTTCTCGCTGACTGTCAGGCAATTAAAAGCCAATATCTGCTCAGCGCTGCGAGGTGACTCATAGCTTATAGTATTTCCGAGGGCAGAGAGAGAGAAAAAGCATTGAAGTGGAGAGATGGAGGGATAAAAGATGTAGCTTATATCAGAACAATGTGTTCGCTCTTTACAGCCTGAGGAAGGTGTCAGTGTCAGCCGCCAGTAAAAACACAGATAGCACCATCTTTAAGCCAGTGAACTCACCTGGGTTTCCTCTTAAACACTAGACATAAAGTTGAACCCCTTAACGATGCTGTGTGTTGATATAAATTACACACTTCACCTTTAAATTGGTGATTCTGTGGGATTTAGTTTTCCTGTGAATGCTTTTATTTTTCACATTCACTGCATCTCTGTTCCAAACCCACTCGTTTTACTCTACACATAAAATGTGCCATTTGTTAAAGCGATTGACTAAGGTTTTTTTTTTTTTAAGTGTTCTAAGCTGTTCACAGTCTTTTATACGTTTTTTTTTAATTCAGATTAAATTTAGAATATTTCAGCAAGGATGTGTAAAATTGATCAAAGATTACAGTAAAGACATGTATAGTGTTACAAAAGATTTCTATTCCAAATAAATTCTGATCTTTTGCACTTTCTATTAATCAGAGAATCCTGAAAAAACTAGCATGGTTTTCAAAAACATATTAAACAGCACGACTATTTTCAACATTAATAATAATAGTTTATTTAGCAGCAAATCAGCATATTAGAATGATTTCTGAAGGATCATGTGACACTGAAGACTGGAGTAATGATGCTAAAAATATTTGCCAGCACAGGAATAAATTACATTTTAAAATATATTAAAATAGAAAACAATCATTTTTAATTGTAATAATATTTCACAACATTACTGTTTTATACAATATTTGTAATCAAATAAATGCAAAAAAAAAAAATAATCTTACCCCGAACTTATCTTATGAACGATATATATGTAAACAAACCTGTTTATCCTGTGAAAACACACTGGCTTTTGTATGTCATTGTATTAAAACTAAAACAAAAAATTATTAAAACTGTATTATCTTTTTAAATCTGGAGACGATAAAGTTCAAGTTCAAGTTCAAGTTTTATTGTCATTCCGCTACATGTGGGGACATGCAGTGGAACGAAATGTCGTGTCTCGCAGGACCACGGTGCTACATAAATACAGACATTACAACAATGAAGTAAAAAAAACACTATAAACCTATACACTACTAACAGATTTAACTATAAGTATACTATATATAAGTATTTACCCTATACAAACTAAAAGGATAAAAAATACAACTATACGAATGCTTCACATAAATATTACCCTATACAAACTAAAAAATAGAAGATAAAAAATACAAACTATACGAATGCTTCACAAATACTGTACATGTGCAAAGAGAGACATTTGAGTCAGCAGCTGGTTGGGGAACAGTGCAGGATGATTTGTAGTGCATGAGCATGTAAACATACATATATTGCTGAGTTTTTTGTGAGATTGTGCACACGCAGCAGTGTGTGTAAGTGTCCATAGTGCACATAGTGTAAAGTGTAAGTGTCCATAGTGCACATAGTGTAGAGTGTGAGTGTCCATAGTGTAAAGTGTCCATAGTGCACATAGAGGAGAGTGTCCATAGTGTAAAGAAAAATAAGAATAAAATAAATTTAAAAAAATAATTAAAGTTCCATACAGTTTTTCTTTGGTGTGGTAAGGTTTGGGGTGGGGGGTGGTCCATGTTCAGGAGGTAGGGGTTTGCATGGGGTTTCAGAGGGGGGCGGGGTGGTTTGAGTTCAGGGCTCTCACAGCTTGGGGGAAAAAGCTGTTGAGCAGTCTGGCGGAGCGGGCTCTGATGCTCCGGTACCGTCTTCCTGATGGTAGGAGCTGGAAGAGACTGTGGGAGGGATGGGTGGAGTCCTTCACGATGCTGTTGGTTTTGCTGGAGCATCGTGTAAGGAAGATGTCCAGGATGGAGGGGAGAGGGGCACCGATGATCTTTGCAGCTGTGTTCACTGTCCGCTGGAGGGTCTTGCGATCAGCAGCACTGCAGTTCCCGTACCAGACAGTGATGCAGCTAGTCAGCACACTCTCAATGGTGCCTCTGTAGAATGTGGTGAGGATGGGTGGAGGGAGACTTGCTCTTTTCAGCCGGCGGAGAAAGTGTAGGCGCTGTTGTGCCTTTTTGGAGAGTGACATGGTGTTGGTGGTCCAGGTGAGATCCTCTGTGATGTGCACCCCCAGGAATTTAGTGCTGCTGACTCTCTCCACAGTCGAGCTGTCGATGGTCAGTGGGGGGTGGTCAACGGAGTTTCTCCTGAAGTCCATCACAACCTCCTTTGTCTTCTCCACATTGAGGGACAGATTGTTTGTGCCACACCATTCAGCCAGCTGTGCCACTTCCTCTCTGTAGTGCGTTTCATCGTTGTTGCTGATGAGACCTACCACTGTTGTGTCATCAGCAAACTTGATGATGTGGTTGGAGCTGAACTTGGCAGTGCAGTCGTGGGTCAGCAGTGTGAAGAGCAGCGGGCTGAGCACACAGCCTTGTGGAGCACCTGTGCTCAGTGTTGTAGTGCTCGAGGTGTTGTTGCCGACACGGACTGACTGAGGTCTTCCAGTTAGAAAGTCCAGGATCCAGTTACAGAGGGAATTGTTAAGGCCCAGCAGGTTTAGCTTATTTATGAGCTGTTGTGGGATTATTGTGTTGAATGCCGAGCTGAAGTCAATGAACAGCATTCTAACATAGGAGTCTTTATTTTCTAGGTGGGTAAGAGCCAGGTGGAGGGTGGAGGAAATTGCATCGTCCATAGAGCGGTTTGGACGGTATGCAAACTGGAGCGGGTCGAGTGTGTTGGGGAGGCTGGTTTTGATGTTATGCATGACTAGCCTCTCAAAGCACTTCATCATGATTGGAGTCAGTGCTATGGGACGGTAGTCATTGAGACAGGACACAGGTGATTTCTTTGGTACCGGTATGATTGTTGTGGATTTGAAACACGTGGGGACGACTGCCTGACTCAGCGAGGTGTTGAAGATATCTGTTAGGACATCTGTCAGCTGTGCAGCACAGTCTCTCAGAACACGGCCAGGTATGTTGTCAGGACCCGCAGCCTTGCGTGGGTTAATCCTAGATAGGGTCTTCCTTACGTCGGCTGGAGACAGACAGAGCGCCCGGTCGTTGGGAGGTGTGGGCAGTTTTTGTGCAGGTGTGTCATTCTGCATTTCAAACCGTGAATAAAAGTGGTTGAGTGCATCGGGGAGGGATGTGTCCTCATCACAGGCCTGTGGCGGGGGCTTGTAGTCTGTGATGGTCTGAATGGCTTGCCACAGGCTCCGTGTGTCTCTGCTGTCTGTGAAGTGGTTGTTGATTTTTTGGGCATATGACCGTTTTGCTTTTTTAAAATGTCTTGTAATAACAGACCTGTTAGTCTTCTTCCAGTTTTTTTTAAGTTCTGGAGAAGATTGTCTCAGAACAATTGATGCATTATCTTGAGACAAATAATTATCTGAGTCCTCTGCTATTTGGATTCAGGCACAATCATTCTACAGAATCTGCTACTTGTTTATTAACCAAAAATATCAAACAATTACTTGACAAGGGAAATGTAGTTGGTGCAGTATTTCTAGGTCTAAAAAAGACATTTGATACAGTAAATCACAACACCTTAATTTCAAAATTAGGTAAATTCAATTTATCTAAACTGTCATTGTCCTGGTTTGAATCATATTTAAAAGGCCGTGAACAGTGTTTTATAATTAATAATGTGAGATCCACCTTTGTCAAAATTGAAACCGGGATCCCTCAGGGCACTGTCTTGGGACCCATACTCTTCAGCATCTACATTAATGATTTGCCAGACGTATGTCCAGATATAGGTCTACAGATGTATGCAGATGACACAGTGGTGTACGCATCTGGTAATACCTGTACTTCTGTGGCTGACAAACTAAATGCCAACTTAGACAAAATATCATCCTTGCTGTCTTCATCTTGTTTAACTTTAAACACACAGACAAAAAAAACTGCTTTTCCATTGAAAAACTGCCTCTAACACAACTTCTGAATGTACAAATTAATGGGGAGCTTATTGAATAAGTACCTGAAGTGAAGTATCTGGGAATAATTATATCAGTTGAATTTTAAAAGTCATATCAAGAAAATCTGTAAAACCATTAAGGCCAACTTGGGCTGTTTTATGATGATAAGAAACTGCTTGACTCTTGACTGTGCTTTAATTTTTATAAATTCTATGATTCTTTCACACATATCGTATGGCTTAACCACATGGTCCCAAGCTCACCAGTCATCAGTTAAGACCTTAGAGTGTCTTTATAACCGAACCTGGACAAGTCCTGGACAAGAAGAGAATAAGGTACCATCACTGCCAAATTTTAAGCAAATATAAGGTTTTAAGTTTTGCAAATTTTTTCTCCCTGCATTTTGTTAAATTGGTCTTCAAATGCCTAAATAACGCTGCTCCCACACCCCTTTGCAAAATAATAACAAGACAGCAAAGGGGTACCAGATCCACCACCCGATCAGCGTTAAAAGGCAATTTTAGTATCCCTTTCTGTAGAACATCAATTGCCCAAACTGCCTTTTCAATAAAAGGGGCAACATTATGGAACTCTCTGCCAGACCACTTCAAATGTATCCCAACATTAGCCATTAAAAAAAAAAATTCAGGAACAATATTGTGTCGTAAAGTGTCGTAAATTAGATTCAGCTAAAAACACTATGATGCATACATACATACCGGGTGCTTACACATGCTTTTTCTAAGCTTACGTGTGCTAAAAAAATCATAATAACAGTAATATAACTTTAACTCAGTTTTCTTTAGAAAAGGACAGCAATGAAAGATATTGAACAACCCCAATAGCCCATACAGAGACACACTTACATATTACATACAGTACAATATTTGTAATATAAGTCTGCATATGTGGAATAGCATATCATTCCAGTAAGTATTGCATAATTCATATTCATTTTAGTTTCATGTTTACATGCATAGGTTTAAAATAAGTGAAATGCCACATATGTTTGCTTTGTCGATCTGCACCAGGGATTGCAGTGGCCTTAACCAGAACGCTACTGGATTTGGGGGTCAATCCCATTGTTTGGAAATCCAATAACTGTGTAAAACTGAAGGCCCAGGTTGTTGCCATAGAGACAGAACTTAGTTTATGAGGCATTGCAGTTGTTGAACGCATCATAGGATAAGCCAAATGAGTCATCGGAGGATACGGACTGCCTCCCTTTTTAGAGTGCAAAACAATTTCTGCTGTTTTTCTCAAGGCTGAAGGTCTTTGAAATGCAGACATCGAATTGAGAAGTGGAATTGTAAAAAATCAATGAGCAGTGACTGTGCACACAAATAAAACATTAGAGGAACCTCGTTTTATCTTGGTTTTTAGACAGAGTTATTTAAAGGAGTAGTTCACCAAAAAATTGAAATGTATTCACCCTCAGGCCTTTCAAGATATAGATGAGATTTTTCCTCATGAGAACAGATTAGGAGAAATTTAGGATTACATCACTTGCTCACCAATGGATCCTCTGCAGTGAATGGGTGCCATCAGAATGAGAGTCCAAACAGCTGATAAAAACATCACAATAATCCAAAACCACACATTTTTCATCAGACAAACTAAACAAATCAAAACAGATTCTAAAAGACTGTTTTTATGAAATGTTTAATATGAAATTTTGTGGCAGAATGTACGCTTCAATATTTCCTAATATTTTTTTATTTCGGTTTTATTAGTATGTGCCTGTAATCATACACACATATATAGAGCACTGACTCTCAGAATCAACGCTACATGCGATAAAATGATGTTGGTCTGTCATAGAGTGACCAGAATGCTCTCGCCCACCCTCGGATTCATGCAGAGTTCAGTAATAATAACACGAGCCCAATTAGCACAGTGATGAGCATCATACACAACACACGCTGCTGCACCGTCACCCAACTCCTTAGTTTCAGCCTGGTTTGAAATGTGGCTGGACAACACCAGGGTGCTTGTTAGTTGATTCCAGACTAGATAAGCCCTGCTTCTGTAGAAATGTGTGATCGTGCTGTTATTTTTATCTTCAAGGGGAAGACAACAAACTGGCAAAACAGTATATAGTATCTAATACAAAGTTTTGATCATTGTTTGCTTGAAACATTGTTTGTGTCTCTGGAATACTGTCATGCATGTCCATCCAAATTATATTATATATATATATATATATATATATATATATATATATATATATATATATATATATATATATATATAATTATTACACTGTAGAAAGTGATAAGTTGACTTAACTTAAAAAAATTGAGGAAACCCGCTGCCTTAAAATGATCATGTAAATAATAATTAAAAAAATTAGTTAAGTGAACCTGACAATTCACTTAACTTAATTTTTTTAATTATTATTTACTTGATCATTTTAAGGCAAGGGGTTTCCTCAATTTTTTTTAAGTTAAGTCAACATCACTTTTTGGAGTGTATGTTATATTGTATATATATAATTATTATATTTTATTATGGTTTATTTATTTAAATTTTTTCACAAAAATCACAAACGTCACTGGATAGTGACAGCAGTTGGTGGTACATTACAAAAAATGATTTTCGTATAATGATAATGATTTTTTGCCTTGTTTTCCAGTACAACTATCTAAACATTCTTAAATCAGGGTACAATTACTTCAGGAGGAGAATGACAGAAGAAAATAAGTCTTGTTCCTGTGAACAATGTGACAAAATTGAGTGATTTTTAAATCTGAAGAAAAGTAAATAAGAAAATAAGAAAAAAGTAACTTGTTACTTGTTATTTGATATAGTTGATATTTTTCTTGTTTTAAAGGGGTCATCGGATGCCCATTTTCCACAAGTTGATATAATTCTTTAGGGTCTTAATGAAAAGTGAATAGCATACTTTGGTTAAAATTTCTCAATGGTAATGTAAAACAACACCCTTTTTACCTTGTAGCTCTGTTTACAGTGACCCGTTTCGGTGCATGTCCCTTTAACTGCTAATGAGCTACAGCTCACCCCGCCCCTCTCTTCTGTTCTTGTGTTAAAGTCACCGTTTTTATTCAAAAACAATTTAAAATACATTTGTAAATGACTTATTAGTCATTAACAAACACCTTTATAAATGTAGTGTTACCATGTTATCGTTACAGAAAACGTACAAAGTTTGTAACAATCACCGTAATGCACTGATGTCGGGAGTAAAATGCTATGTTCATTATTACATCCAACAACAGAACACCTCAGTCACTTAGGAGACATTCTTGTCTACACCTGCTACACCTACAGAACTACATCACTTTGCCAAGAATCTGTGATTGCTTTGTTCTGAGAAAGTGCTTTTGAGGGGATTAAAAAAAAAAAAATTGAGCTGTCACATCACGCTTAAAATATTTTCTCTTTTTTTTTTTTTTGCAGTGTATTTTTCTGAAATTGCTTCTTTGCATGGATGTAATGTAATGTGCATGAGCAGTTCTCATCATAGTTCATGTGTTCTGCATCACAGCTGACGAGGATGTGGTGTCCATGGCTGATTCCACCATAACTGTGGAGGATATTGAGGGAGAGCTGTTCAAAATCGAGAGGATAAAGGACGTGCTGGTCCGGAAAGAATCTGAGCTCAGATATATGTGAGTCGGGTTTTTTGAATGACTTTGACTGTGTTCTTGTTCAATGGTAGAACCTGAGGTAGCTCTTTTATATACAAGGTTAAAGGAATTGTTCACCCAAACATGAAAAATTGCTGAAAATTTACTCACCCTCAGTCCATATGAGATGTACTACATTATACATGCATTACACCACTTGCTCACCAATTGATCCTCTGCAGTGAATGGGTGCCGTCAGAATGAGAGTCCAAAGAGCTGATAAAAACATCACAATAATCCACAAGTAACTCCAGTCCACCAATTAAGGTCTTATAAAGTGAAAAGCTCCATGTTTGTAAGAAACAAATCTATCATTAAGGTGTTTTAACTTTAAAGCATTGCTTCTGGCCAAAATACAACTCCACAATCCGTAATAATACTTCCTCTAATACATTAGACATCAACAGAAAATTAAAGTAAGCGTCCCATAACGCAATACAACACAGGTGAGGCTATGTAAGCTGATATGACCCAATAAAAAATAACATATATCATATGCATGAGTTCAAAGTTATTTTCTACAACGTTATTTGTATTGAATATCTGAATGTCATCAGGTAATTATAGGGTAATTTACATTCATTTCATGTCAACAGTTACCATTTTAGCTAGGTATTTTCTTAGACACACAGAACTGAAGGTATAAGCCATTGAAATGAAAATAAAATGAACCGTATTCTTTCTGTTATGTTATATTCACACAAATATATCATTATTGTTAATTGTCAAATACAACAATAGCGTCTGATGGAGTCTGTCACAAGCCCTGCAAGTGAGATTTGTCTGTTATGGCAGTAATATGTGTCTGCCGGAGCTAGACATCAACTACAAATATATGTGTCTGTGTTGTTATTTGTGTGTGTTTGAAAGCAATGTGAATACTATCTAGAAAAATATATTATCTGTTATTTCATTGCTGAATAGAGACTACTTTGGCATCAACCAGTGAAATCATGGTATTCACACTTACCCAGCTAACAAAATATGTTCTAAGAACAGATCTATTAATTTATGAAAATGTTATTTCTGGATGTTAAAAGCATACATTTTTTTTAAATGGTTAAACATTTATTTTCTTGGTTATCCAAATGTTAAAGGAACATTCCATTTTTTTAATTTTGCAAATTGTTACTTTTGAATGTTTCTAAACATTCTATAACAGTAACTTAAAAAAAAATATATCTATATATATTATGCAAACATCCAGCTAAAGCATTTCAGAAAAAAAGTTCTATATGAAGGATTTGTAAATGATGTGCTAATGTTTTAAAAACATTATTAGACCAGATAACTTTGAACAAACATTCTGGATGGTTACTGGAAGAAGTTTGTTCATAATTTTATAACAACCTTACCAGAACTTAAAATTTCTCATTTCTAATAAGGTTTCCTATTAGCTGGGTACCTTGATTTCTGACTTGACTGGAAAATGTTTTAAAGCATGAAACTGAGGAGTTTGACTGATGGTTAAAGGTGCTGTATGTAGGATTGACATAGGTATTGCAGTCCAAATTATTGGAGAGGGTTTTTTCACCCGGCACCTCCTCCTCAGACTTGAGGCACATGCAGGTTGCCAGATTAAGGACACCAACAGGAACGAGCACACATGACGATGAATGAAATGAAATCGCCTGTATATGTTTTTCCGCCAACCAAAACATATACAGGCATTCCGGCCCGAAACGCACATTTTCAAAGGAGAATTACTGACTGTAGCATTGTTTTTCAGATAAATGTGTTAACTTGGCATGTTTCTTAAATATCTGCAAACATATTATGGTATTTTTATGCTTTAGTAGAGTCAAAATCCTACATACAGCAACTTTAAAAGAAAAAAAAATCAATTACATTGATTTTTCTTCATTTTGTCCTTATTTGTCAGGATGGATGACATCCAGTTGTGTAAGGAGATCACAAGGCTCAAAAAAGAACTCCAGAAATTGGTTTCCATCCCAGGTATGTTCACCAAAAAATGCTGTACCAGAATTTTAAGCAATAATATTGTGCTTTTGCATTGAGCCTGTGAGATGATACAGATCTCATTCTCAGTGGTGAAGAACATCTGTTTTCAATTCCTACCACAACAACAATTCCTAGACAACGAGCAGCTCCCTGATGCTTTAAACAGTTCTAAACCAAACATCATGTCTGTTAGGTACTCAAGTAGTGTTATTTTTTCTTCAGTACATTCAAAATATTCAACTGCAAATTAGTCCCACAGCATATTAGAGTGATTTCTGAAGGATCATGTGACACTGAAGACTGGAGTAATGATGCTGAAAACTGCTGAAAACTATATTTAAACAGAAAACAAGCATTTTAAATTATAATAATATTCCATAATATTTCTAATTTTACTGTATTTTTTTAAATCAAATAAATGCAGCCTTTTTGAACATAAAAAAATTAAGACCCTTACTAACCCGGAACTTTTGAACCATAGCGCATAATAAATTGATTCAGCTAACATCTAAGAGAATTCAAGAAAAAATGGATTGGCTATCTAGTATTATGCAACTGCTTTTAATTTCTTGATGTTCTTTATTAGCATCATTCCTCCTGCTTTCATGTCAACTTGTCTTCAGCACATGGTTGAAGACATGTATTTTTTATCTTTTATTTTATTCTTTTATTTTTTTTACTTTTATTTTTCTTAATATTTGTATTCTACACAATTGCACTGTCCTTGGAGCGGACGTGACTTACATTTCACCGCTGGTTATACTCTGTATAATTGTGTATGTGAAGAATAAAAAATCTTGAATCTTGGTTGTGACATACTTCACTATAGGTCTCCTGTTTCCAAGGAGATGCACGAATGAAGCATACACCACATTTAGTTTACTGCTGAAACCTAATTTTGCAAGTGCATACAAAGCTTGTGCGCACAGAAGAGGTTATTTATCCACACCGGCAGATAATAATGTCTTATACTGTGTACCATCCCAACCCAAGTGGGAAACGCATTCTAGTGCTAGTGATGTCCATTTAGACCTTCAGGTCCTCTCTGGCTCATCTGTGGAATCAGGATTTTGAAGTACTTTCATATTTTATCATATCTATCATCATTTACTCATACCTCATGTTGATCCAAACCATAATGACTTCCTATCTTCACAACAAAAGGCAATAATTTCTTATTTTCTATATAAAATAATACAAGGAAAATATGGTGTAGGATTTGCTAAAAAAGCTAAGGAAACAATTTTCACTTAGAAACTGATTTTACAAATAATAACAATGAAACCACAAGTAACATGTTAAATTAAACATGACTTTTTTAAGTAGAAAGACTGAAATAACTCCAATAATTAGTTTTAGTTACAACTTTAAAAAAATAATGTGATGCATACTGTCACATGTCGGTTTCCTTTCAGTCTTGTTTTGACCATATTTGGTGTTTCCTGTTCTTGTTTCCTGTAATTAGTTCATTATTAGTCTATAATCATTAAGTATTCTCACCTGTGTTCATCTCGTTTGCTCATTAGACTCTGTCTTTATAAGCCTTTAGTTTCTTGAGTTTCATCGTCCAGTCTTAAAGTAACCTTTGTTGGAAACGTTTGCTAGTCCTCATTAAAGTGCCTTTTCATCATATTTCTGGATCCTGTGTTCCCTGGTGCATGTTACCGTTACACATACATTGATGCTGAAAAGCTCAGATAATGTAAAAAAACAAGCGTAAAAGTAGTCCATATGAAATGGAGTGTCTGTTTACACAGTAGCCTGCCTTGAAGCTGTTTACACTAGCTCCTCTCACTAAACACGCCCACATAACAGCTGCAGTGGTGTAAGGAGTAACACCGTGTCCTAACTACATGCGACACGACAAGATTCCAGTGACAAGCAATTTGGGTGTCCACACCAAATGCGACACGACAGAATCAATCAAATATCACAGCCAATCAAAAGCGTGTGTGGGCAGGCTCTCTCTGGAAGCGCACTGCACTCGCAACAAAATGGATACCTTTATAATCTAATTCATAAATGTTAAACCTTTTTAATATTATTAAATGTATGTAATACTGAGTGACTGATACTATCTTTGTTTTGGAATACACCTGTTGGTTTGCGTTGAGTTCACAGTTTTAACGTACATCTTTGCTTTATTTGTTTTCAAAGTCTGAGGTAAATCTGTTGTTGCTTTCAGTATGGCTATAAGGTCACACAAAATGATATTTAAACTAATATGTTTAACTTTGAATAAAGCACATAATCATGGCAATTGTAAGTTGTTGCTCCAGCTGCGACGTCGCAGAAATGGAAACCGTTTCTTAAATAGAAAGGTCTGGAAAGGTTCTCGAGCCAGGATTCGAATTTGGGATGCCCGCAACGCAACGGCGTTATATGTCGCCGTACTGCCTACTAGGTTATCTTCGCCGACTTGAATTCACCTTTTGCTGAACTCGTTCTTCTCCCTTTTCCTATCACATATCAGGAAAGGTGTTTATTTTCAATAAAAACAAAGGAATTACTCGAAAAGCAGAAATAAAGTGCTTCACGGGTATTTGAGTTAGAGGTAGGTGTAAGGAAGGCTTTATTTTCCAAATAAAGTGGCATCCAATAATAAAAAAAAATATTTAAAATTTTCATTTACATTCAATCAAAAATGCAATGTTACGAAATATTATTACAATTTAAAATAACACACACTGTGCTCATTCAACAAATGCACAGCTAAACAGATGAGTTTTGAGTCTGGATTTAAATGTGGCTAATGTTTTAGCACATCTGGGCCCGTATTCATGAAAAATTTTAGTGCTAAGAGTTGCTCAGTAACAAAATTCTAAGAAAATTCTTAGAAATGTGGGTGTTTCCTCTTAAAATTAAAGAAAAGATCCTAGTAAAGAAAAAAGTAATTCAGAAAGCATCTTAACCCTTAAAAGAGGTCTTAAGGTCCAAAATAGTTAGGAATACGGACGAGGACTTTTAAGGGGCTTAAGAGTTTCTTTAGCAGTGGAGAAAATGGACATGAAACATGGAGAGGAAATGCGTTGCACACAATGCATGACAGTGAGTTAATAGACGCTACACGTTAGCTCATGCAGGGATCATGTTTGTGAACGATCTTATTAGAGAAACACTAACAACTCCGACACCACGCTGAAATGCCATAGTGCCAGAAATGGACGGAATCACTATATTAACATATTTGGGAACTGGAAAAATGCAACTATGCAGCAGTGATGATTTGGGTCTGTTACACCACTTATGTCGCTGTTCATTTCCTATAAAATAAGTATGACAGCATGGTAAATAAAAAATAAAGAAAATATATATACATATATAGTGTGTGTGTGTGTGTGTGTGTGTGTGTGTGTGTGTGTGTGTGTGTGTGTGTGTGTGTGTGTGTGTGTGTGTGTGTGTGTGTGTGTGTGTGTGTGTGTGAGAGAAAGAGAGAGAGAGCGAGTACGGTAAAACAGGAAAAATTTTGCCTGTAATTTCAAAGTGAAGGCTTATAATATACCCTACTCTTAAAAGCGCTCTTTTAGTTCCTTCTTGACAACCAACCAATCACAGTCTTCAAAAGAATGTGTCATTCCTAGAAACGGGGTCAGCCCCGCCTCCTCACTAAGATAAAAGTTTTTGTCTTTTCCTCACTCAGAGTTGCTCTCAGATTGGTCCTGAATCACTTTTAAGCTAAGACTCCTAGTTAGAATTCTTTAAGCTAAATTAGGAGCTCTCTAAAACGATTCTTAGAATCTTTAGGAATAAAGGCCCGGATCTTTTCTGGAAGTTGTTTCCAACTGCGGGCGGCATAATAGCTAAAAGCGGACTCCCCTTGTTTTGTTTGAACCCTTGGTATTTCTAACTGACTCGATCCTAATGATCTGAGTGGTTTGTTAGGTTTATATTCAGTGAGCATATCTGCAATGTATTTAGGTCCTGGGCCATTGAGTGACTTATAAAGGAGTAAAAGTACTTTAAAATCAATCCTAAATGTAACTGGAAGCCAGTGTAAGGACCTGAGGTGTGATGTGCTCAGATTTTCTGGTTCTAGTCAGAATCCTGGCAGCAGTGTTCTGGATGAGCTGCAGCTGTCTAATGGTCTTCTTTGGAAGGCCAGTGAGGAGACCATTACAGTAATCCACCCTGCTGGTGATAAAGGCATGAATGTTTCTCCAATTCTTGACTGGGAACAAAACATCTAATTCTTGCAATGTTTTTGAGATGACAGCATGCTGATTTAGTTACTGCTTTGACATGACTACTGAAATGAAGGTCTGTCTCCAGAATCACCCCAAGCTTTTTGACTGGATTTTTAGCCTGGAGAGCTTGACTGGAGGCTGGAGAGTATTTTGGAGGCCTGTAAATAATGATAAACAGAATGTGTGGAGCACTTTTCAGCACAATACCTAGATATTCAAGACAAACACTGACCAAATTACACTTGCTTGCATTGATAAACATCTTTAAATAGAGCAGCTACACCTCCACCTCTCCTAACAGTCCTGCAGACACTTATAAAACTAAAGTTAGGAGGGGCTGATTCATTGAGGACTGTTGCACTGTCAGGATCATGGACCTGTTTTTGCTCCCCATGTGTTCTGTGACCCAGTTTCACCCTCATTAATTTTTTTATTTGATCCCAGGTGTGTCCCCTTAGTTCCCTCATTATCCTGTGTTCATAAGCCCTGTGTTTCCCTGCCTCTGTGTCGGTTCTGAACGTCTTTTCCCTGTGTTTCCTACGTGTTTGGACTATTAAAAGATCATGTTTGAAAGTACTCCTCGCTCCTGGTTCCGTGACCCTGGTGAAGTGTGACAGAAGAACCGACCTAAACAGATACCGCCGTTTGTACCCTCCGTTTTGTTTTTTGGTTTTTCTCAGTGTTTTTTATTTCCGTTGTGCCCCATGGATCCCTTTGTCCGGGCCGAATTCCTCCTCCTCCTGCTGGAGCAGGGTGACCGATCTCTCAAGGACCACACACGACTGTTCCTGATGTTAGCTAATGTCACCAGCTACCCGGACGTCGCGCTCTGCTCATTCTTTCATGGAAGCCTAAACACCGCGTGCAGAGCGCTGTCGTCCGAAGATGGTCCTCGAGAGGATTTCTTCGCCTTTATGGAGTGTCCCCTGAGGATGATCTTGCCAGATCCACTCCAGACCCAGAGCCCAGCCCACCATCTCCCCGCAGTGCGGAGCACCAGCCCGAGCCCACCGATGACGGAGAGCCATTCCCCGCCGCGATCAACGAGCCAGTGCGAAGCCGAGCGACTGAGCGGATGATCGCCCCGGAAGTTGAGCCCAACCCGTCAGACCAGGTGCGAGAGCCGGCATCAGTGCCCACCACGAGGGAGCAAGCCGTGGACGGTGTGAGCGCGGAGTGGCGCTCTGCCCCTGCACTGCGGCTGAGGAGCGATCTGGGACTGCTGGACAGAGAGGGGGCATCCGATCCTCCAGTGCCTGCTCCTCGAATGTGCCCCCCAGTGCCCGCTCCTCAAAAATGACCACCCTCCCACCCTCTCCTGCCTCCTCCACCGCTGTCGTCTGGCAGCCCCCCCACTAGCCCTCAGCCCTCCATCTATACGGTGCGAGCCCCGTGGGTCTGCCATCCTCCAGCGTCGCCGGGGCTGGAGTATCTCTCACCTCCAGCCTCCGAGGCCCGGACTCCGCCTCCGCCCGTAGACCCAGTGGCTCCACCTCGGCTCCGAGCTCCCTCGCCTCCACCGTCACCCCTTGATCCACCAGCTCCACCAGGCTCCCTCGTCCCTCCGGCTCCGCCTTGGTCGGGCGTCCACCCGCCATCGCCTCAGGACTCCTCTCCTCTGGCTGCGCCTCGTCGCTCCATCCCACTGGCCGTTGGGCTCCTTCCTCCCTTCAGCTCCACCTGGGTCCTCAGTCGCTCTGGCTCCGCCGCGGATCTCTGGGTCTCCGCCTCGGTCGCCAGAGCCCTCAGCTCCACCCTGTCCCCCCCGGATCCTCTACATCTCCCTGGCTCGTTGTCTCTCCGTCTCCGCCTCGGGCTATTCCACCACCTACTCTGCCGCCGTTGGTCGGCCCCCTGGAGTCGGCGGCCATCCCTCCTCCATGGCTCCTCCCTCCGTCGGCTCCACCGTGGGCCATCTTCATGGCTGTGGCCTGGGTCCAGCTGTGCGCCTCCTGCTCCGGGTCCCTCCTGTCTCTTCCCTGGCTCCTCCCTCCTTCGTCGCCTCCCTGGTCTCTGTCTGCCGGCCCCCTCCAAGAGGTCCGTTCTCTTGAGCCGCCTCCCTAGTTCCCACCCGCCCCTCCCCTTTTAGATGTTTCAACGGTGCGAGGACGCACCTTCCGGAAGGGGGCGACATGTCAGGATCATGGACCTGTTTTTGCTCCCCATGTGGTCTGTGACCCAGTTTCTCCCTCATGTTAATTGTTAATTTGATCCCAGGTGTGTCCCCTTAGTTCACTCATTATCCTGTGTTCATAAGCCCGGTGTTTCCCTGCCTCTGTGTCGGTTCTGAACGTCTTTTCCCTGTGTTCCCTACGTGTTTGGACTATTAAAAGGTCATGTTTGAAAGTACTCCTCGCTCCCTCGTTCCTGGTTCCGTGACCCTGGTGAAGTGTGACATGCAGTGCAGCTGTCTTCTAGCCATGTTATATTTAGAAACATAAAATCCATGTTGTTTGTGGTTAAATCATTGATCAGAAGTGATTTATTTTTTCATGAGCGGATGTTTAAAAATGCTAACTTGATGGAATTACATTTTGTCTCTACAGCAATCTTAGATTGATGCATAATAGGCCGCAGATTAGATGGGTCAGCCATACGGCTTGAGAAGGCCTTAGACTTTCTATCACGTGATAAAACAGAAATAGAGGAGGCTACAGGCACACTGGGTTTCTGCTGGTTCTGTAAATATTTGTGACAGTTGCTGCTATCATAGTGGGGATCCGACACATACGACTGAGAGCTATAAAGCAAAATTTTCAGCTTCATTACCCCAGTCTTCAGTCTCACAGGATCCTTTAGAAATTATTTGATTTGCTGCTCAAAAAACATTTATTCTCATCAGTGTTGAAAACCGTTGTGCTGCTTAATATTTTTGTGGCTACTGTGGTGCATTTAAATTTTTCCTGATTCTCTGACTAATAGAAAGTTCAAAAGAACAGCATTTATTTGAAATAGAGATCTTTTTGTAACATTTATAAATGCCTTTTTAATTCCATGTTTGCTCAAATGTTTTTTGCAGACAAAGACAAGTCAAATGAGGACAGGCAGCGTGAGGAAGAACTACTTCAGCAGATCCAAAAGCTGGTGGAGACGCGGGACTTTTTAGTGGATGACATGGAGTTTGAGAGGCTCAGGTCAGTTTTAAAGAGCCGCCGGCCTTCAGGGACAGAAACATAGCCCACAACCCTATAGATTGCTGGCTAGCATGCGTGACTGTCGGCCCCAAGAATGTGTTTTGTGCCTCTTGTGGCTGTTCCCTCATCTGTGAAGATACTGCAATCCAGTTACCCTCCACTTGAAGCCAATAATCCACCCTTACCTCACCACGGCTGTCTCTCACTCACACACACACACACACACCTCACATTACGCTCACAGACAGTCCCAGCGGCTTGATTCTGAGAAACCAGAGAGATTGATTTGCAGGCAAGAAAGAAAAGAGATGTGTTTTTTCGGTGGGTTGGGCTGATTGCCATCTGCCAAGACCTCGTGTGTGTGTGTGTAATCGTGAGTGACGCACGCATCAGAGCCCAGCACGAATGAAGTCCTCACAGTTTATTCATGGGATAAATGAGCTGGCGTCACCCACATGACAAGCAGCTATTACACAGATGGATGGTGGAGAGACAGAGAGATGTCGAACACTCTCGGTTTGCACACTAAAACAATGTGCTAAGAGAATAATTGATTGTTTGGAGTTTGAGTGTGAATGTGTGATTAATGCTCGGTGTCTCACTTCACAGTTGTTTGCGTGTGGGTCTGGTTTTACATTTCAGGGACTGTGGAAAAAAATAGTAAATCTTTGTGGCATTGTGGGGAGCAAACAACAACTGAACAAGAACAATGGCTTATAAAAATGCTGAATATAATCGCAATAAAAATATATAAATGCAGAAAGCTTAGTGTGATTTATTAGATAAAAAAATTAGGACAATTTGCAATGATTTTGTATCTAAAGCTTTAAAAATCAGTTTTAATTTATTTCATTTAAGTCTGAAATATATTAAAGCATTAATTTAAAGCGATTAATCGTTTGACAGCACTAATTTGAATATGTTAAAATGTAATTCCTGGGATGGTAAAGCTGAATTTTCAGCATCATTACCTCAGTGTCACATGATCCTTCAGAAATCATTCTAATATGCTGATTTGCTGCTAAAGAAACATTTATTAATATTATCCATGTTGAAAACAGTTGTGCTGCTTAATATTTTTGTGGAAACTGAGATGCATTTTCTCAGGATTCTTTGATGAATAGAAATTATTTTTCCGTTTACTTGTAAAAGAAATCTTTTATAACATAAACGTCTTTATTGACACATTTGATCAATTTAATGCATCCTTGCTAAATAAAAATATGAATTTCTTAAAAATCTTACTGACCCCAGACATTTAAATTGGCACACAACTTCCAAGGTTTGTTAATGGAATGCACATGTACCTTCTATAAAAGCATTTAACAATATTACTGTTTTACTGTATTTTTCTTCGAATAACATTCAGAAACATTAAATCTTACTGACCCCTAACTTTTGAATGGCATGTGCACATGAAAATGTATCCTAACTTGTGTATTTGTATGTATTTGTGCGTTTGCCTTCCTGACGCCTGTTATTCTCCACTCAGAGAGCGAGAAGAGGACAAAGAGATGGCTGACTTCCTACAGACCAAATTTCCCAACAGGTGCAGCATGAAAAGTATGTATGTGTTAATGTGGTGCTGTGAGCTCAAGGCCAAGGTCTTAAACCTCCGTATTTCAGTGTTGAATGCACAAATTAACATTACAATGCATTCTTTGAGCATCTCCCTAATTGTTTTACTCACTGCCTTCTCAAGTTTAATGAAAATCTGCTTATGGTGTGGTATTGTCAGAAGCGTGAATGTTAATTCTGTTCTCGAGGTGTTAATAAGCGGTCTTCATCTGTTTTCTTTTAGTTCAAAACTAATGAGCTAGTTCAGATAATAGGAATAAATAGTGCAGAAGTACATGAATGTCACTGAAATTGGGAAGGCTTGACTGTAAATTAGAGAGAACACAGTCAAATACTAATGTGGTGAGAGTTTGAAACATCTCACAAAATTACAGAAATATTTCATAATCTTTAGTGCTGCTTTTAAAAAGCTTATGAACTGAGCTTTTCACTCAAAGTAAACATATTTTAATTCATCTGAACTCAGTCCAACTCTATTCCACAGTTCAGTTCAGTGTGAATCAAGATTTATTTACATAGCGCTTTTTTTTTTTCTTCTTTTTTTTCCAAAGCAGCTTTACAGAAAATCATGATGTTAATGTTTGTAGTATCATAAAATCTTCATGCCCTATAGTCATATTTGGCAGACTAGAGCTGGTGAATAGTTAACATTTTGCATTGATACAAAGCAATTAAGCAGCTGAGATGTGCTATATTATATATATATCGCCCTATGCAAGTATATTGTATGTACAGTATGTGGATAAATGTCCAATTTTTTTATAAAGAGCTGGGCGATAATAGTTACATTTTGCTAATGTTTTACATGAGTGTACTGTTTACATTTTGCAACAATTAAGTTTACAATTTGTTTTATTTATTTTTTTTACATTTGCAATTTTTTAAATACTATACTGTATATTACTTTACGTAAGTGTGCTGTTTGTATGCAGGTAAAGTCAGATGCACTTTATATCCAAATATTAATATATTGATGGGTGATAATATGGCTGATGATATAAAAATCAAGCAATTGAGATTTCCCTTAACATACTATGTATAAATCTCATACTATATACCAATCTAAACAGCTGGATTGATCTGAACTAATTCAATTCACTTCAGTTCAAATCAACTCAAATTTTATGAACTGTGCTTTTCAAATTAGTTCAGTTCATCTGAAATCTGACTTTTAAAATCAATTCAGGTTAATCCATTTGAGTTTTACCAAAGTTAACTTGACTTGAAATTCAGTTGTATTTTTATAGCACTTTCCTGAATTCACAAAAAAAAATAAAAACAAATATTGAAACAGTTTTCACTCAGAAATTGTTAGTACATTTCACATTTAATTGACACATTAAAAGTTCTTATATTTAATTAACACATTGAATTAAACTTTACATTTTGAAATAGAAAAATAGTATTTTATATGAAATAGTATTTTCTTGCTAAATGTACTCCAGTAATCTTAATTCTGTTTACAACTATTGAAACCCATTTTTGTAGTGCACAGATAATTTCAACTCATCTAATGCTGTCAAAATTAATTTAAGCTCAATATATTTGCAAATGTTCAGGTATGAATATACCTCAGCGCTGATGCTCGACGGTGTTCAGAGAGTCTTGAGTGTGATTCAGAGCAGGTCACTGTGTTTCTCTCGCTCGCTCTCATTCAGGTCACACCAAGGACAAGAGAATGACGTCCAGAGCCCAGCAGACCTCGTCTCCGTACGTGACCAAGACAGGTGTCACCCTGCTGAAAGAGTGCTGCGGCTTCACCTGCTCCATCATGTAGATATGTGAATGTAAAACAGGACAGAGTGGCGAATCAACAAGCCCTCAGATCCGTGATTCAGCACAATATTTTCAAGCACTCTTTCACATTACATTTCAGAACAGATGGCAATGCATGAGCGCCAAACTGATGTGCATATTATTAAGAATGATTGCATTAACCTAATAGAGGAGACATCTAGAATTAGCAGTGTGGTTAGATGGTACAGTGTAGTTTTAAAGGCATAGTTCACCCAAAAATGAGAATTCTGTTATCATTTACTCACCCATAATCCATTATGAAGAGTTTCTTTATTCTGCTGAACACAAAAAAATTCAAATATTTTGAAGAATGTTTGTAACCAAAAGGTTTTGGTTCCCATTGACTTCCATTGTATTTTTTTATACTAAATGTGAACTAAAATGATAAGGATACCAGCTTTCATCAAAATATCTTCGTCTGTGGTTCACAGAAGCAAGAAATATATACAGGTCTGGATAAGGGTGAGCAAATTGTGACAGAATTCTCATTTTTGGGTGAACTCTTCTTTTAAAGCAGACTAACGTCAGGCTCAGCTGCAGAATTCCCATGAGCGGTTGTTAAGCTCTTGCTCTTGCTAGCACATTATTTCCTCTCTTCCTTCTTGCAAAAGACTCAATTATATGTTGTGGAGTTGCATCACCAGCCAACCACAATGTATGACACAAAAAAACACTGGCATTGTCCTTGGATTTTGAAGGAATAGTTCACCTAAAAATTAAGACTCTGTCAATATTTGATGATAGGGAGGGCGATAAGGATCTGCCCTGTCCAAAATCTTTCCAGTTAGGCTAGATAGAAAAATACTTTCACTTGAGTTTTGCATTGGGAAATTTTAGGTCAGGTCACTAAAACTAAAACCATAAAAAATTGAAATAATGTTAACTAACATGAAATCAAGTATATATATAAAAAAAAAAAAATAATTCATCTAGTTGCCAAGACACATTTCTCATTTTCATTCAATTGTCATAAAATAACTAAAATGAAAACTGAAATCAAATGAATAAAAACTAGTATATAAACCTGTTTAAAAAATGTCAAAAACAAATTGAAACAAAAATAAAAACGAATTCATAGTAACAAGGGATTGGAAGTAAAATAATAAACCTTAACGAATGTTTCATATGCTTAGATGAGTACTGAGGAGTACTAGCATGTTGTTGTTTTTTTTTAATGATGGTGTATAATTAAACAGCAGAGATTGCCAGAATATCTGCTTACTAATTAGGTGAATGCACACCTGTGCTTCTGACTGCTACATCACAGATTTCTTCTTCATTTTTAACCATTATGTTGATGAAAGTTGTATAGTTTTGTGGTGTCCAGTATGTATCTTGATACAAATGCAGTTTGAAAGTTAAAACAAATATATTTATATTTGACCCAATGTAGTTGATTTTCAAATTTAATAAGGAAATCTTTCTCCACTATAATGTGCTTTAGTATTAATAACATTATTTATATGCACAAATTGTGTACACTACTGTTTAAAAGTTTGGGGTCAGTAAGATTTTTTTAATCAATACTTTTAGCAAGATGCATTAAAGTGACAGTGAAGACATTTATAATGTAACAAAATATCTAAATAAAACAGATAAGTTTCTGCACAAATATTAAGCATTACAGAATTATTTTTGCAAGATATGCTGAAAACTGCAACATTTTAAAACATAAGAAAATACAAAGTTATTTTAAATTGTAATATTTCACAGTATTACTGTATTTTTGATCAAATAAATGCAGCCTTGGTGAACATAGAAATGTTTAAAACATCTTTCCAACCCCAAACACCAGAGTGTATTTGTGATGCATCGTATTAACTGTTTATGCAAAAAAAAACTAAAAAAATTAAAAGTATTTTATCTTTGAAAAAGAAATCAAATTGTGAAGCTGGTGATAATTGTCTGTTAATATGTGCAGCAACAAAATATTGAAATATAATGCTCACAGAGATACTTGACATGCTGCTTAGCTGTGCAGGAATTTATTCATGCTGATGCTTCTGTTGTTATTTTCATGCCTCTAAATGATATTTTTCCACTAATGAATATAAAAGAATTATGATGAATGAAACGATGCTTCATTGTCTTTTAGTGGACAGATAAATATACTATAGACACAACATCATTTTTTATATAAATAACAAAACCATGATAATCAAACTAAAATAATATAATATAAAATGAATAGAAAAGATCAACATTCAGTGACCATTTCTTAAGATTTGTTAGTGTGGAAAGAGTGATTTTATGTTGATTTCACATTAGAAAAATCTCCATACTGCAACAAAAGTCCCAACAAATCTCATCCTGAGCACTAGCATTGCTCGTATTTTATAAAGGAAGGTCACCGAGTTTGTGGCTTTATTGACAGGTTCCGGCAGGAAGGAACCGAGAAATTACAGGCAGTAAATGTCTGCTGATGTCAAATCTGTTGGTATTTTGAATGACCAGACTCTCGCCCTGCACAATATAATCAGGATTCAGTTTACATGGCCGATTCTTCTTCATCAAGGTCTCACAGAGGATCCAGCGTCTGTGACATTTCTGTTGATTGGTTGAACTCTGTCCACAGCTGCAGAGAAATCCAGCTCATTTCCCCTGTCGCTGCTGGCAGTGTGATGTTTACCTCTGCTGTCACGATCACGTCAGAATGAAACTCATAATACATATCTCTTAATTGAATGTCAAATTATTGACAATCAGCTGAAAAATGAAAAGCGGATTCATTTTTCAAATGAACTATCGTCTCTTATAAAATGCTTTCTGCTCTAGCAAAGACCATTTTATTCTTGTAAAGAGCCTTTTCCCTTGCTTTGTGTGCTGCTGACAAGACCAAACAAAGTTTTTTTGTGTGTTTTTATGTCCATTATCTGCACAGGTTATTGACTGTAGACTCATGGAGGACTTTTTTCTGTAGAGCTCCTAAAACTGTCTGTTTGAAGATACACAGTTAAATGTTTTTGACAAAAGACTCACCAAAGCTGCATTTACTTAAGCAACAATAGAGTAAAGCTATTGTGAAATATTACTATAGTAGCCTATAAGATTCTATGTATTTGTATATATTTTAGAATGTATTTTATTCCTGTGATATTAAAGCTGAATTTTCAGCAGTCTTCAGTGATCCTTGAGAAATCATTCTAATATGCTGATTTACTATTAGTATCATTTGTTATTGTCAATTATTATCATTTATTACTATTATCAATGCTGAAAACAGTTGAAAACAATGACACATTTTTTTTCAGGATTCTTGGATGGAAAGAAAAGAACATTTAAAAGAGCAGCATTTATTAGAAATAGAAAGGTTTTTATTACAGTGTGTAACTGTCACTTATGAATCAGTTTCATTTATTTAGTTGGTTACTGATTTACTTTGAATAATTAGCAGGGTCTTACCAAAATGTGTTTTCTCCTTCTCTCTCTTTTGAAAATGTGTCTTTCAACCTTTTCCTCTGTTGATCTGCATCACACTCAGAAATGTGCCGTGAGTCATAACTGACTCATTCGTGACCAATTTAATTACTGGAGGATGTTCCTGTGAGTTCTGCCTCTAATGAAGAACTGTGAAAAGCTTTGAAATTTTCTCAGGTATGTTAATCAACAGTCAGGCACACGCCAAAAATTATTATTTTGCTGTTCAGCTGTCATTTTCTTGCCGCTATTATTAGAATGATCTCAAATGATATGTGAATTTAAGACCATGAAATGAAAAAAATTACAAAATAATGAAGAATCCACCATTTTCTTACAGTATCTCTCTGTTGTGTGAATTTCTGACCTTAACAACAGCAGTTTTTCAGGTCAGTACCACAGGTGTTGGTTTTCTTGCTCTGACTGAAGACTCTCAAACAGAGACACATGCCACCATGTGGTTCATCACAAAAGTTCATCAATTCAGAAGGACTGTTATATTAATAATAGTTCTTATATGCCGTTCTTTTATTCAAGAGTACAGCACTTATTTCAAATGACCAATTTAATACATTCTTATGAATACATTTTTTTATTTTTTAATATTACCTCAAACTTTTAATTACAATGGATCATGGTTTGCCCCAAAATATTAAGTAGCAATAATTGTTTTAAACATAAAAAGAAGAAATTAAGCAAAAGATTAAATATTATGATTATTATAAGATTATCTCAGCAGGGCATGACAATTAAATCTCTTATTATCTGAAACCCGGTGGCCAGAGATGGATTGGTAATGGTTTTGTGGCTTGCATCTAGAACGTGGTTGACCTTTAGAGACAAAAAGACTAATATTACTGTAGACAGATGCGATAAAGTCTGGCATGCATCAAAATTGGCTTGACATCCCTCAGTTTTTATAATACCATGCTATAAATAATTTGATTTTAGACTTTACAAGACTAAAAATAAAAAAATGCATCTCATACACCAAGGATTCAGATGTTTTCTGTAAGAGCGCACACACCCTGACAGGTCAGCAGACTGCTTTTGTTATGAACTCTCAAATCAAATCATGTGGGCAACACACTAGGGCAGGGCCTGCATTTCACAACACCACACCCATACAGTAATTTATGCATAACTCCATGATAATAAATGGAAATTTCAGTATGCAGTATGTACTGTGCACAATATGTGAATTTTCTGTATGCACCGAACACCTGGATGACCTACTACAACTTTTACCATAATGTGCAACATATATACAGAACTGAATGCATGGAACACTCTCAATCTCACAATGCAATGTGTTCACACACATCCTTCAATTTCCAGTGAAATAGGTGAGTATCAGCAGCTCCACAAAGTTATTTGCATTGCGCTATTTTGTCACTTCATATTTTATTTTGGTGTGTCAATCTATTAGATTACTTGGTATATAGCTAAAACCATGATCCGCACTCACAAAATTAGTCGTCTTTTTAGCGTTTTATTTGATCAATAATAAAAATGAAAACTTTTGTCAGTGCGGATCATGGTTTTATATACTGAGTAATATCAGCAGCAATTTTAAAATCTTTGTTCTCAATTCATTATTTGCTCTTTTTACATTTAATTTCATTAAAATGATACAAAATTGGCTTAAATTCCAATTTAAGATGCCACTTGTTGAATTAAGGGGAGACACTGCAGGCAAAAACAGTTTTTTCATAAAACTGTCAAATTTGAGATTTTGGGCTTTTTGGTTTTTCATAAAGTATTTTTTCAGACTAGTGGAAAGAAAACATCCAAAAGACACTGTTAAGTGTTTCTTTTATAGCACTTTATCGATTTGTGTCACTAGATTTCAATTACAATACATATTTTTAAAGGCCGTTTTCTCTCCTACATTGAGCCATATATCTCCACTTCAGCAGCACTTACAAACTTTACATCTTCATTCCTGTCTATATCCTCAAGGTTTTTACAGAGGGATTTGTTCATATATAATTTGCTTGATTATATACGACATTTTATTCCCCAAATTTTTTTTAAAATGTATTGTTTTCTGTCTGTTCTAAGTATTTTCTGAATTATGGAGTGACAAAATGAGATTCCCAAAATTCCCTCTGTAAAAACTTTTGACTCTAATATGTCAATAAAATGAAATAAGAATGATTTTGAAACCAACTTCATCCAGTGTTTAGATTTTTGCTCTAGAAATGTATGCAAATTAGCACATATTTCATTAAATAATGCCTCATTTGCATATTTAAACCTAACATTTTAGAAAGCTTGTAATACAAAAAATGTTTGCAGTTATCAATGTAATCAATCAGCTAGGTAAGGTGATACCTATTAGTTAATTTTTTTACCCTATTCACCTGCAGTGTCTCGCCTTAAACATGCAAAACTGTGTTTATCACTGCTGTACTTGTTTTAAACGTCTATTGTTGTACAATGCATTCTGTTTGACATACTAGCGAAAACAGTACGCAGCATACAGTGTATACTCAGAAAATCCCCGCCAGTGCTACTGTCACTTTAAGAGATGATGTAATCGGTTAAGTTTGTTTAAGCTCTCCAGGAACTGATCATCAGCCCAAAAGCCGAAACACTGAGCAGCAGACACGCTCGGAGGATGGAGTTCTTCATAGGAAACCCGTTTTCTACACCCGTGGGTCAACTTATAGGTAAGTAGCACGCTGGATGAGATCGCAAATCACACGGAGTACGTTTAAGCGAGCATCATACGCACAGATAAGCGACTTGCTGTGTCCAATACGACTGCTTGATATTTACATCGATTTCAACTGTTCGTCGTGTATTCGTGGCTAGCTCACTTGCAAGATACACCTGAACACGTATACATCGTTTAATTAAGGATGACAGCAAAGGATACGATTAAGTGTAGATTGACGCTTCATTCAAGCAATCCAATGTCGAAGGCTCTGTTCGTGATTGGCGGAAATGTGTGTCAATCAAATGCTATCCCCAAATAGTATCGAGGAAGGGCGGGACGACGAGGGTTAGTGTTGGAAGTTGCACGTCTCCGTAACTTATAGCCTAATAACGTTTTGACCCATTTTCTTTGTCGCTCTTGTTTAGAAAAGAGCTATTTACAACTGAGTATTAAAGCGGTTATGTAACCCATTCCAGAATTTACTCTTGATTTCACGAGAAATGCAATATCAGGGCTACTTTTCATTCATCTCAAGAGCTCTTCTGCCTCTCTTGATAGTGCCATTGCAGCTAGACTCTCATCTAAATGGGCTGCACAGAGCAATTAGTCGGGAAGGAACTGTTTGTTCCAGCCAAGCACGATAATTATGCATTACCAGCAAAATAATCTTTGCAATGCTCTGCTCATCCCAGATTTCTCCTTTAGATGAATAGAATGGAATTGCAGATTGCTCAAATAAACACCAAAAAAATCTGTCAGTTCACTTTATGCTGTTATTTTAAGATTTTTCAGAATTTTAATTCGCATCATCTCCTATAGTGTTCCATATGGAACATTATGTATGGAATGGATATATGTGTAGCCTATTTCATAACAACAGTGTGGGTAAATAATGACAGAATTTCTATTTTTGCATGAACTATCCCTTTAAAGATGGTATTCAAGTTTGTGTCAATACCAGTGTAATAGAGCTTTTGACAGAACTTGCCCTTTCATACTGTTGGAAAGCCTGTTTTCCCTGCCTAGATGCAGAAAAATACGACAAGTCATGTTAAACTCAGTAACCTAGTTTAAATAATTAGTTCAGCATATGGGTGGGATTTCTCCTTTTAAAGTTAGTCTGGGCTCTTCATGACGATAAGGAGCCATTATATCATCAGAAGTTCAGTGTTTGTAACTCTACCAGTGTTGTTATGAATCATAAACCACACCGCTACTGATGAGTAAGATGACAATAATATCCTGATGTTATAGCAGGCTAGTTGACTGACGGTTCAGTGATGTTTGTTGTGTGTGTGTGTGTGTGTGAGCGTATAATGAGTTGTTTGAAGGCAAGAGTAAGTTCCTTTTAAAGTTGATTGTTGATTCTGTTGATGGGGAACATCTACATAATCGCTTTGGGTTCATCTGTGTTTCTGCATTTTGTTCAGTTGTGCTTAACAAAAAGAAACACTAAATAAGTATGTGATCAAAACATGTTGTTGTATCCTTTCAGTTTAGATTGAAGCCTTTGTGTGTGTCTCTGACTGTTTCTTGGTCTCTTGCTCAGAACATGCCACCAGTTCTTCTCTCCCGTCTGAAGACTGGGGAATCAACGTGGAGATCTGTGACATTGTCAATGAAACGGATGAAGGGTGTGTATGTTGTCAGATACAACCCATTTCTGTTTGGTCATGATAATTAATTATTTTTAAACTCTTCCCCAGTTGGATTTGTACACCTAAACTACACTTAAAATGTCTGAATGTCATTGTATTAGATCACAGATTCCCAAACTGACATTTATATTTTTGTCAGCTGAACTGGTTTGACCTAAAATATTAGCTTGAAATCCCTCAGGCCTCAGGCCATCCAAGATAGATGAGTTTGTTTCTTCATCAGAACAGATTTGGAGAAATGTAGCATTACATAACTTGCTCACCAATGGATCCTCGGCAGTGAATGGGTGCCGTCAGAATGAGAGTCCAAACAGCTGATAAAAACATCACAATAATCCACACCACTCCAGCCGATCAGTTAATGTCTTGTGAAGTGAAACGTTGCATGTTTGTAAGAAATAAATCCATCATTAAGATGTTTTTAAATTCAAATATTTGCTTCAGTCCTCTCTCCATAATATTAGTAATATTGCTTTCATCTCGTCTGAATCAGGAGAGAAATATGCACAGATCAAGCACCGTTTACAAGCAAATACAGCCCAAAACAAATATGTTGGTGTATTTTGATGTGAGAGGACAAAAGGGGATGAATTTCCTCTTTTTCACTAGAGGAAATGCTATGAATTATGGACTCATATTTTGACCAGGACCAGCGGTTTAAAGTTGAAACAGGATAATTATGGATTTATTTCTTACAAAAACGCATATTTTTACTTCACAAGACATTACTTGATGGACTGGAGTTGCGTCGATTACTCTGTCATCTTAGATGACCTGAGGATGAGTGCATTTTAAGCAAGTTCCTATCGTGTAAACTGTTCCTTAAATATTTCATAAAATAAAACAACATTTGTGTATGTTCATGGTTCTGTCATGTTGGTTAATGGTCATGTAGGTAAATAAATAAGATCTAAAAAGTTTCTATTTTAAAATTATCTTCATTTTCATTTCTGTGATTTAATTTAGTTTGGGAAACCCTGTGTTAGCTAAAATAACAACCTACATAACAAATAATATCTAATGTTTCACAACCAGAAAGTATCGCAATACAATTTGTCTTCGTTTTGAGCTTAATAGCTGTCATTTAAAACCTAATAAACCTATTTTTTGCCTCTGTTAACATTCTATTAAATACATAAATGATAATAAATGGCTATATGGTGCTTTGAGGTTTTTGATAGTATAACATACATTATATAACATTGCATAATTTTTGTGATGCTGCTCTGTTTGCAGACCTAAAGATGCAGTCAGAGCAATAAAGAAGAGGATACTAGGAAACAGGAATTTCAAAGAGGTTATGCTGACTTTGAGTGTAAGTGTCAAACATATTGTCATTACCATTGACTCAGTGTCTTATTTCATATAATCTTTCACATAATCTTTGGAATCCTTCTTCTGGTTTTGTTGCAGGTTTTGGAGGCCTGTGTGAAGAACTGCGGACACAAATTCCACATCTACGTGTCCACCAGAGACTTTGTGGAGAATGTTTTGGTCCAGACAATCCTGCCTAAAAACAACGCCCCAGTGGTTCTTCAGGACAGAGTCTTGAGCATGATACAGGTCCAGATAAACCCTTTATAAACTCCCAGAGTAAACGTCTTTATGCGGTTCATATTTTGTGCTGTGAAGTGTGAAGTATTCAAACAGAGCTCTGGGTGTGTCTGGCGTCTGATTCTATCTTTCTCTCCCTCTAGGCGTGGTCCGATGCATTTCGGAGTTCTCCCGATTTGACGGGTGTCGTGACCGTCTATGAGGATCTCAGGAGAAAAGGCGTGGAGTTTCCCATGACTGAACTGAATGGCTGTTCTCCTATTCATACTCCCAACAGGGTATAAACCGCTGCACATTCAAATACATGACAACAAGCTGCTTTTAATAAACAACTAGAAATCCAAATAAAGGTTTATCGGAATTCATAAGATCTGCACATCTCAAAATCAGAAAATATATCCTTTCTATAGAGTGCTAACATGTAATATGTGCCATGCTTTTGCTCAATTTCAGATTTAGATTTATTAATAAATTAATGAATTAATGCTTGACTCCAACAGACCATTGAGTCAGCGTCTCCGGTAACAGCTCACACAGAAAGTCACTCCGTCACATCCTCACAGCCACAGAATACAGAGACGCCCATCACACCGTCACCTCAACAGGTAACGCACACACACACACAGCAGTGCCAACTCATGCTGAAGTGTGGGTGTGGCTGGAATATTTTAGGAATTAATAAAGTGTTATGGATTGACTAAATCAACTAAGCTGACTACAACAGTATCCATTCAGCAGGACTCAATTTAGATTTACATTAAATATTTAATATTATAATAATTTGCATTATGTGATATTACATGATATGATGATCATGGCAAAAAATAATTATATATATGTATGTGACAGTTAAATTTTTATTTATGAATTGTTTTGATAAATCTAAAATCTATTTGAATATATATTATAAATATGAAAAATGTTTGTGATTATTATTTTGCATATTACATGTAATGATGCTCCTCACAAAATTAACACCTGGTGAGACTTAAATCATGTTAAACATTTTTAGTACCAGTTCATATTACAGTATGGTTCAATTTGATACCATGAAGTGACAGTTAACTGTTTTTTTCAGCATTTATTAATTATTAATAGTACATTTAAAAATTAATACGAATTAAGAGTGAAGTGACATACTGCCAAGTATGGTGACCCATACTCGGAATTCATGCTCTGCATTTAACCCATCCAACGTGCACACACACAGCAGTGAACACACACACACACCGTGAACACACACCCGGAGCAGTGGGCAGCCATTTATGCTGCGGCGCCCGGGAGCAGTTGGGGGTTCGGCGTCTTGCTCAAGGGCACCTCAGTCGTGGTATTGAGGGTGGAGAGAGCGCTGGGAATTCACTCCCCCCCACCTACAATCCCTGCCGGCCCGAGACTCGAACCCACAACCTTTGGATTACGAGTCCAACTCTCTAACCATTAGGCCACGACTTCCCCTATTAATATAAGTATAGTAACTTAATCTATAAGTATAGATTAATATACTATTAATATTAACTATACTTTAAAACATTTACTTAATATACATAATTAATGTTTGTTCATAGTGCATGTAACTACTAATGTTAAGTTATACATCTTAAAATGTTCAAAATGTGATTATAAGTCAAATTTAGCATTAACCATGGAAAATAAATGATGTAAAATGCTTGATTTTATTACTGTATTATTAAATACCGTTTGTTTCAAGTGTGTTTGTGTTTCAGATGAAAACACTGACGACTGAACTGGAGGTGGTGCGTAATAATATATCTGTGATGTCAGACATGATGAGTCAGATGGAGCCTGCGAGTCTTGAGCCATCAGACACAGAGTTGCTTCAGGTTACAATCAAACACAAATACACACCCTTACTTTCTTTTCTCAGCAAGTTCACGCTCAGTCATGATTTTAGGCCTATAAATGTGAAGGATTGTTACTGTTTCTCTTCTCTCTTCCGGTCAGTAGCAGCTCTACTCCATGACCAAAGATATGCAGGGCCGGATGGTGGAGCTCATACCCAGACTGAGCGATGAGAAGCTTATAGAGCAGCTACTCTGTGCCAATGACGACGTTAACACCACGTTTGCACAGTATCACAGGTTAGAGGCAAATTGCCTTGATGATATGATGTTTGTCAACATTCTATGAATAATTCATCTATGAATGTTCATTATATGTACATGGAGACCTGCAAAGGTGTAAATGTAAATGGATAAAATACACATCACAAGTAAACACAACATGCAGTTTTTAAATGAAGGGTTTTTTTATGAAGGGAAAACAAAATCCAAACCCACATGGTCCTGTGTGAAAAAGTGTTAGTCTGGAAAAGGTTATAAAGCCATTTCTAAAGCTTTGGGACTCCAGCGAACCACAGTGAGAGCCATTATCCACAAATGGTGAAAACATGGAACATGGAATTGTCTCCACGATCTGCTTTTGAAGAAATATCGTAGTATCGTGCTACAGCACACATTATATCAAACACAGTTCTGGTCTCCGTCTATATATAGCTGTACAACACGACATACAGCAGTAGAGTTACTCTGACAGGCCACTGCACTTATTCGCGATCGCAAAAGTACATTATTTGCACACAAGCCTTGCTGGTTAAATGTTTCATTCGCGCGCTGGTCTGACTTGTGCTTTTTCTGAGCGCATACACCTGAAGCACGCGCACTAAAAAGCCTGTCTAACAGCGCCTGATTACTCAACTAACTTATTTTTTGCGCTAATACTGTCAAAACACACAAGGTTTATATACAGACTCAGTTGGTTATCTCTAAAATAAAAGTAAATAGTTAAGAGAGAAACGGATGCGTGCCTGTTAGATGCGTGCAGCTCTTAAAGGGACAGGACACTAAACATGCTGTCGACTGTCATTAAAGGGCGAGTTCACCCTAAAATTTAATTTCTGTCATTATTTACTCACTCACATGTTGTCCCAAACTTATATTAATTTCTTGTGCTGAACCCAAAATAAGATATTTTGAAGAATGAGGGTAACCAAACAGTTGCTGGTCCACATTGACTTTGATAGAAGGAAAGAAAAATCCTATGGAAGTCACTGAGGACCAGCAACTGTTTGGTTTTCCACCTTCTTCAAAATAGCATTTATGTTCAGCAGAAGAAAGAAACTCACTCAGGTTTAAAACAACTTTTGAGTAAAGGATGGTATAAAAATAAAACATTATGACAGAATTGACAGACAGATGACAGAATATTTATTTTTGGGGGAACTATTCGTTTAACGTTAACAAAACAAAAAAACGCAAAGAGAAAAATCACTCACTGTTCTTGACTGAAAAACTTTAATACAGTTGCTTTAGGAATCAGTCTATCTAGTGTTTTATTTTTATATTTGTTCATTCAATTTCATTGAATGCTCTGCTAAATACACCTATTGTACCTGAAAATAAAGCACTGTTTGTTTTATTTGTATATTATGTGTATTTGTAATGTGTATCTTTGTTCTTATTTTTTAATAAAGATAAAATGATGACAGATTTTTATCTTCGCCCACTTTGGCCTAAATATCTGCCATGTCTTTTTTTTTGTTTTTGTTTCCTTGAAAGGCTTTGTCTTTCTAGTTTGGCTGTAATGCTCAGACAACTTGTAAAACCAACATGACAAAGAATCGTGATAAAATCGTGAATCGTGATATTTCTAAAAAAAATCGTGATATGATGTTTTTCCCATATCGCCCACCCCTAATGTCCGGCCATCTGTTCGTGACCTCAAGCTGAAGCGAACTTGGGTTCTGCAGCAGGACAATGATCCAAAACACACCAGCAAATCCACCTCTGAATGGCTGAAGAGAAACAAAATGAAGACTTTGGAGTGGCCTAGTCAAAGTCCTGACCTGAATCCTATTGAGATGCTGTGGTATGACCTTAAAAAGGCGGTTCATGCTCAAAAACCCTCCAATGTGGCTGAATTACAACAATTCTGCCAAGACGAGTGGCCAAAATTCCTCCACAGTGCTGTAACAGACTCATTGCAAGTTATCGCAAACGCTTGATTGCAGTTGTTGCTGCTAAGGATGGCCCAACCAGTTATTAGGTTTAGGGGGCAAGCACTTTTTCACACAGGGCCATGTAGGTTTGGATTTTGTTTTCCCTTCATAATAAAAAAACTTCATTCAAAAACTGCATGTTGTGTTTACTTGTGTTAAGCTTTGATTTAATATTTAAATTTGTTAAAAGATCTGAAACATTAAAATGTGACAAACATGCAATACAATAAAAAAAATCAGGAAGGGGGCCAACACTTTTTCACACCACTGTATGAATAAAAACTATAACATTATGCAAATAATAAGACTACAGTGGCAGTCACCATAACTTACATAAGTCCAAAGTGCCAAATGATCCTTGATGATCCTAATTAATATAGGCAATTTTGGGAATATCGTGTAATCATGTGTTTGTAATGACAGGGCTCCTACAGTTTAGATATATCAGGGAATCTTTCAACTTGGATTTCCAGACTTGGGAAAGTTAAGGAAATAAATAAAATCCTAAACATTCATGGGCATTTTTATAAATAAAAATACATCTAATTCAAGTGTTTTTATTCAGCTAAAAATACTCTTTGTGGATTTTTATAAATCCCTATAAAGTTAGCATGAACAACTGGAGAAGTCATGAAAATTAATTCACTTAATGATGTCACGCCATTTAGATGTCATCTCACTTCAAGTTCGTTAATTTAAGATCACATCTCATCAGTGTTATCTAACTTCTTTTTTTTTTTTTTAGATTTGAAAGACAACTCAATAGACAGAGCAGTGCACAATCTGTAAGAATTCATAAATTTGATATTAAATGCTCTATAATGACTATATTTATTGAATCTTTATTTGATTCATTCATAATTCGTTGTTGTATTTCAGAATCCAGCTAACACAAATCTTATTGATTTGGAAACTTCAAACCAATCAAAAGCAGCCAATGGTGCTCATAGCGCAATCAGCCAATCAACAGTCACCACACTATCCAATCAGATGACAGGACTAAGTAAGTTCCACTTTTGCTTATACAACCCGAATTCCGGAAGTGTTGGGATGTTTTTTTTTTATTATTTGAATAAAATGAAAACTAAAAGACTTTCAAATCACATGAGCCAATATTTTACATGAGCACAAGCGCCCGGTGATCGCCTGGAGCTCACGGCTCCGAAATCGGCGAAGCACATTTTCAAATAGGTGCTGTTTTTAATAAATAAACCGCAGATTTGAGTTTTAAACAACTACATTCTCGGCTGAAATACACGCGTCCAGTGTTTCCATAGCACATAAAGCGCAACTACCCTCTCAACAAAATCCATGACAGCCATTTCGATTAGCACGATTTATAGCACGATTTATTCGCGCAAGTCGCGTCTGGTGTGAACGCACTGTTAGAGAGGTAGAGTCTCTCAGAAGTAAAGATAGGCAGTGTCTCTCCAATCTGTGAAAGAGAGCATATAAAGATTGTGGAATACTTTATAAAAAAAAAAAAAAAAAAAGTTCCTCAATGTCAAATTGCAAAGGCTTTGCAAATCTCATCATCTACAATGCATAACCTCATCAAAAGTGTCAGAGAAACTGGAGAAATCTCAAAGACAAGCCCGAATCGGGCCCTCCGACAACACTGCATCACTCATCGGCATGATTCTGTCATTGACATTACTAAATGGGCCCAGGAATACTTCCAGAAACCACTGTTGGTAAACCCACCTTGCCATCTGCAGATGCCAACTAAAGCTCTATCATGCAAAAAGGAAGCCATATGTGAACATGGTCCAGAAGTGCTATTGTGTCCTGTGGGCCAAGGCTCATTTAAAATAGACTGTTTCAAAGTGAAAAGAGTTCTATGGTCAGACGAGTCCAAATTTGACCTTCTTGTTGGAAATAAAAGGCTAAAGAGGAGGGAGACCTTCCAGCGTGTTATCAGCGTTCAGTTCAAAAGCCAGCATCTCTGATGGTATGGGGGTGCATAAGTGCATACGGTATGGGCAGCTTGCATGTTTTGGAAGGCACTATGAATGCTGAAAGGTATATAAGGGTTTTAGAGCAACATATGCTCCCCTCCAGACGACGTCTATATAAGGCCTTGTGTATTTCAGCAGGACAATGCAAAACCACATACTGCAGCTGTTACAACAGCATGGCTTTGTAGTAGAAGAGTCCGGGTGCTGAATTGGCCTGCCTGCAGTCCAGAGCTTTCACCTATAGAGAACATTTGGCACATCATTAAACGAAAAATACATCAAAGATGACCAAGAAATCTTCAGCAGCTGGAAACCTATATCAGGCAAGAATGTGGCCAAATTCCAACAGCAAAACTCCAGAAACTCGTAACCTCGATGCCCAGACCTGTAGCAGGCATCAAATTTGAAATGAGCTAATTTTGTTCATAAAATTGTAAACTTTCTCAATTTAAACATTTATGTTATCTATGTTTTATTGTGAATAAAATATTGGCTCATGTGATTTGAAAATCTTTGTTTTCATTTTCAAATTTAAAAAACGTCTAATTTCTGGAATTCGGGTTGTATTTCTGAATCATTTATACATTTTTATTCTAATATTAATCTTCACAGTTATTAATGAATTATTTGTTGCATGATTTGCTACAGGCACAAAAGCTGATGATTTAAAACTAAGTAAAAGCACCTCATCACAAAAAAGGTAAGAATTCAAGGAATAGTCCACTCAATGAAAATTAGCTGAAAATATACTCACCCTAAGGCCAGATTTGCTTCTTCCTCGGAACAGATTTGGAGAAATTTATCATTACCTGTACATCAATTGTTCACGAGGAGGTCCTCTGCAGTGAATGGGTGCCGTCAGAATGAGAGTCCAAACAGCTGATAAAAACAATAATCCACATGACTGTGGATGTCTTATGAAGTGAAAAGCATATTTAGAACAGTTTCACTGTTTTGTAACAGTGCTTGATCTGTGCATGGTGAGGTGAATTATTCACCGAAAAAAAAAAAAAAATACTGTGATTAGAGGGCTCATATTGTAATTTAAGAAAGTCTTGATGAATTTGTTTCTTACAAACATTTGATGGTCTGGAGTGGTGTGGATTACTTGTGTATTATTGTGATGTTTTTATCAGCTGTTTGGACTCTCATTCTGACGGCACCCATTCACTGCACAGGATCCATCGGTGAGCAAGTGATATGATGATGCATTTCTCCAAATTTTTTCTGATGAAGAAACAAACTCATCTACATCTTGGATGGTCCTCAAATTTGAATTTCATTTTGCATGATTTCAGGTATCCACTCTATAAATAAGGGGGTTTTCAAATTGATGCAATAAAAGAACCATTTTTGGTTCCTCAAAGAACTTTTCAGTTCTTTTAAAACAATTTTTTTTTTTTTTTCTACTGTGAAAAATCTAAAGATTTTTTTTCCTCTATACAGAACCTTTTGTGCAATGGAAAGGTTCCATTGATGTTAAAGGTTCTTCATGGAACCATAGATGCCAATTAAGAACTTTTATTTTTAAGAGTGTTGATTGTGTTCAAAGCATAAATGTTGCAGTACAGCAAAACCAAAGTGTAATACTTGATCTTTACATGACATATTTTGTGTGATTTATTACCAGTCCAGAATGCTCTGCAGGTCTAGAGGGACTTGCAGCCACTCAAAGACAGCGACAGGACACTGGAGTTGTAAGTGTCTTATTTAATCCTGCAGAAAGAATATCATGTTAGAAATGGAGCGTTCGATTAGCATCTCTTTGTATTACGAGAGAGCAGCATTCATTAGTGTATGTAACAGCATTCAAGATGTTTCTGTGTTGTTTTCACCTGCCATCGGATGCAACGATACATGACCATCATTTAAAATGGTTGAGGATGTTAAGGATGACAGCCTAGACTCCACCTCCCTCAGCAGCTCGCCTCAGTTTCATTGGATGCTTAAAAAGGGAATGGTGGGTCTGATTGGCTGATAAAACAGTCTGCCTCCAGTGTGACATGCTATTGGTCAAGCTGGGAGCTTTTTTCTTTTAGCATGTCAGTTTTTTTTTTTTTTTTGTTTTTTTTTTCTTATTTGGTGAATGTTTGCGCTGTCTTGCTTCTGAGTGGCCCGCATGGTTTGAGGAGCTTCATTATCTTTATTTGCTGAAGGTTCTGTGTGAATTTTGGTGTTTAGCTCATTCTGTGTTTCAGGCCTGGATGCTGAGCGATCCATAGCTCCTCAGTGCCGTATTTTATGGTGTTGCCAAATTTCAAAAGAACTTATTTTCCATCTTCAGGACTGAAGCATATCGATTCTTCTTTTACACTTTAAAGCACTGAGAAGCAGGAAGCTTGTTTGAAATGGGTGTGGTTTGCAACAGATTATATTGCTTTATTATGCTATCGTAAAATAAAATTTTCTCTTGCTGTCAGATTCCTGTCAATCAGAGTGAAGTGATGGATGACATTGAACAATGGCTGGACGTAGATGATGTAAGTGACACATTTTTAGATCTCTAACTGGGTGCTAAGCATAGGAATTGTGAGGAATATAACAGTTCTGGCTCCAGTTCAACTGAACGATTCCGATTTTTTTTTTTTTTGGCGAAATTCCCCCTCAAATAATTGGTCATATAACAGTAACACTATTCATGTTTTAAAACAACCTTACAAATATCAAAACTCGTATAAAATTACAGTTCTGAAGTTCGAAATGAATGCTTTTATTTACGCAACAAATTGATAAAGACATTATAAAATGTTTGAAAAGATTTCTATTTCAAATAAATGCTGTTCATTTAACTTTCTATTCATCAAAGAATCCTAAATACAAAAAAAAAAAAATATGAAGCAGCACAACTGTTTTCACATTGATGTTTCTGCATATTAGACTTCTGAAGGATTGTGTAAAAATTCAGCTTTACGAGAATAAATAACATTTTGAAAATATATTAAAATAGAAAATGGTTATTGTAAATTATAATATTTTACAACATTACTGTTTATAAAATACAGTAAATGCAGCCTTGAAGATCAAGACTTTTTTTTTTTCAAAAACAGTAGTGTATATGAATATGTATAACTCTGAACTGTCATATGAACCAGTCAGTAATTACTCACAAGTCTTAATATAAAATAGTGAACACTGAACAGGACAAAAGTAATGATTAGCAGTTCAGTAAATGAAGAACTGCTGTACAACTTCTTTACATTGAGTTTACGGAAACTTTCACAAGCCCTTTTATGAAGAATAAGATATTATTCAATATAAGTGGGTACATTTGGATTTCATGTCATCTTAAAACATTATTGTTTCTTGTATTTCCTAAATGTATTTTTGTGTTTGATATTTTGTGACACAGGAAGATGACTCTGAAGGAGTGACTAGTGAAGGTAACCCTTCTTTATATTGCTGTTATGATAATGCTTTCAGCTAGCACCTTTAAACACATTTTGCCATATTTAATCTGAGCTGGATTTAAATTGACATCAAAAATGTGGAAAAAGCTTCAGTCCTTCTGGGCCATTAGATTTGCATGCGCACTCTTCTTTTCTTCTGCATATAGGACATCAGTGGCCAATGTTTATGCTTTTTAGAGAATCTGATTTCATTCTGTCAGTCTTCTATATGTTCCAGTCTTCCTGTTGTAAGAGAATCAGTCTGTAGCTCATTTCTGCCGGATGTCATTACGTAGTCACCTTCGTGATCAACACGCCATCTTCCACGTTTCACTTGACACGTAGTCTCTTACTCAGCTTGTGGTTTCATTACATTCGCAGTCATACAGTCATTAAAAGGCACCTATTTTTCACACTTGCAAGTACTTTCCAAAATGAGGGTTCCTCAATTAATTTTCATTATTGGGCTAAATTCTTTCAATACATAGACAAGGGGGAGCTACCGACTAATTATGTCATGACATAAATATTAATTTTATTAGCTTTTTTCTGGTATTTTTAATTTAACTATTTATTTTTACCTTTTTTATGCTTTATTAACTTTTCACTAAGCTCACAAACCCCCTTCAGTTCATTTACGAACCCTAGTTTGGGAAACCTTGACGTAAATGTAATGTTTAATGTACATCTTGTTAGACACAATGAATGAAATATATTTTCTTACTCTTTGTATTTTTTATCAATATGGAACAAGATTATCCTATTTAAATCAATGTGATTAATGACTTGTTTCAAAACTACATTACAGTACTACATTACCTAGAATGTGTACTGTAATGGATTACATTACTATTTACAATTTTTTTTTTTTTTTTTTGTCATGTTATCAGCAACAGATTACAATTTGTTAGTAATCTACCCAGCTCTGGCTTTACTGTCAAGGTCTGACAAAATTGCTCAGTCCTTTCACACTCGCCATGGTTTCGCTGTAAGACTGTACTAACCATTGTCAGCTTTCTACATTGGTATCACAATGCGTTTGAAAGTATGTCAGAAACAGAACGGGGCATCAGTTTACTGTCTGTGACTCATCACTTAGCGTCACAGTGTAGAAAGTGCTGCTTGTGTCCAGTGTAGATGCTACTGATGCTTTAGAATTTTGATTTCCGCAGGCCACCTTTTGAGGAACTGAACTAGGCCATTAGGGTTTTTGTAGCACATTCTGAAGCATTTCTTTAGCTATTTCATATGCTATTTTTTTTTGCCGTATGTCTAATATTGATCAGTATTTTATTAAATCAAACCACGTTTCTTATTTTTTTTTTTTTATTATTTGTATAGCGCTTTTTACGATACAAATCGTTGCAAAGCAGCTCTACAGGAATTTAAGTTTCCACAATATATTTATATATTGCAGAACCTTAATATGTTTGACTTATGGCAAAATTTGGTAATTCTGTATGTTGTCTGAGCATTGGCATCCTCCGAAGTCCTCTGTTTCTTATAACTGCAGACTAATTTCAGTGTCTCTTTCCTGTCCCACCCTCAGAGTTTGACAAGTTTTTAGCGGAGAGAGCGAAAGCAGCGGAGCGTCTTCCTTCAGTAAAAGCATCACAGCACGAACCTGGCCGTTCACAACTGTAGTTTGATTTTCTCTACAAAACCCTGTTCGTAACGTCCAACATTTGTATTTCAGTTGATTAACCATGTGCTCACTTTTCACTTTATTTATAGTATATTTGGTTGATTTCTAACCATGTTATGTCTTTATCAAACTTTATAAGTCTAAAAGTTAGGTGCGGGTTTTGGAGATGTTTCATGTTACACTAATTTTGTTTTTGCAGATGTGTAACCTTATGAAATATTTGTATAACCAGATATTAATTTCTTCAGTACAGTCTATTGTAGAGGTAATTTCCTTTCATCTTTTAATGGAGAAAGGCTCCATGGTGACACACGAAGAACTTTTACCGATCTTTATTAAAGATCTTGATTGTTGAGGTTAAAGCCATTGTATCTATATACACTATTAGGCTGTTTTGAAGGAAAGAGGAGAATTTTACAGAGAGAAATTTTATGGCTTTGTTTCTTTCTCACCAGTTACCACTTTACAGTTCTGGAAAAATAAACTTGAAAATTACAATGAATGTGTGCAGCCTGCTGTATGTCTCTAGTATGAGTGTAATATGTAAAACCTTCTAGTTTGTTGAAGTATAGTCAATAAAATTTGTCATTTGAAAATCTTTTCTTTCTTTTACTTGGCACTGCACTACTTTGATGTTTAAATAGTCCACTAAGACCAAATACAAAAATGACCCCGTTCAGAAGTGTACATAGGCTTGATTCCTAATACTGTGTGTCATTACCTGGATGATTCATGACTGTTTTGTTTCATGATAAACTTGTGACCTAAACTCAATGTAATGTTTCTACTGTTAATCTCTTAGGAGTGAAGCAATGCAGTAAGTTATGATATTCTGTCTCTGTTAACTTCATGTATATACTGTAGTATACATAACTTGAGACAAGCCTGTTAAAAGATTTGATGCACTGCACGCTCTCTAGTGCAATATACATAAACGCAGCAAAATGGATTTAGGTCATATAAGTTTATTTGTTTACAACATAACATTCAGACTGTGTTTGATAACAGCAACATGTTGCACTTTGAAACAAACAATATATACCACATCACAGTATTGCATTCATATCTCTCTTTTTGGACACTAAATGCACTGATATTTTCTTAAATATTTAACTTCACACAGACAGTGCTTTTCTTTACAAAAATATAAATAAGCAAAAGGCACAATTTAGAAAAAACCTTTAGGACGGTTTGACCACTGATAAAATCCACCTGAACTAATTAAGGCCTTCAGTTTCACTAGAAAATTACAATCAGGTGAGTTTCCTTCCTATTATGAAGGTAAGTGTCACAGCAGCATTATTGTACCGGTCACATTTTGGAGCGGAATCAAACAAAACAACCAGGGTTCTGTTAAAACAAACCCCCTCCAAACCCACAAGTTGTAATAAAAAAAATATATTGGTAACACTTTGTTTTAGGGTCTCTTAACTAGTTGCATATTACTAGAATATTAATATTTTATTAGTAGTAATTAAGCACATGTTAATGCCTTATTCTACATGACCTTATTCTACATCCCTAATCTTACCCAACACCTAAACTTAACTACCTTACTAACTATTAATAAGCAGCAAATTAGGAATTTATTGAGGGAAAAGTCATAATTGATAGTGAATAAATGTTCCCTATTCTAAAGCGTTACCAAAATATCTACTCAAATGTAACTGACACCATGTCATCACTGCCATCAAGAAGCATGCAAAACACAATCTCTCGATTGCACTGTAGACAGCTTTACTGGTAGCAAATGGAAGTGATTTAGTTTGTCACTTCCTTCCAGTGTAGGCACGGTGTGAGAACATTGTACCATCCCCCATGCCTACTGTAAATACTCAAGTAATGGTGACAAAATGTTGCAACACTCCTGTCCTGACGAAATCCCATGCTACTTGGATTTTAGGGGAATCCCTAAATGCATCAAATCCAACCAGACAGATTTTGGAGCATGCATATAACTAGAAAGGGACCCTAAACTGTTGGTTTTATCCAGGCCTGAGTCAAGACAGTCAAATATAGTAATCTCTCTTCTGTTCCGAACTTGGTTGGGATTTAGCAAGTAAGGTAAAGAGTGTATATATTAGAAATGTCTAAGTGGGTTTTTTCAGCCATACAGTGGAAGACAATGGTAACCAAAACCAACATTCTTCAAAGCAAGTGTAAGTGTGTATGTCTTCCACACAAAGTACTGACAGAATTACATTTTTGGGTGAACTATCCCTTTCAAGTCCGAAACACTGCACGATTTTCGGCTGTCCCAGATTAAATATTGGCATCGTGAAACAATCTTGGCGATTTCTGTGATCATGCCTCCTAATCAGTAGTCCCGTGTCGTCCAGTAAGAAAGGTTCAAAGACAGCCGTTGTCATAGTCTTGTAACCAAAGATAGTCTACGATACAGCATGATCATCACACAGTGTGTTTGCAGCCATGATCCATGTTTACTGATCAGCCAATAAAAATGTGACATGAAATTAACGCGATGTGGCGCTAAAACTTAAAACTGCTTACCTCAAGCTCTTATGCCGTCCTCTTTCACAGCATCCCATTTTTTTAGCACATAAAACTCCAACTGCCAAAATGTGATTTACCATCCTCTTTTTGTTTACCACTAGCTGATTCTGATGTTAAATTCTTCTATAGTAACATGTGTTGTAGCATACGAGTCAATAGGTGTTATCATCATACAGTCTACACACTTCGTAGCCAAGTTTATTAGACCCATGTCACAGTGTGATCTGCAATGATCTTATAGGATTGCTAAAATCGTGCAGTGTGTCTCAGGCTTAAGAGGTTCAAGTAGAACAGCATGAAAAATCCATCAGCAGTGGTACAATCCATTGCAAGAAACCATTGTAGATAATAGACAAAATCATTAACTACCATGTGGAGAACTGACCAGCATAAAACCTAATAGAAATATATAAAAAGATATCAGGCCACAGTCACTAATAATTTGTTGCATATATAAGTGAATAAAGTTTGTACAAAATTCTTGGCAGATTCACAACATTTGTCTGTTCTTACCTTGAGGAATGTGGATTATTCTAAATGAGGGAATGGCAACCTCACATTGAAGTGACATACTGCCAAGTATGGTGACCCATACTCGGAATTCGTGCTCTGCATTTAACCCATCCAACGTGCACACACACAGCAGTGAACACACACACACTATGAACACACACCTGGAGCAGTGGGCAGCCATTTATGCTGCAGCGCCCGGGGAGCAGTTGGTGGTTCGGTGCCTTGCTCAAGGGTCTCACCTCAGTCGTGGTATTGAGGGTGGAGAGAGCGCTGGACATTCACTCCCCCCACCTACAATCCCTGCCAGCCCGAGACTCGAACCCGCAACTTTTGGATTACGAGTCCAAATCTCTAACCATTATGCCACGACTTCCCACATTGCTCTCTAGAGGTGCATTCTCATCTGAGAGCAAACAAAGTTGGTGCAAAAACTTTGCAAATTTACTAAAAAAATTGTGAAGCTATGGATGAGTCGTGATTTGTGTATGAAAATATTCATGCACAGCTTTTTTGTGCACCCATGTGTGCATACACTCATTAAATCTATTAACAATAGACAATACTTAAAACAACAGTACTTAAAATTTAAGGACACTTCGCTTGTACAGCACTTCATTATCTTCAAGTTGGACAGCTAATGGCCTAATGCCTCCTTGCATGGACCTAAACCAACCAACTTAGGTCTGTTTGTGCACTGCTGTCTTTGTCAGTTTGGCAAAAGTGAAGATCATGCTGTCCAGAGGTTTGAAGAGACAACCACTGAGAAGCTTGCACAAAGTATAGTCCCCTGAGTAGGCAGTAATGATGAAGTACCTTGGCCGTTACACATTACATTCTGGAAGTAGAAATCCATTTAATGTCAGTATGGAAGTCAGACGGACATGTTGGGCAGCTGGGCAGATGATTTGAGAGGAAGTATATCCATCTTCTCCGTCTTTAAACTTGGGTTTAAAATGTAGGTCCAAGAACTCTGTTGTTTGGCTGGACAGCAATTCATTCAAAAGTCTCATCTATATAGGAAAGAGGTGAAGAGGTCATAAGCATCAGGGCTCGCAAAATTTCTAAATCCCTGATAGCCCTTCGGGCAGGTACTCTTCAGATTTTGGTAGCCCGAAAATTTATTTAACTAGCCCAAATAAAATAAAGACCATAAATGTCAATCAAAAACATTTTCAATACACAAATATCAATGAATATTAAGGAAAGAGTTTTATTTTACTATTTACAAGGTATCTGCAGAATGATTAAAAATCTATTTCTGGGGTCGACAAACTGCACACTGCTGCTCAGCACCTACCTATAGCTACTATTTAGCTAGGCTACATGTTTCTGAAACCCCCATCACCCGGCCAAACGCCGGGTAAAAAAAGAGAAGGCAAGGAAGAGAAAATCACCAGAGGAATTGAGGGAAAGCGAAAGGGAATACGAAAAGAAAAGGCAGAGAAAGTTTCAGCCCCAGTGGCGAGACCGCTGGAATTGGCTGGGCTTAGGGGTGTGCGATATGACGATTTTTGATCGTGGACGATAAAAATGTCTCCACGATCTGCTTTTGAAGAAATATCGTAGTATCGTGCTACAGCACACATTATGTCAAACACAGTTCTGGCGCCTCCGTCTCTATGTACTGTACAACACCACATACAGCAGAAGAGTTACTCTGACAGGACACTGCACTTATTCGCGATCGCAAAAGTACATTATTTGCACACAAGCCTTGCTGGTTAAATGTTTAATTCACGCGCTGGTCTGACGTGCGCTTTTACTGAGCGGATAAGTTACACCTGAAGCACACGCACTAAAAAGTCTGTCTAACAGCGCCTGATTACTCAACTAACTTATTTTTTGCGCTAATACTGTCAAAACACACAAGGTTTACATACAGACTCAGTTGGTTATCTCTAAAATAAAAGTAAATAGTTAAGAGAGAAACGGATGCGTGCCTGTTAGATGCGTGCAGCTCTTAAAGGGACAGGACACTAAACATGCTGTCGACTGTCATTAAAGGGATAGTTCACCCTAAAATTTAATTTCTGTCATTATTTACTCACTCACATGTTGTCCCAAACCTCTATTAATTTCTTGTGCTGAACCCAAAATAAGATATTTTGAAGAATGAGGGTAACCAAACAGTTGCTGGTCCACATTGACTTTGATAGAAGGAAAGAAAAATCCTATGGAAGTCACTGAGGACCAGCAACTGTTTGGTTTTCCACCTTCTTCAAAATAGCATTTATGTTCCGCAGAAGAAAGAAACTCATTCAGGTTTAAAACAACTTTTGAGTAAATGATGATATAAAAATAAAACATTATGACAGAATTGACAGACAGATGACAGAATATTTATTTTTGGGGGAACTATTCATTTAACGTTAACAAAACAACAAAACACAAAGAGAAAAATCACTCACTATTCTTGACTGAAAAACTTTAATACAGTTGCTTTAGGAATCAGTCTATCTAGTGTTTTATTTTTATATTTGTTCATTCAATTTCATTGAATGCTCTGCTAAATGCACCTATTGTACCTGAAAATAAAGCACTGTTTGTTTTATTTGTATATTATGTGTATATGTAATGTGTATCTTTTGTTCTTATTTTTTAATAAAGATAAAATAATGACACAGATTTTTATCTTCGCCCACTTTGGCCTAAATATCTGCCATGTCTTTTTTGTTATCTTGAAAGGCTTTGTCTTTCTAGTTTGGCTGTAATGCTCAGACAACTTGTAAAACCAACATGACAAAGAATCGTGATAAAATCGTGAATCGTGATATTTCTAAAAAAAAATTGTGATATGATATTTTTCCCATATCGCCCACCCCTAGCTGGGCTACGATCAAGAAAAAAAAAAAGAGGTTTACTGTGAGCTCTGCAGATCAATGCCCACATATGCAGACAAGTAAGTTAGAGAAACGTTAACGTGTATGAAACCTATGGTATGAACATAATATAATGAATTGCTGTGTGACTACGGAGAATGAATCCTATGCAATAGGTTTATTTGCACTTGTTTCATGTTTTTTGCACAGTTTTGCTGCACTTTGCACTAAACCTACCTTAAAAAAAAAAAAAATGTTATTCACGTTGTTCAAGCAAACGGTTTCCCTTATTGTCTACCCCTGTATTTAAGGCAATTAAAAAATATATTTCTTATACCATTTAACGCATTTAAAACTAAGGCCTTAAAAACTCTTCAGTTTAGTTGTATCAAATTTAAGGACCCATGGGAGCAATGTTTCTTCTCATTTTTTTTCTTGCTGAGCAAAACTTTTCTCTATTGGGCGGACATTTCGGTCACCTGAGCAAAAGCATTCTTTATACCAGACCTGTACAGCACACACACAAAAAAGTGTGTAACTTTTAACTTTAATGTGCCATTTATATTTGATTTGACCCTTGATGTAACTAAATGTACGTTTTAGGAACACATTTGTACTGTACAATACACTGCAGTTCAAAAGTTTGATCAATAAAGTTTTTTAAAGAAGTTTTTTTATGCTCATCAAGGCTGTATCTATTTGATAAAAATACTGAATATTATTTCACAAAATAATATTGTGAAATATTATTGCAATTTAAAATAAATGTTTTCCATTTTAATATACTTTTTAATATACTTTAAAATTTCATTAATTCCTGTGAACAAAGCAGTATTTTCAGAGTCGCATGATCCTTTAGAAATCATTCTAATATGCTGATTTTTAATCAATGTTGGAAACAGTTGTACTGCTTTTTTATTTATACTGTATTTTTTGGGACCTGTGATATATATAAAAAAAAAAAAAAAAAAAAAAAAAAAAAAGTTAAAAAGAACAGTGTTTAGTCAAAATAGAGATTTTGTTACAATATAATCTATTCAAAATTTTGGGGTCTGAAATTTTTTTCTTTCTTTTTTAAAGATACTTTCAAAAAGTTTAAAGAAAGTTAAACTTTATTCAGCAAGGATGTTAAATGGATAAAATTGATAGTAAAGACTTCTATTCTTAGAAAATATTTCTATTTTGAATAAATGCTGTTATTTTAAACTTTTTATTAATCAAAGAATCAAAGAAAAAAGAAACAGGTTCCAAAAAAATATGAAGCAGCACAACAGTTTCAAAACTGAGAATAAATCAGTATATTAGAATGATTTCTGAAGGATCATGGGACACTGAAGACTGGAGTAATGATGCTGAAAATTCAGCTTTGATCACAGGAATAAATACTATTTTAAAATATGTATATATCAAAAATATATAGAAACCACTGCCTCAAGTAATTAAGTCATACATTGAGGAGTGACCCACTTGAGCTGAACATATTTTTCCTGGAGGGTTAATTATATAAATATCCTACATGAGATTAATCTGCTATAACATAAGATATAATGTGTGTGATAACATAAGAAAAGAAGTTTAATGGTTTTGCCACTTTCTTAAGCAACTGAATATATGAATCTAGAAGTAAAGCACGTTGAATAATGTGTTTCTTATATTTATTGTGTTTAAACTGTTTAATTGTGTCTATGAAAGATTGTATTACTGTACTGTGTTAAAAAAAGAATAATGCTGAAAAAGCATTTTCTGTAACGTTTAGATTTGAAAATTAAAATAATGGATGAATGTGTTCATGGTAAACAGCCACGGATCAGAGTAGCAGACTACTGTGTGAAAGCACAATGAGTCTGTGCTGCTTCTGAACCTCACATGGACTTATACGCCCTGTAAACAGAGTATGTGTGAACCTGGCCTGAGGCCACCTCGCAAATCTGGCTTGTGCTGCGTGTAAGCTATTGTGCAACAATTGCCCCAATGTATAAACAAAAAATGCACTGCATGATCAAACGTTTAAGTGAGATAATTATAATTTTTTTTTAATGTCTAAAAAATGCCCCCTCCACCCCTCAAATTAAAAAAAATCCCCCCACAAGAGTCACCAAAGAGGGGAATACCCCTGTTTTCAAAAATATAATTTAGGCCCTAAATGAATGCTTCAAAAGAAGGCTTCGAGAGATACTGCTTCCTGTAATCGACGATAGGCTCATTTTTTTTAATGAACTATCCCTTTAATTGCTTAAAAAAAACAGGTAATAAGGTAATAAAGATGGGTCACGATTTTCGAATATTCGATTAGTTGATTTAATTATACAATAGGTTGTGCGATTAATGTCTAAAGAAATTCCCCATATTTTCAGTGTTGATGTGGTGGTGACTCGGTCATGTAAGCAGAGGATGGTGCTGCCATTAACGCAGCTAAAAGCTGTCAAAGACAACAGAAGAACGCATATTAATAATGGCTCCCTGATGCCTGCTATTTATATACAGTATAATTATATTTATGTGAGAGAAAGTGTTGAAATATATTTTTTCCTCCCATCTCATATCCATTCCCTTTAAGAGTTCCATTTTTTTTTTTAAATGGAAATGTCCTAGTCTTATGAGCAGATGATTTATGCTAATTGACAGACTGTTATGTTAACAAGTTATTTGGTTATGTTTATTATATTAAAATGTTTCAGCATGTTACAATCATTATGGCTTAAGTTGAGATAGCCTATCCCCTAATGGATTAAACAGTTTGCTATCATACGCGTGAATGGTAGGGGTGGGTAAAAAAAAAAATATATATAATCGATTCTTGTTTTTACGGAACGATATCGATTCTTAAATCCCAAGAATCGTTTAGTCTAACCCGTTTCCAATTAATGGACGGAACTTTGAAGGGCACCTCCCAACCTATATCGCAATAAGCATTGTGCTTTGGTACTTTTAACATGAAACAAAGTCTCAGATTTCAAATGTATTGCAGTATTTAAAAAAATAAATGCCGTTTTAGTGCCGTTTAATGTGGAGTGACATATCACTGTAGAGCCTCGAGACGCATGTGAACTGATCATCTCCTCCACATTAATACCAGTTTCAGCACAAAATAAACATGACTAAACATCCAAAGGTAAGTTAAAAGAAAGTACAACTTTACAATCCGTATCTAGGAAATCTAGCAAATCCATGATTTATTAACATATCGATTTAATTTGTATAAAACTATCACGTTTATATTTCAAATCCGCTGGTTACAATTGAAAGCCAAACTAAATAACATAGAAAAGAAATAACATATCCATCAGGCAAAAATATAAAGTAATAGGCTAATAAATAAGTAAATAAACTGAATGAAAGTAATGGAGCAGCGGACAGATCAGTCAGCGGGACCCAGGGACTTTTCCAGACCGATGCGGAGCTGCAGGCTGTGCACATGTCAATGCCATTTACGTTCGGGTCCAGTCGGGTTCGAAAATAAATGCGGTTGGTTCAGGTCGGACTAATTTCATCGGGTCTGTCTCGGGTCGGGTTTATCTTTTAAAAAAAAAATATTTATGCATGTCGGGTTCGGGTAAGAAGTGATTCGGGTCGGGTACGGATTTTAGGACCCGAGAAGACCTCTAGTGTGTAGCCTGATACGTGCATGCAGGGGAGGGGTGTGATTTTCGAATAATAATCAAATAGTTCCCAGCGATCTTCAAATATTATTTTTGCTTGAACTGCCCATCCCTAGTAGGTAACACTTATGTTTCAGGAGCTCGGGTTTTCAAATTGTATTTTATGTTGATTAAATCTTGAACATGTTTGGGCATGTAGATTGATGGATTTTCAAAATGTAAAAAAGTGATTAAAATTTTACAACTTTATAGTTGATGGCAGATCATTTTAATCAAGAAAAATATCAAAAATAATCAAAGACAAGAACAGACAAACAACAAAAATGTTCCAGGGCTGTGCTTCTGCCACTCCACATTTTGTATGTCTCCCACACTGGACATGCCCAATTGAAGTCCTGCAGTCTTTACCAATGAGCTACTGACTTCAATAAGGTGCTTTAAGCCGGGCACAAACTATGATTTTGGCCATGATTTTGCTGTCTGAGACAAATTTCACAAATCCTAAAAGATTCCTCCAATCCTAGGCTAAAATCTGTAGTCTTTGATTGTTAGTATGACATGTCCACCGACAGCCGATTAATAGCCGTTGTGATCAGATTTTACCTCCAATGAAATTCTGGCAGTGTGGGAAGATTTGGCGCACAGTCCTGCATTGTGAAATCTCCTACGACAAATGTCAAACTGTCTTCGCTTTTCAAGACAAGTCATGCTCAGAATTAATCTTCTAACCGACATAAACCTGGTCGCCAGTCACAGAATTCCTATGATAAATAATACCTTTGCTATAAGCATCGGTTGCACCGCTGTTTTGATTTGGGTGTGTAGTGCTGCTTACACTATTCTTCTTAAATATGCCAGTATTGCTACCATTAATGTAGTTTTCATGATAGCCAACATGTCAGCCTCGCGTGTAACACAGCTCATAGTCACTGACCGTGTATGGGTTGATAATGTAAAACTCCAGACACGTTTTCTTGCACGCATTTGTTTTTAACACATCTCGACTGTCGTACATTCTGACATTAATGGCAACTGAGATCCCAGAGTGTGACATGATCATCACGTTCATACAGTCTGACAAGCAACAGTCGTGAAGTACTATTAAAATCGCAGCTTGTGCCCGGCTTTAGATGAGAAAAAAGACATCAAAAATGGTTTTCCCAGGGCAGGTTTCAGAAACACTGTTCTAGCAGATAAAGTCACATTAACACAATTCTGCATGCAAATAAAAGACAACCAATTTGTATCTTACCTCACCTCAGTGGAGATAAACCCCTCGGGGATCTTCACCATGGACGGACAGAGCTATGACCACTAAAATGTGGTGAGGTTTCTTCCACTGAAAGTTTTATTTCTGATAAATACAGAGAAATTATTTTTGCGACTGTTTATAAAGAATAAGGAACACTTTGTACTAAATTGATCATTCATTCAAATGACATAATTATTAATGTAATATTCAAATAGTTACATTTTCATAAAAAATCCTTTTTTTGCTTTCTAATGTTAGTTAATGACTTGAAGTGTTATATGCTGTGAATCTTTCAGACACACACCAGGTTGACAGCAGCACAGCAGTCTCCAGACTCTTCTCAGAGGCCTCCACAGACACTCAAATACCCCACCTGCCGTAAGATAAGATGCAGTATTACGACCTGAGCGACCACTTTTTAGTACTAGACTCATCTAAAAATGGATCAAACTATAAACTAGACATAGACACGCTTATAATTACTTTATTTAACTGAAACCATCAGAAAAGCGTCGTGTACTGGGCTGGCGCAGCTAACTCAAGACAAACGTTTGTTCGCTAATGTCCACAAATAACATTTTTTGATGTTACTTTGTATATAATAGTGTGAATTTCCACCATCAACTCCGAAATAGTTATAGTGGATGATAACTTGATTAATTTCATCCAAGCCATACCGGAGAGTCTAAGTCGAGGAAAGAAACAAGTAAGTTAGCTGCTACAACAGAGCGCGCGCCGCTACACATCAAATCAGTTTAATAACACTCTCAAGGAAAATAAAGTATTTATCACCTCTGCTTTCCATCTGGGAATATGGTGTAGCCATCAGTGTGTGAATAAAGCCGTTATAAACTTTGTTCACGCTGGCGACAACTACACGCAGCCTTCTCGCGGCAAACTTGAAAATTAATAAACCTGGGTTACTCTCCAACATCACGTCATGACGTCCCGCTATGTTGCCATGTGCGTCTCTTTCATAAAGTCAAACTACACCCTGAATAGTGTCATTATCAACATTATCATATTATTATTATTTTGTCATTAGTTTCCTGTGTTTTCTCTCTACCTGGCCCGATCCATATCCCACTGGCACGTAAATGTGCACCGTTTTTCATTTCTAGGTGCATGCGCTGTTAGTTTATGGTACATGGCAACCCCGACGCGGACGCGCGCACGGTCAAGACTCCTGTTCGTCGTGCACGAGCATGAATGATACACACAGCGAAAGAAGGCTTAACACTTAATAGCATACTACCCTTATTGTTTCTAACATACAAAGATATAGAAGTTAGTGAGAGTATTATGAGCTTCTAAATCTAGCTAAAAAAACTCGTATTCATTGATGAATCGGAGATCATTTTATATACGTCCAATCAAATATACCGTCACAGATCTAAACTGAAGAAATGCGTACATTTTGTGTGTGTGTGTTTTTTTACAGTCTATGGTGCATTTGTGTTTTAGTGGCTAGCATAAAGCAGCATGCTTCCGCAACCCACTCAATTCTGTGAAAGGCGCAAAAGCAAGCCCAGTTGCAGTTTAAAATGTCCTTCATTAATACAGCTGGGCAGTTGAATATGTGAAATTAATGTCTTATATATATATATATATATATCTGCAGCAAATTGCAGTTTTGATTTTTTATTAATATTTTCTATTTTGACCAATGAAATTCTAGAATAAAAAAATATTTTTAATTAATTGTTTTATGTCTTTTTAACTTCATAAATACAATAATGGAAAAAAAAACATTCAATACACACACAAAAAAATGCTTAACTTACCTTTCAGAATCCCCTCTTCTCACTTCAATTCTGCCCACTGTTACATGAAGGAAATGAATGAACTTCACTATTTTCTTTTTTTCTTGACATTTACCCCAGAATTAAATCGCCTTAATCGGCATCCTCTTTTCGTCGGTGTTTTTACCAGTAACTCCATTACAGTGAATAAATCTCCGTTGTTTGAATGAACACGTTGCTGAGAAACGACTGTTCCCGCGTGTTGCTTCTTCTTTGGTTGCTCTTTAGTTGAATGGGAACAGCATCTCGCGCCACCTCGAGGTAAAGTACCACTCTAAAGTATGTCTATCCAATGAAAAGCAATAAAGCAAACTGAGAATGAATTATTCAGATACACTAACTCTGTCTAGAATAATGTTAAACAACCTTAAATGAACTCCTTAATCTGTAGGAAAACAGCATGTGAATACAAACACATCCAAAGGAGCGGGGTTTAAGAGCTGAATTGGGCCTACTTAATATTCAATTAATTGCTTTTCAAAATGTGTGACATATTTCAATTGTAAACTTTACAAAGTCAGCATCCATGAAAGAGCTGAAATTGCTACAGGTTTAATCACGTCGATGCTAAAATGTGAAAAAGATTTTGCAGATGTGTCACAAAATGTGGTATATATCTGCAGGCTGCTGTACGTCTCTCTGAGATTTTGTAAACCAAAACTATATATATCTTATGTTGGGGATATGTTGAAATATATTCAATAAAATGAAGGATATTTGAAATAATCACTGAAAGTACATTGTAGTCATAAGTTTACATTCACCTTGAAAAAATCTATCTGCAAAATAAAAGGGATGTCATACAAATTGCATTTATTTGTTTTTATTTTTTTAATTTAGCACTGCCCTATTTCACATTACGTTTTTTTGCTAATACTTCAAAAAATAGTAGTTGATTTTATAAACATGACTGTTTGATTATCCATTTCATGTGTTGTCCTGTGGTCCTGCACAGAATCTACTGGATATTTGAACTCTATATCCAGCAGTGACCCAATACAATGAGAACAGATGTGAATATATTTTCAAGTATTACGAATCAAAATATAAGCTTTTGAACGGGAAAATTTAAGTAAATTCATTAATTATTTTGTCTTGTGGACTAAACATCTATGTAAAATAGCTTAAGGACAGCATGCTTAAAAATTTAGGTTCCCTCTTATTTAATGTATATACACTAATGCACTGAATAAAACATGTATGTTTATGTTCCCTCTCATTTTGTTAATATATATACACACACTACTGCATTACACAAGAGTTCCAACTGCACCAAGCGTGTAAAAACTTCCCATTTTGCATATTTACGACATAATACTCATGTATGCACTGCACACCCTCTAGTACAATATAAATAATTATACGCAGCAAAATGGATTTGGATCATTTAACTTTTTTAGTTCAAAATATATAACACATTGAGGACTTGCGTGATAACAGCAACATGATGCGCTATGAGACAATATTATATGCCATACAGCAAATTCATAGACGATTACATACCTAATATAAAACCAGTTAGACGGTGCTTATGTTAGTTTTCTTTATAAAATCTAAACAACATAAGCAAAATAAGGGACAACTGAGCTTAAGTGCAGACAAAGGATAAGCATTAACAATATATAAATCTAAAAATATGGTTAACTCTAACCAGGACAGGTGGACCATTGAGGCCAGCACAGGACTTCATTAGACCAGTCAAAAACCTTTAGGAATGTCAACCCTCTGCATCAAGGCCAAGGGACGATTCAGACAAAATTCCATAACTTTACTCCCGTATATAGGCTAATGTTGTCCTGAACCTTGTTCTGTGACTTTATTCTGTATAACATGAATTTATTTATTTTTTGCCCGTACAATGGATGTATAACTAAACGGTTTGCTTACTAACATTTTTGTGTTTCATGCAAAAATGTAAATGACAGAATTTTCATTTTTGAGAGAACTATACCTTTAAGAGGTGCAAGTAGAATAGCATAAACAATCAGTGGTACAAGTATCATACTGCAGTGGTAAGAAATCTGTCACAGCCCTAGTTCACACAAATTCTCACTGGATATATAACAGGTGCAAACAGACATATGTTCTTAACTTGATGAACGTGGATACATGAGGAAATGTGTACCTAAATGCCGTCTTGTGTTATCTTTAAATGTTATGCTATGTTAACATGCTAGGTGTCACTCATAACCTGGAGGTGGAAAAAAAAAAAAAAATTCTGGGCCACATTTGGCCCGGGGACCAAGCCGACTCGAGTCTCAGCCAGATCTGCCTTAAAGTGTCTGGGCCAGACCTGGGCCACATAAAATAATAGAAGTCACAGTATGCAGCCTAGATCTGGGCCACGCCAATAAATAAGAGTCATTTTACAGGGTGTGGGCCGCATCTGGGCCAGAGGAAATTGAGTCGGTTTTCAGTGTGTGGGCCAGTTTTGGGCTGGGGACCCAGCCAGATTTGGGCAAGAACTTAAGCAAGGTTGTGGCCCAAAGGTGGGCCAGACAAATTTTGCTATCCAGCATTCTCTGGATTCTGAACCCTTTCCAGCAGTGACTGTATTGAGATTCATAATTTCACACTGATGACAACTGAGGGACTCATACACAACTATTTTAAAAGCTGCAAACATTCACTAATGCTCAAGAAGGAAACACGATGTTTTAAGGGCTGTAGTGTGAAAACAATTTTAATCTAGCGCATGTAAACTTCTGAATGGGATCATTTTTGTAACAGTAATTCTTTTGTCTTGTGGACTACACGTAAATCGCTGTTATGTAAAATAGCTTGTATGGAATAAAAATAGATTTTTTTTATCATGTCTCCTATTTTGTTAAATTTAATATTTTGCAGATTCTGCAAGGTGTATGTGAACTTGACCTCACCTCTAAGTACTGTTACTTCTAATCTCTTAATATTGAAACAATATAGCTAGTTTTTGCATTTGCGCAAATTTGAGCTACATGCCCTCTATACATGAATGCAGCAAAATGGATTTGGATAATTTAACTTTATTAGTGCAAAACATGTAACATATTGAGGCTGTGCGCGATAACAGCCACGTGATGCATCATGAGACAATAAACACTTGTAGAAAAAAAAAAGCTTCTTCACAAAAAAGCAAAGCAAAAAAAGGGCACAATTGAGCTTAAATTTAAGTGCAAGTAAAGGATAAACTCTAACAATATATATAACTAAAAATTTGAATTTCAAAATGAGACAAGTGAACCAATGAGGCCAGTTAGCCCAGTCAAGAACCTTTAGGACAGGGTTTCTCAACTCATCAAATGCACCTGAACTACTTAATCAAGGTCTTCAGTATTACTAGAAAATTACAGACAGCGGAGTTTGATCAGTGGCTCTCAAGGGGAAGAGTTGAGATATCCTGCTTCAGGACAAGCACTAGTCTGGACTAGCTGCAGAGATTGTGTTTAGCACAGGCTTTCACCAGATGACAAAGTGAGAGGACAGATTTCAGTCAGTCACGATTCCTATTATGAAGGTAAGTTTCACAACAGCATTATTGTGCTTGTCACATTTTGGGGCTGAATCAAAGAAAACAACCAATGTCCTCTTAAAACAAGTCTCCAGTTAAGAAACCCACAAGTAATAATAAATAAAGCATCACTAGGCACTTCCCTCATACCGACTATAAATACTCTGTTAACAGTGAGAAAATATTTGTTTTAATACCCTAAAAGAAATCTTACACTTTCAGGCATTTAGGGATTTCCTTAAAATCCAACCGGACCGGTTTTTAATATAGGTGTGTGTATTATAAAAGGGCCCCTAAACCATTGGTTTTATCATTGCCTCTTGATAAAATAGACCATTCTGGTCTTATTTAAGTGAATTGAAGTCTTTACCTATTCATACCCAATCTTGTTTGACATTTTAGATATCATAGCGTTTCAGAGTAAAGTAGAGCAGTGCATCATCTATACAATGATAATGTCATGCACCTAATTTTATCCGCACATATCATTACATTTTCAATCCTGATTGAACTGATTGACAACTCTCTGCTTAAAGGGACAGTTCACCCAAAATTCTGTCACATTATACCCCCTCATGTTGTTCCAAAACTTTATGACTTAATGTCTTCTGTGTAACTTTTTTTCCTAATGGTCAATGGTAACCAAAACAGTTTGGTTACTAATGTTCTTTAAATCATCTTTGGTGCTTCACACACACACACAAAAAAAAAACCTAATGACACAATTTTCATTTTTGGGTGAACTATCCCTTGAAGAGGTTCACGTACAACAGCATGATCAAGCAGCAGTGGTACAAATAACATATCCCACCATGAAGGTCCAAAAAATACAAATAAATGCATCTCCAAAAACACAAGGCAGATATTTGACAATTTTGTTTCCCTAATTGTAGGGGGGAAAATGTAAAAACTTATAGATGACTATTTAAGACTTGATTTAAATGGGTCCAAAGGGGTCTGGAAAGTGCTTTTAAAAAAGATGGAAATGCTTAAATCCGAATGTAACAGTTCCATTAAAACTTTAATTAAATATATAAATAAACAATCGTCATTTTCCGGACACTTTACTAGTAAGGAACTTCATTACCTTTAAGTTGAGCAGTCAGTGCTGTAATGCTGCCTTAAGCGTTATTTTGAAAGGATTACTTTTACAAAAGTAGATTAAGTAAACGGGGCTCCAAAGTGTCTAAATTTGCGACTAAAAATAGATGGATGTAATTTTACCACAGAACGTCTGTACTATTAATGGCCAATTCATATGGGATAAGAAAGCTCAGTAAAACTACCAGAAGTGGGAGCTTCCTGTGAGAACTATGTTTAAAATATTCATAATGTTTCTTATGTTAGTTAGGTCTGGTCGAACCATATACTAAATTCAATCCTGATTGGATTCTGTTGGTATTAGGCCCTTACCTAAAGCTAACAGAAGTTTCATGCCAGGAAATGATGGAATATTTACGTGCATGTCTACATCTGGATTAGCATTACCTGAGGTAATTTTCTGGACCTTTTTAACAGAAGGTAAAAGTCACCATAATGTTTACTGACATTGACCATGATGATTACTGAGATGACGCATTCGGATGAGACTAAAATCACCGAGAAGCTCTGGTAATTACTTTACCTTACCTCTCCATGTAAAACTAACCCTGTCCCAATAGGGCTTTAGATGGACCTAAACAAAATTAGGTCTGTTTTGTGCACTTGAGCTCATACAACTATTTTACCTATTTGACCCGATGCAAGAACACCGAGTGCAAGAGTACACTGTATTTGGTAAGAGGTGGTCACATTTCCTGAGGTCTGAATCCATAGGACCAGCCAACGGCTCCAAAATCTTATGGCGATGGTTTTGTCCTGAGAATAGGCACTAGCCAGTAGAGATGAGGCACGAAGTTACACATCATGTGCAGTCAGCATTATGCCGTTACAGTGCTTCTGATTTGGAGACAGCTTGAGGGAAGTAGATCAATCTTGACAGTCTTTTAAATGCTCTAATGTTTTCTTTCAGAAAAGAATTCTGTTGTTTGGCAAGTCATCCATTCATCAATAATGATCATCTATATAGGAAAGATGTGGAGATCTCATGAGCAATAAGCATGTATGTCTTAGTTAGGCTACATTTATTAATAGTTCATTTGTAGGTCATTTATAAATTTCGGTAATTTCGGATAGTCCACTTTTAGACATTTTACTAATAGTAAGTTACTTTGCAACTACATGTCAACTAGCAGTCGTTAGAGTATTAGTAGACTGTCTGCTTAATATCTTCTAACACTTTATTTTGATGGGTCCACAACATACTGACTGAGAAACTTTGCAAGTATGTCAACTTATTCTACTAACCCTAAACCTAAGTAGACATGTAGCAGCAAATTCACGAGAATTAGTTGACATGTAGTTACAACGTTACTTACAGTTAGTAGAATATCTAAAGTGGACTATCAAAATAGTGTAACCTAAATTTCTACACAATTTGCACATACTAAAAAGTGCATAACATTTAATATTGCCAACAAAAGTACTTAAAAAAAAAAAAAAAAAGGTCAGCATTTAAAAAAAAAAAAAAAAAATTAATTTAATTTTCTCAACAATAATAAAGACTATGACCACTACAAACGATTTGAACTCACTGTTGATTAAAACGTTAATATGCTGCTGTCTCACAATACACTAACGTTTTATTATTGGAAAAGAAAATGTAGCTGAACTCATAAATCCAATGCACAATCTTGCTTAAAAAAAAAACGCACAAAGTAGCGAGTATTTGTTATTTTTCATGCGCTTAGGTTTTCAAATGTACTGTTTAATAGGCAGTTAATTTCTCACCTCAAAGAAAACAACTTGGCCTTCACCACGGACGGACGGAGCTTCGGATTAGTGGTGATGTTTCTTCCACAGAAAGTTTTATTTCTGATAAAACATTACACAGTTTTTTTGTTTGTTTGTTTTTCTCTGACAGTTTATCATCTGTCCCCTTAATGTCATCCATGGTGAAAAAGTAACACTTTATACTATACTACACATTATATATGACTGTACTATTCAGAAGAGTACTTGGATTTGTATATACTTTTTACTTGCGTGCTCATAATCTACTGATCTATTCAGCATTAGGCCATATAATATTATTAAAAACTTAAAATTATTATAAAGTGCTGCTTAATGATATTATGGTAATCTTTCAGATATTCACCAGGCTCACAGCAGCGCAGGAGTCTCCAGACTCTTCTCAGAGGCTTCCACAGACACTCCAATATCCCACCTGCGACAAGAAAAATCAAGATATTTTTCTATGTAGGTAGAATCCCTAGTGCAGGACTGGACAACAAAACTGGTGTTTGATTAGCGTTTAAGCTAAATTCTCCAGGAACAAAGTTACCCAAAACTCAGTGATGCCAGATGTACAACAATTATCATATTTGTATGATAATTTTGACCTCTATACGATGTATGATCAATAATGAAGAAAAAAAAATCCCATAGTGTATGATAATTTCAGAATTATGTGACTCTTCAAATGATGGTTGTTGTAATAATAGGGCTTCTATACTCTTTGATTGTGCACAGTTCATGACAGCATCAAATTTATAGTAGTAAACATTTGAAGTGGATCAAAAAAGCTAATCAAAGTTGTCCTAAGACAAGAACAGATTTTGGTTTTAGCACATCTTTGAAATGTTTGGATCCACTTCAAATTGACTATACCCTCCTCAACATCTGGCAACATGCAGGCTTCCTATGACAGCGACTCAAGAGGTGGAGTTTGAACCTTCCCACTACTCCTATTTATTCATTTTCAGGTCGTGTCAAAGTTGTTGGTCAAGATAAATAGCTGTATATTGTACGTTTGACTCGTGTGCGATAATTTTCTTCCAAATATGATAACTGTGGGCTTCTGGTACGATACTTGGACGTTTCCAGTCTGGCAACACTGCCGTGACCTGCCCCACAACATCTGGAATGAGAGGCAGGCGCGATAAAGACCGCAGTGCCTCTAGCATCCGTCGGTGCTAGTGTTAGTGTAGTGATATGTGAGGTTATGCACATCGCTTACTAGCTGGCATCCGTTACACAGGTGACCACTTTTGTTATAAACCTCTCTACAGACAGGCCAAACTATAAACCAGGATATAAATTCGTATTTCCGATTACAGTTAGCTCAGGTTGTTCGCTAATGTCAATACATTTCTATCGAAAACTGTTATTTTGCATTTAAAACCACATTAACACCGAGCTAGTTACAGTGGCATAATAACTGAACCCGAGTAGTATAATGCGGTCAAGCCAGCCGCCACTCCGAAATGCCTGGTCAATCTAGCCGCCGCACTTTGTGCGCGCATATACAGTGCATTACGGCGATCTTCCGCCGGTCTTTCGCCTGCGTCACTTTTATTTTGTAATGCAACATCAGACTTGCCTGATTTTGGGTGAGTGACAACCTGAGACGGCCTATTATCAATCTGAAGTGAAACTAGTCTGTGGTAACAGGGACTTTACTTTTTAGAGCTATCTGAAATGCCAAGCAAAACATGTTGGATATGAGATTTTGGGGGGCTTTTATTTTGTAATTCAACATCAGTTATTTTGATATCAATTTTTGAACCATAATTATTAGGCTGTTAACACTTTTAGACATTTCATTTTATAAGGCCTATTTTAAATATATTTTTTAGAGATTATTATAATAATATTACAGACAGTTAATCAGTTAATTACTTTATTAATTAGTATAGTTCATTTTCTTAATATATATTATCCTTACTCTTATTTCCCTGTTCTTGTTTGTATGTATAAGTTAAGCAGGAAAAAAAAAAAAAAAAAAAAAAAAAAATGGCTGAGTGAACGCAGGCATGAACGCCGTCATGCACTGTATATGCGCGCACAACAAAACAGCGCCGCGGCTAGACCGACCGTGCATTTCGGAGTGGTGGCTGGCTTGACCGCCCCGACGTCACTTCTCAACATTCCAATTCGGCGTTTTCAATCAGCGAAATAAAGCTCAAAAACGAAGTGTCTGCGTCTGTCGGAGCAGTGCGAACAACTGACTCGAAGTACGAAACAGGACAAGTTAAACAGTGATGCGAGACTGACAAGCGGCACATGCACCGGTGTTTATCAACATGATACCGGCTTACGGGCGCAGCTTAAGTTTAAACTTAAGTTTAAACCATTTTACTCACCTCTGATGTTGGTTTCCATATCATTAGTCTTAGGTGTTGCGATCAACTTCTTAAGGTATTCTTTATAAAGACAGCAGAAAAAGTTTACAACGCGACAGTCAGTAAGTCAGTAGCCTAGCAAACCTGAGTTCTTCGGAAAGGGGGCGGGGTCTCCTCACGCAGAGTTAGTTCACAGGTTAAACACCGTTTCTTGCACAGAGTTGGATTAATCTTGCATAACATACGCATAGAAAATATAACGTTATAAAATATGCCAAATAATAAATATGCTTTTAAAAAAGTTTAAAGTAGGTCTCATCGACCCTGTCCCAAGGCAGCCAGCCCCGTATAGGCTCTGTCTGGAGTGGTAAGGTAACCGGTTAAAGTTGGCTCTTTGGGGGACGATAGCTCCGTGAGAGGGGGTCGCGGAGCTCGTGGTCGTGTTCAGACGGAGCAGAGTTTGAAGCTCGCCCCTGGCCCCTCTGACCGAGATATAAGCGGGAATCCCCTGCGAGCCGTACCAGCTCGGCGCAACGCTGGGTGCAACAGAGTCCTCCTGACCTTAAAGGAACACTCCACTTGTTTTGGAAATAGGCTCATTTTACAACTGCCATAGAGATAAATAGTTCAGTTTTACCGTTTTTTAATAAATTCAGCCGATCTACGGGTCTGGCGGTAGCACTTTTATCTTAGTTTAGCATAGATCATTGAATCGGATTAGCAAGAGTTTCGATAATTTTCCTATTTTAAACTTGACTCTTCTGTAGTTACATCGTGTACTAAGACCGACGGAAAATGAAAAGTTGCGATTTTCTATGCTTATATGGCTAGGAACTATACTCTCTGGCGTAATCAAGGGAATTTGCTGCCGTACCATGGGTGCAGCAGGCGCAGTGATGTGACTCAGCGCCTGAAAGCAGTCCCCAGCTATATCATAGTTACCTAGCTGGGACTACTTTCAGGCGCTGCGTAATATCAATGCTGTTTGTTTTAGAAGTAAAAAGCTACACACTAAGAACTAAGTGCAGTGAATATAATAAATCTTCAATGAAAAGAACATTTAATGTTTCATAATCTATACATTTGCAGTATGGTTTGGTTCCCAAATAGAACATTTTTACAATCAGAATTGTACATGAGTTAGCCCTACTATAAATTCCTAACCCTTGTACAGTTCAAATATGTTTTCTTAAAGGAATATACCAATGAACACCTAAAACACGAGCTTTATTAGTCAATTGCTTCCCAGTCTTCCTGATAAGCCCCAGGCAGTGGAGATGCACAGACACACTTCCTACATCGGTTTCATTATTATATGGTCCGACATACATCAAGAAGGTAATTCATTAAAATGCTTCTTGTGTATGTGGCATGTAACCTTTGTCACTCCAGTATAAGAATGCTGCTGTGATTTAAAAATAATAATCTCATCACAGTTGTTTCACTGCACATGAGCTTTACATACGTGGGTGTACTGTGTCAGATGATGACATGAGTCAAAAACAACTAAAGGCTGAATGAACTGTAACCACATCCTCTTTTGTCATGATGCTCATTTGGATTTGCGCTGCACACCCTCTAGAGCAGTGATGGGCAACTTCGGTCCTGGAGGGCCACTTTCCTTCCAGTTTAGCTCCAACCCTAATCAAACACACCTGCCTGTAGCTTTCTAGTGATCTTGGAGACCTTGATTAGCTGGTTCAGGTGTGTTTGGAGGTAAAAGTTTCCATAATCTTTACTGACACTGACCAAAATGATTACTGAGATGACACATTCAGATGGGATTAAAATCACTGAGAAGCTCTGGTAATAATTACTTTACTTTACCTTACCTCTCCATGTAAAACTAACCCTGTCCCAATAGGGCTTTAGATGGACCTAAACAAAATTAGGTCTGTTTTGTGCACTTGAGCTCATACAACTATTTTCCCTATATCTGACCTGATGCAAGAAGAGTATGCTGTCTTTGGTAGTTGGCAAAAGAGGTGGTCACATTTCCTGAGGTCTGAATCCATAGGACCAGCCAATGGCTCCAAAGAGGACAGGGTTTGGTGTCCTGAGAATACAAAGGCACTAGGCAGTAGAGATGAGGCACGAAGTTACACATCATGTGCGGTCAGCATAATTCAGTGCTTCTGCTTTGGAGACCGCTTGAGGGGAGTAGATGACAAATCTTGACAGTCTTTTAAATGCTTTATATGTTGGTCCAAGAATTCTGTTGTTTGGCTTGGTCATCAAAAAGGAGATCCTCTATATAGGAAAGATGTGGAGACCTCATGAGCAATAAGTATGTATGTCTTAGTTACATTATTAATAGTTCATTTATAGATTATTTATAAATTTTAAAAAATTTATGGAAGGATTTTTTTATTTTCTCAACAATAATGAAGACAAAAAAATGGCACTACTATAAACGATTTGAACTCACTGTTGATGAAAATATTAATGCTGCTGTCTCACAATACATTAACAATGTTTTTAGTCAACAGAATAAAAAAAATTTAGAAAATTTATTCAAATAGTCCATTCACATGTTGAGGACTGACTCACTGAGTTGAATGCTGGTTAAACTCTGCATTTTTACCGGCGAGTTAATTCTATAAATATTTTATGAATCTACTTGATGGATTATAAACGTGCTATTAAAATTTATATTTGAAGAGACCATAAATCCAATGCATAATGTTGCTTTAAAACACACACACACACACACACAAAGTAGGTAGCATTTATTATATGCTATTGCAAAATGACAATGTAAATGTTATTTTTCATAAGCTTAGCTTTTCAAATGTACTTTTTAATACTGTAGTTCATTTGTCTTGCCTCAGTGTAGAAAACATCTTGGTCTTCACCACAGACAGACAGAGCTTTGGCCACTGAATAGTGGTGATGTTTCTTCCACTGAAAGTTTTATTTCCGGTAAAACATTACATTCAGAAATAGTTTTTTGCCACAGTGTTACATTGTGTTTTATAAATAAGAAACACTTAATGATACACACCAGTCTCGTCAGGTCAGGTCTTATCCCACCTGCGATAAGATAAAATCACAATATTTCTCTGTAGCCTACAGTAATCCCTCTGGTTCTGCTCAATGTTGCTAATTTAGTGACTTTGTCGCTAGATTTAGTCTTTTTACACCTTTAGCTACTTTTTTTCCAAAAGAAAAGAGGAGCAGTGCTTTCAGTTAAAACGGATCTGACCTTCTAACCCGAATGATAATTTTACATGTAAATATAGTCGATATAGACCGCACAGCCATTGTTTTTATCTTATGTATTTGATTTTGTCATTCGAACTGTCCATTTTATAAATCAGGATTTTAGTGCAGATTAACAGCTCGGAAGGGAAAGCAGCCGGTTATGCAGTCTAATGGGCCTCGTTTCAGTCACTATTTCATATTCACCTCGTTGTCTGACAACAGAAAAATGAAAAAGTAGGGTGAATTCGGGGACACCTGAACTCCAGTGTGTTTATTTCCTGTTCTAACAAAATTTAGTCAACAGGACTTTTACTATAATTTTAGCGTGGATGTCATGTGACTGTGATTCCACAGAAAGGGGCAGGGCACTTGTCAATCAAGAAGCCCCCATGGGAATTACATGACAAGGTCAGTGACATAGGATTCATAAATCTGTCATAAGACAATGTTGTAAGACAATTGTTGTCAAATTTATGTTTTTGATCTATTCAATCAACAAAATGTTTTAAAGTGTCGAAAATGTGTTTTTTTGTGTGTTTTTTTTTCTTTCAAACTTTTTTTGTTGTCTAACATTATCAAATATGATTGAGAATGTGGGACAGCATGTTTTGGGTAATCTGGAATAGTCTTCAAATGGGGGAAATATGCATTTAGGGACTTTATAAGTGTAATGACAAGTGCTAATATGCCATAACGAGAAATGGCTGTTAATGCTGGAGGTTATAACATTAGCATAAATTCACAGTAGCTAGTAGCTAGCCAAACCAGCTAAGTACAGAGATGGAATCTGGAAAACGATAGCAAGCAAAGGTATCAGGATAAAGTAAACCATTAATTTCATTTCCCAAATTCCCAGTTAGTTTAGTGTATACAACGGTTCAAATCGCTGAGCTGGAGGGGGATCTGCGGACAGGCCAATTGACAATGTTCTGTACACAAACACGCGCACACACGCTCATGTCTGGTTTGCTATCCTTGTGGGGACTCTCCATGGGTGTAATACTTTTTCTACTGTACAGACCGTATTTTCTATCGCCCTACACCAACCCTACACCTAAACCTACCCCTTACAGGAAACTTTCTGCATTTTTAGATTTTCAAAAAACTTAATTATGTGTGATTTATTAGCTTGTTTACCCGTGGGGACCTCAATTTAGGTCCCCACCATAACACGAGTCCCCATGAGTCTGTTTGTATTCAGGTTTAAGTCCCCACCAGGATAGAAAAACAGGTAAACACCCGACACACACACACAGAGTCAAAATATCCATGGCCTTTAACTCAATGAAATGTATTACAGAATACAATGGCACCACAGCGTCAGGAAAAGAGATGGCAACAGAAAGAACGAGGAAGAGAGAGAGAGGAAAATGAGATAAATACTAAGAAGCTAAACCAATGGAATGAGAATGAAGGGAGCTATTGGTGATATTGTGTTTGGCATGCATAAATATGATGAATAAAGGCTTTTTTTGGCCTAATACATATGTCCCAGATTACAAAGTGACCTGTCCCAGATTATCAAATTCATGCAGATATTTTTTTTTTTTTTTTTTTTTTGGGGGGCCACAAGAACACTAAGTGTGGCATGTCTCCTCTGGGCATAATATCTACATTCTTCTGGTGTGGTTAGAAAACATCTTAAGGATTTCAGAAAAGTCTAATGTGTCGATGTGAAATGAAAACAGTTTTGCTTTGAATTTGGCTGTATTAAAAGTCGTTGTTTTGCGACATTTCGAGCATGCTTGAGCAGTGGCGGCTCCAGGATTTTTTTGTTGGGGGTGCTAAGGGGGGGCTTAACAGTTCAGAGGGGGTGCTAAATAACTAATTAAATTGATAATGAACGCCTAAACTTTAGCTATCAGTTTTTTTTTTATATACAGCAGCTTCGAAAAAGAGGCAGAAAGTTCCAAAGGTATTTATTATTTTTTTTATGAATTTTAATATATGCTACTTTTTTCTGAGGTATTAAACTTCTCATATGCCACTGTTATTAGTAATATACTAATGCCAACTGCCAAATATGACACTTGCAAAGTAATATAACATTCAGGATACAGAAAGAAAGAATATGTATTTTGTGCCTTTGGATTGATTTGCTGACATTACATTTATAATTGTTGTAAGAACATGTTCTTTACATGCATTGAAAACATTGAATGTGAAGACATTTGCAGGGAAAAAGATTTGCAATGTTTCAATTAAAATAAATAAATGTAGACATGCATTGTTTTGTGGATTTTTTTATATTTATTTATTTATTTACCTGAACACGGACCGAACAATGAACTCAATTTGAGTCAAATTTAACACTCCTGAAATGTATATATGACTCCCTCCATTGTGGAGTTAAAATAATTTCAAAAGTGTGAAAAATGTAGCTACATTACTCACAGAGTACATTTTAACACTATAAGAGTTTAAATTAAAGTGTTATTTTAACTCCACAATGGAGGGAGTCATATATACATTTCAGGAGTGTTAAATATGACTCAAATTGAGTTAAATGTACACTGGCTTTTTTTTGCTGCGTGGGCATTTCATTTCTGCCGGAAGAATGTACACGCATGGACCAGAGCTAGAGCAAGTGCGCGCGCGCCCATCAACTCGCTCGGGAAGAATGTCTCTAAAGAATTGTTTTTGGTTGTGAGGGAAAGATAACCTTGTTCAGCTTCCCGAATATCCCAGCACAGTGGATGCAGTTTGTTTTTCTGGGGCAACGGAGTTTCTCAAGTGTGGTTGTTTAACGTTTTATAAACAAGGAAGGCCCAGTTCGACGCTGGATTTGCACATCGTTTGATACTGAAAGATGGAGCAGTCCCAGCTATAAAAGATCCCGGTCATGATTCAGAACTGCAGATGGTAAACGGCATCATGTCTCAACTCTTTAGCTCCGCCCACACGGCGCGCCTCCAGGAGCTCGCCTTTTTTCGGAGAGAATCGTAAAGCTGTATCTTTCTTTTATAAATGTGATAAAACTAAAAACGTTTTGGATATATGAAGGATGCAATAACCTACTACTCTATAGGTACTCAAGATTAACATGAGATTGGGTGAAACTGTGTGTTATGTCCACTTTATGCCTACATTACAATTTCCCCAATCTGATCTGCTAATCTAACTTTAGCCTTTTTCACAAAAATCGGAAATTAGTTCCGTTACAGGTCTGCACCTATTTTGCCCTTTTCTCAAATAATGTTTCTTACCTTTTCTTTTTTGTCTGTTTTCCAAGTTGTTGTAATATAATCTACAAAGAAATAACATTTTACTTGTGTGTAATTTATATGGCCACTCAGACCGCTGACTCGTATATTCTCCATCTCCGACATCCCTTTTTATATAGGCCTGTCTTTGATCTCGGGTACATTTGAGCGTATTATCTCAATTTACTTTCATTTCCCTCAAATCACCACATAAATTACTTACACATAAAAATTACAACAATGATCATCGCTTCACGCACACGAGAGCCGCATCAATCAGCGGATCCCTAATATATATATCCCTAATATATTGCTTGAAACTAGCTTGTTTTGTCTGTGTAGCCAGAATAGGACGTGTCGAACATAAAATGTTTTTATGCATTTGAAATGTGATGATCATTATTACCATATCAAGAGCATAACCGACAATGATTTCATGTCATAATGTTGAGTTCCTGATGCAGGCTGTTCTGAGTGATTGATTGTAATTTGTTAAATTTAAGAATTTTAAATAAAACAACACAGATATATTTAATAAGGTAATTACAAAAATTGGCATTATAAAAGGTAAAAATGTCCAAGGAAATCAAATTAATATTTACCCCCTAAAGACTGTGTGTGTGGACATTTGCATGTGGTTATGCTTGTGTAACAAGAGCAAAGAGAGTGTCCTCACATGAATAGGATGATGCATATATGAATTTATGTTGTCTTCAGAAGAATTAGAATATAGGGTCAAGTTATGTCATTTTTATGATAATTTTATTGTACTCTGTTGTCATTTTGTTGCTTAACAGCAAAAAAATTAAAAAATATTGCACGCTGTGAAAAAATAAATCCGTAAAATAACAGAAAACGGACTGGCAGCTCATTACACACCACATTATCCATTAGTTTTACGGTCATTTCTGTTAACTCTACACAATGGAATAGTGTAATTTATTTATTATTATTATTAAATTCAGCTCACCACGAGCAAATGATTAGGCTACTTAAAACATTTAACAACCATTGTTTAAAATCCAACGAGTTTTGCTCCAGAACTTCATTTGCAGAAATCGAGATACAATAAATTCACATAATTGGCCTGAAATATTATGCGCGCTCTGGTTAGAAACATATTTTAATTTTTAACTTCATCTCTACATGAACAAATAATGACCATAACAGTATCCCTTAACAATATTAGCAATATGGAGAATAATTATATTTCTCCACATCTGCAGTTACAAAAACACTGACAGCTTCTATGAAAAATATTATATAGCCTACAAGCTTTAAATTACGATCGGCTAGAAACGCACGGCTTTACTTTTATTTTTTTTTATTTTTTTACATAAATAGCCTACATAACTTAAAATATTTTAACATTCTTGAAAATTAACTAAATCCAACGAATAATTCCCAATGCTCCCGATCTTCAGTTACAAAAGCAGAGTATATTCACAAGAAATTAACAAACATATCGACAGCTTCTATAAGAAATACTATGCACACATTAAGCTATGGGTGACTTGCTTCAAATTAATGACGCATATCTGGCGTTTTTCCGTGGAGCACCCACGTTGTTCGCTAACTTCCACAAAAAAACTTCTATTCCAATGTTATTTTGTATTTAAAAGTATGAAATGGAAATATTTACAGTGGATGATAACTCGTTCTGAGCCATACCTGATGATAATCTTAAATAGAAACCGAGATGGAGAACGCTTAGATCAAACGCCGCTACAGTAAAAACAAAGCAGGCCTATTTCTCACCTCTGGTGTTGGTTTCCATATTATTAGACTTTGGTGTGGCGACCAGTGTCTTAATTTTTTCGTTATAAACTTAGTTTGCGCTGCCGACAGTTGGCAAACTTCAACGTGCATGAGCGCATCTGATTCATAAGGTTTGGCGGCGGGACTGTAGAGACTTGAGTCACAGCTGCTGGGTGAACAAGACAAGTCAGCTTGTAATGCCATGTCCGGTCTTTATAATAAAGATGGTCACACTCTGGAAAATGTCATCATTAATCGGCATAGTTGTGTGTCAGTATTTTCCTGTGTTTCTGTCTTTACCTGACCCAAGCCCTCTGCCCCACTGATACATAAACATGCGTTATTTTCCATTTTTACGCGTGTGCGCGGTTTAGTTTAATCTCGGGACATGGCAACCCGCGACTGACAGGATGCTCTCACACGCTCTTATTGTTGTTGCTTACCACTCGTGCACTACTCTTGCTATTTCCATATCTTTACATGTTAGAAATAGTACGAATAGGATGACAAAGACAAAATATTATCTGAGGGATCAGAGGTGACTTTACAATCTAACAGCATGTAAGGTTAACTACTTCTGGTAAGGGGGGCATTACCACAGAATCCGTCTCGCTTCCGCGCTCCACGAAGCAAACTGCAGTTTAGAACTGGCTCTAATTTCTCTTTTGATCAATAAAATTCTCGATTAAAAAAAAAAAAGGTTCGTATGTTCGTGAAGCAAGTTTTATTTTGCATTTCATTTTATAACCAGCTGCTTTTCTCCTCCGAGATCTGATAAGATATTCCTACTGTTCCCCATAAACTCATGACACTAAAGTTCAACAAGTGCTCACAGTCTACAATAATGGAGACACATTCACTAACGTTACACTAAAGAAATGCTTACCTTTCTAAACCCCTCTTCTCGCTGAAGTTCTGCCCACTGTTGCACTGCTGCCCACTTAATCGGCATCTTGTTTTCTTCGGCGTTTTTACCAGTAGCTCCATGAAACTGATTAAATCTCCTTTGTTTTAATAATTCCTGCGCGTTGCTCTTTGCAGAGAAATGTCTGCTCCGCGCGTTGCTTGAATTTGCTTCCTTTAGTTGCTTTTTAGTTGAAAGTGTAGCATCGCGCCACCTACTGTTGATGTCTACCACCTGTCTATGCCAGTTAAATCACACCAACGTTTACCAAATTAATAATAAAAAAGCAAGTAGTTGCTCAGAATGAAATTTTCAGATGCGTGGGAAATAAACCGTCTGATAAGTCTAAAACAAATGTTAACAGCATTGGAAAACAGATACACCTAACAATCCATGATCTGCAAATTGGTGGTTTTTAAAAGGGTCATGAACTACCTTTGTTTATTTTGTACTGTTCTCTAAGGTCCACCAAAGTCCCTTTCAGGATGTATTTCTATATTCTTTGGTCGTCCACTTATAATGTTATCAAGATTTTTTTTACATCAAAAATAATAATTTAGAAGTAATAAGCTGTTTTTAACCCCCCTCATCTTATTTTCTTCTTCTTTAGAGGTTTTATGGTTTTATGCCCCCCCCCATGCTGAATAAACAGCTTTTTAGAGGAAACGGCATATTATTTAATGAATTGACAACCTATCTGCTAATCTTCAACATGTTTTACACTAAACAATATTTTTGGATTGAACTATTTTTACAGTATACCAAGAAAATAAATGCTGTTTTATAAGAGAAGTCACTGACTTTTTGCGACAGGTGGGATTCAGATTACGGCACTTCCCATTCATTCCTATGGTATCCGTAAATGGCGACTGAGTGTCAACTCTGAATGCACAACTCTGACTGAAATTCAATGGTGACCCACAAAACACAACAGGAAGTTGACTGTTAGGTTTTACAGTATTTTGCTGGGGGGGGGGGGGGGGGGGTTTCTTGATTTTACGGTGAAATACCGGCAGCTGTGGTTGCCAGTAATCTACTGTTTTTTTTTGTTGTTGTTCTTAGAGCCAAAGCCAAAGATTAAATCAACTGAAATAAAACGCATTCAATCTCTCAAGATCTCAGAAGAGGGTGATTAAACAACTCCACAAACAGCATCACCAGCTTCTTATTACAAAACACTTTGACTTTAATTCTGTCATATGTGTACAAAAGCTCTTTTCGGTGTTGTGCTTTCATTTGAAGTCACCATATTGGCGATCAGTGGTTGCTTTAGTCGGGCTCTTGAACCTTGACTTTTTAAAGGTAATTTTTATTTGGTTCCTTTAATTAACTGTGTTTATTAAGTACAGTCTTTAAAGCAAGAAAAAACAAAATAATCTATGATCAGATGATGCTGATTTTTGAGATGTCGAAACCATAATGGTGTAGTCCAATTCACTGATCTTACCCAATGTTTAATCTCTGAAATTCAATGACGTCAAGGCTGTAATGTGATTGGTTATGAGGCACACTTGATCCAAGTTAGCCATTACGCTTTCTCCAAAGTAGTACAGTTGGTGATAACTAAACATAATTACTATAATATTGATTTCTCGCTAGAAATAACATCAAAAGTGCAAAAAGTTAGTCAGAAATATACATTTACACACAAGATGACCACCAAATGCAACTTTCAGACGCCACCTATTTTTTTTTTAGCTCAACTGTCACAGAGTGCACTGTAAAAAAAAAAATCTGTTAAATTTACGGTAAAATACCGGCAGCTGTGGTTGCCAGAATTTTACAGCGAAAAATACGGTAGCAACATTTTAGGATTTACAAAACTGTTTAAATTTACAGTGAAACCCCATATTTCATTAACTGATACAATGTTAATATACAAACTTTTCAGTTAACTCATATTATTTGCAGAAACCGACTGCACTTAAATTGTTCAACTGCCATTTGTTTATAAACTAATATTTATAATGTTTAAGTGAGCATAAGGGTATTGAGAACTATTTTGCTTAAGTACATGAAGAAAAACCTACTGATTTAAGTAAAATCATTAAAAGCATCAGTTCAACTCAAACCTCTTGCAGATAACAGCAGCACACATACACGTGTGGTTAAAATGAACAAATAGATTCTCACTGCATCAGCAACTACACAGTTACTTCCTTTAAATAAAGCAACATGCAGCATAACATCAATGTTTCTCTGTCCGTCCTTGACTTAAACACAGGCTCTACTCTCCAGCACAATGGTGACCCACAAAACACAACAGGAAGTTGACTGTTAGGTTTTACAGTATTTTGCTGGGGGGGGGGGTTTCTTGATTTTACGGTGAAATACCGGCAGCTGTGGTTGCCAGTAATCTACTGATCTGCAGGAAACCGTTTTTTTTATTTTATTTACATTGTATTTCTGTTAAAATTACGTTTGTGTATTTTAAATTTTTTTTTCATCTCACACTTTTTTTTTATTATTAATAGTCACCATTGTTGAGGTTCATGTGCTGATTCTTGATATCTGTGTGTCTAAATGGTGCTATAGCTCTGAAAGCTTTGTGCATAAAATGTTTTTAAATTCCTTCACAATAGTTTGTCAACTTGTCTTGTAGACTAATATTACTACCATTAATGTGAAATTAACTACAAACCATCCATACTGGTTGATACTAACTGAGATCAGTGAATGGGGTCATTAATTGATGATGACCATCAACAGTAAATCAAAACTACTTAATTTCTCTTAGATTTACTTGTCATAACAAATATGCATCACACAGTTATAACAGCCAAAGAAAAACTAACTTTGAAGGGTCAAGAGCCCAACTAAAGCAAACACCAATCACCAAAATGGTGAGGTCAAACAAAACATTTGAAATAAAATATAAAGCTCTGTTAATTTGTAGATATATGACAGAAATGAAGTCAAATTGCTTAGCAATAAGTGGAGCTGGTGATGCTGTTTGTGGAGTTGTTTAATCCTATGCGGTTTTATTTCAGTTGATTTCATTTAAGGCGGTGGCTTTGTCAGTTGTAGTCTTGTTTCTTGTTCTTACCTTCAGTGATTGCGTTTGTTAACAGCAGGTGTTTATCAGTGTCTGAATTCACTCATATGCTCTCAATCACTCTGTCTAGTGGACTATATAGTGAACTAGTGAATGAGGGTGTAGGGTGTGGTTTCAGACAGTCTATGAGTGTCAACTCTGAGGCTACTTTCTCAAACAAAGGTTAGATCTATTACAGTTACTCACTGTATATAGTAAGGAAACTTACTGTTAATCATTTAACAGGTTTTTACTGTGGCATTTTACAGTCTTTTACCGTTAAAATCACGATAATTTTTTACAGTGTGGAACGCACAGGATTGTGGGATATCAAAGGTAGCGAAGGATACATCTATGTTGCCTTCAAAATTAGATCAGAAGAAAGTACCTCCAGTGACAGGAAGTAAAGCAGAATTTGGATTCGGACATGACTTGATGCCTTCCCGTTTTGGAATACTGCCTCCGAAGGAAGCATTTTAGATCTTTTGGACGCATAAGACAATCTCTGACTGGACGCAGATGAGACCTGAAGCTAGACATATAGAATTTACAAATGGTCATGCCAATTTTACAGGAACAAAAAGGTGGCACTGACACCCTGTGGTGAAACGATCCAGCCACTGCTTTCTCAGATTGGTTTGTTAGATTAAAACTTCTCTTGTCTTAAACTTCTTATTTTCTTCTCGTCCCTGCAATGTACAGATTTTGAAATCATCCCACAGACTCTTATTTTAATAAGCGTTTAATTCAACTAGATGATTGCAGCACACTGAAAATATACATAACCGGAAATAACTGAGTTGTGTTATTTCAAAACGGAAGTGCGTCACGTGGTGCAAGTAGTCCATTGAAACTGTGGTTTGGCGCTTTGACAGGCACTGAAACGCACTCTACACTTGTGACAATCACGACTGTGTAGTGTTTTTAACCACATAAAGTTTATTTTAGGTTTCAGACATTTAAATACACATAAGTACTAGTAAAACAATACAAGAGTTTTTTAAAATACACACGTATGTCTATGGAAGCAGCAATAACAATCCATTCAAATATAATTTTGCCAAAGTGTTTTATTTGTAAGGGTTCAGGCTGTAGGATTGCCGAATGTCTAAAGAAACATTATCAGCACGATGGTATAAAACTGTACATTTCTTGTCTATTACCACCCACTGCCACTTTACCAACGACGGAAATAAGTGCAGTTAGGATAGCTAAATATGTGGGAGAGCGTTGATACTGAGTGACTATTGTATTGCAATAGGTAACACTTCAATATTAATCTTGAATCAAGATAGAGAGAGGGGGGTAGAGAGAGGAAAAAAAAGAGGGAGAGAGGGCAGAGCCCAAAGAAGAGCTACAGCAAAGAGGCAGCAAAGAAAAGACAGAGCAACAGTATATATACTTACATGTATTTTGGGAGAAACTGATGAATTTACATGCTATAACTGACAGGACTCTCTGACTCACTCTGGGAGGACAGCTATATTTTAAATTTACCAGTGAAAGGGTTAACAGCCTAATTGTTCGGTGTTTTAAGAACAATAGGCTAGTCTTTAAACAGCGCATAAGCTTTTATATTTTATAAGCTTCATCTCTAGCATGCTAAAGTGCCATTCCAGTGTAAGAAGACTACTATAAAATTCATCTTTGTTTCAGTCATGTTATGAACTTTACATCAAATGTAAGTGTTGGATGATGACTCATCATCACTGCAGACTGCGTTGACGACAAGCAAAAAAAAAATAAAAAAAAACACTGAGCTGAATGAACTCGACAGCCTGACATCCTGTGTGCTCCTGAGAGAACATTTCATGCCTGTAAATTTTAAGTAAATCATTTAGAATAGGAATTATCACATGTGGTTTTTGTCAATCTTCATTATTTTTCAATTCAGTATTTTCCTTTTTTTTTTTCTTTTAATTGAGAATTACCATAAAAGATTGTATTGTTTTTCTGATACCACTATCAGAGTGCACACTAATAAGTTGACTCAAGCTGGAAGTGGATGTGGTTTGTGGGGTTTTTTGTATTACTTGGACGGTTTCAATTTAACAAAAAAGATGAACAACAACAGATCCGGTTTAGAAAATATAAATAGTTGTTGTTGCAAACTGACTATTTTCCAAGTGTGCACTGAAATTATAGGGAGGATACAAAGTACATGCGCTATTTTTTTGCGTATCTCCTGTGAAAATATTAGATGATAGTTGTCCTCTACAGATGCTTTAGTTTCCTATAATAATAATGGACTAACTGGGATCTTGGATGTTTTTTCACTTGTCTCAGACTATTCCAGACTATTCCTTTGCTCCCTTGTTTACCTCTAATTTGCATCTACTTAAAACTACAGGCCATAGGCTAGAGCATTTATACACAAATCCGGTCTTACTGTATATAAAGAAATGCTCACTGACCATATCCATCATTAAAAATAAGCATTGTCCAAAGCAAAATTAGACTACTATTCTAATATAATTGGAGCTCGTGAAGGGAACACTTGATTTCTTTTTTCTGTGGTGAAGAATTTTCTTTGTTCATCTGACACACCATTAAACTTGTGTTCTACAAAACTATGCAACAGTTTTATGACTTTCTTGGAGTCTTAGATTAAAAAGATTCATCAGCAATTACTTTCAAGCAATTTAGGTTACGATTCCAGATATCAAGTCTTCCAAGTGACTGTGCACTCTTTTACTATTTTTATTTTACCAACTGCTGCGGAGATTATATTATATTTGGAAATCTAAAACTACCACCCTGTCAGCTCAACCCACTGCCTACTCGCTTAGTTAAAGCCTGTCTACCATCTGTCTTCATTAATTACTAAAATTATTCACTCTTTACTTTCTGTGTTGCAGCTCAAATTCAATTCTAATTACAATTCCAATCTGGTTTCCTTCCCTAACATAGTGCAGAGATTGCGCTTGAGAGAATTACTAATGATTTGTTATTGGCAGCTGATTCTGGTTTATTCATAATACTTGTCCTTATTGATCTGAGTGCGGCCTTTGATACGATCTCACACAAGATACTCCTGGACAGTTTAGTTTATAGGGATCACTGGCACCCCCTGGTTTAAGTCTTATCTTACTGGTCGCACTCAGTTTGATCAAATTAAAAATGTTAAATTAAGACCATCTACAGCAGGGTTCCGTAAATCTTTCCCTGGAGGGCCAATCTGCTGCAGAGTTTAGCTCCAACCCTGATCAAACTCACCTACCTGTGATTTTCTAATGATCTTGTAGACTCTGATTAGCATGCTCAGGTGTGTTTGATTGGGGATAGAGCTAAACTCTGCAGGAGTGGGCCAGATTTGAGGATGCCTGATCTACAGTTACTACTGGTGTCCCTCAGGGTTCTGTTTTGGGCCCACTTTTATTTATCATCTATTTACTTCCTCTTGGCCATATTTTCAGGAAATATAGTATCCATTTTCACTGCTATGCTGACGACACTCAGCTCTATCTGTCTTCCAAACCCTCTAGTTCTTTTCATCCAACTTCCTTGACCAGATGTTTAGCTGAAATTTCAGCCAACTTTCTAAAACTTAAGAGTGATGAAACTGAGGTCGTACTTCTTGATACAAAATTTACTTTTACTAAATCGGAGTTTTACTGTGGATATCGATACTAATGCAATTTATTCTTCTCAGCAGGTCAGTAATATTACGCATACTGCGTATTTTTACTTGCGTAATATTAATCGCCTCCATCCCTCTCTCACAATGAATAATACTGAAATTCTTATTCATGCACTGTTACCTCAAGTAATGACTATTGTAATGGTCTCCTTACTGGTCTTCCTTCTAATCTTCTCTATAAACTCCAATTGGTTCTGAACTCATTGTTCTTATAGGACTTCATCGATCAAGCACATTTCTCCAGTTCAACAATGTTTACACTGGCTCTCAGTAAAGTATCACATTGATTTTAAGATTTTTCTTCTCACATTTAGGGCACTTCACAAACTTGCTCTACCGTATCTTACTGACCTTCTCCACATCTATACTCCTTGTACTCTCAGATCTTCACACTCGATCTCTCTTTTGTCGCCGCGTATACGTTTAAGCACCATGGGAGCAAGAACTTTTAGTTTTGCAGCCCCTTGCTTATGAAACTCTCTTCCCCCCAATATACGGAACAGTGACAGCCTTCATACTTTTAAATCTTGTCTTAAGACTCATCTTTTTACCTAGGCTTTCTTATGATTTGCTCTTATTAAGCCTTTATTGTATTTATGATGTATGTATGCAGTTGTGCTGTTGAATTTTGTAATACTGGCAGGACTTGTTTATTTATTTTTACTGTTTTTACCAATTTGCTTGCTGTAAGGTGACCTTGGGTGTTTAGAAAGTTGCTATTAAATAAAATTAATTATTATATTATTATTATTATTATTATCAGTAGTAGTAGTAGTAGTAGTAGTAGTAGTAGGATTACTACTACATTTTAATAGTACATTCTTACAAATAAAGGTTTCATAAGGGGATTTTCGCAGCAATGTCATAGAAAACCCATTTGATCCACATGCACCACCATTAAACACTCTTAACATATTTTTGAGTTGCTTAGAGAGCTACTGTGGCCCAACAGACAAGACACTTCAAAAAACCACATCAGACTGATGCGGTCATAATGCAGGATAATAATACCATGTGACAGATTTTCGAGAGCTGAATGTCAATGTTGACATGTTAGTGGAATTTCTCTTTAATCAATGAAATCCATTGAGCATCAAAGGCAGATTTCTTTATATAATGATTTCAACATTATTTCTGATTGACTGCTGAGAGTTGATGACTTCAGAATTAAATTAGCAGCTGTTATGAATACATAAAATAAACATATTACAAATGTCACTTACATTTTTATTAAATTTGTGGAAAAATACATTCTTAACCATTTCAACTGCCATTTAACAAAAGAAAAAATGATCCAAAATACAATTTACATAAATTGCAAAAAGTTGCAAAAAAGTGCTTACATTTGTATTACAAAAAACATAAATATCAGAACCCAAATAGATTTTTGACCAAAGTGTGGTAAGAATAACATTAGACGGATACAAACTTACCTTAAAGCATAAAACAAAAGAAAACATAGGAAACCGAAGAAAACTTAATTAAACTTCAGTCTTAAAGCAGGTTTTTAACATGTTCATAATGGAGCATTACACTTAAGGTTTAAGTGTGATTGAGGAGTAGCAATGACCAACTGGCTGATATCTAAAAGACCTTTTGGCTGAAATGGAAACTGACAAGATGCAAGAATAGCTAAGCTATGCCATGTGTAGAGTGCTGCAGGGAAGATGTGGTTTTGTATAGGCTAAAGGCTGGAAACAAGTCTGCATTTTAGCGCTTCCAGTTCCAATTCTAAAGCTGATGTTCACATTTTATTATGTGACATAAAATACATCAGTAATACTTTAATCAGTAATGCTTTAATGTCTTTAAAAAAAGGTTGGTATCATGTGGATAAATGAGACTACATTTGTTGTCACCAAATCATCTACACCAAACAGGTACACCCATCTCACTATTCCACTTTTACAGCCACAATGTTTTTATATTCACACTCTTGCAAACTACTCCAACTCAAATCGTCAGGGAAAATGTGTTTAAAATAAACACTAAAGGAGTTGTCAGGAGCTTCATGGGAAGTCGTGGCCTAATGGTTAGAGAGTCAGACACGTAATCCAAAGGTTGCGGGTTCGAGTCTCCGGCCGGCAGGGATTGTAGGTGGGGGGAGTGAATGTACAGCGCTCTCTCCACCCTCAATACCACGACTGAGGTGCCCTTGAGCAAGGCACCGAACCCCCAACTGCTCCCCGGGCGCCGCAGCATAAATGGCTGCCCACTGCTCCGGGTGTGTGTTCACGGTGTGTGTGTGTGTGTGTTCACTGCTGTGTGTGTGCACGTTGGATGGGTTAAATGCAGAGCACGAATTCCGAGTATGGGCCACCATACTTGGCAGTATGTCACTTCACTTCACTTCACTTCACTGATGGTGTTGTTGAAGGCATGTCATTTATAGCCTACTTTTAGTTTTTTATTTCTGCTCATTGCATTTAGGCTACAGAAGGCTTAATTTGTGAAGATTATCATGATGAACTCAACATGTAACAATCAAACTTTTCTTGGTCACAAAACGTATTTTCTGCTATAATCCAAAAGTCAATGGAAAAATCCCATGGGGTTTTTGTCAAGGGAACATGCAAGGCGATGTGAACTTATGGGGTGGCCTACAAAAATACATCACCATTGCCCAATGTTGTTTTTGTTCCCTATAACAGTACAGTTGGGCTAAAAGTGACAATCTGCCATTTAAAATTGTAAAAGGTTTTAGACACTCATTTCCAATAAAAAAAAAAATACTCATCGAGTTCGAATCCTCAAAGTTACAGTTGAGTATTGTCAGAATAGCAGTACCATGACTCAATTTTCCATTTCCAGTGTAACAAATGAACTGGAGGTAAATGCCCACAGCAGTTTTTACAGTCTGGGCCTTTTAGGAAAGTCTTGTCCTTCAGATTCCTGGAGAGCTGTTCCACAGAGTGAAGGCATGTGCTCCTAATATATGCACAGGTGGGGAAAGAGGCGGGGAGCCCATGAGCAACCAGCCAATGAACCATAATAACATAGGAAGCAATTGTCATGTATTCACTCCTCCACACTAAACTCCATCTTCTCCATAACTCTCAAACCATGGATGGACAGAGCTAGGGACATTGGTGATGACAGACACTGGTTCTGTTTCCTCTTCTGAAAGTTTTATTTCTGGTAAGACATGTATATATAATTTACGTTGGCTACATGTTTTCATTATGTTTCTTAAGCTTTTGAATAACAAGAACAAACACTGCAAGTTAAATGGTCTGTAAAGCATTTTATGTTAGCCTTACACATTGAAATAGTATTTTTGGAAATCTCATACCAGAGTCATCAGTCACATGGCCGCACAGGAGTCTCCAGGCTCTTACTAGTGGCCTCCACAGACATTCAAACATGGTACCTGCGGTACAATTTATTTTAATATAGGTGCCTCTAACAAAAGCAAAGCTTAAAGAGGGTTGCACATTGGACGAGAAGCGCTCCGTCTTTAAAATCCAAATATAGTAGGCCTAGTCAACATTTGAAGTGGATCAAAACCTTTCATCAAAGTTGTCCTTAAAATCTAAAACCAAAATGCCTTCTTGACTTAGGGCAACTTTGATTAACTTTTTTGATCCCCTTCAAATGCTGACTAGGCTACATGAGTGTCCACAGGCCGAGGCACCTTTGCATCCTGTTTTAAAATCCTACCGCTCCACTTATTTATTTTTCCATTTAAATTACAAGAAAATACAAATCACACGTCCAAGCCAGACGCGATAAAATAGTGTGCGCGTTTTACTATAATTACGGTAATTTCAGCGAAAGTAAGAGTGCGCTTTCAGGGGCTTTATGAGCTGCCCAGCAAATCGTGAGATATTGTAACAAGATGTGATGCTCTAAGGACAGGTCCAGTGTGCGATACCGGACAGATCATTTTATGAATTGATAGCCTTTTTGTAAGCAATCAGATTTAATAATAATAAATAGGCTATTAGTATAAGATTGCTTTCCAGTCTTAAACTATTTCATTGATAAGTAGCGGCCGGGGATTTGGATTGCAGTGTTTTCTATCAGGTTAATGATAGTGATATTTAGGCTATTTATCTCCGAGAACTAACACCTAACCTCAAACCTAACCCTCACGGAAAACCATAAAATCACTAGGTTTAAACAGAAACCTAATTTGGACGGTTTTTGAGGTTTCTTCTCTTCCACTAGTGAAGAGGATGCGTAAAATGTCCTCACTTGTCGTGATATTTCACTATGTAGCCTAAGTGAAGACCCTCGATCGTACAAGCCTGTAGCTGTTTAAGTAGCCTACACTTAAAGCAAACTAGCTTAAGATCTAATCAAAACCATCTATTTATTTTAGTTGAAATATTGGCATTTATGCGTGTGAAGTTAACCATTAACTCCAAAATTGTTATATTTATATATAAATAAGTTATAGCGGATAGAAAGCAGAACCGAAATAACAAGTGCCAGCCTTTATATCACAAGCGTTTAATAAGATACTGTAATTAAAAGTAGGCTACACAGTTCTCACCCTCGTGATTGATTTCCATGTCAGTCACCGGTTTCTGACTTAATTCCTTACGATGTTTAAATAAGCGACAAGCTGCTTCAAATTGTCCGGGTCGTGCCATATAGCGCGTGAAATAAGAGATCGATGTTTGATTTTATCTTGAGGAGGAGCGAGTCATTGAGAGGTCTGTGGGAAGGAAGTCTGCGTGTGAAATGTTCAGCTATTGGTGGTGTGTAATTTTGCGTTGGAGAGCTGTCTGTTTTGAGTCGACGATTTCCTTTTCGCTCTGCGGTCTTTTGCAAAATGACTCATTTTTTAATGAGCTCTCAGTCATGAATTGACAATTACTAGTTTATGCATGGTCTGCAAATGAGCAAACATGTTTACTAAAAGGAATCAGCCTATATCAAATGTTAAAACGTTTAATATTAAGTTCATTCAAATGTGTGCACAAAACAAAACATAAAACAGTATACTATTAATAATGTATGGTGACAAAACTAGCAACATAAAATTGCAACAACACAACAACATGCAATACAAAATCATAAGGTCTACCAGCATGTTCAAGCTGGTCTGTTATAGAGAGGGTTTTGAGCACTCCTCAACAGAGATCAGATGGACAAGAGAACATCTTAAACCAGCTAACTATCTTTAGCAAAATTAACTAACATGGGGCAAATTGTGAATGTTTTAAGAACTCAAACAAAGTGTTTTTGAATTATGCATTTATTATATAATTTCAAACTGCTAGGGCAGAAAACAATCCCAACCCCGGACATTATTTTAAATTATTGTTTTCAATGATTACCTAATATATCAGGTTTAAGTACAGTGGTTTGAAAACGTGTTGCCCCCCTCCTGATTTTTTTGCATGTTTGTCACACCTTAATGTTTCAGATCATCAAACTAATTTAAATATTAATCAAAGATAACACAAGTAAACACAACATGCAGTTTTTTTAAATTAAGTTTTTTTATTATGAAGGGAAAACAAAATCCAAACCCACATGGTCCTGTGTGAAAAAGTGCTTGCCCCCTAAACCTAATAACTGGTTGGGCCACCCTTAGCAGCAACAACTGCAATCAAGCGTTTGCGATAACTTGCAGTGAGTCTGTTACAGCGCTGTGGAGGAATTTTGGCCACTCGTCTTGGCAGAATTGTTGTAATTCAGCCACATTGGAGGGTTTTCGAGCATGAACCGCCTTTTTAAGGTCATGCCACAGCATCTCAATAGGATTCAGGTCAGGACTTTGACTAGGCCACTCCAAAGTCTTCATTTTGTTTTTCTTCAGCCATTCAGAGGTGGATTTTCTGGTGTGTTTTGGATCATTGTCCTGCTGCAGAACCCAAGTTCGCTTCAGCTTGAGGTCACGAACAGATGGCCGGACATTGTCCTTCATATTTTACTGATTTCTTTCACATTGAAGGCTAATACAATTCTCAAAAAAGCTAAATTGTTCTATACAGACTGCCAAAGTAAATAACTGCCAAAGTAAGTACTAAGTAAATAACTTACCACAATTCGACCACATGAAAGAAGAATGCATAATCCACTGGTTTTCGCTGATACTTCTGCTTAAGCGTGTTCTTAGCATATGCCTGAAATGATATGAGAGCCATTAATACAAACTGGTTAACTAGTAATAACCGCAGTCTCATTTAGACATCATTTATACTCTTAGGCTGCATTCAAAAACTCATGCAAATCAACTCACAGACACACTGTTTGAAAGAAAATAAAGAAACTTTACTTTTCATACAGTGGATAACAATTGACAAACAATTTAGTTTAGTTGGGTACATTAACACTAAAGTTCTTGAACATTAAGGTCTGGTTTTTTTTTTTTTTTTAAAGAAGTCTCTTCTCCTCAAATATTTCAAAATATTTTTAAATATATATTTAAAAATATTAGATTTTTTTTACTATATTTGTTGTACTTAGGATCAAATAAATGCAGGCTTGGTGAGCAGAAGAGACTTTAAAAAAAACTTGTATGTTCACCTGTTGGAACTGAATTGGGGGAAAATTTCTAATTCATTTTTATTTCAACTGCAATTAATCAATTAAAATTCTGGTACATTATTCATGCAATAGTCAAGTGTTCACCTACCTGAATAATACCTGCATGCATTGCACAATAATGAAAAGTACACAGCAGGGTCTTCATACAGAGTCTGATGATGGAACTAGACCTCACCTCATGAACTGCCCTGAAACACAAATTAAAAACAATTATCATGAATATAAATATAGCTTCACAATGCTCATTTTGGCTTCTGTCAGACTGATATTTAGTCTTTACTGAATCGTTTCAGTGTGCTTTTTAAAATTATTTTTAAACCGTAAACGAGAAGCTCACTTGAGCGTTCATTGTGCATTACAATTAATCTCTTTATTTTATTATTATTTGTTATTTTGATTAGGTTAAAAATAACTAAAAAAATACAGCTAACTAAAACAATAAAACACAATAAAAAACATCATTGTTTACATAATGCATGTGTACTGTATATATTTATTATGTACACATAAATACACACACATACAGTATATATTTTGAAAATATTTACATGTAGCTATATACATTTATATATTTATATTCTTATTTGTTATATATAAATATATTTAATATATAAACATATTTTTCTTAAATATATACATGCATGTGGTTGTATTTATATATAAAAAATAAATAAACACAGTATACGCACATTATGTAAAAAACTTATTTTGAATGTGATTAATCGCTGTTAATCGTTTGACAGCACTCATTTATTTATTTTTACTTTTTTATTTAATGGGCCACACTATGCGCAGTGTGAGGACCAAACCAAATCTCCATGTTCTCTTACGAGAACCAGGCTGAAAAACGAATGTGCACCTCTGTCTATAACATGTCATGCACAAAAGAGCCACATTTTTTACCTTTTCATTGAACACAAAGAAATTAAGTTTATTTAACTTAATTGCAATGCTTTAAGTAACAGAAAGTAATAAAAACTCAATCTAACTGAGTAATGTCAACAGAGCAGAAACAAATAAGATGAACGTAATTTTACTAAGTTAACAGTGCTTTATCGTTTACAGTGACTTGTGTTATCTTTTGATTAATGTTTAAATTTGTTTGATCTGAAACATTAAAATGTGACAAACATGCAAAAAAAAATTTAAAATCAGGAAGGGGGCCAACACTTTTTCACACCACTGTAGTGAAGTGAAAAAAAGTGAGGTGACATACTGCCAAGTATGGTGACCCATACTCGGAATTCGTGCTCTGCATTTAACCCATCCAACGTGCACACACACACCGTGAACACACACCCGGAGCAGTGGGCAGCCATTTATGCTGCGGCGCCCGGGGAGCAGTTGGGGGTTCGGTGCCTTGCTCAAGGGTCTCACCTCAGTCGTGGTATTGAGGGTGGAGAGAGCGCTGGACATTCACTCCCCCCACCTACAATCCCTGCCGGCCCGAGACTCGAACCCACAACCTTTGGATTACGTGTCTGACTCTCTAACCATTAGGCCATGACTTCCCATAATAGCGGTATGAAATGTATATGTGTATATATAAGCATTTCATACCAAGCCTGAACAGATCACCATTTTACAGCAGATTTAGCTCAAAAACAACTTACATGTAACATAAATATGGATTTTATTTAAAAAACATAACATTTTCCATTAGTTACTTTTCCTTTAGTCAAATCCTCCACAAACTCAAGGTGGGGGACACCTTTGCTTTGATGGTATGACGCTGATCAACAACTTTCTGTCAACTCATGCGTTAATGCTGAGTTTATGGAGTGTGTGCACTTGAAAGCGTGACATCAGTAATAAACAGCCAGTCATATGCCTTTTAACTGTTATTCACTTCTCTCGATTCGCTGCTAAAGATTAAGAGACTGAAAAATATGAAGAATTTAAATACACTTCCACAGCAACACTCTTAAAAATAAAGGTGCCTCGCGATCAAAAGATGAAGAACCTTTTTGTCTAAATGGTTCCATAAAGAACCTTTAACATCAGAAGAACCTCTCTGTTTCACAAAAGGTTCTTTGTGGCGAAAGAAGGTTCTTCAGATTATAAAAAGGTAAGAAATAGATGGTTCTTTAAGAACCTTTGACCAAATGGTTCTTTGTGGAACCAAAAATGGTTCTTCTATGGCAGTGGTTTTCAAACCTGCCCTGCAAGCTAGCACCCCTGCCCTACACATTTTGTATGTCTCCCTTGTCAGACATCCAATTCAGGTCTTGCAGTCTCTACTAACGAGCTAATGAGTTGAATCAGGTATATCTGATAAGGGAGACATATAAAATGTGTACAGCAGTATTAGATCTCTGCCTTAATTGAAATGAACACACCAACACGCTTCTTACTTCCACACCAGTTCGCTCTCAACTTCTTTACAGGTAACAGACCCCTCTAGTGACCGGCAGGACAGGTTTGAAAACCACTGTTCTATGGCATAGCTGTGAATAACCTTTCAAGCACCTTTATTTTTAATAGTGAAGGTGAAAAGAGCTGTCCGTGAAATAGGACAACAAAAAGAAAACATCTTGCCATGTCAGTCCAAGTGAAACTTGTGAAGTTAGTTTATATAATATACAGATAAACAGAGACTCAAAAATCTAATCTCATATGTAGTCTTGTTTAAAGCTTTATATATTGATTCTAAAGCGTATTTATATTCTATATTATCAGAGATGTGTCACTTTTCTTGAAGCTGATTGGTCAAATTTCAGTTTGCGATCTCTAAACCAGAACCAGAGCAGGTTAGCTGTGGAGCGTAAGTTACTATGGCGATGAACACTGCTAAAAGCCAAGCCACATCCATGGTACGTAAAACCCAGGATCAAGAACTAGCCTGAAACTTACCTGGCTAGCCAGCTAATCCGGCTTCATGAGCACCAAATCTACCCATGTTCTTGGCTCATTTTAAATCAGACATTACTAATTTGGTGTGCTGTTAACTGGAGACTCAATCTGACCGGTTTGTTAGAATCAGAGAGTCGAGAACAGCTGCAATTGTATCTCCCCACTTCGCAAATTAATTGTTCAACAGGTTCATCAAAAGAATAGTCTTAGAAGAATGATTCTATCACTCTCATGTCTTATAATTATGAAATGGAGTGGTGCAAAAAGTAAGATGCTATGGTTTGATGAAATAACAAAATATATAAAGTATTTATTTATATTCACCCTGTGCATAATTTGGACGCTTGATGCTTTGACTTCTTTTGAAACTACAACCCGAATTCCAGAAATTGGGACGTTTTTTAAATTTGAATAAAATGAAAACTAAAAGACTTTCAGACCACATGAGCCAATATTTTATTCACAATAGAACATTGAGAACCTAAATGTTTAAACATAGAAATTTTACACTTTTATCCACTAAATGAGCTCATTTAAAAACTTGATGCCTGCTACAGGTCTCAAAAAAGTTGGCACAGGGGTAACAAATGGCTGAAATAGCAAGACATTTTGAAAAGATTCAGCTGGGAGAACATCTAGCAACTAATTAAGTTAATTGACATCAGGTCTGTAACATGATTAGCTATAAAAGGGATGTCTTAGAGCGGCAGAGTATCTCAGAAATAAAGATGGGCAGAGGCTCTCCAATCTGTGAAAGAGTGCGTAAAAAATTGTGGAATACTTTAAAAACAATGTTCCTCAACGTCAAATTGCAACGGCTTTGTATATCTCATCATGTACAGTGCATAATATCATCAAAAGTTGATGAAAGAATGGATGAAACGCATTTGTCCGTGTTTCACACCGTCTCAAATCACGCTCACGGAAAGCGCTCGAGTTCAGCGGTGCGCTTTCAACTCTTTCAACAGATTGACTGAATTTATTTGACACCAGAAATCTCAACACTGTGGGTCAAATTAAATCTTAGCGACAACACACATGGCAGGGCTCCCTATTACCATTAAATAGATAAGATTATGAACTAATGCTGCTTTGCATGGACCAAACCAAACATAGGTGCAGAACTACTCATTCATAAATGGGGCGAGAGAACCAGTAACTCTGCCCCACCTCGACACCAGCTGTCTCTTGCCTGGAGACTGGAAACAACACCTCTGCCCATTCCGTAGGGTCATTAGTCCAGATGCCATACGGACAGTCCGACCCAATACGGCTCAGTTTTTCTACATAACTTGCTCTGTCGAGCAGCAGAAATATTTTACTGTATGTAGGCCATTCTGCGTCAACACCATGCTTTTCCAATGAGGGCCAACACCGCCCACACCTCTATGACGCGACACCGAACAAGAATAAGTTATAGTGGATAGAAAGCAGAACACTTTACAGGCTTTAGTTTGTTGTTCAGCTGTTTTACACATTATCATTAACATACCATTCTCTAGAGTCTTAGCTTGCCTAACATCTCCAACTTCACGTTTTATAGCACTTGAGATCTTCAGTGGGTTAATAGTTCCAAAACCCCCACTATCATCCCTCACTTTAAAAAGAGCATTTTAAACTCTCTCATTTTGCTGGTTATCCACTTTTCTACTCTTAACGCTTCTATCCATATCACTATCAATTTCTTGATTTATTTTATGATTTCTCTTCCCCTTCTTATTCTTCTGTTCCCATTCCTTTTTATCCTTCCCACCCCCCTCACTCCCACCTAACATGGGCTGACTTCTGAGTTCAAACAATCCAACTTAACTTACCTTCTCTGTCCACCGATTTCAAACAACTGAAGTTCCGACACAACCCCCAGGCAGAGTGGTGAGAGAGAGGAGAATATATAGTCTGTGGCAATGGGGAACAGCTGAGGGTGTAATAATGAGTGTCAGGTGAATGATATGCGGCAGGTGTGTGGGGTTAGGGGAATGGAGTCCGGGAGGACGGGAGATGATAGTCTAGTGGAAATGGTCTCTAGTGGAGAAAGGAAGAACTGCAGCCCGGTCTCGTGACAGATGTGTCAGATGATGACACTTCAGTTTCTAATATTGTTTCCACACAGGAACAAAACTACAGGGTGAATAATCTGCACCCACATCCTCTTCAGCTGCTGAGGGTAAATGTCATTATACTTCATGCCTTTTAAGTTTTGTTCAAGTTAAATTTAGAACAGAATCTGGTTTAATTGGGGTATTTAGAATGCTGTAATTGTTTTACTATATCGTTGTTTCTGAAAAGTGAGAATTACTAAGAATGTATTGTTTTTAAATCACTACCATAGTTCATCACTACCGCAGTTCTCATCTAAAAATGAATCAGAGGATGTGGTTTACAAGAACTTCTGGTCTGCTTTGTTACGTGGCACTTAGGGAAAAATACAGTACCCGTTTAGAAAATAAAAGCAGGAAAGCATATTACTTTTATTTTTGATCAAATAATGACTCTTTGATAAATGAATCATTTGAATACTCTCTAATCTCTCTAATATTGCTGCATGTACAGTATTGCCCAAAGACACTGAAAACCCTATTCATATGTATACTAACGTTTTCCAAGTGTGCATTGTAAACACTACTCTCAAGTATAATGCGAAGAGGAAAAACAAAGAATACAATACTGACAGCCCTACTGTCATGAATCTGGTCTATGAACTTCCGTTAACTCACCACCACTAACTGTTGCACGCCACCTCAGACTACAATTCCCATCATCCATTGCACTGACTACACACACAGCTGATTGCACTGATCACACACCCTACATAAACCATAAACTTCCTCTTCCTCTCGGCCGAGAATTGTATTGCGTTTATCACTCCCCTAGTGTTAGCTGCCTTACCGAGCCATTCTGTGTATTTCTGTTTAGTTCCAGTATTGTTCTGTATTTATAACTCTTCTAGTTTTAGCTGCAATACGGAAGCCACTTTGTTGTCATAGTCTTGCCTTTGTGTGTTTTCTAGTGTTTTCATTCTTGCCCGTGTTTCCTGGATTTACCCCTTTGCCTTGCCGTTTGGACTCTGTTTGCACCTCTCTTGGACTATTGCTCGTATACCTGGATTATCTCTCTGCCTTGCCCTGTTGGATATTGTTCGCAGATTGTCGACTCTCGCTAGCCCTAGGATTGCTCTGTGTCTTGCCCGTACCATACCTGTTTGCCGTTGTTTGACCCTGCCTGTTTATTGACTATGTTTATAAATAAAAGCTTGCACTTGGATCCGCACGTCTCACGTCTTGTTCGTCCCGTTACACCTACCCTGTAAAACTTCATGAGTTTCTCAAACCATTTGAGGAAACCGATTGCCTTAAACCAGTTAAGTTTAAAAAGTAATGCACTTTCTATCTGAGTGCACAAAAAAATTTAATTTCTTACTACACTAGTCAACATTTGAAGTGGATCAAAACTTTTAATCAAAGTTGTCCTAAAACCAAAATGCATTCTTGTCTTAGGACAATTTTTAGTAACTTTTTCTGATCCGCTTCAAATGTTAACCACCGTATAAATCCACTTATACTAGCTGGAACTGCATAACTATTAAAATAAATGTTTTACTTAAATCAACTCCAAGGTAGCATAAATACATATGCAAATATTATTAGTGAAGAGACCATTCTAACCACAGTGGTAACCCCCCAAAACTCCAACAAATATAAGCAAATACACAAAATGCAGTTTGTGTTCCTTTGACAATCCAATGCAAAGCATGCTGAGTCTCCTGAAACGCGTTCAGTTTAAGTTCTACTTAATGTAGTTAAGAACTCAATCAGTTATTGAGTTACTGCTTGTAGTTTTCTATTTATATTGTTATATTTGAGTAACGTGGGTATTAATAGTTAATAGTTAATTAATTTGAGTAAAACTTGTTTTATTTAGTAAACTTAAATGTTGGTTCCAGAACCTTCCATCTTGCATTGTGTAAAAGCAAATGTGTTATAAAATAAATAAAAAATTAAATTTAAAATGTGTTAGAAAATAAATATTTGCACATCCTCTGGATTTAATTATTAAAAGCCCTAATTTGATACACTGGTATTTTCATTAGACAACACAGTGTCACTACAGTCACTCTGATGCAGTGATCTGGCAGAATAATGTACCATATGACAGTAAATGCTGCAGTTGGAAATTATCAATGAAATTTCTCCACTGACGAATCCAAGTATATTTTCCTCTTTTATGGCTTATACATTAACTGATTGCTGAGAGTTGCAATGACTTTAGAGATTTAAAAAAAAAAAAAAAAAAAACTTTTTTGTTTTATTATTTTTAACAAATTTGTAATTTCATTTCATATACTTTTACTGTATATTTAAAAAAAAGAAAAGTTACATTCCCATCAGTTTCAACTATACCATTTGTCGTGGAAATTCACCATACTAATCTGACTTCACCACAGACAATTCAATAAACTACCATACAATAAATAATGTATCTCAAGCTAATCCCATGAATTTCCCGAATACTTACAATATAATACAATACTTTCCTGAAGTATGGTGATGGCCCATCAAGAAGCTAGCCTACTATCACTACCTCAATCACACATGAGCACACAGGTCTTTAGCATCTCACCGCCCTTCACAGCTGTACACTGGTGCGACACGGGATCATTAATACTAACAACAAGTATTACAGCCTCAGCCCAAGGACAGCTCTATAGAATCTTTAGTACTTATATTCATCAGCTGTGCCTGTGCAGCATATACCAGACAGACACCACTACCAAGTTGCTCTTTGCAGGAATGAAAGTTTATTCACGGCCAGGAGCCCACTGGTCACAACAACCGGAGAGATTCCCAGAACAGAAGGATATATGAACATAAAAGTCTTCTTCACTGATCTGATCATTGGTTTGTCATATGACTGTTAGTTCTGTTTTAAGCCCTTTTTTGTAAGTATAGATAATTTAATGATAGAGACACTTTTCTGAACATTCTATACTGAACATACCCTTTTGACTCCTTCTGAGGCCATTGCATAAAAAATTTCCATCACACATTCAACAAAGAAAAGATGACCAGAAAACACAATGAATGTTTGTGTTTGTGTGTAAACCACATACTGAGCAACCGTTCTAAATGACACAAATGATCCATCAGTCACTGGCCACTGGATAGACAACAGTAGGTATAAAATGTAGGTATAACAGTAGGTATTAAAGGTATAAGATCAGTGCCTGAGAAAACAGATTTCAGTGAAAAAGTTTAAAGACAGTCATTGATTCAGGATATAAAAAAAAATCTTTTATGTCTTTTATGTTTGTTTTTGATGTTAAGAACGTACATATGTGGGTGCAATATGTGTCAGAGGATGATAACTCATCCATTTCTAATATCACAACTGCAGATGTACAAAAACAACAAAACCACAATGAGCTGAATGAACTGTTTACAACCTGACTTCCTCATTATATTCAAAGTCATTATATTCCATGCCCTTATACTTTATTCAAGTTAAATTATTTAGAACAGAAATTACCACATACAGTTTTAGCAGTCTTCATTACTTTACTAAACCACTTTTTTTTATATATATATATTTTTATTTATTTTTGTGAATGTGTTGGTTTTCTGATACCGCTACCAGTGCACATGTGAAAAAATGAGCCTGAAATGAATCGTGTCGTGTGGAAGAGGATGTGGTTTGTAATAACTGTTCGTATTACCCTGCATGTGTAATACACTAGCTGGATGTAAATCACCTGTGAAAATGTTAGATGACAGTTACATGTCCTTTAGTACATTTTTGTACACTCTTACAAATTAAGTTTTCATAAGGGGGATTTCACATGAATGTAATAGAAGAACAGATTTTGGTTTCCCAAAGAAGCTTTCAGTGAACAGTTCTTAAAAATCTGAAGAATCTAAATAACTTTTCCATTATATAGAACATTTTGTGCAATGTAATTCATGGATGTTAAAGGTTCTTGGATGTTAAAGATGTTTTCAATGTTGACAGTGTGACATTAGGAATTTCCCTTGAATCATGAATGAAATGTGTCCAATGTGTGCATCAAAGGCAGATTTCCATATATTATGACTTCAACATTATTTCTGATTTACTGCTAAAAGTTGAGATGACTTTAAAGTTAAATTAGTAGGTGTTATGAAAACAGAAAATAAACATACTACAAATGTCATTTCGTTTTTATTAGGGGATAATACATTCTCAACAAAAAACAAAAAACTACATTTTTGATAAAAAGTGCTTAATTGTAGGTGCTGTATGATACAAACTTAAACCATAAAACAAAAGAAAACTAAGGAAAACAAAGATGTGGTTTTGTAGGTCAAAATCTGGAAACAAGTTCACATTTTACCACTTCCAGTTCCATTCTGTGACATAAAATCCATCAGTAATACTCCTTCTGTTTTTTATGCTTTTACATGTCTTGATTGCTAACAAGTGGCTAAATGAGACTACAGAGGTTCACCAAACAAATAAACTCATCAACTCACTTGTCCACTTTAACAGCCATGTTGTTTTTATAATTGCAAACTATTCAAATTCAAACTTTCAGGGAAAATTTTTTTTTGTTGTTTTTTTTAATGAAGACTGAAGAGATGTTGCAAGCTGCAGGAATGGTGATGCTAAAGGCATATAACCATGGTTTAATTTGTTTAGTCTATGTTTAGCTTTTTAATTCTGCTGATTGTATTTAGGCTTCAGAAGTATTGTGAAGATCTTCATGATGAACAAAACATGTAAGAATCATAAACTTTTGTTGGACACGTAACTTATTTTGTACAATAATCTAAAAGCCAATAGAAAAATCCCATTGGGTTTTTGTGTACGGAACCAGGGTGATGCAAACTTCTGGGTAGGCCTATAAAAAATATATCATCCCTCCCAGATTCTAAGATGTACATTTCTGAGGCTCAGTGTTGTTTTTGTTTACTATAACAATCCTGTTGGGCTGAAAATGAAAATCTATAATTTGAAAATGTAAAATTTGAAGCCAATCATTTCCAGAAAATAAAAAAAGTTGCAATATTATTTGACGTTGGCATTCATGCGTGTGAAGTTGGCCATTAACTCCAAATATAGCGAATATAAATAAATTATAGCGGACAGAAACTAGAACAGAAATGCCAAGCCATCATAATTTGACAACGTTTAAAAAGATACTGCAATTAAAAGTGCGCAATTCTCACCTTCTTTATTCAGCTCCATGTCAGTCTCTGGTTAATGTCTTTAGTAATTCCAGAACTTTAAATACAACAACAAACAAGCTGCTGCAGATTTCCCGGGCACTGCACTAATAATAGGCTACTGCATGAAACAAGTGTCAGTTTTTAACTGCGGTCAAGCCAGCCGCCACTCCGAAATGCCTGGTCAATCTAGCTGCCGCGCTGTTTTGTTGTGCGCGCATATAGTGCATTACGGCGATCTTCCGCCGGTCTTTCTCCTGCATTCACTCAGCCAATTTCTTTTTTTTTTTTTTACTGCTTAATTTATACATACAAACAAGAACAGGGAAATAAGAGTAAGGGTAATATATATTAAGAAAATTAACTATACTAATTAATAAAGTAATATCAGATATCTGTGGTAACAGGGACTTTCCTTTTTAGAGCTATCTGAAATGCCAAGCAAAACAGGTTGAATATGAGATTTTGGGGGGGCTTTTATTTTGTAATTCAAAATCAGTTATTTTGATAACATTTTGTTTGAACCATAATTATTAGGCTGTTATTTAACACTTTTAGACAATTTCATTTTATAAGGCCTATTTTAAATACTTTTTTTTTTTTAGATTATTATAACAATATTACAGACAGTTAATCTGATATTACTTTATTAATTAGTATAGTTAATTTTCTTAATATATATTACCCTTACTCTTATTTCCCTGTTCTTGTTTGTATGTATAAATTAAGCAGTAAAAAATAAATAAAAGTGAAAGCGGAGTGAATGCAGGAGAAAGACTGGCGGAAGATCGCCGTAATGCACTGTATATGCGCGCACAACAAAACAGCGCGGCGGCTAGATTGACCAGGCATTTCGGAGTGGCGGCTGGCTTGACCGCAGTCCGTTTTATCTGTCGAAGGAGAAGCAGAAGTCATTGAGTCATTCATATGTGCATGCATCTATCGCGGGAACCTCCCTCCTTGTCTCGACTCATAACAAAGCCTAAAAGCTGTTATGTGACCACCAGGTGACCAGATGTACAGTAACCAAGCTAAAATCCTAGAAATCCTAGAATCCATGGGAAAAGTCATGTGCCCCAACACAAAAAAATGGCACTGCACAAGTGCCTGGTCAACTCATCTCTCTTTTTATAAATAAAAACAACTGAACAGACTTGTTCTCGACTTATTTTATTGTCCAAACAAGACTGTGTGTGTGTGTGTGTGTGTGTGTGTATGTGTCTAGTGAGCTTTTTGTAAAAATTGTTCATGTTCTGCTTTTCACCTGTTACTGCAGATAAATGGCTGCTGGTGTAGCCCTCTCTGGCTGGCTGCTGCCAGATTCAGGGCTTCTAATTTGCTGGACTACCATGCAAAAAAGTTTGTTTATTCATTACAAACAGGTGTTTTTACTATTCTGCATCTTACAATTCCAAGTGTCAGAACGCTAACATTATTAAAACACCACATTTTAGCGTTTACCACGTTACTGCAGACTATTTGGGAAAGTGTTTTTGCTTTTAATCTTTGAAACAACAGGAAGAAACATAACATAACGATTTAGAGAGCAAAAGGTTTACACTATCAAAGAACATTTTCACTTCAGTCCAGCGAGTTCAAGCACTCTCAAAAACTGCCATAATAATCTCTAAAGCAGTTTACACTGCGAAATGAATATTTTAGTTACATTCGTACATCTTCACTTTGTTATTTCTGATGAGAGAATTAGTCAGAGAAGTCAGTCATCCGGCCATATCCAAAAGCTGGCCCCCGAAAACCAGCTAGCAAAGGAAGAAAATGACGCAAATCAGCAATTCTTACTGACACGCCAGTGAAGCAGCTACTAGAAATAGAAAAGAATAAGACTGAATCTAGCAAAAAGCTGTTTCAAAAGAGAGGGAAGCAAGGGTGGGGGGGGGGGGGGGGGGCAAGGCAGCTAAAAGAAGAAAAATCATACAAGAGTCATCATCAGATGATGAAGAGTGCTTCTGCCTCGTCTGTGTGGAGTCATTTTCAAACAGTCGTCCAAAAGAGACCTGGGTAATATTTGTAAAATGCAACAAATGGGCCCATGATGCTTGCACCTCAGGCCAGGCCATTTATGTGTGCCAGAATTGTGATTCTGAAGATGAGTCTCATTAGTCAGATACAGGGCATCTGTTTTGTTCAGAGGTTAAACATGTTAAGTTAAGCGAGCTATCTGCAGCATTCCATTCAGTTATCATGGATCTATGTGCAATTTCAAAGTAAAGTGGTCTTGCCACTTAATGTGTTTTGACTGAAATGTGTATTGCTTGCATTGAAATAATTGTTTTTCCAAATTCTCTAGGCATGATTGTTTATATTTACAGTTCTGGTTTCAATTTAAAAATTAAAATCTATATTCACAATTAAGTAATTGTGTTCTAATTTTTAGATAATCTAGTGTGACAATTTACCCACCGATGGAGCAAATTGTCACAAGTGCACATTCTCTATTCAACAGTCTACAATATACATATGTGCCCAAGACTTCCTTCTTTCATTTGTTATAACATTTATACCATTGTGATGTATGGTGCTCAGTAAATGTTAGACTGTGTGAAAAGTGTGACAACATCACACCGGACAAACTGCGCATTCCAAAATTGTTTGCTGTGATATTATTCTAAATTTAGGGGGCCAAAGGAGGGACCAACCTTGTTGACAGGGGGCAACTGCCCTTCAGAAGCTACATAAAAAAACTTATTTTTTATACTTTTCAGACAAAATAAGTATATTTTATAGGCTAATGATTGATGTTCACTTGGATTTTTGTTTCCCCATCGAAATAACTTAATATTCTGTCAATTATAGTCGTATGGTAAAATGTTTTTATTTGTGTAGCGTTGTGTTCAAATAACTACAAATGGCTTTGAAAAATAAAGAGAACGACAGAATGTGCTGCTTTATTGTGTGGACGGGTAGGTTTAGGATAGGGGACATTAAAAAAAGCCTCAAACCACATGAATAAGATGCTGGTGGCACAATCTGATAGATAACATTTTTTACTATCGTGCTATATCTTTTTAATGGGAGGTAGCACAATCTGAGCGGGTAACACACCGGCACATTCCACAAACATGAACCACAGCGAATAGGCCTACTTGTCTTTTAAAAGGCTTCATTTCGATTATTTGACTTAAATGCATCATATAAGTCACTTTGGAATAAATCACAGTATGTATCATGATAAAAAAGCGACTTCAGCAGTCTGTAAAAAGCAGAAGGCTATAGCAAATTATTTCGCGGACCCCCCCTACTGCTGGTCTACACAGAAGAAAGCCCTGTACGAGTTGTGTCATAAAGCCCTCAAAGTGATAAAAAAGAAAAAAATGCAATACATCTTTTGTCCTTTATAGAAGAATATGATTTACAGGAAAAAAAACATACATTTACCTTTTTTTTTTCCAAATGTTATTTTATTTGTTTTAATATATACAGGTATATATATATAATTTTTTATTTTTTTCGATTATTCAAGCTGTTATTCATTTTTCTATCCCTGAACGAAAATTTAAGCTCAACTCTCTTTTTTTATTTTTTGGAACAAATGATACACGGATTGATATGTACTGAGTATATATGCGTTTTTAACCTAAATCACAACAGTGTCCATCTGTGAAGGATGTACGCTGTCAAACATAACACAACTGTCAGCCAATCATAGCAGTGGGAGCTCTACCGAGTCTGCAATCCTCCATGCCTATTCAAACAAAGCACTCTGATGAAGAGGGTTAAAACAGAAAAACAGAAACAGAAAATAGCCTATCACTTCTAAATCATGTATTTTTTTTTAATGTAAAAATCTTGATAACAAGGGGATCTCAGAGAATGGTACAAATAAAAAAGGCAGTGCATGACACCTTTTAAAAAAAGCAATATTTGCAATTAGTAACTTTTCGCACCTTCAGTCAAATCCTCCACAAACTCAAGATGGGGCGCAGCAGGAGCACCAAATGGTGTTGCGGACAGGGGCACTTGTGCTTTTAGGGGGCACAATTTTAAAATTCATCTTAACCTACTTTAAGTATTATTCATTCAGTCATTTTTCACCATGTTTTATCATAATTTTTTCACCAATGTTTCATTTATTTGACAAATAATTTTGTATTGTAGTGTCAGGGGCATCATGCACTCATTATTTTTGCATGAGTGAAGGGTTGTACCACTGTATATAAATGTATAACTGATATAGGCTTATATCCCTACTAATAAAATAAAATAAAATAAAACCATCACGGAAAATTTGAATGGTTTCCACTACAAATACCATTACAAACAATCAACTTTTAACCATTAAAAAACGTTTTTCTGTAGTGTGTTTTGGGACATATTTTATTAGCATTTATTGGTTTTAACAAGCCACAAATAGAAGGCCACCAATTACCAGTAAAGACCCACAGGGTCCATTAGTGTTTCCAGTAAAACCAATACAAGTCCCATAACCAGTAAAACCATTAGGCTTTAGGCATGATTAAATAGCGGCATTTCGGCGATGACTCATCTGTACGCTTCTGATTGGTCCTTGCATTCATAAACTCAACAGAATCGTATGTGATTGGTTATAATGTGCAGTGCTTTAAAAATGTGTCTCTGGCTCTGTGCCAGCCAGCAAACATACACACACATATATATATAGTTTACCGGACAAACTGCACATTCCAAAATTTTGCACAAGTTTGCTGTGATATTATTCTAAATTTAGGGGGGCCAAGCTTGTTGACAGGGGGCAATGCCCCAACCCCCACCCCCCGAAAACCGCCCCTGGCGAGAGCGCAAGTAATGCTGCCTTCAGGTGCTGTCGGAATTATCGTAAATATGAGTTTCCTAATCAGAAATTGTACATGAACGGCCTCTCAAGTCGTATTTACTACTGGGAAATTCGGAAATGATTTTGATACCCGAGTTTCCGAGTTGGGCGGGTCATAAACTTTAAACATGGTGGGAGCAGACAACCATTGCTGCGGTCAATGCTGTTCTCACAACAACTACATCCCTTTGTCTTGTCGCTATAGTGTATTTATAGGCTAGATATGAACGATCATGCGAAGCATATTGTGTTTTATAAGCAGTGAAATAAGCATATTTGACCTAAATTCCAGAATTGTCAGCAAGCTGTATGTTTATATGTTTGTCAACCAATGGGATGCTACATTTTATTCTTTCCGACATTAAAGCACTTGAATACGACAAGCTCGTAATCACGACTTCATAAGTGGGAAATAGGAAATTTCCGATAGCACGGGAAGGCAGCATAACTCTGCCCCACCTCTACATCAGCTCCTCTAGGGAATTTGGCTGGGGCAACAATGATTTCAAGAGGGCCAATCCTCCATCTTATAAATGCTAAACTTAAAGTTGTTTCTTGATCTTGATCCAAGTGTTCTGTATGGGGGAAAAAATGGAAATGCCATTAGTATTATACAATTTAACACTTCAACACGATCAATCATTTAAAATTAAGAAATTCTTATGCAAATAATTTCGTTTTGATCAAGTCTGTCCAGTTAGTGAATGAAAGACTGTCACATGTGTCTCACCTGTCTAAACTGTCCTGATAATACATCCACCTTCACCATAATGCCAGGGTCTTACAGAGCTTACAGCAGGAGATGGCGCTGTTTCTTCCACAGAGAGCTGAACGTCTGTTGTTAACGCATTACATAAACACATTACCTTTGTTCAGAACGTTTTCAATGTGTTAATAATGAACTTGTATTATTTTTAATTTCTTCAAGAATAATATTGGTACACACCAGAGTTATCATGCCCAAAGCAGCAGCACAGGAATCTTCTTAGAAGCCACCATAAAAATCCAATTATTATAGCTGTGATGAGAAATACTTAAATTAGGATAATTCTTAGAAAGCGAAACATTGTGTAATCAAATATAAATCTAATCTTGGTTTGCCATTTTACATGGTGATACTCGCTTCAATTAACAGTTGTCAAAACGTCGTTTATTGTCATCTCGAGTGCTTAAAAGTTTGTCGGCCAGTGTCTGATGATGCTTAATGCCATTGTTTATGCATTTAAACATTTTGTATTGCATAAATTCGCTTGAAATGGCGATTATTATAAGTTACGATTAATAATGTCGTCCATCTTGTTAAAAATAGTACAGGAAGAAGCAAATACACAGTCGGCGTGAGCAAGACATAGTTTGACAATGCATATACGGCTAAAACAGAATAATTCTGACCTGTGCTGCTGATTTCCAGAATGAATTCCATTCGTATTTGTTGTTTAAAGTTCGTTGTTTTGTTTTGTCTATGAGCAGAACACGAAAGCATTCGGATTTCCCGCGGATCGCGAACGCCCCCTCTCTGACGCGTCTGTTAAATCAGGAGGAGTCTAAAAGTCTGTACCACATAATCAAACCGTGAATAAAATGAGTAGTTTGTGCGCATTTATACTGAAAACGAATATTTGTTCCAACTGATTTTACGAAATAAACAACATATCATTGTGCTTTATAGGCTACCTATATATTATTCACCCAGCGTTGATTTTGTGTCATTAAAACATACGAGGTGCACATAAATTAAATATTTGTATACAGTCTAAACTAGATCATAACAACCAATAAAATACTAAATAACCCGAACTGCTGTGTGTTCGTAATGACTGGAAGTACATTCTTTTTAGTTATAAAGATAAAAATGGAGGGAAACACTAGTTTCATAAAAGCTACTTACCTTTTAAAGTTTCCCCCTCTCACTCCACTGCAAGCCATCGCCTAAAAGGAGGTCCAATATAGTGCTAAAAATGTTAAAAACGTACGTTGCCAAGTTTTTACAAACATTTTAATCCGACTCGAGAGTATTTTTCTTCTGCAGAGCTCTGTCGTCAGCTGTGAAATATTACCGCGAAAATGACGTGCTCTTGCACTTCCTGTTTGAATCGCGCACCAGCACCAGCTCTAGTTGCACATGGTCCGCACACACTGCTGGTCTAACGGAACTCCGCCTCTTTCCCGCGAAATGATCCTGTCCAACATTTCTAATTATCTGGTTCTGCAGTTGCCCATTCATCTTTATGACCTTTTTCAACCACATCAGATGCACAACAGAGCTTGCAGTAGAGTTGCTGGCAATAACATATTTTTGCAAGCTGAAATAATATTTCTATCTATCTATCTATCTGTCTATCTGTCTATCTGTCTATCTGTCTGTCTGTCTGTCTGTCTGTCTGTCTGTCAAGTTAGAGCGTGGAAAGCATCATATTTCGCTGCTGTCTGTAAGTCTAGCATATTTAGCAGCCTGTTTCTTTAAATCACAGAAACCTACCATTGGACATAAACGCTTACGTCGACACGTTTGATTGGCTGATATGTCGACGCCCATGTAAATTACATACATCTGCCACGCGTTCTCTTTTCCAGTCCCTACTCTACTGCTGTGTGTGATCGATAGTGCGGGAGAAATGTCCCTTTGCACAGCGGCCCGTCTCCTCGGTGCTCCCCTCAGGAGTGTTTCACAGACCGCGAGCAGAGCGTACGCGACTGCGGCTCAAGCGGCGCTGTCGGTGCTGGACAGCGAGCTGGACGCGATCCGGACAGCGGGCACATGGAAGGGGGAGCGGGTGATCACCTCAAAGCAGGGTCCTCATATCTCTGTGGACGGCAGCAGAGGCGGTGAGCTGCCCAACAGAGCCAGAGTCAATTATAACACAGCATAAGCTTAGGCTATAGATTCCTGGAGGCACCTACCAAAGGGAAATAAAGTCATTAGCATCCTGCTGTTTTAGTTTTCAACTTTGCTGCATAAAAACTGTAAATATGACAACACCTGTTTCCCCCATCAAATACAACTTTATTTGCGGTTGCATGGGAATGTATAACACAAAGACGTATAAAGAGCAAACACGTAATATAAACTGGTGGTTACACTTTATTTTGACATTCTACTAACTATAAGTAACTTTGTAACTACATGTCAACTAAATCTCATTAAGTTGTAACTACATATCTACTAACTCTCAGAGTACACTGTTAGATTAGGTTGAGGGTTAGTAGAATAAGTTGACATATACATGCAAAGTTTCTGATAGTCAGTATGTTGTATGTTGTGGACAAATCAAAATAAAGTGTTAGAAGATATTAAACTCTAATGACTGCTAGTTGACATGTAGTTGCAAAGTTACTTACTATTAGTAGAATGTCTAAAGTGGATTATCAAACTAAAGTGTTGCCAAACTGGTTAACGGAGGGAGGCTAAAACGTTAAATTATTGGTAATAAAATGTAAATTAAAAATAGTTTTCAGAATTTTAAAGCTTGTCACATTTATGCAAATGTATCATTTTATTTAATAAAATATATTTATATACAGTTGGTTTATAAAATATATTTATATAAAAATGATGTTAAGTAAATGGGGTTGGCTGAATTTAAGCTTTATATTATTTTAAAGCTTTTCTAAGGGTTTATGTTTAGACACTTGAAATGAGAAGTGCAGACAAAAAATATATTTACTTTTTGTTTCCTGAATTTATTGTTATTTTAAGTTTTCGAATTTATGTAAATGTTCAGTTTTAAAACAAAAAATAAACTGACTGAATTTATGATTCTCAATATTTTACAACTCTTCTAAAGGTTTATATTTTGATGCTTGAAATTAGTAGTGCAGGCAAAAAAATTATATTTACTTATACTATACACTAACAGTAGTATTCATACACAAATGTATTGTATATTTATTGTATGCATTATTTTTTAAATATTTATTATATATTACAATATTTATATATTTCATTATTATTATTATATATATTTTGTAATACAATTGAAGTTATAAGTTTGGCATCCCATATGACTGAATTTATGTTTATTATCATCTTACAAATTTTCTAAAAGTTCTATGAGTATTTATCTGTTTACTAATGTTTTATATTATTTATTGAATTCCTTTTTGTAAATGTGTAATGCACAACTAGCAGAGCTGAATAGATCCAATAAAATATTTTATTTTTTGTTTCTCTTCATCTTCTGATCCCATTTTTCTCTCTTTTTGTTTCAGACATATTGAATTTCTGTGCAAATAACTACCTGGGTTTATCCAGTCATCCTGAGGTGGTGAAGGCAGGAATAGATGCTCTGCAGAAATATGGCGCTGGCCTTAGTTCAGTTCGCTTCATCTGTGGCACACAGGTGAGGACAAAAACTGTATTGGAACATACTGATAGCAGTGCTTATTGATGTCTTAAGATATATCTGTTAACTGTCTGTTCTCTAGAGCATCCACAAGATCTTGGAAGAGAAACTAGCCCAGTTTCATGAAAGAGAAGACTGCATTCTATATGCGAGCTGCTTCGATGCCAACGCTGGTCTGTTTGAGGTCTGTTTTAACCAATCCTTATGTTATACTGAAGTAAACAGCACCACTGCAAATACACTATAACACTACATTGGCGCTCGTTGCTTTAGGTCCTGTTGGGACCTGATGATGCAGTGTTGTCTGATGAACTAAACCACGCCTCTATTATCGATGGCATTCGATTGTGCCGTGCCAAGAGGTTCCGCTACAAACACATGGATCTGAATGACTTGGAGGAAAAGCTGAAAGAATCACAGGTAGATTTTGTATAAATCTCATATTACTGGATTTCATGCAAATCAGAGGTTGCACTGCAAGTTTCAAGTGGTTTTGCACATGCTGATATTTAAATAATGTTTTTACTAAACTGACTGTGTTTTGGCTTGATATGTGGTTATGATTTCTTTGATGAAAAACAGAAAATATAATGCAACCATTAAAGTCAACAATTAGAAATGTCTAAACATAAGTAATTCAAAACATTTCAGTTTCTCAGTACATTAAATTGATTTATTTATGTACAGTCCTCTCGTCTGAGGTTGGTGGTCACAGACGGCGTGTTCTCCATGGATGGTGATGTGGCTCCTCTGCAGGGTATCTGTGATCTGGCTGAGCAGTACGGTGCCTTGGTGTTCATTGATGAATGTCATGCCACGGGGTTCTTGGGTTCCCGTGGTCGGTGAGTATACAGGGGAAAAAAAAAAAAAAAAAAAAATATATATATATATATATATATATATATATATATATATATAAACACACACACATATACATACATATATATTTGAAATATTTTAACATAAATGCATTGTTTCAATATGTATAATTAACAGCTTTAAATCAATAGTTTTATATTTATCCATAGTTTTTATAGATTATCATTAGCAAGGCTTTATTAAATCTCTCACTAAGGTTAAGTACACAGTCTTGTACCTTTGCCTCTTTTTTGTAATTTCAAATTTTTTTTTTTTTTCAAATCAAAGTTTTTAATGTAGTGGTTCATCTTGTAGCTGGTTGATTTGGTTCATGGCTTTATTATTCTTTAATGAATACACTTTTAAAAAGATGGGGAAATAGTTTTTCCAGAATGAAAGAAACCGAAAAATAAGATGGCATCGATGCACTCTATGCCAAAATATTATCTTATATCATATTATATTATATCACAAGTGGATGTTCATGCATTTCTGTCCCACAGAGGAACTGATGAGCTGCTGGGAGTGATGGACAGGGTGCACATTGTGAATTCCACTCTGGGAAAAGCACTGGGAGGAGCTGCTGGTGCGTATAAATATCAAACATCATTTGAAGCACAGTTTTACATAGTCAAGCTACTATGTCACACAAAATAACACATTAAATCGCAAAGTTCCTTTGCTAATAAGGCTGAAGCAATTTCAGTCCTTTCAAACACATATATTTCTAACTCTCTCTTAGGTGGTTACACTGTCGGACCCAAGGCTTTGATTGAGCTTCTGAGACAGCGGTCTCGTCCGTACCTCTTCTCAAACTCCCTCCCTCCTCCTGTGGTTGGATGTGCCACCCGTGCTGTGGAACTGCTGCTGGCATCCAATGAAATCGCTCAGTCCATGGCAGCTAAAACCATGAGGTAGGACTGGAGGGGGCGCTCTGTGATATTTGTAGAGTTGATTACACCCTTTGGCTTGTGTAACTGTGGACAGCAAATTAGCAGCAGAGTCAAAACTAACAGAGGTTGCTGTTCAAAGCAGCAAAACATTGACATTGCATTCAAAAAAAAAAGAGCTGACTTTTGCTGGTTCAGTATGAAAGTATGCATGCTTTAAAGGATAAAGGATTTTTGGAGTTCATTGAGCTAATGATAACAATGGTCTATTGTCTTTCCTTTTCTTCTTTCCCAAAGGTTCAGAAACAACATGACCCAGGCAGGGTTCACCATTTCTGGCTCAGCTCATCCCATCTGTCCTGTGATGCTGGGAGACGCTCGTCTGGCTTCACTTTTGGCTGACGACATGCTAAAACTAGGTAAAAATTACGGCATATATAGTCCATCTAATTTTTTTTTTTCTACAAAATAAAGTTTGCAAACCCGGTGTTGTGGAAAACGTGCTCTCGTCGATGGTCTGGATCTCAGTCGTGCAATTAGAAAGGCTCAAAAACAGCAGAGTTTCAAATGTGAAAGAAAAGACTTTATTATAACAAGACAATAAAGTCGAGAAGCAGCTGTCCCATTGACTGATTCTGATTCTGTGAGTGTCGGTACAGAGTATATATATGTTTCTTATTGCCCATATTTGGTAGTTCCTGTTATTCTCATTGTCTATGTCTGTTTGATTTACCACATTTAATTACTTGTTCACCTTGTCTATTTTTTAATGGTGGCATTCGTCTGTATTCGTCATTTTTTAAAAAGTAAAAGTTCTTCTTCTCCTCCCATTGGTTGGCAGTGATCCCAGACAACATACATCACAGTTGGTTACATGTATTTGTCATATTCCTCATATTCTGGAAATCACCCAAAGTTCCCCAGGTTATCCTAAGTTTACTGTACTCCTTGACCGGTGTATACGGCCTATAAAACATCTATACTCAGTATGACCAATAGATGGCACTCTAAGACCATTTATCAGTATTCAGACATCCAGTACAGTAGGATATCACACTTTTGCATAGACTAGTACATGTTTGCATAGAACAGTGCATGAATTACATTTTTAAGCATGTTTTATCATTTTGAATAAGATAATGTTATAGTGAGTAAACAAAAATATACAATATATTCCTCTCTTTGAGACTTTACTAAGTCTCACAATCATGTTCATTACCTAGAGTGCAGTTCCATGAGTCCACCCCTCAGTTTATACCCTCTTTCAGCCAGCGTGCGGCCTCTCATAACCTCTTGTCAGATTGTTTCTTCATGATACCGCACTCCAGAGGAAGCCAGACCCAAACATCTCTCCTCACCTTTGACTAGAGGAGAGTAAAAGAATCTGTCTTCCTATCCAACCATACTTTTCGGGATTAATAATTCAATCATTAATGTGTGTGTAAGCATGTGCACAAAATGTTCAAGCCTTGCCCATGGTTGTCATGGTTATGTAGAATATATGAGTGATTAATAAACACATCTAGAAAATAGATTTAAAACACTGGTTTGTCCCACGCAGCCAGAGGAACTCTAGGCATTTCCGGTAGCCTAGAGCGCTATCTGGTGTTGTTATCCTTCGTTGCCAGAGGAGCTTCCTCTAGCCCTATCTGGTGTTGGAGTAGATGGTGGGTTTTTAAACCCCAGTTGAATCTACTCGTGTTGCTAAGCACTGAGGTGCTCGTCGATCCTTCCTTCTTCCTTTCTGACGACATGTTCCAGTGTATACAGCAATCATTGTTATAATAACTAATGGAATGTTAGTGTAATAGCATAAAAAATAAGTATAGAAAAAATACATATTGATCTCTGAAGGCTGGGCTAAATGAATAAACACTGTTATTGCACTCCTGACTTGGGTCAGACCCTCAATCACCTTTCAGATATCAATTAATCCTTCTTTGTCAGTCCCTTTTTCTGGTTGCAATGTCTCATAACATGGACAATGACCTGCTTCAGACCCTTATCGTTCCCTTTTTCTTTCAGTATTTACATTATACATTTAAGATTAGTAAATAAATTTCAATATAAATGATATAAGGAGTAAATGACTTCAGGAAGGGGCATATGCCAAAGGAAAATACATAGTACCCCTATCTCTCTCCCTACACTATCCCACACCTCTAATATATCTACAAAAGTGAAAATAAAGAAATATAAAAAATTAAAAGGCACCCCTTCCCTACCACTCCGTTGTTTTTTCAGGAAAGGTTTCACAGAATAGTCTCTTCTAGGTCAAAGTCGTCTAGTTCGTCCAGACCAGGGCCCACAGTGTATCCGTGAGCATATCCAATGTCAACTCCGGTTGGTCTTACTGATATGCTTAGCATCTGTTTGGCTGCAGCACTGGCTAGCATGGATCTGATGAAAGGTATAACACAACAAAACAGTGCAAAAAACACAACAATAGCAATAGCTATTACAATGCCCACCTTAATCAACCACCCTTTCCAAGACCCAAAAATTGAATTTAACCAGTCTCCAATCTGCAGATCTGTTCCAGCATTCAAGGTCACTTCTTCCCTCAGATTTTTCAGTTTATCCATCGCTTGGGTGAACGATCCATCTGGCGCTGTATTATTTGGGATATAGGTACAACAGTCAGAACCAAACATTACACAAACTCCTCCTTTTTCCGCCAACAGCCAATTCAAAGCTTGTCTATTTTGCCATGTCATTTTGCTTGTTGCATCTAATTGTTCTCCAAGAGCACTTAAGGCATCATTGGTGTAATTAATGAACCTCTGCTGATTATAGTAAATGTAATTAATCCATTCAGTGTTTTTGTTGGTGGCTATCCATACAAGTAGAGACTCAAAGCCAGACTTTACCTCATTTCTTGCTTTAAATTTATCTGGTATTCCTCTAGGTTGGCCAATTGCATCTAAGTACACCTTCGGGTCTGGAGCATACGCTCTCTTTGCTCTGCTTACTTGTGATTTGGGGTTCTTTACACTATCTATGTTTCCCTCTATTATTGTTATTCCTTGCATCAATCTTACTCTGGTACAAATACCTTTCCAATCTTTTGGGAGTGTGGTTCGCAATCTTTTTCCTCCACACATCCAATAGTAATCTGCCACTGCTTCTGTTTGATCCATTAGATAATAAATAAAAGGAAAGTGAATTGTAGCTTCTGCACATTTGTCTATTAATCTCACAATTGTCATATTTGTTTTTATAGTTGCGGTAGCATACATTAGACTATGAAACTTAGCTACATGTGGATTTCGAAACATGAATACATCCATATGCCAAATTACCGCACAGTTGCCCCCAAATTCACCCACATCTTGTTTTCCGTTGGTTCTGTTGAAGCATTCATAATCTAATGTGTAGTCAATATCATAGGCTGATGGGATCTCTCTTTTATTTCGAGCAACTCTAATATTCATCTGATTACACTCTTTTCCTATTCTTATTTTGCCAAAATCTCTATAGTAGCCCTTGTTTCCTAGCATAAGTAAGCATTCTGCTGGACAATATGTGGCATTTATAAAACGTATCCCTTTAGCTTTAGTGTCTTTACAATATTGAGCATAATGTCTACCACATTGGATGAAATCATAGGGACTGGGCACTACTGTTAATTTTTCGAGAGGGGATGGAGAACAAAACACACAACTATCCATTCCTGCTACTTTTGCAGTGTATTCTGCCCATTTGAACCACTCATTGTCATGGGCTGCACCTAGCAGTCCTTCTTTCTTTAAATCTGATGTTTTAGCATTGTTTTCATTATCGTTAGCCCTACTTACTGACCCCTTTCTAACATGTCCGTTTGCATAAATACCTGGTTTCTGATCAGTCATTTTAAGAGAATAATTCAGCAATGGTGTTTGGATCAAGCGTGAGGAATTCATCAGGTTGATATCTGGGTTGGACACTAGTTGATGGCTGTGGTTCGAATGGTCTTGTGGATTGCCCCGCGTCTTGGGCAATCTCTGCAGCAGATATATCATCACCAAGATCACGATCAGTTTCACCCTGACTTTCATGTTCCACTTCCGGAGGCTGCACCCCATCTTCAGTCAGTGCTGCGGCTTCTGCGCGCTCTGTTTCCCTGAAATGAGGTTCATCAGTATTACTTTCTTCCCCCTCCCCGTTACTTTCAGGACTCTGCTCTCTTGGAGGGGGCCCTACTTGCTCATTTTCTTCCCCACCTCTCTCTGGACTGTGCTCCCTTGAAGGGAGCTCTACTATCTGTTCTTCTCGTCTTCTGGGTCTCAATCTGGGTACTCTGGTACAATGATTTAAATGGTACCAAGTTGTGCTACCTTGCACCTGTACTGCTGTTGGGGTGGCTCTTTCTACAGTGTATGGCCCTTCCCTTCTTGGCTCATTCCATTTCCTTCTAAAGACCCTCAAATATACCTGATCTCCAGGTTGTATAACACTAGGTGTTTCCTCTTCCTCTCTTGGACCTCTATTCTGTTCTTGTGTATGGATGGCTTCATGAATTTTCGTCAGCTGTTTCATATATGCTTTTAACTCCATTTGCAACTGTTCAAGGGGCGGTCCTTCATATGGACCTCTCAAATATGGGACTGGCATTGGTCTACCTGTCAGCATTTCATGTGGGGTCAAGTTTGTTATCCTATTTGTTTGCATACGATAACTCATCAACGCCAGGGGCAATGCATCTACCCAATTTAATTTTGTATCGGCGCAAATTTTGTTCAATTTCGCCTTGAGAGTCCCATTAATTCTCTCCACGATCCCTTGAGATTGAGGTCTATAGACGCAACCTAGACGTTGCTTTACCCTTAACTGTTGTATTACTGCCTTTACTGTTCTTTGAATGAATGCTGATCCATTGTCTGAACTAATTTGGGATGGTATTCCAAATCTGGGAATTACTTCTCTGGTCAAAAATTTGATCACTGTTTGAGCCCCTTGGTCTGCTGATGGAACAGCTTCCACCCATCTACTAAATCTGTCAATTATAACCAGTAAATATCTTTTACCTCTGACAGTTCTTATCATATCTGCATAGTCCATTACCAAATGTTTGAATGGTCCTTCTGGGACAGGAATGTGGCCTACGGGTGCGGTTGTTCCCTTTCTTACATTATTTTGGGCACAGACGTCACACTCAGACAGATACTCATCCACCATTGCTTGTAAATAAGGTGACCAAAATCCTTGGCGTTTTACCTTTCTAATCACTTCCCCCCTCGCGCAATGGTCGAAACCATGCGCGTCAGAGATCAGGATTGTAAGCAATGGTGTGGGAGCTATCATTTGTCCTTCATGTGACCGCCAAAGCCCATTTACGTCTCTTGTCGCTCCTCTCTGTTGCCATACACTGAGTTCATATGGGGTAGCTTGTTGCTGCATCCGTGCTACATCTGCTAATTGAGGCTGAGGTTGAATTAGAATGGACGGAGCCATTATTGCTGTAGTGCAGCCAGATGCTTGTCTAGCATATTTATCTGCTTCATTATTGCCCCTAATCACAAAGTCATTACCCTTCTTGTGTGCTTGGCATTTAACGATGGCCAATCTCTTTGGATGCATCATAGCTGTTATTAAATCAATTATCTGATCACCATGTTGTACTGGTGTACCATCACTTTTCTTAAATCCCCTTTGCTTCCAAACTGCTCCAAAAAGATGACATACACCATGAGCATACGCAGAATCAGTATAAATATTTGCTGATATGCCTTTAGCTAATTTACAGGCTTCAGTAAGAGCTTTCAACTCTGCCAGTTGTGCTGAGCATGGTTGTTCACAATGCTGCACCACCACTGGAATAAAGTCATCACTGTCACATCTAACAATTGCAAATCCTGCGTGATTACCCAAATGGTCTCTGAAGCATGATCCATCTACAAAGTAATCAACCTGTGCCTCAGAGATGGGTGTTGATTCTAAATCTGGTCTTAATCTGGTGAATGCTAAGGAGTCAGCTACACATTCGTGAGGTATTCCCTCATCTTGCAAAGGTATGTGATTGGCTGGATTGACTATTGTGCATCTCCTTATCGTTATATCTGGAAAGGTCAATAATGTTGAATATGCCAGACACCTAGAAGGGGTAAGAACGAATTTACCCTGTTCCCACAATTCCACTATCTTATGATGTGCATATATTATGACTGGATAACCCATAGTTATTGTAGAGGCTTTTTCATATGCAAAGTACACTGCTGCTAATCCTTGTTGATAGCATGGCGGGTATCCTTCAGCCACACTGTCTAATTTTGTGCTGTAGTAGGCAATTGGTTGTTTTTTCCTTCCACTACAAGTCTCTTGCATAAGTACTGCAGATGCATAGCCATCTTTTCTATTTGCAACATACAAATGAAATACTTGGTCATATGCTGGTGTTGCTAATGCAGGTGCAGACTGCAATTCTCTTTTTAATGATTCAAATGCTATTAATGCATCTGTTGTCCATGTCAGTGGTGCCCTAAGATTTTGATGACCCACTTGTTTCATTAAGGCTCTTAACGGGGCTGTTTTAATGGCATAGTCTTCAATCCAATCTGAACTAAAACCTGTCATTCCTAGAAAAGTCATCATCTGCCCTACTGTTTGAGGTTGGGGTACTTTGCTAATGCCCTCTAATTGACTGGGTGATATTGCTTTCATCCCATGTGATATTGTTCGTCCTAAGTACTCAACCTGTGGCAGGCAATATTGGAGCTTGTCTTTGGAAACCTTATGTCCCCCCTCTGCTAATTTAGTAAGCACTTTAATTGAGTCCTGATGACACTGTTCCAGAGTTGCAGAAGCAAGAAGCAAATCATCTACATACTGTATTAGGGTACTATCTAACCTGAGGTCCTCTAGATCGGTTTTTAATACCTGATTAAAAATGTGGGGCGAGTGCTTGAAGCCCTGGGGCATTCGAGTATAACTTAATTTTTTACCTTGATAGGTGAACGCAAACAATGGTCTGCTTTCCTCTGACAGGGGAACACTGAAAAAGGCAGAACACAGATCAATCACAGTGTAATAATTAGCAGTAGATGGAACATTGGTTAGCAGCGTATGCGGATTTGGAACCTCCGCAGGCCAGTCCTCCACAATCTCATTTACTGCTCTCAGGTCATGCACCAGACGCCATTTGGATTTATCTGCTTTAGCTACTGGCAATATTGGAGTGTTGCAAGGGCTATTAGTTTCAATTAGTACTCCTGCTGTCATTAACCCCTCGATTGTCTTTTTTATTCCTTCTACAGCTTCTGGTTTCAAGGGGTATTGTTTTTTCCTAGGTACTGTAGCTCCAGGTCTAAGTATTATTCTAACCGGGTTAGCTGACTTTACTAGCCCTACATCAGTTTCATGTTGTGACCATAATTCTGATGGCACTTGCCTCTCCATTTCTCTTATTAGTTCAGTCTGTTTTGTTTGATGTTCCTCAACTTTTGGTTTGTTTTTTGTATTTACAATCATTCTAGGAACTCCCATCATTGGAGTTGCACATAAAATCTTAAGATACTGGTCATCTGTTGATTGAAATATTAGAGGATTTTCTGTAACTTCCCACTTACTTTTTTCTGCTTTTTTCATCATGGGGCCTAAGTCTTTGGAAACACAGTCTTTATTTACATACAGAGTAACATGGGGAACTGAGTTAGGCACATCAAACCACTCATCAATGAATTCTTCTCTATCTACCTGCAGAGCTGCACCTTTTGGTCCTATCACTATATATTGTGACATCATGGGGATAGTTAGTTCTTTTGTGTCTTTCAGCCATCTTTTTTCAAATTCTGGGTCTTTACTTTCATCATACTTCATAGTACAATGAAATTCAGTTTTTGGTAGACTTGGTTCACAAAGTTGTTCTCTTATGTATCTTCCCCATTTGCTAAGTGTTTTTTCTACGTCTTCATACAAATCCCCTAACCAATATATATTAGCACATGGCTCTTGTGTTTGTTGTACGTCTGTCAAATTCATTTGTCTCACTGCTCTATCATTTATATAAATTCCATCTGGAGTACACCATATTTGCATTTTCAATTTACATATAGCATCCCTACCTAACAGGTTGACGGGTGTATGTTCTGAAACTAAAATTGGTAATCTTATTTCTGTGTCTTCTAAGCTTATGCTTACAGGGGTCGTCATAGGAAGTAGCTGAGTCACTCCCGAGAATCCTACTGTCTTTATATATTTTCCAGACATGGGGAGGTGCGAGGCATATCTTGGATTCAAGCACGAGTACGATGCCCCTGTATCAAGCATAAGAGTTATTGGTTTTCCTTCAATATTAACTCGCAACATTGGTTCTTGATCGGCATCCGAAGATATCATTGGAAGTTGGTTCCTCCCCTCAGGATTCTCTGGGCAGCCCTAGTAACCTTGATTAGGACCACGCCACGGGTTGACAGGTCCTTGAGCTCGGGTCTGTATTGGTTGTTGTTCATAACCAACCCCTGTTGTCATCAATTGGTCTTGCATCCAAGGATTGGAGGGACAGTCTCTTTTAAGATGTCCAGGCTGATTGCATCCCCAGCATATTCCTGGTCTCTGTTGATTGTTGTTGAATCTGCCTCTACCACGCCCTCCTTGTTGTGGTCTGTTCCAATTCCTGTTGTTCGCTTGCTCTGGCTTGAGATATATTACCACTGGTTGCTGTCCTTGTGGTACATTGCTTGGTCCAGCAGATGGCGCCTGTGCTGTTGCAATCTGATTTGCTGGTGCAGCCACATTCATTGGTGCTGGTGGATTAACTGGCACTGAAGTGTTGACAGGTGCCATAACAGCTGAGGAGTCTTCCTTTTGCACTGCGAGGATCCTTTTCTTTTTGTTCAGGAGCTCTTCAAGTTGCATTTGGGTCAGCTTTCTTTGTAGTTCTTTTTCTTGATTTTTCATCTTCAGTTCTTGCTTTCTGTATTGTTCCACAGCATGAACCACATGGTCTCTGAATTCTTTGTGTGATTTTGAATTCAGACCTACCACATCTTCCAGCTTCAGCTTTACTGATGCAGGCATGGCTTCCACAATTGCAGTCCTGAAGAGTGCTGTCAGTACTCTGTCTTGTTCAGGATCTCTTTCCAGTTCTTCTTTCCATCGTCTCAGTTGTTTCTGTATGTAGGTGGTAGGATTTTCTATTTCTCCCATCGGCTCCCCCTTCAGGCAGCTTGGGTCAGTTTGCATTGGGTACTCAGCTCTCAGCACCCTCCAAATATCACGTCGATGTTTGTCAAAGGAGGTTCCATCTGCTTCAGGTCTGTCCACTGCATGCAGAAGGCCAGACTGCTTTAGGATGTCATTCATCTTGGAGGCTCCTAGGCACTTTACAAGCAATGCTTTGATGTCACCTAGTGCCAACAGCTTTCCAGTTGTTTCTTCTTCCACTGTTTTGATCCATTTTCCAGCTCCTTCATGAATATCTGGGAGACGGGACACTAGAGAGTCCAAATCTTGACTAGCCCACGGTATATATTGGGCATGCCCTTGCTTGATGAGAATTGGGCACTGATGTCTTGATTCACCATCCTTGGCTTCTTCTGTTGTTCTTGTTGGAGATCTCATCGTCCGTGCTGATCTGTCTTCATTTCTTTGCCTTTGCACTTGATGCTGATCTTTCAGTGGCTCTATGTCCTGTAAGGTCAGTATCCCTTCAACTTGTTTGTACTGTTTTCGCTGAACTGGGTAACGCAGACTTGAATGAGGCTGCTTTGACTGAAGATGCAATAATTCATTTGCTTCTTGTTGTAATGATCTCTCTACCTGCTCATATTCTTCTCTTGTCATGTTAATAACTTGCTTGATTTTCTCTCTTGTCCTGTTGCATCTTTCCTCCATTTCAGCCAGTTCTTCCTGTATTGAGTCAGCAGAGGGCGCTCCTTCCTCAGATGATCTTTCTGACTCACTCTCCTCACTTCTCTCACTGCCGCCACCTGCTGCTGTTTCGCGCTTATAACGCTCTTCCATCTCCTTTAACATCGATTCAAGCTCATGACGTGTGGGAGGTGCTCCTGATTTATTTTTCTTCTTGTGGGCTCCAGCCCCCCTTCCTTCAATTCTTGGCTCTTCTTTGTAGATTGCTGCTTTCTCTCTCTCTCTCGGCTGTGGTGCTGGTGTAGATGTCCACTGCCCCTCCTCCTGTAGCTCCAGCCTTTCCTCCTGTGGCTCCAGCCCCTCCTTCACGACCCTGCAAGCATATTCTTTCTCCCTACTTTCTAATGACAATGATTCTGGGCAGCTCTGCGCTTCTATCTCTTCGTCTGAGCTTGTTTCATGTACATACCCCTCAAATTCTATGGGTCCTTTTATATCTATTTTTCCCTGTATGATTGGCATCTGATTGACGGCCTGGTCACAGCAAGGAGCATATGGAGGTGGTCTTTCTTCTTTTACTTCACCCGTTTTGTTTCCCCTTTCCAATTTCCATAATTTAATCCCATATTGCTTGAATAAATTCAACACCCCTAATTCTTGTTCCCTCTTGTCATTTCGTTTTCTAGATTTGTCATTGGTCTTGTGATTTTTAATCAGCACTTCCATCTCTCTACACATAGCCACATTAAATGTTCCCTCTACCGGCCACTTGGTGGCCAATTTCTTTGTTCTTTTTGCCCATTTTTTCGAGAGTCCCCCTATATTTTCTTTACATGCTGGATTTTCAGAGGCCAATAATTCTACTGGACTAGACATTATAAAATTTTTCCCTATCAATTTATTTAGCAAATAGTTTTTATCTAATTATTTCTCTGTTTATTAGGTGATTTTACCTCTATAATCCCAGTGGTTTAAAACTTAATAGCTAATTCTTCACCAAGCTCATCAGACGAGGATCACTAAAAGTATCCGACCCCTGATTACACCTGGACTTGTACTGGGCTGAGGACTTTATCACCTTTTTTAAGAAATCTGGTTAGTGTATCTCAAATATTTTAGAATAATCACAATGTGTTTTCTGGTTAATAACTTAAAAGGTAACCCAAAGCCCTTTGTTTCTTTTATCCGAAGATTAGCTTTTGTCCAAATGATGTGTTCCCCCAAGCTGAAAGCTTCAAAACTCCACAGTCTCCTCTCATGAAATTTGCGACCTGTTGCTGTCAATCCTCCTGTCCAAATTGAGTAATTAAGAGATGGCATTAATTCTATACAAAATTCTTTTATCCTAATTATATTGATATTCAATTCATTTCTTGTGCACCACATCGGATACAGAGGTTCCATATAGTCAATCAATAAGCTTCTTTCCGGCATTGTTAAAATTTTTCTACCTCTTTTTCCCCTTTTCTTTTTTCCCTTTATTTCCCCCTCTGCCATCCTTCCTTTTTCTTATCTTTTTCTAATTTAATTGAGTATTGTTTTTAGCAATTTGCACTGAGATGAATCCGATCTTTCCTGATCTCCGTGAATCTCCACCCTCACGTGACGTATGAACTGAGGCTGTAACTTCTGCTCAATCGTCACTAGTAGGCGCCTCAGAGTTCTGCCAGTCACAAAGAGAGGCTGCGCACTTCCTATCTCTGGTGACTCAAACAACACTCTGGACGTCCAAATCACTTCTCTCGTCTCAGCTTCCACTCTGAGATGGATGTTATCTAGAATTGTAGCTCCTTTTTCGAGCACTGGCCAGGGTGCCCAATTATTTTTAATATACGGTGCTACAACTGGTTCAACTGGGATGTCAATTGCATTTGACTCAGCTCCCATCCAAGGAAGAGCTGCATCCCAAAGTCTAAACAAATTGTATTTCAATCGCCGAATCGTTATATGTTTCATTACCACATCTTGCCAATTTATTCCTGGCCATTCAGCTGATTTTTCTCCCAAATTTGTAATCTTAATCAATTTTCTGAAAAAGATATTTTTCTTGTATTCTGTCAATTTCTGTTCATGCCCATAGAGATCAATAAAGCTGGATTCCAACCAAAAATGATTGCGAATACCTTGTGTCTGTACCAATACTGCCTGAAACTGATTTTCTTGTTCAGTGTCAGGGTCATTCAAATCGATGTGTTTTATTTTTTCTGTCCGCTTCATGTCTCCGTATGGGCAAACTCAGAATAACAGAATCTCTCTCTCCCTCTCCTTCCTTTTCGCACACACACACACACACACTGCTCGAGCACTTCACACACACACACACTCTTTATCAGTCCACACACACAGAAAGCCTCAGCCCCCACCCTCGCGGGTCCCCTCTTCTCTCCCTGGCGCAACAATGGGAAAACAGGCGCTCAGATTGCCTTTTTCAATTCTTTTTCTTTTTATCAACAATTTAGTTTCACAATTTGGATCACAGCGTCGACACTGTGGAGAATGCCCAAACAAACGACACAACCAATTTTTTGGGGTGTTTCTAGTTCTTTCAATTTTCAATAATCCGTTAAAATATTCCATTCAATACAATATGATCTTTTTCAAATCTTAACGTGATTTTCTTCTGCAGTTTTATCAAATAACCGTGCACTTTTACTTTTAGACAAACATATATTACTCAAGTGTACCAACACTTACATATAACATATAACATATAACGAACAAAGACTAACGGTTTCGTTTCGAAACGATCTGCCCGAGCAGTCACCCTCTGTCCCAGGGCCGGTAACCGCAGATCCACGCCTCTCACTTAGGCGTTTGCCGGCATTCAGCGTCCCTCTTAACTAGACGCTCACACTTCTAGCCCTTCTTCACTAGGCTTTTTCACTACTACTTTATATTGGCACCATCTGTGCTCTTTTAACTAATGGGCATATCCTTTAACACTTGAAACTCATCAATCCATATGCACCTTTTTACATTTAAATAATTTTACGTCCGTTAGCTGGTGAGGCCCTGTCCCAAAACACCGCCACAGGCTCAACCCTTAGTCAACCAGCAAACAATCTCCTTATATCCAAATATATAAGCAAAACTTGCTTACCTTGAGGCCTCGTAATTTCGGATTGTTTGCGTGTTAACCCAGGTCCCTCGCCTGCAACGGCCCTTCAAGACGCCGGAGCCTCAATCCAGTCCCATCTGGGGTGCCACTTTTATGTTGTGGAAAACGTGCTCTCGTCGATGGTCTGGATCTCAGTCGTGCAATTAGAAAGGCTCAAAAACAGCAGAGTTTCAAATGTGAAAGAAAAGACTTTATTATAACAAGACAATAAAGTCGAGAAGCAGCTGTCCCATTGACTGATTCTGATTCTGTGAGTGTCGGTACAGAGTATATATATGTTTCTTATTGCCCATATTTGGTAGTTCCTGTTATTCTCATTGTCTATGTCTGTTTGATTTACCACATTTAATTACTTGTTCACCTTGTCTATTTTTTAATGGTGGCATTCGTCTGTATTCGTCATTTTTTAAAAAGTAAAAGTTCTTCTTCTCCTCCCATTGGTTGGCAGTGATCCCAGACAACATACATCACAGTTGGTTACATGTATTTGTCATATTCCTCATATTCTGGAAATCACCCAAAGTTCCCCAGGTTATCCTAAGTTTACTGTACTCCTTGACCGGTGTATACGGCCTATAAAACATCTATACTCAGTATGACCAATAGATGGCACTCTAAGACCATTTATCAGTATTCAGACATCCAGTACAGTAGGATATCACACTTTTGCATAGACTAGTACATGTTTGCATAGAACAGTGCATGAATTACATTTTTAAGCATGTTTTATCATTTTGAATAAGATAATGTTATAGTGAGTAAACAAAAATATACAATACCGGCAGCCTGTTTTAAACAATGGTTTTCTCACTTTGTCATCAGGAGTGTATGTGATCGGTTTCTCCTACCCAGTCGTTCCCAAAGGAAAAGCCCGCATTCGAGTCCAGATCTCTGCAGCTCACACTGACGAGGACATTGATCGTGCCGTAGATGCCTTCATACAGACCGGCAGGAAGCATGGTGTCATTTCCTAATGTCAGAAACACAACTGACAAAGTTGTGGACTATTAGAGTGAGGTTTAAGTTACATAACATAGCAAAAAATGCTACTGCTATCAGTGAAGGTCAAAGGATATTTGTATATTTGACAGAATAAATGACTTTCTCTATGATTAATAGTTGCTTTTTTACAGCAGTCTTCTACACCAGCTATGTACCAAATGTGACCCTGGACCACAAGTCGCTGGGATATATTTGTAGCAATAGCCAAAGATGTTTCTTTTATGCCAAAAATCATTAGGATATTAAGTAAAGATCATGTTCCATGAAGATATTTTGTAAATTTCTTAGCGTAAATATATAAAAACTTCATTTTTGATTAGTAATATGCATTGCTACGAACTTCATTTGGACAACTTTAAAGGTGATTTTCTCAGTATTTAGATTTTTTTTGCACCCTCAGATTCCAGATTTTTAATAGTTGTATCTCAGCCTAATATTGTCCTTTCCTAACAAACCATACATCAATGGAAAGCTTATTTATTCAGCATGATTTCTAAAAATTGACACTTATGACTGGTTTTGTGGTCCAGGGTCACAAATGTGTCTTGACTTTTTTCTGCCAAGACATGTCACATTAGCATTATTAGCAAGTTTGTACAGATCATGTTCATGCTGCAGCTGTGCATAGGTGGGTAAAAATAAAAAGGTTATACCATTTAATGTCTTCTCTGATTACTTACATGAGGGTAGTTGACTACTTAAATTTACTACTTTCATAACCTACATAATAAAAGTCCTGAAATATACTCTGTCTCATACAGATACAGCTGTATAAAATCAGTTATACATCTTGATGTTGAATAAACAAAAAGCCCTTTTGTACAGTGCAATGTCCATACAAACAATGTATCAAACAACATGCCAACGGGAGCATGTTGTCACAACGGAAACCTGTCATTGTGTCACAACAAATAGTCAAGTCAAGCAATTAAGAAACAATTCATGTAACCACTAAAATGTAAAAGGTCATCTAAATGTCAAACCCATAAATACTGTAATTAAGGTGTAACATTTAAAACCTGACATTTACATGTAAAACTCTTTTCCTGACACAACAGTACAAGTTTTAAGCTAAAATCTACTTTTATTTCATATCTGACATTAGTATTTTGTCTGTCAGCTTGGTTTTGAGTTCACTTGTTTATGAAAATGCTGTAACAATTATGCGATAACATTTGAGTTTTAGGCCCGGTTTCACAGGATTAGGCCATTGTTCAATTAGGACATTTAAGTCATTTTTATAAACATGCCTTAGAAAAAAAACATTACTGGTGTGCATCCAAAGACAAAACAAAGACACTGATATATTTTAAGATCAGTCAGTACAAGTTTCTTTCAGTTGAAACAGCTCGGAAAATTTTAGTCTAGGACTAGGCTTAAGCCTTGTTTGTGAAACCAAGAAAAAAACCATTTTAAAATTCAGATTTGTGACTTCTGTCTTAAAACCTTACAGTTACTTTGCTTTCTATTTCATAATTATTCACATTTATTTTATATAAATAAGATTTTGTTGATAGAACTGTAAACTGACTAGAATAATCCGCGCCAAACTGAACAGCTAGTTCCGGTCCCTGCTCTTTGTTTTGTGTGTTTCCCGCCAGTACTCCTCTTTGGCACCACCTTTTTCGTGACGTACCTCGTCAGAACGCCTTGTGGACCAATAAGCGAGTCGGAAAATTGAGTGAGGGTGGGGTCTGAGTTCAGCGCGAGGCAGGACTAGAAGTTTTGCCGCGAAATCTAGTGTGCGTGTTGCAGGGAGACACTTGTCTCTGATCTACACAGCGTTATAGCAATATTTAAGCTAAGCATTGACAGCACTTATTTAAGTAACATCTTATTGATCGTTTATTACAAAGGAGTCTGAATATTAGCAGAATGTCGGGGTTTGATGATCCAGGAGTGTATTACAGTGACAGTTTTGGAGGAGGTGAAGGCATCGGTGATGAGGGGGTCGTGAAACGCAGCCAGATCAAAAAGAGGTTCCGTGAGTTTTTGAGACAATTCAGGATCGGCACCGATCGCACTGGATTCACCTACAAATACAGGTATTGCGGTATCACAGGTTTTTTCTAGCGCCTTGGTGGTTGTATTTTTCACAGTGGCAAAATACGTTTTGCATAGCTAGCTAGTGCCTATAATTTGTCTGTGTTAATCAGTGACTATTGTTTATGTTATCATTATATCCGATCCAGACTGTTTTTCATTGTCCCATGTTAAATTTGTTGCAGATTCGCCTTAACTTATGTCCGATTCGCGAAATGAGTGATTCAGTTCAATCGATTCGCGAAATGAGTGATTCAGTTCAATCGATTCATAGCATGTTGGGTTTTCTTCACAACACGTTTATCTCACGCAGTTGCTGGTGTGCATCATAACCCTGCAAATATTAATTAAACTACAAAAATTGAATTTTTCCAGCAAATGAGTGATGGCACGGACTCGTTTTTGAATCGGTGAAATTAAAAGATTTGTTCGAAAGAACCGATTCATTTTTAAACGAATGATTTCCCAACTCCATTTTCCCTAATATAATGAACAATACATTATTAAACAGAGTTTTACAAATTTGTGTTCCTATTGTTTTGATGCTTTAGGACACTGTTAATTGTGTTTTTGGTTTCCAGAGATGAACTCAAGAGGCGCTATACTTTGGGAGAGTACTGGATTGAGGTGGAGATGGAGGATTTGGCCAGTTTTGATGAAGATCTGTCAGACTGTCTGTACAAACTGCCTACTGAGAACTTGGCTTTGGTAAGAACAGACTTGAAATAATAACTTTCCATATAAATATTGGAAATCTTAACTGAAGTTGGGTTTGTTTACAGCATTATTTATTGCGTATTGTATTTTATTGTGTTATATGTTTATTTTAAAAAGAATTTTTTATTTTTAACAATTAATGTAATACTCTATTTTCAGATTTATTACAGACTTATTCTAATTTACTATCAAAGTTTTTATCACTTTCCAGCATGCTGTATTATGAAATACGTAAGTGCCATTGAACATCGGCTGGTTGTTTATATTTTCCACTCATTGATTTACAGTTAGAGGAGGCGGCGCAGGAAGTGGCTGATGAGGTCACACGTCCGCGTCCAGTAGGAGAAGAGACTGTGCAGGACATACAGGTCATGCTGAAGAGCGACGCCCACCCGGCCTCCATCCGCAACCTGAAAGTGAGAAAATAAACTGTTGACAAGACCATTCAAAATTAAAATCGACGGAAAGCGCCATATTTTTTTACTCCACTTCTAACTTTAAGTGTTTTTGTGCCTTAGTGCACCACGTTCATACTTCTGCATTAAGTTTGTGTGTTTTTTTTCTGCCTGTCTCTATCATCTTTTGCAGTCGGAGCAGGTGTCACGTCTTGTGAAGATTCCTGGTATTATCATATCCTCTACGGCTGTGAGGGCCAAAGCCACCAAAGTGTGTCTTCAGTGCCGCGGATGCAGAGCAGTGATCACCAACATTCCTCTGCCACCGGGACTGCAGGGTTACGCTCTGCCCCGCAAATGCAACACGTTAGTATTTTGCACAATACTTGGTTTATTTTTAACTTGCTTCATTCTGTTTAGAAATACACTAATTCAGTATATGCTGGTATGACAATGAACTTAAATACAATTACATCTTAATACAGAATAAGCATAGCATGTTTTTACACCTGTAACGTGTGTTTTTGTTTTGTTTTCTTGTCCCGCAGTGAGCAGGCGGGCCGTGTCAAGTGCCCTGTGGATCCGTATTTCATTATTCCGGACAAATGTGCGTGTGTGGATTTCCAAACTCAGCGCCTGCAGGAAGCTCCTGATGCCGTTCCACATGGAGAGATGCCACGACACATGCAGCTCTACTGCGACAGGTACAAGCTGTCACATGATGCAGAAATGTTTTTTTGTCTGTAAACTATTTTGTGAATTTAACGTCTTGAGCACATGCTTTCACTGCATTATGAATAGAATTTATTAGGAAGTCATTAGAATGTGAACTAAAAATAGTTGCGCAGCTCAGTGTGTCTGAACTAATCATTTGATTGAACGATTCAATGACTCATTCATAAAGACACTTGCTGAATTTGAAACTGCATACTACTATTAATATTTTTACTGTCTTTTTGTGACAGAAATAGTAATAATATTGTGTTAGTATGTGGTTCTGAATTCAGCAAGTTACTTGCTTATTTTCTGAATGAATCGGCTGTTTTGATTGAATGGTTTGACTTAAGGGATGGTTCACCCAAAAATGGAAATATTTCCTCATTTTACTTGCCTCATGTCATTCCAAGTCTTCTGTGGACCGTAAAGCAAGTGATTTCGAAGAATGTTACTAACCAGACAATTTCAGTTCAGTATGCTCAAACAATCCAGTGGAAATCAATGGGAACCTAAACGGTTGTGTTCTGCAGAAAGAAAAAATGCATATAGGTTTGGAACGACGTGAGGGTAAATGATGACCCGTGTTTAATTTTTAGGTTAAATATTCTTTGAAGAACTTTGTGAACGTTAAGATGCGTATTTTACTTTTGTTAACCTCAATGACTCATTCATTAAGACAGGGATATTTTTCCTGCCACCTGGTGGAGGTTTTAGTTGCATATTTAAAGTTTCATTTCATTTGATTAAATTTTAGATTTCAATCTTTTTTTTTTTTTTTTTTACAATTTTCTTTAACTGTAATATTGTAAATGCATTTATACCAATTCTAGACTGCATTAAATTGTAAATATACCTAAATGCCACTTTAGATGTAGCTTTTTTGCCACCTCTGCATTGCAAAGATGACTTTTGTCGATACTGGTTTCATTTGATTGGTAATAGCCCATAATGTCTTGTTTTTCTAATGTAAAGTAATGATTAAATTAGATATTGACACAGAAATGAAAAGCGCAGAACAAAAACCTGCAGAAATGTTTTTTTTTTTTTGTTTGTTTGTTTTTGTATATTGAATTGAAATTTGTTTCTAAATTAAGAATCAGTTTTGAATCAAATTATGACCCCAATAATCAAATAAATTCATAAGATTCCAGACACCTTTTTTTGCCACTTTTCCATTCCCAGGTACTTATGCGACCGTGTAGTACCAGGAAACAGAGTAACCATCATGGGCATCTACTCCATCAAGAAGGTGGCGCAGACCAAGGCCAAAGGTCGCGATAAGGGAGCAGGTGTGGGCATCCGAGCAGCGTACCTGCGTGTTGTCGGTATTGAAGTGGATACTGAAGGAGCAGGTGAGCATGTGTGGAAACTTCTGTTTTTTGGTTGAAAACGGCATCTCTCTTTAGCCATTCTCATGTCCTTCTCACCGGCTTTCAGGCCGTGGAGCCTCTGGTTCAGTTTCGCCTCAGGAGGAAGAGGAGTTGAGGGCTCTGGCTTCCTCTCCCTCAGTCTATGACTCCCTCGCACGCTCTCTGGCCCCGTCCATCTACGGCAGCGACGACCTGAAGAAAGCCATAGTGTGTCTTCTGTTTGGGGGCTCCAGGAAGAGGTAAACACAAAAAAAAAACATAGAAACTGCCTCCTCTTCCCAGCTTGTGTGTTTTGCCATCTTTCTAATCTGAGTGGAACTGTTTTTGTTAGGTTGCCAGATGGTTTGACACGCAGAGGTGATATAAACTTGTTGATGTTGGGAGATCCAGGCACAGCCAAGTCACAATTGCTGAAGTTTGTGGAGAGATGTTCTCCGATTGGGGTAAGACTGTGACAAAGATGCACCATCATATTCTTGCTTTCATGCCATTCGAATGAATTTCTTCATACGTACAACACAAAACGAGATGTTTTGTAAAGTGTTAAAATTATATATATATTTTAGTGTGTGTGTGTGTGTATGTATGTATGTGTGTATATATATATATATATATATATATATGTATATGTATATGTGTGTGTATAAGTTAGACCTATTGTAATGATTTCATTCCCCTGGTGATTCAAACAATGAATAAAATGATTCACTGTTTCGAAGCACTCCAATTGGATCACATTGCGCGAATCATTTGATTCAGAACGGGGCTTCAAAGTGCGTTTCGCAGATCATTTTAACTCCACCGGGGATAAAAATAATTCACCAGAGGCAGAGATGCATAGACCAAAGGGGGGGAAATCCCCCCCCCCATAGCACCCTATATACACACACACACGTATATGTGCACGCATATATATATATATATATATGTTATTATATATATATATATATATATATATATATATATATAATGAGAGAGAGAGACAATATTGCATGTCATATTAAATATGAATGTAATATATTTTGACATTTAATGACATGCATTATATTGTAAAATATAAAATAATTTATGCTACATTAAATGTAAACAAACATGTATGTCTATATATTTATGGCAAAGTAGCATATGTATGTTGATTACATTTAATGTGGCATGCATTACATTTTCTAATATTTTATCATTATAATGCATGTCATAAATTGTATAATGGATATTTAATATAGGGGATGCAATATTTTATATCATAATTTTATATATTTATAAAATATAGTTTTAAATGATGCATCTTTGTATGTATATTTAAATATTTAGTTTGACATTCAGTATGTTTAAGAGCAATATAATTTTATGTAATCATAGAATGATAAATTGTGTATGTGAGTGTATGCTTTGTCCTCACTTACATAAATGTTTTCTATGATGGAGTCTGCATTAAAGTGATTTGTCTCTGTTAGGTCTACACATCTGGTAAGGGTAGCAGTGCTGCTGGTTTGACGGCCTCAGTGCTGCGAGACCCCAACACTCGTGGTTTCGTCATGGAGGGTGGTGCCATGGTGCTGGCTGATGGAGGAGTGGTCTGCATTGATGAGTTTGACAAGGTTGGACTTCTAAGCAATCTGGATTTCCAGAACATGCATGTTGTGTTCTTGCAGTATTATGAAGTGCTTTGGGCTTTATGCTAAACTATTGCTTTCTTTTTTTTTTTGATAGATGAGAGAAGATGACAGGGTCGCCATCCATGAGGCCATGGAGCAGCAGACCATTTCTATTGCAAAGGTACCAGGCATTTTCACTTCATTGCATTAACCATAGAAATCTATATCAGATTGATTAATTTCTTTTGATTAACACTTGTGTGTTCACCTCAAGGCTGGCATCACCACCACTCTGAACTCCCGCTGCTCTGTATTGGCCGCTGCCAACTCAGTGTTCGGCCGCTGGGATGATGCAAAAGGAGAGGACAACATTGACTTCATGCCCACCATTCTGTCTCGATTCGACATGATTTTCATCATCAAAGACCATCATGACCAACAGCGAGACATGGTGGGTGAACAAAACAACACCTGCTTACGGATTCCATTGAAGAGGTTGATTTTATATGAACTAATGCACAAGCCTGTGTTTTTCTTAAGACTTTGGCCAGGCATGTGATGAACGTTCACCTGAGCGCTCAGACGCAGACGGAGGGTGTCGAGGGAGAGATTACTCTGGCCACGCTGAAGAAATACATCGCCTACTGCAGAACGTAAGTCTGGATCATAGTCTATAAACGCAGTGTGAAATATCATGCATCTGTGTTTGTATATCAAAATAAAAATACATTAACTCACAAACAGGAAATGTGGACCTCGTCTGTCTGCGGCCGCCGCAGAGAAACTGAAAAACAGATACGTGCTGATGAGGAGCGGAGCGAAGGAACACGAGAGAGAGATCGACAGACGTGCGTCCATCCCCATCACTATCAGGTGAGCACTCCGCTCAGTATTATGACACCTGTCTTTACTCATTTTGTTCCTAGATGTATGTTTATACATCCTGCATGTAGTTATGGAATTAATTACAGTAAATACTTGTTGGTATTAACTAGTTGGTGCTCTGTCGCCCTGCAGGCAGCTTGAGGCTGTGGTGCGCATTGCAGAGTCTCTCGCTAAGATAAAGCTACAGCCCATCGCTGGAGAGGAAGAGGTGGACGAGGCTCTGAGACTCTTCCAGGTGTCCACGCTGGACGCGGCTCTGTCCGGCAGTCTCTCCGGTAAGTGTGATGGTCTTTCAGGCCGGGAATAAACTGCAATATTACTCATCACAGTAGATTCCTTATGGAGGACTAGGAGTGCCGCTTAATAAAATAATTTCAATCAGTTTAATTGATTGCCAGATCAGTTTATTAAATCAAATATAATATAGTTATTTAATTGGGGGGATATATATATAGTAATATAACTGTATAAATCATTTAACTTAAAAATTTTTTTTAATGTATCGTTGTTGTTGTTTTTTTAGTATTGCCAAAAAAATAAGCATTTAAATATTCAATGAAAATTAATGTGTAATGTATATTATTAATAATTAAAGGTCATTTTTCATATAGATAAAGACATGTTTAAAAGTAGTTGATTGTGGTTAAAGCAATAAACTGTTTTTTAATATGTTGCCAGAAATAGACATTAAAATGTTACTGTTAAAAATTAATTACCAATGTAATTTTATTTTACTGATTTTTCAGCAGTTTTTCATATTTTAAATAATTTTTTTTTAAAGAATTCAGTCAGTTTTCTTTATATTTTGTAATGCATAGGTTAAATATTTTCATTATATAATATATATTAATAATTTTTTTTTTTTTTTTAAAGGTAGTGGGGTCAGAGTATTCATAATTTTATTTAGAATGTGCAAACAACTGTATTAGGGTAATATAACTGCATGTTGACTATAAATTCATGAATGGATGTTTGTTGAAAATTATTTTTTGTAATTTCCATCTCGAATCATTCTCGCAAGTTGACAAATCCTCAATTATGTTAGCCAGCAAAATGACTACAAGCCACATTTCTAGCCTGCATAAATGTCTGTGGAGAGTCTGATGTAGCAGTGCTGTATGTTTGTAGGTGTTGAAGGATTTACCACTCAGGCGGATCAGGAGATGATCTCTCGCATAGAAAAGCAGCTGAAGAGACGCTTCGCCATCGGCTCCCAGGTGTCTGAACACAGCATCATACAGGACTTCACCAAACAGGTGAGTTAAAGCTCCAGAAGCGAACTCCTCAAATCACTGTTTTAGTTGATACATTGTGCGTATGTGTGATACATTGTCAATAAAATGCTTTTCTCTTCTTCTCTGAACAGAAATATCCAGAACACGCCATTCACAAAGTCCTTCATCTGATGATGAGGAGGGGTGAGCTGCAGCACCGCATGCAGAGGAAGGTTCTTTACAGGATCAAGTAGACGCATGTTATGTGATTTGTGTTTGTGTCGCATTGTTCTGTCAGCAGAACCCAAGATCTGATTGGCAGATGAAAACTGGTATACAATTCAGATTTATTGTACATAGTTGTTTGGACACTTTATTGCTGGAGAAATGTCCTGTTTATCCTTCTTACTGTTTGCTGAGAAATTATTCTCATCTTGCTCTGTCAAAGCTTGATATGAATTGAGTATGTTACCATTCTGACAGTATGCTTTACTGTCTTCATGTGGTTTTTCAATGGAAAAAAATTCTTAAATCTAATTTGATTGTCAAGTCGGTGTCAAAGTAAAGATATGGTCATGTTTTGTATGGAAAAACAAAGCATTTAAGAAATTATTTGTGTGTGTCTCCTTGCAAAAAGGACAAATTAGTGTTGAACGTAAAAAATAGCTTTATTGCATTTCACAGAAATACATAGAAAGTAATTACAAATGTAAATGAGCATTTTAAAAACGTGATACTTTTCTCTAAAACCATTTTTTATTTTTTAATTACTTGATGCACCTGATTTATTATAGAGTGCATGTTTTATAATATCCATGATTGGTGTTTATTAAAGAATCATCATAGAATTAAGATGTTAAAAAAACAGTCATGAATTAAAAAGCATAAACTCCCATTCCAACAGTTGCCAAAGTGATTCCCACACCCAATGCGAACTGAAGCACTGGAGAGCTGCAGAAGGTTTTTGACTCTGTTTTGGTTGCAGCGTTATTTCCTTTGTCACCTAAACAAAAGCAAAATAGTATCATTATCTTATTTATTTACCGTTTCAAAGCATTTAAAGTTTTTATATTTCTTGAAACTCACTTGAAGCTTCCCCTGTGATGCTCAGCATTTTCTCAAGATCATCAAAAACCTGTATGAAACGACAAATACAAACATTACATCAACCTTTTAAGCCTCACCTCTTTTTCTATACATCCCAAACGTTTGGGGTTGGTAAGATATTTTCCTTGCTACTTAAAAGTATTCATTTCTTATAAGTGTAAGATGTCATTGCTCACCTCGATGTTGAACTCAAAAGCTGTGGTGGCCTCGTCCAGCACTTCCCGTCTCTGCTGCTTTGTTAACTCAATGCTGTTCATTCTGCTCCTGTACAGCTGCTTGAATCTGTTGGGGCTCGTCACTCCAGGAAATGAGAAGAATAACACTCCCTTGTCGCCACTCAGTCCCAAAGATTTCTGGGTAATTTTAGCCAGCACTTGTCCTCCTGACAAATCACCAAGATAGCGCGTATATGCATGTGCCACCAGGAGATCCGGGCTGTTCTTGCCAATCTAAAGAGGAACCAAGAGCACTGAGTTATAATGAGAATCGCTGGAGCGTAAATACAATTTCATTTCCTTAAAGAGATCTTTCCCAGACTCGCCTCTCTCAGTCTCTGGGTGTATCTGTGAGTGGCAGCAGGCACTGTTATTCTCTTCCTCCAGTGGGGTCCAAAGAAGTGCTCCAGGTCCAGCTCCAGAGACTCCAGTCTGGCCAGCTCCTGAGGGAAGTAGATGGGTTGAACCGCAGGATGATCGGCGTTCCTGTCCAGCTCTTCCTCGAGAGCTCGGTAGATCTCATACAGAGAACACAGCAGGAGCTGGAAACACATACATTTAAAGTTAGTTTTTAGTACTCAAAATATTACTGTGGCTGTACTTCAGACGTCTTCAGGGATCGTTCATCCAAAAAAAAAAATAATAATAATTTACTCAGCCTCAAGTTGTTCCAAATCTGTAGCATGGAAGTCAGTGGCTATCAGAAATAGCATGGTTACCAACATTATTCAAAATATTTTCTTTTGTGATCAACAGAATAAACTCAAAAAATAATATTCAGCAACAGTACAAAATATTTCCCCCCTCAATATAAAAAAGTACCAAGTTTGGGCATGGTAAGATTTTTTTTTAAATGGTTCTGACAAAGTCAAGTTCACCAAAGCTGCATTTATTTGAGCAAAAATACAGTAAAAACAGCAATATTGTGAATATTACATTCTTACAATTTAAAATAACTTGTTTTAATATATTTTAAAATGTAATGTATCCCTCTGATCAAAGCTGGATTTTAGCATATTTCTTAACTCACTAAGTAATAGGAAATAAATATTTTTTTTTATCCAGTAAATTGATTAATTAATCAAAGAAATAATCGAAGATCAATCCCTTAGATGGTATTACTATGGAATTGTTATTACTATTTTGATTATTTTTGGTAGTCAATATTTGAATGTTCTAGAATGTTCAAAAATATTTCTTAAAAACATTAAGCCTCGTTATTGTTTGATATAGGTATAGGTCCTCTAATAGGCTAGTCGCAGTACCATTTCTATTGATTTTCTGTAGTTTTACCTTATACTGTGTTTGCGTGATCTGTCCTTTCTGGTAGTTGAGCATCAGTTGTGTGTTCTCAGCTCGGACGTGACTGTCTTTGGTGGCTGCTTTTATTTGCTCAGACAGATCACTGTGGAGAAAACATGCCACAGTCACAATCCCTCATAAGAAAACATGCCACAGTCACAATCCCTCATAAGAAAACATGCCACAGTCACAATCCCTCATAACTGAACAGATAAGCTTATGCTTTTAAGAATCACCGACTCGTCTTGTCTTCATTGAGCCTATATCTAGCACTGCAACATCCACTACTGCATCTGCTTCGTATTTTTGGTATGATTTACTTGAATAGTATTCATAATTATTATGATGAAATTAATGTGGTTGCATTCAAAGATTGCGGCAGAATGAAAATAAAAAGCATTTTACCTGCCAGTGGCATCTCTTGGTTTGCTTTTCGTGGATTCCATCCCTAAAACAACAGATGTTTGTTGTTAAATGTCACCTTGTGTCCTGTAACAGATATAAATGAAGTTTTGACGAGTGCTGTTGTGTTTCTTGCAGTAGATGTATTGCGTTCACAGCACTATGATATCTCCCTGACCGCCTCACTTCATTTTTATATGTTCTCCTCCCTATGCGAGTCACTAGATGTATCGACAAGGGAAGTGAAAATGTTGAGGCAGCTCCACATCCTTACACTAACCATGACCGGGCGTTTATTTCTGCTGAGAAATCTCAGCAGTTTCTCATGACTAAGCGATGTGAGTCACATGAGCTTAATGTGACCAGCATGAGAAGTTGTTTGAATCCGTTTGTTTATTGGGTCATAAAGTTAGAAAGTGCGTTGAAAAGTATATTATTAAATGTATTACGTCTAATAAAGTTCAAAATGTTCGTGTGTTGTGGGTGTCTGAGTGTAAACTATGATTTCATGACTGTGCAGTTTCGCTATTGGTGTTTCTAAACATGACACAGCAGACAGTGAAGACCTTATTAAAACCTCAAAACCAGGACAATGCACACAGTTACTTACTGCCTGAGAAAAGATTACAAGGACTACAAAGTCATTTTTTCATGCAATTAAAAATATATATATTTTTTTAAATTGATTAAAGTACAATACTTTATATAAAAAGAAAATTAACACTTTATATAAATTAATAGTTTTTTTATTATTATTTTCTCTCTGTTATACTAGTCTATTTTAATTTGTCTACAAACAATGTCGAAGGAGACTGTATGCACACAATTAAAAAGATAATAATAGATGATAAGGGCATGATAAAATAGTTTTAATGTTACTTAAAAAAGGATAGTAACTAAACTGCGAATTATTTTTATTTCCAGTGTTTATAGAAAATAAAAACAAATGTGACCCTGGAGCACAAAACCAGTCATAAGCTCTGCTATATTTGTAGCAATAGCCAACGATATGATTGATTTTTCTTTTATGCCAAAAATCATTAGGATATTAAGTAAAGATCATGTTACATAAAGATATTTTGTAAATTTCCTACCGTAAATATATCAAAACTTCATTTTTGATTAGTAATATGCATTGCTAAGAACCTCATTTAGACAACTATATTTTGATTTTTTTTGCACCCTCAGATTCCAGATTTTCACAAACAAATATTGCCCTATCCTAACAAACCAGACATCAATGGAAAGCTTATTTATTCAGATTTCAGATGATGTATATTTATTTATTTAGTCATTTAGCAGACACTTTTATCCAAAGCGACTTACAAATGAGGACATTAGAAGCAATTAAAACCAACAAAAGAACAACAACATGCAAGTGCTATTATAAGAAACATGTAGATAGAATAGAAAAAATAAAGCTAATGTTAGTTTTTCAAGAAAAGCTAGCAGAGAATAAATATGCAATTGATAGAAGGTTAAATATGTTTTTTGTTTTTTTAATAAAAAAAAGACGGATAGATCAAATAAAATTAGAATAGAGAGTGCTAGAGTTAGAGGGTCAAGTAAAACGTATAAATATGTATAAATCTCATAAAATAAAAAAAAGACCCCTATGGCTGGTTTTGTGGTCCAGGGTCACAAATGCGCTGATGCCATAAGAATCAACAGAGTGGGCGTGAACGGTTTGATCTAGCCACGCCTCTCTACTCTCTCATTGGTTCGCTTTCGACGTCCATCCTGTCGTGACGTCAAAAGTACGCTCTGTCTTCTGCCTGAGGAAGATGTTATGAAAACCGTGCAATCGCAAAGATGTAGTTCACAGAATGCCTGCTGTTTATTTCCATATTTTCTGTTTCTGAAGGTTCACAGGAGCAGCTGTAGTTGACGGTTGGTTGATTTAATGACAATAAATGTACACTATACAGTGGTTTTTTTCGCAGTTTTGCATGTGCTGGATGTTGCCTCATCCTCAGTATTGGAACTAGGAGCCATAATTGACTGTATCAGAAAATAAGTGAATGTATTATATATTGTTTATTATGTTATAGTTTGTATTCTTAATTACTGTGTTTGCCTTTATGCTTAGTTGTGTGTTTATTGTATATACTTTATTATATGAAGTAGTTATAGTTTAAAAGCTTATATTCATGCATGCAACCATCTGCAATGAGTTTCTATAAAATAGAAGAGAGTGCTTGATTAATTACCTTTAATGATCTTAAGGTAAAGCCTCTGTTACAGATAAAGCTTCTGGCTTTAATCTTTTGTTTTTATATCCGTCCCCAGGCCTCATGAGTGTGATTCAGCCTCTCTTCAGGCTCCTGTGTGTCCTGGTCCTGGTCGGTTCTGGTTCTGGTCTTCATGGCCGTAATAACAGCGTGAGCCATGAGTACTGTGTGCTGGGAGCTGGACCTGCAGGGCTCCAGATGGGCTACTTTCTGTCCAGGAGCCAGAGAGATTACATCATTCTAGAGCGAAACACAGGACCAGGCAGCTTCTTCCAAATGTTTGTGACATCTGAATGAAAAAGGACATTTCTCAAACTGAGCTAGAATGATTTGACTAGGATTTTAAATTAAATGATTGCAAGCTACTACAGTGAAAAGGGCAAAATTAGAGAAAACAAAAACTAATATATATTGCGGCCACAAATTAAGTTGTTTGCAAGATTAATTTGTTCCCTCATTTTAGATAAATTATTGTCACGAATCAAGAATCTGTTCCCTAATTTGTCCCCTCACTTTAGTAAAGTGTGACTACGTTGTACTACTTAATTTCCTGTTTTAATTAAATGGAACAAATTTTTAATTCATGGCCATGATAAACATATTTCTCTCTGCATGTCATGTAAAAAAAGGCTTAATACAAAAGAATTTAATATAACATATATTTATGGCATTTTTTTCTTCAATTATTATTAATATTTAAAGTCAACAAGACATCACTGTTTCATTATTGCATATTAATCCAAAGAATAATAAAAATATCCTGTTTAAAATAAAATTGGTTCCAAATGCTGCTGGCTGAGAGGAAAATTGAAATAAGTTGTTAAAGTCTCCTTTTTTACTTTCTTTGTTTCTTGAAGTTTAATCATGTCTTATTTACTGTATTATTTTCAGATATCCTCGCCACAGAAAGCTCATCAGCATTAACAAAATATACACAGGGAGGAGGAACAAGGAATTCAACTTGCGTCATGATTGGAACTCCCTGCTGAGTGACAGGCCCGACCTGCTGTTTCAGAGAATAAGCCGAGAGCTCTACCCCAGTGCCGATGACTTCCCACGTTACCTCTCGATGTTTGTGAAGGAGCTGGGACTGAAGGTTAAATATGGAGCTGATATCGGGAGAATCAAAGCGTCAGGTTTTAATGGAAACCAAGGCTACATTCTAACCGATCAGAATGGTGTCAGTTATCAGTGCAGGTATGACTCATTTCAAATTTCATTGTTTATTTAAGTTCAAATGATTAAGTTTAACATTTAGGCCCAGTTTTATAGATGGGGCTTAGCCTAAGCCAGGATTAGGCCATAGTTCAATGAGGACATTTAAGTACTTTTTTATAAACGTGCCTTAGAAAAAAACATTACTGGGGTGCATCTTGAGACAAAACAAAGGCACTGATTTATTTTAAGATCAGTCAGTGCAACTTTCTTTCATTTGAAACAGCTCAGACTACATTTTAGTCTAGGACTAGGCTTAAGCCTTGTCTGTGAAAACAGGCAAATTATATAATTTAACATATAATTAATTAATCATATTTAATCATATTTTCAGGTGCTTTTCATGTGACTTTGAAATCCCTTCATGACGTTTTATATAATTTAATCTTTTTTGTCTCTATAGTGTCCTGTTGGTGTCCACTGGTCTTTGGGTTCCTCAGCAGGTGGATTTTCTTGGCTCTGACCTGGTGGAGGGTTACGAATCTATTCCCACTGATCCTGAGGAGTTTAAAGACCAGGCTGTGTTAATCCTCGGCAAAGGAAACTCTGCCTTTGAGACGGCACAGAGCATCTTGGGTAGAGCGAGCCGGATTCACTTGTATAGTCCCAGCCCTGTACGACTTGCATGGCAGACACACTATGTTGGGGACCTCAGGTATTTATTCCACCCTGTCCAACATATTGCAGAATGTTTTCAAGCCTGCTTTCTGTCTAGGTTTCATGAGCTGTGCTTTATAAATCTTTACATTATTGTCAATAGATGTGGAACTTCACTAATATGACCGCACCTTAAGTTGAAATTAACATTTCTGTTTTTTTAGGGCAGTAAACAATGAGCTTTTAGACACGTACCAGCTGAAATCTCTAGACGGTCTTGTAGAGGGAAGACTGGAGGATATTGCCATTGTCCGTAGAGAAAAAGATGGTGGGAAGAGAAGAAAAGCAAAGAAAAGTCAAAAATCAACGGAGGGAAAGGAGCAGCTGTATTTAACTCTCACTGAACTTCTTGACCAGAATGGCAACAACATTTCAAAGGTCACTGGGCAGAATCTGCCTGGTTACCACACTGATAACTTCTCACTCAGACAGCCGTATGACCGGGTGATCCGATGCCTGGGCTTTCGTTTTAACTTCTCCATTTTTGATGGGTAAGTTCAACAGTTGAAATTATGAACATGCCAAGCAGCTTATTATACACACACACCTGCTTGAAAGTTTGGAACAGTCTTTTTTTTACGTTATATTTCATCAAAAATACAGTAAAAACAGTAATATTGTGAAAAAATGTTTCTATTCTATTTGAAATACTGTATTTTCAGCATCATTATTCCAGTCTTCAGTGTCACATGATTTTTCAGAAGTCCTTCTAATATGCTGATTTGCTGCTCAAGAAACATTTCTTAATATGAATGTTGAAAATAGGAGTGCTAATTAATATTTTTGTGATATATAAAATATAAATAATTATTTTTTTATGTTGTAGTAATATTTCACAATATTACTGCTTTGCTCTATTTTTGAATCATTAAATATAGTCTTGGTGAGCTTCTTGGCTGGTAGTGTAATTATTTTCACACTAACAAAATATTTTCATTATTTTTCCAGATCGGCACGGCCGCCCCAAAGCAGTGATGCCCGAGGCCGGTTGCCAGGAATAACAGCCTGGTATGAAGGCAGAGGGACGCCCAACATGTTTGTCCTGGGCACAGCAGCCCACTCCAGAGATTATCGTATGTCTGCTGGTGGGTTTGTTCACGGATTCCGCTACACTGGTAAGTATTTCACCTCACTTAAACATAACATTTCAGGTTTGTCGTAAGAACTTAGGAGGCCATAATAAAGGTCCTCTGTTTTGCTGCTACAGTGCGTGCTGTTCATAAAATCCTGGAGCAGCGTTACCATAACATTGCCTGGCCTGCTACAAAATTACCCATCCGTCAGCTGCAGTCCTGGATTCTTAGGAGAGTGAATGAAGCTTCTGGACCGTATCAGATGTTTGGGGTTCTTGGGGACATTATTCTATTGCAAGGGTAAGCGATGTTTTAAGGGATGCATGTACAATATATGTATTTGTTGGTGTGTGTTTTTTATTTTTTTATTTTTTTTACTTTTAACATGCAAGATGACTCTTTTGCTCACCAAGGCTGAATTTATTTGATCACAAATACAGTAAAAATAGTATTATTCTGAAGTATTTTAAATAACTGTTTTCTATTTTAATATACACTAAAATGTAATTTATTCCTGTCATGTAAAGCTGAATTTTCACATGTCACATGATCCTTCAGAAATCATTCTAATATGCTAATTTGCTGCTCAAGAAACGTATATATCTTTATTACCAACGTTAAAAACAGTTGTGTTGTTTCACATTTTCGTAGAAACTTTGATAATTTTTTTCTGGAATCTATGATATATAAAAAAATAATTTATTTGAAATAGAATCTTTTGTAACATTATAAATCTTTCTACTGTCACTTTTCATCAATTTAATGCATCCTTGCTAATAAAAGTTAATTTCTTTCAAAAAACAAAACAAAAAATCTTACTGAACGGTCTTTTCAAGTGTCCAGTGAACACTATAAACTCATGGTTTGTCAAAATTGTATCTAGTAACTTCTGATCTTGACAATACATTGAACAGATTATAATTCTATCCCTGAAGGCCTTGTTTTCATTCACATCCAATTAAATATGGCAACTATGATGAATGTCTGTTTTACCTACACAAATCTCTCTCTTCCTTCCTTCCACAGGTCTTACTGTGAATATCTGGAGGAGTTTCCCCTGCAGGCCCTGCCCCAGCTGTCTGCTCTATCTGGACGGCCCCTTTCAGATCATGGTCTTCTGGTCTTGGTCATGCAGTATGGACTGAACCGGACTGATATGCTAGGACCAGGTCGAGCTGAGTCAGAATGGACTAAAGCCTGGATGTCCAACTTCCTCCATCCGGTCCTGTACTACTACAACACACTACCTACAGGTGAAAAGCTGTTCCAATATGTTCTGTTGATTTCTATATAGTGGATACGGTACAAAGTAATTTGTATGTGTGTTTGAGATTGGGATGTTGTTTAGAAAATATGTTGGACTTTCTGTTGATATTCTATCAAAATCACTGGATAAAATACTGCAATATTAAAATAAGTGTGCTCTATGTTTCGATAGAGAAGGATATGAGACAGCGTCCAGTTGGCTGGCCACTACCACGACCTGAGGCCATTCATCACATGGTTGAGGACTTTTTAACTGAATGGGATCAGCCCATATCACACAGCCAACCTCTCAGACGCTTCCTCGAGCACTGCTTCCAAACTGACCTCAGGGCCTTTTATGCTGGTCAGTACAGAAATGCCCTTCTCAGTCATTGGGGAACTTTTTGAGTGCCAATAATTTAAAAAAATAAAATGCTGTATTTTAGAACGTTCTATTCGTCAAAGATTCCAGAAAAATGTATCAGTTTCTACTATAACGATATTATCAATATTGCGATAAAGTAAAACTGTCTTGATATTATTGTGGTCATATGACGATATGAAACGATAGGTCTTCCGGGCAAAAAGTGTAGTTTTTAAAATATATTTGTTTTGGGCCATTATGCTTTGGCACAGTAACTTATCTGTCAAACGAAATCAAACCGAAAGGACAATATGCCTGTTTTCACTGAAGCTGGAGTTTTAATTCAAAATAAAAGCTCTACTGCCATTTGCATCAAAATAAAAACTTAAAAGTGCAGCATGAATTGCTGACATCTAATGGTTTAAATGCAGTCCAAATTCAAAATATCTCTTTTAAGTGTAGAAATTAGGAAAGAAGTAGTGTAATTTCCCTACTGTAGTGTAAATATACCTATGAAATATAAATTTTCATTTATTTTACAGTGCAATTGTTTTACAACATATGGCTACTACTGTCATTGTTGTTATTTTTATTATTATATTCTAATTAGTTTGGCTTCCTAAAACACCAGTGTGAATGTAATTTAGACTGAGACAGTATATCACAAATAAAAAGAGGGTTGAGTTCCCTTTAAAGTTCAGGTACAAGTCAATTCACTTTTTTCTGACTTAAGTTTTCTTAGTTAAAGACATGGATTGGAGCTCTTAATTTTGAACTCTCAAAGTGTATTAGATAGAATAATTTAACTTTAAAATGTAAAATGTTTATTTTTCCCCAATTCTTCATTTGTCTTTTTTTCTTTTTAAATATTGCAATAAATATCATATTGTGCGATTTTGATATCATTACACCCCTAGTTTCTACAAAAATATGGAACAGCACAACTGTTTTCAAAAGTGATGATAATAATAATAATAATAATAATAATAATAATAATGTGTTTCTTGATCAGCATATTAGAGTGATTTCTTAAGGAATATTGTTACTGAGAAGATTTGCCAGTTATTTACTACACTGTTATTACAGTTATTTTAAATTGTGATAATATTATACAATATTACTGTTTTTACTGTATTTGTGATTAAATAAATGCAGCCTTGGTAAGCAAAAGAGACTTTTTAAAAAAAACATGAAAAATCATCATAGAGAAGTACTTTTTGCAACTGTTCTTGCAGGACTTCATCATTTATTATGTGCCTCTGTGTGTCCTTTTTCTTCAGAATCCTGTTTCCTTCTGTCCCTCACCAGTCGTACTCCACCCCTCTTCTGCCGTCAAGGTTATTTAAGAAAGCAGGGCATTGTGGGAAACAGCCACCTATGGCAGCATGCCCGTGAGGCAGGACTCATGGCTTATTATCAGGGAGATATTATGCCCGACGGTGACACTTCAGTACCTGAATACCTGAAACATGCTGGCGCTGCAGTCGTTTCAACTATGAACTTTGACCTTTGAGAGGCATTAACACTAATGGTACCAAAGACCAAATCTCTTCTGCTAAAATCGTGTTCATCTACCTCCCATCTCTCATGGAATTGACCTTATAAGTTTACATGCATTTCCATAGAAAACATCCCACATCTAGCACCCTGAGACTATGATCAAACATACAGTGAAGTTAAATATATATTACCTTGCCATAGTTTTTTATAATAGCTTTATATACTGTTTTATGGTGTTGGGTTTGGTGTTGCAATACAATGCATAACTTATATTTTTATACAACTGTTAAAGGTATAAGAAAAGTATTTTTCTTGGTTGACATGCATGTACTTTTATTTATAACTACAATAAATTAAAGACATCCTATCTCAATAATTAATTTCATAAAGGTGTTTAAAGGTGTTATATATTTATATATATTTGGCATTGTAGCGTAGAAACGTCATTTACGAACTTAACAATGTTTTGTTATAGAAAAGGCTGAAATACTAGAAAGAGTTTAACTCTTAACATTTAATATTTGTCTTATTTGTTCTCAGAGAAAACATAACATACAATTTCAGTCAGTTTTGTTTGTGTGTATAATGCTGTTAAAATGAGAGCTGAGCATGTTCTGAGTTCCTGATTGTAATCCAGATTAGGAAATATTATACACCCATTTTTAGCATGTGAATTGCTAAATTATTTAAATATATTTTTACTTTGACATTTTGAAGCCCTTGTGTAAGTTTACTGAGGCCCCCTAGTGGGGATTACATGTGTAAATAAATATAGCTAACATAAATAAAATAATGAATAATTTAAATCCTAATCTTTGTTTTCATAAAATAAAAAAATGTAAATCAGAATTCACATTTTCTAGAAATGACGTACGTATTTTTACTACGTTATTACTATACGTTCTCTGATTGGACGAGGGCCTTAACAACATCGATGTTGATTGGCTGTTTAGGACACGATGAATGCAGACTAAGCAATCCAGACGTGTTTTACTAAAAACAAGCGCAAAACATTGAAACAGCGCCATTTTGGCTCAAACGGACTCAGAGTTCAGTGCTTGTTAGAACACGGAACGGTTTGTATTCAACATTACAAAATTAAATTGCAATGAACAGAAAAGCAGCGTATCTTTATTTCAAAACCTGGCTGGAAATGCAGTCTTGAAGAATGCCGCTTGTGTAACAATGCTGCGTTAGGTTTGTGCAACAGATACAGTATTTACATTCTGACAATTACATGCTGACATTAGTCCAGTAACGTTAAACGCCTTCTATAAAAATGGACGTGTCGAGCCCACTTGTTGCAGCAGCCGCGTCGGATGGCGACCGGTCCGGTTCGGAGGGAGAGTTCACGGTAGCGAACGGAGCTGCTGTGAGAGACGGCGAGAAACGGGAGGATGAGGCGCCGATGGAGGCTGCAGGTGCGGTCGGGTTCAGTATCTCGCGCCTGGACACGCTGAGCGCGCTGAGACTCAACCGAACCCGACCGGCGGCGGACACCGAGCTCCGGTACCTGCACTTGTTATGGAAGCCCGGCGAACTGCTGCAGGCGGGACGGAGCTCGCCGGGCAAGATCACATCGAGCAGGGTGAGGCGGCTGGGAAGAGCTCGGAGGAACATGGGGCCCATTGGAAAAGACCTGTATGGTGTGTGCATGAACATTTACATGTCATTTATTAAATGTAACACACACACAGTAGTGGCCACAATTATTACAACAGTATTTTCACCAGATAAAAAAATGGTTTCAAGTCATTTATTTCTATCTTTTGCAGCAGTGTGTCAGTAGGAAATATTCGTTTACATTTCCAAACATTCATTTCGCCATTAATTGTAATAATCCAGTGAGACTTTTGTCTGACAACACAGAGATCTGATCTGATCATCATCCAGTCTGCCTGGAATGACATGAAGGAACAACAAACTGAGACAGACTCAATCCAGAAGAACTGTGGAGAACAACATCTCCAAGAGGCTTCAAGAAACCTACCTGCACAACTGCCTAAAAAAACTATGCGCAAGTGCACCGAGGGCAAAAGCTGCTTTAAACGCAAAGGATGGTCACACCAAATGTTGCTTTAGTTAATAGATGTTAATTGATAAAGAAAATGTACTTATGACATTATTTTTTACAGCATTTTTACACAAGTGCCTAAAACTTTTAGTAGTACTGTAGATTTGCAGGTAGGTTTCTTGAAGCATCTTGGAGACATTGCCACAGTTCTTCTGGATTATTACAATTAATGGCAAATATATATATATATATATATATATATATATATATATATATATATATATATATATACATACACACATAAGATCATATTGTGGTAAGTTTTTGACACTTAAAATTTAATTACATTTCCTTATTTCTCTCCTTTATTTCTCTGATATATATATAATCAATTCCATATTGTTTCCTTCTCCAAGCTGTGAAGAGGCTCAGAGAAGCTGCCAACTCCAATGATATTGACACAGGTGAGAATCATCAGCGTGACAGAACAGACACTAGTAGTCACACTTGATGCCAAGATTTAGATTATAGTCGGTTCACTTTGTTTTCTAGTTCGTAGATTGCTGGAAGAGGATACTGATCCTTGTGCTGCTGATGACAAGGGCAGGACAGCCTTACACTTCTCTTCCTGCAATGGCAACGAGAGTATCGGTAAGCTCGGACCAAATCGGTTGGCATTAACGTTCCATAGTGGCATTCAATGCATGATAAGGTAATTTTATTGGCTTATTTATTGGCACCAAAAAGTCTTTAGCTACCCAAGACACAGAAAAAATATAAATATCATTGTATTGCATAATAAAATTTCAAACCAAGTGGCATTTATTTTCAAGTAACATAATGTAAGCATGAGTTTGTTTCTTCATCAGAACAGATTTGGAGAAATTTAGCATTACGTCACTTGCTCATCAGTGAATCCTCTGCAGTGAATGGGTGCCGTCAGAATGAGAGTCCAAACAGCTGTTAAAAGCATTACAGTAATCCGCATGACTCCAGTCCATCAATAATAAATAATAATTGTGATAAGTTCATCGCTAAGATGTTTTTAACCTTTTCTATCCATAATATTACTTTCTCCGATTAAAAAAAAGTTGTCTTGTCTGAATCAGGAGAGAAATAAATTATTCTAAACAAATATGTCAGTGTATTTTGATGTGAGAGGACAACAAGGGATGGGCTTTTTCATTGGAGAAAGCGTTATGATGAATTATGAACCGGAAGCCATGGTTTAAAGACGTTAATTGATGGACTGGAATGGTGTGGACTACTTTTGGACTCTCATTCTGACGGCACCCATTCACTGCATAGCATCCATTGGTGAGCAAGTGACGCAATGCTAAATTTCTCCCAATCTGTTCCAATAAAGAAACAAACTCATCTACATCTTGGATGGCCTGAGAGTGAGTACATTTTCAGCAATTTGTGAAATATTTTACACTTCCTTTTTCCATCTTTACGTTTAAAAATGTAGTTCAGTTGTTGCTGAGTTATGGTGCTGACCCAAACCAGAGAGACAGCCTTGGAAACACACCACTGCATCTGGGTAAGGATTTGCAGAAGCATAATTATGTATAATTAAATCTATGTTCAAAGCTTATGGTTAGTTAAATTGCCTTCTACAGCTGCCTGCACCAACCATGTGCCTGTCATCACAACCTTACTGCGGGGAGGTACGATTGATTATTCATCTAAATCTTATTCATCCGAGAGATTTCTGCTATTTTTTAACAAAAACAGTACCTCTAACACCATTCACAAATCTCCCCTCAGGTGCCCGTGTTGATGCTCTGGACCGTGCTGGAAGGACTCCTCTTCATCTTGCCCGTTCGAAGCTCAACATCTTGCAAGAGGGAGACTCACGTAGCCTAGAAATCCTCAGAGGAGAGGTCACACAGGTGATTATTTCACTTCATGCACATTACATAGAGTTTGTGGACACTGACATTCATGCTTCTTGTGAATATTTCTACTATGAAGGTTATTTGGGGTAAAAGCTTCTGCCAAATGCATAATGTAATTTAATGCAATGACTACTAGTTAAACACGAGATGGGCTGATAAGGTTTATATAATGTGCCCTGCCCACACTTTTCTTATGCTCTTGTTGTACATGCTCATATATATGCTATAATGCAAAAATGACCCAGTGATCTCTGAATATGTCTGTAGATAATTCAAATGCTCCGGGAATATCTGAATATAATGGGACAGAGTGAAGAGAGAGAGAAACTGGAGCACATCTCGAACCAGCTGCAGAACACCCGCACCAGAGAACAGGTAAAACAGCTGCTGAGTTCAGTACTCATTCCCTTTGATACTTTAAAGACGACCTTTTTCGTTTTGCATCTGCACCCTGTAAAGCCTGGCATATAAAATATTAATATATTTTTTAAATGGAACCATTATTATACCTTTAGCTATATAAAAAAAAAATCTAAAAACAGAAAAGCATTTGTGTGTTTATTTGTTTGAGCATCATATGGGATACATCAGGCTTTTATGGCTCATATAGTATGATAATAGGAGAATGTAGCTCATAGTTGCAGAGAAAAAAAAACTGTTATTCAGAGGCCCAAAATGAGCAAAAATATGTCAGTTGCTGATTTTTATACAGCCAAAATTAAGATGGAATTCGTATAGCTTGTAATGTAAATCAATGAGACCTTTATAACAGTATAACAGACTACATAGTATGCGTAAAAATATCAGTTGTCACTATATATCCTGTATGTCTTGGTAAGATTATATTTAAATGCTTAGTTTTATGTTTAAGGCTCTGTAGTTTTTATTGTGGGAATCATGCAGGTCATGATGCGTGATGTGGCATATTTCATGCTCACATTTTAACATGATTTTTCTAAAAGATGTATGGATAATCAAGTAACCTGAGTCGCTTCAGTCCAGTACGTGTTCATTGTCAATATATTGTATAATGGAAAATGTACCACTGAAGGGGGCATTTAGAATTAAACAAAGTCCTTTTCTTGCTTAAAGTATAAACTATCAGTCAGACGACAGATATGTTACAGTAGGTGTTAATTCTACAGTTTTGTGTGTTTGATATCACTGTAGCTTTTGGACATAGTTAGTTATTCTTTCATGTGATCCACAGGTAGACGAGGTGACGGATTTACTGGCCAGCTTCACGTCTCTCAGTATTCAGATGCAGAATATGGGAGACAGGTAGAGATGGATGGAAGAAAAGACGTGAGAGGATGAGACAACTGTGGGTTTTATTGGGAAAACAGGAGAAACTATTTATATATGACATGCCTACATATACAACACAACTGTGTAATAACAGTTATTTAAATCCAACTTTGACTAAGGAAAATTATAAATTGCCTTTATTTTATTTTTCTTCCTGAAACATTCTCATTCCTTTCTGTTATGCCTTTATTGTAGCCTGTTATGTCACAGTTTACTGTATATTCATTTTTGTAAGTGACTGAAAGACAGCCAAATAAATGGCATAATGCCAAGAGTGTACTGTCATCATGTCTTTGAATCAACGACGTTGCAAAATTAACAGGAAAGTATAAGCTGTGCGTTTTCAAATCGCTTTTATATGGTAAATATTACTAATGCTAATGTTTAATGTCAGTTTTTGGTTGTAAAAATGGGGGCTTTCATTATTGTGATACACTCTCCGGTCTCAAAGTCCCTCCTCCTCGTCTCTGGCTGCTTTTGTTGTTGACTCCCAGCAAAGATGGCGTCGCGCGCCAACTAAACCCACATTCAACCCGAGGTAATATTTCACTCATTATTGCGCAAAACTTCTAATATCTCCACACGAATCGAATGCATTCCGTGCCATTTTTGCAGTACTGTAGAAACCCATAAAATTGCATGGTGGGAACGCACCGTTAATCGAGTTGTAACCCGATACCGGCCTATATGCACCGCAGCCGCGGGACTGAGCGCGCTGGACGATCCGGCAGAGACGCGCGACACGTCCGCAGCTGCTCAAATCCTCTTGAGCTGAACCAGGGAAGCGCTGGAACCTGATGAAGAGAGGGGAAGGGGGTGTGTGAGTGTGCATTTCTTCGAAAGTAGGCGGGAAATGTGCAATAATGAGTGTTGAGGCTGATCTTGTTGGGATTCCTGCAAATGTCACCAGCAGCTTGACTAAAGTTGTGGCTGGAGGAGAGCTGATGTGTGCTGCAGATCCTGATCTGTCACTAATGAGTGTGTGTGCTTTCTGTAGCACATCTTCAGAGTTGCTCAACGCTTCTGCGTGCAACGTTATTGCAATTAGAAGAAATCTTTTAGTAGAATTGGAAGATGAGGCGACTTAATTGTATTTTTCTGATGAGTTTGGTTTTCTCTGTAGTTTTTTTTCCTGTATTAGTGCTTATTTAGTTTTATATATTTAATGTTAAGCATTATATGGCATTCAAACGAAAACTTAAATTTAAGTCAGTTTGTATAGCAATTTTTACAATACAGTTGTTTGTCTAATAAAATGCTCTTTTGAATGAGAATGCGACTTCACCTAAAAATGAAAATGTACTCACTCTCAAGAGTTTTTTTTTCTTTTCTTTTCTTTTCATCAGAACAGGTTTGGAGAAATTTAGCATCACATCACTTGCTCACCAGTGAATGGGTGCCATCAGAATGAGAGTCCAAACAGCTGATAAAAACATCACAATAATTCACATGTAATCCATATGACTCCAGTCTATCAGTTAACGTCTTGTGAAGTGAAACGCAGTGTTTAAAAAAACAATTGCATCAAGATGTTTTTGACTTTAACTCCGCTTCCAATTAAAAATAGCATCTGTCAATACTATTGCTTTCTTCAGTGAAAAAGTCACTTAATCATGAGAGAAATATACACAGATCAAGGACCATTTACAAGCAAAACAGTCCAAAACAGAGCTAAAGCTAAAGACTTTTTCACTGGATGAAGCGTTATTATGGATCATGGACTATAATTTAAAGTTAAAACGCCTTTATGATGTATTTGTTTCTTACAAAATCTTCTCACTTCATAAAATGGTGGACTGGAGTGGGTTACTTATGGATTATTGTAATGTTTTTATCAGCTGTTTGGACTCTCATTCTGACGGCACCCATTCACTGCAGAGCAGGGATACTCAGATCTGGCTTGCGAGATCCACTTTCCTGCAGAGTTTAGCTCTAACCCTAATCAAACACACCTGAGCATTGGATGTCTTCAGGATCATTAGAAAATCACAGGTAGGGGTGTTTGATCAGGGTTGGAGCTAAACTCTGCAGGAAAGTGGATCTCGCAAGCCAGATTTGAGTATCACTGCTGCAGAGGATCTATTGCTGAGCAAGTGATGCAATACTAAATTTCAACAAATCTGTTCCAACAAAGAAACAAACTCAACTACATCTTGATGGCCTGAGAGTGAGTACATTTTCATTTTTGGGTGAACTTTTGTGTAATATACACTTTCATTGCTTAAAAAACCCCCACACAAATGCAGATTTTTCTAACAGAGGTAGAACAAGTATTAGACTAAATCGGAAGAGAAAACACTACAATATAAATAATGTTAAACAATCATATTTAATGCAGCACAATTTTACAGTCTGACATTTAGTCTACAACAAAGTAGTGCGGATAACTAGTACATACAATAGTGCAAGTTAAATTGAAACCAAATTATCAGTTATCTAACCAGGAAAAGTCATTGTAGATAGTTTGTTTCAAATTAAGTGTTTTTAGACTGAACTTGATGACTTGAATCTGTTCTTTTGCACTAGAATCACAAGACTGACCAATCCCACCCGAAGGACTAGTATTGACCATGGCTTTTGAGGAGATAAAGAAGAAAGGAATGATGGGTAATGATGATTGTCTGACAGAAGCACCATGACACACTCAAACATGTCCAATCAAAACCTACTGTGCAATCTGGTTTTCTTTGTAGATATTTCAGGGATGGAAGGAGAGGTTGGTCTTGTTGCGGGTCGCAGCCAAAGAGAGAAGAGGCGCTCGTATAAAGATCTGTTGAGAGAGGAAGAAGAAATCGCAGCGCAGGTGCGCAAAACCTCCAAGAAACACCACAAGGTAACAGCAGGGAGTTACGGTAACATCCAACATCAAGTTGCATCATATCAACAAGTGGTTGACAAGAATCCATTGATTGTCATCCATTGATTTATCAGCATACATGTATATTTCATAACTGTGTTGTGTGAGAAATAATACCAGTAATAACCACAAAAGCTGTCGGTAGACTCTAATGACATTAATAAACACGCAAACTTGATGTTTTGTTACCTAAGTAGATATGACTTCTGGTCTGAGAGGGATTTGGACCTGTGTTTTTCCCTCTCAGGCCACTTGTCATCGACTCATGCTTAGGGATGCTGTGATCAGTGGGCTGATAATCACTTCCTGTGACTCGACTGGAAATCTCTGAACTGCCCGGTCAACCTAAATCGGCAAAACGTTATCTACTTTAAGATGTTAGCATTACTTTCATGCCATCACCAGTGTAATAAGTGTTGAGGAAAGATGAAAAATGTATGGTGCTCTCCGTAAAGTGCAATATTAATGTGTGTTAAAAAGTGGAATACACTTTAGACATCTGTTTTAAATGACTTCAGATTAAACAGCATTAACAGTAGTAGCTAACAAATATCACTGGCATCCAACAAAATGAAAAGGAAGGGAAAGTAGACTTCCTTTTAAAGCTTTGGAGTCATTTGGAGTTGTAAATTATTTAGTGCTGTCAAACGATTAATCGCATCCAAAATAAAAGTTTTTATACTGTGTATATTTATTATGTATATATAAATTCAAACTCGTGCATGTATATATTTAAAAAAAAAGTATGTTTATATATTAAATATATTTATATATAATATAAAATATATAAGAGTATAAACATGTAAATATTTTCAAAATATATACTGAATGTGTGTGTATTTATTTATACATAATACATTTACACAGTACACATACATTTATTGTGTAAACAAAAACTTTTATTTTGGATGTGATTAATCGCGTGTAAACATTTAACAGCACTATTATTATTATTGTTGAAAACAGTTGTGCTGTTTAATGACATTTTTAGGATATTTTGATGAATAAACGGTTTAAACAAACAGCATTAATTTAAAATATAAATTTTTGTAATATTATCAATGTCTTTGCTGTCACTTTTGATCAGGTTAATTCATTTCTGTTGAAAGTATTAATTGCTTTAAAAAAATCAAAATCTTACTGACCCCAAATGGTAGAGTAATTATAAATAAATCCAATGTGCAATATTTAGATATTATAGTAGTGCATTAAATATCATAATGATATAAATTGAGTAAAAATTTCACAAATGAATTATTGAATAGGTACAAAAGCTCATATTATGTTTAATTATACCCATACATTATTTTTATTAGCCTTGTAGGATAAGGCTTTTCTTCATAGGTTTATGCATTTTAGTGCCTATAATCTTTTGTGTAAGCCTTCTTGTTTATATAAGGCCTATTAAAATGTTCTGTATTCCGCTTCAGATTAAGTAAAAAGCCTTTTATTAGTCTGTAAAAAGCCTGATCAGAGCATCCCTACTCTTCCCGTTGTAGGTGTAGTTGTAGAGCAGTAGATCAATAACCATATGTGGATTGTTTCTTCACTAACATTATTTTTCGGACACACATCATGCCTGTTTGAACGTGCACTGTTGTCTTTTTAGGATTCTGACCTTTTCCTATTAGGAGGAGATTCTCACAAGAAAAAAAAGAAGCACTTAAGTGATGACTACTATCACAGAGGTGAGGAGGTTTGTCTTCTTCAAAAACTGGTCATTGTAGTCCTTTTCATTTCTTTTTTATTTTTACATTACTTTTATGTGTTATATTTTTGTTTCTAATATAATATATTAGATATAATATGAATTAGTTAAATTGATAGTTCACCGAAAAATGGAAATTCTGTCATTAATTACTCACCCTCATGTCATTCCAAATCCGCAAGACCTTTATCATCTGAACAAAAAATTAACATATTTTTGATGAAATCCGAGAGCTTTCTGACCCTCCCAGAGACAGCAACACAACTGACACATTCAAGATTCTTGTTGTTATGCAACAAGAACTGTTGTATAAAGTTATTTTTGTATTCTTTGCGCACAAAAACTATTCTCATAGCTTCATAAAATTATGGTTGAACCACTGTCACATGGACTATTTTAATGATGTCCTTACTACCTTTCTGGGTCTTGAACGTGGTAATTGCTGTCTATGCAGGGTCAGAAAGCTCTCAGATTTCATAAAAAACATCTTAATTAGTGTTCCGAAGATGAACGAAGGTCTTACGGGTTTGGAACGACATGAGGGTGAGCAATTCATGACATAATTTTCATTTTTAGGTGAACTATCCCTTTAATGTCTAAGCAAATAATATTTAGAATCAATTTTGTGATTAAATGCAACACAAATCACTGTCTGCAGTGAATGCAGATCTTCACATTGCACTATATATTTCTGTTTCTATATTATTGTATCTATATATTTTATATTTAGCACAAATGCTTTTTGAGTTAATATATCGAAGTTATATAATTTTGCACTTTTTTTCATTTCAAAAATTTTCAAAAAGCAACCCTCACTGAATCAAATATGATTTTGGATTTTTAACTCTCCCCACAGACCATCACAGCTCCAGTCAGCCGCCCCACAAGAAGAAGCGCAAGTCTTCAGAGCGCTCGCCCTCCCTCTCCTCCTCGTCGTCCTCTCACCCGTCCCACTCCACAGACACGGCCATGGGCCTCCTGGAGGCCATCACCTCCCCGCTGGCCACGGGCTCCGACCCCATTCCTCAACTCCACAAAAAACCTTCCTACCCTCCCCAAGCCTCCTCACACTCCTCTAAAGACCGCAAACGTGAGGGCAGCTCCAAGAGCAGCCACTCCTACTCGCACTCTCGTCCGCCTGGCTCATCTTCATCTAAAAAGCATTCCTCCTCCTCAAAGTCACTGCTGTTCCACGGAGGAGCTGGGAAAGGAGAGCCGCTGACGCTCTGTGAAGCTGAAGGCCTCAAGATGAAGCTCATCCTTTCCTCAAAAGAGAAGAATGAAGGTGTAGGGATGAATGAGGGATTCTCCTTTCCGGTACATTCTTCTTCCTCTTCAGGTGTTGTAGGCCATCATTCGTCCTCCAGCTCGAAGAAAGGAGGGATAAAGAAGGAGAAAGACAAAGATAAAATTATGTCGAAGCCACCAAAGAAAAAGCAGCACAGCCGAGAGCCGTTGCCTGTTGTGGGGAAAGAGGTAGAGGTCGTGGGTGAGTAAGAACTGTATTTATCAGTAGCTATGTTTCCATCCAAATTTACGAATTAAACTTATGTGCAAAATTGGAATATCGCATAAAACATTTGCAAATAAAGCACCGTTTCCCTTCAGGAAGTTGAAGAGAACAAAATCATCACTTCCTGATTAACTTGCGCTAAATATCACAAAGAAAATCTAAATTTGCTGCAGTAGGAGAAGGCACTGTATATAATAATTTGTGTATACAATAAATTACAAGCTTCAGAGCACGCTGATGAAATGGAGTCAATGTGCAATGAGATCGGTCCATTGGTTGGTCCAGTTTTATGCTGTCCCACCGCAAAGTCACATGTCGTTTTTTATGCACATTTTTTGAATTTATGCACATCTTGGCGTTTCCATCCAGTGTTTGTTTATGCGATATCCCAAAATGCGCATAAAATAGGTGGATGGAAACATAGCTAGTTTCTTTATGATTAAAGATAGACCTGTTTTTTACGTTTTGGTTTAGTCTTTTCTTTAATATCAGGTCTACTGTAAAATCTTTCAAGGAAAGCACCCAACAATTGTATTCACATGTAATAAAATTTTGGAAAATTACAATATTTAATAATTATGAATTAAAATAAAACCCTCAGGCATTTACCACTAATGTACAAATGTTCTGGTTTTGTTTGCACTGAAGTTGTGTTTATTTTCTGCATGAATGAGACATACTGTATTAAGATCATCATCTAAGCCTTAACGTGAATGTATTGCAGCATTAAATGTGTGTGTTTGTGTTAATCAGGGCATTACGGCGGGTCTTACGGCGGCATGGGAGGAGACAGCTCATCTTCAGGAGGAGAACTAGAGGCTGGCGAGCTGGTGATTGATGACTCCTACACCCATCTTTCTAAAAAGAAGAAAAAGAGCAAGAAGAGCAAAAAGAAAAAAGATAAAGACCGAGACCGAGAGAAAGGATCCAGGGAGAAGAAACATAGCAAAGGAGGAAGTGGAGGGAAGAAAAGCTGTCCAAGTGAGACATGTTTCACTTACTTTAAAGCTAATACTGATTGGTTGGTATTGTCATTTTGTCATTGTTACATAAAATTGAATTTAACTCTGCAAAACAGGTGATCAGTCTAGAAGCCACTCCCACTCTCACAGCTCAACCAATCACAGCTCTTCTGGTGGCATGTACGCTATAGCTCCACCGACCTCATCCCATCACCATCAAAGCATTGAACTGGTGGGTGAGAAGAAGAAAAAGAAGGAGGAAAAGGACAGAGACAAGGACAAGGTAAATTAAATCACTTCCCAACACCGGTGGAAATGCCTTGACTGGTTTGATTTTATCATTAATTAATGTTCTGTACATCTTGTCAGCCGAAGAAGAAGAACACGACAGCCTATCAGGTGTTCTGTAAGGAGTACAGGGTCAATATCAACGCGGAGCAGCCCGGATTAGGTGAGTGCTGTTGTTCTGTGCTCACCTGCCAATCATCTGTGCTGTTTCACGATTGGTTGAAATTTTGTTCTTTTTTTCACCTCAGTCTTCGGGGAGCTGAGTAAGAAACTCGCAGAGGTGTGGAAACAGCTGCCTGAAAAAGACAAACTGGTGAACACTTTTTACCTTTGCTTTCAGATAAACAGTGACTTAAAGGGGAAGTTGAAAAGGATATGAAAATTGTACTTTTGCTTAGTCACCCTCAAGTTGTTCCAAACCTGGATGAATTTCTGTCTTCTGATGAACACAAAGAAGATATTTTGAAGAATGTTGATAACCAAACAGTTGCTGGTAGCCACTGACTTCCATAATATTTATTTATTTGAGTAAATCGAGACAGAATCTACATTCCTGTGTGAACTATCCATTTAATAACCGCAATTTAATGCTGGTTATGCTAATAAAGTAGCCAGTGTTATTTTGCTGTTATTTATTACTGAAGTATTTATTAATAATTTGAATGATCTTTTATATTTTGAATTAATTGAATTCAATAATTTTATAGTTTAAAGTTTTAGTAATTTTGTAATGTGCTTTTGCCCTTTTTTATAATTTTTTAATCATTTATTTCTAGTTTTTCAATTTTAAGTTTTTCGACTAATTATTTGTTAAATTTTATTTCAGTTACTGAAAATAATGAAATAACAAGTAAAATGGGTTGTTTCGTGTTTAAGTGCTTGAACAAGTTCTTGAGCAGTGTTTTGTAATTTCAGTCAGTGGTGGGACGGTGATGCATACAACCTCTTTTTGTCTCTTCTCTCTCACACCAAAGGTTTGGAGACAGAAAGCTCAATATCTCCAGCACAAGCAGAATAAAGCTGAAGCTATGACGGTCAAGCGGAAAACTTTAACAACCTCAGACAGTAAAAGCAAAGGTGAAGCTGATCAGTTTATACAAAGTTCTGTCGTGAATCTCTTGATGGCGCAGGTTCTAACTCAATCTGATATAATCTCATCATTACTCACATGCCGCAGCTGATCGGTTCTTTTCATATCAGCAGCCAATGAGCTTGTTGATCAACATTCAGATACTTGGCTAGTGGTTGCTGTAGCAGTTGCAGCATGCTTCAGAAACCCTCCACCTTCCCCAGCTCCACCTGTCTAGATCTGCTACAGCGTGATCATATACAATTTCATATATGTTATGTGTACAGCAACAATATTTTCTACATGCTCACAGCAGCATGTTGTGGATGTATTGGCAGCAGCATAACAGATCTATTCCGCCAAGACCAAACACATTAACATAGTTATGTATATTACCATGCTAAACTCTCCAAGAGTTGTCATGACAGAATTCCAAGTTACCTATCTTATAAATTTCATTTTTACACCTGCATCAACTTTTTTTTTTTTGAGTCATTTCTTGAATATCCCTCCTTATGTGTGTATCTCAGGCTCAAGTAAAGCTGTCAGTTTAGGGGTGGGACTGGCCCCTCAGGGCCGCTCGTCTTTGGGTACGTCGTTGTCTCCGGCGCGGGTACCTGATGTGGATCCCATAGATGCAGCAGCTCACCTGCAGCTGCTGGGCGAATCGCTGTCTCTGATTGGACACCGACTTCAGGAGACGGAGGTTTGTGTTGCAGACATGTCCCTTGTAGGGGCCTGTCCACATATAGATCATGTCCATAAGCATTTGTGTTTGTTCTGTAGGGGATGGTGGCGGTGTCTGGCAGTCTTTCGGTGCTTTTAGACTCTATTTTATGTGCTCTTGGTCCATTAACCTGCTTGACGGCACAAGTTCCCCAGCTCAACGGCTGTCCACGCAACATCCTGGTGAGACACATTCACACTACAGTTTTTTTTATTTTATTTTATCCAAAACCATTACAAAATTTCCTATTTGCAGTTGATATACAAAGTGTCTGATTTCAACTCCTCACCCACTTTTTTGCAGTCAAATACTTTGGACAACATCGCTTACATAATGCCTGGATTATGAATCTCCTAAAAGGCACTTACAAGAGACTTGAGTTACATTTGGACGCATTCCCATAAGCACCAAACAGAAGACCAGTTACTTTTTTAACTTTTTCTGATCAGCGGACATTCTTAGCCTCTGACATGTTTATAAAAATAGTATTTAAAGCGTTTGTCATTTTTTTATTGTTGTAAAAAAATATCCTATTTTAGAGAACACTTTTGAAGTTTCCCCTTTTGTCTTTGTGTTTTGTTTCGATGTCTGTTTTAAGATGTGTTTGTGAGTGTGATCTAATTCACATGCTTTCATAATGTCCAAAACATTTGATGTTTTATAAAACTATGTGCAGTTTCATTTTAGGGCCAAATGTTGTTGTTTTTTTCTAATTTAATGTTGAGTTAATTTATATCAACAGCAGTTTAACTGCACTGTCATCATTTTATGTCTTACATATTGTATTTTTGTAATGCAAATGTTGTAAAAATATTATAGTTTTCAACTTTTAGCACGTTTACAGGGCAAGCGTGTATAAAATAATTTTTAAGGTGCAGTAAGTACTTTTTATACCTTAAGAAACTCATAGTTAATTTCACAAATATTTTTATAATGTTGTGAAGACCCCAACCAAATCAGTGGACAAGGTCCTCCCTCACATAACCCTCATTTATTGCACTTTTGGTTGCAGAATAACTGGTATCAAATATGCCTATGCATATTTTTTTTAGTGGCATCATTAATTGAAAAGTTTTGCTTAATGCAGTATCCAGTTCGACAGATATCAGTATGCATTAAAAAAATTACTTACTGCACCAACAATTTAGTTTACATTTAAAGTGATCTTTTTAAACAAGTGATTGTTGGTAGTTTTAGAAGATGGAGGAAAAAAGTGAGATATATTTGCATTATGTGGATTTTGCATCGACTTATTTTCATTAAATCTCAAAGACCTTAAGTGGGTTTGTTGTTATAAAAGACGTTTATAAATGAATTTTCTTTATGTACACCCCCCCCCCCCCAACCACTTAAATGTGGACATATAAGTTTGAATTTTAATGTACTACTGTAGATATTACAATTTTCTACATTTATGTTGTTCATCAAATGAAATATGATCATGTTCCATTAAAAGCATACTTTACTCAAAAATTAAAATTCCATCAAAATTAAGTCATTCTAAACCTGCATGAATTTTTTCCTTCTGTGGAACATTAAAGATATTTTGATAACCAAGCAGATTTTGTTATCGGTGAAAAAATGCAATGGAAATCAGAGGGAACTGAAACTGTTGTCATTTCTCCAAATATCTTCTTTCATGTTTCACAGAGCAAAGAAAGTAATTCAGGTGCGTAAATGATGACAGAATTAAATTTTTGGTTGAACAAACTCTTGTTTGACATCCAAAGAGTAATTTTGAAATAAAAGCAGTATGGTCTGATTTTTTTTCTTTTCTCTTTTTTTAAGTACGTTCTATAATGTAAAGTCATTCATACATGTACATTAAATATCAAATGCTGGGGTCACATTTAAAAATCAGTTCAAACAATTAACCTTTTTCTTTAATTGGTTTGCATGACTTTTTGTTAGCATTTTTACAAAGAATATCTGATTTTATTAGAATAAGTGCTGTCAATCAATTAATCGCATCCAAAATAAAAGTTTTCATTTACATAATATATATATATATATATGTACTTTGCATATTTTTATGTATATACACATACAGTATATATTTTGAAAATATGTACATGTATATATTTATATTCATATAATTTATATTATAAATGTATTTAATATATAAACATAACATTTTTCTGAAATATATACATGCATGTGTGTGTATTTATATATATACATAATAAATATACACCGAACACATATTTTATGTACACAAAAACTTAGTTTGACAGCACTAATTAGAATTCATTATTCTATTGCATGTGTTACTATGATACAAACAGGGTTATTGTTAGGTGTTAATATGTGCACATTTAAAGCCTTTTCAAGCCAGAATTTCCTGTACTGCAGCTTTTCCAAGAACATTTTGCGTCACCACAAGATTAAATTACCCACTAGAATCTCACAACAAAGGCTAAAAACTGGAAAGATTACATAACTACTGCATTTAGCATGCAAATATATTAAGTAGTGGTAACTGAATCAAGGAAGCGTGCGTGACTTCCTGTTTGTGGTTACAGTTGATAAAAATTCTGTAACACTAGCCCTTTATCCACCCAGTTCATGAAAACAGACACACCTTTTAGAAGTATCTGTAAGTAGGGGTGTGATTCAGAGACAGAGAGGAGGAAGAGGAGGAGTGTGTCCCAACAGCATCACATGTTCAGGCAGAGCCACACTGCCAGCAGTGTTTTGACTGAACAGCAGGAGGAGAAACAGGAAGTACAGAGGAGCACAGACCAGGCCAGCTCATAAGCACACGGTACACAAAAGATCAGTTTCTCACTTGAAGGTAAGCCTCTTGAGTCTGTGTTCTTTATCAGCTTTCACATAATCAAAAGCAGACATCAGTTGTTTGGTATGCCACACTGCAAGAGGAAGCTAAGCACTTACAGTACTGCTTTTTAGCTGTCAATTGAAATGTGGCAGTGAAAATGCTTCACTGCAACTGAGGTATGTGAAATGTGTTTGTGTGGCCCTTCCTCTGTGCTGCTGAGTCATCTGAATGGAATGATGTCCCCGTTTCCAAGTCAGAGCCTACTGCACAATACATTATGTTCTGTTCCCTTTCAAGCTGCAGACTATGGAGGGAAGTACGACACAAGATCAAATTCGCCAGGAAGAGAAAGACAGATCTGGAAGCAGTGATGGAGGGCAGGCAGATCTGAAGGAGAGAGGTACTAGAGGAAGTTTACTTAAGTTTCAGAAATAATGTCTGATTTGCACTACTAGCCAAAACAAACCAGCAAGGTTTTGTGGACATGCTACCTTGTTTTTGGACATTTACCATGGTAATACCTTGTTTTTTTGTAATTTTATCATGGTACTACATTGTTTCTAGAAAAGTACCATTGTAATGAATCTCTATTCTTGGTGTCTAGTATAGTACCATGGTGTTTTCTTGGAGTACCACACTGTAAGAAAAGTGAAAAGTAATTTAGATTAGCAGGCATGTTAAATAATCTTTTAATTTAGATTAATTACCACATGAAGCACATGTTTTAGGTTGCGAAACATTTTTGCAGTGCATGCAACATAATTGACGTAGTGCGATACATGAAGTCTTTGAGTAGATCCAAAGATACAAAATCTGTGGTACTATGTATGATACTAATATGGAAAAGGACTGCCCCAGTGACAGCTTTTGTACCTTTTTTCTTTTATGTAGCCTACCCTAAAAGCATCATAATTTTGTCCTTATTTTTCTTTCTCTTTAAATGACTTTCCTAATAAAATACAGAATCCCTTACTGAGATGCTCGAAACTGAGAGAAACTCTTGCTAATAGCATCTTACAGTATGTTCCTCTCCAACCACTCAAAGTAAAAAAGGCAATAATTTGATAAGCATCCTCATTAAAATGTCGGCCCACCCATTAGAAGGTGGAAGATACTTTTGGGCAGTCGTGGCCTAATGGTTAGAGAGTCGGACTTGTAATCCAAAGGTTGCGGGTTCGAGTCCGCGGCCGGCAGGAATTGTAGGTGGGGGGAGTGAATGTCCAGCGCTCTCTCCACCCTCAATACCACGACTGAGGTGCCCTTGAGCAAGGCACCGAACCCCCAACTGCTCCCCGGGTGCTGCAGCATAAATGGCTGCCCACTGCTCCGGGTGTGTGTTCACGGTGTGTGTGTGTGTGTTCACGGTGTGTGTGTGTGTGTTCACTGCTGTGTGTGTGTGTTCACGGTGTGTGTGTGTTCACTGCTCCGTGTGTGTGTTCACGGTGTGTGTGTGTTCACTGCTGTGTGTGTGCACGTTGGATGGGTTAAATGCAGAGCACGAATTCCGAGTACGGGTCACCATACTTGGCTGAATGTCACTTCACTCACTCACTCAATTCAGAAAACAGCCTTACTAAAAATAAAAATCACACTTTTATGCTGACCCACATATAGTGTAGCAATTGAGCATTATTTGTGTGTTGAAACGGGTCTAAGCATAACACACAGCCTGCTGACTGCAACAAATCTAAACTCGCAGTTTAAGTTGCATTTCTGATGTTTCATATCATGAAAGGTGTTATGTGTCAATTCAGTCTTTAGGTGGCGCTATTGCATCAGAATTCTGTGATGCACAACTAAGAAAATTGACTTTCACATCATTATATCCTGGTAATCTGTTTGTATAATGCATCATAAAGACCTGCTGTTTTAAGTAGTAAGTTCAATTTAAATGTTATGTACTAAGTACACACACAATTCACGTTTGATCTGTTTTTATCTTAATAAAACGACTACTTCAGACATTTCTTATTTATGTTTAGCATTCATTTTAACCTATTATTATGATGTAGCCCATTAATATTTGATCTAAAAATATATTTTTTATATATAAAAAAAAAAAAAACATTTTTGTATCGCTATGCACATTTTATTCTTTTCATTGCTTGTTTCTTTTCGTTTAGTCAGGTCTGGTGCTACAGGACCAGTTTATTTATCTTGGTTTTTAGGAAGTCAAACCCATATGTGGAATTACAAGCTCTAATATTTGTGTGGGGGAAAAAATGATTATTTTCATTGAGATATCAAGCTGTTGTGCTTGTGAAACATGATTTTCCACTTAAATAGGAAAAATATGAAAATTGCTTTTTCTTTGCTTTGGTAAACCCAGATTTGTATGAGTTTGTCACACCATTAACTGACATTGATCAAAAACTATTTCTTCTTTAAACATTAAAAGGCAATCAATAAAACATTATATTTCGAATTCTGAATAAAGAACAGTACTTTTTGCATGTTTCATATGTTACAACAAATCAGCTGGTATTACTCAATAATAGATTATACAAATAGATTATCCAAGCTATTAAAATTTTTTTTTTTTAATTATATTGAACCAACATCATACCAAGTCAATGCTCACTCAGAGATCAATAAAACTGTCAGTCAAGCAGATAGTCAAGCATGTTCAGTTTAATTGTTTATTCAAACCAATTTGGCAACATAATCAGTATCAAATACAGGGCCGGATTGACCTCAAATTGTGACATAGGCAAAATAAATGTTTGCTGTCGGCTGGAAACCTCCTATTGGTAGCTGGTATCGTGGCTTTATTGTATACAGATACATTTATATAAATGGTAACACTTCACAATAAGGTTCAGTCGTTAACATGAACTAAGAATGAACAATACTTATCTTAATGTTAATCTCAACATTTACTAATGTATTATTAAAATCAAAAAGTTGTTAACATGTTAATGCACTGCGACATGAACGACTGTATTTTCATTAACTAACATTAACAAAGATGAATAAATACTGTAATAAATGTATTTTAATATAATACTGTAATAAATGTATTTTATTATAATACTGTAATAAATGTATTTTATACATTGTATGCTCATGTTAGATAGCCTAATCCATTAGCTAACATTAATGAAATCGTATTGTATAGTGTTTCCACATGTATAGGCCTACAGATAGGCTACGTTTATTATCATTGCATGTGTCATTATATTAATAATATTACACATTTCAAGTTCAAATACGAAGCTTTTGACCAGCGAATGTTTTTTTTTTTTTTCTGATCGTGTCCCGTTTTCCCCAGTTTTCTGTCATTATGTGGGCGTTCAGTTTTTTCTGTTATTTGGTAAAAGCATCACATTATGAAAGATTCAGTGCCTCGCACGAGCTGTTTGGCTGTGGCTTGACAACAAATACTAGACTAAGAAACTCTTCTCCGCTGCTCAAATACAAAAAAAAAGCATTAGCCTTTATAAATAGTGTTTTTTGAGTAAAGAAAGCGCTGTACTTATTCAATCAACAGTTCTGTATTTACCTCCAGACAGCAAACAAGCTGAGATGCTCTAAAATGCACTTCTTTGACGAGAGAGGCGGGAGGAATCATGAGGTTTGATTGACAGGTTGAGGAGCCAATGGCGTTACGAGCTTTAGTGTGTGTGTCACTTTTACTGATCCAGGATCAGTGATCCGTAGCAGTTATATTTCTGATATGAGCTCGAGTTTCACAATGCTTTCTTTGGATAATGTAACGTTAGCTTTTGTTGACGCTACCGGATCCAAAAAAGAGCTCAGCTACTGAAAAGCAGTTTGATTCAGAAAGCAGCGACGCTACTGAGAAATGTATTAAACTAGTAGCGCCACTAAGTTACTTGTAGCGACTGCCCAACACTGCAAATATACTATATGAAATACTAAGATTTTAAAATAAAGCTCAAAGTAAAAATTTAAAATTAATTTGCAATGAAATATAAATTTCATTTTTTAATATGCCATTATTGTAAAGAAATTGTGATATTGAATTAACCCTCATAAATCCAGTAACATAACTTGAGTCTTTTTATTTTTTTTCCATTTATTTATTCAAAACTAAATCTAAAATGTAAATAAATCACATGTTCTAATATAATTTGTGTAAAAAAGTGGTTTCTTTGTAACTCATGTCTGTCTTTAATAACACTCTGTTTCTGTCTGTGGTTGTAGAGTTGAGACTGGTGCTGCTCGGCTCAGCGGGTGCTGGGAAAAGCAGTGTGGTCAATGCCATCCTGGGCGGCCCGACATCTGAGTCCGAGTGTACAGGCCCCGAGACACCAGCCACCGACTGTCAGAAGAGATGCGTGACGCTGGCAGGACGACAGGTCAGCTCTCACTTAAAACTCAGAAAGACCATACTTTCACATGCATTCACATGATTTCCTAGTATGTGACTATAGCATTTCCTAAAATGAGTTATTTTCTCATTATATTCACATTTATGTGTATACATGCCATAAACCTTAACAGTAATTGTGCAAATTTAACTGACTTTAAGCAAACTTTAACTAGAAATTAATGTTATCTCAATTTATATTTGCCTACTAAATCTTAAAAAATATTTGTCTACAAAACCTTTGATTCAAAAAGCGAAACAATTTAAAAAAAGATCATACATTTGAGCATAATATTTACAATACAGTTACATTTGGTAACATTTTTATTATGCTATAATTATATATAATTATAGTTGTTAAATATTATTATAGTTATAAACTACATTAGTTAACATGAACTAACAAAGAAAATTACTTCTAAAGCACGTCTAAAGCAGTTAATAGTAATTTCAACATTTACATTATTAAAAACTAAAATGTTATGTAAATTCATGTCAGGTAAATGCTCACCTGACATGAATTAACAATGAACTGTTGTATTTTTATTATCTAAGATTAACAAATGATGAATAAATAATATAACATGTATGGCCTAATGCTTGTTAATGTCATATGTGACCCTGGACCACAAAACCAGTCATAAGTGTCAATTTTTCAAAATTGAGATTTATGCATGATCTGAAAGCTGAATAAATAAGTTTTCCATTGATGTATGGTTTGTTATGATTGGACAATATTTGTCCGAGATACAAAAAAAAATACTGAGAAAAATCACCTTTAAAGTTGTCCAAATGAAGTTCTTAGCAATGCATATTACTAGTCAAAAATGAAGTTTTGATAGATTTGCAGTTTTTATAAATTTACAAAATATCTTCATGGTCTGAATAAAACATCTTTACTTAATATCCTAATGATTTTTGGCATAAAAGAAAAATCAATCATTTTGACCCATAAAATGAATTTTTAGCTATTGCTACAAATATACCCATGCGACTTAAGACTGGTTTTGTGGTCCAGGGTCACATTTAGTGAATTAACAGTAACTAATGGGGCCTTTTTGCAAAGTCTTACCAAATATATTATAAATAAAATATTCAATATTTTATAAAAATGATTATAAAATATGTATGTGCAATTGAAAGTGGCCTAGTGTTACCTACAGTTAAACTAATAAACTACATTACACCTTGCACTTAAACACCTCTTTACCATGGTAAAATCACTTTTTTTATTTTAACTGTATTCAAACTGATCCCTTAGTGCTGTATTAAAGGGGCCTTTTTCTAAAACTTTGTCTTGTTCTCTGCACAGGTGGCTGTCGTGGACACACCTGACTGCCTGTGCATCGAGCGTCCCACAGAGGACGTCCGCCGCCAGTTTTCGCTCTGCGTGGCTTTATCAGCCCCGGGGCCCCATGCTTTCCTGCTCTGTGTCCCTGTCCACAGGCCCAGCAACCTGGAACTCCAGATTTTGGAGACCATCGAGAAGGTGTTTGGCCCTGAGGCGGTCAGTAAACACGCAATGGTGCTCTTCACTCGTATGGAACGCCTGCCTGAGGATGTTTCTCTAGACGAGTATCTCAGTACAGAGCGGCCCGACTTGCTAGAGCTTGTGCAAAAGTGCAGGGACCGATATCACCTGCTGCGGCCGGGATCCAGCGTGGAGGAGCTGTTCGTAAAGGTGGAGAAGATGGTGGAAGAAACCGGGACACACTTCTACACCTGCCCTCTGTTGCAGGAGGCAGAAAGAAGAGTGAAAGAGAGAGAGGAGGAGATCTTGAGAAGCAGAAAAGAAAAAGGAGAGGATTATTCGGAGGGAATAAGGGCCGAAGCAGAAAAAAGTGTGGATGATTTGGTAGTTGAGGGAATCGCAGAGCTCTGCGTCTCCACGCCTGACACCTCGTTCTTACGCTGGTTGTGGGACAGTGTGGTCGGGTGGCTCCTATGGCTCCCCAATATGGTGAGGGGCAGTGCTTTACTGGGGTCGATCGTGGGGTTGTTCGTCGGGGGGCCCTTAGGAGGGGCCATGGGAGCAACGGTGGGCTCTGTGGCGACGGAGGTGGGTAGACGGAAACAAAAAACCAAGTGAGCATTTGGAACTTTGGTAACAGTTTATTGTAGTTTTCATTGTCACTGAGAAACATCAAACAACAGGTCAGTTGTTCTTGAACATTCAAATATGTATATATATATATAGTCAGCTACAAAAGTCAATACAAACGCTAATGAAATGTTTTTCTATTGAATACATGCTTTTTCCCCATTAAAAATTGTATTATTAACTTAATAATTTGAGTTGAATTGAACAATCAATATTAATTTCAGAGTTGTGGATTTTGCCTTGTTCCCTATATGTTTTAATTACAGAAGCACTTTACACAAGTTTGTGTAAAACTGATTGATAAAGTTCATGCTTGCTTGTTTAATTTCTGATCCAAAAATAGTGTGGAATACTAAAATATTTCTTATTAACTTGACCTTATGACTTTTTTTTATTTTTATTTTAAATATGAAAACATTCCGTTTATGTTTAAATTAGATTTTAGAATTTAGATTTTAAGTCTCTCTCTCTCTCTCTCTCTCTCTCTCTCTCTCTCTATCTATCTATCTATCTATCTATCTATCTATCTATCTATCTATAGCACACACACACACACACACACAGTAATTCCAACTATTTGAATTTTCATTAACTAATGATCTGTTAAGCATAATATATATATTAATGATAAGGTTAACACCAAAGGCAAGTATTACAAACTCAATTTCTAATGGTGAGCAGAAGACAATGGATAAGATGTGCCTTTGAGATCCATTTCTAAGACTTTTTGTGTACACCATTAGTTTTGTACTAAAGCTTATTTTTGCCTTAAACGCCATATGTTATGTGTTTTGAGTTTAAAGAGCAACTATCCATAAGAAGCGTATATGGAGCAATGGAGTGAACATCACTGTCTTAACACTGTCACCAAATAGCTTTATTTCACACATGCACAAGTAAAAATCACAGTATCACTACTCGGCCTGAAGTGCTTTCTTTGAAGTGAGCATTGAACTCTAAGCGCACTATAAACTCAGGATTTGTTTACAGGCCATAAACATCTCCGGATCTAGTTGCATAACAGTGTTTTTATTACATCACTGCTGCACTAAACAGCTGCTATGGAACAAACGCATGCTACACATTTTCAGACTGATCGCATGAGCATAAATTTAATAACGCTCCTCATGTAAGCGGTTTTCATGTGCAGTTTTGCTACTTAATTGGTTTGCAGTTCAAATGTTTCTGCAGCTGTTCTGGAGTATGAAAATAAAGCAGCATAATGAAAACAATCAGTGATGGTGTGATTTAATTTCCATGTTTTATTTATACACGCATTTGCAATCACTGGTTCAGTCATTAGTTTGGAGTTAAAACATAATTTGATTGAAAAAGGAAGCACATATAAAATCCCATGCACATATGGCCATATATGTAGGCATATGTAAATATATTAAATACCAGTATTTATTTGTAATTAATTATTTGTAATTAATTATTCATTTTCATAATATAAAAAAAAACACTATTTTTAACTATATTTTAAAATATATTTTATTACCTATATTGTAATATATGTACATATTCAATATATATATATATATAAAAATTAAGTAAATTCAAGTTACATAAATGCACGTATAAAATATAATCATTTGACATCAAATCATATACAATATACAGTGACAAAGTATTTGGAGACTTTTGCACAATTTAAAGTCACATTTTTCTTCACAATTATTGCTCAGTGACTAATCAACTCAAGTCCGCAGATTCATCACATTAGTTATGAATATGATCCATTAGTGTTTAATAACCAGAAAGTGTTCAAATCATGTATATTGTATACATTATATATACTATTTTATCATTTATAACCTCACAAAGTGTGTTATATGGAATGTTTTGCTTGAAAACTCTGCTTGTGATATCTTTCTTAATTTGTGTGTCATGTAATACAAAGACTTTCATGCACACAAGTGCTGCTTAAGTGCCCCGAAACTGTTTGGGGCCACCATATCATATATCCTAGTATTTAGTGTACATGTATTGCCTGCCACATATCGCATTTCTGTATGGGATTTATCAGTTTAAACAGAAAGGATGTGTCTCTGAAAAAACAAAGATCTACAAGAAACCCAATCAGCCCATCAGCTTAGTCCTTTAACAGCTTCAGGAGCCACGAGCAGACAAGAATATTGTGAAAAGGCTTTTATGCCACTGCAGAAAGACGTCAGACAGACAGATGCAAAGATGTCTCTCTCTTTCGCCCTCTTTTGCGAGAGCAGGTTTATGGTTTTGACATTGACATAAGTGATAGTCTGCTAAACCCATGCATCAAAAAACCCATCCCTGTATTTCTGCCTTCAGTACAGCAAGGCGTTTCCTTATGTGGGTGGTCCGCCCAGGGAGAGAGAGAGAGAGAGTGAGAGACACAAGCCTGCTCTCATGTTTCTAAGCACAGAGAGAGAAGTACAGAGAAAGCGCTTGCTGTGGGACGTACATCTGTCTTCCAGATGTGGCTTTCTGCAGTTGTTTGAAACAGGAAAAAAGAATGTTTAAAAAATAAAGGAAAATTGGTGCTAAACAGATTTTTATTGTCAGGGATTACGGATGTAGTGCTCTATAGATTACAGTATAGCAGGCTGTGTATGACTCAGCCAGTACTGTATATTTTAACCTCAGATCCATCTTCTTAAAGAAATGATGCAGGAATGATGTAGTGCGGTCCCCTGCGTACTTGGACTTGTGGATAACGTGTTTAAAAAGGAACACCTGTCCAAATATTATTCTGTCCTATTGGACATGCATCTGGGAGAGAGAGGGATGAGAAAATGAGGGAGAAATGTGTAAAAGAAAGCAATGGAAAGAATGAAAAGGAGGGGACTGTGGATTAATATGAGAAAAAAAATCACTAGAAATATGGAGGGGGATAATATAAACACCCGAGTTTGTTCCCTCACATAAAAAAATGAAAAAACACTGAATATTCTTTTCATGGCGATACAGTGGCTCTCAAAGGACCTGATGCCCTTGAGAACTGACACCGTAATGATTTGTGCCATATGCGTAACACGGGCCAAAGTCTGGCGGAGTCACAAGTGGCCCATCTTTAATACGGTAAGGATGAATTATGCCACCGTGCCCCTCAGCGGAGTTGTTGTTGTAAGGGCCTTGTGGTCCACTCGGTGAGGAGCAGAAGCAAACTGCAGACGCCTCGACATTGCTCTCTTATGATCGTTGCCTGTGGCCTGAGAAAGAGTAAAGTCCAAGCGAAAAACCCAGTGACACACACTTCTGCCACAGCATACACGTCATCTTTTAGCCTTTAGCTCGCGCATGTGCAAATACTGCAAAATAGGCAAAGGGCTGCGGGATTGATTACAAATGTAGGTTTTCTTCCTTTTTTATTATTAAAGTAATATAATAAGATCCAAATTTTACACAGAAAATAGAGTTTTTGGCACTTTAAAACTAAGCCATTACTCACAACAATGTCCAGACCACTAAAGTATAAAAAAAAAAAATACGCTATATATAAAGTTTTCCGTTGGTTGAAAATTGTAATTAAAATACACTATATGCACGTTTTAAATCAAAATAATTGCATATTTGTGGTGTATATTGGTTTTTGTTGACAAAAGGCCTAAATTGAGAGAATTCACAAATGTTATTTTCAGTTCTCACACAATTGTGATTGACAGGCGATCTGACCAATCGTAACACAGAATCTGCCATTTTGTCCGACAAACAAACCAAAGAGGAGAGCAGATTACTGTCGGTGGACTTGAACTTGAAAAATGGTAGGTGATGTCTTTTTGCCATCGAGATACCTTCTGATGTTCATTCATGTTCATTTCGTGCTAGATTTAGTATAGAGGAAGATATGATCGGTTCACGTGCTGCTTCAACTGGGTCATGACACATTAAAAAGCTACAAACGGTATTACCGGCAGGTTGTCAGTGTCCTCTTTGCTTCGTGATGAATTTTTCACTGCATGAGATATATACTGCATGGGTATTATTATAAAATGTGGGCTACAACCTGTATTCTGTTCATATTTGAAAAAGAGACAGACTTGTCACAGTTTATAAAATTCTTAGTATATTTTAAAAACAGTGTTTAAAATCATATTAAATCATATTCTTTTAATGGATTAGCCGTGATGCAAAAAAGTAAAAAAAAAAATTAGTTTGAATGATTTAAAAACTAGGATAACTAGTAGGCCTATTAGGGTATGGTGAAGCTAGCATGTGTATAGAATTACGACTTGTGATCTGTTACACCCAGTAGAAAATCAGGTTTTAGATTGGAAAATTGTATCACAATTGTTAAAAGACTATATATATAAATCAGCCTTAAAGCTCTAAAAAACATGATCCATGTAACTTACTGTAAATGAAAGAGCTGCTGGAGATGACCTACACGCTGCTATAAGCCACAGCACAGGGCTGCTGATTGACCGTAAACAGTGTGAATCTTCTGAAACACATGATGTCCAGCGCCCAGCCCTGGAGAGAGGGAGTGCTCCACCCGAATGGATTCCCTCATCTTTTTCCTATTAGTGCTATTTTCATGTTCCTCCCTGGAGCATGAGCATGTGTGTGTGTGTGGTTGTGATTGTTTAGAATGAGTGTGTAACAGTGTGTGTGGCTTTCAGGCAACCTATAAAGCATTGCTAATAGCCCTGGCCAAATTACAAAATAAAAATGGACGAACAAAAGTTTGCTTTCATAATAGCACGTTGAGGGCTTATTTTTTTATACGCACACAATCAAACTGTTAATGTTTATGAGGCACTGGCAACGTTTCAGCGCATAAAATGGTGGTGTTTATTTATTACATTTGTGAACACAACTGAAGCCTAGCTATGAGGTATGTGTTCTCAAAAGCACTTTACTTTTAAAGGTTTTCTTTGCAGTGTCTACATTCAGCTGCACTCTAATTTGAAGTATTTTTGAAATGTTTTTGTTTCCACTACACAAGTACTACAATAATCAGAAATAAAATCTATCTGTCTATAAGAGTTATGCTGATACAATCATATGTAGATGGTTTCATGTTATTGCAGATATTGCCGACACTATTCAAAAGTCTATTTTTGAAAGAAGTCTCATGTTTTTATTTGATCCAAAAATGCAGTAAAACCGTAACATTGTGAAATATTATTGCAATTTAAAATATTTTGTATTTGAATATATTGTAAATGTAGTTTATTCCTGTGATGCAAAGCTGAATTTTCAGCATCATTTCTCCAGTCTTCAGTAGAAATCATTCTAATACTGATTTGCTGCTCAAGAAACATTTTATATTAATGGAGAAGCAGTTGTGCTGCTTAATATTTTTGTGGAAACTGAACTTATTTGACATAGAAATCTTTTGTTATGCTATCAATGTCTTGCTAAATAGAAGCATTAATTACTTAAAAAAACATGAATATACTTATCAGATATATTAAACAAAAACACAAACAAAATATTTTAAGGTTTCTGTTTATTTGTTTGTTTAATTATTCTGATTATTTACTTTTAACTACAAGTCAGAACAAGCATGTACAAGGTATTCAAGGTATATATTTTGCCAATTTACTGAATCACTTCAATGAATCAATCAGTGAGTGACGCATTAGTAACTTGGATCAAGACTTTTGAGCCTTTCAGTATGATTCATTAAAAAATGTGAACAAATGAGTGTGACTTCATTTAGAGCACTTTTAGAATGAGCTGTTCAGTCTTAATACAGATAAAGAACCACTAACGGCATCTAACGCCATGGAAATCAGTGCTTTACCACACATACCTCATCTGAATGCAGCCTTGAGCGATCTTAAAGTGACTCAAGTGTGAGTACTAATGATCCTTCCCTCAAATCATGGCGGGACGGGGGCCTTGCTGTGCTCCACGCAGGCCTTTAATTGATTAATTGTGCGGGCCTCACTAACTGACATGCTGCTGCTGGTGATCGGGAACGGCCCACGTTTGAAGTGCAGGCCTGCAGGATGTGTTTGAACATACCATAGAGAGAACGCTGCTCTTTGTAATGAACACCGCTCTGCGGTCTGATCGCGGCTCAGGGTCAAGCCAAAGCAAGCATACTGTTCCTCCCATTACCAGACACAGCGAGAGATCTGGATACTGCTTCAAGGATGAATTAATACAATGCAGATCTGACCAGGATTGCTCCTGTCCAATACAGCGGATCAGGGCCTTAATCCTGGCCTGACCGCACACTTGCGTAATGGAAGAGTCGGGATACCGTCATGAAATTCGTAACCCAATGTCAGTCTGACAACCAAAGAGACTGAAATGCTAATGGAGCAATTACATCATTCAGGGCTGTCTTTGTTTTCTGATAGATATGTTTGATCAAGAGGCTAATGTTAGTTCTACAACACTTACCAAAAGGACAAAACCTAAGAAAAAGGCGGTTTGAAGTGACAAGAAACATAAAGCCTGCGAAACACATTTTCTTTGATGCTCTGGCTATTAGATACGTTAGAACTTGTGTTCAGAAGAACTATCAAGTTGTGTTATTCTAAATGCAAAACATGCACACGCGAGACCTTGGGCTGAAGTGGACTGTAAAACAGCGATCATCTGGTGTCAAGGCAGGGAGAAACGCTGCAGTTGGGTTTGAATCCAGTTTTAGTCTCATTTAAAGGAACAGTTCACCTAAAAATGGGTTTTGCGAGTTTTTGGAGCTTCACAGACGTTGTTGAATGCAAAATAGCTGTTTACATAATTTTTTAACCATCTCCTTTTGTGTTCCACAGAAAGAAATGACAGCATACGCGTTTGAAACAACATGAGGCTGAGTAAATAACGAGTGAGTTTTCATATTTGCGTGAACTAATCATATAAGAACCACAACCCCAAGTTTCTCATCACCCAATAAAAGGAAGACAGAAAAATGATGAGAGGGAGGCAGAAAGAGAGAAAATTACGTCCTTCATCTGAAATCTCAAATGAAAGGCAGTGTGTTGGGCCTAAGGGCCAGGCCTCTGATTTTCACTGTGGTCCTTTTGAAAGCATGCATTAAGCAGAAGACTGGGAGTGAGGGAAAAATAGAAAATAGAAAACAGAAAACGCTGCAATTTGTCTATGAGGGGAGGAAATAATTCCCTGGGAAATTTCATCAATACTGTTCCTTATTTATGAAAGAAAGCTTTAACCCAGCTAAAAAAGAATGACCTCTTGAAGTCGGAATGAAATGAAAACGCATGATCTTATTGTGAAAGATTTACCATTTATTTTCATAATTTCAGTTATTTTCGTACAGTCGACTGCAAACTCACATTCAGATCTGCCTCGCTCCAATCAACAACAGATTAAACCAAGTCCCGTCCTACATTTTTTTCCTTTTTGTTGTTGTTGTTGAATATTCTGTTGTTTATCTCTAAAATTACAAAGTGAAACAGTATATTACTGTTGAATGGGTTATGAAAACAATTTCTTATAGACTTTAATCCTATTTCATGTTGTCTCTAAAAAATGGTTATATTTATTTATTTACTTATTTTATTTATTTACTTAATTTATTAAAAATTGCATTATTTTATTAATATGTCTGTTTTTTTTTTTCTTAGAATTTACATCCAGAGATGGTCTTTCCGCCTCATGTATCTGGACTTCATATTCTTGAGTCTTGAGGTTATAGTCTGTTTTTATTTTATCTGTTATCACAATGCCCTGTGATTTTGCTGAAACGGGGCAAAACTAGCGTGTTTGTGTGTGCGTGTCATGAAAGGGGGGAAAAGCAGACGAGCTGCGGCCTCTTTGATGCATTTTGAGTCAGGCACTCGGAATAGACACGAGACAAAAAAACTAGGAGAGTTTGCATCTGTGCAGCAACCACTAATGAACCGAGCATGACACTCCTTCACTCTCCAGTGACTCAAAGTCATTAATGTGTGCAAACTATCGAACTGTCTGTCATGGCCAATGAAACTGGAAAAGATAGCTTCAAAAGAGTATGAAAAAAAAACCGCTGTCCTGAACTTCCTGAGTGATGCAGCCCTTCTCAGAGGGAAACAAAACACTCCGCCACATCTGAATCTCTGTTACAATTCTTCCCTTTCCAGAAAGAGGTGAAAAAAGCAGAAAAGGAGGGGATGTTGCATTGTGACCAATATGCTCTCCATATGTCTGACTGCAGCCGCTGTCTTTCAACCCGGCTCATGTTTTTATTTTTAATGGAATTTGGATTTTCTTCCACACATCTATTTTATTCTTTGGGGATTTATACGTGTGTACTCAATGAGCGTACACTCGCTGCCGGGCCATCCGTTCACAGCTCAAGTTATTGATAAGTTGCTGTGTGAGACGAGACTGAATAATGACTTGAAGCACAACTTGAAGCCTCCTTGCCAGCCACATCATCACCACCGTACAGACTATCATTCCTGCATTGGTTAAAATTGCTATCATACGCTTCTATTCAGCAGCGAGATGGCAGACAAAACCAAAGTTGGCACTTCATTTCATACCAGCTGGACTGGTACAGTGATATATGCTTAGCATCTGGCAATCTGCTTTATGACTTAAGCATCCATGTTTGAGTGAGAATTTTAGCATGATGATGTCCATCTGCCACTATAAAGGCCTGGTCGTTAGATCATAATAGTGACTGTGCGCTCCAGATTTTCCGAACTGATTGGAGAAATTTTATGAGTGTGTGTGCGAAAGCCAGGGTGGTCTGGCTCTGAGTAGCTAGTGCGACCGTCACGACGGAACGGTTCTCGACGCGCTCCGACCACTGTGAGATGCTAGATAACAAAGACACCATTGATGCTGACCTTTTGCTCTTTGGCAAAAACCCCCTGACCTCTGACTTAAGCAAACACACAGAGATACACAGCATCCTGCGCTTTCAAGCACACATGTAGACTCTCCTGTGTTGCAGTTCTGTGGAATGCAGCTCAGGTGCAGGGCCTGCCCTGGTTCCAATTAGGCGAGTATAAATTAGCGTGACTTTCCCCTCTTCTATCCAAACATTCTCCTTCTCCCAACCCATGCTATCTAAAACCCCCTTCTCTCCCTCCACACCTCTCTTTCAAGCCCCCTCCTCGTTCACTCATTCCCTGACCGCCCTCCCATTCCTCACCACATAAATTTCCTCACTTTACTGCTAATGTCTACACTCCCTACCGACACGCACTATGTGTATGAAGTTTAGCAGGCGATATCTCGATTGCTCTTTTGTTGGGATCTATAAATATATAGATAATAAATAGAACAAATAGTATATAAAAAAGAAACATAAATTATAAATAGTAATAAAGTAATTTGTTCCTCTACCTTGTTCCCATCCTTATTACCACTGTAATTTCTGAACACCTTTCCTGCTGCTTGAAATGTATCATTAAATTAATCAATTTGTGAAATTTCAAGTCGTGATTGAGTTCATACAATGAAGCCGCAGTGTATTTTTTGTTTCTCATGAAAGCATTGTTATTTGTAAATTAGGTATTTTCCAGATGTTTTATATTGGGCAGCATTGCTGCATAACGAGGTGGAATTAATGTAAGGAACAGTTTTTAAGCTATTTCCAAAAGGTAAATTTAATTTTAAATGTTGCCTGAGAAGTAACTCCAGCCCTTATTTTAAAAGCATTTAAAATGGCCATTAAATGACGTGGAAGGGTTTTTTGCAGACCACCGTTATACCTCAAGAGACCACCAGAGATCTGCTATGGACTAGACCATTATTTTATTTGGAATGATTTTGCAGGCACTCGTGGACTCTGGTCCATTTTGTCTTTTTTCCTCCTGGTGAATGTATAGGCTATATTATATCACAGATAGATAGATAGATAGATAGATAGATAGATAGATAGATAGATAGATAGATAGATAGATAGATAGATAGATAGATAGATAGATAGATAGATAGATAGATAGATAGATAGATAGATAGATAGATAGATAGACAGACAGACAGACAGACAGACAGACAGACAGACAGACAGACAGACAGACAGACAGACAGACAGACAGACAGACAGACAGACAGACAGACAGGTAGGAAGGTAGGTGGATAGGTAGGTAGACAGACTGACAGACAGACAGACAGACAGGTAGACAGACAGACAGACAGACAGGTAGGTAGGTAGGTAGGTAGACAGACTGACAGACAGGTAGGTAGGTAGGTAGGTAGGTAGGGAGACAGACAGACAGACAGACAGACAGGTAGGTAGGTAGGTAGGTAGGTAGGTAGGGAGACAGACAGACAGACAGACAGACAGGTAGGTAGGTAGGTAGGTAGGGAGACAGACAGACAGGTAGGTAGGTAGGTAGGTCAGGTAGGTAGGTAGGTAGACAGACAGACAGACAGGTAGGTAGGTAGGTAGGTAGGTAGGGAGACAGACAGGCAGGCAGGCAGGCAGACAGACAGACAAACAGACAGGTAGGTAGGTAGGTAGGTAGGTAGACAGACTGACAGACAGACAGGTAGGTAGACAGACAGACAGACAGACAGACAGACAGACAGGTAGGTAGGTAGACAGACAGACAGACAGGTAGGTAGATAGGTAGGGAGACAGACAGACAGACAGGCAGGCAGAAAGACAGACAGACAGACAGACAGACAGACAGGTAGGTAGGCAGGCAGGCAGACAGGAAGGCAGACAGACAGACAGACAGACAGACAGACAGACAGACAGGTAGGTAGGCAGGCAGGCAGACAGGAAGGCAGACAGACAGACAGACAGGTAGGTAGGTAGGTAGACAGACTGCCAGACAGACAGACAGGTAGGTAGGTAGGTAGACAGACTGCCAGACAGACAGACAGACAGACAGACAGGTAGGTAGGTAGGTAGACAGACTGCCAGACAGACAGACAGATAGGTAGACAGACAGGCAGACAGACAGGTAGGTAGGTAGGTAGGTAGGTAGGTAGATAGACTGACAGACAGGTAGGTAGGTAGGTAGGTAGGTAGGGAGACAGACAGACAGACAGACAGACAGGTAGGTAGGTAGGTAGGTAGGTAGGTAGGGAGACAGACAGACAGACAGACAGACAGGTAGGTAGGTAGGTAGGTAGGTAGGGAGACAGACAGACAGACAGGTAGGTAGGTAGGTAGGTCAGGTAGGTAGGTAGGTAGACAGACAGACAGACAGGTAGGTAGGTAGGTAGGTAGGGAGACAGACAGGCAGGCAGGCAGGCAGGCAGACAGACAGACAAACAGACAGGTAGGTAGGTAGGTAGGTAGACAGACTGACAGACAGACAGGTAGGTAGACAGACAGACAGACAGACAGACAGGTAGGTAGGTAGACAGACAGACAGACAGGTAGGTAGATAGGTAGGGAGACAGACAGACAGACAGACAGGCAGGCAGAAAGACAGACAGACAGACAGACAGACAGGTAGGTAGGCAGGCAGGCAGACAGGAAGGCAGACAGACAGACAGACAGACAGACAGACAGACAGGTAGGTAGGTAGGTAGGTAGGTAGACAGACTGACAGACAGACAGACAGGTAGGTAGGTAGACAGACAGACAGACAGACAGACAGGTAGGTAGGTAGGTAGACAGACTGCCAGACAGACAGACAGGTAGGTAGGTAGGTAGACAGACTGCCAGACAGACAGACAGACAGACAGACAGGTAGGTAGGTAGGTAGACAGACTGCCAGACAGACAGACAGATAGGTAGACAGACAGGCAGGCAGGCAGGCAGGCAGACAGACTATTTATCTATCTTTCTGTCTGTCCATCTATAAAAATACAAGTAGGCTAATGAAATAAAAACAAAAAACAATGAAATTACAGATTTTTTTTTTTTTTATACAATTTTTGCTAGTAAAAATTGAAGTAGCTGTGGGATTTTTGTGAAATAAACATTCTTCAGAGAATTTTCTGTTGCCGTCACTAAACCTAAATACATAATTTCACGACGTTATATATTCTTTAGACACTTTGTGAACCATTGCACGTTTAAGGAAGTTTCAAAAGAAGGTTTTCAAATTTAACAAAAAATATTTGCAGTCAAAGCTGGGACAGAAACACACTTCATCTTCCGTTTTTACCCTGCTTTTTCTCGCGCTCCACACGGTCTATCTGTATTTACCTTTGTGCGCGCGCACGCTCTTTAACAGCGTAAACCGCAACTTTAACAAGGAAAATAGCGAAAATAAGGAAATTTACGGAGCATGTCCTCCCGGAACTTCACAGATTCACTGTTCACATGAATCAAATACTCCGAAGGCCGCACAAGTCTTTATATTTTGTTTCCACAGCCACGGTTTCATCTTAACTGCGCGCGAGACCTCCGCGTGCCCGCAGAGCAAGCCTTTCACGCGCCGCAACTCATCCGGAGACGCGCAGAGAAAACACGAGCCTGTGCGCTTTATAGCCCTCCGGAGACCGATAAGCTCGCCCTGACCCCCTTAAATAAGAGAGAAGTGTGGTTCAGGTCTGGGTTTTACCTCCCCTAGGGGGGTTGAAAGGGAGGAAAGGACTGAAAGAAAGAGAAGAGGTGAGCCATGAAGGGTTTGGGGTTTCTGTGATTTGTAAACGCCAGACACATGTGAGGATAGATTAAAACTGCCTCCGAGAAATACATCCAGTAACGCGAACTTTCTCAAAAACAAAAATGTGAAATATGTCCACTATGGCAGTGTCTTTTTTTTTAAATATTAAACGATAGATAGATAGATAGATAGATAGACAGACAGACAGACAGACAGACAGACAGACAGACAGATAGACAGATAGACAGATAGATAGATAGATAGATAGATAGATAGATAGATAGATAGAGAGATAAGGGTTTTTGAAAAAAATGATGAGTGAAATTCTAGAAGTTAGATTGTAAAAACAAGTCATCAGTAACATACATTTTCACCATCTCATGTGAATTATTACAAGGTGTCATCATAATAGCAATAATAATAGTTACAGGTGGAACTTTCTTGGAGCAGGTGTTTGTTTTTTAGGAATCTGAAATTATTTAAAGCGCTTGTCCAGTTAGATCACTGGTAGAACATACAGCAAAGTGTGTAGTTTGTAATGGCATGCCATATACATGATACATGGGACACTTAACGCATATTTTACCTTGTCCTGGTCTTCACTCCTCTACTCAACTCCTCCGGTTAACCTAATATTCAGATAAAGAGGTCAAACTTTCACCTTTGTGACATGGAGGCCTGTCAAGCGCTCTCGCTGTCTTTCATGCAGACTCGTGGAATGCTGTTTTCCATCCATCTCAATCCAGGAGGAACAACTCCGGCTTGTTTTGGCGTGTGATAGATGTATCCCACGCAACACCTGTGGCATTCTCCAGGGCTTCCATCCATCAAAAGAGCTTTATTGTGCCTAGAACTGCCCCCAATGTAGAACAAAACTGGTTTATGTGTAAAAAAGATACATAAGATATCGGCTCTTCCAACTTTCTGCTTTTGCCCATGAGTTTCTGAACTGATATAACTTTCCCGTGGAGTTTCCCACCAGAAACAGATGTTTGGAGGGTGTGAGAGCAACAAAGAGTTTATAAATAATGGCAGTACAGTGACTTCATTAAATGCGGTGAAGGATTAACAGTGATATTTCAGAGAATGTGTCATGATTACACGTCAAAGTATCGTTTGAGTTTTGATTAATTTGGCCTTATACTCAACCCTTGGATATGCTCTTCACAGCTGTAAGACCTCCTATGAGAGTAGGCACAGGGAGTGTTGTATTCTATGATGGTGTTCCCATTGTGAATGGCAACTGTGTTGTGTCATTCAACAAAATGAGTTATTAAGACTCAAACACTTTGGTACTTTTGGCTCGTCAGGCACTGCGTCCGACATCATTAATTACTGGCACACAACAACTGGTCTAAAGGTCTCACAGTCTACAGCAGACACCCTCCAAGTTTAGTGCTTCCAATTTCAACATGGTGCCCCCGCCCCCAGTTCGCATCCACTCTTCTGTTCCAGATCTCTGACAGGCGTGGGTTTTATTTATTCACATTTTGCTCAGGGTGCAGGTTTTACCGTTCCTTTGGGTAATACAGAGTTAATGTACAACTTTCTGTTTTTTCCCTCCTTGCTCTTTAAACCTTTTTAAAACTCTGGAGTCGGAGACGCTGAAATGCTTCAGTAATCCCTGAAGAGTGAAAGTGAATATAGGGGAGAGAGTCGGATGGGGGGGGGGTATTTAAAGAGGAGATTGAGTTAAAAATAACCAAAAAGAACAATAAAGAAATAGTTAGGGCCTCTGGAAACTAAAGCTGGGCATCAATTCTAATTTTAATTTCACTAAAAGTAGACTTTATTTATGCTCATAAAAGAGCATTTTGCTCATGTTCATTTTGCGTTTACAAACTTTTGGAGCGCAGTGTATATATATATATATTAGAATATTCCCTAACTGGACCTTATGATTACTTGATGTTCATTCAATAATACACTGAGTGAAGGAGTGATCAGAGTGATTCACCTTATAATTATTCATTAAAAAGACTGGCACAATACAGTCATTTGTTTGTGAATGCACTACGCTGGTTGGACTGTACAGGTAGACAACATAAGAGCAGCATGTGTTCTGAACTAATATAGTTATCATTATAGTTATGGTTCTTGGTGTGAATGGATCTTAAAGGGGTAGTTGTTCCAAACCTGTATGAGTTTCTTTTTTCTGATGAACACAAAAGAAAATATTCTGAAGAGTGTTGGTAATCAAACAGCAGTTGGCTGGTAGCCATTCACTTCCATAGTATGGGGAAAACTGGTTACCAACATGGTTTGATTACCAACATGTTTCTATATAGTTTGTGCTTAACAGTAGAAATAAATTCATACAGGTTCAGAACAACACAAGGGTGAGTAAAAAATTACTAAATTGTCATTTTTGGGTGAACTATGCCTTTAAGAATGTTCACATTAAAATGAAGAACTATAGAACGGGTTGAGGCTTGTTTTATTAACTCTAAATAGTAATATAAAACAAGTAAATTTTTCCTGCATTTTCCCACCTTCATGTTCGAGAGTCTACATTCATTCATTTACACTTAATGTTGTAAGCCCCATATGTTCTTGATCTCCTAGGCTCTCAGAAACTTCATGGAAACATCTGAAGATCAAATGCATGGGCTGCAAACAGTGCAAAAGAGGCCTACAAAACAGGAGATAACTATGTTAGTGTCACGGTGCACACACTAGGGAGGAACCAGGAACACGCAGACGAGGATACAAACTCAAATAACATACTTTACTGAAGAACATCAAGGCAGGGCAAGACAAGGCAGGACCAAAACACAGACAGGAACACCGGGGAGTAACGAGTAGACCAGACAAAGTTTAACTGAACAGACAGGACTAATATACACAGGTAAATCATAGCTAACGAGACAAACACAGCTGAACAGAATGAACTACTAATGACATGACAGGAAACAAACCAAATAAGGGCACAAGAGGCAGGAACACATGACACACACACACGACAGTTCCCTGACATAACTCCCCCCTCCCGAAAGGCTCGTCCCGAGCCTTAACAGTTCCATCGGGGAGGGGGGGTGGGCGCTCTGGAGGCCTCTCAGGACAGACACGGACCACAGGACGGGGACCTCCAGAGCGGAACAGACAGACAGGACCCATGGCGGAGCAGGGAGCTCAGGAGGCCATGGCAGGTGGTAACTGTGGCCATGGCATCCTTCGTCGGCCCACCCACTCCACCCAGAGCTCTACTACCCCCCCCCAAAATTTCCATGGGGAATCCAGGGGGTATCAGGAGCCCTCCGGGGCTAGACAAACAAAACAGTACAAGACATCCCACAGGAACCAGAAGCCCTCCTGGGCTCGCTAGGAAGCTGAGGCTTCCTCTGGGCATGACGAGGAGTCAGGGGCCCTCACAGGGTCCCTCAGCAACCTCCTCCACTTCTGCGACAGGGGGGGCAAGCGGCTGCGACTGGCCTCCATGGCCACAACTCAAGGAGCCGCCTGCCCCAGACGAGTCTCCATGGACAAGACATGACATGGTAAGTTAAAATGTTCCTGTGGGCACAACGAGACATACATACGGCACTCCTGGCCGTGACGTGTGGACTTCATCCACGGAGAGGGTCATGGCGGCCGATGGGCATGAGTCAGCGGCAATCCGGCGGGCTTGAGTCAGCGGCAATCCAGTGGGCCTTGAGTCAGAGGCTGGCCGGCGGGCATTGAGTCAGAGGCGGATCGGCGGCGTGCACAGGGGAGCCGCCGACGGTGGGTGGGCTTTCCCCACGGACGGCGACGTGATCTCCCGCGAACGGCGGGGTCGGTGAGCCGCGGGTAGCGGCGTGAACTCCCGCGAACGGCGGGCTCGGTGAGCCGCGAACGGCGGCGTGACTTGGGGAAGCCGCCGACGGTGGGTTGGCTTTCCCCACGGACGGCGGACTTGGGTGGGACTTGATCCACGGAGAGGGTATCGGCGACCGGCAGGCTTGAGTCAGCGGCAATCCGGTGGGCTTGAGTCAGCGGCAATCCGGTGGGCTTGAGTCAGCGGCGGACCGGCGGGCATTGAGTCAGAGGCGGACCGGCGGGCATTGAGTCAGAGGCGGACCGGCGGCGTGCACAGGGGAGCCGCGGACGGCGGCGTGAACAGGGGGAGCCGCCGACGGCGGGTTGGCTTTCCCCGCGGACGGCAGCGTTGATCTCCCGCGAACGGCGGGCACGGTGAAGCCGCCGACGGTGGGTTGGCTTTCCCCACGGACGGCGGACTTGGGTGAACCGCAGGTGGCGGCGTGAACTCCCGCGAACGGCGGGCTCGGTGTGCCGCGGACGGCGGCGTGAACTCCCGCGAACGGCGGGCTCGGTGTGCCGCGGACGGCGGCGTGAACTCCCGCGAACGGCGGGCTCGGTGTGCCGCGGACGGCGGCGTGAACTCCCGCGAACGGCGGGCTCGGTGTGAGCGGCGAGGTTGGGAGCCGCGGACAGCGGCGGATATCTCCCGCGATCGGCGGGTTGGATGAGCCGCGGACAACGGCGAACTTCTCCCGCGATCGTCAGACTGCAGGGCTCGCGGCCAGCGGACTCGCGACACTCGCGGCGATCCCGCCGAACTCCCACGCCGACTTGCAGTGGGCTAAGGCGGGATGTCGAGTGGCGACTTCCATGCCACGATAGACAGACCAAAAACAGGAACAAACAAAAGACTTTTTTAAAAAACGGAAAACAAAAACGAGGTGAAGGGGCGCCGCTTACTGTTTTGGTCTGGTCTTCTGTCACGGTGCACACACTAGGGAGGAACCAGGAACACGCAGACGAGGATACAAACTCAAATAACATACTTTACTGAAGAACATCAAGGCAGGGCAAGACAAGGCAGGACCAAAACACAGACAGGAACACCGGGGAGTAACGAGTAGACCAGACAAAGTTTAACTGAACAGACAGGACTAATATACACAGGTAAATCATAGCTAACGAGACAAACACAGCTGAACAGAATGAACTACTAATGACATGACAGGAAACAAACCAAATAAGGGCACAAGAGGCAGGAACACATGACACACACACACGACAGTTCCCTGACAGTTAGACAAGGGTTACTTCCTTTCTCAGAGATCAATACAGTCTCGTTGCCCTCTGTTTAGTTCCAGCGCTTCCTTTGCTTAATTCTGTTTTTTCCTTGATATATAAAAGTGATCGGCTCTCTCGCTGCCAAAATGTGTCCTGCACGGTTGTAAAAAACAGCTTCCCCACAGCAGCTTTTTCAAATTTGGGGCTTGTGACACTCTGCCAAAAGCCACAAATTACCCCCCTCTAGCAACAGCGAATTAGGAACAATTTTCTGTTTGCTATAAAAAATGGGAAAAAGAAAGGCAAGGGTAAAATATAGCTTACACCAGAGACCACCTAGGCAGGCAGCACAGAAATGAAGTGCATGCTCGCCCTGCTGACAGTTTGGGTGGCAGGGCGGCATTTGGCATTTCATGCACTTGCTGATACTCGTAGTAATCAATTCGCTAAAACTTGGTGTAATGTTTCAACTCAGCGAGGTCACGCTTAGAGAGAGCAAGACCGGCATATTAATATCACGCCTTGATGGGGAACAGGCATTTTTCAAAGTGAGGGATTTGAGAACGATTGTACAGGAGAAAAGATGTTTTACACCAAATCCTCTCTGGTTTTCTTTGAGCTTGGTCTATTGGATTAAGGATCAGAAGGGAATAAGCAGACTTTTTTCATCTGATACAAAGTGTGAGGTTTGGATAAGTGTCCACTATGTATGCCAGCTCATGATTTTTCCCTTCCAGAACTCGTTCCAATGCCTTTTAAAAGTCCAGGTCCAAGTTCTTCTACACTGCTGTAGACGTTAGCGTAGAAGAGCGGAAAACCAAACCAAAGCGTAAGGTTGAGGTTGGGGAATTGGTGAGGTTAAGAACCAATCTCCTGCTGCAGCTCGCTGCTGGTGGTCCACAAACCTCATTCAGCTCCCATAGCAACACCCAGCGACTGAGGGTGAAGGAGATCTCGAATAAACCACCTGACCATAGGCAGCCCGACCATCACCACGTCAGCATAATCAGGCTTTGGGCCCATTGAAAAAACAAGGCAACAGTAACCAGAGACTGAAACGCACATTAACCCGGTTCTGTAGCCTCTGACCCATATGTTAATTATGCTTCCTGTTCCCTTCCTGATTACATGACAGCAGATTTTTAGCTCATTCACAAAGGAATCAGCTAATTGTGCAACTGAAAGCAGCACCACTTGATGCCATTTGTTCAGTTTTTAGTCGAAAAACATTTTTCATTCAAGAAACCTCACGTTGCCTTGTTGCAAAAGAGATTGTTGACTATTTTCGGCAGTGTTATTGGCTTTCGATAGGGATGCAAAGAAGCTTTGTTTGAAATAAGCTTTGTTTGCAATATAACATGATGCTACTCTCACTACTATTACAGTATATAGTTTGTTAAAAAAAACTGGACACATCTACTCATTCTATATTCCTATAATTACAAAAATAGCTTTTATCCCATAAAACAAATTAGGGGAATTCTTTAATCACCAAAAATGTTCTAAATGGAGATAGGCCTATAGTTTAGTACTTACTAAATGTTGCATACGTAGTTATGCATGTTTTTTTTAAATGAATAAGCAAATTCAATGAAAAACTTTTTAAATGGTAGTACATGTGTATCACATGAACTCTTATATTTTGCATTTTAGTGGTGTATTGCATGGTTGTTTTGTATATTCAAAGAAACTACAAAAAATAAGGGTACCTTACTGGCATCTATGGTTCCATAAAGAACCTATAACATCATGGAACCTTTCAATTCTGCAAAATGTTCTTTACACTCTTAAAATTAAAGGTTCCTAAAGAAGATTTTCACAGAGATGCCACAGAAGAACCATTATGGGTTCTCTGAAGAACCTTTCTGTAAACAGTTCTTAGAACCATTTTTCTTAGTGTGAAGAATATTTTAATAAGCTAAAGAATTTTTTTCCGCTATAAAAAATATTTTGTGGAATGGAAAGGTTGGATGTTAAAGGTTCACTACACTACATTACAATTTTTCCCCTGATTTATAGATTGGATAAGTTGATGCTAGTTGCTGAAAGTCAGAGCCAGTCTGGAGATTTAAGTTGACAGATTTCATAAAAAATCACCTAGTGTATGATGGACACAGACTCAGATTTTTGATTCCATCCAGTCAGAGGATATCAGAAATGTTTGATATTTTGAGCTGATTTTAGAATGCATATTGTTTTAATTTGTCAAACGTCTCCTGGCAGCAAGCCGCAACTTTAAAGTCTGGTAGTGTGTGATCCTCAGTCGTTTAGTGTATGATAGGCAGTTTTTCCTCTGTGACTATTACAAAGTGGGTGAGTGTATGATGCTCAGTGTTTTAAAATCTGTCCAGATTGTGTAGTGCATTGCAGCCTTAAGGAATTTTTTTTCTTTTAAGAACTGCTCACTGAAAGGTTCTTTGGGAAACCCAAAATGGTTCTTCTGCTGTGAAAAACCTTTTATTTTTATTATTTAGAAAGGGATAGGAAACAAAACAAAAAACAACAACAAAAAAACAATAGTGTCGCTGTAATTACTTCTGGTCCATAATATTGGCAATGAAGGATGAAGTCAAGCACATTGCCTTGTGCACAGTATACATACTACAGACAGAAGAATACTATGTTAGTGTGCTGTTTCTTTACTAAGCCTGAGCATCAGGGCTCCATGTGCATGGAAGCAGCAGGGTGCTTCAGAGGTTAGCAGACAACCATACACCACTTCTTAACATGGACACATTAAGCAGTCCTAATTAAATTTCTCATTTTCTTTCCCTATGGGCCATTTGTACTTCCTTTTTTCTCATTCCATCTCTGCCATTGCCGTTTATTCATCTGCTCTGCCCATTGGTGAAGGAGCATGGCTGAGGTGTTAGCTCATTCCCCTTCTGGGTGGCTTTCCTGCAGTATTTCACTGTCATCTACTGGCAAATTGATTTTGGCAAAGAAACCAGCTGGGGTGGGAATGGGGAGGGGGCATACGCATGCACACATTTCCCACATACGTATTGAGAAACACTGGCATACGTGTGCACGCAAAATGTATGTGCACTACTTGGTCACCCCTCAAATAAATAGCTGGGCAAAATAGTGAGCAGAGGCCCCTTGGTTCTGGAAAGAGGACTCACTGACGAAAGGTGAAGGGTGGAGGTGTGGGGTGATTTATAACTCAGAGCGGCACACGTTTTGCTGTGTGTGTGTGTGTATGTGTGGTGCTGGCGAAAGTGTGTGTGAGCGGAACTGATCATTTATGTGACATCAATGGCTACATTAAGTGCTGACATCATACAACATCTCCCCTTTCATTAAGGACGTGCATCATTCTGTCTTAGTCGTATTAGTAGATCGTTATTGTTCCTTTAAAGGGCAATTATGTTGCAGCGTCGGATTAAAAAACAGACTGTTTACACTTGGTATTAACAACCGTCTCTGGTGATCTGATCACAAGTGGACAGCTGAGACAGACTGCTGTTTACACCAGGTGTTTACAAGCGTCTCAAATGTGTCTTCTGTGATCACTTGTGATCAGATTTCATTATGGCCAGGGTCTCTGATATGTCACTTACTATATCAGTGTGTTGCTTCTAGCTGATAAGTCAACACTTTATTACAAATGTGATGTTTCGGCCAGAATGATCATTGCTGTTTTAATGCTTCACTCAAATTCCAACTCGTATCATGGGTGAAAAGAGAGTTTGAAGTGTGTACTGTGCTTGAACAAGGGCTTTGTGAAATTTGAGATCTAGTTTCAGGAAAAAAAAACTTTCATTGTAAAAACATTTTCATACTGCTTCTTCATCTGATTCCTCAATCAGATCTGGTCTGAAATACAACCTGTTTCTGATAAGAGATTATGACTGTCCAATATTTCAGCTGTCTTGTTTCCAGAGATATTTTCCCATTTATTTTTTTCTGTATAGGAATTTTCTTTTTCAATAATTCTTCAATAAAGTATGGGTCATATTTTTTGTGTTTGTTTATGTGCAGCAGTAGATATTAGTTTGGGTAGTTCCATATTTAATTTTGAAAGAAATGAAAACGAGGCTGTGAGGAATAAAGTACAGTTTATTTAGTTTATTGTAGTGCTTTTTTGCCTCTTACTTAAAAAAAACAACAACAACAGCAACAAAAAAAAACACCTTGTTTTTTTTATCCCACTGCATCTGTGTGAATGGCCTTTATCTCTACAGCAAGATTGATAGTTCACCCTAAATGACAATTCTGCCATCATTTACTCACTCTCATGTCATTCCAGGCACAATTTTTACTTATCTTCGAAACTGAAGATAGAGAGACAAATGAAGATATTTCTGTGCCTCCACTGAAAGTCCATGCTTCAAAAAGTATATAAAACATCATGAAAAAAGTAATCTATATGAATTGACTTATGAGAATTTGATGCACTTTATGTGTGTGTGTTGGTCAATGTTTGTTTAATTAAAAACGTTCTAATTTGTATTCGGAAGATGAGCAAATGTTATATGGGTTTGGAACAACATGAAGGTATCAATGACACCGTTTTATTTTGGGGTGAATTATTCTCTATATTGCAATTAATTGTGCATATACATGTATTGTCACATTTTTGTATTGCTGTATATTGTTACACCCTACATATACCTCTATATATTGTTGCACCCTATTTGTCAGAATGATGGGACTTCTGTGTGTACTTAGCATAAATCCTTATTGGTTTTATATTTTGTTTATTTTGACAGATTTTGCTTATTTGTATATTATTTTGAGATTTTAAACAAGTATAAAGTGAATGGGAAAAGTGACTTAATCATTAAGTTGACGCAAGGCAAATTATTTAATCATCTTATACAGTAAAAATTTTAAGGCAGCAATGTGCTTAAGATTAATCAACTCATTAAGTTGAAATAAATATTTTTCAAGTTGACATTTAATTTGTTAATACAAAAACATTGATTTGGACTTGAAAATAAAAATAAGAAAAAATTATTTATTTTTAGGGTAAATTATTTCAACAAGAAATGTATTGTAAAGGTAACAAAAAAAAGGCAGCAGAGTAACATTTTTTTTAAGTTGACAACAGTTTTTTTTTTTGTTTTGTTTTGTTTTTTTTACCGTGGTGTGTATTGCTTTATTACCATGTAAACTGTGGGATTATGGGGAGTGTAGTAGCCTACTTAAATTTTGAAAGGCTTAGACGTGATTGTTAGGAATCACTTTCTGGATCAAATTAATTTTAAATGAATGTCTTTATTTCACCCCTTGAATCACTTTATTACCTTCACAGCTCAAATGCAACAAAACAGTCCTCAAACACACAGGAATATTATGAGGGAACAGTATTTTCCTTTTCAGGATATCCCACACCTCTGCAGCGCTGCGTGGCTGGAGGAGAGCTGGTACAGGCTTTGAGCAATGACTTTGACCATCCTGTTTGACTTGGCATGAGGAGACAGGAGAAATCGCCTCTCGGGTCAGGTACAAGCAGACCTTTAAACAGAATCGGAGAGTAAAAATATGAATTATAATACGTCGTTGCTAATAAAGCGCGGCACTCGGGCGCTGGCAGCGCTGCTGGAGGGTGTCAAATAAAGAGCAATTCATCACAATCACAATATTATTAACATGCTTAATGTGACACTGATGGAGCGTGAAGTGGTGTTTTCACAGATGACGTATTCAATTTCAGACCACAAATGTAGGGTTTATTATCATTTGTGTTTTACGTGAAATCAATTGTTTTGCTTTATGTTATGGGTTTTAGACGGCCATTTGACTGGGGAAAATAATCTCGCAGATTGTTTTTGAGGATCACAAACTGTGGCAGCTGGGAAAGACGATAGTGTTTAAGCAAGATGTGGGAGCTGGGTCACAGATACGCTGTGATGGTCACTGTAGAAATAAATATTTGTCTCTATATCTCTATTGGGACGCGGCTAAATAAAGCCAACAACAGGAATCTTTCCATATACTGCATGAAAGAGTCTGTGGGCGAGCTAAAGACAGATGGACACATTTACACTAGTGCATTTTCTTGTGCTCACACACACTCACAAAGACACAGTGCTTTTGTTTCCTTTATTTTGTCAGGTGCAGCGGGGAATTTAGTTATCTCAGGTTGGCCTTAACTTTGGTTCTGGCTCTTCTGCGCTTGTTTTCTTTTTCTTTTTTCACACATGAATCCAGTACAGTCCATTTAGGCATATAACTTTCAAGATCATTGTCCAGTCTTATGAATTAGCCTAAAGAAAGAGGAAGACTGGAAAACGACAAAAATTAAAGCGCAGGCCAAATCCAAATAAACAAGATTTCAAATGCAGCCAAAGCATTACGGTGAAATTTAAAGAAGTCACGGGTTTTACAGACAAATTAACAATTTCCCTCAGTTTGATATATGATATTTGACATTTTATTTACATAAAACTAAAAAAAAAGGAACTGTACTGTAATCGTTTTATTCATATGAAGATCTGTAGCCTATATGACAAATATGACACTGAGAAGGTCATCAAACTGAAAGCAGGATTAAGGCACGTGACTTCACGATCCAGCTGAGATGAATTGGTATACTCCAGATCACGAGCTCTTTTGCTTGCATGATATTTATTTGGTGATACAGCACACAGACTCAGTGAGGGACGCTAAATGCAGACATGCATGTGACATTTGACGCTCTCGTGGTGTTTTGTTATAGCTATACCGTATTATTTTTTTATATTTAAAATTTACGTTAGGCATAATAATTCCGACAATTTCCGAGGCATGGATTTGCTGTCAATATGATAAAATATTAGGGATCGACTTTTTTAACTGAAAAATATTTTAAACGCCATTCTGCAGCATAAAATGCATAATTCTTACATTTTTAATTTATAGAAATTCTAATTCTTTTACTCGTTATCTAAACGTTCTAATAAACGTAGGAGTTAAAGTGACTATTCAATTTATGATAAAATATAAAACCAATTCATATCAGCAATGTGGTCGATCTGTGTCGCACACATATATAAACAAATATGAATATATTTAGATAAATACATACAGTACACTGGTTTTAACTCTTGTTTTCCAGTTCCTGTCACTCTGCCCTCTGCATTATCTTTATTTCTTCTAGTTGGTATACCAGTGCTTGCGTACTTTTTCATTTCCATTCCTATAAATATGTCTTCCATACAGATAAAAACGCTTTGTGTAACTGAAGGAATATTCTGAAACTTAGCAATCATATGTCCTTATGATATAAAACTCATAAAAACAGCACACTGCACTGTGCACATAAAATAAAATCTGTACTTTAAAAGGGTGTCATTATTTCTCATTCCAAATCTGTGGCCTGTTGTTTTTCCAGGAGAAATATAAATTCTTATTGAATCATTTTATGAATTTGTTGACAGTGTATTTTTGATTTGATTATGAAATCATACAAAATCTGTTCAATCATTACAAGCAAAAATGGAGGCCCCAAGATCCTAGCAAAGCACTCAGAAGAGGGATCAAAGACTTACGGTCATGTGATGATAGGCTGCATGTAGATGCATAATGTGTAGAAATCGACGATAGAAATTACCGTGTTAAATAATTGTCAGGTTAATAGAAGTGTGAATATACACCTGAGTCAGAGTCAGCTGTCAAGACTCAGCTGCGCGTTTGGAGATGATTATTTACAATGTGCTCTCAGATGGAAATCTGCTCATGCTCAGGCGAGATACTGTATATTTGTGAAACGCATTTGAGACTGATCCGGTTGATTATTTCCGCTTAACAAGCTTAAATAAATAAACCGACATGAGTGGGCACGTGTTATCCTTCTAATTTTTTAGCTTATTTATGATGGAGATACATGAACAGCCATTTAGATCTACACAGGACCAGAGCTATAAAACAATATAAATGTCCTTCTGTAAATGATTTTCAAGGCCATTTTACGTCTATCAGGGCAATATTTTAACCATGTTAAATACCATTCATGTACAATACTTCAATTGAACAGTTCAATACATTCTGAATGTTAATGATTATGGCTCTTATAAAATCACATAAATGCACAAGATACTATTTAAAAACCCTCCCACAATCAATAAAAACCATTAGGCCTAGATTATTATCTGATTTTCATCAAATGTTAGATAACAGATAAATTACTTAACAGAGGAAAGTAGATATGAGTAGATATGTGAAGTAGCTCTCACGTTTTAGATATGTGGGGCATTATATGTAACTTTCTAAGTCCTGGTTTATTTCTGACTCACACACACACACACACACACACACACAGGTTGTGTTTAGCCTATTTATGCCTATGCGTGTCATAGTTATCATAATTCCTAATTTTTCATTCATAGTAATGAGAATAATTCACAATATTGAAAATGTGATGATGAATAATAATAATTAATAAATAAAAAAAATGTTAGCAATCGATATCTTACCTGATCTTACCTTTTTTGGTTGGTTGCTTATTTAACTGTTAATCCTTGTTGAGAAATGAGTGAGACACGTCTGGAAAATAATGGCACTGTATTTACAGCACATTTCAAGAGAAATTTTGCAAGTAAAACACAATTTGTTTTACAACATCATCTTATAACCGTTTTCTGGTTGTATTTCTTGTTCATGCCAAATCAAATCACGACATTTCTTGGCCATTTAAAAAATGTCAATTTTATTTCCGACAAAACGCGAAAAGGAAATTCGTCATTTAAATAATCGATTCGTTCGATATTTAATAATTCCAATAAAATAACATGCATCAATAAACAATTTCAGCATGTAACCCTTCAACACTTCACTGGATGAATTCCTGACAGAAATTAAAAGCTCAAAACTTCGTTAAAATAATCGAAAACATTCGACGCGATGCTTTGCACACGTTTATACCGCGGGACAAATGAAATGATTCCTGAGAAGAAGAAAAAAAAACCCAATAGTTTCGTGTCCAAATATGCGCTGCTAGTCATTGACACTGGCCAGGTGTCTGTGTTTAGTGGACAAATCCACGTGGCTGTGCACATCTTGCAGCTTCTGGTACTCGTACTGAAAATTAAGGACCCGAGGGAAGCCCACTGGATTGAACAGTGCTGAGGACGCGTATGGAGAGGTCGGGGCCATTGCGCAGGCGAGGCCAGGGGTGACAGGCTCCATGGCCACTGTTTGAGACTGTGGGAAAGACTTGGCTGTGACAGAGTTCCTCGAGAAAAGCGTGGACAGCGCCGGTAAAATGCTCCCAACAGGTGGCACGCCGATGGGTTGATGGAAGCCAAACGGGTAGATATCCAGTCCAGGTAAATGAGCGCAGGACGCGCTGAGCCCGTACGCGCCGTAGCCGAGGTTAGGAAAGCTACTGGGCTGCAGCGCCTGATCTTTGAACACGCCAAATTTGAAGTGCTGCCGCTTAAATCGCTTCCTCCTCCGCAGGAAACTTCCGTTCTCAAACATATCCGATGAATTGGGATCCAGAGTCCAGTAATTCCCTTTCCCGGGATTACCGGGCTCGCGCGGCATTTTCACGAAGCAGTCGTTTAGGGAGAGATTGTGTCGGATGGAGTTCTGCCAGGCTGGGAACTTCTCTCGGTAGTACGCAAACCGGTGGCTGATGAAGTCGCATATCTCGCTGAGGGTGAGACGCTTCTTTGGGCTCTGGAGGATGGCCATGGTGATCAAAGCGATGTAGGAATAGGGCGGTTTCACCGATGGGCTCTTGCTAGAGCTTGAGGGACACATGGAAGATGGGACGTGGTCCTTATCCTCCCCATTATGTACCCGGTCGGATGCAGAAAGAGCTGATGGCGAAAGATGTTCGTCTCCAGACTCCTTGCCACCCTCTCCAACCACGTCGACAACGAGGTCATCCATTAAATCAGTGTCCAGGGTCATAATCCACAAGTTGGAGACGCGAAACGGGTTCTAAACAAGCAGATGGCAACGCGCAGGAGTCTTAAACTCTCCTTCGCTCGAAAAGGGCTGTTCCTGGCACCTCAGAACACCCTGGATGGAAGATGGATGATAAAGAGACGAGCGCTATAACGCAAACTTTAATTTGGCCAAACAGGAATCTCCACCGTCCGAGCGCAGGAGGTCTGGAGAGCTGCGTTTGCAGCAATGTCCATCGTCCACTCCAACGCAACTGGATTCCTGCAGCTGTTCGGGAATCGGATGACGATGATGTCATGACGGAGTTCTCAGGAAGAAGCTCCACTCCAATGAAAACAGGGCAACTCTACCAGGTTCTGTCCGCAGACAGTCCTCTGGAGTGATTGATATCATGTCGCTCAAGTCAAAAGGGTATTACGTCGCTTAACTTTGAGTATGAATTAGACAAACTACACTACCTGCTCCTTTGACTGCTCAGGTATTGTGTTTGAATTGACAGAAAATATTAAAAGCATGCATTAATAAAAGTGAGCATGTCCCTGTCCTTCTTTCATGTGCTGAGATTCATTAGTGCATGCTTTTAATATTTTCAGTCAATTCAAACACAATACTTGATATGTCGAGCAGTCAAAGGAATTAGATTTTTTTGTTTTATTTTGGAAATCGAAAGGAATTATCAGAAATGAAATCTACCAGCACCAAATGATTAGTTAAGCCTATATGCTTATTTCTCTATTCACGCAATAGCTTTTACATGTAGCCTAAATCGACCAAGTTAATTGAAAATTGCTGAATTAGGGCACAAGTTAAGAAATGGATAACGTGACATAACATGCATAACAATTGTGTATCCCTGAGATTATTATTTTTTTTAGCCATTCAGCAAATTTAGAAAATTAGTTGACAGTATGACAGCTATTCATATTGCACAAAGTTGTAGGCTATATTATTTGGGGTATTGTCATCTAATTTTATGGCAACACTTTAGTTTGATAATCCACTTTAGACATTCTACTAATAGTAAGTAACTTTGCAACTACATGTCAACTAGCAGTCATTAGAGTTTAATATCTTCTAACACTTTATTTTGATTTGTCCACAACATACAACATACTGACTATCAGAAACTTAGTTTGCAAGTATATGTCAACTTATTCTACTAACCCTAACAGTTTACTCTGAGGGTTAGTGACATGTAGTTGTAAATTAATGAGATTTAGTTGACACGTAGTTACAAAGTTACTTATAGTTAGTGAACGTCTAAAGTGGACTATCAAAATAAAGTGTGACCAATTTTATTCGTAAATATTTAATGTTCTTTATTATTTCTATCCACATTGTTTTATTATCTTAAATAATGAATAACAAATTATTAAATAATATTAATAATGATTGATAGATAGCCTACTGAACAGCATTAATATCAAACATATAATTTTACAGCAGTTATTGTTATTTAGTTAGGCTATTGTTAAATCCAGATAAATATAGGCTACAACAAAAACAACAATTAGCCTATAATAAATATAGAAAATACTGGAGACCATTAAAACCAATACAAGATAAGTAAAATGACAGCACAATGTGAATCAGCCTGCATGTCATTCAGCTGTGAAGCAATGAGGCTAAAATAAGAAACAGATTTATATCATAAGGTATCGTAGCCTATACTGTATTTGATCTTCGCACATATGTTTCCTCTGTCTTATTATCTTGCATTTCCCATTGCGCTTACAGGCTAGTTTTTTATGATATGGTGAAAATTAGCTATAAAATTGTCGGGTCGTTCAGATGAAAGTGAACCATTTTCCCTGGCAATTGGCTGCTGAAGGCCGTGGGGTGTTTGTTTTAATGATGCAGCTCTTTGTTGAGGATTTCTACATTTCCTGCGCATAATCTTATTGATACCGGAGCCCACCGAGCGGAGAGATGAAGTGGGTGGGCATGATTTCACAAATCTATCACGCATGTCCTCAGATTGGAAACAGGCCCAGCGAGAGACATGAATGAAGGATGGTTTTGGAAGCGAAAAGAGGATAATAATACAAACCCGACGCAGTAGTTCCACAGATAATGTGCTTTAATGTGGTATTCATGGGTGAGGTATTCCTATATAGACAACATACTCTACAAATATAGACGACAATAAATGACTTGCTATGTAAAAGATGTTCTACCTATTTATACGCTTAATATTTTGGTTTTATTAGGATAGACCGTGGCTATATCGAATTTAGTCAAAAGTCCCATTACACAAACGTGTGTTTTCTCTAGAAGAACTAATATGGTCTCAAAAATTTAGCAGACCATCTTAAATGAGAATAATTTTAACAAACACAAATTTACAATATCATAGTTTTTGTTGTTGTTGCAATATCCGTTGGGTAAACGCAATAAAGCTATACAAAAGTTCTGCAGTAGCCTACATTTTTGTCTATTTTTTACAATTCAGGTGTAAGCTGTCACCAAGTTATAAATGTAGCTATATAGCCTATTATAAGAATCATCATTATAGTAAAAACTGTGACAAATAGCCTAGATCCCATTAAATATAATTTGTTTAATTCACATTTGTCTTTCTGCCTTTATTGCCGCGGTGCACCATATTTAATTTATTGCAAATGACTGATGTAAACATTGAAAATAGCTTATCTCTTTCCAAAAAAAAAAAAAAATGCCTAGAATCTGCTGACAAAGTCTGTTTTATTCGCGCGAGAAAAACAAGGTTTAGGCCTATCTTGTGTTTGGCAGATTCGTTTAATTCTGATTACAAAACTAATAGTGCATTGATTAGCGAGAAGGTCTGTAGCTAGTCTTTTGTTCTTGTGTTCAAAACAACGTGCTAACTTGAGGCCATGCTGCTCGTTCTTGTCCTCAAAGAGATGGTTGTTTTATGCAGATGGCATGAATAAATGAGTGGACAGCAGAGACAAACTGAACAGGGCATGCTGGTGGGATGCCTGCAGCCTTGAAGAAAAACACCCCGGATTAAAGAAACAGCGCCACCTTGTGACAAAAAGTTTCCTGCGGTGGAAGATGGCTTTTAAATTTACTCAATATTTTATCTAGATCTAGTCCTATTATTCTTCTTAAATCAGTGTAAATAAACAGCTGGTTCCCAAAAATATTACAGCCCAGCTCAAATAGGGTGTAGCAGGCTATAGGCTATATCAACGTTTGTTAGAAATTCGAGAAAAATGGCTACTAGAAAAACATTGGATTTGCATTGTGTCAAGACAAACGTTTTTTGATAGTTATTAAAAAAAAAAAAAAAAAGAAGAGGAAGAAGAACCAGAAGAAAGAAATGCCACCTTACAGGTGCAGGCCTGTATCTGCTTGCTTGGTGTCCTTCATGTCATGTCTGTTCTGTTCAACTGAAGACAGCAGACAAACCTGTTCAGCTCTTTATATACACTGCTTGCGTACGGCTTTTTAAAGAAAAATACATTTGTGTGACATCACGTTGTTATATAAAAATATATGTATTTTTTTATTAAACTTAGCCTATTAATGAGGTACATTTAACTATTATAAAGCTAAACTTTAAGCATAGTATAATGAATGTAAGAATATAGGCTACTATGAATATCAAGTAATATGCAGCTGAAATAACTGTTACCTATACTGAAATAAAGGCTCCATAAAATGCTATTTATTTCTTTGGGTTTCATAAACCCATACCATATTGTGATCAATTAAATGACCAGTAGGTGTCAGTAAAACCCCACTGTTAAAACTCTACCGGCTGATGAAGAGCATGCGCAGCTTTGAGCCCCCTGGTCACTGTTATGAGCTGCAAACAAGGAAGGCAACTACATTACTGGGTAATATAATGCATTCTACATTTATAAAGAGTAGGACTGTTTAAGATGCGCCCCACCTTATGTTTTTCTCTTGACCATAGACCTCAAGCATTTTTAATAAATGGCTGTGCTATTTTTAATTTTGTCATTTCATCTGAATGCCAACATGTGTGAGATTTAGTCAGTGGAAACATTTTCGATTTTAATAGTGGTCTATGACATTTTGTTAATGATAGATTCATGTTTTTAGATTTGTGGAGTAAAAATATAGGCTAGTTGTTATTTTGAAATAAAAAGATAAAAATAGACTTTGAATTGGCATATCTTCACTTTTCATTTAGGCTCACTGAGTAAACTCATTAGATTTGATTGAATTAAGTTGCTATTATGACATATCTTCAGTTAAAATATGGACAATTAAATATGTAAATATAAGCCAGAAATTCATAAAATAACCCTGAAAAAAACAAAAACAGTGGTTCCAAAACAATATTAAGCAGCACAACTGCTTCCAGCATTGATGGGTCTAATAAATTATCATATTAGAATGATTTCTGAAGGATCACGTGACAAAACTGGACTAATGATGCTGAAAATTCAGCTTTACCATCACATTGTAAAGTATATACTAATATATAGTATATAAACAATATACTTAGTATATTAAAATAGAAAAAAGAGTTATGTGTTGCTTGCAAAAAACAAACAAACAAAAAAACACTTCTGAATTCTGAACAACTGTCGATTAAAAACATGCATTTTTTTTGTGTCCAGATGGTGCACTTTCGTAATCCACCAGCAGAGGAAAACTGGGTTCTACTATTACTAGTGAGCCAATGCTTGACCTCAGTTTTAAATAGCTTTAGAGCAGCAGTTCCCCTGTCGTCAGTGACTAGCATTTATAAATTCTGCTCCTGGAGGTTCTTGCACCTCACATTTACAAGATTTATTAATCTGATCCACCCAATTCATGTCACAGAGCCTTTATAATGAAATGATGAGTTGAATCGGGTGTGTTAGATGAAGAAGACATCAAAAATGTGCAGTGCTGGGGGGCACGAGTAGTAGCATTGAGAAACACTGTTATAAACCTGTGCGCTTTCATATGTGAAGGGATGACACAACTCCAACAGCTGTGCCTTTTATGCCACACGCAAAGTGTCACTGGTGACGGTTTCCACTTCTTAACAGACATGCAATAAAAGTAACACTTCTATTTTGATGGGCTCTTTGACGCCAATAGAAATGGCATGCAGTACATACAAAATATACTCTATCTACAGTATCTCTATCTCGATCTGCATATCTATCTACACATATACAACCTTTACTGTGCACACTTCTTGATTTGCTGCTTCAGGCATTTCTCAGCTGTTAACAGCCCACACACACACTCACACTCGTCTTCAGTCCTGCCCTCTCTTCATCCACTCGCTGAACTCTCCTTTTTTGTTGCTCACTAAGTGCTCCTGGGCAGAGGAGAACAATTAATCACACATCAGTCACTGTGACTTGTGTCCTTATCTTACCTGCATTCTTTACACACACACACACACACACACACACACACACACACACACACACACACACACACACACACACACACACAAAATGCCCCATAACTCTTGCAAAATGAAGCACTGCATTCAGAATATCACAAACACATCTCAAAGGCAAACATTTGCCATAATATTAATTCCTGTTTGATTTTTGTGTTACATAGAGAATTGTGTGTTGTGTTTTGCAAAAAGTGTTTTATGAAACTGAAATCTGAGTCAAAGGCCAAGAATTGGTGTCTGGTTTTGCAGATTTGGTGTGTGGTTCTGGTGTTTGAGTGTCAGGTTTCAGAAATTGTGTGACAAGTAAAGATTTTACTTGTCACACAATTAAATTTTTACTTGTCACACAAAAAAAATCCCTATACACTTGATTGGCTCTATCACTCTCTCTCCTCTGCACCTGTAGCTGGTGTGTGGTGAGCGCACTGGCGCCGTTGTCCTGTGGCTGCCGTCGCATCATCCAAGTGGATGCTGCACACTGGTGGTGGTTGAGGAGAGACCCCCCCCACATGATTGTAAAGCGCTTTGGGTGCACAGCAATACACAATAAAGCGCTATATAAATGCATCATTCATTCATTCATTTTGTGCGTACGCATTTGAAAAAAACTCCTATCACACTCCTATCATATAATAAAATAACATTACTGGAAAACCTGGACATAAATGTATTTTATATTTTAGAAATTTTTAATAAAAAAAAATATTCGAACTTCATGAATGCATCTAACACTACAATTTGTGTAAAATTTAGGTAAATACAATAAAACTGTATTTTTTTTTTTTTTTTTTCACAGATTTTTTATTTCTGTAATGGGGAAAAATGTGGTGTGGTGTGGTGTCAGGACTGTTCAGTAGAGAACAATGAGATACAATGGTGGATTTTAGTGACAAAGTGTAATTGTGGTCCTGAAGGTCCAGCAAGCAAGGTCCAGGGCAATGATGATTAGAGGGTAGTGTTACCACCGTCGATGGACAGACGGATGGATGAGTGGGTGGTTAGAGTAGCTAGTAACTAGGGTAACTAGGCTCAAGGACTGAAATGTGTAAATATTGAATACATTATACTATAAACCCGCATCCATCCTCAGAAAATCTACACTCTAAAAATAGTCTGTTAAAACAGGGCCCAGTGTACTGCGTTAATATAACTTTTCCATAATGATTTTTCATAGGTATTTTGAATTACGCACCGTATTGCCATGAATATTTTGGCAGAAAACTACCAATACCTGGAATTTTGCTCGTATCTTTAATCTAAATCCAGTGGAATAATATTCATGGTTCCAGTAAACAAACACTGGCAATGGGCCTTCAGCTGTTGTCTCATGTGGAGTCTGGGATCATGGAAATAAAATCGTGATCTGTTAAAACCTTCAGAACATCGTTGGTGGAGCAGAATTAAAACATCAGGGCCGTGAGGGAAAATGAGATTTTAATGTCATAAAAATAGTAATCTACTTTTACTGTGGGTATCATTTACTGCACATGCACTCAGGTGTTTCTTAAATGTTGATGAACAACAAAGATACCGCAATGAACCATAGTTTATTGCAAAATAAACCCAGATGGATTTATTTTGTGGCAACATCTGGCTGTTCATGGGATATTCAGTACAATAAATGAATATAATATAATATAATATAATATAATATAATATAATATAATATAATATAATGATTAATTGCACAATATTATTTGAGAGGAAAAAGACCATAAAGTAATACAAGAGACATAAAACTAGTATAAGTATGAAGGAGATTGTTATCAGGTCAATTAGGCAGTTATATAAAATATTTGACTGTATGCAGCTGTCACATGTCGGTTTTCCTTTCAGTTCTGTTTTGACCTTATTTGGTAGTTCCTGTTCTTATTTAGTTAATTAGTAATCATCATTTAGTCTTGTCACCTGTGTTTGATTAATTATCTAGTTTGCTCCTTTGTTTCCTGTTTCTTTATAAGCATTCAGTTTTGTCCCAATCCTTGTCAGATCTTAAGTTTGTAATGGTTTAGAGTGTGTTGAAGCTAATAAATATACCTTTTGTTATTCTCTGTCGTGCGCTCCTATTTCCACAACCACCAACCGTAACAGAAGATCTGACCGCATACAGCATTAGACGAGATCAACGCTCAGGATGCTGGAGCTTGTGCCCGTCGTTTGCGGGGGTTCACGCCGCCGTTCGCGGCTCGCCCCTGCCCGTGCTGCGTGGGATGTCGGGCTGCCTGTAGCGGCTTACCCAGGCCACCCGTTTTGGGGAGAACGGGTCGCCATTCGCCGCACACCCTTACCCACCGCCCAAGTGAAATTCGCTCCGCCTGAGACGGCGAGGAATGTTCCGCCCACGGCGTGGAGGATTCCGCCTCAAGGGGCGATGAACGTTGCGCCGTCGGCAACGAAGAGGATCCCGCCGTACACGGCGATGAATGTTCCGCCCGCGCAATAACGGTTCCCCCGAACCACCGAGGGGGGAAAAACAGGTGCCGGTGGGGATTTTAATTGAGTTTGAGGGCATGTCATTCCCTCCAGTGCCTGCTCCTCGCCAGTGCCATCCAGTGCCTGCTCCTCGCCAGTGCCATCCAGTGCCTGCTCCTCGCCAGTGCCATCCAGTGCCTGCTCCTCGCCAGTGCCATCCAGTACCTGCTCCTCGCAAGCGCCCTCCAGTGCCAGCTCCTCGCAAGCGCCTTCCTGTGCCTGCTCCTCGTCTGAGCCCACCAATTCCGGCACCTCGCAAGTGCCCACCTGAGTTCCCGCTGGTCCCGTCCAGCCCACCTGAGTTCCCGCTGGTCCCGTCCAGCCCACCTGAGTTCCCGCTGGTCCCGTCCAGCCCACCTGAGTTCCCGCTGGTCCCGTCCAGCCCACCTGAGTTCCCGCTGGTCCCGTCCAGCCCACCTGAGTTCCCGCTGGTCCCGTCCAGCCCCGCGCATCCCGTGCGCCCTCTAATGTCCGCGCTGCAAGAGCGCCTTCTAATGCTAATGTCCGCGCTACAAGAGCGCTCCTTAGAATCCCCGCTGCCAGAGCGGCCCCAAGTGTCCGCGCTGCAAGAGCGCCCTCCTGCATCTCCGCTGGTCCCGTCCAGCTCTCCTTCGTCTCCGCTGATACTATCCAGCTTCGTGCCTCCCGTGCGCCCTCAAGTGTCCGCGCTGCAAGAGCGCCCTCAAGAGTCCGCTCTGCAAGAGCGCCCTCCTGCATCTACGCTGGTCCCGTCCAGCTCTCCTTCGTCTCCGCTGGTCCCGTCCAGCTCTCCTTCGTCTCGTGTCCACGCTGCAAGAGCGCCCTCAAGAGTCCGCTCTGCAAGAGCGCCCTCCTGCATCTACGCTGGTCCCGTCCAGCTCTCCTTCGTCTCCGCTGGTTCCGTCCAGCTCCGCGCCTCCCGTGCGCCCTCAAGTGCCCGCTCCTCCGGAACGCCCTCAAGTGCCCGTTCCTCCAGAGCGCCCCCAAGAGCCCTCTCCTCCAATATGGCCGCCTGAGGGGAACTTTCCCAAAGAAATTTTGGGGGGGGGCCATATAGCCTCAGTTTGTGTGGCCAGGCCAAAGGCCAAGGCCACAAAGGACCCAGATCCATCATGGCCTCCCGAGGACCCCGATCCGCCATGGCCGCCCGAGGATCCAGATCCGCCATGGCCGCCCGAGGACCCCGATCCGCCATGGCCGTCCGAGGACCCCGATCCGCCGAGGCCACCCGAGGACCCCGATCCGCCATGGCCTCCCGAGGACCCCGACCCACCATGGCCGCCCGAGGATCCAGATCCGCCATGGTCGCCCGAGGACCCTGATCCGCCATGGTCGCCCGAGTACCCTGATCCGCCATGGCCTCCCGAATCTCCAGTCCCGCCATGGTCTCCCGAGGACCCTGATCCGCCATGGCCTCCCGAATCTCCAGTCCCGCCATGGTCTCCCGAATCTCCAGTCTCGCCATGGCCTCCCGAATCTCCAGTCCTGCCATGGCCTCCCAAGGCCCCTGATCTGCCCTGGAGGCTTCCCTGTTCTCCTCCCTGTCCTGATCCTATGCCAGCCTCCAGGACGCCCGCCCCCCCTCCCCGATGTTACTGTTACGGTGCGGGACGCACCTACCGGGAGGGGGGCGATATCTGTCACATGTCGGTTTTCCTTTCAGTTCTGTTTTGACCTTATTTGGTAGTTCCTGTTCTTATTTAGTTAATTAGTAATCATCATTTAGTCTTGTCACCTGTGTTTGATTAATTATCTAGTTTGCTCCTTTGTTTCCTGTTTCTTTATAAGCATTCAGTTTTGTCCCAATCCTTGTCAGATCTTAAGTTTGTAATGGTTTAGAGTGTGTTGAAGCTAATAAATATACCTTTTGTTATTCTCTGTCGTGCGCTCCTATTTCCACAACCACCAACCGTAACAGCAGCAAATGACCAATCAGAATCGAGTATTCTAAAGAGCTGCATAATAAAGTATTGATGTTATTGAATATTTAAAAACAACTTAAAGTGCCCAATATGCATATTCAAACATTAATTTGCTTTCAGTTGTAACAATCATTGTCTTGTCATTGTGGAGCACTCAGACATGAACAAGTGTCAGCTGCTGTCAGTGAGTGCTAAAGGTCACGACCCCCAGGGCAGGGCGGATGTGTAGAGGTCAGTATCCAATACTGGAGTCAGATTGTTTCTCTCCTTAGCTCAGCATAGTTTCCATATGGCTAAAACAACTGCTGCTGACCCCTGTTTACCTGTGCTTCCATAATGTTCCCACAACTGTTATCCTGTGAGAAGATCCACTCAGCAGTTCTCTGTAGGTCATTGCTCTGAATCACTGATTATGCATTGTGCACGTGAGCGCTGTTTGACTGCATCATTGAATCTGTGCAGTCTGGCGAGTCACGTATCATTAAACTAATCACTCTGATTTCGGGAAGGATGACAACGTCTTGAAATTATCTTTGCTGATCTGATGATGGCACCATTAAATTGTATTGAGGCCTTCGGGCACTTCTGCACTGTGAGAAAGTGAATTTGTTTGGCTTCTGTGTGATTAATTGAAGTTTACGTTTCAGATTTTCTTTATGAGTCAGCACAGTTGTTCTCAAGTGCTGCCTGGGAACAAAGCAGAAAGGACTTGAAAAAAAAACCTAAATTGACCTTTACATTACTATTGCTCATACTTAGGGTTGGTGTTTGAACAAACTTCTAACCGTAAGTATTGAACTTTGGCATGTAACTTGCCACAAGTTGTCAGCTGTTTGGACTCTCATTCTGACGGCACCCATTCACTGCAAGGGATCCATTGGTGAGTAAGTGATTTAATGCTACATTTCTCCAAATCTGAGCTGATTAAAAAAATAAATAATCTCATCTACATCTTTGATGGTATATAGGGTGTATGTTGTTTAAATGTTTAGCACATTTTCATTTTTGAGTGAACTATTCCTCAGGAAAGGTTGAAATCTAATAGAAAAACTTTTTAGATTTTTTTTCTCAATAATGTTTTCACTTCTGCAATAAAATAGGACAACAATAGTATGGTAAATTTGGCAAATCAGGCTAAAAAACAAGTATTTGTCACACTGGTCCAGCTCCTGTATTCCAGAGAGAGAGAAAATAGACAATGGCACTATAAAAAAAAAGTAATTTGTTCTTATGACTAAAATAATAAACTAAAATTAAAAACTATATTATTAAATATAGTTACAGTATATATATTAATAATATATACTAAAACCAATAAATAAAATATAATATATATTGATTATTTGCACAGTAAGACCAGGAACATTTATCATGCAAGTAAATGGGAACCATCTCGATTTTGTCTTCAAAGTCAACATGAAACATTATACGCAACCAGTTTACTTTCATAATGTAATGTATTTCCAAGTGAAATAGGATATATACCCAGTAAAAAAAAAAAAAAAAAACTAGGTCAGGGTTATTATTATTATTTGGCTGCTGATTAACATTGTCCAACCGCTTGCACGGCCTAAATGATGTCAGCCAAATTGGAAAGACACATCAAGTTGGAGCAAGTTGTTACATTTTGATAAAAGATTAGAAAGACAAACATGTTTTTCTTTGGATTAATGTGCACCGATGAATCATTTACAATTAGACAGTTGTTAAGAGTGAATGGATTAAATTTTCCTGTCATGTTAGAAATGGCCGAACACCTCTTAGAGCCTGCTGTGCACATTGATAAGCCAAGTTTCTTATGAAAACAGAATTTAATTTAATACACTTGTCATTTAAACCACAAAAGGTAACACATGATGAATTTAACTTATTTAATCTTTAGCTAGAACCCTGAGACAGGTCAGAACAAAGCTCCCTCTCAACCTGAAGGCTTTGTTAATCAACTTGCCAGGCGACTCTCTAGCTATTCACGGGAATTCACACAAACCACAGCCTCTTGGCAGCAGCTCATGGTTATGCTGATTAAAAACAGGTTAGAAATGACACAGCTGATATCTGCGTGTGGGAAAGCGGCAACACGCATCGCCCACGTAAGCTGAATCAATCGTGTAGCACTAACCGAGTGTCACTGTTCCCACTACTATTCATTTTTAGCACATCATGCTTCTCAAAACCATTGCAACAGCCTCAATGGACCAGCATGTCTCATTGTAGTATTTCTCTTGATTCATGCCTTGCAGCAAAGAAGAAATTGTGCAGAGATGTGGAGTTTTATATTTGCATTTTCACCAGCCTGTAATTATATGACAGCTTGGCAACATGGTGACTTCCAGATACAAAATAAATCATGTTATATAAACTTTATTGCACACTGTTTTGTTAGACAACCTAAAATATTACTTCATGTAAGAGACATCATTTTTTAAAATAAAGTTACATCATATCTACTACACAAAACCATCTAAAATTCACATAATCTAATAGTTATTTGTTACACCAAATATATATAAAGTGTGTGTGTGTATGTATACTCATATATATATATATAATTTCAATCATGACAACTCTCCGAAGATTTTAGCATGGTAATGGATATGACAGTGTTAATGTATTTGGTCTTGGCGGAATAGATTTACATTTATTCATTTAGCTGACGCTTTTATCCAAAGCGACTTACAATTGCTATATATGTCAGAGGTCGCACGCCTCTGGAGCAACTAGGGGTTAAGTGTCTTGCTCAGGGACACATGGTGTCTCACAGTGGATTCGAACCCGGGTCTCTCACACCAAAGGCATGTGTCTTATCCACTGCGCCATCACCACCTGCTGCTGCTAAATTGCTGCTGCTGTTGATTATTGCTGTAGTTGTAGATTATTGCTGCTGCAAGTACAGGAACTTGCCAATGCATACGGTGATACAGTGCTGTGAGTATTCAAGACATACTGCTGCTGCACAAATAGCATATAAAATAACCCGTAGCAGATCTATACAGTGTTTCAGAGGAACTCTGAAAGTGCACTGCAAAATGCTCAAGTGGATGTTAACAAGCCATTTAAATGTAAAGCAGCAAGCTCATTGGCTGCGTATGCAACATGAACCAGTCAGCTTGTGCCAAGTCGTTTAACGCTGTGAATATCATAAATTACTTTAATACCATTAGCATGCGCCATCTAGAGTTTCATGACTGAACTATGCATTTTTTTTCATCACATTTATAATCATGCAAAACTGATTTAAAAGATTTTTGCATTTAAAATTCACTTGACTGTAACATGCTGCTTCTGTTGATTCATGTAGCAAGTTAACTAGTTTTACTTGGGCTGAAGATATTTCTTAATTGACTGAATAAAGCATGAGATGAGCACTTTTTAAAGGTAAAATAGGGATTTCACACATTCACTGAAAGAGCCTGAGGAATGTGGGAGGAATGGAAAGATATGAATGAGTGGGCAATTTCTCTAGAATGAAGAATGGGCATATGCCAACAGTCTCACAGCCAAGTATTCCTGTTTATGTCTAAATGATTGCTGCACAGTGACTTCTGATACTGATCTGTGTGGCTTGATTTGGCAGTGAGGTAGAAAAAGAAAGTTTGCTTTGAAGTTTTTAGTTGGGCTTAAATTGTCCACAGCCGCTTTTCACTGTTCCAAATGGCAGATTTATGATGGCAGGATATACCGCACAGTGTCTTCATTGTGTTTTGAACGTGTCCTGAGGCATTCTGGGTAGCTGAGGTTGGATGGGAATTTCATCATGTTCACTCCAGAAGAACAAATCAAACCCATAATTTTCATCCACTTGTTGAAAAACATTCAAATGCAAACACAACTCTTCTTAAGGCTATTGCGCCGACTTAGGGTTCATGATTGGTACAACCCCCTAACCTTATTAAAGTTCAGCATGTTATTCATCCCGCACTATTTGTAGCCAGTTCAAGTCATACCTACACTATAATCAAAATATCATCTCAACCCCTGAAGGGTGCATATTAGTATATCAAGGTGCACTACAATGTTAAGCTAAAGCTATTATTATTCCACACTTTCATGGCAGCATAGAGGCCAGAATATGGGACTTGGGGACAATTGGGCCTTGGCCTCTTAGCAACCATACAGAACACCCTAGTAACCACCAAGTTTTTATTTTTTTATGTGATTTTGATTTTTTTCTTCTTTATGCACAAATATTCACAAACAAAGCATATTTTTTGATAATCTTTTACTTTTACTTTTTTTTTTTTACATTTCCATTTCAAAAACAACAAAAAATGATCAACTATTGAGATTTTATTTAGAAGCAAAAATGGCAGATGTCAAGTGTGAATCACTTGATTTCCAACAAATACCCGAAATGTGAATAATCTCTGGATCAGGAGAATAACTGTAAATATAATTAAATAGGAATAGTTAGGAAACTCTTCAATGTAGATGACGCAGTTTTCAAAAATGTGTTACTATTGTTGCCATGGACATGAATGATACTTTAAATCATGCAGCTTATTAAGCAGAGTTGCACTTCTGCTTTTCTGCTCAAGTGATCAAAGTTACAATATTTATGTGGTAGGTAGACGATAAAAAGGTGAAAAGTTCTCATAAACTGATATTGAAGGAGGAATGTGAGTCCAAATACAATTCACTGCAGTTTCCAGCTGAAATGAACATTAGCAGCAGTAAAAACACAACTTTGCAACTTTTATTCCTTTTCACACAAATTATGATTATTACAGGAACAGATTATCGATTAATGAAAAATAACTTGTAATAAATACATTTTGATGTCCAGGCCACATTACCTGCTCCATATGTATGGCATTTCTGAAGTAATCTTGCTCAGTAGCGCACCCAGTATTGCACTTGCAATGCAGAATGCTCGATTCCAGTGAAACAGAAGTCCCAATAAAAGAAACCTGTAGAAGCAAACTAAAATTGCATAGTTGCTTCAGGAAATGTGTTTTTGCATTTGTTAACTCTGTCGGTTAGGTTTGGGATAGGATTCAGTGTACTGTAGGTTGTACACAGAGATGGGTACAAATACATCAAAATATATTTAAAATAAAAATACAAAATACCGTGTGGAAAAATCACTAGGTAATTTTGTGGAAGAATTAGATTTATTGCTCTCAACCTTTCCTCAGGATGGTACTCCCTTTGTCTTACTTGGAGACTTCAACATCCACCTAGATAAACCTCAGGCTGCAGACTTCCACACTCTGCTTGCGTCTTTTGATCTCAAGAGAGTGCTAACTACGGCTACTCACAAATCAGGGAACCAACTGGACCTTATTTACACACGGCACTGCTCCACTGATAATGTGCTGGTTACTCCACTGCACACCTCAGATCACTTCCTCCTTACTCTTAACCTCAACATGATTCCTGACACATCACATATCCCTCCACATGTCAATTTTCGACGTAACTTGCGTTCACTCTCACCCTCCCGGCTATCTGCTATGGTTTCATCTTCGCTTCCTCCCCATAAACAGTTATCCTCTCTTGATGCTAACAGTGCTACTGATACTTTCTGTTCCACTCTGACGTCTTGTTTAGATACTTTCTGCCCCTTTTCATCCAAGCCAGCCCGTAGTACCCCTTCTGCCCCTTGGCTATCTGATGTTCTCCAAAAACATCGTTCTAAACTCAGGGCTGCAGAAAGGGTATGGCGCAAATCACAAAATCCTACTGACCTTAATTTATATCGATCACTCCTCTCTGACTTCTCTGCTTATGTTTCCACTGCTAAAAGGACATACTATCATGACAAAATTAACAACTCACCTAACTCTCGCATGCTATTTAAAACATTTTCCTCCCTCCTTTGTCCTCCTCCTCCCCCTCCTTCATCATCTCTAACAGCTGATGACTTTGCCACATTCTTCATTAATAAAATTACAAACCTCACTGCACAATTTTCCACACCACAATCTATCAAACATATCTTACCAGCAAACATACACTCGTTCACATCCTTCTCTCCACTCTCTGAGGCAGAAGTCTCTAAACTCATCCTTTCCAGTCATCCTACTACCTGTCCGCTTGATCCTATTCCATCTCATCTCCTTCAAGCCATTTCACCTGCAGTCGTACCTGCACTCACTCACATCGTTAACACATCCCTTCACACTGGAATTTTTCCCTCTGCATTTAAACAGGCTCGTATAACTCCACTTCTTAAAAAACCCACTCTTAACCCAACTCTTTTTGGGAACTATAGACCGGTTTCCCTTCTTCCTTTCATTGCAAAAACACTTGAACGAGTTGTGTTCAACCAAGTCTCTGTCTTTCTCACACAGAACAACCTCCTGGACAGTAACCAATCTGGCTTCAGAAGTGGACATTCGACCGAAACTGCCTTGCTTTCTGTTGTTGAAGCCCTAAGACTTGCAAGAGCGGCTGACAAATCTTCATTACTCATCTTGCTAGATTTGTCTGCTGCTTTTGATACAGTCAACCATCAGATCCTCTTGTCAACCCTATTGAGAAAGGGCTTCTCAGGAACCGCACTCCAGTGGTTTGAGTCTTACCTCTCTGATAGGTCCTTCAAAGTATCTTGGAGAGGTGAGGTATCCAAGTCGCAACATCTAGCTACTGGGGTGCCTCAGGGCTCAGTTCTTGGACCACTTCTCTTTTCTGTCTACATGGCATCACTAGGTTCTGTCATTCAGAAACATGGCTTTTCATATCACTGCTATGCTGATGACACTCAACTCTACCTCTCATTCCATCCTGATGATCCGACGATAGCTGCTCGCATCTCAGCGTGTCTATCAGACATTTCTTGCTGGATGATGGACCATCACCTTCAACTCAACCTAGCTAAGACAGAACTGCTTGTAATTTCAGCTAACCCATCGCTTCATCACAATCTCAGCTTCCAGTTAGGCTCATCTACCATAACTCCTTCAAAAACAGCCAGAAACCTTGGAGTTGTGATTAATGATAAGCTGAATTTCTCAGACCACATTGTTAAAACTGCCCGGTCCTGCAGATTTGCATTATATAATATTAAGAAGATCAGGCCCTTTCTCTCGGAACATGCAACGCAACTCCTTGTTCAGGCTCTTGTTCTGTCCAGACTTGACTATTGCAATGCTCTCTTGGCAGGTCTTCCAGCCAATTCTATTAAACCTCTACAATTAATCCAAAATGCCGCTGCAAGATTAATCTTTAATGAGCCGAAAAGAACGCACGTCACGCCTCTGTTCATCAATTTGCACTGGCTACCAATAGCTGCTCGCATTAAATTCAAGGCATTAATGTTTGCCTACAGAACCACCACTGGCTCTGCACCCCTTTACTTAAATTCTTTACTTCAGACTTATGTGCCCTCTAGAAGCTTGCGTTCTTCAAGTGAACAACGAATTATTGTACCATCCCAAAAACACAGAAAAACACTTTCAAGGACTTTTTCATTAACTGTTCCCATCTGGTGGAATGACCTGCCCAACTCGATCCGAGCAGCCGAATCCTTACCCATCTTCAAGAAACGGCTAAAAACTCATCTGTTCCATCTTTACTTGACCCTCTAACTCTAGCACTATCTATTCTAATTGTATTTTATCTATGTCTTTTTATTAAAAAATAACAACAATAATAATAATAATTATCTGTACTGCGTTAGGCTAACCAAGACTTGTAATAGCACTTGCACGTTGTTGCTCTTTTGTTGGTTTTGATTGCTTCTTATGTCCTCATTTGTAAGTCGCTTTGGATAAAAGCGTCTGCTAAATGACTAAATAAATAAATAAATAAATAAAATAAAAAAAATGTATTTAAATACAAATTCAGTATTTTGTATTTTGAAAATACATTTGAAATTGGCCATCCAATATTAAGGCCTGTTTGCACCAAGAACGATAATTATAAAGGTAACTATATTAGTGTATTCTAAGTATACAATGCAGTTGTGTCATCTGTCACTAAATGCTCGAGCTCTTTAAAGCAGAAATGATTCCGATTGGCTGTCAATGTTTTTATCATTCATCATTTTTTGTGCTGTTATGGTTATAGTTGTGGTGTGCTATCTTCTATTCTTCTTAGATTTAGGATGAACTCACACTAGGGGATCTGATCCATGTTTGAGCACGATTGACCCCCAAAGTCCAGTTCATTTCACAAGTGTGACTGCTCTGTATCGTGTCCAGTGGGGTTCGTTTAATCATGCCCTGGCCTGCCTGAAGAGGTGGCTCGTGTGCCGGTACACATGTAGCATGGAACAGTTAATTTACTATTTTTGTATGTGCTATTGTTATCATTATGACAGCAAAAATATTTATAACTACTTGGATATCACACTTTTCAATTAATTTAATTTGAGTACATTTAGATTTATAATGGGTCTGGGTCTCATCTTGTTGATGAACAGGTAATGTAGTTTTTTGCGAGTAAAGCTGCAAATTCCAACATTATCCTCAGCTGCCTCTGTAATACTCCCAGATATCTGTCTGTTAGCAAAAGGACAATTGCGCTTGGGCTTTAGTACAAGGCAGCTGTGCCTAGTGTGAGTACGCCCTTAGAACAATTAAAAAAACAACTTTATTATTAGCATTATAGTTATCTTTGTCTTGGTACACACACACAGAAAGCGGCTTATTACTCATTTATACATGTTTCTTTTCTTTTCTATCGAGGTGTCAATAGCTCCTGCCCACTAAAATCTCCACAGATATATTTGCACAACACAATGATATATAAACGATATAGAAAAAGTTCAATCGATTTACACTTTATATCATCGCCGACATATATATTGCCATATCGCCAGTAATGATTAAAGTTTAATGAACACATTTGACTAGTTGATAAAACCAAAATCTGACCAAAATCTGTTTATTTTAACCTGCTGAGACAGGTATGCTTTTTTTTTCTCACAAAAGCAAGTTTAAATTCAAATATGTATTTTAAATACATGTATTTGAAATACTGCTCATCCCTGGTTGTACATTACTTTCAAGCACGATAGAGCATTAACCTTTCAATGGCACTCACCAGTAAAGCTGTGCAATTCATCGTTTTGAGTAAGATTTTGACCCCCAATTATAAAAATACAATAATCGAGATAAAGCAATTATTGTTCCCCCTTTCCAACGGTGAACCTTCGCTCCTCCAGATAAGCCCAATTTCATGGGCAAAACAGTAAAATCGTAAAACGTGACTTTTGCAAAATGGGACGTGCTTTATTCATTAAAGTTGATAGACTTTTTTATAATTTTCTTTAGACATTTTAATGTTTTTAAAAGCATGAAAGAGAACGTACGATGTTCCTCAGTAGGATTTCTGTGTATGCATTCAAAGATGGAACAGAACACAGATAAGTAAAGTGAACATTTAGGTGAGTGCCTAAACGGTCAAATACACATAAAAAAATCTGCTCTCGTTGATAATTCACATAAACCCTGGTCGGTTATTTCTTAAGTGAATGTAAACAATTGAGAATGAAAATACCTGTGTAACAGTAAATTGGATCCGAGCGGCTCTTAAAAGGGTCGTATGATGTTACTATACAGAATGTTATTTTGTGTATTTGGTGTAATACACAAACACATAATGTAAACGCAGTTTAAGGTCCAAAAAACACATTATTTTCCACATACTGTACATTATTGTTGCACCTCTATGCTCCGCCTTTCTGAAACGCATCGATTTTGCGTTCTGAGCTCATCGTTCTGAGAAGCGAGGCGTGCTCTGATTGGCCAGCTATCAGTCTGTTGTGATTGGCCTAATACCTCAAGCGTGTGACTGAAATGTTACGCCCCTTACTGTATTGTGATGCCTTGTCCCGGCATGATGAGACCAAAACAATAAAAACCCATTATAAACGAGGCATTTGTTGCATCCAGTGGGGACATAATTACTGATTATAATGACTTATACTGTCTTTTTATGCTTCGTGTTGCTCTGCGTAAACATTGCCATGTCTGCATTTATGATCGGAGAAACAACAAACAACAAGCGCTACCCTACACTGCTCAAAACTTGCGTTTGAATAGTAAGTGGCAAATTTTTTAAATAAGAAAACATACTTACAGGCTGTGAGTCAGAAGCACCAGACTGTCCTTGCAAAGTTGGAATTGCCCCACTTTATAGAAACAACCTTTGTGCACAGCTGGCATTCTAGGCTGACGTTACTCTTCCAGGTTCAGGAAATTATCCTCCGTAAAATGCGCTGCACACACTCTAATATTTGCGTTGCACTGTTCTGGAACAGTGTTGTAAATACAACTTAACCACTGATTTCTAGTTGTGTCTTCTTTTGGAAGCCCAAACAAAGTAGTTTTGCTTTCACAACGAAGCACAGCATCTCCAGGACATGGCGCCAGCGGCAACAACAATGCTACAGCGAGAATAAAGATCACACCCTCTTTCTTTGCATAAACATTTGGGCGGTGTTATGTAAATCTTCCCACACTGTGATGTAGACATGTGGGGGCGTGTTTAAATGAGCCGTTTTAGGACAGCGTGGACGAGTCTTAACTTTTATAAAGAATATCTCTTTGGGTTCGAGACTTTAGTCTTTGCAACTTCAGGGATCTTATCTATGCACAATCAGCTTGTAACACGCCAAAGAGAAAGGAAAACTTGAAATCGCATCATATGATCCCTTTAAATTGACAACAGGCAATTCCTGCTGTCGACTGAGCGCTTAATATTAATCAAACAACAAAAGACAAAGAGAAAATCACTCTGTGCTCTTGACTTAATGACTTTTTAGATTTAATGAGAAACAAACAAAGTTAGTTTCTTACAGTGAAAACTATGCTGTTTTATTTTACATTCGATTATTCAATTTCGGTAGTAGGCTGTTAGCTAAATACTTCAGACTTGCATAACAAACGTAAAAGAGCTGTTTCTTTCATTTGTATCTTTTTATATTTCTTTGTCCTTTGCTTTTTTGTTTTTATTGTATTACTGACAGTTTAATTATCTTAAATATTTTTTTACTAACATGAGTTACCCTGGTGTTCTGCTGTGTAGGAAAAAAAAAAAGATTTTGAAGCTGTGAAACAGATCAAAGATCTACTTGTATAACTGATGTTAGTTTAACTTGTAGATGGCAGCCAGTAGCTCTCTTGCTATTGCTGCTGGTGCTTATCATTCTGTCTTTGAAAACAATCATTGGGATTGGGATGACAAATGATTTGAGGATTATTTTACTCGGCCAAGCCTGATTCATGTGGATATGGGCGCTTGTCCTAAAGCCTGAAAACAGGGAGGAATTACATCAAAGTCTTGAGAATAATGACTGATGTTGAGCAGTGAGTTTGGAAGCTTTCCTTGGCAGCCCCACTCTCCTTTTTTCTCATTCCCTTTCTCTTTTTCTGTATTACTCTTTCTTTCTTCTCTCTCCATCCACCCACACATCCTTACATGGGCTTCCCAGGCCTTGGCAAAAAGCAACCGCTGCAAAACTAGCAGTCTTGGCCTGTTTGCCTGCCAGTAGGGCAGGAATCGTGTTTCCAGAAAAATGACAGATGAAAAACTGCCTCGGATACACAAAAGTTCACATCTATTGTGTTGAAAGTCTGAGGTTCGGGGCAATTTCGTTCAAGGAGCTGCAAAAATATTATAAATATGGGTGAGCCTTTGCTCCAGGGTTGGCCGGTGGTAAAGTGTACTGTAGTGCACAGTGATGGTGATCTGGTTACTGAAATTATAGTAGGTACACATTATCTGAGCTCTGTGAATTTGAGTTATTTATGTTTGTACGCGTTTGTTTTAGAAATCTAAGACAACTCCTGAACCTGCAAAACAAGTAATAGTTCACACAAAAATGAAAATGTTGTCATTTATTCACCCACGTTTAATTCCTTTATGACTTTTTCCCATGCATGAAAGACAAATATAATAGTTTCGCTAAACACTCTTTGTCATTAATGGGGACAAAAAAGAAAACACAGTAATCAAATAGCTATTTTGCACTGTTTTGAAATAAATAAAATAAAATAAATATTTTACCTTCACACAATTTCAACTTGAAAATCACTATATAGTTTTAATCATATATGAACTCTCTAGTGCCCTTGCCAGTTTTATAATTGGTAGAATGTAAAATGGGTAAAATATTTTGATAGAAGCATTTTAGCCAAATGCAATTTATGCAATAATTTTTTACTTGAAAGAAAAATCAATCAATCAATCAATCAATCAATCAATCAATCAATCAATCAATCAATCAATCAATCCTTGGCAACAGGTAGACTTGGCAATCCTGTATTCAGGTTTGGCATCATTCTGGGAAAAAAAGGCAAGTTTTCACTGATCCAATTATGGTTCAATTATGGTGAATACAATTAAGCCCCGATCTACATTTATTTTCTAATATAGTGTCTCACTCAAACATTTTACATGGAATTGGTAGTGAAAAGATTCACTTATTTGGTGCATTTATTTGATCAACAATACAGTAAAAAGCATGAGTGAAATGTTAATGCAATTTAAACTGATTTCTATGTCATTTAAAAAAAAAAATTTTAATTATTATTTTTGTGATGGTAAAGCTGAATTTTCAGCATCATTACTGCACTCTTCAGTGTCAAATGATCCTTCAGAAATCATTCTAATATGCCGATTTGCTGCTCAAAAAACTTTTCAACTTATCAAAGTTGTTTTTTTCAGGATTCTTTGATTAATATAAAGTTCAAAGAGAACAGCATTTCTTTGAAATGGAAATCTTTTGCAATACTATAAATGTCTTTACTGTCCCTTTAAACAGGAAAAGGTGTTAGAATCAGATATTTTTCCCAGTTATTCTATAAGTGTCCTTCTTAGTGGTCAGCATACCTGAGTGGGGCCCCAGGCGCTGCACTACATTCCTCCTGACCACACTTGGTCAAATCCTGCTGCTTCCCCTCAGCTCTGCTCGGAGCAATCCCAGAAGCCAACAGCTGACCACAACAGTGTCTTTAAAATGTGGCCGGGTATGACCAAACTGGTGCTTGGGGGGTCAAAGGGCCAATCTAAGGCATTAAAAATAACACAGCAGATGTGGGCAAAAACTTTCACATTCCCACTAAAGAGAAAGCAAAAGACAAAAGGTAATGTCACAGTTCTTCACATTAGTATATAGGCTAATGCAAATTTCTTAGTACATTTACATTTATTCATTTAGCTGACGCTTTTCTCCGAAGCGACTTACAATTGCTATATATGTCAGAGGTCGCACGCCTCTGGAGCAACTAGGGGTTAAGTGTCTTGCTCAGGGACACATTGGTGTCTCACAGTGGATTCGAACCCGGGTCTCCCACACCAAAGGCATGTGTCTTATCCACTGCGCCATCACCACCCGGATATCTGGAGTTTGCGGTCTTTTAAAAATGTAGAATTTTGAGCTCAGCATTGGTTACAAGGCCACAAACACTTTTGACTTAGCACTTATCGATCACCCAGAATGCCCTATAGCAACCACATAGCAATAAGTTAAAATCACTGAGAACATACGTCATTGCAACCAACCACGAGCCTGACAATATGGAAGAGAACTGACAGTGCAAAGTACTTTATCAACCATAATAATCTCCAATCTGTATCCACTATCAGTGTCAATTTCAGTTTTACTGGCCAGGGAATTTTACTCGTACTTAAAGTGTTTACTGTAACTGCACATGAAGCAAATCTTTCCACATCTGGATATATATTAGTCATATTTTTTATCATATCTTCCTTTATTACAATAAAAGTGTTTAACTGGTCTCTAAGTTATACGTTTGAACTTCCTATTCATCAAAGAATGCAAAGAAAATGTGTTATGGTTTCCACAAAAATAATAAGAAGCACAACGTTTTTCAACACTGATAATAAGAAATGTTTCTTGTGCAACAATTCACATTGTACTGACACCGGTCGTGACCTTTGTCAGTAGTGTCGCTTCACACTGCAAGCAGAGATGGGCACAAATACATCAAAATATATTTAAAATAAAAATACAAAATACTGTGTGGAAAAATGTATTTAAATACAAATTCTGTATTTTGTATTTTGAAAATACATTTGAAATTGGCCATCCACTATTAAGGCCTGTTTGCACCAAGAACGATAATTATAAAGGTAACTATATTAGTGTATTCTAAGTATACAATGCAGTTGTGTCATCTGTCACTAAATGCTCGAGCTCTTTAAAGCAGAAATGATTCCGATTGGCTGTCAATGTTTTTATCTTTCATAATTTTTTGTGCTGTTATGGTTATAGTTGTGGTGTGCTATCTTCTATTCTTCTTAGATTTAGGATGAACTCACACTAGGGGATCTGATCCATGTTTGAGCACGACTGAGCCCCAAAGTCCAGTTCATTTCACAAGTGTGACTGCTCTGTATCGTGTCCAGTGGGGTTCGTTTAACCATGCCCTGGCCTGCCTGAAGAGGTGGCTCGTGTGCCGGTACACATGTAGCATGGAACAGTTAATTTACTATTTTTGTATGCACTATTGTTATCATTATGACAGCAAAAATATTTATAACTACTTGGATATCACACTTTTCAATTAATTTAATTCGAGTACATTTAGATTTATAATGGGTCTGGGTCTCATCTTATTGATGAACAGGTAATGTAGTTTTTTGCGAGTAAAGCTGCAAATCCCAACATTATCCTCAGCTGCCTCTGTAATACTCCCAGATATCTGTCTGTTAGCAAAAGGACAATTGCGCTTGGGCTTTAGTACAAGGCAGCTGTGCCTAGTGTGAGTATGCCCTTAGAACAATAAAAAAAAATCTTTATTATTAGCATTATAGTTATCTTTGTCTTGGTACACACAGAAAGCGGCTTATTGTACTTACATGTGTAACAGACGTAGGCAAGTAAGTGCTGGTGCGTGTAACCTCAGCGTGTAACCTCAGTGGCCCGTGGCCTTTAGCCTCCTCGTTAGAGCGCCCGCCTCCCGCGCCGGAGACCGCGGTTCCAATCCCGCTCGGAGCGAGGCAAAGTAGAACCGGTTACACATGTACTCATTTATACATGTTTCTTTATTGCTCTGACGTGTCAATAGCTCCTGCCCACGAAAAGCTCCACAGATATATTTGCAAAACACGACGATATATAAACGATATAGAAAAATTTCAATCGATTTACACTTTATATCATCGCCGACATATATAGGCCTATTGCCATATCGCCATAGCAAGCAGTAATGATTAAAGTTTAATGGACACATTTGACATAGTTGATAAAACCAAAATCTGACCAAAAAAAAAAAAAAAACCTAACAAGACTGACTAGTGCTAATGCTAATGCTAATGTTCCCCTTGCTAGTTTTTTTTTTTACCTGCTGAGACAGGTATGCTTTTTTTTCTCACAAAAGCAAGATCAACTTGTTTTAATGTTAAAGTCATGCACATAGTAGTGCAATAACCATTTCAAGCATTTGTGTGGTTTAGACACAAAACAGCATGTATTTAACTGAAAATCCAGAATCATCAACAAGCTAACTATAAAGATAGCACTGTGAATGATGATATAGTTGTCAACAAATGGGATGCTACATTTTATTCAAAATTAAGTATCTTAAATATCTATGATTTTGACTTTAATAAGATTTTCCCAGGAAACCTGGCGTCCTCCACGATTCCTTTTCTTTCCAAAAGCAAAGCACTTGAATGCGACATGCTTGTAATCAGGACTTCTGAAATTGGAAATATGACGTTTTGATAGCACACGAAGTCAGTATTATTCCTTATTTCCTTACAGGAAACCAGAAAATGTCATTACCCGATTCTAGATGGAGTCATACAGCTGCAGCTCACATGCATGAAAGTGGCATGTTTGAACTGGTTGATACAGGAAATCAACAGTCTAATGAAGAGGTTGATTGGCAAAAAGTATTTTATGTATTTTGAAAATACAAAAATACTAAGATTAAATGTATTTAAATACAAAATACATTAGATTTTTTTCAAAGGTATTTATACAAAATACAAAATAGTATTTTGTATTTGAAATACGTATTTTTAATACATGTATTTGAAATACTGCCCATCCCTGACTGCAACACCTAGAGCCTGTCAATATTGGACGAGACAAAGCGACTGTTGCAAATTATTCTTTGTGTCAGTGGTCATAAACAGAACGATGCATCAGTTTACTATGGAAGATGTGCTTGCATCGTGCTGCATCCAGTAATCACTGTTTATAATAAGTTGTATTGTCTTTAGTTTTAACGCGGTGTTAGAATGATTTCTGAAGGATCAGGAGTAAAGAAAATTCAGCTTTACCATCACAGGAATTAATAACAATTCAACATATAACTATTTTTTTAAATTATAATAATATTTCACAATATTAGCGTTTGTACTGTAATTTTGTTCTGATAATTAATTGTAGCTTTGGTAAGCATAACTTGTCGACCCCAAACTTTTTAACAGTAGTGTATTGAGACACAGCCAGAGAGTCAGAAATATTCAAAAAATAATAGTCAAGAAATATAGACAAAAAATGAAAGTGTAAACCATTTAAACAAACAGTAGTCCATGACTTTTCGATATAGTGATATATGAAAAAACTTACTGCAATGATTACAAATTAGATGATTTCTGAAATTAAATGAACATTTTTTATAATATTTATTTAAAACTGAACTTTTGAGCCAAAATGATCTAACTGATCGGCTTTGAACAGTGGTCTGATGGTTGCAGCACTTTCTTTAATTATTAAAGACTGTCACAAGTCTCATGAGAGTCATTCTTGTGTGTGATTCCCATACCAAAACTTCCTTACTGACTTGTGCCTCTTTCTATTGTGTTTAAATATAATGTCCATTGGTTGCATGTGCTGGTTCTTCACTACTGCTCATTAACCAGCACAAACTACAGTATAACTTGTGATAATGGCCCAATTACAGTCACTACACTGAATGTGAAATGCAGTGCTCAAACTTCCCTGCATTTCCTTTTATATGAGAGTTGTATTCTAAATAGTCAGTCAAACTGTTTTTAAAATATAAACTGTGGTTAAAGTTGCACAAGGTCTGTGATGTAAAACTGGCAGGCGAAGTATGTGACGGGGAAACTCAGAGTGTGCTGCTCATTTCCAGCAAAGCAGCTGTGTCAGATCTTGACGATCAACACGCACTTGAGCATCCACCATATAAAACTGCATGCGCCTCTGCACTACGCCCACCCAAAACACCTCTTAACCCCACAACCCCTGACCTCATGACCTCAACACCACTCGCCTACAATCACAGCTGCTTCCCACAGATTGGATTGTATATTTGTGGAATTTTTACCCACAGCCCTTCACAATTTGAATGACTCTAGCACAGGGTGCACAAAACTAGAGAAAACAATGTCAAATAATGTTTTTATACCCTAAAGCATCATAAAAATGATGTCAATTTAGGTCATGTTTTATTTTGGTGTGAGGATGGAGCTAGGAATGATATACAAAAACAATTATACCAACATAAAACGTCTATCTTTTGCTCATCTGTAAGTGTGGGAACATAAAAAAGGGCTATGGTTGGTTTGTTTTCAACTTTCCTTCAGAGTCAATGTGAGGATATGTGTATTTGATTACAAGACATGATAAGATCCGGTGGAAGACAAAGGGTTTGGCTGAGAGTGTTCAGATATAGAAACCCAACTATGGATATCACTTTATGTTGTGACATGCCTGAGATTATTAATATAGCCATGTCATGACTGCTGACAGGAGAGCTGTCCAGACAAGATTTTAGAGCATAATGCAACATAATGTGGCCTACATTAATATGTCAACAGATAATATTCCTGGATCAATATCATTAAGCTTTTTCCCTCAGTATTTGATACTAACTGTGGGATTTTACTTTTCCAACAGTTGGCATTATTTACACTACTTTTTATATATATATAAAAAAAAAAAAAAAAAAAACATTAAAGCCACAGAAAGCCAAATTGAATTCCAACACCTGTAATACCTGATCAAAGGTACGGCAGCTGCCAAACCCAAGTCAAGAACAATCCATGTGACCCCAGGTATCCTGCAGCAGTATGGTCGCACAGCTCATATCCAAAACAAGAATTTTATCAGTCTACAAACTCATCTTTTCTGCGGCACAATGCATTCTATTCCTGCTTTGTCAAATTTAGATAAGAGTATCTCAGGATCTGTAGAAACAGGCAAAGGCCTTTGAAAGGGCTTTCTGAAGTAGTTTAGGAGTATTCGATATTTACAACATTGTTTCTGAGTAACAAAAGGATGAGGAAGTTCACAGTGAAATTCTCAGTGCTTTGAAGGGAGTCGTTAAAGCTTTTCTATACAATGAAAGTGAAAGGGGATGCATGCTGTCACGGTTAAAAAAAAACCGTCATAAAAATAGTATTCTGTGCTATATACAGTAAGCCTTCTGAAGCCATGTAATAGTTAATAAGCAGACCATATTTATTGTCATTTATGAAGTTTATCATAAACGTTCCTCTTTGCCACAGCATGTATTCAAGCCAGATTTGACAATTAAACAAGTGAAATAGAATTGATAGTTTGTGTATTTTCAAAGCATTTGTGATAAAAAAAAATAAATAAAAAAAAAAGCTGCAGACTGAAAGCAACTAAATTTCGACAATGGGAGTATTTGGGAAACTTATTTGAAAACAGTCATTATTTTTGCACTTCCATCAGGTGCTACTGATTCATAAATTACACCAATACACTTTAAAAGTCATTCTTGTTTCACAAAAAAGGCTGTCACGCTACTTCAGAAGACAATTGCTGGGTTTCCATCCAAAGTTGCGCATTTTACTTATCTGCAAAATTGGATTAATAGGAGAAGCCACTGAAAATAATAATTTCAATTTAGGCTATAATAAATTGCTTGCTCCTCAGACAAACCAGACGAAACACAGTAAATGCAGTCATTGCTCTTGGAGGTGGATGCCTGTTTTTTGGGAACGCAGTTGTGTAAGACAATTATACAGAAATGCTTTGATGACAGACTTTGCTTGGAAATTTAATTTTTTTTGTTTTGTAAATCTGGCGTAAATTATCTACAGATGCATGAACTATTTCTATGGCATCATTTCTTGGTCACTAGTAACTGGTAAAAGAGCTCCATAACAGGTCAAACACAGCAATGCTAAAGATAAGTTTCCTAAAACATGTTGGAATAAAGCTGTTGTAAAACATAATGAAATATAGAATTTGAAAAGCTACAGCACAGTAGAAACAGTCTCTCGTGTACAGCCTGTCAAGATCTCCTTCAGATTGTGGTTTTGGAAATAAATAAAGCAAGTACAGGAAGGTATGTGATGTGGAGCGTCTGTTTTTCAAGTAACGGAGTAAGTCTTATTGGTAAGTAAAAGTTTCCTGCGATAAAAACAGACACAGATGTCAAAGCAATATTTCTTTACATAGTTTCGAAAGAGCTTCCTGTCCCCTATCCAGGCCTCTATATGTTTCAGAGTCATTTCAAATATAAAAGACGCAGCAGGGATTGATTTCCTCGATACCATTAGAGATCATGTAATGACAGGCCTCACTCTCCAACCCCCAAAACCAACAGAACAGACGCAAGGCCAAGAAAAATGAGGAGAGAGCAAGAGGCCGAGAAAAGGGAGGAGAACAAAAGAGGGGTTAGAAGGATGGAAAGGGTGGAGAGGGTTGGGAAATTGCCCTATTAAAGACAGAAATGAATCTCTGGTGGATCCCGGGGTCTACTAAATTACTGGCTGCACAGAGGTTAATGCCAGACTAACACTGAGAGGAAACGAACCGATGTGTGGTTCTCTTTATTTATTAATTTAGCATTTAGTACATACAGCGAAAGCATCGACACCTTTCTCTAACACATCTACAGTTCACAATGCATTTTATGTTTATAAATAACTCCATAGGCGCATTAATGAGCACGCACATTTACAAGCACTTCAAATGTAGAAACGTTCTTGCAGAAGTGTGAAACTGAGCCACAGACAGAAGTGTGGAAATATATTCATATGACCTCAGTGACCAAAAAGGAAAAATGTGGTTGTAAAAGATTATACACAGAATGCAAATCTATTCCATTGAATTAGATACTTTGATTCAGACTGCCCACGCTAAATGCGGGCTGATGTTTCCAGAGCTGTTTCTGTGATATGCAGTCCTTTTTAATTTGAGATTTTTACATTAAGAAATTTCATAAAGATTTTTAAATCAAGAAAAACAGTAAGAATTGCTTGAAGAACATTTGTGTGGTGTTTACCTCCATGACGATGCTAGAGTGTCGCTGCTGCTGCTGCAGGCTAAACGTGTTCAATGTGAATTCAGACTTAGGAAACACCACTGACATTTATACAAAATCCAAGTAAAGCTGCCTTCTTCCAGTAGAAATCCTCTGGAAGCATGGGACAACATCTAATGAGTCTTGAGGAAATAGCCTTGCATGCGCAGGAGCCTAAACAAGAGGTCAAAACATAATCAGCAACAGATAAAAAAAAAGAAAAAGAAATACGATAAATCTGAGAAAAAACAGGATGTTCTTGATAACAGACTCGATAACGTCAGTGTATGGAGATCCTCACTGTTAGTGCTATCAGGTCAGATACTGATAGCATCTGACCTCCTGTTCCCCAAATGCTGACAAGCACATTTTTAATAATGTGTCAGGAGTGTTTGCAAGCATATATATATAAAAAAATAGAGTAGTTTTCTAGGTAACACTTTATTTTGATAGTCCACTTTAGACCCTTCTACTAACAGCAAGTAACTTTGCAACTAACTAGTCAATAGAGTATTAGTAGACTATCTGTTTAATATCTTCCAACACTTTATTTTGATGGGTCCACAACATACAACATTCTGACTGTCAACTTATTTTACAAACTCTAAACCTAACCTAACAGTCTACTCTGAGAGTTAGTAGACATGTAGTTGCAAATTAATGAGAATTTTTTTTACATAGTTGCAAAGTTACTAGTATTATGTCTAAGGTGGACCATCAAAATAAAGTGTAACCGTTTTCTACATTTTAGTGACATTGTTTTGTTCAGTTACACAAACATTGGTCATGCTTTATTGCTAAAGCTAACATTGTCCTGTTCATGAGAATTCTAACTTTTAGCATCTAAAATAGTTCGCCACTTAAAGGGTGCTGAAAGTCACACTACTCCACCCTGAAAACCACAGTTTCAATGTCACAAACACAAATGTGAGAACTGCGCTCAGTAACAGGTTGCATTTATTGGAACAAGAGCGCATTTAGCGTCTAGCTAAGGGTCTCTGACACCTATAAACATAGTGTTGGGCTTTTGCAGAAGTTGTTAACCAACAGTGCATTGGCTTCTGTCATTATTTCTCAGACTACATAGGGTAAAAAAAAATGCTTTAGTTACAGAATAAACTCTTAATGATTATGTTGTGACTAATACTTAATACTTTAATCTGGTCAGTCACTGGTTGCTATTTTTAGGTTTTATATTTTCAAAAATAGCTGTGCTAGTTTCATCTCTCAAATCAATGGTCTCTTTTTTCTCACAAAATCGAGCTTAGCGTTTGTTCTGGCTGGTCACGTTAGTCAAGACTCTCAGCTGATCCCCATCTACCTATAGGAATATGACACCTATCTAAACATCCATATATAAGGTCCATCAGTATTATCAGCAGTTTTTGCATTGCTCAATAGCTAATTACCCTCCTCCATCCTCAACTCCTTTGTCAGTCAGGATCCAGCCTTCTGCTTCTCTTTTGAATCAGACTAATTCAAAAATGTGTTCATAAAATTACTGAACTTTTTAACAAATCTGCAATACTTTTGTTGGTTCTGTTTACCCTGGGGGTTTTCCTGCTCTCCCTGCTCTCATCCATGCTAAGCTGCATGAATGCACAGGGAGTTCTTGACCAGAACAGAACCATTCCGCCAATCCAAACTATATGCTAATTGTCAATCATCTTTGACGATAGTGGTCCTGACAGAAATAAAACAACGCAAATTCAGAATCTACATCATGTCCATTTATTATTTTTATTTGCTAAGTAGCTGCATATATGTAGAATAATATACAATTAGTTGGTCAATCACAAAAATAAATAAATCAATTACAATTAAAGTTCTGGATCATTTAGCACCCTATAAGCATAACGTTTTCCAATATATGAACAGGAGCAATGTGCAAATGTAAACAATTGCTATGGGCAAAAATTGGAGTAGCTTTTGCAAAATGTACATTTGGATTTGCAAACAAAATGAAGATGAACTGGATGTTTAGATCACACCATATGTGTTCATGGATCATGGACAGTATGGTTTATCAGTTCTCCAGCGTGAACTTGAGGTGAGAAGGAGTTACATGTTCACAGTGGCTAACTTTCACATATGTGACAGATTTCACATCTTCTCTGCTAAGTTCACCTGTTACACCTGTGCATTGTGTTTCCACCTGGAGCTCACTGATTACTGCCAACAACGGTACAGTTATTTCCCAGCATGCAAGACTTTGGTCTTTGGCAACGAACTGCTGGTAGGTGCCTGCACACCTCGCTTCATAACACCTGAGATGAGAGAACAAATATCTCATTGTTTCTGATTTATTTATAATGAGGCACCATCTGAAAAATGAGTTTTCATGGGTGAGTGGATATTTGGATGGAGACTCTCTCAGTTGGCAAACAATCGTGTTGTATCTAGTTGCTTTGTCAGTGCAGCCAAACTTCCATTTGAGAAAAAAGTTGGTTAGTGTGTAGGTAAGAGTTCAGTTTCAGGTAAAGTGTGTGGTTTTTTCAGCAACTGACAGATACGGTCAACAGATGCAAATGGAAAACAACAAACTCAGTCAAACCCTTTTTCTTTCTGCTTCCTCAGGAAATCCTACAGGGCCACTTTTTTTTTTTTACTTTAAACATGTCTGACTGCCATTTAAATCTCCAAGGACAAAGCAGACATGCTTGGAAATGACTTATGGGTTATATAGAAAAGCAAACTGAGGTTGAGGATGATCTAGGTCATTGACTCTCCAATGGTTTTGCTTCAGGACTGTCCATGTTGTGGCGACCGAATACAGTACAAAATTTGGTTCAAACATTGAAATGTATTACATTTTTTGGAAGTTCACCAGGCAACTTCAGTTTGCATCAACATAGTGTTGAGTTTGACTGGAACTTTGACATCAACAAAAAAAGATATGGAATGTTATTATACATTCGTCTCTGTTTTAAAAGCCTATTTATTTTAATGTACTAGTTGTGTGTGATTATATAGCTAAATGCATTTCTTGTTTTGCATTTAGAATTGCTTCTTTCTGCAAACCCATGAGAGCAGACTTGGGACCCACCAGTTGAGAACCACTGATATGGGGGAGTTTGAGTGATGTGGTTCATATGAAAAATAGGTCATCTATTTAGAGACTCTGAAGAAGCCTGGAGGAAGATGAGAAGGAAAGACCAAAGTCTTGGGCTCATATTTTTGTATAAGGACCCCCGTCATCACTATGTGTATCTAAGCAGAGGCCAGCTGGTCAATTAACTTAACACAGTCCAGATCAGCTTGAAAACCACTAGAAAATACACAAAAAATGTTGAAATGATAAACATGGCATGTGGCCAGAGGAAGTCTAATGCTAAGACAGCATTTGGAGACTTTTTGATGAACTGCACTGTATGTTTAATTTCTGTAGGCATACCATACAATCTAGGCAACTGAACATTTTGGCAAGTTTCAACTAGGAAGTTTGAAGGCTGTTTAATGTATTTTTTCAGCACAGATCAAACAAAAATACAATGATAAAGCACAAAACGATGAATGAAATTGCAAATATTATAAAAGCTAACATACAAAAACATCAATACTGTAATTTAAGAATGTGTGCCCCCTTGACATTTACAAGCAAATACATCAAACTACTAAGAAAACACCCACACTTTTGACTCAAAACTGTAAAGTTACTGAGATACAGTTCAACTTTCCCATGTGACAACTAGCCCCGGTCTGTTCAATAGCGTGTTCAACTGGTTCTATTGCTTTCCTTTGTCACAGTGTCAGTGATAAATAGTCTATTGTGGTGTGGTTTTTATTAAAAGGAAATGTAACTCTCAGCTAATGGAATTTGTTTATATTCCATCTTAAGGCATGTTTGACATAAAGACATTATGTGAATGACATCAGCATTCCTGTCCCGTCTGCCAGCTGAGTATATTTCCTAATTCGCCTCTGCACGAATGTAAACACCTCGACAGCAGTCACAGAAAAGCACATCTGCTCCTAATGTACTATGAAATAATATCTTCATATATTCCTTTTGTCTTTATTGGTGACAATGAAACTGTAAGTAAAGTATATGTTATATATCAGGCATGTTAATTTAGTGCGTAATTAAATTTGGTCAGCATTTTTTTGGGTTTATATATATATATATATATATGGTCTGTATGTTAAGCTGCTAGCATGCGTTAGCTTACTATGGTTTCAAATAGACCACAATATAAAGCTTTTTTCATATGACGCATGGAATTTTTAAGTTATATAACCGCTGTCACCACCATAAATCACTGCAAACAGCTAAATTAAGCTTTTATCTTGAAAAGTGTGCATTTTGAGTGGCAAAAAACAAGCCTTTTTTTGTGGTTCAGACAGCCAAGCTGGATCTCAGGACATGTTTCACTGGGGTGGGAAAATATTCCAGTTTTAAAGCCAAATAAGTCCTGAAAGGGAGTTCAGAAAGAGTGCACCTTTCGTGTGCTTTACCAGAATTCCCCACATTATTCTTCCCTCAGAATTTTGTCAAATAGTAAACCAACCGTTATTTTTTTTTCTCTTTGTTAATGAACAGTTCGCTCCAACTACATGAGCTTTAATGATTTCCAGAGGCACACTCTGAGTCAGCCAATAACAACAAAGCCACCAAAGGAAGAGTAATTCACTTCCTGTTGCTGCAGTGCCGTTGTGACCGGATAGAGCCCTGGTCCACAGTCCGTATGGGCCATCACGCGGTTTCTTACAGAGTTCATGTGCTCATCTAATGGGTAAAGAATTGTTATGCATAACAGCGAGACACAAGCTGTGTATAAATCCACTACCTCACCTAATATCAAAGGTGGAGCTGGGTAATGGAGTGATTCTGGAAAAATGTGAGGTAAGGAGCTGGCGGGAAAACATGAATACGGACCTCCCACACTTTCGTTTGGAACAACAAATGTTATTCAAGAAAGGTCTATACTTCTGCATTATTGTGGGCTTGACTGCTTAGTTTTGAAAATATTTTTAAGGCTTAACTCCCACATATCACATATTTTAAGATCCATCAGATGAAGCGGAATGCATTGGAAAAAATGTTTCAGTCTGTGTTAATGTTGTTTAGGAATATCAAGCCACATATCACTCAAGTCTGCAAACTTTCTTTCATGAAACCCAATAAATGTAACTTGACTGAACCCTACAAACCGCCCTGAAATGCTTCGAAGGGATTTAGAGCTAATAATGAAACTCTTGTGTAAGACATGCTCATCTTGTTTCGTTAAATCTCTGTTTATACACCTCAAAACTAAAGTGAGGATTTTATTTTGTCCATTCTTTATCAACCATTTAGCATTCCTAGCCTGTGGACATTGTTAGTTTCTAGTGACATGACTTCATTAGATGCTAGATGTGTTGTTTATACCGACTAATTTACGCAGTCATCCCAGAATTACCAGCACTGAGCGTTCTGCACCAACCACAACTTACCAACCACTCTACTTCTGCTTCACTCAAGAATCTTTATAACCACTTTGAAGAGGTTTTCATCATCGAGCTGCCATCTTTTTTTAAAAACAAAACAGGATATTTGGATGAGAACAGTCTAAACATTGAATTTCTCCTCCATATACGGACCCCTAATGTAGTGTGAATTTATATTCACAGGGCTTAAAGCTGTTAACGTTTTCTACGTCACTTTGGGTCTTTGTTTTGATTAATTTCTCGTTTCTCTGAGCAAATAAACTCTAGATCACAATGTGTAAATATACCATTCCTCTCAAGAATGTGTTTATATTTGATCTCTCTACTATGCCAGACCCCCTTAGTTGTCTACCCGAATCAAGCACAACTATTTTTCAGACATTTTTGGTCATTGGAGCTGAAACTGCCTCAAGTGCCAAATCATTGGCATCTGGATCTAATTATGAGGAAATTACTCAAAAACCAAGGACCATGTGTGAACATGAAATTTCAGTCACTTTCTGTGGGGGTGGATGTCTTTAGCATCTACATTACAGCAACATTGTACGCTGCAGTTTTTCCCATTGTTTGTGACTTTTCTCATTCCAAAAAGCAACATCACAGGCCATTAAGAAAAATTTAAACTTCAGACCAAGACTAAAATAGTCGCAAACGAGACAAAAACTTCAAATATCCGATAAAAATTTGAAATCTAACAAACCATGCACGTTTTCGAAAGATGTTATCATGCTAGAACGTGTCAGACTTTCCTATATGCACCATCAAACACAGAGCAAGCTGTTATGTCCTATTCATGAACAAATGACTCTTTGGAACAGGTTTTTTTAATGAGCCAGTCAAAAGATTTACAAAGCAGTCTCAAACTCGCAAACCGATTTGAATCAGACTGAGTCAGTGAATCGTTCAGGGGTGCTGATTTTTCCTATGACAACATAAAATTAAAGATACACATTCACAACAGTTTTGTTTTAAGTATTTTACCATTTGATGTCCAAATGCGAAGATTAATCGACTATAAGAAGTGTGTTTGGGTAACATATTTGAACCATAACCATGATGTTACTTTTTTCTTCAAACAGACCAAAATATTCTTAAAAACATAAATGTTATTCATGACAGCATCAAATTGGAGTGAATGTATACTAAATACAACAACAATAAAAAAAACACCATTTCATAAACCTCAAGGGGAGGCATGATTTTTCAGAGGGGTTTATAGACTTCTTAAAGAGGGCTTTCTCATGATTCATAGCCATCACACTCCTATAATCCCCCACTTTGAATGTGGGAAAGTGAAATTTCCCTCCATATTTCGTTCATAGGACTCAATCCCAGACTAATGACTAAATACAAAGAAACAGTCTTTTGTATATCAGCCCCCAGATGTGTGGAGCTGTGGGGTTGCTGGACTGCACAACATCATAGACCACTGCATCAGTGTGGTAAATGAGGTCAGCAAGTATGTGAATCTAAAGTGATAAATGGCGAAGAAATAATGGAGAATGTGAAACTATTTTGTGAATGGAGAGGGCGGCAGTTGTGTATGCTTGAGAAAGGAATGACGCATTATCTCTGGTGACTTCCAGGGCTTATCAGAGAATGTGTTTGATAGAGAACAAAGCAGAAAGGAGGAGAAAGAGAAATAATGGGGGAAGGTGTTGAAGGAATAGTTCCCCCCAAAATAAAAATCCTGTCATCGTTTACTCACACTCTTGTCCATATAATTAAAGGCAATTGGGGCAATAAATAGTATATATGTGCCATTTTTGTAGTCCATATGACTTTTGTTGTCCATTTCAGAGTTTATCAATGAATAATGACAACATGAGGGTAAGCTAATGACAGCAGGATTTTAATTTTTGGCTGAACGTTTCCTTTCACTGTTGGGTCTGAGACTGTATCTGATCTAAGTAATGTAGCCTACTCAAAAGTTCAGTATCAAAGTCAGGATTGTGAAATGAGAAAGAATGCACAAAAAAATCTAACCAACAACAGGAGTTTTTGCTGTTTCACTTCAAATCTCGAGTGGGAAGAATTGGTCAAGAAGTTCATGTAGGAAATGAGGAGGTTAGTAGCACTGCATAAAGTCTATACATGTAAGCTTTCAGTATAATCAAAACGGTCCCAAATAGCGGTTTCTTCCTGTGTTTATTTGTACCAGAAATCCCTGCTGACCACAACAACATCCATTGCCACGAAAAACTCTTTTCCGTCTCTCTCTATTTTGCATTAACGGAAATTCTGATTTGGCAACGAACGCTGCACATTCAGATGCACGTCAATACAAGCTGTAAGGAGAAAGTTCACTTATTAAAGCGAAAAGATCCAGGCTGTACTCTAGAAAGCTGCAAACACTAAAAACTACAGACTAAATCAATATATTTCCATGTACAGGCTTCGTTTTTGTGCATTACTGTCAGTCAAACAGATTCCCACCAGCAGACGACGGTTGAGTGTCACGATAGGGGGCCAATTCGTATAACAAAGGACCCATCATTCAAAGTTTGTTGTGGCTGTGATAGGCTCGCTGTGTTTAACCAGCATTCTGGCCAAAGGCTGTTTACTGAACACAACATGGTTGAGTCACGTCAGAGACAGACAACAGAGCCTCAAATGAGCTCCCAAAGAGCGCAAAACAACAAGCAATGGAAGCAAAACTAATCCAAGATTTTCTTTGAGATAACATCATGCCAATGCTTATCGCTGAAACTAATAAAGATAATACAAACTTATCATTTCCATTCCATTTGGAACTTTTTAAATTCAGTCTAAACATTCAAATGTTTCAGCCAGATATTTATTGGTTTAAAAGCGCTAAATTTAAGTTATGTTCGCTAAAAAAATAGAGCAGGTCTTTCATTATTTCTGATAGCTAAGGCTTTTAGACAGTTGGGCAGGGTCAAACCCACCCCCTCACAGGACACAGGAAGTCTCATGACCTCATAGGTCCAGCCGTTCCACCAAGCCAAGGATAACAAAGCACGAATATAACTTCTATTTTGAACTGTCAATGCTGAACTCTCTCGAAGCTAAGGAAACACATTTTTATTGAAACTTTGATAAGGATTGACTACATGCAGATTAAATCACAGTGCTGTTCTTCTGAATTGGTAGGGAGTGTCAAATATGTAAAATGCTTCCCAGATATTAATGTTGAAGTTGGAAAAAGATCTGGGATGAGTCAAGGTCTCCGCAGCTGGAATAATGGATTTATTTAATGGTCATCTAAACGTTTGTTGGTTTGACGCAAGTTCAATAATTCCAGAGGCCAGTGAGACTCTTTGTGTGACAACACAGTGAATTTAATTACTGAAATTTAATGGCATTTTCCCACACCACCATTCAACCAGGGGAGTGTCTTTCCATCACGCTCAACCACAAATAACAACAGTAAAATGAATTGAAAGAGAAGGCTGAGCTGTGTAAAGTTTGTGTATTCAGCTAATGCAATTTTGCCAGAGAGAATAAAGTTCAAATTGATTGATTTGGCAAAAGCTTTGTGATCTCTGACAGTTAATTTGGGTTAAAACTGTGATTTCAAGCTTCTTAACACTTTACTGATGACTTGAACACTTAATTGATGAAATTTCAGTCAATTGAATAAGAGAGTCGGCATAGCGGTAAAGAACTGAATGGCCCATTGAGGTCCATGACAATGCTTGAGTGATGAATAAAGACAATAGAAAACACAAGAAACAAGATTATATATGTAGTTTAAATACAGTGTAGCAGTTTTGCCATACACTAAAAAAAAAAATTGGTATAGACACAATTTTCACTCAGATATTGCTAGCCAACAAGCAATCAATAAGAGCAGGAAGTGGCAAATACATTGCATCAAACATGAAATTTTTGAAGAGGAAAGACTGAAATAGTGTTTTCTTGTAAAACTTACTCTAATAATCTCTCTCTTTTTTTTTTCTTTACAGTGTAGTTGAATCAAACAGCATTCATGAGGGATTTAAAAATTACATAGTTTAATTCATTTATTACTATTATTATGGGGGGGGGGGGGGTTAATAAAGCAAACATTTAAAAAACGTCTTCTTTAAAACCTTTTTAAAATATAAAAAACCTTTTTAATATTTTGAAACAAATGGTTTTGTTGTTATGTGTAATGCATTGGTAGCCTCAACAGGAAATGTCATTGGTGAAATTACCACTGTATGGAAAAAATATCTCACATAAACTTCTGGAACCATCTGGAATTGCACATACTTCTTCTCGGGAACATCTGTATCACAGGAGCACCAGACATACAAGTGTCTGAAACAGGAGCCAAGAATCAGGGAGAGCCAGCAGCCTCTGTGGGGAGTATCAGAGTAGAGTGCTTGATTATCAGGCCTTTGTGTGGAAATGTAGGTAACATGCTGAGCCCAAGATATCCAGACACAGCAGGAGCGATGAGTCTGTCTGCTGGCTGGAGCTTCTCGTGAGGAGGTGGAGCCCCTCTGATTTTGCCATTAGGCTAGCCTGAGGGCAAGAAGCAGGAAAAACTGATAAAGAAACTCTCCGTTCACTTCTGGCACCCCGGCCACCCACTGGAAAGCAGCAGAATGTGCAGAGCACTGCAAATGTGGGCCCTCATTGCCCTGTGAACAGGTGAACAAGACAGACATCTCCCATGTGCTTAACGTCTGCCAGTAAAAATGAAAGCATGCAATGCTCGGTACTTTTTCCTATTTCATGTCATAGAACGAAGAATCCATCTTCCATATGTTTTCAAGATCTCATACTTATATAATACCTACTAAAGTAGTGGCTATTCTGCTCCACGGTCAGACAGCGGACATGGTGTTCCTCTGCAGTGCTTTGTTCAGCATGGCCCAGTATGACCTCATAGGTGTTTCTCAAGGAAATCCCTCTCCCTTTGAGGTACAATGACAGAGTTTCCTGTTTAAGAAAGCAGGATCCGGCTTCTGACTTACTCACTCTCTCTGCTGCCTTATGTAATTCCAATGCAATTTCAAGACTGCTCATGTTTTACGTACTTGTGCATCACATACTCAAAATAACCAGGTTTATTTATTTACTCATACTTGTTTATGCACCTGTTTGCACGTCAGAATGAAGGAAGAGAATACTGTTGAGGACAGTAAGCCTCAAAAACATCCTGCATTACAATTATGAGTCTTGTGATTGAATATAAAAATGAGAAATGGTAAAAAATGCAGCAGTTCTTAAATTAAAAAAAGAAAAGAATTAATGTTAACTTTTAGCAGCAAATAAGTGAGGATCCAAGTCTCACAAAAAGAAATCTTTTAAAAAGAAATCTTTGAACTGTAATCTAAAAAAGGCAATATTTCAAAAAATGTCAAGTAGTCAAGTAAAAAATGCTTAAATTTTGAAATATTATTTTCAATAAAGATTTCAAATCAGTTTTTCACAGTAAAACGTTTTCACACATTTTTTGTTTGTTTTCTTAACTTCGCATTTTTGACTGTAAGCCCCACAAAGATCAAATTACTTCTAACCCACAAAAAGAAAAACTAAGTTCTTCATGTAAGAAGTATATTGACGTTAAGTGTGTATTTTTATGCGACTTAATATATCTGAAAAAAAATACAAAATTAGGTCACGTCATTGACCTACATATATAATGTCAAAGTACCTTCAAGTTAGCAAAACAATTCGTTACCCATAAGCGCTGCATCAGCAGCCACAGACAGAAGACGAGAGAAGGCGAATGCCAGGACCAGCCCACTTCAGGACGAGTCTTGATCCAAGGTTCAGCTGCCGGCCGGAGCGCTTGTCAGTTGTGCGCAGGACCTGGGGGAGAAGAGAGAGGAGGATTTGTCATTTCCAGGCACAGTTCAGTGTTTCCAACTTAAACGGTAAGCTGCGTTTATTTACACGAATGAGCGAGGTTACATTTGAATTTAGGAGAACTGAGGGTGCAGTATGTAAACTAGCGAGGTTTTGCATGGAAGCGGACTTTTCGTTCAGTCACAGACTGGTTAAAGTTTGGTTTGACCATTTCGTAGTTTATAAAATGATTGACTTTTGTCTTAATTCAGCCTGTGCGCACGAGTGCGTAAACGATGCTCTGCTCGCGATACGCGCAACTCTATTGTGACTATTTACCGAAATAATTCTGGTCGTGTGATAATCCAAATACGCTGTAAACTGCTAATAATTGTTAACAAACGATAATAAACCGCTGAAAAATGTCAAAACGCTGAAGTAAACCACTTAATTTGATAACTGCGATTTTCTTATAGGCAATTGTAAATATTGTATATTGCAATAAACGATACATGGAAATTAATTGCAAATGTTTTTTATTTAAAATATTATAAAGTAAACAAGTATGACAATCTACGGAGGAATTGTGTATTTAACAAGGTATTAGGCTATTTTTCACAGTAGCTGCAATACTAAAATAATGTTTTACCTGTAAAATCTCTATATTATCAGTAAGCCAACTTGTTACACTAACAAACAATTTTAATAGTTCAAATCGGCCGGTATATTAACTAATTTGATGTCACATACATACATTTCATGTGTGTAAAATATACTTTATAATACTCCACTACTGTATTATTTTTATGGTAAAGGTTTTGACAAATTTACTGACTAATTCTAATACAGATACTCAAACACGGTTTACTTTATTACAAAGTTTGTTTGTTTTTTCCCTTAAAATGTAGAGTCATAATTAAATACATCTGGAATAAAATGCCCATTCTTTTAGATAAATTTGACAAGTACAGCTGTTTGTTTTGTTTTTTACAGTAATGTATGTTTTACAGTGTACTGACTAATATTACTAATAGTCAAACACAAATCTTACTACATTTTCTACAATTACTCCTTTTTCTCAGAATTCCTAATTAAATGCAGTCTGTTAAAATGTCCATTTGTTTAGATAAAAGTTGTTTACTATGTCTACACTGAAATAAAATGTTGACTATGAAAGAATAATTAAACAACTGAAACAGAACATGATAAATGCTAAACATTCTATTTAAAAAAAAAAAAAAGTTTGTTATGCTTAATTTTTCTAAGTGTATTTTTACATATTTAGTTTGTCATTAAAATATGTTTACCATAATTATTGAACATTATTTTCTAATGCTTTATTTCAGTTCCCTCTGGTGGCCTTTGAGGATATAGCAAAGCTGTGATTTGAGCATCAAGAAGGAAAGAGGAAAATTTCAACACAAATGAGCCTACAACACCAGGATTTATTGCTACTATGTTAAATCCTTCTGAGAGTTGTTTTATGGGCTTTCTTGGAATATGGCAATAAGAGGGACTAGAGATCCTTAAGAAACGTCTTTAAGGACAGCAAAAGAAATAGGAAGAATGGAAGCTTCATACGCTGCTAGCGCCGCCGTTGCTCCAACTCTGCCACCGATCACCTCGTCTCCAGGTTACCTGTTCAGAATGTTTCGGGAGTATCAAAGCAACGCTGTTATCATGGCCCATTACAACTTCACTGGAAAGCTGAAAGAGAACAAATACCGGGAGGGACTGAAACCCGAGGCCATTGTGTTTCTCATCATCTGTCTTCTCATTGTGGTGGAAAATGCCATTGTTTTGGTGGCAATATGGAAGAACAAAAAATTCCACATGCCCATGTACTACTTACTGGGCAGCTTGACGCTCTCCGATTTGCTTGCAGGCTTCACCTACATGGTGAACATCGTGACTTCGGGTGCAAACACTCTCAAAATGACTCCAGTGCTGTGGTTTCTTCGAGAAGGCGGCGTGTTTATCACACTTTCTGCGTCTGTCATCAGTCTCCTCGCTATAGCCATTGAGCGGCACGTCACGATGGTCCGGATGAAGCCGTATCAAGGGGCCAAGCGTGGCCGAATGTTCGGTTTGATTGGTGCAAGTTGGGTTCTTTCGGTGCTCCTCGGCATTCTCCCAATCATGGGCTGGAATTGCATTGGAAATCTGGACGATTGCTCCACCGTCTTGCCTCTTTACGCCAAGAGCTTCATCCTCTTCTGCATTACCGTGTTCACCCTGGTGCTGATTTCCATCGTGGTGCTCTACGTGCGCATCTTCCGCATTGTGAAGTCTAACACCCAGCGGTTAGGCTGCAGTCCTCAGCGCAAAGGTCTGGCCAGGAAGTCCCAGAAGTATCTGGCTCTGCTGAAGACGGTCACCATCGTTCTCGGGGTCTTCATCGCATGCTGGTTGCCTCTCTTTGTGCTCCTTCTGCTGGACTTCTGCTGCCCTGCTCAAAGCTGCAAGGTGCTGTACAAGGCAGACTACTTCCTGGGTATTGCCATGATCAACTCGCTCCTAAACCCCATCATTTACACCCTAACTAGTAAAGACATGCGGAGAGCCATTCTGAGACTGGTCTGCAGCTCCTGTCTGAGATCAAAAGATGGACAGGTGAAGAAGTTTGGCATGTCTTTCCTGGACTGTAGCACCAGTAAGGTTGAGGTGCCGTCACAGAGGCTGGAGGGCTTGGAAACGACGGTCTCCTCTGGAAACTTCTCACCATCCACGATTAAAGCTATTTACCCGAGGATATTGAAGAGCTGAGGAAGAACAATGCATTAAGTTCAAATTGACAATGCAGCCTGACTTCTGGTTCAGGTTGAATATTTATTAAACTGCCAAATGGACAGGTGCTTAGAAATGAATTCAGGAGATGGAACTCGTAAATGTTGTGTTTTGGACTTCGGAGTAGAAGACTTGGTTTCCTCCGCATTCATTAAAGCAAACCACGGAGGCTACCAGAGAACGTGGTAGACCAGACAAGTGGAATTTTTTTTTTTTTTTACTATGATAAATACCAGTGTTTTAAATGGATTGTCTGTGGTTCAGACATGCAATACAAGAGCCACGGTGCCTTTTTAAAAATAGGATTTTAAACAGCAAACAAAAAGCAGTTATACAGCTGAACTGAGCAAATGTGACGCATTGTGCGAATATGTTTTGAAAAGAACTCTTCAGATGTTATATGAGACGTGTGTGAGCATTTTCAAAAATAATGAGCTTGTGTAGCGAGTCATTTTCACCTCCAGTCCAAATAGCAGTTGAAATGTTTAGAGACTTTGTGGTGAAAAGACGCAAAGAAAATGACGGGTTGATCCCTCCACACACAAGCATGTTAGTCCACTTTAACAGTACATACGCACGCAAATAAAAACTACAAGGCAAGGACTATTTTTCATTTGTAAGATGTTCCCTCTTATAATGGTATTTTTGGGAAATATTGTTTTCCTGCTAAAGCTCCTTTTAAAAACGTAAGTATGCTATACTTTTCTATATATGCTTATACAGGAAATATAGTTTCAATGACTTAAGGTGGCACAAGCTATATATATATATATATATATATATATATATATATATTGTATATTTTATAAATATTGTAACAAAGTTTTTATGTTCCTATGAACATAATGGCATCATTTAATGTGTAGCAGTCTACAATGATAAAAACAGCACTGACATTCAAGCAATATTGCATTTCTGTAAAACTGTCTGTGTACTGAAACGATGCATTCATGTGTTTAAATGTATTTTGTTGATCCTAAATTATGAGCCTTAAAACAAATCTTTTATAAGTGCATTAATTAAAAGTGTTTTCTTGAATGTTTGCTGTTTGTTTCTGTTTAGTCCTGTATTTTTGGCAAAAGTGATTTATTTTGCACTACATAGTTTGCTTCTATAGATTAAGCACTGCCCATTGTTTCCCATGAAAAATAAAATAAGAGGGTGAAACAAATATACACATGTAGGTGTATGTAAATACATACATTTTGCTCAGATGCAGTGGAAAACCCATCCACTGTTATGTTCAGACCAAATTTTTCTGGAAATTTGCATTGAGTTATAAAACGAATGCACAAATCTAAACGGTAAAAGTGCATATAAGGATTAGAAAACAATACTTTCAGAGTCTTGCTGATTTCCAGTTGCCCCAATCACACTCACACCACATGTTAACCAAGCATAAACTAAGCGATATTGTGGTTTTGTCTTTTTACACGAGCCGCACATAATTTTCTCACTGTTGTCTTTGCAAAAAGCCCCTACAGAAAAAAAGGACATAAGCTCGTGCCAGTCCGGAAGTTTATCGAAGCTGAAAAGGCATGTGTCTGCACCTCAAGGGCAAGATGTGACTCATTTTTGAAGTTAACGAGCAAAGGTTAAATTGGTCACGCAGAGTAAGATGACTAGGCTTTTGAAAGAATACCCATCCATATGCGCTGACAGATATTAAACTTGCCAAAGTATTGAAATTAGAAATAGTGAAAGTAGTGTAGTGAAAGTACTGAAAGAAAAAATTAGGAAAAAATATCCAAGTGAGCGCTGGGAAATTATACACCGGTAAAATAATTCTGAATGAAAATGAAACCATATCTGAATATATGTAAAAACATCTATTAAAAATATTTAAATAAACCTTAGGCAGGAGCTATATAAAATGAATGATTTATTAATTACCTAATTAAATATACACACATCTTTAAAAATAAATATACATCAACATATCTTCATAGTTTCAGTTCAAGAGTTTTTCATTTTTAGTGGCATGTCAATAAATCCTAAAAAGCTGGATTTTGTCTGACAGCAAAAAACAAAACAACCTATAAAATAAATGTAACTATTAAGAAATAAGCATGCCAAAACTGAAACAAAAAAGCAGTAAGAGCAAACAAAATGTCTGTTCACACGGAAAGAGAAACTCACTTTCATGCTAATGCAAGTTACAACACATCTATCTCTATATTTCCTTGTAATACTTGTCAGAAATCTTGAAAAATCTCACTATAAATTATTATTCAGTTCAAGTGTTCTTTCAAAGTATTAAAAGAACACTTGATTTAATTATGTTTCATCACAATGTTTGCAAAAACTGATTTTAAATATCATAGGAAATTCCCTGCTCTATGGAAATAGCACGGGAGCTGTTTAACAGAGAGCAAATTATAACAAAACTCAGAAAATGCTATTCTAGTAATGCAAAAAAGTGCATTTTGGAATTTTGTGAACATATAGTGACATCTTGTGGTGTGTGGATCAAGGGGGCAACTCAGGCAAATTTATTAACAGAATTAAAAACAGAATAATTATAAAAACACATACACATGCATAAAAATAAACAGTAATTTATCTAACACTGTTCACGTACACCTGGTCTACCATTCAGTATTAACCAGGCTCCACAGGTCATCGCTGATCTCACAGGCTGAGCGGGTGGATGTGTCTATGTTAATGGGGGTTGCCACATCCGTGCCATAGTGAACTGCCAAGAGACAAAAGGGATTTCATACAGTCTAGAACATGAAACTTATGTTCCTCATCCTCATCATCATATACAGTAAATGTGTCAGGATTACCTCCTCTCAGTATGTGCGGCTCTGTGTCCACCTCCAGCTTTATCTTGGTTACTTTAAAGTAGAGCTGAGCAACATATCTAAATCAAGTGAGCAGCAAAACAATACAAAACAGACATTTTTTAGTGGACATGATCATTTCAAAGCAGTCTGGCAAAACAGATTTACAGGCATCAACATATTACAATAGGGTAACCAGACAATGACTTTCCATCATTTTTTTTTTTTACTGTTAAAGTTTTTTTTCATTAAAAAAAATTATAAAGATTGCATTAAATAAGCAATTTATAGCTCTATGAAATATTTCAGAGCATAACTAAAGGTATACTCATATATATATATATATATATATATATATATATATATATATATAAAAAATCCATGACTTTTTTGAACAAATTAAAAATTTCCCGATATTTTCAGGTTTTCCAAATGAGTACTTTTATTCAGCAAGGATGCATTAAATTGATTGAAAGTGATAGTAACATTCTATTCCTGAATTCTGGAAGAAAGAAAAAAAACGGGTTCGAAAAAATAAATCAAGCAGTTTTTCAACATTGGTAATAATCAGAAATGTTTCTTGAGCATCAAATCATCATATTAGAATGATTTCTGAAGGATCAGGTGACACTGAAGTAATGATGCTGAAAATTCAGCTTTGAATCACAGGAATAAACATTTTAAAAAAGAAAATATTTCACCGATTTTACTGTGCTTTGATCAAATAAATGCAGCCTTTGTGAGCACAAGAGACTTCATTAAAAACCCTTTTGAACGGTATTGTAGATTATCAGAGTTGGGAAGGGTACTTTTAAAATGTATTTTACTACAGATTACAAAATACATGCTTGTGTGGTGTTCATATTTTTTACTTGCCAGTGTTCGTGGGTTTGGTGGACAGACTGGACACGCTGAATTTTTGGGGTTTTTAATTCAACACAATTACAATTTTTATGTTAAAATACTCAACAGATGTTTACTTCATCCTAATTACAAGCAATATAAGCAGCATATATGGTTAATATTTGCCCTTTACCTTTGTTAGATCACATTTATGAATTGAAGTGCTACAACCTTGTGTGGGAATAGCAGGGGCAGAAACACGAAACTCACACTTACACACACACTTACAGAATCTCTCTCTCCCACACACACACACTAATAGCAGTCCCAGATAGTAGGAGGTCCTGTGGACCTTAAATTTCCCCACTTTCATTAACCCCAGGTCCAGTGGACCCAAACATCCTATATGTAATATAAATGTGTAGGGGTGGTGTACAGTGTGTGGTCACTGAAAATTTGTTCTGATAAATGTTCTTCACAGAAAATGAGTCAAAGCCAATGAGTCGGAGTTTGAAAAAATAATTAACTGTATCATTTTTCTTTTGACAAAAAGTGAAAAAGGGTCCCACAGACCCGAACACCATACATTAAATAGTCATTTGTAACCTAGTTTTGTAACCTAATCTAATATTTTATAATACTAATAAGGTATGTAACACAAAGGGTCTTCTAGGGAAAAATGACATCAACCAAACATAGAACTTAAGGGCAAGATGTGACTCATTTTTGTAGTTAGACGAGGAAAGGTTAAGTTGGTCACAGAAACAGAGTAAGATGACTAGACTTTTGAAAGAATACCCATCCATATGAGCTGACAGATATTAAACACCCCAAAGTACTGAAAGAAAAGATGAGGAAAAAATATCCTAGTGACAAAGCTCTGGGAAATTATACACCGGTAAAACCATTCTGAATGAAAAAAAAAACATATCTGAATATATGTTAAATCGTACATCCTCACACTTTATATTTAAAAATATATATGATTAAATATTTAAATTAACCTTAGGCAGGAGCTATAATCAAATGAGTGATTTATTAATTACCTAACTAAATATACACACATCTTTAAATATAAGTACTAAATGAAAAAATCTTTAAACAAAATTAGAAAAATGTACACATCATCCTGTTCAAAAGTTTACTCCCCCTGCTTTTAATGCATTTTGTTTAATACTTAAGCATCAGTACATTTTCAACTTTTGTAATATTTGTGTAAGAGCCCCTCAATTGTTCTTAGTGTAAAAAGACGGATCTTAAAATCCCACAGTCATTGTTGGAAAGTGTTCAAATATGCAGAAGATGCTGGAAAACCTGAGAATGTGCAGGACCTGGAGGATTTTTCTAAAGAACAGCAGGCAGTTTTAAGGATTATTTCACTTCCAGGATAAAAAATTCATGGTAATTTATTCACCCCATGTCATCCAAGATGTTCATGTCTTTCTTTCTTCAGAAGTTTTTTTGAGGAAAACACTCCAGGATTTTTCTCCATATAGTGGACTTCTATGGTTCCCAGTGGTTTGAAGGTCCAGAGTTTCAAAGGGCACTACACAATCCCAGCCAAGGAATAAGGGTCTTATCTAGCGGAACGATCAGCCATTTTCTTAAAACTATAAAAATGTATATACTTTTTAACCACAAATGCTCGTCTTGCACTCGACCTCACGCATTATGTAACCTGATCTTCCTTCCTGGTATAGTAGTACTTTTACTAACTGTAATATGAAGTTTTCTCACTGTTAATGACAAATGATGTATTGCAGTAATGTTGTCTATTGTAGTTTGTGCGTATATAACGTTCGGGGGGCGTGGCTTTGGATGGCTATTTGCAGGGAGGGTGGGACGTTTGCTTTCAGTGCTATAAGTTAGCATTTTCCAAGATCTCCTACTGCACCTTTAATTTCTTTAAGACTGAAGAAAGAAAGACACGAACATCTTGGATGACATGGGGGTGAGTTAATTATCAGGAAATTTTTATTCTGGAAGTGAACTAATCCTTTATTTGCTCAGGATAACCAAGGGACTCACAGACAACCATCACAAAACATGAAAAGAGTCGTGGATCATATAAGTAATGACAGACAGTTAAACTTCAAGGGTATGTACAT